>NC_062255.1:5465369-6759844 GCF_905475465.1 Pieris napi
ATAGATAATTCTCATTAGTTCTTGCGATGAGCCCGATTGCGACGCATGTTTGTATGGCACTGCGGACAATACCATTTGCCTTTCGGAGGTGCCGTGATACCAACGCACGGGTAGTGGAACCACTCGTACGGGCACTGGAACAAATTTTCATAAATAGGCGCTACACCCTAATGGTGCCTTAATAGGCATATCATTTCAAGGCCATTACGAAATGGTTCTCTATATTGAAGAACACTAAGTCAAATTGGTTAGGTTAGACGGGAAGATGGTTCCATATATGGCCTTGTAAAATATTTGGAGATAAAATTGCCATAATTGTACATGAATATAATATTTTAAATTTGGAGAACTCAGTACTGTCTTTTATTGACATAACTTTTGCACATTTAAAGAAAACACTTTTTTACCGGATTGAAGTTATGTATTATTATAAATAATAATATAAATCTACTACATAAAAATAAGTCGGGTTTTCCTTGCTGACGCTATAACTCCAAAACGCACGAACCGATTTCCACGGTTTTGCATTCGTTGGAAAGGTATCGGGCTCCGTGAGGTGTATAGTAAAGAAAATTCAGGAAAAATTTCAACAGAAAAGCGGGATCACTAAACGAAATGTTACATAAAACGAAGCCATCTGGTGGCGAAACGGAGTTCGCCGAGTTTGCTAGTAATAATATAATATAAATTTAAAATTATTTTACATAATTCTAAATTTAACCGACGCGACCATCCACGAAAATAGAGGACACCGTGAGCCATTTTTGCCAAAAACCCTCGATCTTTTAGTCAATACCAACTCCGGGGAAATAAATACAGATAATACAACTTTTTCTACAGCTGTGATACTTTTTGACATTCAACACCTATTGTCTTCAGTCACCGTGACCACGCACGCTTTAAAGCACGCGAAACGTCGGTTAAATTTAAAATTATGGAAAACAATTATAAATTTATAATAATACATAACTTCAATCCGGTAAAAAAGTGTTTTCTTAAAATGTGTACAAGTTATGTCAATAAAAGACAATACTGAGTTCTCCAACGTAAAAAAAACGAACCAAAGTCAAAATATATCTATTCATGTACCATAATTGTATGCCATTCTATAACGAACTATGTTAGCGTTCAAGTATTACGTCACGCAATTTTTGGAGATTATTGCCCCCCCCCCCCCCCATGTAACGCGCCGTAACGATTTTCTGTACCGAATAGTAAAACGTTTCCAGTGACTCTTTAAATACCTAAAAGTTACCATTATGTGGTGTAAAGTACTGGAAAGTCGAAAATAATACTAACAATGCGTAATTCAAGCCCCGCCCCGCATCGTAACGTTTTACAAATAGACCCCCCCCCCCAAATTCGTTACGTAATACTTGAACGCTCCCTATTTTATTTTAAGGCCATATATGGCACCGTCTAGGTATTTCCTAACCAATTCGTGTTTTCTTTGAGAAACTTACATCGTGGTTGTCACAGGCGACCATATCTCCGTACGACACCTGGTTACAAATACAGTAACGCGGCTCGTTGGGGTCGTAGGCCCATTCCTCTTCGACCGGCTCTTCGATAACTACTTTGTTCACGTTAGAATTATTCATGGGCCTGCAACAAATATTAAATAGCACTCATATTTAATAAAATATATTTTAATTACCTATCTAATAAATATTTATAAAAATAAATTAATAAATACATTTTTTACCACTTTTACAAATTAAAACACAGACAAAATACATTTATTTGTAAAATAGTGCAGTAATTAATTAAAAAATGGTGCGTGTACTTATGTACGCGCGTAAGTTATACTTCTTTGGCATTATTAAAAAAAGTTTTTGATTGCATGCAAATAATTAATTACAATTAAATAATTAAAGACTGGAAAATGAGTCATTATAGTCAATAAAGTTCAGGTTACATTTGAAAAATTAAATAAATAAATATTTATTATTATTCTCTTACATTAAGTGTGACATAAATTGTATTATTATTCGAATGTTGTTTTTAAATTATTTCCAATGCCGTAGCATCTTCCGTGGGCAACTTCATTCTGTTAATTTTGTGTCACGGTGCGCGCGCATCGTAAAATTTCACTCTCATCAATTTTTAACGCGCCTAAAGAAGTATAACTTCAATAAACAAATAACACTGGTAAGTTGTAGTTACGATTCGTAATTTTTCTATAGATTCATTTGATAGCCGTTCCTTGAAGGCCGCCAGGCGGGCGTATCAATATACGAAGGCCTCGTAACAATCACCACTCGTACCTTATATATTGAAACTGTACATTCGATATAAAAAAAACTATATATATACTTACACAAGTGTAGGCGACGATGATCGACTGGCGGCCATTGACGCCTGCCCGTGGAGAGATGCGGCGCTCGACGAATAGCTTTTCCTAAAATTATATATATATGAGAATATCTCATATGAGATAATACCAGAAAAATACAATAATATTTGAATTTGGAACCCCTCTACACAATACTAGTGTTTTCAAAGCGAGGTCGGCAAGTTTTTTTTATCAAAAAAGGATTAAGCATCTGTATCGTTTAATAAACAGAATATTATCAAAATGTTCCAGAATTCATTAAACAAACTGTTACATACAATACATGCCAATACCGTGCCTTTGAAATAATGTTAAGACTGATTATTTCAAAGCATGCATTAATAAAAAATGAATTTAATAAAATCCGAATACCCGCAGCCACAGATTAGTAAAAAATAGAATGTAAACATTAAAGTATGGTTTGACGTTCGAAATTCGAATACAATACGAAATTATAAATTAACGGCCAGTATTAAACTCTAGTATGAATAAACTATGAATGTGTCAGAGATCGGATTGTCTATGAATTTTCAGTGCTAAAAATAAAACTGTGACATGTTCTTAATATGAAATTAGTTATGACAAGTATGTGTTGTGCTGTTTATTTAAGATACTTTAAAGAATATTGAATTATGCATATTTATAATTGTTACTAGCAGACTCAAGCTTTGCTGTGGCTAAGGTTTTAGTTATATTACATAGTAGTAACCTATTCAAGGGAAACGGTAGGAGAACACATTAAATTGTAGCTTATTTGAAACGTTGGTACTTTCAACACAGCGCCATCTGTTAGAATTGTGACTATCAAATAATTAACAAATAATTTGTAATAAAATAATATTACGGGTATAAATGAAGATGTAAGCTATCCTATCTTTTAAGTTAGTTCAAACTGCACACGGTATGCAAATTTGACTGAAATCGGTTAAGTAGTTTAGGAGTCCATAGCGAACAAACAACGTGACGCGTAATTTATATATTTTAAGATGTATTACGTAAGTTTGATGCATTAGTTTTCCTGTTTGTATGTATTTTGTTGGTTAAATATATAAACTAATTGTTTTTACGCAAATTTCCCACTGTGTAAACTTACTTCTGTTTGTGGCGTTTGTTAGAGCTTCCAGAAGAGTGGGCGTGGCCACTGTGATGTCCGCTCGACACAACGGTCGAGCCTGAAATTTAATTTAATTTTATTGGCATATGAAGTAACATTAGCCGTGTTTTTGCCTTAATAACCTACATCCCTTAGAAAAGTAATCATATAATTTTTTTTAAGCTATTGCATAGCCTCTATCGGGGGCCTCGAGCGTGGAGACCGAGTCCAGAATTTCCGTAACGAAAAAAACCTTACGCGTTAGAGCGGGACAGAACGCATACTGCGTATTCACATCTCTCTGACGAGATCGGTGCAGCCGGTGCGCGTTAGAGTGAGACAGACTATATAGGCGAGTTAGTCTGAGTCTGGTAGAGTGGTAGATTGAATTAATTTATCAAAGAAAAAAACTTGAATTAATATCAAAGAAAAAAAAATACTGCATAAATAAATAATTATAATTGCATAAGTTGAAAAAAAAAATATGCAATAGCTTTACCGCGGCAGTCCCCTAGTGCCACACTTTTTTTTTATTTATTTTTATATTTTTTAAGTCTTAGAATTAATGATAGTGTATGTTACCGCAAAATGAAAGTAATATATTGACTCCGACTTAATGTGGGGTTTGTAACATACCATGATCATGATGCGTCGTATGGTGTGTCGTATGCGCGTGTGAGAGGTCTCCGGCCACCGCTTCGTAGGACGCTTTGAGGGACGCCGTGCGACGCCCTTGCTGCATCTACGAAAATATTATTTTATATTCACTGATTATTACATTAAACGACATCTCCAACCCTTACAGACCCACTAACTTATCTGTGAAATGGATAAAATGGGAACTACGGCCGCCATGTTGAATTTCGGCAGCTACAGGTTAGTGTTGTCTACTTTCTTTTTGTAAATTACCCGATATTTTTTTCATTGATTACTTTTTATCGTAATTGTAACTTAAAAAATATAAAGCTGAGTGATTCAACTACCTATAGATCTCGTCACGTAAAAATAACGCTGGAATAATAACGTTTGGCTTAGCGTAAATTCTCTCCACTCCACTTTTTTGTAATATAACGTCCTAGAGTGGGAAAAGGGCCTTGCCCTTGACCAAGACGAAGTTTATTTGCAAGTTATTAAATTTCAATTGCCTACTTTGCTAAACATTTAGTTTGTTAGTGGGGTACCTACATTATATCAATTGAATGCCAGAGAAAATGCTAATGTACATTAAATTTTCTTATTTTTGAAGACTATTTAGTACTTATATTACTATTTTATTATTATAAAACAATGTTAGGTATTGTTTAAAATAATATTATATTTATCGTAATTGTAACTTAAAAAATATAAAGCTGAGTGATTCAACTACCTATAGATCTCGTCACGTAAAAATAACGCTGGAATAATAACGTTTGGCTTAGCGTAAATTCTCTCCACTCCACTTTTTTGTAATATAACGTCCTAGAGTGGGAAAAGGGCCTTGCCCTTGACCAAGACGAAGTTTATTTGCAAGTTATTAAATTTCAATTGCCTACTTTGCTAAACATTTAGTTTGTTAGTGGGGTACCTACATTATATCAATTGAATGCCAGAGAAAATGCTAATGTACATTAAATTTTCTTATTTTTGAAGACTATTTAGTACTTATATTACTATTTTATTATTATAAAACAATGTTAGGTATTGTTTAAAATAATATTATATTTATCGTAATTGTAACTTAAAAAATATAAAGCTGAGTGATTCAACTACCTATAGATCTCGTCACGTAAAAAAACCGCTGGAATAATAACGTTTGGCTTAGCGTAAATTCTCTCCACTCCACTTTTTTGTAATATAACGTCCTAGAGTGGGAAAAGGGCCTTGCCCTTGACCAAGACGAAGTTTATTTGCAAGTTATTAAATTTCAATTGCCTACTTTGCTAAACATTTAGTTTGTTAGTGGGGTACCTACATTATATCAATTGAATGCCAGAGAAAATGCTAATGTACATTAAATTTTCTTATTTTTGAAGACTATTTAGTACTTATATTACTATTTTATTATTATAAAACAATGTTAGGTATTGTTTAAAATAATAAAATTATGTTTATATTTTTACTTAGTTTCTTATCTGACATACCCAATCATGGGTAACTTTTATTAATTTGCAACACTAAAGCGATGGTGGCGCTACCACTCAGTTCACAGATAAGTTGGTGGGAACTATATCTATCGAATAACTGTGTAGTAATCGATCTATGAATTAAGAAAGCAACACTTTATTACACATAATAAAAAATATGTCGAATAAAATGATATACCTATTTAGAACGATACTATGAAGCATTCTAATTTGTTATAAAAATAAAAAAACTGAGACACTTGGCCAGATCAAGAACAAGGATTGTATCACCACCATTTTTAATACATACATACACTACTTCATATAAAAAATTATTTAAGTGTTCAGCTGAAAATGTCTTGGCTTTCTTCCCTTTATATCCTTGTGATTTACGTTTCAGAAATGATTTTTCTGGCAAAAGACTATTCGTCAGTTTCTAGAATGTCAGGTGGAGTTAAATTTTTATCGGTATCGTCGGTGTTGCTTGACATTTTTGCTACTAAAGTTTTATCCAACAAAGTATTACTCAAATTCGTATGTACGAAATAGCGCCAAAATAGAAAAAGTCTGTTATTGATCTATTGGCTCGGAACCAGCGCGTTACGCGCACAGCGCTCTCACCACAGATTATGAGTACTTTAATTGAATTGAAACCTCCTTGGTCGGGACACATTGTACTTTAATAATTAAAATTATTTTAAAGCATTGTTTTATTAGCAGAATAATGCATTAATTTAATTTTCTTAAAGAAGTATGTAAATAAAATATGCCAATAAAAGTCTGTATTTCATTTCATAATTAGAATATTACTGAATTTATATATGAAAAATATTAAAATATTCCATATTTAATTATTTAATATATGTATATTCAATATTACCTGTTGCGTAGCAGCAATAGCTTGACTGGCTGCTGCCGCTATGGCACTTCCCGCGTGACCCAAGGAGTACGAGTCACGACCCAATGCAGCCTAGCAAATACAAACATACGGACATACAAATTAATGCTAAAAATATAATGAGCAACAATTATGACTAACACACGTAACACTTCATGAAAATCAAAGTATTCATATGAAATACTAGCTGTGCTCTGCGGTTCCACCCGCATTGTCCGAAGTTTTTCTCCGTAATTACTTTAAAATCAAAAAGAATATTTTTAAGACATATGGTATCGGCTTGTGTAGATATTGATGTCTTCTATAAAATTGTTGTCAATAGTTTCGGCAGCGTACCCGATTTAGGACTATAATTAAAATAAGGAAATTTTTCTATAGCCTATATTCATCGGGGATAACTTAACTTCAGTCTTGTACTTTTGGACCCTATTCAATTCAATGCAAATAAATGCAATCAAAACTCTGCTCAATTTTTTTTTTTTTAAAGACAATTCACACCAATTGACCTAGTCCCATGCTAAGCTGGTGAAGCTTGTGTTATGGACAACGGATATACATACATATTATAGATAGATAGACATATAAATACATACTTAAACACCCAAGACCTAAGCACAACACCAAATGCTCATCACATCGATGTTCGTCTCAGCCGGGGATCGAACTCGGGACCCATGGATTCGCAGTCAAGGGTACTAACCACTAGACCAATGAGTCGTCTCTCGATATTAGTGTAGATTAAAAAAAAACTTTATATTAAAGACTCTGCAAAGGCGATGCAGGCAGCTCTTGGAATATCATATTTTTTGTTTATAATGTTAATTGTTATTGATGTCATAAACATTGATACAAAACATATAATAAACAGATGAAATGATGGTCTCTGGCGTGGACCGGTAATTTTAATAAAGTGAAGAAGACCACAAGCAAATTATTCCATTAAAAATGAGCTTATGAAAGATAAAGTATAAAATGTATCGTATAGTAAAAATCAAATTACATATCTAACTATTATATTCTTGTATATACCTGTATAGCAGAATCAGTTCTAGATAGACTCCCGTTACTTCCATGGGAACGAGCTTCCCTATTACTCCAACTCTCGCGACGTTTCTCTGCTCTGATGCGGTACCTAACATTAGATTTTATATTAAACAATAATAAATAAATAACAGTTTAAAAAAACTAGAACACACGCTTTTAAAGCACATCAAACTAAAAAGTGAAAAATAATTCCTAATTTAGGCTGAAAATGATAATGAACAAAAAATACTGGTATTATTGTGAAAAAGTGTGGGTTGCTCGATAGACGAAAAATATGGCACAGAAGCACAGGCACACATACGCAGTATGCGTTCTGTCCCGCTCTAACGAGGTTTTTTTCGTTAAGGCCGATTTACATTATCATTAGTGTTTAGGAAAGTGCTTTAGGATAGTACTTTAGTTGAAACATGTAAACGCTACTTGCTTTAGTAAACGCTACGCTAAAGAACTTGCCTTTCAAGTTGTACTAAAGCACTCTCCTAAACACTAAGATAATGTAAATCGGCCTTTACGGAATTTCTGGATTCGGTCTCCAAGCTCGAGGATCGCGATAGCTTAAAAAAGATACCAACGGCGCTAAACCGCTCAGATATATGTATCTGTTCCGTAATCATTTCTAATAGTCACGATATTTTCCTTCACGAGCGAGTGTTAAGTGCGTACATAGACAGTAAGTACATTGGTGCACAGCCGGAGATCGAACCGAGATGGGGGGACCCAGGGATGAGAACCGCACATTGAACCCACACTAGCATTCAAAAAATGTAACGTACTGACATTTAAGTACACAGATAAAAGAAATCAAGTTTATTTTTCACTTTTTTATAATAAATCAAGTTTACTTTTCACTTTTATGTAATAAAATTAAGTTTATTTTTCACTTTTTTGTAATAATAAATCAAGTTTATTTTCCCTTTTTTGTAATAATAAATCTATTTTTTTTTTCACTTTTTTGTAATAATAAATCAAGTTTATTTCTCACTTTTTTGTAATAACATTGTAAGTCACCTATTGCCATAATGTTGCACAGCTTACTATGCCAATGGTGTATATTATATTTTTAATTTCTATATAGATACCATGTTTTCTTGTATTTTGTTGATTTACAGTAGATTTGATTTATAGCAATAGTATTTCATTATTTGCTATTATACAAACAAACTGAGTTGTTGATGGAATAGCCCTGCTGATATTGGCCAATCAATAATTCACCAATGGCTTTATTTGCCAGAGCAAAATAACTTTTACTCATGATCAAAAATCTGTTATAATATACAGAGAGAAAAAAACCACTCAATTGCAACACTTTTATATTAAAAAGTTAAGTTCAAAAATTTCTAAGTTTTCCCAAATTTAATCTTGATATGTCAGACCCTAAGCTGACTAATACATCACTGGTCAGCAGTGCTTATTAGAGACAATTGAAATTTGAAAATAAAAATGAGGCAATTCCTAGATAACTATCACAAATTACGTATACATAATTATTAAAGTACCAATTAAAAACATTATTATCTTGCAATCAACACAAATTATTAATTAACACTAGGTATGTCTTTCGTAAAAGGGCATAAAAAAATACTTTACACTCACCTACTTTCCTTATAATGGTTGTTATTTGATGTGTTATGGTTTGTATTAGAATCAAGATCGAGGGATCTTTTCTCTAACAATTCTGTAATCCCCTTATTATCAGCTTCAAGTTCGCACTTAAACTTATGTAGCTCTGTATCTGTAACACAAATGATAATGGTAATTTTATCGAAGCATAAACAATATATATAGATATTAAATAACCTTTTTTGTTCAAAAATATTCAGTCCATGCAAAATACATAGGTTGCCATTACAAGCACTCTAAATTAATAATTAAGTAAATTATTGTATTAAATCTGCTTTCTCTGGATCTTTAAGTTATATATCTAAGTCTATTAATTATTTGAATATAAAAAATTTAAAAAATTATGTAATTTAAAAATAGGCACCGTTCTCACAGAAAAATACAAATAGTAGTTTATTGATAAAAATAATTATCAATTCAAATAGTAATTTAAAATGTCTTACCTAATCTACGCAAGTATCTATCCACTAGATCATACATTTGATTTGAAAGAGTTACTTTTTCATCTGCTTCCTCCAAAGTCTTGTTATAACCCTTTTTAATATCATCAAACTCAGTATCCGCTTGTTCTGAGTTCACATCACCTCGCCGACAGCCTCCGAACAAAGTACGAACTCGTTTTTCCAAGGTATCCATGTTATCTTTACATGCAGTAAAAATTATTTAAAGGTGAGAAAAAAAATTTACATTTAAATTTCTAATAACTAATAATTTTTAACTTACTTTGAACCGACAAATCCATTTCACGCATTTCTGTAAAGCGATCTCTTAGCTCTTGAGGTAGATGCTCGATCACTGGAATTATTATTATAAAATTTAATAAGTAAATATTTAGTTAAACAAAATTGCCATTTAAATTTAAATAACGCGCCAAAACAAGTTAATGATTCCTGTTGTATACAGAAGGCATACCAACCGTAATGGAGGACGAGCTTTGTGATATTGAAAGTAAAAATATATTATACATACTTTCTAAATAATCCTCGAGGTATAACATTTTGGTAAGTTGATTTTTTTCTTTCTCACTCAATTACACTTTTGTCAAACACGTCTTTATAACAACTTAGTAAATATAATGTAGTTGTTAAAATTATTCGATATAAAATATACGTCACAACGAGTTACGTAGACGCCCTACTATTGTGACAGTGTTCTTACAGATTCTAAACGTCTACTCGTAACAGAGTACTAAAGCAATATAACATTAAAATTTTAAACGTTTGGGTTAGCCGTGAGGTCTGAGGGGTGACGAGGTTCGATGCTCGTTGCAGTACTGCCAACTTTCGAAAATTACGTGGTAACATCCGTTACAATATAAAGCCTTATGCTATACTTGTTTTATGGCCTGTTAATCGCTAATTTAACTAAATAATCAAACATATATTAAGGGATAACCCGTATCACTTTTAAATATTTAAATACATTTCTTGTAAATGTTGATTCAGAAATGATAAGCTTTCTGATCTTGCGCTATAATTAATTCCAGAAAATGATTCGAAGACCTTTAACTGAAATAAAGTTGAGACTTGAAGATTTACAGGAATATGAAAATTCCCGCAGAGAACAAAACCATTTGTCCATAGTACAAGAATTAAGAGACGAAAGTTCCACTATTATAACCCCTACTAATGGAGGACCAAAAACTACAGAAGAAATACACAATAGAATTGGTTTTGCTCCGAAAAAAAAAAGCAGTGAGTCAAGACTGTAATGTACTTAGACAATGATACTGTAAGCGCATATTAAAATACTTGTTTAATATCTATGGTTTTAATTAATTACGCAATATCTACTAACAATGGTAAATAATAAAAGACTGCCACCGGCCACGACAAAAAGAAAGGATTTATACAACATGAATAATAATTTACATTAAATTCTTTTAAAAATACTTATAATCAAACATTAATTATTATTCATGCAGATTTACTATAAAGGCTACTTAACAGTATAAAAAAGTATTTAGTATAAGGCATAGCTTCTTATGTGGCGATATGAAGTAAAATAACTTCAAAATAATTATTTATTTATTTAAAAAATTCATCATTAAAAATGAATATTAAAAATCGATAAAAGAAAAGAACTTGAATAAATTTCATGATTGATGTTTAATTTTAAAAAAAGCAAGAAAAAGCTGCCTCCACTGATCTTAGTTAGTCTGGTCTAGCTTCTGCTATCTCGCATCGTTGATCGGCAAAGTCGATTTACGCTTAGGTTTAATTAAGAACAGATCATTGTATTGTACAATTTAATAAAGAAAAATTAAGTAAAATTGTTTTTTTTATGGGATAAGGTGTAATTATCTATTTTGCCTAGTTAGGCCCTTTGTTCCATTAGAGCGTAATAAAGACATTATACAGAATCTAGAAGAGCAGACACGATAAAATTAGAGAACAGGACAAAGCGCATATTTTTATGAGCAACCATATATTTTCATGGTTGGTTTGTGATTTAAACATGATTAGTTTGCTTATTAACATCATTGGTTAACGCCAAACGTGTTAATTTCTTTTAAAAAGGCTTTCTTTAGTTACAGTAAATACATATAATATGTTATATGTCTAAAATCTAAACGTCCTAAAAGACATTTTTTATTTTTCTATTAGTCTACAATATGAATTATAATATGATAAACATATTAGAATTCTTGAACGCGTGTTGGTTGTGCTATCTATTACGATACCTTTATTTGGAAAAAAGCATTTTGGTAGAAAGTCAACAATAATGTTCTGTGTATTCGGCAAGATTTACAGATTAAACAAAGAAATAGACCTATGGGATGTTCTATCTTATAATAAATCATAACCCATATTTAACTTTGTTCATTGGTTTATTCTTCACAAAACAGTCATTAATTTATATTCTTATAGAAAAACCCATGGAAAAAAATATACATATCTCACTCCTCTGAAGTCTGTCTTGAGTGACATTCGTTTTCTTCTTTTTATTAACCGCCGGTATTTGTGTTGCCACATACATCAAAATATGAAAGAAAGTACTACACAATCGCTACACCACCCCCCTACGGAGACAGAAAAACTAAGGCGAAAAATTATAGTATATAACAATAAGATAAAAAAAACTTAAAATATTTGACATTACAAAGAAAAACTTAATATTTACAAATCTAACCTAGTCTTAAATCTAACCGTTCTGCCTGACCTGGTAACAACAGGATTAGGGGCAGAAACGGGAGGAATATTTTCCACAGTAGGCGAGAGTAATGACGGCAACGCAGGACCAGCGGGTACAAAGCTAGGTGTGCGAGCTGAAGGAAAAACAAACTGCTCGACGAACGCTGGTTTAACGCGATCCACACTTACAGTTACGTCCTTCCCCTTTAAATCAATGTTCAGGGTTTTACCATCAATGGCGTGCTTGATATCAGTTGTAAATTGCGAAATAAATGAAAGCTGGTTGAGCTGTGCGGGAGCCAATTTCTCTCGACGCTGTACGAAAGCGTACAGCAATGGTTTGTGGTCTGTAAAAATGGTTGCATGTTGCACCTCGAGAATGTGACGGAAATGCTGTACACTTTCGTACACCGCCAGAAGTTCGCGATGGTAGGCAGGCCACTGCGACTGATTGGGAGTCAGTTTCTTGCTGAAAAATGACAGAGGGCACCATTGTCCATTGATCAACTGCTGTAAACAGGCGCCGATGTGCATGCTAGAAGCATCAGTAAAAAGACCCAAAGGTGCATCATTTACTGGATGTGTAAGTAGCGTGGCGTCTGATAAACTTTTCTTGCAGTCTTCGAAAACTCTCAACAGCTCGGGCGTCCATGGATACGGTTTGGAGCCTTTGCCATTGATCTCGACTAAAGCGTCTACTAACTGCGCTTGAAACTTGGCGGCATGAGGGATGAAACGGCGATAAAAATTAATCATACCGAGAAAACGCCTCACGCCTTGCACGGTGTCAGGAGGGGGAAAATCTAATAGCTTTTGAACGCGGTCCAGAGGAGGCCGCGTACCATTAGCGTTAATGAGATATCCGAGAAATACAACCTCGCTGGCACCAAGAATGCACTTAGATGGATTGATCACCACCCCGTAATCTTGTAGGCGCTTAAAAAGGACGCGCAGATGCTCTCTGTGGCTGCTCTCGTCCACTGAAAAAACAAGCACGTCATCGATATAAGGAAAGCAGAAATCGAGACCCCGCGTGACCTCGTCGATAAAACGCTGGAAGGTTTGGCCAGCATTGCGCAGCCCAAAGGTCATGAAAGGAAACTCGAAGAGGCCAAACGGGGTAACGATGGCGGTCTTCGCGATATCTTCTTCAAAAACGGGAATTTGATGGTACGCTTTCACTAAGTCAATAGTGCTGAAAATAGTAGCTCCAGCGAGGCTGCAGGCGAAATCATTGATATGACGAACGGGGTATCTATCTGGTATGGTCCTAGCGTTTAATGCGCGATAATCGCCACAAGGACGCCATGTATTGTCTTTTTTGGGTGTCATGTGCAATGGTGACGACCAAGCGCTTTTAGAGGGTCTTGCTGTGCCGCATTGAACCATGTCTTCAAATTCTTTTTTGGCAGCAGTAAGTTTTTGAGGTGCCAGGCGACGGGGACGACACGACACGGGAGGACCATCAATAGTTTTAATATAATGCACGGTGCTGTGCTTGATGATTCTAGGTAGACCAGGTGGACGCGTGACATCAGGAAACTCAGTAAGTATGTGTGTTAAACTAGAGTTATTAGAAATAACGGTCTTGACACTGGATTGACTGGAGGATGCAATGGAAGTGGGGATAGATAACCCAGTGCTACCATCTAAGAGACATTTGCTTCGGCAGTCCGGTAATAAATTATAATGACTTAAAAAATCGGAGCCGATAATCGGTGTGTCAACATCCGCAATAACAAAATTCCAGTGGAAATCCCTGCGTAAACCTAGGTTAAGATGCAAAGATATGTTGCCATAGGTTTTAATAGAACTCCCATTCGCAGCGCTTAGATCAAAATCTGCAGAAGCACGACGGTTTTTTGCAAGACGCTTAGGAAAACAACAGAGATCCGAGCCAGTATCCACTAGATACTGGAGTTTCGAATGTTTATCTGTAACAAAAATACGGCGGCTTTGATGAGAACAATCAGTCGCCGCGTCTACTGACTGTGTTTCCTGTTTTCCGACGGCGAGGTGTCGGGTTGCCAGTTGCAGGGTTTGGTACATTTGGTTGCCCTGCTATTGAACCTTCTATGGTACCAACACATATCTGGATTTCTAGGTGAGGCACCGCGAGAACGCTGTCTAGATATTTATTTGCTGCGTGAGCGACCGCGAGGATGCGAGTTGGTAAGAGATGCAACTTGCTTGCTTAAATCTTCCACTGTCTTTACTAAAGAATCCAGTACCGATGGTGCAGGCGCTGGCATCGCACAGGAGTACACCTGGTGGCTGGGTCCTGATATCTCTGTGATCTTGTCTGCGAGGTCTGCTATTTTGTCCAGACTCAGTTCAGTTTGCGAAGCTAAAATAGCCTGAATATTTTGAGGAAGACGGCGCATCCAAAGCTGGCGCAAAATATTTTCATCTGTAAGTGTGTTACCCGCTAACGAACGCAGATGACGCAGAAACTGCGATGGTCGCCTGTCTCCAAGCTCCTCTACACTAATAAGCTGGCGTACCCGCTGTTCCTCTGACATTGAAAGACGCCGTACTAATTCATCTTTTACCTTTTTATACCGTTGGCCTATGGGTGGGGGTCTGGTAATGATATCCTCAATCTCCCCAGCTAACTTTTCGTCTAATCTACTTATTACATAATTATATTTGGTATTATCACCAACAATACCCGCTATATCAAACTGAGCTTCTACCTGCCCAAACCATACTGCTGGTTTGTCAGGCCAGAAAGGTGGTAACTTGACAGCTACCTTGCACACCGCTTGCTCTTCAGACTTGAGTGTTGATTCTGATGTAGATCCAATATCAGTCAGTTTCTGCTGAAGAGCTGCATTCTCCAGTGTCAGCTGTTGTAATCGCTGTTCTAATTCCCTATCAGCCATTATACCACACGACCAAGCAAGATGAAATAATAAAAAAAAAAAAAAAATTGTAGCTGTGAGAGAGGTGCAGTGGCAGATCACACGGTTAGTATACAGGTAAGCTAAACAGTAAACATATAAGTTGTCATATCAAATAGATATAAATATAACAAATAACAATATATACACAATAATATAGTTGAAGCGTTTTGTAAATGCGACAAATGACTCGTGAAAGAAAAAAAAAACCATCCACACGATCGCGCTGCTGGCGCACCTGGCCCTGGAGCGACACGATTGGGGGCTGCACCTCGTCGTTGCGCCCTCGTCGCTCGTTCTCAACTGGGAGTGCGAGTCCAAAAAGTGGTCACGTCACGTCGAAAACTTCACATCACGTCGGAAACTTCACATCACGTCGGGGGTCACCAATTATGGGATGTTCTATCTTATAATAAATCATAACCCATATTTAACTTTGTTCATTGGTTTATTCTTCACAAAACAGTCATTAATTTATATTCTTATAGAAAAACCCATGAAAAAAAATATACATATCTCACTCCTCTGAAGTCTGTCTTGAGTGACATTCGTTTTCTTCTTTTTATTAAGTGCCCTGTAAACGATCAAATTGTTTGTCAAATTTTACGTGTTTGTCAAATTATTTGATAGTGTACTGCTGTGTTTGACGCGTTTGTCAAACAATCTACGTGTTTGTCGTGTTTGATGAAAATCTGGATTGATGTCGAGTTTGAAACAAAATCTCACTCGTTGTATTGACATCATGGAGGACGCTACGCTCAGTGACAATATGAGTGTCAATATTACTAACATAGAATTTATGTTGCATTTCATATCTGTTTATCGTGATTTTTTTTTATTTTTAGTAAACCTATGTTATTTTGTATATCTTTTAGCAAGAAATAAAAGGCTTTTTATTTTATTTTATTTATTGCTTCACAAGTTTCAATAATCATGTTGCTCAATGTTCGAGGTGCAACGCAGGCTTGAAATTTTAAGTCTTCGAAATCATCGCCGCTAGCCAGATACCTCAAAGTTTGAGATATCTGGTATAGATTTCCGCATAACTGTGTCCTTTTTTTCAATACGAGGATGGTCAGTAAATCTTCAAAAGTTTTATGGTCCATGCACAGGAAGTTTGCGTAGTCTTTAGGTTCAGTGCGCAATATTTCCCGTAGCAAATTCTCGTATTTATCTCTTAATTTCAACCATTCTCGACTCCATCGTCTTCTTTTTTTTGTCTTGATACACAGTGCTAGAGTCAATGCCAAAAATGCGTCATCTGAATTACTCGCGCTCGGCACGGCGACGTCACGTCACGAAAGGAGAATCTACTAGAAATTTAACAAATTTGATAGATATTTGGTTTGATCGTCTAAGCTATTGTTTGATGAAAACGTGAAGTTTGACAAACAAGTTTGTCAAGCAAATTTGATCGTTTACAGGGCACTTTAACCGCCGGTATTTGTGTTGCCACATACATCAAAATATGAAAGAAAGTACTACACAATCGCTACAGACCATTATTGTCAATTTTCAGATTCAACTTTTTAATATTTTCCTGTCAATGTGATATTTTCTTTTCTAGATTGTTCATTTCAATTTTCAAGGCATAAATTTCAAGTTTCAATCACATTTATGAATTTAAATTATTGTAATTGGTCACTACTCCCTGGTTTGAGAGCACATTCGGTATTTTATAGACTTAAGGCTAATTAATATTCATTGTTTAAACTATTGAGTAGTAACCAGTGTCCGGCTTTTACAATTTGAAATAGAAATCATTGCATATTATAAAGACGATCTATTATGTCTAACACCAAGATGAATGAGGTTTGTTTATGCGGTTTTTCTTTATAAAATTTATATGTTGAAATGTAGACATTGTTGTGTATATACATATATGTATAGGAATACTTCTGTATGTTCTCCACTATTAGTTTTTGTGTTTATAAACAGTGTAGTAACATTTAGAAGTTTATTAGTTTTTAAGCTATATTTTATGTTAGTATATATAATTACTATACTGACAATAACCGAATGCATATAGAACATGGCAATAGGTTATTTTGACACAGACTTTCCAATAAGAAAGAGCTCTAGTGACTAGTGGCTTAAAATCACCAAACTACTTATACATATAAATCTTTTTAGTTTAAGTAGATTTGTCTTTCTGCCAAGTATGTTTAAGCTGTGATGAAAGTGGACAAAATACAGATTGATGCTGTAGTTGGTGTTAGTGGATATTACAAAAAGAGTAGTATACTGAGGGTGTTCCTACTAAAATTGTAACAAACTATTTAAAAAATCATATCAAATTATTAAGCATTATGATTTTATGTATATATCCTAATAGTTAATCATTTATTGTTGATCATTTTAGTAGTAAATTAAAGGGTTTTTACATTTTCTTAAATTTTAAAACAAAATAAATCAATTAGTTTGTTTATTATATTTATAAATTTCATTTTCTGTAGTTGCGGAGCGACATAGATGAGTTAAAAGTTCTATTAAACCAGGCAAATCGTAAAAGGGTGCAAGATTTTTTATCTTTAGAAATTCGTAAATTGGAAACAGAGTGGATTAACCTGAAGGAAAACATGAAAGAGACTCCATTGGAAGTTGTTACACCTGCACCATCAGTATCTGCTCAAAAGAAGAGGTTTCAGATTAAATTAAATGGATATGGTAATTATATCAAAACAATCTTTATTTCTAAATTTCAAGATTCAGCAGCTCAACTATTGAAGAATGATGTGGAAAAAATTATCATTAAGTTGCACATGCAAAAAATAATATCACAACTGGAGTATACTATGTAATCAAAACTATGTACTATGTATGTAATTTAAATAAAGAAAAAATATTTATTATTTAATAAAAGAGTTACATAAAGATTCCTGAACAGCTTGAGAAGTAATGCTGTTTAACAACTAGATCATTCCAAAAGTGAAATAAACATGCATTCATATTTCTAACTGCAGTGTGATCCTAGCGGTATATGTTTGCCACTCATTACAACCCTGGCAGTGCACCATTAAAGTACTTTTCACAACAAAAACTGGGATCACTGATTGTCATAAATATCTCTATTACAATGAACAATTTGTCAGGAAGAGAAAGCTAATTGACACCAAACTGTTTACTTTCCATTTTAATTTTAACCAATACATAAACATTCTAGGCTGGGATCAGTCAGACAAGTATGTAAAGGTATTTGTCACTCTAAAAGATGTTCAGACTATACCAAAAGAGCGAGTTACCTGTAATTTAACCGAGAAGTCCATGGAACTGTATGTTGAAGACTTGGACAGCAAGGATTACAAATTGGTGATCAATAATTTACTTTATCCCATTAATGTTGCTGAATCGCATTGGAAACAGAAGACAGGTATTAATTTATTTTGAATATTTTTTTAGTACAAATATACTTGCACATTCCCCCTAGTATTGCCTAGAAGAGAACACAACTTTTACTGCAAGAAAGTTAATAAATAATAAATTAAAAAATATTTCTCAATTACTGTAAGGTACCCAATTCCTAAAAGACAAATATTTCCTTAAGACTCATACGTACATTGGCAGCTTATCTGCAAATTCACTGGCACTTATGTTTTACATTTACAGTGTAAACTCTTTGTAACAAATTTCAAGGGACCAAGCATTTTTATTCATTATAAAGAGGTTTCATTATAGGGAGGGAAGGATTAATGTATGGGTATTGGGTTAAACCAAATAAATTTAACTCATTTTTACGTTATAAAGAGTTTACACTGTATATGTAAACTTCTCTCACATTAATATGTTCTCATTTATTACTCTGCTCATAATAACCCATAAAAAAGGAATGAACATAAAATGTAAATAAACAAAATTTTATGTGTAAGGCAAATAAATATATAAAAATTAACTCAAGATTAAATGTAAATTCAGAATCAAGACTTAGAGTACTGACCCCCATATTTATGTCCCGTAAAAACATATTTAATTTGATATAAGGGAGTCATACTTAATGCTAATCATCCTTAGTAATACTACTCTGAAAGTCAAACTTCATACAGAAAAAGTGGTTAGACTGCTCTTAAACCTAGATTTAAGTTTAAATTAGATTTTAGAATACAGTCCTTAGTTTTAGTACAAAAAGAAACAATATTGCAATATCAATCTACAGTTGATATCTTGTTATATTTACTGAATGTGTTCTTATCATAAAAAATCAGTGTTTCTGATGATTTCTTAATTTGGGTTTAAGTTTAATTAGGTATATTGGCTATGTTTTATATTATTAACAATATAAATATGATGATGAATTTCAAGGTTAGGTTCAACCTTACCCTTAGAATAGATCTACACTAAAAAGGATACTTATATTTAAAAAAAGCAATTTAAATGGTATATTAGTATACAGTATTAATCTTTAGAAAACTAAATTAAGCATTTCATGCAGATTATGAGTGTTAAACTAATATCTATTGATTTATGAGAAAATTAATAATATATATGCAGCATTGTTATACATTTAATTAATAAGACTTAAGAAAATTTATAAAATAATTATATGAGAGATTGATAAAATTATTGGTTTCTCATTATCTTGTTATGAATTAATGGTAGCGGTTGGAGAAATATTTTATTTGGTGCATAATTGGTAATACTTTTTTCCAGACATGGTTGTAATATTCCTTGCAAAATCTGAACCCACCAAATGGTCCCATATGACTGAAATAGAGAAAAAATTTGAAGACAAACGTAGTAACCGTTTGAAGCCAGAACCAGTTGAAACTGATAATAAGGATCCTCAGGCATCTATTATGAGTCTCATGAAAAATATGTAAGTTTCCTTATTTTATACTCTGGATCTCTTGTGCGATTGGACATTGGCTGTGAACCAATATTTCTTGATTGGAAAGTGGCATTAGACAAGTTCTATATATTATGTTCAATATGTTTATGACTCGGTTGTTCAAATACTTCATTTCGACTATGTGTTTGCGTGTTGTTCCCACGAGAATGTAAGTGCATGCTCCTATTTCACCATGCCTCCTGCTGATAGGGGACAAGTCTTTGTTTTTAATTTATGTTATTATTATTAATTACTTAAGATGTCATGTGGAACATGGTGTAATGGTTGCAGCTCCTTGCAAACGTTGTGTGAAAAAAAACATGGCGATTAAAAAGAGTGGCGGAGAGTTAATTGCCAGTTCTTCTCTTCCGTTCTACGCCCTTGATTTGAGAACTGGCAGTAAATGTAAAATTAGAAGCATTAATATGTATTTCTTTAATGACGAATCACAAGTGTACATTGTGTTACCTACGTGAATAAATGATTTTTTTATTTTAAATAAATCATTTTTAGAGGCCTTTGGTAAAAAATAGCAAATGTGTCATCCTTAATAATATTTCCGATATTATCAATATTTAAATTGAATAAATAAATTATACCACTTAATAAATTTTTCTTAACATTTTGTAAAGCTTTCAGAAAAAGATCTTTGTCTTTGATTGGTGTTGTCATTGTCAAACTAGGGATCTACTGTCTATGAATGAATAAAAACTTCAAACAATTTAGAGACAATGTAAGATTCAAAGTGTAGTGTATTAACAATTTTATTTTCATTTTTCAGGTATGAAACTGGTGATGATGAAATGAAGAGAATGATCACCAAAGCCTTCTATGAAGGGCAACAAAAAAATAAAACTAACACTTTAGATTTGTGAATTAGGTGTTAACTGGTATTTAGCTCTAAGTTAAATTGTAATCTTAAGTTTTGAAATAAAAACATATTTCAAATAACAGGTTTATTATTATTTTAAATACATTTTTTAATTTCACTAAATTTTATATTAACAATATCATTTTCCACGCCTGCATGTCTGTGTAGTTACTCAATTTTGTTTGCTGGTATAGAAAGCCACTGGGAATACCTGAAAATTAAGAAGTATTATAGACACCAATATAATAGTACAATTAGCTAGACTAGATAATCATTTTTAATTCTACTTACCAGGTTTTCCTCTTAGTAGAATCTGTTCGGTTCCAAACCTTCAAAACAATACTACATATGTAAATAGCTTGAAGAGCGTAAAACGCGGCTTGCCATGTAAATGATGAGTTTTCTTCATTAACCATGTTACTCAATGTGTTCCTTGAATAATCAAAGTTCAGTTCGTACTCGCGTGTTCTTTTGTTTTTTTCCAACTGCTGCGTCAACCTTGGTTCTCTTATCTGACGTCTAATAACTGACTGACTGATTCTTCCATTAGCACTATTATCGGTTGTTAATCTCCTGTCCACGTTTCTGTTCACATTTTGTCGCATCCTAGTATCCTCATCACTTTCACCTTTAGAGTTAGATCTTCGAATCTGTCTCTCATCAAAAATGGTGCGCCTCATCGTGTAGGTCCTTTGCTGTCGACGCTCAAAAGTTCTGTCATCATTACTCCTCAGATAATTCCTCTCTGTGTTATCTCTTAGTATTTCGGTGGATTCTCTGAATCTTTCAGCAGACCTTGTGCTATCTCGTCTGTTAATTGAACGAAGTCTTACGTCAGTGTTACGTTCGTTTATTCGGACATTCCTGTCCATACTGTTTCTAATTCTGTCAGATTCTCTGGTGTGTCTGAAAATGTTCCTTTCAGTTTCTCTCAAAGATAAACGATGGTTATTATTAAGACGAGCATCACGTTCGTTAGGATGAGAATTTCGTACTTCTCGCCTTACTACAGTGTTTCTATAAATAGAATCTCTATAATACGAATTTGCAAGATCTATATTTGTTTTTATCATGCGTTGTCTAACTTGTACGTGTGTACGAGCGTCTTGGGCCATCTGAACATTTCTTTCCCTAACAGTTGTTTCCCTATTATCTCGGACATTCATTACTTCTAAAGATCTGAGGACACCTACGTCGAGTGAACGATGATTTTCATTTTCGCGAACATTGCGTTCATAATGTCGCACTTCAGTATCGCGTTCCATAGCATACATTGCTCTTGATGCCCCGGTATTAGCGAAACTTACTCTTTCAAAAGATCGCGAAGACAAATCTCGCACTCTGCTTATAGACCGTTCATTTAAGCGAAGCTCATATCTATTTGAATGTTCATTTTTTATTTCTCCTTCGCGCCTTACTGCAATAGTCTCCACTCGTTGGTAGTCATTTGTAATGCTTCGGGATTTACGGATATCTTGCCTCAATGGTGTGACTCTTTTCATTTGGCTTAACTCAACAGAAGGAGCTACACGGTCTCTTTGTTTATCTGATCTTGTGTTCTTATTTATTGTTTGCCTATTTTCTTTATTTATGCCAGCCCTATATTGAGGACCATTTATTTTTCTAATATTATCTACAGAATCGCGGAGAAGACTGGAACTAACTCTTTTTTCAATTTCTCTGTTTATCCTGGAAACCTGTTGACGATTTTCCAAAGATCTTATCATTCTATTTTCCGAATTACTCGATTCACAACGAACTGCTCGAGTATTGTCCCTTCTTATTTCGTTAAATCTGTTCAAAGATGGCAAACGTTCCTTGATATCGCGCATTTGTCTAATATCTGATCTGGTTCGCAAATTATTTGAATTACGAAGAGTACGGCGTTCATTGGCATCATCTACTCGTTCTGCAGACAAAACGCGGTTCTTAACCAGTCTAGAATAATGTGTTTTCTCTGCTTGCCTCTGGCGAAAACTAAGACGATAATAATTGGTTTGAAAGCGACTTAAACCTTGATTGTCATTTCTAGATTGATCAGTTCGAGTGTATGTTCTTGATTCGCTTCTGTTGTCCTGCAGTATTGGTATGTCTCGATATTTCTCTCTTACTGGTATTTCCGGCGACCCTTTTCGAAGTTGTAAGTTTCTTTGAGCAAGAGATCGAATATCCGGATGATAAGAACGCAATGAGCGTTCACGAGAATATTCCCTTCCATCAACAAGACTTATGTCTGCTTTTATGGTGTTTAAAACACAAAGTAATACTAGAAGCGGAAAATTCCAGTTATACATAGTACTGCTATCCTCTTGTATTTATTATATTTTAGCTGTTGAACTGAGGGTTGTTGGTATCGAACTGACTTTGAAGCAGCCTCGCCGTCCTTTTATATCGTTTTGGCGACTGTTTCGAATAAATTTGTATTAAACGCCAGAGTGAACCCAATTTCCATTATCCTACGCGAGAGCGACTCAAGCCCTGTCACATTTTTCATTTTATCATTGAATGAATCTAAACGAATTTGTCGATACTATAATAAATTGTGTGTTACTCAGGAATACGGTGTAGAATATATTTTCGCATTGAAAAAGTAGTAAGTTTTTTCTTCATGTTTTTGAAGTTATACTTCTTTAGGCGCGTTATAAAAATTGATGAGAGTGAAATTTTACGATGCGCGCGCACCGTGACACAAAATTAACAGAATGAAGTTAGTGGCGCATGTTAGCACGCACGCCGCCTCTGTTCACTGTGTATTTATATTTATAATGTTTATCCACATGCTTTGAGTTTCTACATTTAAAACACGTGTTTTCATTATACAGGTGCGAATTTTATATGTGCGTCTAAATTACAAACAAAAGTGATTTCAATTGAATATTTAAATCAATACTAATTAATATTAGAAAATATTAATAAATATTTATTTATTTCTTTTTTCAAATGTAAACTGAACTTTATTGACTATAATAACTCCTTTTCCAGTCTTTGTGTGTAGTCTTTTTGCATGCAA
Source organism: Pieris napi (assembly GCF_905475465.1). NCBI lineage: Eukaryota > Metazoa > Arthropoda > Insecta > Lepidoptera > Pieridae > Pieris > Pieris napi. The sequence continues at coordinate 5,489,202 of NC_062255.1, forward strand.
TCTTTTTTATAGATATGATGAAACAAACTCTGTAAATTTAATTTTATTACTACATATATAGTAAAGTATAAACTGTAAAATTACTGGATCTAGATGTAGCCTTATTTGGTACTTTGTATTATGGAAAATACATCTAATTACTTTGACAACCGGACATGGCTCATCCGTCTTTTTTGTAATCCGGTTAATTACACAAAAAAAAATTTATGTACCCAAGAAAATTATGTATCTACCCACAAATTTATCGAATTTATTGCATTACTTTAAAAGTAATGCAATAGCCATACTAGACAATAAAAGGTTTTCCAATAACTTATCAGGCAGATATTAGTAAAGTATAACGGTAAGTTGCAAAATGTCTAGGAAGAAATACAACTTATGTTGCTAGGTGTACCATTCACACGTTATCAGCGGGGTCCCAGCTGCACAAGAAAATTTGTCTCCGCGACCTATATTATCTGATACAACAGACAACTCATTGAAGCGTTTAATTAAACGGTTTACAGTAATTGGGTATAATTCGCTAGATATAAATAAATCTTACTCATGTATGTGTATCCGCGCCTTACATCTTTTATATATATATGTAGTGCAAAATACGTATTATTTTTACTAAAATTGTTAACCATATGGTTAAATACATGAATATTTATAAAATAAAATGTGTAAAAAGGCTCTGATTGGGATACCTATTAATTACTTACTATGACGATTTTTTTATGATTTTATTACTTAGCCTACCTTTTAAGTAGCTGCATACCAACTTAATCAAGATTTTGCTATGCTACGCGATAGAGTATTCGCTTTTCCGGAATAAAAGTCTAAGTACTAAATAAAACTGACTTTAGAAATTTTTCTCTCTATAGCCTTCCAGAGTAAAAAAAAAACATCAGTGGCGCTACAACCTTTAGTTCTTGGCCTCAGATTTCTGAATCTGTTTCATGATCATTTTTAAATCTAATTTGCAAGTAGGTGATCAGCCTCCAGTGCCTGACACACGCCGTCGACTTTTTGGGTCTAAGATATGTCGTTCGTGCAAATGTTAAATGCGCACATAGAAAGTCAATTGGTGCACAGCACAGGATCGAACCTACGACCTCAGGGATAAGAGTCGCACGCTGAAGCCACTAGGCCAACACTGCTCACCTCTCTCTTCCAGAGTTAAGGAATAAATAAAAAATTTAGTCAAATTGGTCCAGACGTCTTCGAGTTTGGCACTTAGCAATATATTTTGCGAATCATTATTTATATAGAAATTTTGCATAAAACTCATCAGGTACCAAGATTTTACACTATAATCTGTCAACCTTAATAAATTTATGTACTGTGGTCATCATCTAATAAGCACATATTCTTATCTTATAATTTTATTTTAGATGACTATTTAAAGACTGATAATTTAACATTTTAGGGATGATAAAGAAAAGTCAAAATGGGCAACCAAAGGTTTATTTTATTTAAATCTTAATCCTAATTGTATCCGTAGGATTGCATGACGGCGGTGAAGGGTGCTGTCGTCTTTGCAACTTTTTCACCGGCCTCCTTAGTGATTTTCTGAAAGAATAAAATTACATTAATTTCTAATTTCAATAAATAATACAATGTACTGTATAATACAATTTTCAGGTAATATTTTTGTATCATAAACATCAAATAATGTAGGTAAAAAATCATCATCAAAAACTTTTTATTTTCCTCCTAATTTCAAGAATTCTACTCATTTAAATTTGTTTTTAATTAAGTTGGGCCAAAGTACTGTTGCTGGTGATATGACCAGAACCAGTACCTACTGTTGTGCATACCCATCTATACCAAATTGTAACAACAGGAACTGTTCATACTTTCTTTATATTTAAAATACTTGGTGGAAACTGCAAGGCAATTGCAAAACTTACCTTTTTTTTATAGATTATTTATTATTTATATTACAAACCTTAAGTTTCCTCTCATATGCGATTTTGTGGATTGCCTTGAACTTTCTCTTGTCCTCTAGCTTGCGGACAACTCCACGGTACTTCCATCCAACTTCATGTGACAGACGGCCAACATGACAGTACTAGTAAAAAAAGTTTTATTTTAATAACAATATAATAACAATACTTTATACACTATATATAAATGATCGGTCTATCAGAATTATTCAATAGCAACATATTAACATTCAGTCGCAAATTACCCAAAAATTAACATCATTGAAACTATATTATTCACTTCATGTATGATAATGTGGCCATATGTTTTTATTTGGTAGCTTGAACTGTTACTTTAATTTGATAAATTTGTTTAAAGAAAGATGCATTTTCAAAAGGACTTTCAATGTCAAGATGAAATTATAATACTAGCTGTAAAGTTTCTTACTTTAATAAAAAATGTGTGCTAATTTGATTTTATTACTACTAGCTAAAGGACATAAGAAAATTACATATTATACTGATGTTTTCAAGATATTGGGTTAGACTAAGAAACATTCAGGAAAATTAAAAATATCCATAATTCTTAATGACTCTTGTAATAGACGCAACCCTTCAAAGTAAAGTTAATAATAGTTGTTTGGTAAATGAAAGCATTATGCAAAACCAATCAACATCTACCTAAAATAAAGACTAGGCCCAAAATCATGTAACCATGAGGTTATTCATATTGACTGTGCTGTATTTTGGAGTGAAGCAGGTTAGATAAAAATTTTAGTACCAACCTTACGGCCAGGTTTAAGACAGAATACTCTTAAAGCTGCAGGCACAACCACTCTGCGGCGGTTGTCATAAGGTGGGGGACAGCCGTCATATGAACGGAGTCTTCGGAGAGCATCCTTTCCACGTTCAGTCTTGTGAGGAATCATGCCTATAACAATTGCTTACTTTTAATAGTCCATTTTTTGAAGAAATAATTGGTATTGATTGTTTGAGTATTTCATAGTAAAAGGTTTATCACAACAAATCAAATAATGTAGGTATATAAATAATCATAGAGTATTAATGAAAACTAATCAAATTACACTGCATTTTTTTTGTACAGTTAAAATAAGATTAAAAACTAAGATATATTTATTAAAGATTTAAGTCATACCTCTGACAGTTTTCCACAAGATCTTAGATGGTGCTCTGAAGTGGAAAGGACCCCGGGCTGGATTGACATTGCAGCGTTTGCGCAAAAATGACATAAACTTCAACTTATTCCTGAAATATTTGTACTGAACCATTATAATGTTATTTTACAATATAATAATATCTACAAATAAAGCATTTATCAGACAAAATTATAATACAACATATTTACATTCAGTCGCAAATTACCCATTAAATAAACATCATTTTTATTCTACTACATTAGAACATACAAGAAAATTACTATGTTAACTGTTCAAGCTCCCATGAGATCGGACACATTTTTCAATATATTAATTAAATAATGTGACAAAATTACTACTAAGTAATAAAAATGGCAACCTATAATCTTAGTAATGGCATTGCTCTCACCTGAAGAAGTTTCCTGAGATGTTGATTTGTTCACATCTTACAACAACAACTTTGTTTCCTTCAAGGAGGACCTTCGAAATTACTGCGGCCAGGCGACCGAGTAAATGGCCACGGCCATCAATAACTATGGCCTGAAAGGTAAATACAAAGGAACAATTGATGAGGGGAAAATCGGAACACACCTAACCTAAAAACTATACATGACAACAATAGCCACATTCACTAACTGAGCAGAAGAAATAGATTCATCAGCGTGGGTTCGTAAAGTTTAAAGGGATGTAAGTTAATTAAACGTTATAATGGATATAAAACACATAATAAGCTCTGGTTAGCAAGGCCCACATACACGTGCACAACTAGCCGCAATGTATTCCACATTTCTCTAATAACGATGCTAAATGATATTATAATTTAAATTATAAACTTCTCAAACAGTTTATTAACTAAATTAGATAAATTATTACATTATTATACAGTTTTTAGGCTCACCTTATTGCTAAAGCCCGTCATTTTCACGACAACAAAACGGAAAAGGATAACTTTTTAAAACAAGATGGCTACCGGATCAATGGTTTTTAACAGTTGCCAGTAACAATATTGATATAAGTTATTAAAATTATACATAATAAAGTAATTTCATAAATATTACCAAAATGTGCTAATACAAGGGATTGGATAAATTCAATTCAATCTTTGTTATTTAATTAACAGCATCCTAAAATCACAACCGTCTGTTAGGTGATTGTAGCGTTTGTGTAGTATTTTCTTTAATATTTTGATGTATGTGGCAACATAAATACCGGTCGTTAAGAAAAGAAGAAAACGAACGTCACTCAAGACAGACTTTAGAGGTGTGAGATATGTATATTTTTTCCATGGGCTTGTCTATAAGAATATAAATTAATTACTCTTGTTTTGTGAAGAATAAACCAAGTAACAAAGTTAAATATGCGTTGTGATTTATTATAAGATAGAACATTCCCATATGATAATTATAGTTGAAACACATTGGCCAAAAAATAAAAATCAATATTCTGTGGCAAGCCCCCCGTAAAAATTTCTATCGCATTTTAAAATTTCTACATATTTTGATATTTGTTGTCTGTTAAACTTGTCATATGTCTAGTTCAGAAAGTAAACATTATTAAAATAAAAAATAATGAGGAATGAGAATAATGTTTAATTTGTGTTGTATTAAGTAATGAGATATTTTAAGGTTTTCTTATTCATAACTGTTTCTGGATATTTTACATGACATTTAGGAAAAACCAATTGTTTCATAACACGTCAGTTTGTATTTCTGGTACTTATGTATAGGGTTTACTGAGGGATGAGCCTAATCAGTACCTAGAGACGAAAATAGACAATTTGCGTAATGGATATCCCTTACAGAAAGATTTTAATTTACATGTTAACGTTTGCTGCATATGCTTATACTGGTATAGGATCTACTATGCTTAGAAATCTTAAAGATGCAGTTCTATCAGCAGAGTCAGTTTTCGGTGATGTGTTTAAAAATGTCATTACTGTAGCAGAAAAATTCAAGTCACTGCACGATATTTTTGATGCTGCTGTAGAAGAAGACTGTATATTTTTATGTCCAGGGGGTAAGTTTTGTCATATGTTATATATATGTTTCCTTCAGAGGTTACACAATTTATTAATTTTAAAAATGATTTCTTTCAGGCCACAAGCCTGTTCGCAATAAAAATCATTCTCCAAAATCTGATGGCTGTGGCTCATTGGGGTTTGAGATATCTTCTGAGTATTTGCCACTTGAACAAATGACAAAATGTTGTGATGTACATGATATTTGTTACGATACATGTAATAGTGGAAAAGAGATCTGTGATTTGGAGTTTAAGAGATGTCTTTACAGTTACTGTGATACATATAAAAGTATTAATGTTGCTGCCGATGCAATTACAAAAGGTAAATAGCATATTCTTTAGACAAATACAAAAATTTTGGGCTAGTGTGTAGTATTACCATATTAGAATATTCCAATTATTTAAAATATCCTGCTTGTGATAAAGATTTAATCTTATAATTTCACACTCATTCATGCCCCTTATATTTTTATGATTGAATCTGGATTTCAAATTCATGTGTGTATCTCTTGTGTACTTGCCAGTCTTTTTCCTAAGGCCAACCTAATGTGCCTGCAGGCCTTTATTCTACTTTGACCAAATGGTTAATATTTTAAAAGAAGCTGCATAGGCTAAATATCTAACATTTATTGTATAATGTAGTTAAAAGGATAACTAAATAACATACTCAACTAATTACGTGTAATTATCTGACACTTAAAAAATTAATCACTTGAATACTTTGTAACATTACTTTAGTACAGCATATTTTGTTTTTTCATTTACAGGATGCAAGGGTGCTGCAAAGTTATTGTTTACTGGAACACTGACATTAGGCTGCAAATCATATTTAGATGCTCAAAACAAGGCCTGCTATTGTCCTCCAACAAAAAACAGAAATAAAAAATATGCAACAGGAAATGGGGACTTATGATATTTTTTTATCAGAGAAGTGTTTTCTTAGCCACAGAAGTACACAGTAGTCTAGATTATGATTATAAAACTAAGTAACATCTATTTCATTATAAGAAGTTTTTCTAATGTGGAGGAAATGGGTATATAAACAAAATAGTAGTATTTTTAAATTTATTTGTAAGGTTAGGTTTAATTTTAATTTTTGATATTTTAATGGCTGTGATATTGCTGCTTAATAAAAGAAATAATTTAAGCAGTAAGTTTATACAGCACATGCTACAATTTGTTTTGTTATCATTGTTTACTAGTCATTATAGTATTTTATTTACCTGCCATGCCATCAATTGCACATTGTATTCGGAAAAATAATCTCATATTTTATTGTTGAAACTATGCACATGAAGGCAGCTAAAATAAGTTTGGTGCTCATTTACTGCATATAAGGAAAGAGATAGATACACCTTTTGAAAATAAAATAATAACTTTTATATCAATTTTTATTTTAGCAATAAAAATTACATCTTACCCTTTTGGGTTTACATATTTTCTTAAAAATATTTATATGCTAAATTTTGAGTATAGGCCCCCTAGAAGTCACTGAAAATCATGAAAATTTAAAACACACAAGATATAGATTTCATCAATGACAAAGGCCATTATTAATAAATAAGATATTTTTACAAACTAATGGACGCAGTCAATGCATGTTATATCTTTACACAAGTCAAGCTTAAAAAAATAAATGTAAATAAATGCATTCAATAATATATTATTTACTTTGTTTGCTTTTACCATGTAAAAAATGATAAGGAATTGCGATTAAATATCTTTTTAAATAATCATGATTATGTTAAGAGCTCTTTGATTTCATCCTTTTCTGCCGCCTCAATATAAGGTGTGCCATCTGGTGCTTTTCCATTCTTGGAGGCCCCCTAAAAGCATTTTTTTTTCTATAAAGACTAGTTTCTACAAATTCACTTATAGAATAAAAATTATGATCATGTTCAACATGTTAATTTATTATTAATTACGCAATTTTTCATACAGTGTTATTACAGATATTTGATTCATATAATTAAATAGTTGAAGGACTTAACTACATAATATTTTTTATAGTAAAAATGTTCTTACATGTTTAAGCAATGTTTTGACACAATCTGTGTGGCCTTCCCAAATAGCTGCTAAGATCACAGATATACCATGTTTATCTTCAACCTAAAAATAATAAAAGATTGCAAGAAATTGGTATTTATCTTTACTATTATAAATTTTCTTACGCATTTTGTCATACATTAGGATCAGCCCCCTTATCCAATAAGTAATTCAAAACAGCAGTTTGACCATAGTCTGCAGCATAATGAAGAGGAACTCTGCCATCAATCCGTGCATTGACATCAATTTTCTAGAAAATCCCACAAAGTTTTACACATTAAGAAAATATAGCAGCGGAACTTTAGTAATAGATGTTATAACAACTAAGCAAAATTAAAGCAAGCCGGACGACAATAAGTCTCAAGCAATTTTATGGTTGACGAGTTCGCGACATCTTACGTGCTTCTCCACGATGTCTTTGACTTGATCAATATCGCCATTTTTAATTCCCCAAACTAATTCGCTCATATTTATTTGTTGAATATCGTAGTTATCAGTAAAAACAAGAATATAATTCCAAATTTCTCCTTTTCTTTTCTGAAAAATACAACAGATTATTTATTAAACTGACAAGTGACAATTAACTAGACAATCTTGTTATCGATTATAGAATATATATTATAATGTCTTAGATGTAGTAAATAATATTATAATTTATATATAATTAATTATATTAATGCCTCATTTTCATGACTATGAATAATAATAATTTAAATCAGATAAAAATGTAGGACAGATATTTTTAATACTTGTTTTGCGCACACATTTTTTCGTATGATTTTGTTAACTGAAGAAAGGACACAGCCCGGAGAAGCCCTTACTTATCTTAAAATGCATAGTTAATATTCTTTGAGTATTAAGCCAGAAAGGATACGCGCGTCCCCCTCTGTCAAAGTACGAACCCGCTGGACATACGCGTTATATAAAACTGTTTCTCGACCCTTCCGCGCCATTCCGGTATGACGCTTGTTAGTGTAAAGAGCTCTGACAAAAATGACTGGATGCAGTGTATTCGGCTGTAAAAAAAGGTCTGACACATCGAGTGTACAAAAAGACAACGTGACATTTCATCTGTAATGTATTTTCTTAAGTAATATTATCGTATATTATAAGAATACGTGAAAATCAAATAAATATTCATTGCCGAGTAATGCCGAGTCAATGTTGCCAGTTTATTGCAAAGTTCCGCACTACAACGTTTTTTGTGGCTTAATTTTTTTATTTGCATAATTTTTTACTAACAGATGGTACTTACATAGCGATCATATTGTTCAATGACTTAAGTAAATATGCTTTACTATTGATTAGTTGTCCTGTTCGTGGATTCGCTCACAAGTACTTTGAAGGTTTACCCGACACTTTTCTTATTATACTAATGTCTTTAATTAATGAAGAAAGGACGTGAAAAATTATAAAAATTTATCACATGAATTTATCCTAATAATGGTTATTTTCCTAAGTTGGTATTTAGCCACACCAACGCCGGTTTACGTCATTTTAGAGAGGGGACACATACTATTTTTTTATCGATGAATTATTGAACGAATGAACAATATAATGTAATTATGGATACATTTTTTTAGTTTGAAATAAAACAGTTTTATTTTTATTATAGATTTCCAAAAGACCCTATCCGTCGACAACAATGGATAAAAGCTTGTGAAAATCATAAGACCATGGCTACCCAAACGTACAAGTAAAGTTTGCTCCGATCATTTTGATACGTAATGTTTTTGTTGCTGGCTAACAACTAAAGAAAATTAAAGGAATCAGCAACACCTACTTTGAATAATATTCATATTAATAAATTTTATCGACATTCCTTATCGACATGGTGGTAGCTCTAATTATCTCGGGATTGTTGCGTATGTGTACTGTACATGTAACGTGTAAAGATACGATTTTTTTAAATGTGTGCGTTGTGGTTACTCTTGTGTAAGCAAATTAGGTTTGTGTGCGTGTGTACAAACATTGTGCAATTTGTTTCTGTAGTAAAATTTTGTCTGTGTGAGTGCCTCGTCCCCCGCCGATGTTTTGGCAGAAAAATTAATTAGCATCGTTCGAGTGATGGCGTCTCCTTTCTGGCTTAATACTCAAAGTTAATATGATATTTATATGAAAAAATAAGTCCGTTTTATCAAAATAAACTTACGCTTGTATACTTTCAAAATAAGAAATCTTGACACTGTTATCCACCTTTGCATGCTATTACTATGCATGTCGTTCACAATTGTTTTAAATAAATAAATTTTGTTGTTATCCATCAGTGAAAGAAGCACCATATTTATTCATTCAAGTAATGATTTATGACATTTATTAAATGCTTTTTGTGCGTGGAAAGTTATGTTTTGCTCTCCTTATTTCAGTAGTTTTATATATAAGGTAACGATATTCTAATTAGTCATATTATTATTAATTCATAGTAAATCATTATGGTTAGAAGTTCTATAAAAAATACACATTCTTTCAAGTCCCTGCTGAGTTCCCGACACTGCAAGGCCTAATTTTACAGTATTGCCATGCCATTGTATTCAATTCATTCTGGTTTTGTTTTAGTCGTCTTACCTGTAGTAAGGCCGGTCATAATTTCTTACGTAATTGACAAACCGGAGTCACACTTAGCGGTAAGTATCGTTACTGATAGAGCAAGATCCCAGGGCCGCCAGACGTCACGTATTTTCTGACGGATGAAATGTGGACGATTGGGTAGTGTTAGTATGTACTATGATCGTATGCCTACCTGCTAGCTTGGTCAAACGGCCAATTTCCAGGTATCAGGTAATCAAGGTTCACAAAAACATTACTTACTTCACGTAAATTCTCATGCCTGATTTTTTGCATTTGAGCATTATCTACGCGCATGAGACTGAGTGAGACCGACTGCGCTATTAAGGCCATGAAAATGACTTGAACAGATATTTTATAATTTTTAGAACTTTTGTTGACAAGTAAATTATAGCTACAAAAATAAGAAAAAAAATTGACACATAATAAATAATACTAAAGTTAGCCGACATTTTTAATTTTTTTTTTCAATTTATTAATTAGAACTAAAAAATATTTTTTAAAAATACCACTTATATTTAAATAGCAAATTTTTTAATTAATTATTTATTGGAAATTTGGAAACAAAGTGGAAAAATATTAATTCTTCAATAACTCTTAACAGTGGCTTTTAATCTTCATTATCATCATCGTTGAAATTAGATAATTCATCATCCAGCCAATCTTTAAATTGAATATCTAAATCGTAATCGTCATCATCAGCATTATCCTTATTTTCTTCCTCTGTAAAAAACAAGTTAAACAACGAAGGTCTGAAAAAACTAAAAAGATACAAATAATATGAGAAACGAAAATAATTTACCTGATTGTTCTTCCAGCGACTCATTGACAAAACCCGGTAATTGATCTCCATCGAACCAATGAAAATCATATTTACCATCTTGTAGTGTCCAGCCATTGTTTTCGGGGTTGAAAATATTTATCATCTTCATACTTGCATTGTTCCAAAGACTAGCGATATAGCTAGCCCGTCGAAACTTTTGCCAAAGCTCACTTTTACAAGGTGGTAAGTTACTGGCATCGAAGTTTCTTAAATTCTTTCGATTGAATTCTTCTTTTATATCAGATACCATGTATGTATTAATAAACAACTGTAGTCTGGCAGCATCTACATCAATTATTCCAGGAACGTTGTAAACATCACAGATACATTTTTGTATTATGTTGAATACACGTTCAAGTAATTTTCATGGCTTTATCAGCGCAGTCGGTCTCACTCAGTCTCATGCGCGTAGATAATGCTCTCCCACTCACAGAGATATTAAAATTTAGATTAGGGGATGATTGGCCCCTTGGATCGGTCTGTCTTCTTGTCAAAGCTATACATACGAACATATATAAAAATGGAGCGTCAGAATTTACGTGAAGTTGACTAATTATTTTCAGACCCTTAAAGCGTCTGTCAAGCAATATGGCCGACGGAAAGTGTCTGGGAGTATTGACAATTTATTTTTAACTATACACTAGAAAACATATATAAAAATCAGCCATGAGAATTTACGTGAAGTAAGTAATGTTTTTGTGTACCTTGATTACCTGATACCTGGAAATTGGCCGTTTGACCAAGCTAGCAGGTAGGCATACGATCATAGTACATACTAACACTACCCAATCGTCCACATTTCATCCGTCAGAAAATACGTGACGTCTGGCGGCCCTGGGATCTTGGACTATGAATCTCACCCCTCAAGTCGAGACTTAGGGTGAGATCTATAGTGCGCACTTGGACTTTGCTCAGACTTTACTTACGAAAAACACTAAGGTTAAACTATGATTTAGTATATTTATAGACATTTTAACGGTGAGATTAAGCTAAGCTCAAGCTAAGAAAGAAATTGATGTTTCATTTCATGCAATACCTTCTTTATTATCCTTTAAAAAAGTAAAGAATGGTTGTAGTTAAGTCTGAGCAAAGTCTAAGTGCGCACTATAGATCTCACCCTTAGTGCTAAGTATGACGCCCGTATATCATATCATACACATTCTGGACAATCAGATTTCATGCTACTTAATAGCAGATAGCCCTAAAGACATTACATTGAAATAGAATATAACGAATACAGTATAAAAGCCAAAAATTAGAATTAATTAATCAAACAACAAGAGGAATTGTTGGAGGAATTTACGAACACAGGAATATTTATTTTTATTAAAAGGAAATGCATAATGGATATTTAATTTCGTCTTAATAACAATAAGAACAATTGGCAAGAATCTATAAGTATTAGAATATTTTATTCTATGGTGTATACAGATTTAGTAGTGATATCGATGACTTAAAGGTCTATGTTACCAGGTCATAAAATTAAAAAAAGTAGTGATCTGTGATATCGTTTAAATATTTAATATATGGTAGGCGGTAGCCGTTACAGTTACATTTTCAAAATATTGTTTAATTTTATTATATTCTAGTTAATAAATATAATATTATATTAGTGGTAGGTACTGCACATAAATCAATATTTTTTAGATATAAAGAAAATGGAAAATTCGGTAAAAAGTCAACGCGATACCATAAAAATAACTTGGGTAAGTTTTGTTTTAGCAAGAATTAAAGATATGAAGAAGCGATATTATTGCTTACAATTGCTTATAATTAAATCAATATAGATATAAGGCTGAATTTTGGGTTTCAATTTGTTTTAATTAACCTTTTAATGTTTTCAGCGTCTTATCTTCAGGGAAATACAACCATTATTTAGAGAAATTGTGGAAAAGTTTGAGCTTTTACATAAATTTGATGAAAAAGAAAAGGATGTTGTCGATAAAATGTGGAATGTGTACAAACTTTGCAATGATCAAATCAGGAAGTGTATTCTAATATTAATAGAAATTTTCAACCATAAAAAGGAACACAATTATATTAATAAGGTTTGTTCTTGCACTGACTTGACTTTGATTGGTAATAATTTTTTATGCTTTAGGTTTTACAGATTTTTTCTAAGATTATTTCTTAATGTTTCGAAAAACACAAACACATTTCTTGTTACTAGAAATTCCATGTCAAAGAGTATAGTTTTTTGTCCTGTGTCCTACACCACAGTTTCACCTGCTTTAATTCTGTCGTAGCATGATATTATAAAGTCATCAGTCAATTATAAAATCTAGATCTGGACACCCTTATTACCTATCAAACTATTATCATACCATCTAATATGTACAAAAATAAAAATTCAAGTTTTATTTTCCAATAAATTTTGTGATTGCACAAACACAGTGACAAAAGATATTTATATGTTTATATGTATGAGACTACTGAGCCGCAGATGTATACATTATATGAAGCTATTAAATTGTCTATATGTTACAGGAAAGCTTACAATGTATTCTGGAACGTCTATCTTGTTGCCATCAGAAGTTACAATCAATCAATTCACATGTGGATACACTATTTGGTACCAGTCATAGCATCACCGATGACTCCATAAATATCAACACTATGTATTTTGTTAATTGGATAGATCAGACATTTGATATTCTCAATAATCTATCAAATACAGTTTACGAAACAGATTACAAAATATCTGAGGAACATTACGAGCATTGGAAAGACAATGTATGTGAATTGAGTATTTTCATACTTTTCCATAAGTTGATTGTGGGTCATCTATTTGATACGGATCAATGAGTTGCAATAATTTTATACAGTGGTAATAAATGTTTGTTAGTAATAGTCTGAACCATCACAGTCTAATGTAAAACAACTGCTTACCTACATAACACTTATAGAATATAGTTTCTCAGGCCAACCATTAATAATGTAAATCACAAAGCTCATAATGTGATATCTTCACTTGACCTTTTTGTTAAAGATGGTTTTGCTGTGTAAACTTTGAATCATTTTAATTGAAATATTAAGCACTAACTAAGCACTTAGAATTAAAATGAAATTTGAGGGGCCATTATAGGACTTTGAACATTATTTAGAACCTTGGTTAATTAATTTGCGAGCCTGCATTAATTTTAATACATTGGTGATGAGCATTTGAAGATGTCATAGAAATAATTCATTATTTTTCAGCTTGTAATATGTGTTAGTGGAATTCATACATGTATAGATGAAATGTTGCTATCAGCTATGACTCTTTGTAAATATTGTCTGCCGATGGATCAGCATATTGTCAAGGCTCGGTGTCAAGTGGTAAGTTAAATAAACATGTTAATTCTATTCATGAATTACTTTTAATTGAAATAACAATATCTTTTTTATCATGACCACCATAGAGAACTAAACATTGTGTAATTTGTGTTCACACTTCACATATGTTAAAATTTTATTGTATTCTATTCATAGATAATATTTTGTGTATGCCTTCATATTACATATACTATATCTATATATATATAAGATGGTCTTCGTTTGAGGCTCCTTCACGCCTTAACCACTGATAGTATCGTAAAGTAAATATTTTCTTAGCGGGAAGTTAAAAAGAAGAATAATAAAAATATGAAAAAAGGGTGCACGTCCTGATGTACGCGCGTAAGAAGTTATACTTCTTTGGCATTATTAAAAATAGTTTTTGATTGCATGCAAATAATTAATTACAATTAAATAATCAAAGACTGGAAAAGGAGTCATTATAGTCAAAGTTCAGTTTACATTTGAAAAATTAAATAAATAAATATTTATTATTATTCTCTTACATTCAGTGTAACATAAATTCTATTATTATTCGAATGCTGTTTTTAAATTATGTCCAATGCCGTAGCATCTTTCGTGGGCAACTTCATTCTGTTAATTTTGTGCCGCGGTGGGAGCGCATCGTAAAATTTCACTCTCATCAATTTTTCATAACGCGCCTAAAGAAGTATAACTTCAAAAATAATAATAAAAAAACATAAAATTTTATTTATTTCCTATTTTAATTCGCCCAGCAAAGCGGGCGGGAAACGGCTAGTATATAACAATAATGTTTCACTATTTTATTATTAGAAAAAAAAATTGGTTATTATTTCAGGTGCTAAGAGAAACGAAGGCCCTCCTATCTGACCTAATAAAAGGCGACTTAGATTCCGTATTTCATGCTTCCAAGGAGAATTTAATTCTGCCAATAAAACCGTCGAATATTAATGTACTAATAGATGTGTTAAAGGATGTTCTATATGTACTAGAAACAAACACAAACACAGCACTATTGGCGCTCCTCATCCATTGTTTCTCGTACAATATATGTCCGGTTGAGAAATTGAGAGACCATTTTGTTAAAGAATGTGCCTGCAACGAAGAATGTGATTTTGTAAAGGAGTTTGATGTTTATAATGAACGGCTGATGCAAATTGGGTCTTTTGCTATATCATGTTCGTCTGATGAAAATAGTATGTATAAATTGTACCATGACTTATAGTTTGACTAACGTATATATTGGTCCTAAGTCTGAGGACAGAGATATGTTTGAGACTGACTGGCCTAGTGGTTTGAGCCTGTGAAGGTTGTGAGTTCGAATCAGGGCTGAAACAGGATTCTGTCTTTGTGCGTAGTAATATTAGTTCTCTTTTAAAGAACAGTGGCTTTCACAATAGGGATACGATAAATAAGGGTAGACTTTTCCAGCTGTCTTACAGGTTGCAGAAAATAAATACTTAATTTATGGGCCTAAGTATACGTTGCTATAACATGATTCCTAGTGAAATATTGGAACTGCCTTTAAACAGATTCAAAACACATATCAAAAAAACCTTAATGTGTAAAGGTTACTACACAGTCAATGACTACCTGGAAGATAAAAACGCTTGGCAATAGTTCTAATTATATTCTTATAATTTGATTTGTGTGTAATGGTGAATGTGGTAAATCACAACAGATTTTTATATTTTTTTTACTTACATAACTTTAATGACGTTGTGGTTTATGACATTTTCCTTTGAATAATTGTAATGTAGAGGGATGGTAAAACTTGCCGAGTTTCTTGCCCGTTCTTCTCAGAATAAGGCCTCCTGGTAGATTTCGAGAACGGATAGTGTAGTCTTGCTCTTTCGCGAATTTTGTAAACGTTTTTGACATTCATAAGCATGCGCTAAGACGCATCTAAATTGAATAAATGTATTTATTGATGCGTTTTGATTTTGATTTGATTTTGTGCACATTTTAGCACTTGCTTAGCTTGTACGATGAAAAAAACATTGCAAGGAAACCCGAATTAGACCCAAAAATAGATACAAGCACAATAGTATGATCACCTACTTGCTATTAAAAAAAAATTTAGCTAGTGGTTGTAGCGCCAATGTTTTTTTTTTGGTTTTTGTATTATAACGATTTTTATTTAATTTTCAGGAGTTCTAAGCCTTCGTAGTGGCTTAGCAAGTATAGAAGGCCTGGATTCACATTTAGTTCCCGCGGTGATGGTAGCACCGTTGAGCTATAACGCATCGTTATTGGTTAACATTTGGAAACGGGAAGTTGCTGATATAAGGGATCAGGTGTTTCTTATTGTTGATCCGACAGCTTTTGCGCAGGTATTTTAATAATAAGGTGTTTTAGTTGGTTAAAATAGCAAAATAATTTATTACTATTAATTGAAATCGGTACTAGGGTTTTCTGGAAAAGCGGAAAAGGCCGCTCGTTGTTTTCCAATCTTGAAGTGAACTAAAATCGTATTATATATTACATAAATAATTTTAAGGGGATTTATTTCATAGTTTAATCACAAATAGAATCATTAAAATTTCAGAATTCTTTTAAATTTAAGAAAGTGCCAAAGTTCCAGTATTACGTCACGCAATTTTTGGAGATTATTGACCCCCCCCCATGTAACGCGCCGTAAAAAAATTCTGTACCAAATTGCAGTACTGTACCCAGTATAGTTAAACGTTTCGTGACCACCTAGTGACTCTATACCTAAAAGTTACCATTATGTGGTGTAAAGTACTGGAAAGTCGAATATAATATTAAAAATAACGCGTAATTCAAGCCCCGCCCCGCATCGTAACGTTATACAAAAGGACCCCCTCCCCCCAAAATTCGTTACGTAATACTTGAACGCTCCCAAAACCAAGGGCAGCCCCATTTGTCCTATATTTTCTACAGACGGAAAATGACGTCATAAGTCAAATTTCGAATGTTGCCATTTTCTACGTGACGTCATAATTTTTTTAATTTTTAGAAAAAATATCTAAGATTTTTTTAAATAACATAAAATCCTGAAAATATTTCTTGTATGCTTATTAGTTTTCTACTAATTTAAATAAATGTGTGGCGATTATTATAATAAAGAAACGATATAATCCTGCAATTTGACATGTGACATTCCCTTATTATTTCAGAGAGCAAAGCAAATGATGCACAGTTCCTTACTTGAGATTATAAAAGATAAAGTTTACAACAACACGAAAGTGTGTGGTGTGATCAACACTGGTTGTGTGTTAAGTGATTTTTTTCACGTGTATCGAACCAACGAACCGGACGCTCTGACGCATCATGATAAGCTGCTACCATTGATAAGTGACTTGGATAAAGGTATCATTTTTTTTTTAAATGGCTCTGGCACGGTTTGTGTATTAGCCAGCGTCAAGTATAAGATTTTTATAATTCGTGCTTTTTGCCTTAGAAATTCGACCATGTCCTCCATGTACGGTTTAAGCACTCGCCCGGTACCGCACAACCCTCCCAAAGGCCGAGAATAAATTTAAATTAAATTAAAACTTGCCCTCGAACCGGGAATCGAACCCGGTACCCCTCACCTAGCTGCCACTTAATAAGACCTTCATAAAAAGAAATCAATAAAACAATTATAATTACATTAGACTATGTTATTAAAAATATATCAGATATACCTGTATTAGTACGAGATCCGGCTGCAGGATTAGTACGCTCAAATGTTATTTGCTGAAAATCAAATTATTATGTATATTTATAATTAGGAGAGAGAGATGTATATCTACCAAGGTGCCTATCTAAATTTGGTCGCTAGTATTTTTATTGAAATTATTTTGAATTATTTTTGGGAAAACATTTCGTTCACTTGTCTATATATATAAAAATGAAACCCGTTTTCCGTTGTCACGACATAACATGAAAACGGCTTGACCGATTTGTCTGATTCTTTTTTTATAATATTCCTTGAAGTACGAAGATGGTTCTTACGGAGAGAAAAATTAAAAAAAATTGAGTGAAAAAGTCTAAAAACAACACTTTTCTATATTCCCATACAAAATATTCGTAATAATACTTAAAAGTCAATTTGAACTTTAATACCATATCATAAAGTTCAAGTGTTAGTGGAGGGGTTCCGGGAAGGTAAATTTTTATTTTTGGACATAATGTATTTGTTGTCTTATCAACTTTCTTTTTTTTATCTTACTAGCTAGACCGGTGTCCCGAATAGCAGAATAAGTAAAAAAGAATAAAGAATCGACTGTTAGGCGGTACGATGTTCGCCAGGCCAGCTAGTTATTTAAATAAAATATCGTCTACATCACGGCAATTTACATAATGATTTAAAAATAATTACGGGTGCCGTTGATCACATGGCCGCACTTCTTCATAAGTAGTGTAAGGAGCGCCTTTTTCCTGAGGTTGTGCGTTCGAACCACAGTGTACCAATGGATGTTGTGTGCGCAATAAACACTAGCTCCATACGGTAAACGCAATTATCGTGATACCGGCATGACTTAGCCAAAAGTCGACGATGTGTAACATGTATAGAAGGAATAATCATTGCCTATTAGATAGCCAAATCATCACGAAACAGATACAGAAATCTGAGGCCGAGACCTAAAAGTGGCGCCACTGGTTTTAATAGATCCTGTCATGTCTCGAATCCAAAAAAGTAGGCCAAATAAGAGGCTGAATTTGTGTATATAGATCAAAGAAACAGATGCAAATTCAAACAGGTGTTCGTTAGTGTATGTTGTAACGAAAAGATAAAGCTACGGTTTTCTAGAAAAGCGGTGCCGTTATTTAATGGCCGTAATGTAACGTTGGGTGAAGTCACCCATACGTTGTTTAAATAACATCGGAGTAGGTTTTCTAGAGAACGTTGAGTGTCACCGTAACGTCAAATAGCGGTGCTGTCAATTGCATGACGGCCGTCATAGCGGTGACAAACATTAGTTAAACGTTTTTCGCTTGTAGCGGTGCGTATATTTAATCAATACAATGACTTGGACGAGCGAAAATGATGAACAATTATTTGATTTTGTTAAAAATCATGAAGCTTTGTACAATATCAAATCCAAAGAGTACAGACAAGCTCAGATGAAGCAAAATTTGTGGAACGAAATTTCACTTTTTTTCGTCTTCTGATGACTCTTCATCATCCAAAAATACTAATAATGCTCTGTCCAAATCGTCCATTCACGACCTAACTCTCGAGTGAGTACTGAGTGACTACTATTGAATACGGTCGCACTACTTTCTAGGAAACCACAACTTGGCAACCGCAAAGACGGCCGTTATTAACAACCGTAAAATGACCGCTTTTCTAGGAAACCGTAGCTTTACTCCTCTGAATTTTAATAGTTAACCCGTCGTGCGTTGGAATGTCGGCTATAAAACATATCATTAACACTTCACTTCACATCACATTCGCTTAACACATAATGCTTATTAATAATATTAAATTCCAGTGATACCAGAATGCAAAATTGTCAGTAATATGTTGGCAACACACGACGACTTTAAATACAGAACGAAAATCACAGACTCAAAAGCGACTTTCGAACAATTAATTAAGAGATTAAAACTCCTCTATACAATAGTGAACAAAATAAATTGTCTATTATCACCCGAAGAAGATATTTTTGAGGAATCGATTAAAAATGAGACTTTCTCAGTGGCTAAGACAATGAATAAGAAAACGATGAATTTGACTAAAATGTTTCGGACGAATGTTAAGTCCTCCACGGCGAAATTTCCTTTGGCGGTTTTGACTAAGAATTTCAAGGCAAAGACGGAACTGAGTTTTTCATTGAAATTGGATGAAATATGTGATATTTCGGATATAAAGGTGAGTTTTTGAAGTTATACTTCTTTATGAAAAATTTATGAGAGTGGAATTTTACGATGCGCCGTGACACAAAATTAACAGAATGAAGTTGCCCACGGAAGATGCTACGGCATTGGACATAATTTAAAAACAACATTCGAATAATAATAGAATTTATGTTACACTTAATGTAAGAGAATAATAATAAATATTTATTTTTTTAATTTTTCAAATGTAAACTGAACTTTATTGACTATAATGACTCCTTTTCCAGTCTTTGATTATTTAATTGTAATTACTTATTTGCATGCAATCAAAAACTATTTTTGATAATGCCAAAGAAGTATAACTTCTTACGCGCGTACATAAGTACGCACCCTTTTTTTCATGCAAAGAAATGTCAAAATTTCCTATTGAGCGCTGTCAAATGTGTCAAACTTCATATAGATTGTTTGACAGCTCTATAGATAGAAGTTTGAAAGTTTTGAGTTTGTTCTAGAATACAGATAACAAAATTCGTAACTTATTGAAATAATAATTAGTCCGAGGCGAAATCCAAAATGTTTTTGACATACGGAATTCTTACAGCTTTAGTGTAATAATTCCGCAAGAATACTGTAATTACAGTAAATATATATTTTAGAAGATGATCCACACGAATGTATAGTAATTTATAATTTATTGTTAAAGGGCCGAAACACGTCGATTTTATATTCGCCGATGAAAAAGGGCTCATTACGAAAAGCTTTATTGAGTCGATGTATGAAAGTGGAAAATGTAGCACATCCTAATGAGGACGAAGAAGACGAAATGCTCAGCTTGCAAATAACGGGTAATTATTTTCACCAAAACTCTAGCATATGCAAATTGTTAATCTATGGTTAAAAAATTTAAATATCATCTCTATATATATTAAAATTCTCGTGTCATAATGTTCGTTCCCATTCTCCTCCGAAACGGCACGACCGATTCTTATGAATTTTTTTATGCATATTCAGTAAGTCTGAGAATCGGCTACTATCTTTAAAACCCCTAAGTGTGTGGTCCACCCCAAAAAAATTTTTTTATATGATACAGCATACAAAAATACATACAACCCCTAATTTTCACCCTTCTACGATCGACCCCTATTTTTTTTTATTGTAGATACTTCTTTTTATTGAACTAAAAAAATATTTCTTAGAAATAATATACATGGCAAAACAACTTTTATCCGGTCAACTAGTTTATTCATAAAGGTAACTTAATGTAAACTTATGAACGTCACTCAAAATGCTTCTAAATTTAAATTTAGTGTCAGTTCTCAATCGAAACGAACTGGCACACACAGAAAAATAAAAATCCAAAAAAATAATAATGTTACGTATTTGCGCTCATACCCACTAGAGGTAAGATTAACCCGAATGTAAACAAATTCTACGATCTAACATTTTTTTGCTTCACGTTAAATGCCAATTTATTAATTAACCGTCACTGTTTTTTCTCTTTTTAAATAATAAACAAAATTCACTTTATTGAAGTTTGTATTATTTGCCTTAGTGATTCCGTAATAAAATTATCACACTGATCATGAAATATTGACATTTCAGTGGTAATGAATAAGTAAATTTGCGGAAAATAAGATTAAATTTACAGATGTTTCACATGTCAAGACATTAATTCTGTACCAATATACTTTATGGCGTTGTAATGTTTATTTAATTTGTATCTAAGAGCAGTAAATAATAATTGTTTCTAAATTATTTTCAGAATTAAAAAAGTAAAAATAATCACACGGATAAATACTTATTAGAAAAAAATGTGTGCGTGTACTAGGTGTACACACGTAAGAAGTGAAACTTCTTTATGACCTTATTTTTCGAAAAATGATCTACTATATGCAACTTTACAGAAATTGGTTAAATAAAGTTAAATTAGATAAAGTTTAACAAAAGGCTTTTATTATCATAGACATGAATACAAATACAATTATTGTACTACATAGTAGTACAGTAATAAGTTTAAATGACATAATTACATTTTTTTCTAAGATTATTACAGAATTTCATTAATTGTAATAGAATTATTAGTATTACTATCATTGTTATCGTTATTATATATTTTTGTTACTAATGGCTTCGAATCTCTTCGGATCAACCGTGGTAGGGACAAGAAAAAGATGGCGCGTAACGGAAAAATGTGACGCGTAACGAAAAAATGTAACACTAAATTTTTTTCCAACCCCGATAAAGAAGTTTCACTTCAAAAAAAATTGCATAAAATTTTTACACTATATAAGAACAGTTAAATTATTTTTCTTTTCTTAAATTTTCAGATGTTTTAAACGACTTAAACAATTTGACAAAATCAAGACGAATGATGAACGTAACATATAACGATAATGATTTAACGAATGAAAAATTATCAGTTAACGGAACAGTTACGAATATAACGTATGAAATGGACGAGCCGTCGAATATAGGAACTCTGGAAAGGATTAATGATTTAAAATTGGTGACTAGTAGACTGAGTGATTTAAAATCCGCACAAGAGACCAGCCTTTAATTGATATTCAAATTGTCATAAGAAACTAAGGGACACGCTTTTTCACGTTATCAGCAATTTTTTAAATGGAGCTGAATAGTTGTATAATAAATATATTTTTTAATTTAACAAAGTACAGTTTCATTTATCTAACCTAAATGTTTACCGTCAAACGCGCAAATGCGCGGCCACAGATATGTAGAATTGTATAACGCCATAGACAATAGATATTGAGCTCTTTTATTTGTTTATTTTTGCTAGATGCAAAATTTATGTATAATCTGTGGCATATTCAAATCTTTGATATCCAGTGTAAGAAGTGCGTCACTACAGAATCATTTGGCGTTCTTAATTCAAATATGAGATATATAAATTATCGATTCTAATATTCATTGTTGTGTACTTAATAAATTCCGTCTTTAAATAAAAATACTTTTCTGTTAATGTTTATTGTGATTAAATATTTTTGAAATATGGTGTTTCTATTATTCATTTCATTTTGAAAAAAAGCTAATAAGGTTATTGAAGTGAAACTTCTTTATCGACGTTGGAAAAAAATTTACCGTCACATTTTTCCGTTACGCGTCTTTTTTCACATCTTTTTCTTGACTCCACTACGGTTGATTCGAAAAGATTCGAAGCCATTAATTACAAAAATATATAACGACAACAATGATAGTAATAATTCTATTACAATTAATGAAATTCTGTAATAATCTTGGTAGTAATAAGGTAAAATGAAATAATTGTATTATTTGTATTATTGTATTCATGTCTTGGATAATAAAAGCCTTTTGTTAAAATTTATCTAATTTAACTTTATTTAACCAATTTCTGTAATTTAGCATATAGTAGATAATTTTTCGAAATATAAGGTCAAAGAAGTTTCACTTCCTTCGTGTGTACACTAGTACACGCACACATTTTTATTATTACATTATTAAGATATGAAACGCCAATGGACTTGGACTGGACTTCTATGTGTGCAATTATTTTATACGGCTCATTCTGTGAAGAACGATGATGTCGTTAGGAAACCTAGTATTTATATACTAAGTCATATTTAGTACTAGTACTAGTATAATAAGTCCATTAAATATCTAGACCGTATATTGGAAACGTATTGAATTTAACCAAAGCAGTCAAACATTGTGTTAAGTGTCGTTCCCTAAAATAGTTATCCATTTTCGCCTAGTCGTATAAAATATTAATATCGCGACAGAATGTTCCCAGTGCGACCAATCAGCGCTGATTTATAACGCGAGTGTAAGTTTCGATCGACCTTTTGGTGCTTACGTAAAAACTACGAAGTTAGATATAAATTCGTAACTAATGGGGTGTAGGACAGACAATATATGGCGTCTGCTGTTTATGCCAATCAATCTGATACGTTTTTAATGTTTAAAGAACTTTATTTCTCATTACAAAAAATATTTTTTTATTTACATGAGAAATTTAATATTAAGTATATACGAACGAGATACACGTCGCCATCAGCTAGCCCAATTTTAGTCTAATGGGCTCTTTCTGATGTGTATCTTTAATGCCCTTTTGAACTGATTAATCACGCTAATGTTACGAACCTTAGACGGCAACTGATTAAACAATTGCACACCCTCATACCTAATAGATCTCTTTAAATAATTTGTGCGCGGCTTTGGCAAGATAAGCAAACTCGCTCGACGAGTATTGCGTGTAGTGGTGAAAATCCGTGGGCCGAAATCGAACCTAGATAACTGTGAAGATACAGACATATATGAAAAATAAAGTACGGTTCCTGGGTCGACGCGATGCTTTAATCGAGAATATAACTTTCAATCTATATATGTTATAATCACGTACAACAAAA
Organism: Pieris napi; assembly: GCF_905475465.1. Lineage (NCBI taxonomy): Eukaryota > Metazoa > Arthropoda > Insecta > Lepidoptera > Pieridae > Pieris > Pieris napi. The sequence continues at coordinate 5,513,194 of NC_062255.1, forward strand.
TAACAAATTAATGCTAAAGTAATTACTATGATGCAGTATTGGCCAAGTGGCTTCGTGCGACTCTCATCCCAGAGGTCGTAGGTTCGATCCCCGGCTGTGTACCAATTGACTTTCTTGCTATTTGCGCATTTAACATTCGCTCAGTGAAGGCAAACATCGTGAGGAAACCGACATGTCTTAGAACCAAAAAGTCCACGGTGTCTGTCAGGCACTGGAGGCTGATCACCTACTTGCCTACTAGATTGAAAAATGAGCTTGAGTAAGCAAAATGAACAGCCTGCACAATCGGTACTACAATGTAAATAATAAAAAAAACTTGTATTTTGGTTGATTAATGACGTTTAATGAATAAATATACCTTGTTATACTACGTAGTTTTTGAATATATGTACTAAAAAACAATATACTATATACAAAAACATCACCATTTAATTAAACTTCTCTAACGAATATCATAATTACATATTTACATTACTCCATGTTTCGACTGTTTATTTTTTGAAAATCAAGTTGGCAGCACAGCTGTTGTATTGAGGTCCAGTATTTTGCTGACCACAACTATGACAATAAAGGTATCTATGTAAAAATAAAAATCTATCGTTTTATCCCTTTAAATAGTTTTATAGGGGCCTCATAGCCTAGCGGTCTTATTAAGTGTCAGCTAGGTGAGGGGTACCGAGTTCGATTCCCGGTTCGAGGGCAAGTTTTAATTTTATTTAAATTTGTTCTCGGCCTTTGGGAGGGTTGTGCGGTACCGGGCGAGTGCTTAAACCGTACATGGAGGACACGGTCGAATTTCTAAGGCACGAATTATAAAAATCTTATACTTGACGCTGGCTAATGCACAAACCGTGCCAGAGCCATAGAGGTAAAAAAGTTTAGTAAAGTATTAAGTAAGTTTTATTTAAGTGCTAACCAAATCTATACAAAAGCTCTTTTATAACAGCGTAATCTCATTATAGATATAAGTAACGAAAATTCATTTTTAAATTGCTTATAAAACTTTACCCAGAAGCTACGCAATAAATAGTAGTCTATTTTAAACTATGTCTAATGGTCGTTTAGATTGCTCACCTTCAGACTTCAAGTGTTTCGACAACAAAGTGAGTACGTCCACTGGCTCATAATGGAAACTTTATAAGGTGAAAGGTACTCGACATTGGATTGTTTAATGATAAATAATAATAAAGCCACTTTAATTCCATACCGTTACAAAAATTACATATGAAATGGGATTGGAGTTTAACAAATGAGTGTCTTTCAAGGCAGTTTTTGCCGCGCACCACCACTATGTGAAACCAGCTGCCCACTGAAGTATTTCCGAACCAATTCGACTTCAGAGTCCTTCAAGAAAAGAGCGTATCGCCTTCAAGAAAAGACCGGCAACGCACTCGCAAGCCCTCTGGCATGGAGAGTATCGATGGGCGGCGGTATCACTTAACATCAGATGAGCCTCTCCTGCCCGGACACTGTACAGTGCGAGTCGAATACACAGCAAAAAGTTTTTGTTTCCGGTAGCGGTGATAATTATCCGGTACCTACAATTTCATAATGTCCCAGTAATATGTGCCTTCCGTTTCGTTATTATCCTTAAACCAAATTTGATCAAAGCAAAATCCGTACGAAGTCATACCCTAAACATATAAACTACCTCTCGACCTTACCCAGGGGTCTTCGGGCATGTCAGCGGTTAGACAAATCGATCTCTAGACTGGAGGAAACTCATAAAATCCTCCACACTATTAAAAAATCCTTTAAAACTAAAGGTTGCTTTCCTATCAACGATATTTTTGAAGTTATACTTCTTTAGGCGCGTTATGAAAAATTGATGAGAGTGAAATTTTACGATGCGCGCGCACCGTGACACAAAATTAACAGAATGAAGTTGCCCACGGAAGATGCTCCGGCATTGGACATAATTTAAAAACAGCATTCGAATAATAATAGAATTTATGTTACACTTAATGTAAGAGAATAATAATAAATATTTATTTATTTAATTTTTCAAATGTAAACTGAACTTTATTGACTATAATGACTCCTTTTCCAGTCTTTGATTATTTAATTGTAATTAATTATTTGCATGCAATCAAAAACTATTTTTAATAATGCCAAAGAAGTATAACTTCTTACGCGCGTACATAAGTATTACTTGTTTTTATTATTATTCAAGACCATTTAATGTGGAAACATCGCGGATCTACACGTAATAAATCTAATGGTATTAACTGGTGACCTTTTAAATTCAATTAATTTATCTATCCCTTAGGACTCTGGAAGCTTTTAATACTCTTGATTGGCTTTCTCTTAGACATTCCTGTAACCTTGTAAAAGCATTAATTATTGAAAGATGGCGTTTCTGCATACAGGGTTAGAGAGGCTCCTCCCAGTGTTTAGACTCGGTTAAATTAAAGTAGATCTACTGAAAAAAATTTACGATACGATCTGATTTGTAAATGCTATTATAAAGTTGATACAATGGAAACTATACCTGTGAATCTTAATAACATATGATTACCTTACCTAACGGTAATTACGACATACTTACATAACTTGGCGACTTGTGTTATAGCAATGTCACCTGTCAAAAGTGACATTGCTATAATACAAGTATACAGTATTTACAATATTCTTAACCTACATAGTAATAATTAAAATTAAAACAAGTTGAAAAAGGTTTGTCCCTGTGGCAGTGTACCTTTAATGCTGACATCATTTCCGCGCTGTATTGCGGTACTTATTCGTTGAGTGAGGAAAGGACTATCTACCAGGCACCAACTTAAATCGTTAATTTGCGCTAATTAGCTATAGCTAATAGCTCTACTCCAAAGGGAACAAAGTCAAAGTTGGAAGAGAGACTCTTATATTTGTCATAACTTTTTGCTATTACTTAACAGCAATAAACTTTATATTTATGACAGGAATATTATTAATACATAAATTAAATGTATTAATTATGTAAATAACTTAATAACCATTCCATCAGTATTTTCTTATGACGTTGTCACGTTCAACTATCGTCAGTAAACCGACTTTACAGACAACCGATTTTTTACAACACTCAAGTGCATCATATTGAATACGGTAGCATTATATTGAATCCAACTATATTAGTATCTATAGGATTCTCTCATACCCGTGCCATCAGCATCTCAGAAAATTGGAAATGATATCACTGAACGATCGGAGATTTACCGGCGTAATGTTCTTATACAAACTGTCCCTTATTCTTTTCATTACATTGTTTAAAGTCAACATAAACTTCCAAATTCCCTCTGTTAAAATCTGGCAGTTCTCTCATCTATCATTTGAATACAACAGAATGAACGTTACACATTCATAGCTTTCGTAGTGTCCTGATAAATTTTAAAAGAAGCGTGGTTACTTTGCGAATATTTAAATAAGAATAATTATTAATTTGTTTTGGAAATAAAATGTCCACCATAGTTGTTGTTGGATATTAGAACATTAGATTGTAACTTAATCTGAAGAACATTTTTTTTTCTGTGATATGGTGGTCTTTAATAAATAAATAAGTAATGTGTACTGATGTTAATCACTAAAAATCCTTTTTATTAATTTATTGTAACGAAACATTGGACGAAAATTACTTGATAATGTAAAATATGCATTTTACGCGTTTCGATATTAGATAAAATTCTGTATTTTTCAGTATATACAGTTATTTTAGCTGGCAACACTGGTATTTTCCTGGAAGAACTAACTACTAGCTCCTCCCATGGGTGCCACGCATGCGTGAAAATGCTCAAAACTCATATAAAAGCGACGCTACCAATTTATAGTAGCATTCCCGCCTAGAATCTAAAGAGTTAGCAAGAAAATATCGACATTGAAAAGTTTAGTTTAGTGTCTGTGGATTTTTAGTTCTGTGAGTATCTTTTTTTTTGTTCAGTGCGCCATAGATATAATTTAGTCAATTTTAATAGAACAAGTTCCTGCGACAAATTGTATGGTAAATGATACTCAGACGTAAATATTCTTATAAAGTGAATAAAAGTTTTGTTTTAGCATTACTTTAAAAAGTGAAAATTAAAAAAAAATAAGTTACGAAAAATCATTAATAAAATAATTATTGATAGTTTTTAGCTACTATTTGTATTAATATTTTTTCAATTATTACGTTGCTCAATGCTCATACTTTTTGTGGTAGGTTTATATAGCCGAAAAAAATGTTGTAATAATTGTATCTGTTGAAATAAATATGAATAATTTAATTAAAAAAAATATAATATTATTTTTTGAGCACTAAGTTAGGTCGAGCTGAAAATCTCTATGTGAAATGTTATTTTTTGCGGTGTCTTTTTTAAGTATTTTCTTTGAAATATTAGTAATATACTGAATTATAAAAATGCATTTATGACTCCCTTACCATTAACTTTACGTAAATAAAATAGCAGGCGTAAACTTTTAACCTTTACACATATAAGCTACGACAGAAAGCTCGTGTAACTGCAGGTAATTGAATCTGCCAAGTTTGTCCCCCGTTCGACAGGCTATTTATTATCTTGAGGAAGAGGGATTATCACTACTTAAGAATTTAAATAAATAGATTGAACATGCTTATGCAAAAAAATATAATAGAATCTTATGGACACTTTATATTTTATTCCCCATAGACAATATATAATCTAATATAAAAAAATATTTGCTGATTTGCAATCTTTACATAATTTTGAATCAATAAAAGTAGTTACATTTACTTCAAAACTCACTTCTAAGGTAATGTCGAGCAGGTTTAAATTGATATTTTTGGCATAAAGTTAAAACTATTGCCATAATATTAAAAAAAAAAGATATTTTACATGCGCGGAAATTAATTGTTATTTCTGTTGCTTTGCCGAAGAAAGGAAATGAACAGAAATTGCACCAATTCTTTTTTACTGTCCAGAGAAACGACAGAAGAAATTATTATTGGTCATCCTAAGTCTTTTAAAACATATTTTTTAAAATTGTTTGTAGGATGAGACTTGGCAAGCGGATCAACATGAAGAACCCTCGTCCTTTTTTTCTATTTACATTTACAGTTGTTTTCGCTATCTCAACTTATATAACTGAGGTAAAGATTCATCTATGTCTAGTCTATTATTTTTAATTTAAAAAAATATTTACTAGTTAATTATTTTAGGTCCAATGTCTCCCAACTGAAAGCTCTTCCAATCCCTGGCCAACATTCCCCCGCAGAAATGTACAAGCACTCGCTAGAGATGGCTATCTTAGAAGTATCTCTCCCGATTACAAGAGAAGCATTTCTACATTAGCCAAAAACGGAATGCTTCCTACATTCAGAGCACCATACAGTGACACTGACCAACAAAACCAAGAGGATGAAGAGGTCCACGAGAAACGGAACCTCGCTTCTCTTGCCCGGCTTCGAAGCTATACCACTATGAAGAGAAACATCCAAGCATTAGCTCGAGACGGCTTCCGCTTTGGAAGAGGACAGTACAGCCAACCAAATGACAAACGCAACGTAGCAGCATTAGCAAGAAACGGCCTTCTTCACAAACGTGATGAATTAGCTGGAGATGAATACTACTTCCCATTTTACCAGAACCCAGTACCACCTCTCTCAGAAGTCGAGGGTCCTTACGATTTTAACGAAATATATGATTACCAACAGTCTCTTAATCCCGAAATGTACGCGCCGTTGCAGCAAATAGCCAAGCGAAGTGACGTTGGATTGGCGCCTACTGATAGTATGAACAGATTGGATAGCGATGCAAATTGGTACTATAAAAGGGGAGTTGTAGGAATGCCAGTACACGGCCTTTACCGACCTGTATTCATCGACACAAACGGTACTCCACGTAACAAGAGATCCATATACTCGATCCCAGATGTTATCGATCACAATGATATTCCTGATTACGAATCTGAAAATGATGATAAGCGATCAGTCGGTGAGTGTTTTTCCTTCACTAATTGTACAACGTATTAATGATTTTAACGAATGGTTACTGTTACAGATGAAGAGATGCTTAACAATTTCGAAAAGCGCCATATTGGTTCGCTTGCTCGATTAGGTTGGTTACCGTCCTTTAGATATTCCGGAGGACGGTACAGTAGGTCCGGCCGCGCTAGGTTTCTGATTCCGAGTCAAATGGAAAGGTGTGATTTATCGGTGTTTTGTCGGGACTATTGATGTTAGGATTAGTGTCGGCTTTGAATGTGCACACTAAAAATAATAAATTGACAGCATGATCGCTGCTGAATTAGTAAAGAGTGAACAATTAGAAATGTGAATTTGAAGAACCGACTTCAATCCTTCAATCTTCATAATGACTGTGTACTAAAAACATTTGAGTTCATTTTTGGAACATAAATTTGAAGTCGGTAACAAATTAATTGTTTAGTTATTAGATTTATAAATGTTAGTTTAGCGAGGTTGGAGCATGAGATGGATGTTTATTAGAGCTTTGAACAGACTCCTTTCAAAGGTGTCTTGTTTGTGAGTGTTTAGTCGATAAATTAGTTTCAAACTTTTGCTAAGTGGCCTTGTTTTACAGGAAGCATACCTATGACGAGAATTTCGGGACTAGGTGAGTCAAATATAAAAATAAGCACCAATGAAACTTTTTGAAGTTATACTTCTTTAAGCGCGTTATAAAAATTGATGACAGTGAAATTTTGCGATGCGCGCGCACCGTGATACAAAATTAACAGAATGAAGTTGCCCACGGAAGATGCTACGGCATTGGACATAATTTAAAAACAACATTCGAATAATAATAGAATTTATGTTAAACTTAATGTAAGAGAATAATAATTAATATTTATTTATTTAATTTTCCAAATGTAAACTGAACTTTTTCCAGTCTTTGATTATTTAATTGTAATTAATTATTTGCATGCAAACTAAAACTATTTTATATATTACGCGCGTACATAAGTACACGGACCCTTTTTTTTAAATTAATAAAAATTAATGTTTTTTTAATATTAAAAAGCTAAAAATATTTTAAACGCTATTGCCAGAAACTTTAGTGCAAATCACGGACAAGCTAGTATTCAATACTTACTTAACTATTAACTTACATTTTTCAAACACTTATAAATTATGTATTCTATAGTCTGATCTGTGTATAAAATTATCATAATGAAATCCTTTGTCACGTTTAATTATTATCAAACTGAAATGGAAGTGATTAGGATAAAACATCCATTATTTTAAATGTTGAGGTATTGAGGGTTATAGCGTGAGAGCGTTTAGGACAATAGACAATAGATACTTCCTTAATTTTTACATAGTTTCAGTATTATAGAATATTGTACAGCTTTATAAGTGAATATTTTTTTATTATAGGCAATATCTCTCTGATTCCGAGGCTGACCCATTCGTCGATTCAAACAACTCCGACATACCGCCGCCGCCAGTATCTGCTCACACGCACCCGACCGGCCGGTACCTCCACAGAACGCTAAACGATATTCCCAACGATATTTCTTCCTCAACCACATCCAAACAAGACGACCCGTTTGTCAAAAACCGCTGGCACAACAAGGCCCTCCCCAAGTTCTATTACTTCCGGTCACTCAAAGTCCCGTACCACACATCCGGAAAACGATATTTGGACATTCCTATTGACAATTTACTTCTAAAGAAAACCTACAACAATAGTCTTCCAAGCCGACGTAAAAATCAGTAGCTATGCCACTGTCCGTTGGGTGAAGCTAAAGTGCGAAATTAATCTATTTTCTATCGAAAATCAGCTTTTGACATCATTCAAGCTTTAATCTTCACACCACCGGATTGTTTGGGCATATATCAAATGCAGGGATCATGGATCTTGTAGACAATAATCTACATTATAATTATTTTAACAATGTTGTGATTACAATATATTTTTTGAACATATTGCTAGCGGTTTCTATCGGGTATCTTCTACAAAACGACTTTGGCCAGCACATGATTTAAAAGATTTTAATATAAGATAGGTAATTGTTGTCAATCGCAAATATTAATTCAATTAAGTAGATAGATAACTAAATTCTTAATTAATAAAAGTATAAGAAAAATGTGTTTATGAAATATGTTTAATGTCAAATGGTCTCTTTAATGACTAGAGTTAGCTGTGTTTGACAAATAAAATCCTCTGAAATGCTTTAACTATTTAAAATCTTCTGACAATAAATGAATTGCGACCACAAAGATAATAATCTTAATATCTTGTCTCTTCTAAATTTATATATCTAGTCCGTATTTTATTGTACTTTAGATTTTACTATGTATAATATTTTTATTGTAAATAAAATAACAATCAAAATTTGTGTCTTATTTCAATATATTTGCCAATATGTTTTAATTATACATTGCTTTGGTTTCAATTAATAAACAGAGAACGGATTTTTGTCAAAAATCAAGCCACGGGTAACCTGGAATTAAAAAAACACACTTAACGAATACTTTCATACAATTTCGTTATTTTAACGGAGTTGTAAATTAAAAGTAATTATTTTCCGTTAAAATCTTGTAAGAGGTAATCTTAAGAAATTCTGAAACGTCTAACGAAAGTTATTGGATATTTCTATATACAAAAACTTAATTTTGACTAAATATTTCACATTTGATAAAAGTAAAAAATCATTTAATCACATAGGTAACATAATGTACACTTATGACATACATAGTAAAAAATACATATTAATGCTTCTAATTTTACATTTCTCAAATCAAGGGCGTAGAACGGAAGAGAAGAACTGGCTATAAACTCTCCACCACTCTTTTTAATCGCCAAGTTTTTTGTTTTACACGACGTTTGTAAGGAGCTGCAACCATTACACCACGTTCATGGAATCTTAAGTAATATATAATAATGAAATAAATTAAAAAACAAATATTTGTCCTCTATCAGCAGGAGGCATGGTGAAATAGGAGCACGCACTTACATTCTCGTGGGAACAACATGCAAACACATAGTCGAAATAACCAACATCACCGCATACACGAATTCAAGTACGACCAGTCACCACAAGCAGCACCCGTTCTCGAGCATGACGCATGGCCAGCCATCGGCCCCCTCGCCATATTTTAGGGAGAGAGACAACCCGACGCATGGACGCCGCCACAAGCAATGGCATTTAAGCGGGCATGACGATCCTTGAAATGTGAACTTGGCTACATAAGAAAATAATAATAATACTACTTATAATAAACTATGTTTACCATATTTTACGTGCTGTTTTCGGAGCAGTTCCTGTTGGGGGTAGAGGAACAAATACCTCCATTGCAGTTGGGAAGAAGTACCCCGCAATTGGTTGTGATGCTCACGTTATTTGGTAAACACAACCTTGCAATACTACAGTCGGCACATGAGAGTCCAGGCTGAAAATGTTCATTGCTTAAAATCGTTCAAAAGGAGGTCATCAATTTGCGATGTTATCATCGCAAATTTGAATGCGTTTGTGCAGTTTTATACGCTCAATATAGTAATTATAATTTTACGTTATATAATAATATATCATTAGTACATAAGTTTTAAATCTGTGCGAGGTCCTGGTGGACAGAAAAACTGTGTCCAGTTAATTTTTAAACTATTTTAAACTTCTTCCTTTCTGATTATGTATACAGTAAATAAAAATAAATATAAAAAGTGCAGACAGAAAGACCATCTCTTGAGTGATCCCAGTTAATGAAAGTCCACTCAAGTTCTACTTCGCTAATTCATCCTTGAAGCTCTTCAACGACGTGATAAATTGTATCTTTAGTATATCAGTTCTCATGTAAGTGACTATTATCTGTTATGAGAATAAGGGTCTGTTTCACAAAGTATGTATAAAGTACCAAATAGCTATGCAACACATAAATTATTTGGAAGATAAATTGTGCTATTTGACATTTCATCGGACTCTTAACTTATAATGGACTTTATGTGACGAATAGCGCTATCTGACAGTCGTGAAACGCAACAATAGTGTTTATCCTACCAATAAGTAATAAATAGCTAATTTGGAACGTATGTAGAACTTATCCGTACATTGTGAAACAGACCCTAAATGTCTTTAAACCTAAATAAATCAATAAATGTGTGATGTAGGCACCTTGACAGTTACGGTAACAAACTAAACGAATAAATGACATACTAAAATCTTAAGCAAACTTACTTCAGAATTATAATTGCAGGAACCTAAATTTGGTAGAAAAGGAAGAGATGGCAGCGATCTTTCCACTCTTTCCTCGTGATTTAAGATGTTCTGTGCCCGATGAATTTCGACACCAATGGAGCTTGGCCACCGGAATCGTCTCTCTTCAGTATCCTCTCCATCTTCAGCCAGAATCATGTGAACTGCAAGCTTTGATTAAAACTACCTTTACATTTTGTATTCTACATACACGTCAGACAGAATTATTAGATTTTTTCATTTATGATGATCATTGAATTTTCTAGTCGTTCTTGGCTTTGCAAGCATTGAAGTTGTACGAATCCCAGTTGTGTCCCGATGTCCCGGTTTTTTACGTAAGTTATTAAATAATAATTAATTGATACTTGCTAGAAGACCCATAAAACGTATACGTTTTATTAAAAGTATGTATAATAACCCATGTAACCCAAAATAATATTTTCACTCGGAGCAGTTAACCACGAAATCTATTCAGATAAGAATTCTACTATTCACTGTTACGTATAATAAAGATAATTTTGGACAAGAGACAAACTCACCAAAGTTTATGCAACTGTTGCATAGTGATTACCCACACGAGTTTAAATACACTATTCACTAAAATCGATTTTTTTAACTCCTAATAAGAGCGAAATTGCAATATACCACAGACTATATAAATTGCGCGCTTAAATAATAATTAAACCTCCTTGGATCATAAACTTCTTTAATCTATAGTTTTTTGATATTGATATTCTTTATTATTATTTAGATAAACACACTAGCGGCTTAATAAGCTGATGTGCGCATATTTGCGGAAATTATCTAACCTGTTTTTAAAATAGTTCAAAGAGGGTGCACTAATTACACTTTCTTCACTACGCGGCTTTGGAGAAAGTTCTTTAGTGAATTTGTACGTCATTTGACACTCGTAATTCAAATACGATACATGAGATAAAATACAAATGTCTTACCAGAGCAGTTGCTAACACAACGAAATATATTTTGTTATGAGCCATTTCACATTCACAACCGTACAGATTATATTTAAGAAAGGCGAGATGGCGTATATATACAACCGTTAAATAATAGAATTCATTGTGATACGGATCGTGCTATATGCTTATAATAAGTAAATGTATTTTACCTTTGTAATGTAAATTTGCGTAGAACCCAATAAAATGTAAGAAGTCTGTTTGTATAAATTTTGCAGCAATTTAAACTTACTTGATTGATAGTTATTTACCTTACCTATTTCGTTAGGTACCTACAGGTTCAAGTGTAATAAATGGTAGGGGAGCCCACGATGCTAAATGGGGATTTACTAGAGCGTCGTAGAGACCTATTGGGATGCAAAGCTTAGATAATAAGAAGAAAAAAATGTTATATGATATATTTTTTTTTTTATTTTTCCTTTTCATCGGTGGGGGAAGCGGCTATAGATTGTTAAATATGTAAAAAAAAACTGTTGCATGGACATCCTCGAGCGCGTCAGATATTGATAGCATCAATGCCCTACGTATTTTTATTAATGTACGTATGTTAATCTGATCGTTTGCATGATGCGGGTGGTTGTATTTAAGGGTTGAAAATGAAAAAAAAAAAAATATCGAGCGCGTCAGATTTTCTAAGGGAGTGTTAAGTGCACCAAAAAAAAGCTCTCATTCACTAATCTGACGATTTCGATGGAACGCAAACCCACGGCCATTTTCATAATTTGCAAAAAAAAAAATCGCAATTTTGAAATACTCAAGCGCGTCAGATTAAGATATATGTGGTTCATCTTTATGTTCTAAACGTACTGTCTCATAATCTGACGATTATCTAGAGGGATTCGCCTGATCTGACAAAAAAAATTTAGAAAAACGGTTCACCTAAAGGGCCATTCCTGCAACTTCCCGCTAATTCCATTCCTGGGCGCTTAAAATTGATATTTTGAGCTCGCTGAGTTCAAAGAAATAAGAAATAATAATAATAATAATACATTTCTATGCATTTGAGCTCTCCCAGCTCGAAAGTCTGATAGAAGTTTCATAGAACACTATTTTGGAATTTTCAAACCGCAATAACTTTTGAATGGATCAAGCAATTTTCACGCGGTTGGAATTGGCATTCGACGCAGTTTTATCATCCTCATAAGTAATTTTGCAATTTTATTTGATCGAACCACAAATTTCGGAGTAATCCCGAAAAAACACTTTTTCGGGTTTCTTTCGTTCACGATATCTCCCGAACGAATCAACCGCTTTTGACCAGCTTGGTGGCAATCGACGTGGTTTTTCAAGCTCAAAGGCGGATTAGTTTTGGAAGTTGATCAATAAAGAAACCACTTAAAAAAAAAATATTTCTTATTTTTTTAAGATTTCTCAAAATCTATCGGTCCGAATCGGTTCAAATTCACAGGAAATGTAATTTTGAGGGAAATATTTAGAACGCCGTTTAGTAGATTCCGATCGGTTTAAGGAAATGCACGCATTTAACTTTATCGAACAATTTTTGTTATTTCGGCTTGCGGAAATCGTCAGATTATATATTTTTCATTATTCTTGAATTATTTCCTTCAAAATAAAAAAAAAAAATTAGCTACGCTCGAGAATGACGATGACGTTTTTTTTTTTACAACTTTGTTGCCCTCCCGTTTTTTTCCGTCACTCTCAAATTGTCAGATTAGTGGAATATACACTTTTTAGGATGTAATTAACTCACCCTACCTTAATCTGACGCGCTCGGGAATTTCTGATGGTCAATTTTTTTTTACTAATCTGATCCTGTCTCCTTTACGGGCGGCCTTATATATGGGCCTCATATTTTGTGGAGGTACTTAACCGGGTACGGGTTCAAGGTATCCCCTTATATATTAATCTGCCGCGCTTTAGTAAATCCCGAAATCCCCTCTTGGGCTCCCCTACCAAAATATCTTTAATTTTTTTTAAGTTTTAATTTGCGCTATTTTGAGAGCAATGTCTAGTGGCTTCAGCGTGCAACTCTCATAACTGAGGTCGTATGTTCGATCCCCTGCTATGCACCAATAGACTTTCTTTCTATGTGAAAACATCGTGAGGAAACCGACATGTCTTAGACCCAAAAAGTCGACTGCGTGTGTCAGGCACTGGAGGCTGATCACCTCTTGCCTATTAGATTTAAAAATGGTCATGAATTCATAAATCTGAGGCCAAGGCCTAAAGAGGTTGTAGCGCCACTGATTTATTTATTATTTGCACTATTTTGAGGTTGTGCAAAGTGAACTTTAATGGATCAATTAACTTAAGTTTTACTTAAGACTACAGGGTACAATAACAAATAGACATAATTGTAATAGTTATATTTTTATTAACGCGTCTACATTAATAACTACTGTGTATATATTACACTTCTAAATATTGTATGTTCTGCAGGCAACTAATTAGGTAATGAAGCTGGGCAAGACCTGAAAAATATAATAGTATTTTTACTTATTATACTAGAAAATAGTGCGTACTCGGGCTATATTTAAGAATAATTTAATTCAGAAGTTTTCGAAATCTTAAAAATATTGGTTTTATTTAATTGCTATTTTATTGAAAAGCGTCTGTGAAAGTCCGCCTTTTTTAGCAGCTTTGTCATAGTATTTATATTTTTAGCTACTTGTATTTATTTATAGACTAGGTGTTTACTTTGTGTTTTTCTGTGTTTTAACACAGACAGGCAGGTTGTTGGTGGATTCTTGATTTTTTAGTTGAATTCCATAATCAGATTATTAGCCAAAAATAACTTTTAGATGACACAGAAACTTGCTCTAGAGAATTATGTTATTTATTTACAGCCCATAGTCGGCCAAATTTTAATCAAAAATATTACAAAACCATAAATTAAGCCACTTTCATAAAATCATCAGAAAACCTTTTGATATCTATCAATCTTATAAAGTCTTACTAATAAAGGTTTATGCACATCGTATAAGCCTGTTATAAGAAATTTATTTTTCAGTTGTTGTGTTTGTTGTGTATTCACTATTTACAATATGAATTACTAAAACAAAAGCTAAGTAACTTCTTAAATTGATTTAAACGAGAAATTTTATAATTTACTAGCTGACCCGGCCGTTGACTTTGTTTTGCCACGTATTCAATAAAAATAACTGTCTACTATAATAAAAAATAGGGCTTAATCTTAGAGGGATGAAAATTAAGTGTTGTATGTATTTTTGTATGGTATGATAAAAAATAAAAACAAAAAGTTTGGCTAAAAAAAATTGGGGACCCTTAACATTTAGGGGGATGAAAAATAGATGTCCGATTCCCAAACTTACTGAATATGCATAAAAATTTCATTAGAATCGGTCGAGCCGTTTCAGAGGAGTATGGGAACGAACATTGTGACACGGGAATTTTATATATTAGAGGTTTAACTGGACCTTGTCAAATAAACTTGTCATACTGGCTGGGTAAGTTTCTGTCGTTTCATAAATGAGTTTTATTTAAATGCACTAGAGAGCAAAGGTGTTTTGTCACCAAGTGGTGCTAAAACACCACTGGTGGTCTGGTTTTCATATGTATAATATAACTGTTTCGACAAAGAATTAGTCTAGCTATTCAAAGGGGGAACGCTGCCAGTATCTTCGGAACGTTGCCTAAAGGGACTCCTTTTAATGATATATTTTAGTTTATGTTAAGTTTAGTTTTTTTTTTTTTTTTCAATCTAAATAATTGTTATTAATATATCTTAATTATAGTTTATTTTCAGATGATTTTACTGTTTCGTGATTATATGTTGGTTTTCTAATAGGCTTAGTGACACACGCCGTTAACTTTTTGGATCTAAGGCATGCCGGTTTCCTCACAATGTTTGCTTCACCGAGCGAGTGCTAAAAGTGCACATCTACAGAAGTCCATTGGTGCATAGCCGGATTACGAATCTACGACCTATGAGTCTTGCGCTGAAGCCACTAGGCCAACATTCTGTATAGCTGTCAATACTGAAGTAAAAATTACCTTTTCGATGTATTTCATTCCATATTACAATTTTTCTTCTGATGTGAGACAATTAGAATTGCGGCAGCAAAGTCCATAGTCACAGAACGGTCTGTCAATGGTGCAGTTAAAAATATACTTTAGATTGTTCTTACTACAGAATTGTCGAAATGTAGAGTTAAAGCACGCCCAGTCAGGCTGAAAATAATTAGGTGAACTGAATAATGGCAATACTGCTACTCAATAGGTCACATTTACTCATTAGTTAAAAATTATTATCAATGAAATGAACGTAAAGATTAAAAGGTCTCCGGTACTTTACGATTCAAGCTTGATCGAGAGTTAGCTTTCAATAATGACAAAAGGCAGGTGTTTATTAATAAATAATAAGCTGTTATAATCTTAATATATATAAATTACGCGTCACGTTGTTTGTCCGCTATGAACTCCTAAACTACTAAACCGATTTCAATCAAATTTGGACACCGTGTGCAGTTTGATCTAACCTAAAAGATAGAATAGCTTACATATATACAATTCTACTGTACGTGTGTATGTCACTGAACTCCTCTTAAACGGCTGGACCGATTTGAATGATTTTTTTGTATGCGTTTGGGTGGAGCCCTGGATGGTTTAAATTCTCAAATCAGCCCGGCAGATCGCGCTGCAGTGTATTTTCATACATTGTTTAATATCCTTATCGCTTGAATTATCACGCAGGACAACGTCTGTGAGGTCCACTTGTATAATATAAAATAAACATTCAAAGCAAACCAGCCAGCTCATGAAATATCTCTTCCGTGCAGCGATTGATCAGAATCGATCCGAAAAAAGAAATGTCAATAGTAATGCTGTAATTACGTATGACGTAGAAACTAAAAAACGTAGAAAAGAAACGAAATGTGTTATCGTTTCGTCTTTTGTTTTTATTTCACATCATAAAACCCTTCCAGAATGTTCTAAAAAAATTGCCACACGTATGAAATAAATAGCAAAGTAAAAAAGTCACCTCGTTGTTGTAATCACAGCTGCCTTGTGGAGTCAAAATATGAATTTGCTGTTCCCTGACCCCGTTCCTGGAGCGGTTTTTGGAGCCCCACCAATGACTACTGCTGCCTTGGGCGTCATTGTTTTGTGCGGATATTAATTGGGCTGCAAGCTGAATTAAAATATTTGAGAAGTTACACCTTTTATTAGCAATTCCAGAAAAATTAAACCAAAATCCATCTATATATGTAGAAATCATAAATGGTTGAGCGATTTAGTTGTAAAAACGTACACAAAATGTTTTTGCTGTTGTCTATCTATCGTGTAGTTATGATAATACTTTTCCTTGGCTTTTCAAAATTTAATAAAACCCCAATTAATAAGGTTGCCATGCTCAAAATATATTTTAACTTTATAGATAACGTAAACATTTTTTAAGGGTAGCAGTCTTATTAAGTGGCAGCTAGGTGAGGAGTACCGGGTTCGATTCCCGGTTCGAGGGCAAGTTTTAATTTAATTTAAATTTGTTCTCGGCCTTTGGGAGGGTTGTGCGGTACCAGGCGAGTGCTTTAGCCGTTCATGGAGGACACGGTCGAATTTCTAAAGACAAGCATGAATTATAAAAAAAAAATCTATACTTGAAGCTGGCTAATGCACAAATCGTGCTAGAGCCATTAAAAAAAACATTTTTTAATAAAATACAAGTATAGGCAGTACATAAACACTGGTAAAAAGTATAGGTAGTTAAGATGATATGACAAAAATAATACCATTGCAGCAAACAGCAGAATACACAAGTTTCCAGTGGCCATATTGCAATTTCAACATTTAGTCTGTGGAATATTTACAGACTGTGGACTTTTATATTTATAGTTTGCTGAGATAACCATTTTATGCAGAGGGAATATTTAATTTATAATTAGGGTTGAGCTTGGAATAAAATTATATTTATTGTCAACTTGGTAAATGCAATTGCTGTGCACATCCTAAGAGTATTAAGCGGTATAATTGTGGAATAAGGAATGCATATTTATAACAATAGTATAATTGTTTTCACAATATACAGAAATAAAGGCACTAAGCAGACACATAAGAAATAATATTTAATTAATAAGGTTGTAATCGTATTTTCAGTTATAGTCAACCAATGATGTCAAATGTCAACTAACTTGCCTGTAGAGGAATTAAATGAATTTCATCATGCCTCCTGCTGATAGAGGACAAATCTTTGTTTTTAATTTATTTTATGGTTGCAGCTCCTTACAAACGTTGTGTAAAACAAAAAACTTGGCGATTAAAAAGAGTGACGGAGAGTTTATTGCCTGTTCTTCTCTTCCGTTCTACTTCTTTTTTGATGTTCCTAAGTGCACATTGTGTTACCTACATGAAAAAATGATTTTTGACTTTTCACTTTTGAAGGGAAGATCCTCGAACTACTGATTATGTACTATATAACTTCTATATCTGCTGCAGTTGAATACACTTCGATATGACGATTGGGTATGACGTCATTGTACTGATCTTAGCCACAGATTATATATATATTGCTACACGCTTAAAGGGGAAAGGATAATTCGTTAATTTGAAACACGTTTTTTTTATGTTCTTTAATTATTTTTAATTCTGTAGTAATATTGAAAAAAAAAATTAAATAGTTTTATAATATTTAACCTTTCATTTGTATTACGACAATTAAAACAAGGCTGCTAATAACTTGTGCATTGTAAATAGACAAATCATCAGCCCTGGCTTTAGGAGATTTAGGCGCACCTGACAATGGAGACTTGGGTATATAATAAAATAATCTATAATTGGTGTCACATAAATTTATTAATTATTTATTGAATAACTCGACTGAAAAAAAATCATTTTATTTGCAAAATAGGAGTGGCCTCGCCTCGCCATTATTTTCCTTTGTTGCCCCGGGTCCTCCTGAACTCTAAGACTTAACAAAAGTATATAAATTATTAATAAAGCATTTTTCTATAAGTCCGAGAGAGAGAATGACTGAGAAATGAATTTTCGTTACAATATATCTATTTACCAACCCTATTCTGTTTATTTATCAATTACCTGGTCATAACCATCTAACATAGATAAAGCACATACAAGTATTCTGACTATTTTCAGTGTTATTGTCAGTATTTTATTGTATGTAAATCGGAATAAATATATAAGAAAATAATATAATTTATTGCAAGAGACGATGGCAAGAGACCGGATGGTATGAGTTTGATTCCATGGATGGCCGGGTGCTGGTATGGGATGCAACCTGTTCAGACGCACTGGCCCCTTCCCATCTACATGGAACCAACAACAGAGCTGGTGCGGCTTGTGATGGGGCTGAAAAACTTAAAGCCTACAAATACAGGGGTCTAGGCTCCAAATATGGTTTTGTCCCATTCGGTGTCGAGACCCTTGGTCCGTGGGGTCCTAGCGCTATAAGGCTTTTAAAGGAAATATCAAAAAGGTTAGTCGAAATCACAGGAGACCGAAGAGCTGGCAGGTACCTCGGACAAAGAATTAGTCTAGCGATTCAAAGGGGGAACGCTGCCAGTATCTTCAGAACCTTGCCCTAAAGGGACTCCTTTTAATAATATATTTTAGTTATGATATTTTAAGTTTAGTTATTGTTTTAATTATTCTTCTCTTTTGTGTATTTGTGTGTTGGAAATAAAGAAGTGATTTTCGCTGCCGGAGTAGCGTATAAGTACTTATAAGATATAAATTGTTCTTAACCAACAGATAAATAAAATTAGTCTCATATTAGACAAATTCTTTAAACAGATTGTCGAGGAAGATTACGAAATTCCGCCCGTATCACCTCGACGTCCGCCGTTCCAAAACTGAGCGCGTTTTAAGGCACTGTTTGCACCGTGCACCACGACTATATGGAACTAGACTACATTTAGGGTCCTTTAAGATAAGAGAGTACCAATTCCAAAAAAGGCTGGCAATTTGCGAGCTTTCTGTATAATGTCGATGGTCGACGGTATTGCTTAACATCAGATGAGCCTCCTGCTCGTTTGACCCCTGCCTTGATTCTGTAACTCACTTGTCGAACTCACACAGCGGTTTTCACAGCGGCGGTCGCGCTCAAATCAGTCGTAAAGCAGTCATTTTAGAATTTGGCATTCTGATGAGTTACAGAATCGCAAGGCTGTTATATATAATTCCAAACTAGCCCTATATTTTGTCTTTTTCATAGATAAAGTGATCCAATTTCTCAAGATTTTGATACAATTTTACGACATACAAAACATATGTTTACACTTGCGGGGTTAGTAGTTAAAAATATAGTATGTCTTTAATGCTCATTAATAAGTAATGTTTCTAGGTAAGTAGTATGTCTTTAAGAAATGTGGATTTCCTCACAAGCAAATTAGTTAAAAGCACAATTGCTACCGCGTGACGAGCGCCAATAGAAATTAGGCGAAATGATCAGTGTGAATATTTATTTCAATAACTTTTCAATGTTGCATTATATTCACAATAGGCATGATAGTAGATTTATTGAATGTGTAATAATTTATTTGTAGAAACAAAAATGATTGTTGCAATTCTTAAGTTTTAATTTTGAATGGTTTTTACTATAAGTGATAAGTAAGAACTGTAACTTAACTACTCATCTATCTCTTTTCATCACAGGATAAAAACAATTTAATAGAAAGAGATGAAAGCGTATTTTATTTACACGGGTTAATATGTTACGTTTGTTTGAAATAAGGTTATCTTATTAAAACGAATAAAACAACAAAATCATTATCAGTGTTGTACGGGGTGGATATGAATAAAAATGCAACAGTAATTCGCAGAAATTATATTTCAAATAAGTTTGAGATAAGTGAGTTTTACATGAAGAAAGTCCATCCATACAAATAATCTGGTCAAGTCACGTGCCGAAACTTATCAATATGTTTAGCCAGCAGCTGTAGCGTTTAAGCATTGCGCTCCAGGGACGAGCGAACATCTACCACTGTTGCAGTACAGCAAGCAACGCCTCTGTCTGCCAATGTTGCCAGAGCCGCATGACAGCGCTTGATAACAGCCCACACAGGACAAGCCAGGCTGAAAAAAAGTTCTAGTTTAAATATCGAATTTCAGCTTTTCCCATTCGTGTGAGACTTTTTAGTTTCAGTGATTTTTCTTACGCGTCCTGTCAGTGAATCCGTTAGAATAATTCTAAGGTGGCTATGGAATGTCACATACTCCAGATACGTCAGGGTGTGTTCATGATGCAGGTGATTTCCCGCTATGAATAGGGGCGTAACAATAGGGTGGCAGGGCTGGCAAAATTCCACGGGCCACCGACCTAATAGATCTGCCCAGGAGATATTGTGTTCTATGGATGAATGTGAAGTCTCCAATACGCATTGGGCTAGCGTGGTACAGACCATTCTCTCTCGCCTAAGAGAGGAGGCCTATGGCCATTAATGGGATATACAACGTGTAAGTTAAGGCAGTTTTTGCCGCGCACCACCACTATGTGGAACCAGCTGCCCACTGAAGTATTTCCGAGCCAATTCGAGTTAGGGTCCTTCAAGAAAAGAGCGTACCAATTCTTAAAAGGCCAGCAACGCACTCGCGAGCCCTCTGGCATTGAGTGTCCATGGGCGGCGGTATCACTTAACATCAGGTGAGCCTCCTGCCCGTTTGCCCCCCGTTCTATAAAAAAAAAGTAATTGAGTACGCTGAAAATCGAAGTTTATTAAAATTAAACTGAGCGAAAGATTTTTACTGATAGGGCCAAAGAATTTGCCAAGGGCCCTAGGTGGTATAGTTACGCCACTGGCTATGGATATTCTTAAACAGAAACAGAGACTTTAGAAAAGATCGATTTAACTCATGCAGTAAGGATGTTAGAGTGAGATGCAACGATTTTTTTTAAAGAAATCTTTTTACGTTTGTTTTTGTATTAAGGGCATAGATTTTTAATCTTAAACGATAGAAACTATACAGATATACATTCGTGTCCACATCATGTAACTCATTTTCACATTAAAAAAAATCAGTGGCACTACAATCTCTTTAGATCTTGGCCTCAGATTTCTGAATATGTTTCATGATCATTTTTAAATCTAATAGGCAATTAGGTGATCAGCCTGTGCCTGACACACGCCGTCAACTTTTGGGTCTAACATATGTCGGTTTCCTCATGATGTTTTCCTTCACCGTTCGAGCAAATGTTAAATGCGCACATAGAAAGAAAGTCCATTGGTGCACAGCCGGGGATCGAACCTACGACCTCAGGTCACCACTGCTCTTCACATTAATCAATGTAAAAGTAATTTTAAATAGTTAGTCAATAGTAGTCAGTGTACACTTGTATATTTAGTTGAATACTTACTGTTGCTGTGTAGTTACAAGTCACTATAGCACTAGCGACAGTCAATCGTTGATTGGAACTTTCGCTGGTAGTTTCCTGGTTTTCCTGGTTTTCCTGGCCTTCCTGGTCCTTCTGATTACTCACATCTCTAGTTTGTCGGTTCCCGAAGAATGGTAAAAACTGACCGAAGAAATCAAGTGGGTTAAAATTGCCAGGAAACAAACTAGCCTTTTCCTGTTGTTCAGTTTCGTTGGAATTGTCCGCTAAAATTAAATTTACGGCCAGCTGAAATGAAAAATTATAGAAATATTTTTATATAACTAGCTGATCCGGCAAACGTCGTTTTGCCATGTATATCATTTATAATAAAAAATAGGGGTTGATCGTAGAGGGGTGAAAATTAGGGGTTGTATGTATTTTTTAATGCTGTATCATAAAAAAATAAATACAAAAAAAATATTTAAAAATTAAAAAAAAAATTTAGGGGTGGAAAAATAGATGTTGGCCGATTCTCATAGATACCGGATAAGCACAAAAAATTTCATCAAAATCGGTCAAGCCGTTTCGGAGGAGTATGGCAACGAAAACTGTGACACGAGAATTTTATATATTAGATAAAAAACTTAAATAAGAAGACATGAAACAGAAATAACACAGATTTTTTGATATCTTAACTATTTTACACTTTAGTAGGCAGTAAAACCCTCTTTAAACCTTTATAAATGAATATAAAGCTAAGCGTCTAATAAATAAAGACCAAATCAATATTGGTACTCTTTTTACTGTACTACAATAGTATATTTTGTCTCTTTTTATCATTTTATGTTTTGGCTGTGATGAAAAGAGAGATTGTCTTTAGTTAAAATTGTATTGGACTGATTAAATGAATAAGGAAGTCAGCCGTCCGGCTTTGTCTATGGGCGACGGTTAGCATTTAATTCTACTTGCTGTTTGTTTGACCCATAAAATAGTATAGCCAGTAAAAACGGATAATTTCCCTTACCAGAGCTGTTAATGAGTAAAAATACAATTTCAGAAGAGCCATCCTTCGTACGTTTCGCTGTATTTGCTACCAGTCCTCAAACTTACTAATTAACTCTTGTCAACCTCATCTTATATAGTAAGTGAGAAAAATGAAAATGGAAATTTAATATTCTGCCTGGAGCTGCATAATCGGAGGACGATGAATAAATTGTATGGATTACGCAAATTGCTTAGGCACGATCACGAATAATCATTTGTGGAGCAGTATCTATATCTTATAATACTTAAGACATAGAAGTCACGTTCGGGGATTTAAATATAAAACTCGTTTATAGTGTTAGGCCGTTTCTCCATTGCTCCGGTCCGGCAAACGTTAATTACCGATCCGATTTAGAAACTCACAACAGTACTTAGGTACTTCTCCTCTACTCCAGCATCCGGTTTTTAAAGATCCGATAACTTGCTAGATCGGAACGCGGTGGTTAAGTATCCAAGAGGTTATAAATTATTATTCACAGGTTTATTTATAGTTTGTTTAATTTGAAAGAATCTGAATAACCTGGACCAAACCAAATTATGTTGCTATTTATTTATATTTTTATACCATATTATTAGTGATCTATTTATTAAGTAGATTATAATATTTTAAAATGACAATTTAAAAAAAGTAATAAACTTGCCAGGGCAATAAAATATTTAGAATTTAGAATGGTTTATTAATAAAATATATGGGTTTTAGTTAATACAGGTGTTGCATGATAGATATACAAGAACTTATCGATTATTGTCGGATCGGATATAGTGGAGAAGCGCAATCCGGCCTTCCGATATTTTTCTCATGACTCATTCCGGTATCCGATGCCGGACCGGAGCAGAGGAGAAAGGGCCTTACTAGCTGACCCGGCAAGCGTTGTATTGCCATCTAAATCATGTCTAGCTATCCACTAAGTATTAACATCGCTATTACAAAATAGTGGTGGTACAAGGGTGAACATTAGGGGTATGTATGAATAAAGTAAAAATCAAAACCGAAAAATCTATCAAGCCGTTTCGGGGGAGGTTGATTACAAACAAAATTTACTTAAATATCTAATATATAAAATTCTCGTGTCGCGGTGTTTGTAGTTAAACTCCTCCGAAACGGCTTGACCGATTCTCATGAAATTTTGTGTGCATATTGGAATGTCAGGCATCAGACAACATCTATTTTTCATCCCCCTAAATGTTAAGGGTAGTCCACCCCTAAATTATTATTTTTAAATTTTTAGATACTTACCTAATTTTTTTTTATTATTTTTTATGATACAGCATACAAAAATACATATAACCCCTAATTTTCACCCCTCTACGATCAACCCCTATCTTTTATTATAAATGATATATATGGCAAAACGACGTTTGCCTGGTCAGCTAGTATATATATAGATTTCTTGGCCATAAAGGAAGGTTGGAGGAACATAAGAAATGAGGAGATTAAGGTAATGGTACTCCAACCGAATATGGTGGAAGCTATAGCCAATAGACTCCACTGGATTGGCCACCTAAAGAGAATGGAGTGCCAAGAATCTATCTATAATTTCATTGATTATTTAGAAAACTAGTTGAGCTTTTTGTGCCTGATATACGTCGATATTTGGGCCTAAAATGTTTGTTATCTTACAACGCTTTAACATACCAGCAAGTATTAATTGGGCACATTGAAAGAAAAAAATTAGTGCACAGCCGGCCTTGAATCGGCACAGCAGGAATCGCTCAACCAATAGTGTCATCGTATTATACGAGCAATTGATGCAAAAAACAACTGAAGGATGATGATTGTAAACAATGTAAAATATTACTGTGGATTCAGTTAAAAGAAATATTTATTTTTTCATAGGAATTAATATTATTAAAGGAATTCATGTTAATACTCGAAAGATCTTTATGCACAAACCTTGAAAATAACATTGAAATGTCTGCGCAAAGTCAATAGGAGGCTATCTTGTATTTTCACGTCCACGACTCATTGTATCAACTTCACGCTGAAATCTATATAAGGAAACAACAAGTTGTTTGTTTCTTGTGACGTCAATTGTATTCACAATGGTTTTCCACATCTATATTAAATATATAAATCTAAATATAAGCAAACATTAATATTTTTGTTATAAATGAAAGTATAATTTTAAAAAATGTGTATGTGTACTAGGTGTACACACGTAAGAAGTGAAACTTCTTTATGACCTTATTTTTCGAAAAATGATCTACTATATAGTAGCAACTTTACAGAAATGGTTAAATAAAGTTAAATTAGATAAAGTTTAACAAAAGGCTTTTATTATCATAGACATGAATACAAATACAATTATTTCATTTTAACTTATTACTGTACTACTATGTAGTACTAAGATTATTACAGAATTTCATTAATTGTAATAGAATTATTAGTATTACTATAATTGTTATGGTTATTATATATTTTTGTTACTAATGGCTTCGAATCTCTTCGGATCAACCGTGGTAGGGACAAGAAAAAGATGGCGCGTAACCGAAAAATGTGACAAATGTGTGTAAATTTTTTTCCAACGCCGATAAAGAAGTTTGACTTCAAAAAGCAACATGGCGCGTAACCTGCTACAAAATTACTCCCATACGTCGATAAAAAAGTTTCACTTTAATAATATAATATGCACTATATATAGGTATTAAAAGCCTTTAATTAATTTTAACGCCAATTACATTACGTACTTTTATTTAAATTTTCGTTATTATAGACTTCCAACCAAACAATTCGTTGCCAATCGAGATTCCAATCGTCGCTATTATAGGGAGCGTTCAAGTATTACGTAACGCAATTTTTGGAGATTATTGACCCTCCCCCCATGTAACGCGCCGTAACGTTCTTTTGTACCCAAGTAAAACGTTTCGTGACCACCTAGTGACCCTAAACAACCTAAAAGTTACCATTATGTGGTGTAAAGTACTGGAAAGTCGAAAATAATATTTAACAATAACGCGTAATTCAATCCCCGCCCCGTATCGTAACGTTTTACAAAAGGCCCCCCCCCCCCCAAATTCGTTACGTAATACTTGAACGCTCCCTTATAATAGAAACTCTAAATGTTTAAAAATTTTACTTTCCCGACTGGTTTCGCTATATACAGGGTCGCCAAAAAGTCGTGGATCAAACGGGGAACGAAAGAAAGATATTAGAGAGACTCATGGCCATGTGTAATACCTACTTTTTCAGAATCCCTATTAATTGCGCCAAAACTTGTAATACTGGGTCACTTTTCTGTAGAGTATTTTTTTTTCACAGTGGGGTCCGAAGTAAACAAAAAGTTTTGATTTGAAATTTGTTTTTATCGTATAACTTAATATTATCTTCAATACACTCAATAAACAACTATAAATAGTATGTCTCACGCAAGAACTCATCGGTACCAATCTAGTGGATATTATGAAAAAGATACAGGATGTATTTTTTTTCGAATTTTAATAAGAATTAGTAAAAAAAGTCAATTTTATTATAAAACACAAAATAAATTATAACTCTTCAGGGGTTGAGCTTAGAGACCTCCCGTAGAACAATTTTTTGCAGCTGATGACCTCATCTATCCCCTATTTGCGTTTGATCCACGCCTTTTTGGCCACCCTGTATATTATCTGCTATAGCCCCTCACCTCCTTCCCTAACGGCTCTTAATTTTCTATAATTACAATATTATTATTATTACATTAATTGCTTTAAGGCAGACTTGCTCGTGCTTTATTATTGAGAGGTGTTTAATTACAGTTTAATGAAGAAGAGCGTATTTCGGTAATGAGAATTAAATCAAGTTTACTGTATTTGGCACAATTGTTGTTTACTGTGTTTGACACATTTAAGTGTCTCTCTGTGAGAATCGTAAAAACCGATTGCAAAATTTTATCGAAGTATATTTACGCAGTCGTAAACTTTAAACAATAAATTTTCAATTAAACGGGGACCAGGCGGTACTGATATATTTTTCATTTCATCTTTCGTCTTTAATTAATTGTTGGTAGTCCGGTCAATTTAGACATCCAAGGTTACAAAAATTCCCACTTGGCTGAATATTGGTAGGATTGCTCAATACACTATAATAAAGGAAATCTGCCAAGTCCTCATCGATCCGGCACGTGCAAAAAAATTTACTCGGGGTCAAAGATCACAAAAACGGGTTTTTCGCGATTTTCAAGAAAATGGTAAGTTTTATCATAAAATTAGTTTAGACAAAAATTGTAGATCAGATAATTATCTATAAAAAATGTCTGAATACTTTTTTTCCTAAGAGCTACCGTTTTTGAGATATAACGATTTAAAAAGTTGAAAGAGTTGTAATCGTCATAATATGCTCACGCTTCCACGCCACCTTTGAGGTATAACAAGAGGAAGAGAAGAAGAACAAGAACAAGAACAAGAACAAGAACAAGAACAAGAGAAAGCAGAAGTTAATGATGATTTAGATTCAGACGGATAAATTTTCTTATTTTTTGTAATTTACACCCCTTTCATCATTTTCAACCCTTGTCAATATCCACAGTTATTCAATAGTTTCAAATTAAACAGAATAATAAAAGATCAGTAGAATAGGCCTACCGGGGAAACCACATTTAAAAAAACGCGCTAAGTACACTACCTCAAAGATGGCGTGGAAACGTGTGCATATTATGACGATTACAACTCTTTCAACTTTTTGAATCGTTATATATAAAAAACGGTGGCTCTTAGGAAAAAAAGTATTTAGACATTTTTTATAGAAATTATCTGATGTACAATTTTTGTCTAAACTAATTTTATGATAAAACTTACCATTTTGCTGAAAATCGCGAAAAACCCGTTTTTGTGATCTTGGACCCCGAGTAAATTTTTTTGCACGTGCCGGATCGATGAGGACTTTCTCATTTCCTTTATAACTACAAAAGATTGTTGTGAGTTGAAGTTGACTTCTACTCACAACAATCTAGTCTGATTCATAATAAACCAATTTTCCACATGTCCGCAATTTCCACTCCTTTATAAGGTACTTGTACCTGACGAGGGTAAAGGAATTTTCATCAGACCTTAATACTAACATGCGAGTGTCTGCTTCGTCTTAATTACATTCTTTTGGAATTGTTTCAACTCAGGTATCTTACATCCAAAGGTCAAACCATTATTGCTTACAAACAAAGTTACTGTACGATTCCTGGGTCATCAAGGTACTTTAAATAATAGAGTATTTTAGTTATACTCTATATTAACCACTCGCGCACAACAATAGAATATAGGCGAAATAATGAATTGTTAAGTGCTATGTAACGGATGAATGCAATGTAACACTCAAAGAGAGTGCCTACGTCTAGCTATACTCTCGGGGCGTAACTTCCATCATTTAGTTTATTGCTTTGAAACGAATGCCACCACAGTAACAGTTGAAGAGAGTGCCTGCGTCTGGCTATACTCTCGGGGCGTCTATGATTTGCGTGTTGTTCCCACGATGATGTAAGTGCGTGCTCCTATTTCACAATGCCTCCTGCTGATAGAGGACAAATCTTTGTTTTAAATCTATTTTATTATTATTAATTACTTAAGATAAGCTCCTTACAAACATTGTGTACAACAAAAAACTTGGCGATTAAAAAGAGTGGCGGAAAGTTTATTGCCAGTTCTTCCCTTCCGTTCTACGCCCTTGATTTGAGGTATGCGATAATATAAAGACCAGTATGTTATAATGCCTGGAGTCTAATTCCTGAATTTAAATTAAGTTTAGATTTAGTTTTTGTTTCTGATGTTTTTACTCTTTGATCTATAGATAAAACATGTATCCATTAATCATTCTTCACTAAAAAAATCCATTTATTATGACGTTTTTAACATATGTACAATATAACAAATATAGATCTATAGATCTATCCAAATCTATGTATGAATCACATTTGTTACATTCTGTTATCTATGTGTGGTATTTTAATGTCTTTCAAACATCGATGCTTTCGCTCTTATGTTTATGCATTTTTTAACTAGAAATGTATTTATTTATTTCTATACGTATATAACAAAATAAGCTACTGTTACAGATTGCTACTATGTGGCAACTTTTTACATCTAATCCCATGAAAAAACATACATACACAGAAAAAACAACTCAACATTAAACAGCCTTGCGATTCTGTAACTCACTTTTCGAACTCTCACAGCGGTTTTCGCATCGATAAGGTGAGAGCTTGTAGTTTATTGTTTATCAGAATGCCAAATCATAAAGTGACTGCTTCACGACTGATTTGAGAGCGACCGCCGATGCGAAAACCGCTGTGAGAGTTCGAAAAGTGAGTTACAGAATCGCAAGGCTGTATTCAATTAAAAGTTTTATAGTTCATATTCAATTAAAAGTAAGAGAGTTTTGTAAGATTAAAATACAAAAAGACTAAATATTTCTTACAATATAGGAACTGACATGTAGCAGTCATTTCGTCAGTTCAATCAACGGATAATTAAAGATTAACAGACGTTTTCTATGCAGTTTATTAATTAATTCCATATCTTGTGACACGTGTGCCCTTTACAAGAGGTTAGATTTCTCTGAGGGTACGAATATTAATGGCGGTCGATTAACGGTCGCGTAAGAATCTCACTCAGAGGCCTAGGCACTGGAACACTGCCGGATAGTTTTCGTTTCCACGTAACAAATTTATCAGATACTAGCTGGCCTGGCGAACGTCGTACCGCCTAACAGTCGATGCTTAATTTTTTTAAAATACTTATTCTGCTATTCGGGACACCGGTCTAGCTAGTAAGATAAAAAAAAGAAAGTTGATAAGACAACAAATACATTATGTCAAAAAATAAAAATTTACCTTCCCGGAACCCCTCCAATAACATTTGAACTTTATGATATGGTATTAAAGTTCAAATGGACTTTTAAGTATTATTACGAATATTTTGTTTGGGAATATAGAAAAGTGTTGTTTTTAGACTTTTTCACTAAATTTTTTTAAATATTTCTCTCCGTAAGAACCATCCTCGTACTTCAAGGAATATTATAAAAAAAAATCAGACAAATCGGTCAAGCCGTTTTCATGTTATGTCGTGACAACGGAAAACGGGTTTCATTTTTATATATATATAGATAGATAGGCAAATTCTCGGCGCACTCTCATTCTTTTTAGCCCACAAACCTATTTTGAATAAAGTTTGTTACCTGCCTTGCGATTCTGTAACTCACTTTTCGAACTCTCACAGCGGTTTTCACGTCGGCGGTCGCGCAAAAATCAGTCGTAAAGCAGTGTTTTACGATTTGGCATTCTGATGAGCATGTAGTTTATTGTTTATCATGAGAGTTCGAAAAGTGAGTTACAGAATCGCAAGGCTGAGCGGGTAAAATGGATACACGTCGTATATATTCTACAGTACAGGTGTTTGATGAATTGGCTATGTAACCTATCCAGCATCACCCTATACTTTCTTTCATGATGATGTGTGCAGGAAAGAACGTTGTATGAAATTTATCGTGAACAACTAGTATTATGTCAACCCTGTGAGATACAGGGCTTTTTTTGAGTTTAGCTTTTATTAATTTTAATAATTAATAATAAGTTGGGTTTAAATGGGTTTTGAGCTGGTAAAAACGCATTAATATATAGGTCAAATTTTTATTATTCTTAAATATGTATTAACAATTATCACTTTAGAAATTCATATTAAATTAATATCAGTATAATAAATTTTATGCTGGTACTGCTTCTATCGGGGCATCCGCTGGGGCACATTCCGCTGTGGGCGTGGCTGAGCATTCTCCAAGGTTGCAGTAGGGAAGGGTGGGGTCATTACATGGTCTTTTAAGACCACCGATTTTGGTACAAATCTGTTTGGTGTTGCAGTCCAGGCAGGTGGAGCCAATCCCGGTGCATGGTGTCCATTGAGGCATCCATGGGGCCTGGGAAATCCATGATGGAATCCAAGGGTTGGCACCTGGAGCTGGCGGACCTTGGTAATCACCGAAGCCGGTTGCTGGAATTGCCGCAGAAACAGCAATCTAAAAAACATTTATTATTTAGTTAACGATCCTAATATTAATTGAATATATGAATTAATGAATCTATAAACATTCTTCTAAAATAATACCTCACAGACACAAAGGAAAGTTGAGAAACATTGTTTTTTCCCCCTCCTGGTGAAACGGTTTCAATTATCATTACTGTTACCGAGCTATAGGGTTCGATTACTGGTATAATTCATATATCTAATTCGCTCATTGAATCTATTGCTATAATAGTAGCTTTTAGATCTATGGATCCCTCATCTGAATGCCTTCAATCACGGAGGCTTGTGCTATTAATTACTTTTTTAAAATTACTTCAAGAGTGCTCACAACATAAAGATCAATGAACGTATAAGCTTAAAAATATTCACGATAAATTATCAAACTTACCAATAGACAAAGAGAAATGACAATTTTGGAGCACATGTTTATCTGATTAGCGATTGAAGTTGATAGAAGATATTCGATACAATGAAATTATTTCTCCCGCATAGCCTTTTATATGAGGTTTTATTTGATATCGGATTTAATAAACAACCAAAATAGATAGTAGATACCGGCTGGTTTTTCCATTGGAAACAAATGTTATTCAGCTGATAACCTTATCTCTGTGTATTCTAAACCTAAGATTATATTACCTGATCTATTTCTAAATCTACTTTTACTCCTTGGCGCTTGTTTGTCAACATACAGCTTTGCTTAATTTTGTATTGAATAAATATAGGAGTTATGTTATCAAAAAATACCTGAAATACTTGTGTAAGTAATTTTTTTCACAAATTATCTCTTATTACACGTTATAATCTGGCCTAACATCATTTCCTAGTAGTTTATACTGATATAATAGTTATAAAGAGGAAAGATTTTTTTGTTTGTATTGAATATGCTCCGAAACGATTAGACCGTTATAAATATTATTTCATTAGAACCATACGTTATCTCTGATGAACGTAGGCTAAATAATATTTAAAAAAATTGTATGAAATTACAATTGTGTATTGTATTGGTGTTTTTCACCTAAGGTGTAAGAATATTGACCATAGAGAAAAGTGATGTACTACAGTTTTATAAACAACATCAATATCTACAAAAATCCGCGTACCATATTTCTAACAAAAATTAAATTTATTTTTAAAACTCTATTTACCAAGAAAAACTGTACTTTTTTTAGGTTATACAATATCGTGCTTCGACCAAATTAATACGGGTGGAACCACAGAGCACAGCTAGTACAATGTAAAATACATCCCCTTATATACATACCCCCTAATATGTATTTGGTGTATATTACCCATGGTATGTAATAAAGTAAATAAGTAGATAAAATTATCATATTGTAATCATGTTTATGAGACGGCAGCTGTTTGCATTACAAACAAATTTTTCTTAGGATTTCCCCAGAACAACAAAGGTAATTAATCCTATTTATTTAGTGCTCTTGTATATTTCCATTGTATCAAAGATTAAGGTTGTAATGTCGTTATATAAGTAAGTTTAGTTTTAGACACAACGTGATTCCAAATTTGCTACGACGTCATGGAATTGGCATTGTTCTAGAGATTTCAGATAATTATTATATATATGTACTTTAATATTCTAAGCTTAACATAAACTAGAATATATTTATTAATTTTGTGTATCTGTTGGTTGAGAACATATTATATCTTATAAATAAGTATTTAGACGCAACTCCGGCAGCGAAAATCACTTGGAGGTGTTCCAATCAAGGCCCCCCAAGACACCTACATATATGTATTTCTTTATTTCCAACACACAAATGCACAAAAGAGAAGAATAATAAAAACAATAACTAA
Organism: Pieris napi; assembly: GCF_905475465.1. Taxonomy (NCBI): domain Eukaryota; kingdom Metazoa; phylum Arthropoda; class Insecta; order Lepidoptera; family Pieridae; genus Pieris; species Pieris napi. Next base: position 5,545,393 of record NC_062255.1, read on the forward strand.
CCTTAAAATATAATTACTAAAATATATTATTAAAAGGAGTCCCTTTAGGCAAGGTTCCGAAGATATTGGCAGCGTTCCCCCTTTGAATAGCTAGACTAATTCTTTGTCTGAGGTAGCTGCCAGATCTTCGGTCTCCTGTGATGTCGACTAACCTTTTTGATATTTCAGATAATTATTTAGTTCCGCATTGAATGTCGGAGTCGGATTTATAGAGTACTGCAGCTCAGTCATGACGCGATATGCGAAGATATGCGCAGCAAGAAACAAACTTTTCCATGCCTATACGAGGGCGGTCCGAAAAGTACTTAGCCTCACCGCCCGATAGCACCACTATCGCAAGAGCGTTTTTCATCGCTTAGAACATTCTCGTAGACAGCTACTGTAGTAGATTAGCTACGTCCGTAGATTTCAGAAAAAGGGCAATATCTGTCGGTGCTACGATTCTTGTTTTTGGAAGGGAAATCGCGCAGCGAAATCCAAGAGCGCTTGGACGCAGTGTACTACGACTCTTCTCCTTCGATGGCGACCTTCAAATTGGTTTAACGAGTTTCAATGTGGTCGCACGTATTTTTGTTTCTAAATTTGAAAAGGTCTCTCACCGGGAAGAAATTTGAATCGAATGATTCGGTTATCATCGCCACGGATCTACTTTGCAGACCTCCAGAAGACGTATTTTTCAGACGGGTTGAAGAAGATGGAACATTGCTGGGTCCAGTGTATCGAACTCAAAGGATTGTTGATAAATAAATCGCCATTCTCCAAAAATTGATTATTTTTTTGTAGGCTAATTACTTCTCCAACCTCGTAGATCTACTTAGTTAATTTTCGTGGGACAAGAGGCTAATAAGCAGGTGACTTAGGTGCTTTGTGTCCCACATGGACACCAGTAACCCCCAGCTTACAAGAGCGTTGCCGATACTTGGAGATTACAGAGAGTTTCTCGCTAGTTCTTATCCGTTCTACGCACTGGATGTAAGAAGCGTAGTAAATTTAAATGTAGGAAAAGATGTTCATAAGTGTAATATACATATTATAGGGAAGGCACCGGTTTTTATATTTTTGTATGTATGTCAATTTATAACGTGTTTGTCCTAATTTTGTGGTCCAAATAAAAAAAAAATACACATGAAACAGTTTTTTACTTTTAGATGAAACCTACTATTTATTTTTCTCGTATTATGAAATACGTAAATAATAATGAGTGATCAGATGTTTTTTTCGATGTATGCATTATTAGAATCCCGGCATTGTTTTAGAAAATAACCGTAGTTAGATTACCTTGTATTACCGAGGATAAATGACTTTGTCTTTATTATATAGGTAGACTGTAATGACGTCATTACTTAATTCTCGAACCTCACCGAAATTCACCGAAGAATCGGTGAAACAGACTATTTATTTGTTTGCCTACCCATACATGTATGTACTTTTTGTTACCACTCAATATGACTTTGCTGTGGAATGTAAGCCTAGTTATCCATATCACAGATTCTTGCCTAGTTTGGAAACCAGTCTCCCAATGCCTTTTCAACTGTAATCTTATCGTTTGTTGTAAATGTTATATGGGAGAAAATAAAAATTATTCTTATTCTTATTTGTGTATTTTGGTTCTCTTCGTGACGTCATAAATAAAATATGTAAGTTTAAGTTTTATAATTATTTTTAGTAATACACAAGACAGCTAAAAATGAAACGTATTTACGATTTTAAATCCGATAAATAAAAATAAATCAGTGGCGCTACAACCTCTTTAGGTCTTGGCCTCAGATTTCTGAATCTGGTTCATGATCATTTTTAAATCTAATAGGTAAAGGCAAGTAGGTGATTAGCCTCCAGTGCCTGACACACGCCGTCGACTTTTTGGGTCTAAGACATATCGGTTTCCTCACGATGTTTTCCTTCACCGTTCGAGCAAATGTTAAATGCGCACATAGAAAGAAAGTCCATTGGTGCACAGCCGGGGATCGAACCTACGACCTCAGGTATGAGAGTCGCACGCTGAAGCCAACATTGTTCAAAATCCGATACCGGTTGAAAATACTCAACGAAATTCATTTGGAATTTCAACAAACCCGAAATAATGCCGGGCACTAACGATATTCAAGTTAAGCACTATTCGAAAACCACTAACTAAGCCACGAATTTTGTAGGGATTCTGCCCTGCGATTCTGTAACTCACTTTTCGAACTCACACAGCGGTTTTCACAGCGGCGGTCGCGCTCAAATCAGTCGTAAAGCAGTCATTTTACGATTTGGCATTCTGATAAAAAATAAACTACAAGGAGGGACCTTATCAGAATGCCAAATAATCGCAAGGCTAGTACAGGTAAGACTTTATCGTTCGAAATGTCAAAATTATAGTAAAATACATTTCAATTGTTTTATCACCTTATCGAAGAAACAGGCGTTTATAGGAAATAACACTTCAAAGTTTTTATCAATTTATCTCAGAAATCAACGATGACATATCCGTCTCTGAGTCATAGTTGACTCGTCGTGATTTCGAACCCTGTGCATTATTGGATTAAGTGCGTTGATGGAAATTGCTGCATGAAGAACAAGCATTCCTTGAGTAAACCTAAATTAAAAAATCTATCGTCCATATTTAATTTCGTATCTCAAGACACAATCTCGTCTTGACTCTTGAGCAATTATATGTCATAACTTCAAACATAAAAATAAATAATAGTTAAAAAAAACTAAAAAACACGCTTTTAAAGCACACTAAACTACTGTTTCGATGGACGAAAAATATGGCACAGAGCGCCCCACGCTTTTTCACAATAATACCAGTATTTTTTGTTCATTACCATTTTCAGCCTAAATTAGGAATTATTTTTCACTTTTTAGTTTGATGTGCTTTAAAAGCGTGTTTTTTATTTTTTTTAACTATTATTTATTTTTTAGTTAATTTTTTTTGTCTTCGGATTATTTGCATTGTCATCGATCTTTGACATGTGCGCAAAGTTTGAATTAAATCTGTCCGTTAAAAGTGGGTCAAAATCGAGTCCGAAGGAGTCGGTTACATACATATATACATACATACAGGTGAAGCTAATATAAAGCGTGTAAAAAATGGTTTGACAGCTCTCGAAACTAGATCGTAATTGAGTTCTAGTATATTACGAAAATGAGAACACTTTGCAGCACACCACCACTTGGAGAACCAGCTGCCCACTTCTATAACCGAACCAATTGGACTTTGTGTCTTTCGAGAAGAGAGCGTACCAATTATTTAAAGGTCCGGTAAGGAATTTGCTTCTGGCAGTGTGAGTTCTGTATCACACAACACTAACACATGCTTATATAAAAAAGAGTACTATTATTATAAAGAGGAAAATTATTGGTATGTTTGTAAAATATCTATTGGAGCGATTTAATTTATTTATTTATGCTTTATTACCTTATTCACAAACATACACATAACAAAAAAAAAACATGTTACAAAACTTATAAGGCAACGGGCGGCCTTATTGTTAACAAGCGATTTCTTCCAGGCAACCCTAATGTCACCTTCAACATTATTTCACCATTAAAATTCCACAATATTTTTTAATAATAATAATAAAAACTTTATTTATGACAAAAGGTTTGTGACAACATTCATATATCGCTAGTCCCCACATACAGTGGTATAGATAGATAGTACACATATATAGTGGTACATGTTTAAAACAGGTTAAAAAACTTAAAAATAATAATTTTAGTGTTCAAATTAAGAATGAGTGAGTGTGTGAATGGGTGTTTATGTGTATGTATTTGAGAGTGTAGCTGAAAGTTGTTATGATCGTGCACTGTGTCTGTGTTAGTTTTTGAAACCTCAAAGTCATACCAAGATATGTAGTAATGCCTCTGTAGATTCGAAATCCAATTTGGCTAATGTGATTTGCGAGTTTGACTATCTCAGAATCTATAGATTTGGAAATTGTATTATAAAGGAATATTTATATTTTACTAGCAGACACGGCCAAGCTTTGCTGTAGCTAAAGTTTTTGTTATATTACATAGTAGTAAACTATTCAAGGGAAACGGTAGGAGTACACCAGACATGGGGACTATGCTTTTTTGGTGGTTATGCCATTAAATGTTAGCGTTGGTCCTTTCAACACAGCACCATGTGTTATAATTGTGACTGTCAAATAATAAACAAATAATTTGCAATAAAATAATATTACGGGTATAAATGAAGATGTAAGCTATCCTATCTTTTAAGTTAGTTCAAATTGCACAATGCACAGTGCACACGGTATGCAATTGATTGAAATCGGTTAAGTATTTTAGGAGTCCATAGCGGACAAACAATGTGACACGTAATTTATATCTATTAAGATTTAAAAGAAATGTTTCCGTAATTCATTAAAACGCACGCGTCTGCCCCATGTAATGATGTCATACACCTGAAAGAAAAATATCTCCTATTAACGTTCGAGATATCGGAAAATACATAAGTTTTCTGTAAATATCATGACTGCATGATACGCGCGTCAGTTGAATCTAAAGGTTGGGTAATGTTTGTTTGTTCTACAAACAAATGGAGATAACGTCGTAATAGAAGTATTTTTTATCATTGGTTGCAATTACATAGCTAATGTAGGTTTGAAGGAATATTTTATTAAACCCCCTCATCCCTGCCCTCCTGTTTAAGGCTGAGTAATATTTATTTCGCTGGCCCAGCGACTGAAAGATAAACAGCGTATATCGACTGGCTGTCGCAGCGTCGCGTCGGTAGATACAGCTATTGTAATAGTTAGCACATTAGTCGACAAAATATTGTAACAGTATTCAAAGAAGAAATATGTTTTTGAAGTTATACTTCTCTAGGCGCGTTATGAAAAATTGATGAAAGTGAAATTTTACGATGCGCGCGCACCGTGATACAAAATTAACAGAATGAAGTTGCCCACTATAATAAAATAATAAATAATAATTGTTATTATTATTAAAATTAATTAATAATTGAATAATATAGCAAATATTAAATTATTAACGCTAAATATTTATTATTAATTATTTAATATTTAAAAAAAAATAAAGAAACTTTAATTACACGCACCCTTTTTTTATAGAACAGGAAGCAAAAGGTAGGAGGCTTACCCGATGTTAGGTGATACTCCCATGGACATTCTCAATGCTAGAGGACTCGCATTCCCGGCCTTTTAGTGGCAATAAATAGAAGGCCAATAAATTACTTTAGATTGAAGTCGAAAATATTATGTAATAACGAGTTATCTCTATAAGAGTTTAATTTTTTTTGGTACTAAATTCATCGGACATGGCAATACCTAAAAAAATGGTATACCATAGTGATATAAAATAGGTTTTATTAACAATAAATTAAAGATTTTATAAGCAGTCGAATAGGCAACAAAATTAATTGCAATTTAATGCTGTGTTAAATTCAATTAATGCTTTGATATTACTATAATAGACCTGCCCTGCGATTCTGTAACTCACTTCACGAACTCACACAGCGGTTTTCGCATCGGCGGTCTCTCTCAAATCAGTCGTGAAGCAGTCATTTTATGATTTGGCATTCTGATAAACAATAAAGTACAAGCTCCCACCTTTTCAGAATGCCAAATCATAAAATGACTGCTTCACGACTGATTTGAGAGCGACCGCCGATGCGAAAACCGCTGTGTGAGTTCGTGAAGTGAGTTACAGAATGACAGGGCAGTGCAGATAGCCTTTAAAAAAAATAAAAAGTGAAAAAAATAATAGTAGGATGAAACCTATTGAAAATGGTGGATAATATTATAAAAATTAAAGGAAAAATAATTTACGGGCGATCTGAGGTCGGGAAGGGGTAGGGGGGGAGTTTTAAGGGTAAAAAACGGTTTATCTCGATTTCCGGCTAAACTAAAAGTCCTATCGAAGAAAGTTAAATGGCAAAGTTGTAGGTAATAAAAAGATCTAAAACTTTTGTATTCACGTATTTTTCACATAACCTCAAAATTTATGTGAAAAATTCAAAAAACCAAGATTTTGGTTTTTTATTTTTATCTTTTACAAAAAATTTTTTTTTAAACGAAATTTGGTGAAAACTTACCTTATTATGTCCCAAATATACTGTAATTTATTTGATTAAAAATATTTATTTTTTCACCTTATTTTGAATTAATATCGAAAAAACACCCTAATTTTCAATCGAAAATTCTGACGTCAAAATTTCAGCTTTTTTTTTTAAAAGTTGGTGTGCTTTCAGTTCGTTGAAATCTCTACTTTCCTATGGTAAAAAAATATATAAATTACCATAGTAAATCTTCTCAGAAAATGCAAAAAATCGTATGCAGTAACGCCCAGACCCGTCATCCCCTTCCCTACTTCTGCGTCTACCCCTTTACCTTACTATATTTATTTCATTAGCAGTGTTGGCCTAGTGGCTTCAGCGTGCGACTCTCATCCCTCAGGTCGTAGATTCGATCCCCGTGCACCAAGGGACTTTCTTTCTATGTGCGTATTTAACATTCGCTCAAACGGTAAGAGAAAACATCGTGGGGAAAACAGGAGGCTGATCATCTACCTGCCTATTAGATTAATATCTGAGGCCCAGAACTAAAATGGGTTTAGAGCCACTGATTTATTTATTTTATATTTTTTGCTAAATACAGACTTTCACTATTTGAAATATCTACCTATTTTAAATTCATATCTTAGAGGAATGATTTAATGGTCACGAAGATGAAACGTTAAGATGAAATGTTCGAATAAAATCATTGAAATATTTTATTTGTAACACGGATTTGAACTTGAAACAAACGCTACAAACTACATCTTCGACTTAAACACTCGGAATAAACTTCTGTAACGAATTTAAATTCGTATATTAAATTCATTCCATTTTAGGCAAACAAAATAGATAAAACACAAATTTGTTCTTAAATGCCCATTTTACTACGTAATTTAAAGACAATAGACAAGGAATGTACACAATGTTAATCTCCGAGATAACACCAACCAAATATTTTTTGTCTTACCGTGTTTAAGTACTTGCCAATTTTAACTTCCCATAGTTTTATAAAATTAAAGAAATGCGATGTTACGCTGGAAAATAATTTATGTGAAGATCCTAGATTTAAATATGTAGTAGGTAGATAAAAACAACAGTAAAGCGTGATCTATAGGTTCTCTATTTCAATAGTAGCGCTACAACCTCTTTAGGCCTAGGCCTCAGATTTCTGAATCTGTTCCATAATAATTTTTAAATCTAATAGGCAAGTAGGTGATCAGCCTCCAGTGGCTGATACACGCCGTCGACTTTTTGGGTCTAAGACATGTCGGTTACCTCACGATGTTTTCCTTCACCGTTCGAGCAAATGTTAAATGCGCACATAGAAAGAAAGTCCATTGGTGCACAGCCGGGGATCGAACCTACGACCTCAGGTATGAGAGTCGCACGCTGAAGCCACTAGGCCAACACTGCAATGCTGCTGCATTTCAAATATAGTTTGTATATCTAGATGTGTGTTACGTAACACTAAGCCGCTCATGATCACTTATCTTGTTTTCATATTTATTTTTGTTGTCTAGAACATTCAGAATACGAGACTTTATTACTCACACTTGTCAAAAATATATTATATTTATTATACTGTTTATTATGATTTATTTATATCTAATCTCGTTTATTATGATTTAATATTTCAATTACGAACATCAAAATAATAATACATTAAACAGAATATCAAAATTTAGAAAAAAAGGATATATCCCATAACTACAACCTTTGGTTAATTAGCTTTAAAACGCCGTGTCTGGTACTTTACTAACGTAATAACCTAAATGTCTTTAGATTCGATTTCTAGAGGTTTTTTACTCTTCCAGTTTGGAAGGCATAGATGGCGAGCATGTTTGATAGTATAAGTATAACCTTTATTTATTTCTCACAAAAACTTAGGACATAAGAGGACAGTTATATACTATTATAAATAAATACTTGTCTTACTTCTGTTTAGGGAAAAAGCTAGTTTGTGTGAGGCTGATGCCTGCTAAAGGTAAGAGTACCTGTGTTACAGGTCATCAGGCCTCCACCACTTCGGATCAACAGAAGGTCTTATACAATACAATACGATAGTTTACGGAAATAGTAATAATATTTTGTATAACTAAAAAGTCTGTGTCGATTACGAGCACACAAAGTTAAATTAGTTAAATGGGGGCATCACTGTGAAAAGAAAAATCAAACTCAGCAGGGTTCTTTATTCTGCTTACAAACTATGGGCTCCGTTATTTCAGTCTTAATATTCAAGATAGCCCTAAGTAGTAATCAAGAAGTTTTAGATTTTGACGTTCGAGTGTTAGCTTGTGCTCTTTCGATTTAAATCTTACTTGTCTTAACCAAATACCTCATGATCTTTATTTCCGTTCTGATATTTACCGTTGTATGCAAACATCCGTCGGTTATTATGGCTTAGTATGCATTATTGTCATGAGTCAGTCTGCGAAAACATTTTGTTTGTCTTGCTGTAGTTATCTCTTCGGCAGTCATTATCATCGTTATCTCGACTAATTAGAAGCGTGTATAAAAGGTTTGTTAGATGGTTTTTGGCACAAACAGAACGAACAAGCCAAATGAAACACAAGTTTTAGTTAAGTGCGAACGAAACGATATTTATGTAACAATGAAGATAACAATTCTGCTATTTATTGTAAGTATTTTTTATTTTTTTAGTTTTTAACGACGTTCCTATGTTTCTATGTTCCTATGTTAACCAGTGTTTAAACTGTACTTACTTAAGTAAAAGTATTTTCATTGTTATTTATAAAGTCTTTGAAAAATCTTTAAAAATATTTTCATGCGTAAAAGGTTTATAAATACTCTTTATGAAGAATTTTGTAAAGAGTTTTTGTCTTGTTCATTTTATGGCTTCTACTTAACTGTCAATGTAAATTTACTCAGTGATAAGCAATGTTAAATGTACCATTTTTGGTAATTATAGAGTTGTGATTTGAATTATTTTAGATTGATTTAAATTGTGAATGAATTTATTATTTAGTAGAATGTTTTATATTATTCAGTGATACAATTTTTTATCGAAATGATTATTTAAATTGTTACCTAAGGTGGATGAATATTGAATATCTTAATATATATAAATTACGTGTCACGTTGTTTGTCCGCTATGGACTCCTAAACTACTGAACCGATATCAATCAAATTTGCACACCGTGTGCAGTTTGACATTGTTGATTAAAAATATCCAAAACCACTTTTGGCTCAATGAGTATGGTAGAGTGTAAACTTTGGAGTAAATGTAATTTCCTTGAATCTATCATAATATTATCGTGCTTTCATGTAGAATTTTAAATATAATATTAAATTGAAAAATAATCTATATATTGAATGAGCACGCATGCCATTCGTCTACTTAGAGTAAGAATTACTAAATTATTTAGATACTAGCTTGTAGATATTGATATGTTCTTTAATATTGTGGAATTTTTTTTGTTCTATCATCAATAGTTTTTGCTGCGCATGCGATTAAATATACTTACAGACATTTTTTTACACCTTGGGTAACATTATTGTAGTTTTGTAGATATTCTTATTTTTTTGCAATTAAAATAGCCTATATTAATCAGTGATAATGCATTTTTAAAATCGGTTCAGTAATTTTTAGCCAATTCATTACAAACATACTTACAAACAAATCTTTCCTCTTTATCATATTAGTATAAATTTGACGAAAACTTTCCGTCACTTTCATCCTTCACGAAATTTATTCCTTTTAAATTCCATAAATAGTTTATACAAACAAATCACTATTTAATAAACCAGTGCTATCACTTAATATCAGATGAGCCCCCTGCTCATTTACCCCTTGTTCTATAAAAAAATCAAGAAATACATTTTCAAACATATGGAATTAATTCATAAATCTATAATGAATTTATCTTTTCATGCCTTTAAAAAAATAAATTTCATTAAAATAATTTAAATTTACTCTATGCAATACAAATTCAGTCGGGAATAAGAAATGCCAATTAAACTTCATTTCACAAAAAGCGTAATATCATTTAGAGTTATTAGAAAAAAAGTTCATTCAATATACATATACGTATTATGCATATTAAATGAACTTCTTTACTGCATATGCAAAACAAATTGTAATGTAAACATATCTGTTTCAGGTGGGTATTTGCCTAGTTAGTGCGAAGCATCTTCCTTATGAATCGGACGATTCCAACGGCGTATTATTAAGAGATAAAAGGTCAGATTCTAACGAGTCTGACTCATCCTTTGAGCAGAGCAGTGATGATGACGATTCAATTGAAAGGAAAATTAAAGAGAGAGAGGATAAACTACGCGAGAAGGCAGAAAAAGAACAAAAAAAGGTATTAGAACGAGAGGAAAAGGAGAGACGTCGAGAAGAAGAACGTCAAAGAAAACTTCAAGAGAAACTTGAAAAGGAACGACGTAAACAAGAAGAATACGAACGGAAGCTTGAGGAGAAGCGCCTAAAAGAAGAGAAGAAAAGACAAGAAAAGCAAATAAATGAATTGAAAAAGGAAGCTAAAAGGTCAGAAATAGAAGACGATAGTTTCCTTGAGACTGAAGAAGAAAACTCAGTTGAACTTGAAGATATATGGAGACAGCATATTTACACCAAATACGGCTTAAACTTTGCTAGCACTAGATTAGAAAAACAGGCAGCATTGAATAAATATATTCAGGAAGAACTGAAACTACAACCTAATAGTACCAAGACTGAACGTCGTCGCGCGATATTAGATTTGATCCAAACTAAACTCCAAAATGATATTGCTGAAAGGGAGGCGATTCGCAAACAAATATTGAGTCACGTCAATGCAGTAACATTACAAAAATTACGCGAAGGTTTAGAAAAAGACATAGATGAAATAAATAACAAAACAGATTTACTGAAAAACGTTCAATTACCGTGGGCCATTCCTGTTCAACAGAAACTCGAAGAAAAGAAAACATTTTTGCAAGGTTTATCCCAATTTTTATCGAACATTCTTCCTAGCTGGATTTCTGGAAACCAGCCCCAAACAAATTCTCCAACGAATGAAAATGGAAGTCAAAGTATTAATTCAAATAATGATGCCATTGAGTCTTCTGGAAATGGTGAAATATCTAGTGCTGGAAATGAAAATAGTGGATCTCCAGCTCCATCCAGCTCTATCCCAGCCTCACAAGCAAATGATCCTGCAGCTTCTGCATCTAATGTAGCAGGACTGCCCGAGGGATCTGTATCTCAAGTAAACCTAGGAGCTCCATCCAGCTCTGTCGACTCAGCTGTCAGTAGTGTAAGCAACCCAGCCTCACAAGCAAATGACGCTGCAGCTTCTGAATCTAATGTAGCAGGACTGCCCGAGGGATCTGTATCTCAAGTAAACCCAGGAGCTCCTTCCAGCTCTGTCGACTCAGCTGTCAGTAGTGTAAGCAACCCAGCCTCACAAGTAACCGATGCTGCAGCGCCTGAATCTAATGTAGGAGGACTGCCTGAAGGATCTGTGTCTCAAGTAAATGCACAAGCTCCATCTGGCTCTGTCGACTCAGCTGCCAGTGGTGTTAGCAACCCAGTCTCACAAGCAAATGATCCTGCAGCTTCTGAATCTAATGTAGCAGGACTGCCCGAGGGATCTGTATCTCAAGTAAACGCAGGAGCCCCATCCAGCTCTGTCGACTCAGCTGTCAGTGGTGCAAGTAACCCAACCCAACAAGCAAATGATCCTGCTGCTTCTGAATCAAATGTAGGAGGACTGCCTGAAGGATCGGTATCTCAAGTAAACCCAGAAGCTCCATCCAGCTCTGTCGACTCAGCTGTCAGTAGTGTTAGCAACTCAGCCTCACAAGTAAACGATGCTGCAGCGCCTGAATCTAATGTAGCAGGACTGCCCGAGGGATCTGTGTCTCAAGTAAATGCACAAGCTCCTTCTGGCTCTGTCGATTCAGCTGCCAGTGGTGCTAGCAACCCAGCCTCACAAGCAAATGATCCTGCAGCATCTGAAGCTAATGTAACAGGACTGCCTGAGGGATCTGTATCTCAAGTAAACCCAGGAGCTCCATCCAGCTCTGTTGACTCAGCTGTCAGTAGTGTTAGCAACTCAGCCTCACAAGTAAACGATGCTGCAGCGCCTGAATCTAATGTAGCAGGACTGCCCGAGGGATCTGTGTCTCAAGTAAATGCACAAGCTCCTTCTGGCTCTGTCGATTCAGCTGCCAGTGGTGCTAGCAACCCATCCTCACAAGCAAATGATCCTGCAGCTTCTGAATCTAATGTAGCAGGACTGCCCGAGGGATCGGTATCTCAAGTAAACCCAGGAGATCCATCCAGCTCTGTCGACTCAGCTGTCAGTAGTGTTAGCAACCCAGCCTCACAAGTAACCGATGCTGCAGCGCCTGAATCAAATGTAGCAGGACTGCCTGAAGGATCTGTGTCTCAAGTAAATGCTCAAGCTCCATCTGGCTCTGTCGACCCAGCTGCCAATGGTGCTAGCAACCCAGCCTCACAAGCAAATGATCCTGCAGCTTCTGCATCTAATGTAGCAGGACTGCCCGAGGGATCGGTATCTCAAGTAAACCCAGGAGCTCCATCCAGCTCTGTCGACTCAGCTGTCAGTAGTGTTAGCAACCCAGCCTCACAAGTAACCGATGCTGCAGCGCCTGAATCAAATGTAGCAGGACTGCCTGAAGGATCTGTGTCTCAAGTAAATGCTCAAGCTCCATCTGGCTCTGTCGACCCAGCTGCCAGTGGTGCTAGCAACCCAGCCTCACAAGCAAATGATCCTGCAGCATCTGAAGCTAATGTAACAGGACTGCCTGAGGGATCTGTATCTCAAGTAAACCCAGGAGCTCCATCCAGCTCTGTTGACTCAGCTGTCAGTAGTGTAAGCAACCCAGCCTCACAAGTAACGGATGCTGCAGCGCCTGAACCTAATGTAGGAGGACTGCCTGAAGGATCTGTGTCTCAAGTAAATGCAGAAGTTCCATCCAGCTCTGTCGATTCAGCTGCCAATGGTGTAAGCAACCCAGCCACACAAGCAAATGATGCTGCAGCTTCTGAATCTAATGTAGCAGGATTGCCTGAGGGATCTGTGTCTCAAGTAAATCCACAAGCTCCATCCAGCTCAGTCGACTCATCTGCCAGTGGTGTTAGCAACCCAACCCAACAAGTAAACGATGCTGCAGCGCCTGAATCTAATGTAGCAGGATTGCCCGAGGGATCTGTGTCTCAAGTAAATCCACAAGCTCCATCCAGCTCAGTCGACTCATCTGCCAGTGGTGATAGCAACCCAGCCACACAAGCAAATGATGCTGCAGCTTCTGAATCTAATGTAGCAGGATTGCCTGAGGGATCTGTGTCTCAAGTAAATCCACAAGCTCCATCCAGCTCAGTCGACTCATCTGCCAGTGGTGTTAGCAACCCAACCCAACAAGTAAATGATGCTGCAGCTTCTGAATCTAATGTAGCAGGATTGCCTGAGGGATCTGTGTCTCAAGTAAATCCACAAGCTCCATCCAGCTCAGTCGACTCATCTGCCAGTGGTGTTAGCAACCCAACCCAACAAGTAAACGATGCTGCAGCGCCTGAATCTAATGTAGGAGGACTGCCTGTGGGATCTGTGTCTCAAGTAAATGCAGAAGTTCCATCCAGCTCTGTCGATTCAGCTGCCAATGGTGTAAGCAACCCAGCCACACAAGCAAATGATGCTGCAGCTTCTGAATCTAATGTAGCAGGATTGCCTGAGGGATCTGTGTCTCAAGTAAATGCAGAAGTTCCATCCAGCTCTGTCGATTCAGCTGCCAATGGTGTAAGCAACCCAGCCACACAAGTAAATGATGCTGCAGCTTCTGAATCTAATGTAGCAGGATTGCCTGAGGGATCTGTGTCTCAAGTAAATCCACAAGCTCCATCCAGCTCAGTCGACTCATCTGCCAGTGGTGTTAGCAACCCAACCCAACAAGTAAACGATGCTGCAGCGCCTGACTCTAATGTAGGAGGACTGCCTGATGGATCTGTGTCTCAAGTAAATGCAGAAGTTCCATCCAGCCCTGTCAATTCAGCTTCCAGTGATGTTAGCAACCCAGCCCAAGAAGTAAACGATGCTGCAGCAGTTGTAAGTGAAAATTCAGCAGGCTCCGTATCACAAGGAAGTTTAGTCGGCCAAGCTACATCAGAAAAAGTATTAATTAATTCAACTCCTACAGATTTAGTGCAGTCAAATGGAAATGCTAAACCGGAGAGTACAACAGACACGTACGCAACTGTAGTACCCGAAGCCAACGGGGCGGTAACGGAGGATAAAAATGCAGTGATTAATCAAAATGCTGTTGAATCCCAAACGGAGACAGCTGGTGTTGTGACAGAATCTCAATCAGCCACCAATGTCGTACCATCCGTGCAAAGTGAATTAAATACAAAGGCTCCCCAAGCTGCAATCACTGAATCTGAACCTTTGACTCCAGTTGATTATGTTTTAGATAGTTTTACAGTAGAACCTGAACCTGGAGCTACTGTAGTAGAAGTTGTTGCGCAGTAAAAAATAATAGGAATCAAAAAATATGTAAATAATATTTGGAGTATGTAACTGAACAGTATGAAAACTTAAATGTATTAAATAATTACCAATATTTGGCTTTTTATTTTAATGTAATGAAATTCAAATAATAATCAAATTATTTAACTAAAATTCAGTAGATATAAAGACGAAATTCAGTAATGTAACTTTATTTCACTAATGACTTTTAATTATTCTAAGTTTTGGTATTAAAATAGGTACCTATTGAAAAGGAATGCACGTAACAGAGGTAATATTTTAACATCTTACTTAAAAAATATAAATAAATTTACAGACTTAAATATAACATAAATTACTATGATCATTGTCTAATTCTACTTAGTCTTTAAATAACTTTAAGTTCCCTAACTTAAATGTGATATATGAAAATAATAGTATCATTATTTCTTAAATTAAATATTTAAATAAAGAAAGCCTATGTCAAATCCAGTACTTATTGGATGGATTAGAAGAATTCTGATAAGCGTGTTGGCTTAATGGATCTGGTACATTGGAAAATGCATAAGGGTCATTCATATACTTATAATCACTGGGAATTCCAGTCAGACCCATGTTCAAAGTGTTATGTGAAGGACTCCAATTAGAAGGAGATGGTTCTGATATTTTTGAGTAATCAGCTGGTATTTTAGGATAATCATTAGCTAGTTCTTTATACTCATCCGTTGTAGCTTTCGCATACGATTCCTCTCTTGGCTCTATTACTTCTTCAGATGTCACTTTATCACTAGTTTCCACATCTTTAGGAAGATAGCTAATAGGTTTGTTATACACATCAGTTGGATATCTTCCGTAATCATTTCTTGAACTAGCGTCCATAAGTTGACTGTGCGTTGGTGGTGCGCCACCTCCCACTAAATGGGTGAACGTTGCACCCGAAGTACTTGGGAAATTGGCAGATTGAAAAGCTTGATTGAGATGTTGCGATTGGGCCATGAGTTGGTTATAATTTGAATATTTTTGATGATGCCAAGCGTCTGGATGTTGGGGATGATGTTGTGACAATGAAGGAATGTCCCCAGCTGGATAAGGGCATGGTAATTGAGGCATCGGTAAGGACGAGTACGATGATAGCGTGGGTGTATTTGAACCCGTATGTTTTCGAAGTCTTGCTCGACGATTTGAGAACCACACCTGTAATAAAAATATCGTTGGATTCATGGACTGTAATAATGTAAGAAAAATTCTGGTCCCTTCCTCTTACGAACACACCTCTATGTTCTATGTGTAGTCCACAGAAGTAACACGTATAAGGATAGAGTATAATTTATTTTTTTGTAAATCTTTATATATATCATTCTTCTGTGAGTGTGTATGTCACTGAACTTCTCTCAAACGACTGGACCGATTTTGATGAAATTTTTTGTGTGTGTTCAAGGGGATCTGGGAATGGTTTATGTTCACAAATCAGCCCGCCAGATGGCGCTGCAGTCGGTACTTTCATACTTTGCTTTACTAATTGCTTGAAATATCATGCAGGACAACGTCTGTCGGGTCCACTAGTATATATTTAACTTTATTTACGTTTTAAACGCCTTAGAAAAAAATGAACACAAAACTGGCGAAGAATTATGTATATATAATCAACACATTTAATTTTTAAGTGACACGATTTATTTAAATTAAAAACAGTTTTAAATGGATTTTATCACGGTTATGACAACTATGTTTGTGTTGCGTACATTATCCCATTCTATTTTACATAGATATATACCTATCGATCATGCTTAGGGTACTAGGTAAACCGTGATCCATGTGGTACCTATCAAATTATTTCAGTATAAGTAGTATTATTATTATTTTCTTATGTAGCCAAGTTCACATTTCAAGGAATGTCATGCTCGCTCAAATGTCATGTGACGGCGTCCATGCGTCGGGTTGTCTCTCTCCCTAAAATATGGCGAGGGGGCCGATGCCTGGCCATGCGTCATACTCGTGAACGGGTGCTACTTGTGGTGACTTGTCGTACTTGAATTCGTTTATGCGGTGATGTTAGTTATTTCGACTGTGTTTGCGTGTTGTTCCCACGAGAATGTAAGTGCGTGCTCCTATTTCACCATGCCTCCTGCTGATAGAGGACAAGTCTTTGTCCATTTTTAATTTATGTTATTTTTATTAATTACTTAATATGTTATGTGGAACATGGTGTAATGGTTGCAGCTCCTTACAAACGTTGTGCAAAAAAAAATGGCGATTAAAATGAGTGGCGGAGAGTTTATTGCCAGTTCTTCTCTTCCGTTCTACGCCCTTTATTTGAGAACTGGCAGTAATGTAAAATTAGAAGCATTAATATGTATTTCTTTACTGACGGTTCATAAGTGTACATTATGTTACCTGTATGATTAAATGATGAACCTATACGTATATACTTAAAGTAAAGTATACTTTAGGCTATTAAAATATACCCAATTAATATAACAAAATATATTTACGTATGCAGTACCTGTATCCTGGCTTCAGTAAGACCGGTCTGCAATGCAAGTTCCTCTCTAGTATACACATCAGGATACTGTGTCCGATGAAACGCTCTTTCCAGGGCATCCAGCTGTTCACCCGTGAAGGTTGTTCTGGACCGTCGCTGCTTGCGTTTCAGGGTCAGACCTGGTTCCGATTCGATATCCGAGGAGTCAGATCCTCGACCTGAAATTTTTAACACGTAGACATAATTAGTTAAATTAACACGTATTTCTGTAAATTACTTGAATAAATAATACGTGTTTCCGATCGTTTTGTTATTACAATGTAGGAAATTATTTGATATTTACCGCGAAGAAGTATTGTAAGTCTTAACACAATATTTCTTAAATTTCTCCGAATCGAGAGAAATAGAGTCAAACCATTATGATAGATATGATTTTCCCGTATCACCTCGACGTCCGCCGTTCCACAACTGAGCGTTTTTCAAGGCAGTTTTTGCCGCGCACCACCACTTTGTGGAACCAGCTGCCCATTGAGGTATTTCCGAACCAATTCGACTTAGGGTCCTTCAAGATAAGAGCGTACAGATTCCTGAAAGGCCGGCAACGCACTCGCGAGCCCTCTGGCATTGAGAGTGTCCATGGGCGGCGGTATCACTTAACATCAGGTGAGCCTCCTGCCCGTTTGCCCCTGTTTTATAAAAAAAAAAAAAAAAAAGATGTACAATGGCAAAATAAAGAGTCCTTCCTCCATATTTGATTATGTTCTCTTTGAAGTAAAAACTCTTGTATGGACCATGGAATACAAATGCAGTGACGTTAATCAGCTATTTAAGTTGGCGCTTTGTAGACTGTACCGGTGTGTACAAGGCTGGTGCTTTTCTCGCAAAAGGTTTTTATTGATCTATGGTATAAGTATTAAATTAATTTGAGTGTTTTATTTATCATAACTTTTATTAAAATTTGAAATATTTCGTAATTGTATTTATATTTAAATTATTTGATTAACTTGTTGAACACAATTAATACGTAAAACTATTTCATACCATACAACAAGTGTCATAAACAAATATGACGTAACATAATAGTAAAGTCCTTTCTAGAGAACTTATTGCTATAAATCAATTTATTATAGGCAATCTAAACATAAAAAAATGTATAAAAATTGCAAATAAATGTTAGAAGCATAGATACGTATTATATCATCTTTTTAAATTTATTGCATATTTAAAGTAAAATACACGACAATGGCGGCCTTCTTGCTCTTAAGCAGTATATTCCAGGCAAATGTAGAAATATAAATAATAACGTAAAAGTGCAACAAGTAAATTAAATTTATTGGTTTCGCACCCGATTATTAATCAAAACGTTGTCAGTAATAAAAAACGTTGATGCATTTAGAAAGAATGTTATAAAATATTTGAGGATCATCATTATGATTAATCTAACTCAATTAGTATACACAAAGATAAATCTACTCTGCGCTGAGATCAATAAAGTGTCATCTTAATGTTAAATTATAATTTATTTGATGTCTTGCGGCGATTCGTCTTCATCTGTTGTATTATTTATTAACTTTTTTACAATATTCGCTATCGAACATATCGGTAGCGCGCGGATAAAAAAGTACAATGCGGCTTAGGCCTTAAAAATGCGGCTTATTAATGGCATTTGAAAGTCAAAATTGAAATGAAAAAAAATGGGGCTCAGGAACACCCAGAAAGGCGGTCCCTTTGTCGGCCCCTTTGCATTTCGGGTGACATTTTGGCACCATTCAATATTTTGGTGTCGCGATCTGGATTTATGACATAAAGCGTTTTGTGCTTTTTAGTTGTGTTTCAACGGCTTATGTTGTGTGACAAAATTACAATAATTTGTACGATTATTCATATTACTCAAAGGACACTCCCGATATTACAATTTTAGTTAAAGCATTCTTCGGTTGACTGATTGGTAGGTATATTCAGTGTGTATCCATCCAGAATTTAGTTGAAAGACATATATGACTATTCGATTTACGTATCGACTACGACAAAAAACAACTTAAAATACATTTTTAACGGTAGTCTTCCCCAAAATCGGATTTCCATTCGTTAGTTTTTATTCATAAATAATATTACATAACTGTCCATAAAACTGATATTTTAGGTAGCGCAATACCATTATTAACAAACACTATTTACAATTCTTATTCACTTGTTTTAAATAAAGTATTATATTGTAATGTAAATGAGCAGTGTTGGTCAAGTGGTTTCAGCGTGCGACTCTCATACCTGAGGTCGTAGGTTCGATCCCCGGCTGTGCACTTTCTTTCTATGTGCGCATTTAACATTTGCTATAAAGGTGAAGGAAAACATCGTGAGGAAACCGACATGTCTGAGACCAAAAAAGTCGATGGCGTGTGTTAGGCACTGAAGGCTGATCACCCTTGCCTATTAGATTTAAAAAATGATCATGAAATAGATTCAGAAATCTGAGACCTAAAGAGGTTGTAGCGCCACTGATTTAATTTTTAATTATATTGTAATAGCTTTTTTTATAAACAAATGAATCATTGTTTATTCCAAATAACACACGATTTTAATAATTGCAAAAACAATTAAGATACTATACAATTGTCCCAATGTATTTTTATACACATAAAAAAAGACAATAGCCTTCATGTGCGATATAAAACTCAGTTTATGGGTGCTTTACGGTCGAGAAACGCGATCTTATAGCTTGGAGGTACAAAAAGGCGAGATTAGCTTTGCGGATTGCCGAAATGTGACGCTTTGAAGGCTCCAAAAGTCATAATTTGGAAGTTGAAAGCATTGCGACTTGGGTTTAACACCTTCATAATCCAGGCTCATTAAAATCGGCGGTCGATCTTTGTTTCGGCTTTTACAGATGGCCGGATTAGCACGCATGTGGGCGTGTTCTTGGTATCCTTTGTCGTGTTCCCGGATTTTAACACCCGCGTAATTGATTTCGTTGTTATTAATTATTCTTTAGGGTTTGACTTTGTCAAACGACGCTTGCACTATATTAAAATAATAGTATCGTTTATTGAAAAGCATGACATAATAAAAATATTCTCCTCGACGTTCCACAACTGTGCGTTTTTTAAAGGCACTTTTTGCCACGGACCACCACTATGAAGAACCAGCTGCCCACGAACCAATTCAACTTAGAGTCCTTCAAGAAAAGAGCGTTTCAATTCCTAAAAGGCCAGCAACGCACTTGCGAGCCTTCGGACAATGTAATATATCAATTAACAACAGGTAAGCCTCCCACTGTTATATAAAAAAAAACAACTATATTGAACTGTATGACATATAATGTACTATGCACGCCAGTCCTTACACAAAATAGAAAAACCTATTGTAAAAACTTACTATAGGAAAAGTCTATTTTATATTTATTTATATATTGGATACTCGCAAAAACTATTAAGAAACATACCTATTTAGCGTGTTAAAATTCGCGAAAATGACTAGGTAGATGATAGCAATAATAAACGAAGAAAGTAACAATTGAAAACTTTAAATTATTTAACCTAATTTATAAAGCTTCTTTTTCTGAATCTAAATCACTTATGGTCATCATAATTTAGATGAATGCCGCAACAGTTGATTCTAATGAGCGTTGTTATTAAACAAATGCGAGATTTTATCTTCCATTCTTTTGTGATGTGAAAGTAACAAAGACTTTTCACATTTGTGTATATAATATTATATGTTCTCATTTAGGGGGACATTGTGATACGCTTTTTTATTATATCTTGCAATCTTAGTAATACTATTTTGTTGACTATTAGTAACTAAATCATTATAAAATAACATTCACTCGAAAATGTCTAGCTGCAAAATATTATTGTCAAAATAGTCTTTATAATGGCATTAATTTAATTCCAACACATAAATACAATTTACAATTTTCTTAACCTACAAAATAATAATTTAAAATTAATAAATAGAATATCAAAACAAATTAAAAAAGTTTGGTCCCTGTGGCAGTGTACGTTTAACGCTGGTAGCATTTCCTCGCTGTAATTACTTGTTTTATATCAAAAACATGTCCTATCTTAATTTCCCGGCTAAACCATAAGCTTCAAATTCATAGGTTCTTGGCAATAAAACTAGACAGACATGTGAAGCGTTTTCGTTTCGTTTCTAGTACAGATAAGGGCTTTTAATAGGGGTATGCTGTATATTTTATGTACTTACTTATGCCTTATTTTGATCATTAATATTACGGTTAATGTGTAAACTTAGATAATTTTCATTTCGTCTTAAATTCGGTTATGGAATCAGAATTCAAACCCAAACAATTTTAGAATTTTGGTACCAAATAATGGTAGCTTTTTTCTTATAGAGCAGGGAAAATGGACTGGAGGTTAAGTGATACGCTCATGGACACTTTCAAGGACAGGGGGCTCGCGTATCAGAAATCTGTGGCTTATCTATGTAGTTCGGTTTTTATGGTAGACCAAGCTGGTATCACTAACGCCTACATCAAAGATATAAGCAAATTGTACTTGGCCATGATTACGCGCATTATTCATTTATAAATGGTTTTAATAAGTTCTTAAATCGCGAAAGTTTATCTATATAAAACTCCCAAAACTCATTTGGTTTTTATATAAAATTTTGTGCACCTGAGACATCGCGTTAGTATGAATGTCTTAGCCCGACGATGTAATTGAATATATGTATAATGCAATATCTTGAATAATAATAATAAAAGTCTTTTATTCAGATAATTTTATATCACTTCATTCTTTTTGTGTGTCCTTTTTTGGCAAAGGGCTTCTCCAAATCTCACTATTCCTGTCTACACTGTGCCACTCTCTTCCCTCACCACCTGCTGTTTTCTTATTCTGGTCTATCCACCTTGTAAACTGTCTTTCTCTTTTGCGTTTATTATACCTTGGTCACCAGTTACTTTCTTGCTCCACTTTTCTGTTCCTTTTGCCATGTGGTCCGCCCATTTCCATTTCAGTTTCTTTATTTTTATTGTGTTAGTTATTATTATGTATTCTTTATTTTATCTTTATATTTCGAATTTCTATTAATACTTTCTATTTAATACTTTTTTTTCAAATATATTTCTTCTATAATCGTCAGTTATTGTTTAATTGCAGATAACAAATGGCTTCCTTTTTCAAAATGAAAGCAATGAAACGTCAAGCGTTCTATGACCAACAGGTATCGGTGAACGTCAAAGCACAATTAGTGCAAGTGCATAATGCAACAATGGTACAATCACCAAAACATGTGGATTGTTGTCGTTTCAGCACTTTTGAGGCTCACGGCAGGGTTTCGCGGTGCACTTTGTCGGTGACTGTATGGCCGGCCAATATTTCTTGGTGACAATGACACCTTGTGTGCGGAAATTGATTTTTTGCGTGAGAGCCTTTGACATCGGCCGTTTGATGTTTATAAAGGAAGTTACGCAATAGGGTTGTTTTAAATGTATTTGTGGTCTTATTCACACATCCCTATATTACGCCCGACAATCAATCAAATCGTCTTAGGGTAAGATTTAGATGAGATTTAGCGCTAAGTCGTACTCTCGTACGTCAAAAATGTATTGGAATTTGATATACGGCCTGTAAACCTAGCTTAATACATACAACATACAGTAAACGAAAAACATAAAGCCGAGATATCTAATATATAAAATTCTCGTGTCACAGTTTTCGTTGCCATACTCCTCCGAAACGGCTTGACCGATTTAGATGAAATTTTTCGTGCTTATCTATGAGAATCGGCCAACATCTATTTTTCATCCCCCTAAATGTTAGGGGTAGTCCACCCCTAAATTTTTTTATTTATTTTTTAGACAAAATTTTTAATTTCTATTTTTTTATGATATAGTATTAAAAAATACATACAACCCCTACTTTTTTCACCCCTCTACGATCAACCCCTATTTTTTATTATAAATGATATACATGGCAAAACGACGTTTGACGGATCAGCTAGTAATGTATAAAATGGAATAGAAAAAAATAGTATTCATGGTTTTTTATTATCTAACGGAATAAAAGATAGTTTACATCTGTGGTACACCAGCCCTTACTCTGTTATTCCCATTAGCTGATCCCAATAATAAGTTTGTGTACCACACGATCCCAAGGTTGCAACATCAGTGCTACAGATGCTAAGAGAACTACATCGCACTTCAATATAAAACCGTCCGGATCGGAATCGCTGACGCTACCTATACAGTAGAACTCCAATTATTCGAACTCCGACTATCCGAATCGCCGATTATCCGAAGTGCGCTATTATTAGCAAAACAGCTTACATTGACGGAGATGTTTAAAAAACAATGATTATTATTTCTAAACTTGTACATAAGTACATTTTATTTATGTATATTTAAAACATGTGAAAATTTCATGTTTCTTTCATTTAATTCAATAAAAAAATAGTGCAATATCAAAACGTAGCTTTTATTCTCTCCAATGGCAATTTTTTTTTTAAAAATTCGACTATCCGAATATTTGATTATCCGAATGGGTCCCGGTCCCCATTAATTCGAATAATTGGAGTTCTACTGTATCATTGTTTTTATCTGGAATTAGCGCATTGTGACAGAAATTTATTTAGGGCCTGTTTCACAATGTACGTATAAGTTCTACATAAGTTCCAAATCAGCTATTTATTACTTATTTATTTATTTATTGCTAGGGTTAACACTATTGTTGCGTTTCACGACGATCAGATAGCACTATTCGTCACATAAAGTCCATCATATGTATGAGTCCGATGAATGTCAAATAGCACAATTTATCTTCCAAATAATTTATGTGTTGCATAGCTATTTGGTACTTTATCCATACATTGAGAAACAGACCCTTAGTATACCTACTACTATACTACACAACTACTAATACGCTTGGATACGGCACTATCCATTTCAATATATAATAACATTCTTACTCCTTCTACTTTGAATGAAAGTTTAAATTATTACCTCCTAGAATCCCGTCGATGCTGTAGTCTTTCTTTCCATCTGGATCTCTTGCACCTCCTCGGAGTAAACGTGATATAGAGGATATGCTTGGTGGGTCTGATACGCCTTCCTGAAATATAAGTTCAAGAGTGTAATACACTCGTGGATTCATGATGATTTCCTTCATCATACGAGACTAGCTCGGTAAAGGAAGACAACGTTTGACGACTCATTGGTCTAGTGGTTAGTACCCCTGACTGCGAATCCATGGGTCCCGGGTTCGATCCCCGGCTGAGGC
Organism: Pieris napi; assembly: GCF_905475465.1. Taxonomy (NCBI): domain Eukaryota; kingdom Metazoa; phylum Arthropoda; class Insecta; order Lepidoptera; family Pieridae; genus Pieris; species Pieris napi. The sequence goes on from NC_062255.1 coordinate 5,569,597, forward strand.
GAAGATCGATGTGATGAGCATTTGGTGTTATTCTTAGGTCTTGGGTGTTTAAATATGTATATCTATCTATAATATGTATGTATATCCGTTGCCTAGTACCCATAACACAAGCTTCACCAGCTTAGCATGGGACTAGGTCAATTGGTGTGAATTGTCTTTAAAAAAAAAAAAAACGTGAAGAAACCGGTATGCCTTCGACACAGAAGGGTGATCACCAACTTACCTATTAGAAAAACTAATTCATCACAGATATACAGACATCTCAGGCTGTGGTTGTTGGTTGATAGCGACACTAATGATTTTGGTGATGTATCGCTTAAAGAAAAAACTTTTTAACCGGATTAAAGTTATGTATTATTATAAATTTACAATTATTTATTATTTTTAAAATTATGTTAAATAATTGTAAATTTATAATAATACATAACTTTAATCCGGTTAAAAAGTTTTTTCTTTAAATGTGTAAAGGTTATGTTAATCAAAGACAATACGATGTATCGCTTTTCAATGGATTATAAAAAAAAAAACATTTTTCTATCGAATCCTTCTGAGGCAAGTTAAAACCGTAAAAGGTATTATAGTGAATGAATTTTCTTACTTTCAACAGCTTTTCCCGGATTTCCCACGAAAAGATACCGGGGTTTTGTCGCTTGAGGTCTTCTATCCTAGCTTCCACCTCCGGCGTAGCAACCCTCGGCTTGGACCCACCAATCACTCCAGGTCTTATTGACCCGGTCTCCTAACCAAATAGGGTCAGTTAGCAGCTTTGTAAAAGGCAATGATCATGTTTAAGCACATCCCATTCAATAGGATATAAAAAAATAAAAATGTGTGCGTGTACTAGGTGTACACACGTAAGAAGTGAAACTTCTTTATGACCTTATTTTTCGAAAAATTATCCACTATATTATGCTACTTTACAGAAATTGGTTAAATAAAGTAAAATTAGATAAAGTTTAACAAAAGGCTTTTATTATCATAGACATGAATACAAATACAATTATTTCATTTTAACTTATTACTGTACTACTATGTAGTACTAAGGTTATTGCAGAATTTCATTAATTGTAATAGAATTATTAGTATTACTATCATTGTTATCGTTATTATATATTTTTGTTACTAATGGCTTCGAATCTCTTCGGATCAACCGTGGTAGGGACAAGAAAAAGATGACGCGTAACCGAAAAATGTGACAAATGTGTGTAAATTTTTTTCCAACGCCGATAAAGAAGTTTGACTTCAAAAAGCAACATGGCGCGTAACCTGCTACAAAATTTCTCCCATACGTCGATAAAGAAGTTTCACTCCAAAGATGGCTCGTAACGGAAAAATGTGACGCGTAACGATAAAATGTTACACTAAATTTTTTTCCAACCCCGATAAAGATGTTTCACTTCAAAAACTTGAAAGTGTAAAGTGTAATAGTATGTTTTCTGTAGTCAACTCATTATACATTCATTCCTTCGGTGCCATCTCAAGATAACATTGTTTCGCTGAGGTTGGAACCAGATCCTTCAGGTTCAAGGAAATATTCGTTACTAATTAACCCACTAAGGCGGTGAAAATGTGAGAGAATTCTTGTAACTGTAACTACAACGTGGCTTTATTAAATTGGCCTAAACACGCTCAAACTAATTGTTAATCTTTCTTAGTTTATTTCAATCTATTTATAATTGGGAAACGGCTCGGTTCAAGTTTTATACCCTCGAACAACGTCAATATGAAATGGTGACACTATTTATTCATTCAATACTATAACACAAAGTACCAGTAAAATAAAATAACATCAGATTAAAAGAGTTTAACAACAATTTGAAATTAAGAATGCACAGATTAATATACCCATGGAGCACAGAAAATGATTACTTCTATATTCAACGTACCATTGACTAATGTCTCTGACAGTTTGCAGTGAATTGTAAGTACATATGTTAAATCTATAGTAAAATATTATGTTATTAAAAACCGTAAAGTAGAGATTTGAACGTAATATAAAAAAAGGGTGCGTGTACTTGTACATGTACGCGCGTAAGAAGTTATACTTCTTTGGCTTTATTAAAAATAATTTTTAATTGCATGCAAATAATTAATAACAATTAAATAATCAATGACTGGAAAAGGAGGCATTATAGTCAATAAAGTTTAGTTTACATTTGAAAAATTAAATACATAAATATTTGTTATTATTCTCTTACATTAAGTGTAACATAAATTCTATTATTATTCGAATGTTGTTTTTAAATTATGTCCAATGCCGTAGCATCTTCCGTGGGCAACTTCATTCTGTTAATTTTGTGTCACGGTGCGCGCGCATCGTAAAATTTCACTCTCATCAATTTTTCATAACGCGCCTAAAGAAGTATAACTTCAAAAAAATTCAGATATATTTATTACTTACTTTGACTATAATCATCATATCAGACAGATATTGTAATATTTTGGGCATTCTATGGGCATATATGACCATCAGAAAAGTGTATTAAAGTTAAATAAAAAAATTATATGGCAACATTTGGTACAGTAAGCGTGAAAGTACTCTAACCGTACATAAACGTTTCCTGAACAAAACAATATAGTTATTGTATTGAATAGTCGGGGTGAAGCCTTCAGGCTTCACTGCGCTTGGATTCAATAGCGATTGTTCGCTATAGGGTAAATATAAGAATATTTATAAACAGATAGGGTCATATGGAAACCCTGTTTTCTATTATCGGTGTTTATTTTTACCTATATGAAAATACACGACGAGGAAAAATTGCTTTAACGTTTTCACTGCAATGATATTTTATACGCGCGCTAATCTTTATACTGGGTGGCGCAAAAGTAAAGACTCTATTTACATGGAGTAAAACGGTCCATGCTTATTTTCAGTGTATTTTACATTTGTTCACTACACAATTTTAAACAACAGAATGAAAACTATCGTCATATAAAAAAAAAAACAAATTTTCTTTAGTGCCAGTACTTTTGCGCCACCCAGTACTACCTAACAGAACATCGTGAAGAAACCTCTATACCTAAGCCGAAGATTTCTTTCACCATGACCATGTCTGAGGCACAGAAGGCTAAACACCTACTTGGCTTAGAAATATAATCACGGAAACAGATCCATCTGACGCCAAGAGCAAGGGCTGGCACTACAGCCTTACGATTCTGTAACTCACTTTTCGAACTCACACAGCGCATCGGCGGTCGCTCTCAAATCAGTCGTGAAGCAGTCATTTTATGATTTGGCATTCTGATAAACAATAAACTACAAGCTCCCACCTTATCAGAATGCCAAATCATAAAATGACTGAATTTGAGAGCGACCGCCGATACGAAAACCACTGTGAGAGTTCGAAAAGTGAGTTACAGAATCGCAAGGCTGTTCCAAAATTTTTCTTATGTCCGTAAAACATAATTATGTGTATATAGTTTAGGTTAGTTTCAATCCAATTAGGTTAGTTCAAATCCAAATATCCTTCTGTTTTATTTTTTGCCTATTATGGGAAATAGTAAAATTTTAATGTTAGCTTTACGTTACCTGATAGATTTTTTAACTCACTATTACGTGAATGATATGTTGGATTAAAATATTTTAATATTGAAAATACTATGTACCAATATATTTATATAATATCGGATTATTTAAATATAGATAATAGTTAATTCAAAGGTTCCGTCTATATTCATGAGCGATTCAATCGTGACAAGATGACACACCAACTTTCATACAATATATTTTCTATAGCGTTAACCAACCACAAATAAAAATCAGATCTATGGCAAAGTTTATAACATTGTTTTGAGTAGTGATGGTACGTTTTTTATTCTGTGTACAAATATCTAATATATAAAATTCTTTTGTCACAATGTTCGTTTCCATATTCCTCTGGAACGGCTTGACCGATTCTTATGAAATTTAGTACGCATGTTCAGGAAGTCTGAGAATCGGACAACATCTATTTTTCATCCCCCTAAATTTTAAGGGTGGTTCAACCCCTAAATATTAATTTTTAAACAAACTTTTTGTTTTTATTTTTTATGATACAACATACAAAAATACAACCCTTAATTGTCACCCCTCTACGATCAACCCCTTTTTTATTATAGCAGATAGATATTTTTATTGAACGAAAAAAATGTTTCCTAGAAATAATATACATGGCAAAACGACGTTTGCCGGGTCAGCTAGTAATAATAATGGAGATAGAGTTCTGGGAGTTTTTTATTGGAAATTTCCTCCTCTTTCAGAATCTTTTTATTTGAACAGAATCTTTATATTGAAATTTCTTAAATATTAATAGTTTATTAAATATTGGCAAAAAACGAAATGCCATTTTTTTTCATCTTTAATTGTTTATAACTTTTGCAATTTTTTATGTGCTAATACACGCTTTTGGCACATTTTTCTAGACGTCATTCCGGATGCAATGAGCTATCGCACATTTTAAGAGCAGTATCTCCATTTTGTACAATTTTCAACTTGTCCACTAGACTAGTGTCTTTATAGAATCCTTTTCTTAATTCAAATATTATAATACTAGGTAAGGCAAATACTGCATACAGATACGCTTTACTTTGATTTAGATTATTTTTATTTGAAAGAAACGGGTCTGGTATCTCACCGCAATTTATGGAGGCATTACAACAAAACATCTTATTGCCTTTAATTGTGAAAATAAACACATGAACAATATGTTGCCATATACTTGACTTCACTGAATATGATCTTATGTTAAATAAGTTTGACTGGAATGTTAATAAACATGTGCCACAGTTATTTGTCTTGTTCTTAAACAATCAAAAAACATTGTATGTTTTAAATAGAAGTGCCGTTATTTCTAACCTTGTGCCTTTCATCTTTAACCACTTTCTTAAAAACAAAATTATCACTAACATTTCAAAAATCACTTTTCATACATTTACTAATCAACTCAAACAATATCATGTTAACCTGTCATATGCTGATACTGAAAATATTCTGATTGAGCAAAAATTGTGTAAATATAAACGTGTTGAAATCATTAATATAATTTATAGAATTCTGAAAACACAGGGAATCCTAGCGTGGAGGCCAGTGCACTTTACTATATCTAAATATCTTGTATATTGTATATAGTAAAGTTTTTTCTTTCTTTCTTTCTACTAAATAATCCTGAAAATACGGCACGCTATAGACTAACTTACCTGGTATCTATTAAGTATCTTGGAGACACAGCCATGTGAGACGCGAAGCTGTCGTGAGATGACACAAGGCCTTACTCCCGCAGCCGCCATCTCCACAATCTTCAGTCTGATGTGGTTCGGTAGAGGGCGCCCGTTGATGAATAACCCTCCTAATTGATTTACTCTGCCTTGACCTGTGTAATAAATTAATATCATTTAATCCGACGAGGCAGTTAAAAATCACGTGTGGTAGGTTCGATGGTCTAAGTCTGGGCAGTATAGTAATTTTGGTATAAAAGTTATTTTTATTAAATTTAGATAGTACAGAATGGCGATCTGAATTAGATGCTGAATTGTCCTAAGCATTCTCACTCCCTTTACATCAAACTCATTTAGTGATGGACAAGAACCAAATCATAAACTGTATACAGAATTAATTAACTGATAATGAGTGCTTTAGCCGTTTTAATAAGTTGACAATGGAATCAGAACATCTGTCGTTTCCTTTGCTTCCATAAACCAGTCCTTAATTGGGTGTTAAATTTTGTAGCCGGGTCGCATACCTATTATTAACAATATAATGAAAGATGATAAAGATGTGATAATCTAGATGCACGATAATTTGTTATAAATAAGCAGTTTAAATCATTTAAATAAATACGAATTTTGGACTTAAAAGCTCATAATCATAATGCGTCATTGACTATGATCGGAATTAATTGCCCTAAGTTTTCGTATGTCAAATATATTACAATTACATACATTTTGTTAAACTGACCGTTAAGGCTCGATTAACACTTTTATATTTAAAGTAAAGTTTTTATTCGACTCTTCCTTAATCGTATACAAGATGACAAAAGACGTATTTAGTCAAATTGTAATAACTGATTAAGTTTTATTAATAATAACACACTAAAACAGATTTAAGAATATTTAACGATTTTACGATCATATTGAATGAGACTAGAAATTGATTTAATCTTTGAAACTGTTATGCACTTGTCAACGTTTACGAGTAATATTTTGTATTCCATTTTTGAATTTTGATAAAGAAATGAAATGTACCCTTACCTACCCACACATCCATCCCGTTTTGGTGTCTTTCCATATTTATCATTGATTCAAAAATCACAGAATCCACAACACCAGTATTAATCACGATAGTATATCACATTTAACACATGTTATATTAAAATGACATGTTTAATCATAATTTTCGTTTGTCGGACTGTTATCAAATCTATGAGGCGACGTCTTTTTTTAATAAAAGATTTTTTTCTGCGCGTGAGTGCAGCGGAGGAGGTTGTGTAGAACTGAGAGTACCGGTGTGTTCGTAGGAATAGGCGGGTCGTTGTGTGAGTGAGCTGAGGCTTTCGGTTTGATTGTGTGAGTGAGTGCATGAAACACTCCTACCTCTACAAAAGTAGTTGCTCCACGATTAAGGCTTGAAAGGTGAATAGAATTTTAAATTTTTGATTGCATTTAGACAATAGTTTAAAGTAACTTATGTATTTTGTGATCTTGGTTTTCAAGTTAGTTTTTTATAAGTACATTGTCTCACTACTATATGGAAAAATGCACTATTTTGTATTTATGTATGCTCTAAATAATATATATTTATGTATAGTCTCTAATATGTTGAAACGAGGACAATCAAACAGTCATGAAACATACACATGTACGAGAATTACTTGAGAACTAGCGCAGCACTAACCACCACTCATGTGATATATACAACTTGGTATATAATATATACCACACTTGACTTGTCTTACTCATCAAAATATATCCTCTTAGAGTCTTTAAAAATCGACTGAGTGTATTTTATAATTAATATTAATTTAATAACGTAATAATATATTTTAATAATGCGGTCAAATAATATAAGAATTGACTTTAATTATATGATTCATAATTTCCTATGTAAAATTCCTTTTAAGATAAAATTTGCACACCATGTGGCAGAATATGCAAACTTTGGATTGTACCTACCACCATAACATTATTTACCGTATTCTTGCAAATAAATGATTAATATTACTAATTGTTTTTATTCAAACTTCTACAAGTATTTAATAACAATTTATGATGAGATTTGAATTGTTGTAGTTGTTAAATTGAAAATTATTGAATATTAATTAATTGAATCATAATTAAAGCTACAATACATATACAACATACATATTTAAAACTAAGCGTGTAAACTGTCAAATAGAATGCAAGTTCATAACATATGTCTTTTTATACATAATATGTCATTACATACAATTCTCATATAATATTATCTTAAATCAGATAAACGTTTAGTCGCCCTATTGTCGAACGAAAACAGTCGCAAGCGCATTGGAGGGGAACTTGTTCGGCCCATAACGATAACTGAGAGACATATAGCGGTCTCTTTCTGATGTACTAAATTTTAGAACGTGCTAAAATCCTTGATACCTAGGTGTGAACTTACGCTTATAGGAAACGCTACAAAATTCAGCACAAGTATGAAACTAAGAAGAACCGTTTAGTTAACTCACACCCGGATATCCTGGGTTCCATTCCCGGTGTAACAATCTTACTAGCAAAAAAATATATGAATCAGACATTACAATTCTATCTGTTTGTCGTATTGACCAGTTAGGTCTAACAAAATTAAGTACTTATAAAAATAGTTTTCTCAATAAATAAAAGTGTGTTATTTTAATCCCATATAATGTTAAGTAGTTATTGGAGTTATTATTGAGTTTAAGGGCTTGTAATGAGTAAATAAAAAGGTTATCTATCTAATCTATCTAATAATAATTATAGGTTTTATTTCAGACCATCGATATATATTTTATTAATGACCAACCAAGAGCTGATGACTGGTGGCACCGTAGTCGGAGTAAGCACGGATGAACTTGGCTCTACCCCTGTGGGGAGTGGGCCTCGCGTTAGCAAACACTGCACTTAAACCTTAAGATTAGCTTTTACTTTAGTTTTGTATTGTGTAATTGTAGTGTTACATGTAATTTTTTTTGATAATTATTTATGCACTTTTATACTCTTCTTTACCCTCAGTAGGTATTTTTTTCCATCTATGGTCGCATGGAAGAAATTGCTTATCGCGATAAGGCCGGTCATAGCCTAATAACCTGTGTAACTTCTTTAGGTAACGAAGTGTAAGTAAATAATTACATTGTCAAAATTACAACACTTATTATGTGTGTATGTATTTTATTTTTGCTCTCAAACATCACACACGTTAAAATGATCACAATCAGATACTAGGTTAAATTTATATATTACTAGCTGACCCGGCTAACTTCGTTCCGCCTTAATAATAATATCGTTGTTATTCAATATCATATTATTATATATATCAAGTTCGGAATTTCTTGAAGTGACACGAATTCGACGTAAAATGATGCGTAGTTTTGTCAACAAATGTCACCACATGCCGTGTGCATTCGTAAAATTAATTAATTAATTAATTGTTATTCGATAACTTATCCGATATTTTATTACTTATTCTGCTATTCGGAGTAGAGAAAAATCCATCAAAAAAGACATAACTAACATCGGTCCAGCCGATCTCGAGTTATAAGTGTTGTAACAAACACGACTTTCTTTTATATATATAGATATAGAAAGGAACATGTGAAAATGACATGAGAACTTAAGAACACGCAGAGCTAACCAGATCCATACAACTTCCTCACAATCGAGTAATCCGCAATATCGCAGAACACAACTCACGTGGGGACTCTTTGTATTGAAGACGTCGCGTGGGTCCGCCAATGTTAAAGTTAAGAGTAGGTAATGTTTTATATACCTGTGGAGGTAGTATGTTCTCTAACCACTGACTGATCGCAGTGGCGATCTCTTGGGAACACTTGGATAGCGAATTAAGGGATAAACCTTTGTTGGTGTCGCTACAAATTAAATATTAAGTTATCTTTTGGAATGTCAGTCGGCTGGCTTGTAGTTGCTGTTCTGTTTGTTTGTGTGTTGTTATTTGATTTTTTTAAATCTTTTTTTTTAATTGATAAAATTCTCTTGTTGTATCAGTGTGGAGCTGTCGCTCCAAGAACGTAAGGGCCCAATGAAAATCAATGTTGCTGGTGAGAAAAACTTAAAGCTAAGCTCATTTTTAATTAAAGTGATTGTGTTTATATATCTTTTATAGGTATATGTGTGTTTTAATCAAATAAGTGTTTTTTCTTTCAAATACTGTGATACCTACGCATTCAATGGCGGTAACACTTAAATGATACTTTTTCTTCATAGATGAGGTCAATATTTTAGTATTAGGGTTCAAAGTCGAGACGTCAAAAATGTATTGGATTTGATATATTGTGGTAGGGGAGCCCACGATGCTAAATGGGGATTTACTCGAGCGTCGTAGAGACCTATCGGGATGCAAAGCTTAGATAAAAAGAAGAAAAAAATGTTATATGATAAATTCCTTTTCATCGGTGGGGGAAGCGGCTATAGATAGTTAAATATGTAAAAAAAAACTGTTGCATGGACATCCTCGAGCGCGTCAGATATTGATAGCATCTATGCCCTACGTATTTTTAAGAATGTACGTATGTTAATCTGATCGTTTGCATGATGCGGGTGGTTGTATTTAAGGGTTGAAAATGAAAAAAAAAATTAAAATTATCGAGCGCGTCAGATTTTCTAAGGGAGTGTTAAGTGCACCAAAAAAAAGCTCTCATTCACTAATCTGACGATTTCGATGGGACGCAAACCCACGGCCATTTTCATAATTTGCAAAAAAAAATCGCAATTTTGAAATACTCAAGCGCGTCAGATTAAGATATATGTGGTTCATCTTTATGTTCTAAACGTACTGTCTCATAATCTGACGATTATCTAGAGGGATTCGCCTGATCTGACAAAAAAAATTTAGAAAAACGGTTCACCTAAAGGGCCATCCCTGCAACTTCCCGCTAATTCCATTCCTGGGCGCTTAAAATTGATATTTTGAGCTCGCTGAGTTCAAAGAAATAACATTTCTATGCATTTGAGCTCTCCCAGCTCGAAAGTCTGATAGAAGTTTCATAGAACACTATTTTTGGAATTTTCAAACCGCAATAACTTTTGAATGGATCAAGCAATTTTCACGCGGTTGGCGGCATTCGACGCAGTTTTATCATCATCATAAGTAATTTTGCAATTTTAATTGATCGAACCACAAATTTCGGAGTAATCCCGAAAAAACACTTTTTCGGGTTTCTTTCGTTCACGATATCTCTCGAACTAATCAACCGCTTTTGACCAGCTTGGTGGCGATCGACGTGGTTTTTTCAAGCTCAAAGGCGGATTAGTTTTTGAAGTTGATCGATAAAGAAACCACTTAAAAAAAAAAATATTTCTTATTTTTTTAAGATTTTTCAAAATTTCTCAAAATCTATCGCTCCGAATCGGTTCAAATTCACAGGAAATGTAATTTTGAGGGAAATATTTAGAACGCCGTTTAGTAGATTCCGATCGGTTTAAGGAAATGTAGGCATCACGCAGCTGCACGCATTTAACTTTATCGATGAATTTTTGTTATTTCGGCTTGCGGAAATCGTCAGATTATATATTTTTCATTATTCTTGAATTATTTCCTTCAAAATAAAAAAAAAATTAGCTACGCTCGAGAATGTCGAGATGACGTTTTTTTTTTACAACTTTGTTGCCCTCCCCTTTTTTTCCGTCACTCTCAAATTGTCAGATTAGTGGAATATACACTTTTTAGGATGTAATTAACTCACCCTACCTTAATCTGACGCGCTCGGGAATTTCTGATGGTCAATTTTTTTTTACTAATCTGATCCTGTCTCCTTCACGCGCGGCCTTATATATGGGCCTCATATTTTGTGGAGGTACTTAACCGGGTACAAGGTATCCCCCTATATATTAATCTGCCGCGCTTTAGTAAATCCCGAAATCCCCTCTTGGGCTCCCCTACCATTGCGAGTTCTCGACTCTGAATTACACATGTTTTATAATGTTTTTCTTTGAAAAAAAATAAAAAAAATACCAAGCAAACAGAAATTTGGCATAAAAACCAGGTTAGCGCCACTAACTCTCTCAACGCCAAAGTTCAAATAATTTCGGGCATTTCAAGTTCAACCGCGATGAGGTGAATTGTAATTTAAACGCTAGATGGACGATTAACGATGGAAAATCGACTCTAACCAAATTAATTATTCCAAATAGAATTTGCGAGTTAAATAGCCAATTTTCTCGGCACAATAATCTATAGCTGTACTTTTAACCGTTTTTTGCGTTTAGATGGAACATTTTCTCACGGTTTTCGAAGTCTAGCTTTCCTTTTTGGTAAATAGGGTTTAAGTTTAATTTTCTAGATTAAACGGTTCAGTTCTTTCATATTGTTTACATTTCGGTACGCTTAAAAGATTTTGATTATAAGATTTTTATATTAATCGCATCGTTGGTTGTGGGTTTAAAACCAGGGTTTACTATAATCAGATGTCCTGAAGATGGTTAATAGAGTATCGGGAAAGTACCTTTCAAACAAAAGAGTCATCTTAGTTAGTCCAAGTATTGAGGACATAATTAAAATATTATAAAGAATTGCGTACCTCCTATTGAAGCTACTTAATTAAAGCCCTTTTTAAAGATAACATTAACAGTCGAGAATTATAGCGAGCAAAAGTTGTCAAACACGCATATAAACTAAGTTTCCTCTTACTAGCCTCGACTGTTATTAAGATAAGGATAAACCCTAAGATCCGTATTTAAAAACAAAAGACAATCATATCCCAAGTACTGCTGAAACATCAAAATGTATGGAGAAAAACACTTGGACAAATCATGAGACGAACTGATGACTTCAAAAATGTTTCAAGTTATATCGACTGTTGTAAAACGGATCTTTATTTGCTATAAGCCTCAACACTTATTAAGATAAGGATAAATCCTAAGATCTGTATTTCAAAACAAAAGACAATCTTGTCCCAAGTACCTACTGCTGAAACATCAAAATGTATGGGAAAAATACTTGGACAAATCATGAGACGAAATTTATTAAAAAATCTTTCCACCATCACTTTTGTAAAACATTAGAAGCGTCGAGGTCGAAAGAGGTTTATCAATACGTTAATCGCTTACGTAATCCACGAATAACAAATGCTGTTACAAAACGTCAAAGTTTACGTCATTGTTTTTATATTGCTTCCATAATTAGTGTAGAATATCGATCAGTTGCATTTATTTTTAACTAATGACGTAAGAACTGACGTAAATTTACATCACTTCATCTTGGTCTGGAATATGTGAATTTGAAGTATCGAATCGCCTATGTCACCGTAAAATTGTAAAAACCGTTAGATTGTAATCTATCTCGCGAGATTGTAAACTGTCGAAAGATTGTGAATCTCAACGAACTGCTTACAAATTAACGTATTATTATTCGGTAGTTATATGAAATTGTTGGGAAGTAAAATTAATCTGTAATTGACCAAAGAAGTTTGAATGATAACTAAGTTAGTGTAGTACAATCTACCGAATAATAATACGTTAAATTGTAAGCAGTACGCTGAGGTTCACAATCTTTCGACAGTTTATAATCTCGCGAGATAGATTACAATCTAACGGTGTTTACAATTTTACGTTAACACCTATATATTCTCTGCCACTGAATCAAGTCAACAAACCTATGCGTGGAATTAAAATGTATATTCACGGAAACTATGACTAGCCCGATAGATTGGAATCCCGACCGTGTACCGAGGTTCTTTAAACTCAAACTCAAAATATCTTTATTCATATCATAGTACACTTATGAACGTCAAAAAGAAGTTAAATTAATTGTAAATTTACATTTACTACCAGTTCGCAAGTCAAGGGCGTAGAGCGGGTAAGAAGAACTGGCAAGAAACTTTCCGCCACTCTTTTTAATCGCCAAGTATTGAGTCATACAAATTGTTTTTGTATATATATATATATTTGTATAAATCCCAAGGATTAGGATCATTTAAGTTTTGCTCAAATGTATAAAAAGCTTTATTGATTTTTTTACGTTTAACGAGGGCTTTGAATTTATTTAGTGAATATAATTAGTTCTTAGTTAGTTTAGATGCGATAAAGTACGGTAACATCGTGAGGAAACCGGCGTGTCTCCAAAATCGATCGCAGCTTTTTATAGAACGGGACAAATGGGCTGGAGGCTCGGCTCACCTGATGTTAAGCATGGACACTCGCATTGCCAGAAGGTTTGCAAGTACATGCCTTTTAAGAATTGGTACGCTCTTTTCTTGAAGAACCCTATGTCTTATTGGTTCGGAAATAAAAGTCGGTGTAGGGCTTAGTGTGCTTCTTGCCTTTAAATAAAATGGTGAATGAAACAGACGTTATATATCTATCATGAGAGATAACATAATAAAATATGAGTAACATACTTGGACATAACAATGTAATCAAATTGTCAGACTAAAAGTGAAAATGATGTAATAATTTAATAATTAATACCTACATAAAGTGCAAAATAACTTTATGAGGTATTAATGATTAAACTGGAAATGCAAAAAGATGAGTTAAAATCTAAATCATTCAAAGCGTAGATCCCCTGACATTTCTGGTCTCCAGCAGCGTCATTCTTAACTCTACGCATTTTCCACGTTAAATTCGACGTTATGTCATCAAAACTCTCGGTTTCCATGGAATTCCAGCTTCGGAAGTAATTGGCTTTCGTGAGACCGAACCCAGTAACACTGGTAGCATCAAACTTATCAATGGATTCCACGGAATGAAATGCTTTTGTATGATATTTTTCAAAATGATAAATATGCTTTAGTGCTTTGTAATAAGAGTGGCTTTGGTATGATATTGTTTTTATGACCCACGTTGGATATCAATGAAGTCCACTATACTATTTGTGTTAAGTCATCGCATTTTAATGAACTCTCGATGACATGCTGTACGTGTAATGGAGCGTCGGTGTTATTCTTTTTAGAGTTTTTAGCGCCTTTTTTTGGATTGGTTTTTAAATTTCGATCATCTCCGTCTCTGAAATGGTTTATCTCGTATGTATGTGTGAGTGTTGAAAGGTTAAAATACAATTATTTTAAGACAAATTACGGAAAGATTTTCGGTCATTTGTGAATTAATGTCAAAATTACAGGAATATGTTTATTTATTTATTAATTAATATAAACGCCTTATAAGACCGCCCGTTGTAGCATGTTTTTTTTAATATTATTAATCATTGTGCAAAAAGAGTAAAGAAATGAATATGAAATTCAAGAGATTTAAAAAAATACTGGTTTTTCAAATATCATTAATATTTAAATACACGAAGTACCTATAACCATTTTGAGATTTGTGCTTAAACATCCTCTAAATTACTATAATAATAATAAATAATCTTTATTTCTTCTCTCACATATTCATACAAGGTTATTATGATTAAACTAAGATGATAACATTAGGAAGTGTATGTGAGAGGCTGGTCTCTGTAACAGGAGACCTGAGTGACAGATAACCAGCCTCTCCACCACCGGACCGGAACACGTACAATCAGGTTATTGTCATAAGATACAATAGAAGAAAATAAGTAAGTGCTAAAAGAAAACATTGCAAAATTACAAATGAAAATAGTAAAATAAAAATTGCATCCTCACTAAAATATAGAAATCACGCATAAACTTTACCATAATAAAACAAATTAATTTTCTGTGAAAGCAAACTCTGAAATGAATGCGTAAATTCACATAATTAATTAACTGAAGCGTAGTCGGCAATTCAGATATATATCATTAATCATCATATATCATCATGTATTCGGAATGTTATAATTATATTTATAAGCTTTCGGCTTGATTAAGTCATTCTTCACAATATCCTGAATATGAATTTGTATCAAAAACCCGTAAAATAGCGCGTATCCTATTACCTATAAAGATTCGATAATTCAAGAATAAAAGCTCTGTGTTTTAATTAAGTATAGCATAATATGTATAATGTCTTTAAATGGAAACAGGTGAACAATTTTAAAGATTAACCCTAAGTTTTACAGTTGAGGCTTAGAGCGAAATACAACTCTGGCATTGACATTTCACAGACACAGAGTGGTATTTCGCTAAATTTGACAATTTAAATACGTTTTTGATAAACGAGGCACACTTCCCTCTAACTTACCTTTAGATTCGAGTCTCGAGAGTTACGTTATGTCTCCTCTTTGTATGACATATGACAATCTGACATCTATTTTGACATACAGTCGTAGTTCGCAAGTTACTTACTACTATATTAACTGGAGGTTAAGATTAACATCATTAAACTACTTATCATGACATTTACGGTAACTATGAGTCACTTACTCGTACAACGCTTAAATAAAAAACCCAAAAAAAAAACAAACAATTGTCAATGAAACTATTTTTCCCAGTAGTTTTCCTTTAGCGTGGTGTGTTACGCAGTAAAATTTGAATTATTATTGGTGAAATATTTAAATAATAAACATTTGTAGAATTCATATAATTCGTTGTCCTTATCAGTCACATAAGTAAAAGTAGTAAAGCATTATTTTATTAAACTATTCCAAGTACTTTTTATTAGCTGTAGTGGGAGGTCCGCTGTAGGACCGGAAACGACAAGCGTTGAAGCGATGCAGCCTCGTTGGCGACCCTTTGATCGTTCCTGTCTCATTTCCTTTCCACTTTAAAGAAGTAAATCACATTTCTAAGTTAATTTCTCACGCAATAGTTTTGGCCATGACTTGCTTAAAACGTGGTAAGTTGAAGGATGTATAAATTGAAAATTAAAACATTGAGATTTGAGAAACGTTTTTGAATCTCCAATTTTTTTTCGGTCATGTAACCTGACTTTAAGTAAATATAGAGTGTTAGTCTAATGGTGAGGCTACATCTAACGATTTGAATGTCTGCGTTTTCTTTTTATGAGGGCATTATATACTCTTAAGGTGAAACAACAGGAGGAAATCATTACGTCTTAGACCTTAAGAGTGTCAGATATAGATGGCTAATTAACTTCTTGACTAAATAATAATCAGTGATGACGAAGTATGAGAAAAATACCGATTGAAAATTTAATAATTTTTTGGGAAAGCTGTATTTTTTTTAAATCTCTTGAATTTCATTTTCATTTCTTTACTCTTTTTGCACTAGAATTAATCATATTCAAAAAAAAGCTACAACTGGCGGCCTTATATATGTTAACGTAAAATTGTAAACACCTTTAGATTGTAATCTATCTCGCGAGATTATAAACTGTCGAAAGATTGTGAACCTCAGCTTACTGCTTACAATTTAACGTATTATTATTCGGTAGATTGTACTACACTAACTTAGTTATCATTCAAACTTCTTTGGTCAATTACAGATTAATTTTACTTTCCAACAATTTCATATAAATACCGAATAATAATACGTTAAATTGTAAGCAGTTCGTTGAGGTTCACAATCTTTCGACAGTGTATAATCTCGCGAGATAGATTACAATCTAACGGTGTTTACAATTTTACGGTGACATATATAAGCGATGTCTTCAAGGCGTTTATATTAATACAATTATAAATAGAATCAACATATGCCTGTAATTTTGACATTTCACAAATAACCGAAAATCTTTCCCTAATTTGTGTTAAAATAATTGAATACACACATATATATATATACCTATGTATTTATTATTATTATAAAATAGCATTTTTATTAGTAACTGAAT
Source organism: Pieris napi (assembly GCF_905475465.1). Taxonomy (NCBI): domain Eukaryota; kingdom Metazoa; phylum Arthropoda; class Insecta; order Lepidoptera; family Pieridae; genus Pieris; species Pieris napi. Next base: position 5,586,424 of record NC_062255.1, read on the forward strand.
TTTTGTTGGCATATTAGTATCATCATACAAACTATAGTTGTTTATATTCAGGTTTAGAATGAAATTGTACTCAAACTAAATGACGCTAATTCTCTACAGTTAATTTACCATACTACATGTATATGATTGCAAACTACACTAGAAAGTAATAAACCCCAAATTCAAATAAAAGCAAACAACCTAACGTTGAATTACGAATATCTGTAATTATAAGCTCGAAGCGGAATATGTTCCTAAGTACAAAAACTGTTGAATCCACCGGTAGGTCCTTTGTTAAATAAATTAGTTTCGGTGTCTACCAAATTACGCGTCAAACCTATCTATATGGACAGTGTACTCAATCTTAGAAGGAAAATATGCTCTACTAATTATTTCTGAATAAATTATATAACAAAAAGGGAGCTGAACAAAAGGTGGCATATTTTAAAAAACTTTCGGGTATACTAGTAGCTAAATACTATTTGTTTTCATTGATTTATTCATGCGTATACAAGGCGCCGGTAGCGACGGAACGTTTGAAAAACTTATAAGAAATGGTAATGAGTGCTACTTAAGTGGAACTGAATAGTCAATTGTCTTAGATGTTTGGGAATTTTAAACACGTGCAATGCAGTGTTACATCTATGGACGCACGTTGCTTATCTATGGTATCATTAACGCGCATATGAACATTTTAAGAGTAAGACCCCATATTGTCTCATAGAGTCTGGCTAATGGAAGTCTTGAATTACTTGCAATGTTTCGGATGGCAACACAGAATGTCATTGAATTTCTTAGGTTAGTATGATTTATTGTCTTGATACTTCATGCAATTACTCATTTTTATTTCTATTATATATTTTTTCCGAATAGTTAACAGGTATAATAGCCTAAACTTTGTTTTATTGATATTTGGTACCGATTTTGATTATTCCGAATAAAGTTGTGTTTTATAATAAATATAGTTTTAGATTTCCATGCAATGCTAGTCATTTTAAGTATCAATAGTAAAAGACTGCATACGTATAGTATTTAATTTCATAGAAATACAGTTACTATCAATGTAAAAAATAATAAAATAAAATCAAGTATCAAGTAAGTTTAATCCACAAAATATATCAAACTTTTAGGGATACCATACTATTTTTTTTTAATTTGCCGCGCTTTTTCGTTATCTTCTTTCATTAGCCAGACTCTAGGGCATATCTCTGCGTCTATTATAAAAGCTTGAGTACATCTTGAACAATTGTTTATATAAGTTGTTCCAGGTCTTGACAGCCGCAATGATAATTCAAGATTAAATGGTAACGGGTTTGATATTCATTTTCATCGTAGTTACAATGTAATTATTGTATATTGCATTCTAGATTTTAATGGTGTTTCTGATTTATTGACTTTACCAAAATGTTTTAGCTTGGAATCTCTTGCATTGATCGTATTAAACAAGTAGAACTACGAAAGTAATCTACATTTCTTAAGACCATGTGTTCAAAGCTTAAATATGTATGGCATCTATAATTTTAAATTGAAAATAATTGTGTAATATATTTTTTGTGTCTAACGTAAAATAACGCATAATCATTATTTCTATAATGGTTCGACGTTTTCAGCGTATTTATAATTACAAAGCAAGTCGTAGCTTTAACACAATATATAGTATTTTTCTCATAAAATTTATCAGTTTGTGATAAGGTCACATGTGATAAATTGCCTGTTTCATAAGGCGTTCATTAGAAGCGTGCAAAATGCGCTCCGTTGCGCGACGATAATTCTAGCGATAACGCTTTTATTACTTCAAATATAAACCATTTGCATATCAAATGTTACTATTAACATTAAAATAGGTATCTAAGTAGTATAAATCTTTTCAAACTACGCCTACCATGAGCCTAGGTGAGAATTCGAAAAGTCGAATTTTGATAGTAGCAGGGTTGAATAATTATCATTACCATATTACCATACAAGCCTATATATTTATCAAATCTGTAAAATTTTATATATTCTTATCAAATATATAACAAGTTTAATTTGTTTTTCCTGGAATTAGTAAAAAATTGTCAAGATGTATGTTACTAGGTATACAAACCATATTGATTTTGAAATGTAACATTGTATGATTATAGATTTAAAATAAATTAATGAAGAAACCTCTTTTGTATTTTTCTTATCTTAAATTAATTGTGATTCTTGTCATTTAGTAACTAAAAATACCTTTAATAATACATCCCGTATGTATTAAGAGATTTCAAAAATGAATAAGAATCAGAAGTAGTTTTTCTATGATAAAAAGCTTTATTTTCGTAATAATAGAAACATTTCGAAATTAAAAAAATAACGAAACTTGTGATGAAATAGCCATGACTTGGTTTAATATAGAATCAAGCCTATATATTTGGTATATGTTTTTAATATTATATCTGAAGGTCATATTAAAGTAGAGCATACTTCATTGAAGTGCCACGATGTCTTGCCCACCCAATATAAGAATAGTCATCGTCAGCAAATCAAGTTCTTGGTGTGAGTTTTGCTCTATTTTGTATAGTTGTTTGATTACCTACATATTATTTTTGCTTTGATATGTATTAACTTCTGAGTAATGTCATATCAAAAGCATTCGTACAAAGTAATACAAAAAAATATTAAATGAATTTCAATCTTTTTGAAGACTAATTTTTAGTATTGATATTTATTTCAGTTAGAGTATGTTGTTCCGATTGTGTAAGTCGAACTCAAGTATAGGGCATGTATGTTAACTAATAAGATAAAAAGTAAATCAGTGGCGCTACAACCTCTTTAGTTTTAGGCCTCAGATTTCTGAATCTGTTTCATGATCATTTTGAAATCTAATAGGTGATCAGCCTCCAGTGCCTGACACACGCCGTCGACTTTTTGGGTCTAAGACATGTCGGTTTCCTCACGATGTTTTCCTTCACCGTTCGAGCAAATGTTAAATACGCACATAGACACAAGAAATTCCATTGGTGCACAGGAATGAACCTACGACCTCAGGTATGAGAGTCGCACGCTGAAGCCACTAGGAAAACACTGCTCTAACTAACTAACTAATAAGATATGGTGGCGTAATATTAGTTTAATAAGAATCTACATATTTTATTGTAGAAGGAGCATGGTGTACGATTTCTCAGGATGGCGGAGAGTTTATTGCCAGTTCTTATCTTCCGTTGTACGCCCTTGATTTGAGAACTGGCAGTAAATGTAAAATTAGAAGCATTTAATGTATATATTTTTTGACGTTCATAAGTGTATATTGTGTTACCTATGAATAAATGATTTTTGACTTTTGACTTACAATCACCTAAGCCAAAGACACCACATGGAAAAGTACTGAATCGATTTCCCGTCAAAACAATATTTATTTCGTCTCTGTAGGCACAGAAGGCATGCCTTAAACTACGAAACATACGCAGAAATATTCGAATTGCTATTCAAACAAATTTCTCCTATAGAATAAACCGCAAATATACATGTGAATGCAGCACGCTCTGAATGTCCTTCACAAAAGCGTGATTACATCCCGGGAGGGGGTATACCTTAGATTAAGGCTGACTTGCACGCCTTATTCATATCTTTAATTAACTATACCAGTGGCTGGTTCGATTATAAGACGGCTACTCGGCTTTTGTGCGCTTACCTGCATCGATTTGTGTAGGTTTCATATAAACTGTATAAAGAAATTTAATAGCTAACTGTCGGTAGATTCGCCAGGTTCACATCTAAAACTCGACTTAGTGTAAGAGAAAAAGTGCTTGTATGCAAGTCAAAAGATTGTATTGTAAGAAATAGTTTTTATAATGAATAATCAAAAGAGGTCTTATATAATCTTCTGGAGCACAACCATAGCTTAGTGGTCGCATTTGGAGTACTAGCTGGTGCCCGCAACTACGTCTGCGCAGGATTAGTATTTCGAGTAGCTTATGTAAGCGTGGCATAGAAAAAAACTACCAAAGATATTGACTATTTAAGATAAACATTTCCATCATACATTACATATGTGTAACTCTAGCGGTTTTGGCAGCGCACGCCAGAATAGCTCACAGAAGGTAGATTTTTTCCTACTTACTTAGTATTTTAGACACACAATATCTTTATAAATTGTAGTCTATGTGTTATTCTGATGTATAAGCTATATTATTTTAAAGTTTCATTACAATCCATTCAGTAGTTTTAACGTGAAAGAGTAACAAACATCCATTCATACTTAAAAACTTTCGCATTTATAATATTACAGATAAACCGGAAGGATATTTACTTTATTCATCAATGACACATTATACCTAATAAGGTTTTATACCTATCAATATTTTATTTCTCCAATCGGTACCTTCATTATAATCCCGTTGATATGAATTTACGCAGAAAGGGTGCGAAACAAAAACTGTATGCTAATATTGTAACAAGGTCGAACTTTTATAAGTTCGGCAGACAGAGGCGACTCGCTGTCTCGATATATTGAAGATTGAACTTCGCGGAAACAGGTTTGAGCCACTAACGTAATTTATAATAATACTGTGACAGTTAAAAAATTATAATAAATAATATTAATTATGAATATTATTACTATAATTTGATATTCATTTTAATAGTCCAGTAAACATGGCGATTAAAAAGAGTGGTGGAGAGTTTATTGCCAGTTCTTCTCTTCCGTTTTACGCCCTTGATTTGAGAACTGGCACTAAATGTAAAATTAGAAGCATTTATATATATTTCTTTATCTATCATTGTTTATTATTTTTACAGACAAGTCATAAGTGTACAAAGTGATACCAATATGAATAATGATTTTTGATTTTTTTTTTAAAACCTTTTAGATTAATAGTCTGTGCCAACGTCATTTTTGACACTTTCGCGTTTGACTCAAAAATCGTGGTACAACGAGACGTTGGCTTCAGGGACTTCGCCCTTATTCCAATACAATTCAAGTCAAGTCTCCGCTTAGGCACAGTCAAACATGTCAAACTTTAGAAAACGGCTGGCAACTCTTGAAACTAGATTTGATTTTACGTCCTTCTAGCAATTTCATTAGGGCATAGTGTGCTTAAAGCGATTTCAGCGCTATTCGCACTCCAAAGCACTGCTCTCTGAATCTGATACAAATAATAATTGCTTTAAAAATGGAAACAGATATCTGACATGACAAAGGGCCCAATCAATGGTTTATTGTGTTCAACATTTGTAATATAATACTTCCCAATGTTGAGAGAAAGTACAGAAAAATGGACAAGGATAGTAACTGAGTGGTATCCAAGAGATACCAGAAGAAAAAGAGGTAGGCAAACGAAAAGATGGGAAGACGACTTCAACAAAATAGCTGGTCCGGTATGGACTCGTTTAGCAAAAGACAGGAATACGTGGAAATCTTTAGAGGAGGCCTTTGTCGACAGACAAGCTGTTCCAGACAAACATCCAGTTGCCAAACATACAATGATTAAACCAATTTAATTTAGTAAGTACTTCGAAAGTAATTTAAATTTAATTTAGTAGAAAAGTATTTAGAAAGTAATTATGTTAGGCATGTATTAATTAATGAGTATTATTGTAAGATAGAAACAGCAATAAAGGCTATTTTATTTTATTTATTTATTTTCTTTTATTACTTCCCAAATTATTATGAAATAAAACTATATAATTCAATAGATTAGTATAGATATGAACATCGCTTATAATATTATTTATGCATTCCTAGCCCAGTAGCGAGCAATGTAATCAACAACAGTCATCCATAATAATATATTACAGATAATAACAAAAAGGATTCATATATCAAAGGTGACAAATCAAAATAAACAAGTCACGCATTCTCCACTGCAAGAAAGCTGAAGTCTATTGAGGTCTAATGTATATTAAATATGAGTAGGCCAGCATGGCATTCAAGTGAAAAACAGTGCAAAAACGAGATGGAATTGCCATTATAGCTTATAACTCAATCAGTCGCTTGCTGGTGGCGTGGTGCGTTTGGTATTTCGCACTTTTTCAACCATTATTGCGTTCCATCACTAGGCGAGCTGGCGTGCTAAACGCTGTTAAATTAGTGAGGAAGGAACAGATACATTCTTCCCGTAATGTCTTCCTTCTCATGATGGTACAGCTGATACTTTTTCTAACGTAATTTATGATATTTAATTGTTAAACTTTCATAATTATTTCGCAATAATAGTCGTAATATGCTGTAAAAATTATAACTATATAAACTATTGTAGTGAACGAATTACTTGAATTATTACGTCATTTTCATTTATATATTTTTGTTTTAGTAAAAATGTATATTTATTATTTACAACGCGGTTGTAACTTGGTTCAAACGTTTTATCACAAATGCAAGGTCACATCAACTCACGATTTGTTTTGTTACTGTCTGACATTGGATTTAATATTTTGGTAATGTTAAAAACCAGACAAAAATTAAAATTTCGTAATTCTGTTTCGCAGCATTGTAACGTAATTTTCGAATCTATATTTAGGTCTAGCTTTCAGCAATAGTGTAGTTTTTAAACATTTAATTATTAACATAAGATGTCTTTATATACGTATTACATTTATATTGAACGTGTCTAAGAATTTTTTGACTCGTTAGAAGACTTATTTACAAATATAAGAGTTTTTATCAGTATTGGTTTAGTGGGCTTTACACAACATCAGTACGGTGATGGAAAACATTGAGGAAATAGGACAATCATAGAGCCTGGACAAAATCAAATTGGTTGCTGATTTTTTGCTTTAACATATTTTTGTAATTTTTTTTTAATTTATAATGCAACAAATGTAATTATTTTATCTCACACACTGTGTTATTGTGTTTTTTTTATTATTTTTATTACTCTTTAATGTAAATATTCTACGGTTTCGATATTTATATATATGTGAGGAACATGTGTATATACTAACTTTTTTAGTATAGTAGTTTGTTCTAAGAGTACATTGTCTTCACATATAATTATTTAACAAATGTAAACATAATATTGTAAACCTATTTTAAAAGAGTAAGTGTGGAGTTTCTTGCCCATTCTTCTCCACACGAAACTACCTTTTGGAAGGGGCAACTTGTTTGACGTTCAAAAGTGCCATTTTAGGTGGTCTATTTGAAATAAATGATTTGACTTTGACTTTGAAACCGGCATTTAGATCCAAAAGGCGACTTCCCGTGTAATGCACAGTAGGCTGACCTACTTGCCTATTATTAATGTTTTTAATATAATATTTATAAACTTTATTAAATTTGTAAAATTATTTTTGTGTTCTATAGTCAGCACGGTACGATTATATTAACGCGAGTGAAAACAGGACATAGTTAATAAATAAGATAACGTTAATAGTAATAGAGTATATAGCCGTAAAGAAGTAGAAGAAGTGACATCAAATATTACAATGTGAAAACATACATTTAAAACATATACATATTAAGGCTGTATGTGGATTTAAAAGCTGCTGAAAATTAGTGAGCTTTGTCATGTAGTACGTAGTAAAGCTTCCAAATAAGCTTCTTTCACATTATTTTTCCAGTGAATTTCGCTTAAATGTAATGGAGTATTTCGATTATTTTCACTTTCTTTCAACAGATAATGTTTCAATGTTTCAAAACAAGAAATTGCATTCATTTTAGTTCCAATAAGAAGTGATATGTAATTGACGTTATCATTTCGTATAATAAGGGCTTCTTATTGGGCTCATGGCACATCAGCGCGAAATTTATCAGATTGAACAAAAACTTGGGGACAGGTTTCGTACCGCCTCCTCCAGGGTTGCTCATAGGGACATTATTATTCAAATGTCTGTGATTTTATACGAATGGGACAAAAAGATCACGTCCTGTTTCCTTTAATTCTAAAACACGCTATAATAATATTTTAAAGGCTTTATTTGCACGTGTGTGTTTAGACACTGGGTGATGAACCACGCCCACGGTTCCGTGTGACTTAATTATCTTATAATTTTATTCTGAGATATGATTGTTTAAACTATATTGAACGCAAAGCAATATTTAACACCACACTTTACAATAAAATACTTATAAGAGCACATAATACCGACCTTAGTTAGAAATTTCTTTTATCTATATTATTTGGCTTTTGATAAGTTGAACTAATAATCAAAAGCTACAGAGTTATCACTATGTTATAATTATAACATATGTAGTAAAGGTGTAGTCATACAAATGTTTTCTAATAGAAACAGTGGGAAAGCTTTTAAATTATTAGCTACATACTATTCACCCCTAATTAATAAACACTAAATCAGAGCACCGTTTAAGGTGTCAATTAATCTGTCTCTTTTCTACAAAACGAAAACACAATTTAAAAGACAGAGAAATAATACTTAAGAGAGATAAGGCGCATTTATTTTTATTTAAAAGCGGATAAATAATTAAAGCATATTGCTAATTCATATTGAATAGTTATAATCTATATATATAAAAATGAAACCCGTTTTCCGTTGTCACGACATAACATGAAAACGGCTTGACCGATTTGTCTGATTCTTTTTTTATAATATTCCTTGAAGTACGAGGATGGTTCTTACGGAGAGAAAAATTAAAAAAAATTGAGTGAAAAAGTCTAAAAACACCACTTTTCTATATTCCCATACAAAATATTCGTAATAATATTTAAAGGCAATTTGAACTTTAATACCATATCATAAAGTTTAAGTGTTAGTAGAGGGGTTCCGGGAAGGTACATTTTTATTTTTTGACATATTGTATTTGTTGTATTATCAACTTTCTTTTTTTTATCTTACTAGCTAGACCGGTGTCCCGAATAGCAGAATAAGTATTTAAAAAAAATTAAGAATCGACTGTTAGGCGGTACGATGTTCGCCAGGCCAGCTAGTAGTTATATATATTTTGCATATTTTTATGACAACCCTGCTCAGGTGAGACAGTTTTGACGCGTTCGTGAAATGATGGACCGTCATTACGATGTCATTGACTTCATTTGCCGCCTCACGTGTAAAGTTAAAGAACCACAGCATTGTTGCGGCCGGCTACCGAACAATTTATCTGTTTACGATTGCTATGGTTACCTACATTATCATTATTGCAGTTCTTATTTACTTCTAGAAGATTTTTCAAGGCTCAATTCAGCGCTGTTAGCCATAGTGATAGACGCTTTAGCGCTTTATGGGTATTCTAAATAGTAATAACATTATTGTACTGTACTAGCTGACCGGGCAAACGTCGTTTTGCCATGTATATTATTTATAATAAAAAAATAGGGGTTGATCGTAGAGGGGTGAAAATTAGGGGTTGTATGTACTTTTTTAATGCTGTATCATAAAAAAATAAAAATGAAAATTTTTTCTAAAAAATAATAAAAAAAATTTAGGGGTGGACTACCCCTAACATTTAGGGGGATTAAAAATAGATGTTGGCCGATTCTCATAGATACCGGATAAGCACAAAAAAAAATCATCAAAATCGGTCAAGCAGTTTCGGAGGAATAGGTATGGCAACGAAAACTGTGACACATCACACGAGAATTTTATATATTAGATGTAATCAGTGATAACTATTTCTAAGGCTTTAGTAAAAACTTTGCTATGCTTATTAATTAAATTATCGCTTTTCAAATTAAGTCTCGGCTATCCAGACACTTTGTGCGAAGTTTATTTATATGTTTTTTTTCTCGATCTTTTTACTAAAAAGATACATGTGTTTTCGTGTTTTCTACGGCGTTTGCTCTAGAAATTAAACTTGTTTAAAATCTTGAGTTTTTTCTATAGGTTGGAAAGTCGACTTTAAAATGGTCTAATATGATTTTTAGATTTAAGATTGAATTACAAATTCAATTAAAGTTGTTCGTCCAGTGTTGATAGTTTAACATTTCTTACGATTGGATTGTGTCTAATTTCAGATCGGTTAGCAAGTGCTGCATCATCTGTGATCTAATCATGTATTGAGCGAGATTAAAACAACCCAAGCGGACACTTCAAAGGCGGTACCACACTGTTATTTTGACTGATTGATCTCCGTCAACAAAAAAAGGTTGCTACCGAGATCGACAGTAGCCGAGAAAAAACAAATTAGTTGGCTAAACCTTTTCATAAGGCATTATTATCACCACCTACCCTGACTTTACCAATTCGAGGTTTTTTAAGACCAAATCGATATGGGTATATTGTAAGCGAAAATCACGGTGCGTTTGTGACCTTCAATAAAAAACGCGATATAAAAACTTCGGTGTCAGATGTAGCGGCTCAAGCTTTGATTATCGATATTCTCGTATATAGTTTTAATTGGTGGCTTTATCGAGTTTACATTTTACGGTCGGATTTGATGAAAGGTTAATAAGCGGCGTTCTTAAAGGTATCTACGGGTTTAGAAGTCCGCCGGCTGGTCGCGTATGAAACGTTCTGTTGTATTCGGGGATTTATTAATTAGCCTTTTTAAGAGACTAGATAAAGTTTGTGACTTTGTCTGAATATAGAGAAGTCTATATTATCTTCTGGTATATATTCTATTCTATGTTTTGACTGTAACTTTTAGTTTAAAACGTATACGAACACGAAAATTTGATTAGAATGTTTCCTATAGATGAGTCAGCGTCGAGGTGAATCGTTTTATTACCGAAACGTAGTGGAATACAGCGTTACTTTAATTTTTACGGAACCTTTATCGAGTAATTGTAATGCCCTGAGCCTAAATTTTTATTGTTTAAGCGATGGCCGATATTGATTTCGGTTCTTTGATTTCGACGTATTATTGCTTGTTTTATTGCCTGGGAATATTGTAATTAAGCATATCGGAATCTTTCTAGATCCTTTCGTGTCTATGGATCGTAACTCACCTTGAAATGCGTATGCTCCGAAAATTGGCCTCATAGAGGATGATCCTGTTGTGTAATCCATTTTAATTGTGGACAACATGCAATCACATAGTTCGCGATTAATGGGTTCGATTAATGGCACTTCACAGTCATATTTTTGATTCGCGCTTATGGGCAACGGTAAATCGGGCACTGAGCGAATCAATTACTAAGTTGCCAGCATTAATTTCGGACCCTACTATACGAACAACAAAAGCTCCACCTCTTTTCTCCCCTACTACTTTTTATTTACTAGTAATAATAGTAAATCACCCGCGTCGTGTGTGTTAACTTTTACACCCCTAAAATGTAGATTGTATATTTAACTTATGAAAATAATTAATTTTCTTTTCGTATACAATTCATTGTATTCTTTAACAGACTTTTGATTGGTAATTTATTAAATAAATTTAAAGAGTATTTATTAATTTGCTTGTGTTCGGTAAGATTTATTAACTAACTTTTTAAGTCCTATTAAGCAATCCTAATGTATTATAAGATAGCGAGCTATTCAGATCTGGTACCTTACTCTGCTGATCTGGGACTTTCCGTCGCGCTCCACTTATAGCGGTACCGGCTGCTAGTAGAAGTATTTCCGAAGCGACTTACAATACAATTCCCTCGAAAGGCCGGAGACGCACTCGCAACCCCTCTGCCATTGTATCGGTATCACTTAACATCAGATGAGCCTCCTGCCCTTTTGCCCTCTACTTGATAAAAAAGAACCCTCTACGCTGTTCCCAGGCCCATGGGCACTTTAATGAAAGTCATCTCTGTTCGTTTACCTACAGTCCCATAAAAATTGTATTAGACTGTGCTTCGTGTTAACCGTTTTGTTAGTTCAGCCAAATGGAGTGCAGTAAACGTCTTTTAATCACTAATCTTTATTTTAATGCAAGCAACGGGGACAGTAAGCTGCCTGATGGTTCCATAGGGCTCGCAGGCGCGTTTCCTTCCTTATAAGATTCTCTTTTCTTAAAGGACCGAATGGCTCGGAAATACTTTTTTAATACTAATAGTTTCATTCTTAACACTACACTGCTGTAAACCGCAGATCAGAGAATACTCCAAATATAATTTTCGACATTTGAATTTGCCCGTATTCTTTACTTCGCGAAAGCAGCTGGCGTCGACAATGTATCGATAAAAAGCCGTCATGCAAATTATCGACTTTTGTGCGGATTGTGAATACGCGAGTGTCCTACGAAGCCGCGATTCGTTGCGCGTTACATTTTTGGTGAATCTTTGTTATTTTACAGCTGTACTTTCTAGCATTTTAAAATATTATGCGCAAATACATGAGAACAACGCAGCTATGTTATACTAAAACGATTCTACGTTATACTAAAACGTAAAGAATAGTTTATAATGAATTTTAAGACAAAGTATGAATAAACAGAATGAATGTTTCATCATCGGACGTCGAGGCAGAATACGAAATTCCACTCGAATCACCTCGTTTCGTTTCACAACTGAGCGTTTTTTAAAGGAGTTTTTGTGGCGCGCACCACCACTATGTTGATCCAGCTGCCCATTGAAGTATTTCCGAACCAATTCGACTTAGGGTCCTTCGTGAAATGTACCAGTTCTTAAAAGGCGGCAACGCAATCGCGAGGCCTCTGGCATTGAGAGTGTCCATGGACACTGTACATATGTAGCCTCCTGCCCGTTTGCCCCCTGTTCTATAAAAAAATTACGAAACATAAATATAGTGTAGTGCGCGGTTTTAATTTAGCCATACTCAAAGGCTCGCAGTGGATACGCGGGCAAGCCTTGTGACCACTGCACTGATTTTCAGTAAGGTCATTAAGGATACATGAGTCGAAACCTTCTATGATAGATATTTTAATACTTGTTTCAAATCGGGAAAATATTTCGTAAATATTGTATAGTAACATTTTCATTAGACTGTCTTTAAAAGTCAAAAGAGACTTAAATCAAGACTAAACGGCTTTTCATCCTGAAACTGGTTTGAAATAGAGTATTGAAGGCTGTAGTGACAGTCTTAATTAATATCATAAAAGCGAAAGCGAGCTTGTTATATTCTCACGCTTAATCGATTTAGATGGGTTCAGAGCTGTCTTTAACATATATCCTTATAATAAGAACGATGTCTTATTACAAATCAATAATTTAATCATATAGGCAACTATGAAGTAATAGATATTAAAAAGGAAAATTTAAATTTACTACCAGTTCTCAAATCAAGGGCGTAGAACGGAAGAGAAGAACTGGCAATAAACTCTCCGCCACTCTTTTTAGTCGCCATTTTTTTTTACACAACGTTTGTAATGGTTGCAGCTCCTTACACCATGTTCTACATGGCATATCAAGTAATTAATAATAATAACATAAATTAAAAAAAAAAACAAAGACTTGTCCTCTATAAGCAGGAGGCATGGTGAAATAGGAGCACGCACTTACATTCTCGAGGGAACAACACGCAAATGTACCTACTTCTGAAATGAAAAATATTATGAATTATCAACTATTATGATTATACAAACATTCTGTTACTTATTATACATATAAGATACTTTACCCTTACAAGTATAGGCCTCCTACAAGGAATGCCATTTTACTCTTACCTATCTGGAGCCAGTATAAGCCAGCAGCTTTGGAAAGATCGCCCTCCTATCGCATACCATCCTTTGCGCTGTTTGACTTTTCCGAATTAGAATAAATTGTATTAGATATTGTCGCGTGAAAGCCTCCCAGACCACTAAAACGCAGTCTTCAAGTTTATGTCCCGGGAGAAAAACAAAACACGTACGTCAATTGCGACGCAAAACACCCTTTCGCATCCTAAATCCCGTAAATATGTTGAGTCATAACCCATTCAAGTAATGTGAATGAGTGTCAAGTGTCATAACAAAATCGAGTGGTGCCTTGGGATTATCTTGTACGAAAATCGCCCGCGGCGACGCACTTATCGCTTTGTTGCTACTGAATTTACAAGTGCTTGAGGAGACTGACACGTGTCAATAAAAAATTATGGATGATTGTTAGTTATATTAGTTATAAAAGCGCACTATGAACGTATTAAAAATGTTAAGCCTAATTTTTAAAGCATTCGTGGATCATTGTTTCTCCGGTATTTGAATGCATAACCTCAGGGTTAAAAGTCGAATAAACAAGCTTAGTCAATAAATTAATTTGTGCAATGATGTTGATGTTAAAATCGGAAAATCATGTGTCGAAGAAGCCTCCCTTCCCAAAGTCAAATTCACGAATATATTTTTGATAAATAACAATTTTTATACTAACTTAATTCCTGTATAATATAGTGCAATCAAAAAAAGTGTACATATATTTTATTAAAACTAATAACTATTATAAAAACGTTCTCATTCAACTTGAATAACTACACTCTAAAGTGTTCGTGACTTTTACGTTCGATCTTTTCTAGGTGTTTCGGATTAATATAAAAGTCACTATTCATTCAGGATCAAAGAAAAAGTCCAATATTACTTCATATAAAAGCGAACATAAAAGTTGATGAACTAATGATATTATATAATAATTATGTTCGTTTGGTTACATAATTAATTAATTTGTTGTCAATAAAATGTCCAATAATGTTGTTTGTATAAGGTCTTTTTATTCTAAATTTAAGATTCAAAAACTGTGTAATTATTAGACTATCGATATTCCTATTTTATCACACATTGCGTCTTCTGCCTTCCTTGGGGATCATGTGGCATTCTAATAGTGAAATAATTTATCACTTTTTGAGTTAATTCGTTATAAACATACAAGTTTTCTCTTTATAGTATTAGTATAGATTGGCACAAATTTATAAGTAGCCCACAAGTAATTTTTATAGAATAGGGGGCAAATAGGCAGGAGGATCTGATGGTAAGTGACACCACCGCCCATGGACACTCACATTGCCACGCTCTATTCTTGAGGGACCCTCGGAGTGAAGGAAGAAATGGTTTCGAAAATACTTGTCGAAGTCGTCAGAGATTTTTGTTCTATTCAATTGATACATTCACGGTTCAATTATATATACACTCACACACTCACATACACACACCCTCACATACGCCCATACAACTTTATATCTACTAACTTCTAATTAGTTGACTGTTATGTTTTTCTTTCTTTGTTTTTTTTTATTTTTTTATTTTACCTAGTTTGGAAACCAGTCTCCCAATACCTTTTCACTTGTAATCTTATTGTTTGTTCTAAATGTTATATGGGAAATTATTGGAAACTATTTATTATCCGACTTAGAAGGCTGATCACCGCCAAAATTATCAATTGAAGCTAGAAATCTATATAGACGTAAAAAAGAATCTCCAATTAATGATTAGACGTAAAAGTCAAAACGTTGTAAATTAGTTATGAGGGAAATTAATATAATGCCAGGTCATTAGTAAGAGATGCCGACAGGAAAAAAATATACAAAAAGTGTGTTATGAAGCCGCATCACACTAAAATGTGGTGAAACAAAACACGGTTATTCAAGCTTTTCGGAGCTTCGAAGCTTTAAATAGTAAATAATAATAATATGCTATTGCTAATCTTGTACAATATTTATTATATATGTACTGTATTCAATAAACGGTCTTATTCATAAACACTATATTAATCTAATTTAATTCATTTAGAAAAACTACCTACCCTCATCTTTCTTTTTTTAAACGCTGTAATTTAAAGATGAGTAGGTACTTTAAATAATTATAATACTTTTTAAATAATGCTGATTGAATTTTTATTAATAATGGAGAAGGCGTTTTTTTATTATTTAAGGTACGAAGGGGATTACCGTTCCAATATTGGTACTAAGGAATAGATCTGAATTTATTTTATTTATACGTGAGCGGTGGTAACTTTCATATATTATATATTTTTTCTTCTTTATGAGCAAAGACGCGTGCTGCCTCTAAGGACTCTTCATCTAATTATTCAATTTACACATAGTGAGTAGGATTTTTCCTTCCCTAATAGTCTTTAACTACACACATGGCTTAGGGTAAGACCTCAATATGAGCGTAAAATTATGCATGTGTTTAAAAATTATGATTTAGAATATTAGATGTAATTTTCTAAGTCCTTAGTTTTATGTTTGATTAAAACTCTATAAAATAATTTGTCTATTTTATTTTGGGTATAGATGGTACAATCTGTCTAATATCAAAGTTCTCTCGACATTTGAAATTCGCTCAGCTGACTCGCTATTTATATAAAATCCGTTAAAAACATCGGTATTTTGACAATCTTGATTATAGTTTGACGAAGACATGTAAATGTTTCCATCAAACTATAAAAATTAAATTTTCATCTCAGTTCAATGCTCTGAGACGTTTGTTAATATCATTGATCTCTTTGAATATGTGTTAAATGTTCTTTGACTTTTCAAGGCTTATATCTTTTAAATGATAGAAGGACTGCCAATGAAAACAATTTACGCCTTCCGCTCCTAATATGCCCACACCGAAATTCTAATACGACGCTCGCATGAGCCACATAATAATTTTTAGAAACGCATCATTACAATACCTCATCGTGACATAGAAAAATTTAACATGTCATTTGGTCGTGTTTTCACTGGTGTTTGTTTTGCCGCGCTGGGCGGGCCCGTTTTACACTTACACGGAATTCGTTTTGATTTTTTTAGCAGTCGTAACATTTAACGGTTTGGTTTTGGGAATTTTGGGTTTGTTTTAGCTGTGAGACCCGTAATGACATATCACGTAATAGATAATGATGCTTTTGGATTCAATGTTGAACTAAAACGGTATTTTTTTATAGAATAGGGGGCAAACAGGCAGGAGGCTCATCTGATAAATGACACCACAACACATGGACACTTCCAAAGCCAAAGAGGTCGCAAGTGCGTTCCCGGCCTTTTTTTAAAGGACCTTTAGTCGAATTGGTTCGGAAAAAAGTCAGTGGGTTTACCAGCTTTGACTGCCATTACATTTCATTTCCGACACCAAATTTTTCATATAATTATCGCTAGATTTATATTCGCACATTTTCTTTGTATTATTATTTGGGGATTCTTTAGTTTATCTTTACGATAGGATACAGATCTACTCCTGTTTTTCCTGATTTCCACCAGAGACTAAATCTCCTCTATGTTACTTACGGTAATAAAGTCAAAATATATTTATTTATTGGTAACTTAACACTTATGAACGTGAAAAACATTGAGTCGGTTCTGGTACTGTAAGAAATAGTTAGTCCTTTTGTAGATATTTTAATCTATTACTGTTTAATGTTGTGTTCCTTTTATCTATATAGATGCTGCATTGGAGTAAACTGTAATGCTAGCTTATTTTAAAATGTAAAGAATGTCGGCAAATTTTCGGAACTCTTTTGAATCTCGAACTAATTCAATTTTGCAAGATAGGTGTAACTATTGCGTCTTCCTCCGCATGGATTGAATAATATCGCTGATACGTAATTTAAAATAGATTTAGAAATAGATCTATAGGGGACTAGGGACACATTACCTATGACTTGTAAAAAACTTAATGAACGCATGCGCTTATGATACGGCCGGAACACACGAGCCATAACAAATTCGACTAATTATACACCCTTTTGACATGTGGCCTCAGATGTGACGACCGACTCAATAATTGTCAAACTTTAATATGTATAAATACTTTATGGACATTAGTTAACGGTTAGTCTGAACAGTCATACGGCCTTACTCAGTTTGGCATTAAATTATCTTGAGATTAGCACGAGATACTCGTACCTACGTATGGTCAGAAGTCGATAATTTAACACTCGTTAATTTGAATCGATTTAGAAACCTTAATGTGTTAACTATTATTTTATTTATTCCTAAATAATTATAGACAATTTATTTATATTTTATTACCTTATTCAAAAACATACACATAAAAAAAATAGATTACAAAAGTTATAAGGCAACGGGCGGCCTTATCGCTAACAAGCGATTTCTTCCAGGCAACCCTATTGTGGGACAATGAAAAAGAAACACCTACAGAGGGTAGGGTAGAGTACCTACAAGAAATGCAAAAATAATTAACAAAAAAAACTCAAACTAACTCGTAACTATAACTAAAATAAAATAAAGTAAAATCTAAAGAAAAAATAACAATAATCAAAAATTTTAAAGCCAATCAAAAGGTTAACTGAGTCACAATAATTAATATATCTAAGCAGATACATTGTATAGTCGCGGAAGCTTGGCGGACCCAAGTGTCGCAAAGAGTGCCCTCGTGAGTTGTGTGCTGCGATATTGCGGATTACTCGATTGTGAGGAAGTAGCATGTATCTGGTTAGCGCTGCGTGTTCTTAAGATCTCATGTCATTTTCACACGTTCCTTTCTACAATCTACTATCTGATTGAGCTCATTTTAACATGTGTGATGTTTGAGAGCAAAAACAAAATAAAATAATTTCATGAGTTTCTTCATCGGACGTCAAGGCAAAATACAAAATACCATCCGTATCACCTCGACGTCCGTCGTTCCACAACTGAGCGTTTTCTAAGGCAGTTTTTGCCACGCACCACCACTATGTGGAACCAGCTGCCCACTGAAGTATTTCCGAACCAATTCGACTTAGGGTCCTTCAAGAAAATAGTGTACCAATTCTTGAAAGGCCGGCAACGCACTTGCGAGCCTTCTGGCAGTGTGAGTGTCCATGGGCAGCGGTATCACTTAACAACAGGTGAACCTCCTGCCTATTTGCCTCCTATTACATCTATAACATCTCTCCAACAACCGCCACCGAACATAACTCGAGTAACTAAATAAAGTTTGTTTTTTGTTCCTGTTTAGTTTCTTTTTTTTTCTTCTTAATAACTATATGTTATATATGTATTTTTGCACTTCTTGCCTACTTTTTGTAATTGAAAACATTTTGTTTCTTTTCTCACAGTGGTTGCCTCGAATAGATCTCGAAAGCGATAAGGCCGCCAGTTGCCTTATGTTAAATTTTTATATTAAAATGCAACAAAGTATAAATAAATAAATAAATTAAATAAGTTACCGAATGATTATTTATTAGGTGAGCCTCCTGCCCATTTGAACCCTGTTCTATAAAATTAAAACAAATATTACTTAATTAACGTTAATAAATACACTATTAGGGAATTTAAATTTATGTAACATGTAAAAAATGCAAATATACAGCACGCGTTTTTAATAAAATTTATGATCAACATAATTAAACACTGATATACGAATGTTCATTTAGACAGTCGCGTGGTCGCGTCAACGCGTCTGCGCATAATTTATTGCTCCTTTGCGCCCGCGCCGCCCTCATTAGCTCATATAAAAACCAATTTCATATTCGCACTATTATCACTCACTGTATTACAGTAGATTTTCCGTAACTTTGATTATTTATACAATGCGGTAGAGCTGTGATAGCTTATAGAAGTGAGTCTGGTAGTGTGGTGGATACCCGAAGTAGCTTTAGTGGGTATATGTCACCCAGCAGTATCTCTCCAATAAATAGATTTCGACTTCAATGTAAGTTTTTATAAGTAGCCACATTAGATCGGTGTTGGCCTAGTGGCTTCAGCGTGCGACTCTCATCCCTATGGTCGTCGGTTCGATCCCCGGCCGATCACCAACGGACTTTATATCTCAGTGCGCATAACACGTGCTCGTACGGTGAAGGAAAACGTCGTGAGGAAAATGGCAGGTTTTAGATCTCAAAAGTCGACGGTGTGTCAGACAAAGTAGGTTGATCACCTACTTGCCTACATAAATGATCACGGAACAGGTACATAAATCTGAGACCCAGACCTAAAACGTTGTAGCGCCAATGGTATATACGTTGCTACATCAGTTCTCCGGGACTAAAACCTACCGGAGCCCGTGTGATTACTTCTACTTTGAGAAAGGCATGAATGCTATTTCCACCTTGATTACCAAAAAAGTTAGTGTTCGCAACTCTCTTGCAGAATATAAAGCATTTCCAAAATCTACTACATATTTCTGCAGTATTTTATCTGTAGTTTCTGCTTCCTTTCTAAACTACACTTTGGTTTACACCTGTTGCTATTAACGCTAAACTAAGTTTTGTGTGTTTTTGGTTTTACGGATCTAATGTCTAGTTGTTAGATTCTAATACTTGGAGCAATTTGTCTGACTAGATCTTTTTGTATCATAACATTTTTTCGATAAGTAATTGTTTTGTTTTTTTTTGTAATGTTTGTTTTGTTTAATAATCTCTATATGATCTCTATATGTATGTCATATTTGCTTGTCACATTAAAAATTGTATTTTGTGTTTGTTTTTACCAATGTCTCAGTGTGCCAAGCGTTGGCAAGCTTATTCTCAGTAAAAAAGAAACATGTTTATCATATTTACTTTATTAGGATTTTTAATTTATAGGATAATCGAGTAATACTATATTGAAATTAAGAACTTGAAATTAGGAACTTACTCATTATTAAAGAGAAGAGAGTCAATATAGTACCGACGTTTCTAACTCCTGAATCGATAAGTAGCTATTTGTACTAAGATTAATATCAATAGCTTGAGAGCTTATATCTTAGCAAATAAATAATGTTAGGTGGAATTGTTCTAAATGTCAGGAAAAAGTCTGGTATATGTTTTAATTAACTTATTCGTCGAATTTGAATTTCCGGCGTAGTTCTAATAAGTAATTTTAATAATAGAAAAAGGTCGGATAGTTTAGACCTTCTTTTACCTCGGCCAAATCCATAGACAAGGGACCTGTCCCTATAACTAAGAGTATGCATAGTGAATGTCATAAAAGTGGATAAGACCAGAGAGGTATGTTAGGACCTGCCTATTCCTTCGGGAAATTGATTTAGGAAGCAAATTTGAAACTTATTGTTCTGAATGTTTTAACTGCAGTCTGGCCTACTTTTATTGATCTTTGACTTTTTTAAAGTATCAACCCTATGTACGAGTGATTATTAAAATTGCGCTCATAAGAAAAATATTGGTAACGTGATTCGAACGCAACTCATTGGAAAATGTTCATTACAGCAATTTGTTATGAATATTGAAATACGCATGATAGCAATGGAGGTCTTCTCTGGGATTGAAAATGAACTACTCAAAGGCCGGCAACGCACCTATTAATACGGGTGTCTATGCGGTGACTGGCTTTTATGGCTGTTCAAAGTCGCAAACTTATTCCAGGACTTTAATGATTTTAGAATTGAATAAAAAATCGCAAAAACTGTTTACTTTGTGTGAATTCATTCTTAACTCTTGGTTGAAGTTCATATGAAATATCTTCCTGTTCATTTGCACATCACCAAAGTGTTTTGACGCGAAAATGATATCAAAATAACCTCATTACAGGACACATATCATTGAACGCAATTTATGGGGCAACTGTCGACGTGTGCGGCCTTTGCATATTTTCGTGTTGCTTGACTGTTTTTTGTTTTTAGGAATGTGTAATTTGTCATTAAGTTTTGGTTAATGAGCGAAGAATATCGTTTACTAAGTTTTTGTTGGAATAAAGTGTGCGGAAAATAATTCATCTGTTCTATTATTACCACTCCGTTTCGCATCGCTGGATAATTTTTAAAATAGTGAGTCGTAATAATAATATCGTAATATTGGTTTGATTGTTAAGGAGAAATTAGTTTTACATATTTTGGGCCATTTTGGGCTTTGTGACAGTTTTCGCTTAGATATGTGTTAGGCTGAAACACAAATGCGTGAAGTCTCGTTTCTGAATCTGTCCCCCAGAGGAGAGGCTTAGAGCTAAGATTGACTTCCATATGTCAAAAACGTTTCGTACTTAGCGCTAAGTATCGACTCTAAATCTTACCTTTGTTTAAGTGTTGATTTTACCTGTTTTATTTTGCTCATAGAAAGTTAATAAGAAATTTTTATCGAACTTTTGTGTCAACTACTGTTTTTTGCACAAATTTAAATCAAGGTTGTTTAAATTAGAAATACTAAAAATAGGCCGATTGCGGGTTTCGCAAGAGGTTCGATGAAGCGTTCGGTGGATTTTAATTAAAATTTTTAAGAACAAGGCTACAGTTAATGAAGTAGCGGTTTCTATTTGTTTAAAGTATTACTAAACGTAATTACACCAACTTTTAATTAGCCTTTGGGAAATTTTTAAGGTAATTACGCTTTCATAGTTAATTGTTTTTCTCAAAAGGCCGGCAACGCACTCGCGAGCCTGGCATTGACCGTGTCCATGGGCGACGGTATCACTTAACAAAAGGCTCACTGCGTTCTGGTCTATAAAAAATGTTTTTGGTATCAAAACCTAATGATATATATGTATAAGATAGTAACATTGATTTTATAAGCAAGTATGTGAGCCACTAGTGCTCTCGAAATTAGTCGGGATTCGAACTAGTGGGATTGAGGCGAAACGTCTGTCCAGTTCTGTATAAAAAAAACATAGTAATTTTTCCAGTATCTTGAGGATTCAAATTCTATAGTGCAATATATAGAGTCTGAGCAGAAAGGGAAATGGCGTGGCAGTTATGCGAACTGATATAATTATTACTTTCGCGACATTTCATGTTATCACAAAACTATCCTTTTTTTCTTCATAGTATGAAACTACCGTAATTTGTCACAAAAGGTGTCGACCTCAAGTCCCAAAACGGTTTTCTTACCGCTTAACTATCAAGGTAGTGTTTAGACTTTTAAATTATTCTTTAGACTAAGCACGTCCTTAAATAGATGTTCCGTAACCTGCCCAGGACAGACTCCTCATCATCGGTGAGTGATGTGGAACAACTGTTTAGTTTGACAATGGACAAGGAGAGATTTCGGCCGACCTTCAGTCATAGTCATGAGCTAAAATATTCTTTTGTAGCTTTCTTTTTCTGTCCTTTTCTTTTCTACTTTTTCAAACGATGCAATTATACTGATTATTTTTATGAATAAATGGGGGGGGGGGTATAAATATAAAGTAAAATTATGTGTTTACCCAGATATTTATTAGTCGTTATAGTTCTATATTTTTTTGAAGTGAAACTTCTTTATCGGGGTTGGAAAAAAATTTAGTGTAACATTTTTTCGTTACGCGTCACATTTTTCCGTTACGCGCCATCTTTTGAAGTGAAACTTCTTTATCGACGTATGGGAGAAATTTTGTAGCAGGTTACGCGCCATGTTGCTTTTTGAAGTCAAACTTCTTTATCGGCGTTGGAAAAAAATTTACACACATTTGTCACATTTTTCGGTTACGCGCCATCTTTTTCTTGTCCCTACCACGGTTGATCCGAAGAGATTCGAAGCCATTAGTAACAAAAATATATAATAACGATAACAATGATAGTAATACTATTAATTCCATTACAATTAATGAAATTCTGTAATAATCTTAGTAGGTACTACATAGTAGTACAGTAATAAGTTAAAATGAAATAATTGTATATGTATTCATGTCTATGATAATAAAAGCCTTTTGTTAAACTTTATCTAATTTAACTTTATTTAACCAATTTCTGTAAAGTTGCATATAGTAGATCATTTTTCGAAAAATAAGGTCATAAAGAAGTTTCACTTCTTACGTGTGTACACCTAGTACACGCACACATTTTTTTTAATATTTAAATATATAATAAGCTAGGAGAGTAATCATAATCTGTTGTGAAGCAATAATATCAGTAAGTATCAAATACAACTTATCAATAAAGTTTGTAGAGACTTAAGGACACGACGCGGTCTGTAGCAACTGTGGATCATATAAACCGTGTTTTTTTGGAGTCACAATATCAGTTTATTATTGTACTGTTTAAAGAATAATAAAAATAAATGAAAAGTCAGCAATAAACAATATTTTGTAAGAATTAGTAATGGTGATGCGTTTGAATAGCAAAACTCAGCACATTGCCGCGCATGCACTAAAGCGGACTCTGACACAGATTAGAATAGGATGCCATTGAGATGGCGCGCTCCTACGCGTTTCACATAGCAATAATATATGGAAACTCCTTGATGGTTTTACCTCCTTAGATTGGGATTAGAAAAAAAAAGTAAAAAAAAAATTAAATTAAGAAATGCGTTTTTAAATATGTTTTGATTCGAATTTTACGATAGATATTAATAATATCCATAGATAATAGACACACTAAGTATAGCTTCTGAACTGCAGAAGCCAAATGCATTTTTTAATTATTCATAGTAAAGATGTATCTAAGTAGGTACATACTTCAATAAAATTTTATTTAAATTATAACTTTACTCCTATAACAAAACTTAACATGTTTTTGTGTTACCAGTATAAAAAAATGTTAATATAACCAATTACCATTAAAAATGGTATTGTGTTTATTACAGCATTTTTCCGTATTTCATAAAAACACGCTAGCATAAAAGAATCTAAAATATCTACCGGACAAAATAAATTGATACGACTGAATACGAAATAACATTTTTGTGAAAAATTAAACATATACACGAAACGACAATGCAATTAACACACACAAAGCATATTCATAGTGTGCACAAACCACGCCTTAAATAAAAATTGACCAATCATGATTCACCATAGCCATAGATCGTTATGCCAGCACGCCTCGAGTTTTTCGTCACGGAATACCAACTCAGGCGCTACACACACATTGTCAAACACAGCCTCGCGCCACAGACACTGTTCAGATCTGACTGTCTCGCTCTAACGCATCCTCATACCCGCCGCTGTTATTCCCATAAAATCACCAAAAACCAAGCGACAGACAAACTTCCAACCAAATTAAACATTTACTCTTGCAGTGATTTGGTATCCTACAGTACGATTGACGAAGATACGAAAATTTAACGGCGATATCGCTGGTGCGTTTAAAGTAGGAAAGGGACAGAAGATTAGTGAAGCTTGCGGAGGCGGCCGCGCCGACCATTTTTTGTTGCATTGTGAAAGATTACACTTGAGTCGAAATACATCTTTACATCACACGTCAGTGGCTACTGAGCTGTCTTCAAAGTAACACGGATTAGATACACGCACTTTGTAAGAATGTCCGCGTGTTGATAGTGACAGACTGTTGTGATTAGGACTGTGATTGAACAATTGTTAGTTTCTTCGATGGCAGTATCTACTTTGAACATGACGCCGTACTTCACCGGATACTCTTTCCAAGGTATGTGCCTGCGCAATTACGCTACAGGATTTTTTAGTTATACTTTAAAACTTGATATACTACAATTTTAAAGTCTGTATCACTTTGTTAGGTTTTTATCTACACTGTGACTAGAACCTTAAAGTGTTAAGGGTCACGAAAGCTTAATAAATCTAATAACAAACAATTGTATGCAGTTTAGTATTTATCATGCGCAGAATCAGATCGAAGAGTCTTCAATGCGTCTATTCAGACGGGAATTAATTAAAATCTCTTCACATATGTAAGCTAAATCGACATAATAGTGATTGATGGAATGTTAAATCATATTGAAGAACTAATTGTCTTTAAACCGCAAAAGACCGGCAATCAAGATATAAAAAACTGATTGCTGAGAATTACTACAATTAAAAAGCTAATGGAGTCCTTCTCGAAACGTCGTAAAACTATAAAATTATGACTATAGAAAAACTTTACTACGTCATATAACAATATTTCATCGACTAACGAAAACATCTTGGAACATTGTATAATGGCCAATGCTAGAAAGTGGTTTCAAAGTATTTGTCACATTGTTTCGGCAAAACTGTATAATGTAGTGAAACAAAATCTGTCAAAAGTATACCGAGCGTTTAGGCGCGAAAACACTTAAATGTCTTTCCTCTATGGTTTGTATATTCTGTTTTAGATTAAAAAAGGTTTATATCATAGTTTATATAATCTAAGTTATTCAAATTGTCATTTAACAAATATCAATTTATATGTGTGTTCGTGAATATTTTCATTGGTTATTGCAAAAACAACAGAATTCTGGCAACGAGTGATCTTATTGCTTATAATTGTTTTAATTCATGAAAATGATAAAGTAAATGAGAAATTATTAGTATTACTGATATTTTTTGACATATTGTTTGGGTAAAAATTATTGGCATCATAAACCAACTTTTGTTTTACGGACTTCTTACCCTTGTTTTATTACGGGCGACACTTTTTTGAACAACAGTACCCTACGAACAATAAAATTCAATAGTAGATAGAAAAGAAATTATTTTGTGTGGAAAATATGGAGACGCATCCGGCGAAGAACCGAATAGAATTCGTATAGTAAACCTGTATGGAAAAACTATACTAATACGAAACTATCGTAAAGTATGATTGTTAAATTAGTCTTATTAAAAGACATAAATGTGTTATTAATTAATGGCTCAAAGTTGGATATTAAGTTTTATCTTAATACTTATACATTTGGTTTGCCATTATTAATATAAAATGTGTTTCATTCCTAGCAAGTTTTTCATGTGCTTGTGTTACGGTCACACTTTTAATACAGATGTAATTTGATTTTAATAATTCAGCCTCAGTATATTAAACATAATTAATTCTTTTAGCGTAATTAAATTTAAAATTCCTTTTTTGAATTTCTTCCAAATTCAAATTTAACCCTAAATTGAATTAATATACCTGTTTCAGCCGCCAAAGCTTTTAAATTCTCTGCTCCAAAAACCCGACAGCTTTACACATAAATCATTACCATACGAAAACATTTCGAATGCATTGTTAAAAATGTCACTTCGACTTATGAACTGTTTCGTCTAAACTAAATTAAAATGAAAGGGATCGAAATATAAAAAGGGTTGTGGTGAAAAGAGACGGTATGATAAAGGATGCCGCTTTTACGTTTCGTACGATAGTGTCGTGCTCTTTGAGACCTTTGGTTATTATCGTTGTACCTATTGATAATACGATATTAATGATAACAGGTCAATATTACACCCGTTATGTATATAATTCGCATTAGTAAATATTAACTTCTTCTTCTTTCTCCAAGCATCGAACTGCCTTTACCTGAAAATAATAAGAAATCAAAAATATTGTAGGCTTAAAATATTCCTTAATATAGGAAATAAATCTCAAAAGCCATCGTAGAATATCCCACGATGTGTTTGAATAATATTTTAAAGATATCGTAATAATTGACTATTCGGGGCCGTCGTAGTCGAGAGGAATTAAAATTTGCGCCTATTTTCCGACGGCTCTCTAATTTCGAAAAATATTCTAATTCTTAGTCAATACTCAAGGACTTTGAAACTACATGAGTCATCAAAGGCACCGCGCTGTATTGAGCTCTTTCGATTAAATAAATCCTGTAGTCGACAACAAATTATATAACTTCGAATAAATCGGTATTAACGTCGTAAGCTGATGTAAAGCCCGACGTTAAAAATGCCTTCATGAGATTATTTCTGCACGTTTTATTTATACTAACAGTTAATTGTAATATGAAAATTGTTTAAATTTATATTAAAACTAGCTGGCCTGGCGAACATCGTACCGCCTAACAGTCGATTCTTTATTTGTTTAAAATACTTATTCTGCTATTCGGGACACCGGTCTAGCTAGTAAGATAAAAAAAAGAAAATTGATAAGACAACAAATACATTATGTCAAAAAATACAAATTTACCTTCCCGGAACCCCTCCACTAACACTTGAACTTTATGCTATGGTATTAAAGTTCAAGTTGACTTTTAAGTATTATTACGAATATTTTGTATGGGAATATAGAAAAGTGTTGTTTTTAGACTTTTTCACTCATTTTTTTTAATTTTTCTCCGTAAGAACCATCCTCGTACTTCAAAGTATATTATAAAAAAAAATCAGACAAATCGGTCAAGCCGTTTTCATGTTATATCGTGACAACGGGAAACGGGTTTCATTTTTATATATATAGATATAATATTTTTGCTTAAACACCATAATTAATTTATGAATATAATTTGGGGTACAACGCAATATTTACCTATAGTTTATAGATAATTTGACAATAATAAAAAAAACTGTATTCGAGCATTACATAATCAGAATTACATTAGGGCTACTCCAAATTGTCCCTTTTATTCCATCTTCCCAGGTTCCTGGTGTCTTTTTTCATAGAGAAATAGACAATACATAAACTATAATAATACATAAATGTGTCATTAAAGAGAATGTGTTTTTTTTATAATAATTGAATGTCAAAAGATAATAATAGAATTACATACATGTCTGTGTCGATAGCCTCCTGAGCCTACGCAGTTGATTTTTGGGACTAAGATCCCTTACGGTTTTGGTTTTTCGTTAATTGCGCGAATCAAGAAAAGTCCAATTTATTTTTCTATAAAATATATAAGTTTGTGAGTTACAAAGTGAGATTCTCTCTTTGATTTATAATATTGAAGATGAAAATTTAATTTAAAACAAAATATTCACATTCGCCCGCGGGTAGGTGACGGACGATGAAGCGAGATATCGATCAGCAAACCGCACCTTGTAATTTGTCGATGCGATTTCTCTACAACTCCATAATTTCCTCTAAAGGATCACTCGATTATTCGATAAAGAATGTCATATACGAATAGATAGACGACTCTAGATTTGAGTCCAGTAACTTATTAAAGAACAAAACTTGTTTTTTAATTGTATATTGTATTGATAATACTTATTTTGTGTGCATAAATCCTTATTAATAAGTAAACATAATGTAGAGATATATGGGTCTTTTGTTATCATTTTTTTATTTATTTTTTTATTATGTTCTGGGACCCCTACTTCCTAGCCTATCAGACACGCAATCAGGCAGATCTGTGTATATGGGGTCTTTACACTTTACCTTCTAAATCACGAGTAGGGTTTAAATAAAAATCGAATTGAATTGCCCAATCTGACTTAGGGTCCTTCAAGAAAAGAGCGTACCAATTCTTAAACGGCTGGCAACGCACTCGCGAGCCCTCTGGCATTGGGAGTGTCCATGGGCGGCGGTATCACTTAGCATCAGATGAGCCTCCTGTCCATTTGTTTTCTGTTCAAACAAATCTTTTAATTATGAATATATATAGTTAATGATTGTCAGTGTTTCCTATATTATTATTATTATTTTATATTATTATTTATTATATTATTCAATGAAATTGTTTATATTTTTAAACAATAAAAAAATATTTAAGGAACAGTGCATTGTTGAACAGATTGCTGACCTCAGTGTAATCAAGATTTAGTCACATTCATATCACGGCGGACAGGCGCATGCGCACACAGGCGCGCATCAAAAGCGCCGACACGCTTTAACTTCGTAATATGACCGCGAATCACTTCGGGCCACTTGTCATTATTTTAATTAAATCTTAAAATACATAAATCAAAGAATTTTCATGCGTATTGATAGATTTGTGGAAATAGGAAAATTCTTTGTAATTCATATATACGAGGGTTACTTGCTAAATTTTTTTAAATTTCTTGTTGGTGTACAATAGTTAAGTCTAAAATAAAATTTATTTTATTTTATGTTTATTAATAGTAGATAGATATTTATATCCATGTCGCAATTAATCATAAAAAACAATGAATTTAATAAATTATGAATATTCTATTTATAATTCGACCAATCGTCATAAATGATTACAATTCTCAAATACCTACCAAAGATTTATTAAAACATATTTTTATTATACAGTAACTATCAAGACATAATCTAATCCATGAAATAAAACAATATGTGCTTAGCAATAAGTAACCAAACATTTAATCGCATATTTCTTTAAAAAATTCAATTACATTGTCTCAAAGGTTCGGGAATTCTCGGATAAAAGGGATAAGACATTTCTTTTGTCTAGATTATATTGCCATCTGGAATTTATTGTACAAAATGAAATTTTTGATTTACCGAAGAATCTTAGCTCATTCAACAGTTTAGAAATTCACTAAATTTCATTAAAATTCAATAAATTCACTAAACAAACTATTTATATTTAAAAATCTTTGTTTTTGGCGCGAGATTTTCCATACAAAATAATTTAAAGTTTATTATATACATTTACAGAGAAAAACGCGTATTTATTTATAGTCGCGCAAATTAATTAATTCTAATCTAGCTTCAGCTCTTATGGGTTAGATTTTTGCTTTATAAGTATGTCTTTGAAATGCCGGGTTCTCATTAAGTATCCTACACAGTATGCATAGGCAAGTGTCTAAAAAATGCTTTGGTACAACACCTCCTTACTAGGCCTACATTGCTCACCAGTTCAGTAAAAATTAATATAAATTACGTCGGCTCTCAAAGATCTTTTGAAAATTGTAAGAGCCCTTTTGGTAAATACGAGATGTGAATACCAAATGAGGTCAACACTTATTGAAATAAAATATTTCCTTTATATGCCGAAACGTCCATTCGTTTGAACAGTTGTTTTCTCTTTATATAACATATGCTTAGTTGTAGGGTAATTGAAACCTTGGTATATAGGGAGTATATGCCAAAAAAATAATAAAGCCTGTTTATTTCCAATATTTACAAATGTTTACAATTTAATAGGCCTAGTTAGGTGTTGTACCAAATTTGTACACACAGTTTAATTTGTTTTTTCTTGTTACTTGTTATCCTAAATTCTTTCAGCACTATTGATGGGAACCTCTTCGAGGATAACAGCTTCCTTCAGGTTGTTCCAAATTTGTCTATCCTTTCTTACTCGATTCGCTTCTTAATCTTCTATCTACCTTATCTATTGGATATTACCTTTTTATTCATCAACACCTTAGTCAGAATTAATCTCGAATTTGCTCATGACATAATTTGACATAAAAGATAACTTAAAAATGGTGCAAGTAAAAGTTTTGTTTTAGGAAAATACTCTAAAGACATCCTTAACAAATGAACAGTTTATCTAGCTCAGGAGTTCAACGAGCCTTAGTATTCTAGTAGTAGATGAAAATATACACACTTAAAAACTAACAAATATTGATCGAAAGCTGCTAAAACCACACATATTTCAATCGATAATCACCTAAGTACCGCCCAAATAAGCGGGCGATACAAGTGTTATAATTATAATAGAATTGATACAATCACTACAGCCTCGGGCGAACGATGCCACGCGACTCGCGGCCACACAAATGTGCTTGAAGAAAGCTTAATGGAATGACACCGTCTTTGTGAAGCCGCCCAATTCTTATGCCTATTCAATGGCATCTTCTTTGTTGCTTGATTTTGGATAGTTTTATTCATTTTGATGTAAGATATTTGAAATTTAATAGTTTTATTGAGGTTCTATAAAACTGACATTCGATAATAATATAATTTGTAGTGCAATATATGTGTTGTATATTTCATTATGATCTTTAAATACATGGCTAGTTTCAAAAATCACAGTGGAGCATAAGCTTTGATAACGATATGTTGAAGCTTTTACAGATACGGCTTTTGATAATTTTGGAAAGAAGAGCACTACTTTTATAATTGCATTAAAAGTAGGTATTTTATATAAAATATAAAAAATCTTCATGCTGTATCGTAGTGAAGTCGAGAATCCCTTGAATAAAAAATTTAAGTGTTTATATGTGTGTGCATTTATATGTGCGTCAATAAATTTTGATTGTCATTCTGTTTCAAATGATTGAAGTGTTATTTCATTTATGATTCCATGTTCACATAAATTGCTATCGCATAGCTATTTCTTAGAGAATTGATAACCTTTCAGGGAAATGGTTTAATCAGAAATTGTTTATTGAATGGAAAAATGTTCAATTTCAATTTATTTAGCTGACTCTATGTTCTGTCTCCATATACGGCAGGTATACAACATTCCTATTGTGCTGGTTCTATCTTTGCGTAAAGCATTTTAATCTAAGGCGCATTTTTATGCACCATCAAACTTTATTTATGTGATTATCGCTAGCATACAAATCATGTGGAAGAAAGCATTGTATGACGTAAGGTCTCATATAAATTTTACTATAGCACATTAATGTCGCTACGTGAAATTGATTTGCAAGCAGAAACATATTATGATTGTGAAAATGGGGTTTACGATTTATTTACACAATGCAAAATCAAATACGAACATATCACTGTACTGTTAGAAGTATAGGGAAAGGTTCGACTTATCCATTTGTTAGGTTGCGTATAATTCACTCAGTAACTTCTGAAGTTTTTATCAGTTTAATTGTCGATTTCTTCGAAAAGGAAATTGCCAAAATATCACGACTCCCTGACATCTTTAATTTCGTCACCAGTTTCAAGTGTCTCTTAAAGTTACGACGGTACTTCGCAACCATTAAAAATCGGAATAGCGAGCTGATAAAGCCAAAGATGAAAATTTCTAATTAAAGTTGACACAGAAATGTGAATTTATTTATCCGGTCACGGCTTACCATACGTCTAGCGTTAAATGGCCGACTCTGTTTCAATTTCGTCTAACATGATCGCTGCGGTTGAACGAATCGAAACACAATTATGTTATTGTGAGAATTTTTTATGCGTCCTAGCGCTCAGTGTTTGACTATGTTCTGGAGGTATCGCAACTATGAATAAGTCTCGTGAGTATACTTCTCCGGCTTCCGTATACTATTGAAAGGTTTTTTAATAGGATCAATGATACCACCCTAGTTGTAATTGTCGATACAAAATGGTGCATGATGCAAACTGCTTTCGGACGATTAACTTTTTGAGTGATGTTTAAATTTGTTGTTAACTTTACCTCCTTTTGCGTTAATAGTGTTATAATGTTTGCGAATTATATTACGCATTGTTGAGTTTACGTTACCATTGTAGCTTTTGTGGGTTTTTCATTGATTTGACTGATCTTATTCGAACATATTTGGTCAAAAGATATTGAATAGTTCTTCTCAATGCGGTACGTGCATTACAAGGCTTTAAAAGCTCCTGTGTGTATTCTAAAGGTTTTTGTATTTAGAATAAAGTGGATCCTACCACTGAGGGTCGATCTTTTAATAAGGTTTTTGTTAATATAAAATCTCATATCTATTATAGTCTTGATTTGATTCTTACCTTAATAAAGTGATACATTATGACTGAACCACCCACATTTGTATAGAGGGTTATTACGAAAGCGTTATGCGTCATAAATATTTCGAGAACATAAAATTAACACTCAAAAACATGGGTTTTCGAGGCACCACAACGTCTGCAGGACCTGACAAAAAAATAGGGATCGCTTGATCCCCTGCGTGAGACCAGAAGACCCGCTTTTAAAATAGTCTTTATTCTTATGAAGGTAGAGTTCAGTTTAAGCCAGCGGAAGTTGAGAATTTGACACCCACTTATCTCTTATTCTTTTACGATTTTTCGCCATATAAAGATTGTAATATGGATTCTTTTGCTTTGAACTGTTTCGGTTCTCGCCCTATCAAAGGACATACTTGTTGACATGTTGTTTAATTGATCGGTACTTCACCACAGGGGTCTAAGGCCCAACACGAGGCGGTTTCTTTGAGGAATTATGTGAAATTGATAAACTATAAATGCCTTCACAAATGGAAGATGCCACTGTGGTGTTTTTTCTTCTGTCAAAATTAGATTAAAATTGAGATTAATCTTTGATTAGGTAAGCCGTAAGATGAAAACTTCGCATTACGTTCGTTGAATTAGAGAAATCTATATATGTATATAAATATGAAACCCGTTTTCCGTTGTCACGACATAACATGAAAAGGGCTTGACTTGAATATTCTTTGAAGTTCGAGGATGGTTCTTACGGAGAGAAAAATAAAAAAAATTGAGTGAAAAAGTCTAAAAACAACACTTTTCTATATTCCCATACATAATATTCGTAATAATACTTAAAAGTCAATTTGAACTTTAATACCATATTATAAAGTTCAAGTGTTAGTGGAAGCGTTCCTGAAGGTAAATTTTTATTTTTTGACATAATGTATTTGTTGTCTTATCAACTTTCTTGTTTTTATCTTAGCTAGACCGGTGTCCCGAATAGCAGAATAAGTATTAAAAAAAAAGACAAGAATTGACTGTTAGGCGGTACGATGTTCGCCAGGCCAGCTAGTATACAATATATATATATATATATATTACAAAGCTGATGAGTTTGAATGCTAGTCTTGGGAACTACAGGTTCGAATTAGAAACTATTTTAGCGTCGAATCAATTTATCGACGAAGGCTGTATTCATAGATAGGCGAACGCGCGGGCACAGATAGTATATAATTTGTTTAATAAGTAGGTGGTTTTGCTAAATAAGTAAAATGCTAAGTAATAATGACGAAGTTTCATTATGAAATCGGTAAATCTAAGATTTCGATTTATCTTACAAAGCCGTTGCAAAAATCGTCGAAAGGCGGTCTCCTTTGACAATAGGTGGTCTAACCATTTGCCGTGATGTGATTATAATAGCCACACTTCGCTCACATACCAGAAATGTTATATTTCTTTGTAGCAATCAATATCTTAATAACTTTAATTAAGGTTTTGATGACTTTCGTGATTTTTAAGCGAAAAAAACAATTTGTAACTATTGTTTGTGACCAAATATGTTGAAAGATATCGGATACTTTTGGTTGAGGGCACATCAAATGAAACGTGAAATGAGCAGTAGCTTACAATCGGTCTTCGATTGAAATGTCTTCGGTATTTTTCTATACAAATACGTTGACGAATATTTGTATCTCATAATCTTTATTATTTACCATTGAACTAAAAGAATACAATGCGAGTTATTAAATTTAATTTTTTTTAATTTTTTATGCAAAACATTTTCATTGTCTTTTATTACATTGCTTTAGTAAAGATATCAGACATTATAATACATTGATTGATTAATAATTATAATTTAAAATATATTCCATTTTATTCTGATTAATTTGATGCGGTTGGCGCGTGCTTGATTAATATCACTTTAGACAAAGTCATTGAATGAATCACGCAGCTTGAAGTCATGGTTTAAAATAACATTAATGTTTAGTTAAATCATATTAATTGTTAAAGGGCAAGGACGTATGAATCAGTTAGGAGGTGTGTTCATCAACGGGCGCCCTCTACCGAACCACATCAGACTGAAGATTGTGGAGATGGCGGCTGCGGGCGTGAGGCCTTGTGTCATCTCACGACAGCTTCGTGTCTCACATGGCTGTGTCTCCAAGATACTTAATAGATACCAGGTAAGCTAAAAGCCTTCGATAATTAGTGTTATTTCAACTCTTAGAATGTAATGTATCTTTCTAGATCTTACTGTAAAAAGCCGTGTATTGGTATCCAACAAAACCACTGGCACTACTACCTTTTCAATCTGGACCTTAGATTTCTGTATCTGTTTCGGGATAATTTATTTTGCCTTCTGTGCCTGACACACGCCGTCTATGATTAAGATCTAAGCCATTCCTCTCGATGTTTTCCTTCACCGTACGAGCAAGTGTTATGCGCACATAGGCAGAAAGTCAATTGGTGCACAGACTTCAGGAATAAGTGTCGTGTACTTACACATATTAATATAATTTTATTAATATATCAATAATTATGTAATTGAATTATGATGATGATAACATTAACTAATATCTTAGTTATTATTATTAATTATTTTTCCAACATAAGTACCATGCATTTGTTTCATTGTTCATTTTGCTATTATTCTTTTACCTCAAAATTTATTGATATGTATTTACCGTGTTTCTAATTATAATTTTGTTTAGGAAACTGGCTCCATCCGTCCCGGGGTGATCGGCGGATCCAAGCCTAGAGTTGCAACGCCCGAAGTTGAGAATCGGATAGAAGAACTCAAGAGACAGAACCCAGGTATATTCTCCTGGGAGATTAGAGATAAACTTATAAAAGAAGGCATTTGTGATAAAAACACTGCGCCGTCAGTGAGTTCTATTTCGAGGCTTATACGAGGAGGCAAAAGGGACGATACAGATCCTAGAAGAAACCATAGTATTGATGGTATTCTAGGTAAGTCCTGGCCGTGAATATTTAAACAAATGCTTTTAATTGCCTTCATGTAATAAAATCAGCGGAGCGGAACAAATGAGGTGTTATTTGCCTGATCACTTTCTAGATAACTTAAACTTAATTGTATATGTGTAATCTGAATTGTAACATGTTATCTTTGATACATATCATGATATTCGTGTTTTTATGGCCGTTTAAATCATCGTTAAAATTGTGCAAACACAAGAATAAAGTAGTTTTCGTAGACTTTTGTCAAAGTACTTGCTTAATCCATTTAACCATTAATCAACTTGCCCTAAGCTGGACAATATCTCATAGGGTTATAAACCACGTTCCTCTCGAATTGATGCATAGATAATATCTAAACGACGGCTTGAAGGGTATTGAACTATATACTATTTCACATATTAATAAGACTGTTTGAAACGTTTGCAAACTTTGTAAAATGGCGTATAAAGTTAATAAACCACGTAAAGCGACGCGCACGCCACAGCAGCGCCCCCTATGTCGGCTTCAGAAATTGCAGGTTATAAAAATGAAATTAGTACTCAAACGTATTATTATCCCATCGCGTTTGGCCCCGAGGCTTGCATTACGACAATCTGTCCGTACCGCACGTCTTACACTATACCCAATATAAAATGGCGCTTCTAATACAGCGAAAGCGCTTTACCAGAGATTTTGCGATAAGATTATGCATATTAAGTTGTATGAGGCTAAAATCTACGTTCAGCGGGCTCTTTGTGAGGTTCGTAATTTTAGTCATTCATAAGTAACGGTTTTCAGGGCATAGCGGAAGCATTTGCATAATGTTATGGAACCTTCTGTGCCTAAATATTTGCACGGGACTAAACTCATTATCCCTAATTACTAATTTATGATTAACAACACAAATTTATATTAAACAAATACTATTTTATCTGCTGATTTATTACATATAGATAGGAACGAATTAAACATAAAATATGATCTACTTTATAATCTAAAAGTATAGTCGAAATAAACACATATTTTTACACAGGTCCGTCATCTTGCGAAGATTCGGACACAGAATCGGAGCCCGGTATTACGCTAAAGAGGAAGCAGAGAAGATCCAGGACTACCTTCTCAGGGGACCAACTTGAAGCTTTAGAACGTGCTTTTACAAGAACCCAATACCCTGATGTGTACACAAGAGAGGAGTTGGCGCAGAAGACGAAGTTGACAGAAGCTAGAGTTCAGGTACCTACAACAAAATACAATACATTATAAGTAGTGTCATAAATTAAGAACATCGTAATTAATAGTGTAGTTAAAGTGAAGTGTATCCAAACAAATTGTATTTAATCCCATTAGTTATGTGGTTGTGAAGTATAACAAATAGCCTTTATCATAATCATTATAATTAATTATAGGATTGTAACCGAGTCACCACATGTTGTTCACGCTACCGTTCCTTCGGTTTTTGTTAGATTAATAGCCCCGGCTGATAGCCTAACACAGAATGTAATCGAGTGTTCCCCACCTTATAATTATGTTCTGTGATCGTGTTTGCCGCGCTTTGTGAATAATTTGCTAAATTATGTGTTAAGGTTCTAATAGTAGAATAATTGTCATACAGGTATGGTTTTCGAACCGAAGAGCAAGACTCCGAAAGCAATTGAATTCGCAACAATTGAGTGCTTTTAACACTATGTCCTTGCAGTCCGCCTTCCCTCCCGTTCACCAACAATACGAAACCCCATCTTCCTTCAACGCTCAGTGTGCCTCCTGGCAGCAATCGTATTCCTCTTTGGGTACGAGCTCTGTGCTGAACTCTGCTTTAGCTCCTTCTTTGCATCAATCTACTCTCTCGGCACCTTCAGTATGTCAATCTACTTTACCGTCGTCATTGCATCCACCAACATCAAGTTCGTTTTCGTCTGGTAATTTAACACCTTTATCTCACTCCTCGGAGATTGCAACGCCCCTACAAGCTGGAGCTGATGCTACTCCACCCAGTTCAAGTCCGACTACTGCTAGTTCCCCATCTGCAATCCAGAGTAGCGGTTTGACCTACCAGCACCCGACATATCAAAATGCAGGCGACATTCCACATCCTTATGCCTACGGGGATTACGCAAAGCAGGACCATATGACGGCACACAATCACTGGACTTCAAGACAACTGAGCCACTCTCAGAACAAGTTAGCAGAAGTCAGCGCGTGGCCTGAGAATTATAGGTAAGTTT
Organism: Pieris napi; assembly: GCF_905475465.1. NCBI lineage: Eukaryota > Metazoa > Arthropoda > Insecta > Lepidoptera > Pieridae > Pieris > Pieris napi. The sequence goes on from NC_062255.1 coordinate 5,624,179, forward strand.
TAGTATTCCATAAATACTAGAGATACGTTTAAAACAATTGAAAGCAGTAGATGTAAAATCGTACTTTAATAAAATCTAATAGCAATTAGGCCTGGAATATTTGCAAAGAGTTATGCAAAAGACGTTATGATAGCTTTGATTACGGTCTTCAAATTAGGAAGCATTCATTCTATTTCCTTTCACCTCCCCTTATCATTATTCGAAGCGGCCGCTAATCAATTAAGAGAGTAAGAAGTCAGCCATTATACACCGCTTGGGCTGTTATTATAGGCCACTCTTCGTAATGCCGAAGCGATCGTGAACTCAATAGGGTTGCAAATTTCATGTACTTTTTTGATCGGTTATTAATTGATTCTCGACTTTTACATTCTGTGAGTCCAGAACGTGTTATTAAAGCACTCGTTTTATCATAATAGCTGTGGAAGTGAATTTGTCGTAAGAGCGTGAGGCATTGTCCCAGTATTCTATATGGCGACGACATTTATCTATGTTATCGAAACAAAGCACGTCAATATACCACACATTGGACCACACACAATATCTGGCACAATGAGAGACACTAATATATGAGTTACGTTATATGGTGATCGATCTTTATAACAATTTTCATAAGACAAAATAAATCAGAATCCTTATCAGACTACATAATATATGCAGTTTCTGCGACCAATTAGAACGTCGAGATACATTTAACATCCTATTTCGGGGTGAACACGGCAAAATACATTTTAATACTACACAATAAAATCCATAACCGCTTAAAGTCAGAATGCAACATTTATCGGTTTCTTACATTGCGGAAAAACACGAGTTGCTTTGTATCAAGCGGTCGCAATTAATGAAAGGCCGAACGTGACATTAGTACAATGAACCCTCACATTAAGAAATTCTAACCGCGTATTAAAATCTGTATGGTTATTTGTAATCTACTTCCTAAACTGCAAGGTTTGCGTGTACCTTTTATTGATCACTTTGCATCTGTGCATCGAAATATGCACATGATTGATGCATGCACTGGAACGAAAATTGCATTTCGATTACGGCTTGATTGAAATCTAACTTTCCCTTGCATACTGTTACTAATATTTATGTAATTTGTAGATAATTAGTTCTCATTTGTTCTACTTGTCTTGCACACTAATTGATCTGTTATGTAACTATCACAAAGTGTTCCAACCATCCATCCATTAGGACATTTTTGTATTTGACAATACTGTCCACTTTACAGATGTTAATTTCTTTAATAATAATAATTAATTTGCAAGGATTTGGTACACTATTATCGTACTACTACGAGTACAATCTAAACTTAGCATATTCTGAGACATATAACGGCGTGCAAATTTGTATAAAAAAGGTAGAAGTTTTCATAGAAGTTATATATATTATATTAGATAATAAATGAAATCATTATAATTAATTCCTTTATTAATTTATCACTTCATCGTCACATTATTTAAATATACAATTCACTCAGATAATCATTAATAGAATAATATTATTTTTCCAAAAGTAGTAAGTATATTGAGTCCATTTTTAAAAAGTCTAGTTTTTGGTAAAATATTATAAACCTTGATTGCCATACAAAAGCTGGTTTTCCTGTACAATTCCGAGTTTTTTCTGCATAACCAATTTCTCCCCATGTGTACTTCGGCAGTTTTCCATTTCCGTTGACTTAAAAATATTTATATTTTTGTGAACCAATAAGGACATTTCTAGACTTTGTCATAAAATCTAATAAATATAATGTAGGTCATATAACTACGACATGATAGATTACTGGTAAAATTGTTACTAGGTTTGAAGTTGATTTTTATTTGTGGTTAACCTAAAATTAATTTTAATTGACTACTCGGCTCACAATTCATTTATCTCCTTCAAAACTGAGTTATACTTTTTAAATTAAGGGGTAAAGGCCCAGGTGGATGTAGGTTGCTGTAGGCGTATAATTGATTAATTAGTACAGTAGCAGTTGCGTGGTTTAAGTTCTGCAGCTTTTGCTAATTTCTAAGTTAACCAACACCTGCCCCGTTACTCTGTAAAGCAAATTCCGAGTTCAATATCTAGATTATTCTGGTACTAACAAAGAACCTTTCGACGAAATCATACTCTTTAAATATCTTGCTATCCTAGTAATGTTGTAAGTCTACTTAAAATTTCAATACAAGAAAGTAATGTTCCAATATACAATCGCATACAAAAGTGGATTAACGCATTTTGTTTCTGTACTTATAAACTATCAGATTATATAGGACAGTTCTATAGTTCATTAAAGATATCCGACATTTCAGCCACCTACACTACGTTCGATGTGAATGAGTGTTAATATCGTATTAGCCACTGTATTAAATTGAATTTTCGTAATACAATTTGATTTATATTTAAGACACGGTAATTATATACGTCAAACAATGTATCAACTAATCTATACGAAAGAGGAATGCTTAGCCCAATATCTAAGTTTCTTTAAGCCCTTTAACAAATTGTTTTGATTATCAATAAAGTTTGGGGATTATGTTAATTGTTCAGTATTCGATATATTTTGATCTGTATTAGTTATATTAATAGACATTAGTAATATATATTGTGGTGTTACTTTATATTCACACGACTAACTAAAGAACATTCAGAACATTCTGATGTTATATTCAGATTGTAATTTTAATGAAAAACAATATATTATTGCCTGTGGTTATAACTTTTTATTGGACTTAAACGCGATTTTAAAATATTACGCTCTTTCGATCCTATAACTATTTTCTTTTTTCAAACTCATCTCATTTATATTTCTTCTGTCAAAGTATGAATAATATGACAATCAATAATTAACAGTGTTTTTCTTTTGTTACAGTCCATTCTTTGGAAGCAATGCATCGCATTACGTATCTCATGCTCACTCACCGACAGAGGCCAAGTCAGGATATCCATATATCGGACAGCTTGGTGGTATGGATATGGGTCGAGTACATTGAAGAGCTTTGAATGTCAATTAAAACAAATATTTGTCTACATATTCTTATTGTCAGGAAATTAATCAACCAAGCATTCTATATAAGTTTCTATTATCTATGTCTTATATTAATATAGACTAATTAAAATAATACACCAGTATTTACAATAGACGTTTGTATACATTGTTGACACTGACAGCTGTCAGTATAAGTGCCCTTAGTAACCATAGATGAAATTGATGATATTTTTATGATAGGAATATTAACATTTGCATATCCACTAACCTGTAACAATTGTAAGATAAGAATTTTTCAAATTGAAAGCACATTTGTGCGCGACTGTACCATATAGGTATTATATTTAGGCACACTATCTGTATTATTTTATAGCTTTAGTTAAAAGCGTTCCTAAGTAATGTTAACTAATTTAGGGTTACAATTGTCTAAATGCCGTTTTCAAATATATAAACTCCATACAAGTAAGTTTTTGGACATCCTTGATTCATTTTGTTTACTTATAGATTAATTTTTGGTTTATTTCTAAACATGAGCCTTTTTTAACATTTTAAACATTCTCTCTCATGTATAGTATATTGTTACATAAGCAAACGTGAGTATAATATGAAGACGGATTTAAATTTAAGTGTTGAGTATTTTTAAGTAATATCAGTATGCATGGCCTTGTATAAAATTGTGATGTAGCAGAATATATTTATTTTTAGAGAAAAATGTGCAAATTGATTTAGGTTATTAATTTTGTATAATTAACGTTTACCGAAATAAATAATATTCATAAAGTGAAGTATTTTATTACCTACCTCGAATACTGGATTTAGTTTATGCCTTTTGGTATTTTATTGAAAAAAAAAAATAGAGTAAATAACAAAATATGTAAATACAAAAAAGTTATGGTCATATTTTAACTACAGCTGAAGTGGGTGATTTATGCAGTGATTATTATTAGTTAATTATTATTTACTATAACCTTAACCCTTCGTGGACACATTAGCTCCGTCTTCTTCCTCGGAGTTCAGACAAGCGCAAAATCTTGCCCGGCAGAGAAGGCAGACATTAGAGACTTTTCCCCAACTTTGATTTTATTATCAACTTAAATCCGGAATAATAAGATAGTACAGATTACACCAGAGCTGGCGCGGAGTCGTTGTAGTATATTAAGCAAGTATCTATTTCGTGGTCATTTGTTTTATCTAATAGGCAAGTTTTATTAGCCTCCTGCGCCTGATAAACGCCGTCTTTTTGAGTCTAAGGCCGATTTCCTCACCATTTACCACGAGTGTTAAATGCGGAAATAGGTCTGTAGGTTGGAGCCGGAGTTCAAACCTATAACCTCATGGATGACAGTCGCTGATGCCATTAGGCCAACACTACTTTACGAGTGCTACATTAAATTGAAATATGTTTTATGATAGTATATTATTTATTAATATTTATTAATTTGCTGTCCACAACTGGTGTGAAGCGTCATACATTTAAACAACTTATCAATATCGAAGTTCTTCAAAAAACCTAATCTAACCAAAAAAATATTCTGTAATAAGAGTTAGGAACACTTGTGAAAGCAACAGCAAGTAACGATCATAAATAGTATCTTATATTCCTTTTTCAAAATGGCAATAGAACCTTATCTCTGAATACCGTGAAGTATCCTTGGGCGTACTACCTTTAGTCACGTGCGCATTGTTTGCACGTTACCGACGTGAAGTAATTAGGTATAACGATAACTTGCAGTATATGTCATAAGCAGATTTTGGTTCAAATTAGCGTTTTAATTACAATCGCGATGAGGCTGACGCATTTGGAATTTTGTAAATATTCTGTTATCATTGATTTGCGGTGGGCAACACCAAATGCTCATCACATCGATGTTCGTCTCAGCCGGGGATCGAACCCGGGACCCATGGATTCGCAGTCAAGGGTACTAACCACTAGACCAATGAGTCGTCAAATGTATTAAACATAAGTCGTAATGTGGGGCACCCTGCATAGTCACATGAAGACATTTTCAGTTAATTAGTAAGTTCTTTGGTTCTTCTTAATAGAAATGCGCTTAAATCTTACAAAGCAAATTTTCATAATTAACTGAAACTATCAATAAAGAGATAGCTACACAGTAAACGGACGATTTGAAATCCTTTTCTATGTGTACAGGTCCTGATGTAATCGTATTTGGTAATACCATGAATATTTAAATACCTAATGCTCAGACTTTAACAAGAGTCATACATTTCAATAACAATGACCCAGCATGGGGTTAAATTAGACAATCAATTGCACGTTTGTGTTTCCATACATTGCTGCTCAGCAGCTATTGGGGTTTTCCCAACAGGTATTACACGATTCAAATTGAGAACATTTCAAAATTCGAACACGTATAAACAATTATAGAATAAAAATGAATTTGTTATAGAATTAAGAGTAAATAGACTTCTAATTTGACTAATTACTGATATAATATAATTCAAAAATCATTTAATCATATAGGTAACACATTGTACACTTATGATCGTCAAAAAAGAAATGTATATGAAATGCTTCTAACTTTACATTTAGTGCCAGTTCTCAAATCAAGGGCGTAGAACGGAAGAGAAGAACTGGCAATAAACTCTCCGCCACTCTTTATAATCGCCATGTTTTTTTTACACAACGTTTGGAAGCTGCAACCATTACATCATTTCTTATAGTCATATTATAATAATTTAAGAAAACCAAAGCTAAAGATAGCTTCTCAAAACAAACTTATTATTTATATAACATACATATACATACATTAAAAACTGAAAATTGTACGGTGACGTCACACAGGCTCGTCACGCGTCATCGATATCTGTTGGCACATTCTGATCTCCTTACGATATTTGAATCCTCACCGTATATGAAGCGTCTTATAGAAATAAAAATTAATTGCAGTACTGGTTGACTCTCTCATGGTCAATATTTTAAAAATATAGCTGTTACTCTGAGATTTTTTTATAGAACTTATGTAATGTTAAGTGATATACCGCCGCCCATAGACACTGACAATGTCGGGCTCGCGAGTGCGTTGCCGGCTTTTAATGATATAAATATATATGGCCTGATAATTTAATGGGTGTACTTTCAAATCAATCTAGTAGTTTTTGAGTGCTTTTCAACAATTGCGGTCAGCCAGAGACGAAGTTTAAAGCTCTTAATAATGCTTTTTGGAAGTCAATTTTACTCTCGTCAATTAAATTGATCGTGACAAAACTTAATCTAACGACTTCATACCTAAACTTTTGAGATGACGCACTTTAAAGGCGCCTATTCTTATGCTCGATATCACAAAATCGACTTTAAAATAACGATTTATAAATATATAGTTTCTTATCGTTAGTAATGGTACATATGGCAGACATATTTCTGCATCCTTTCAAGGCGAGAAAGCCATGCGTACTCGTTCATCAGAGTAACGTTTTTTTTACTTTAGTAATTGGGATATCTATAATGGCTCATATAAAATATCAATAAGACAAGGACAAGGAGTCTTGTCAGTGCTTTAGATAAAATAGTAATTCCAAAACTAAGATCCTATACCTATAGTTAAATAATTAATTTAAAAAAAATCAGTGGCGCTAACCTCTTTAGGTCTGGGCCTCAGAATTCTGAATGTGTTTCATGGTCATTTTTAAATCTAATAGGCAAGTAGGTGATCAGCCTCTAGTGCCTGACACAAGCCGTCGACTTTTTAGCTTTAAGACATGTCGGTTTCCGCATAATTTTTTCCTTCACCGTTCGAGTGAATGTTAAATGCGCACATATAAAGAAAGTCCATTGGTCAAAGCCGGGGATCGAACCTACGACCTCAGGGATGAGAGTCGCAAGCTGAAGCCACTAGGCCAACACTGCTCTAAAAAAGAATTAATAAATTGAATCAATATATCTAGACGTTTCTCGACACAGTAATTTGTTTAATTTGTTTATTAAAAGATTTTAGATATTAATTAATATAACGTTTTGAGATATGTCTTTTAAAGGCCTTAATATTGAAAACTCGTGTTTATTATGTAATACGTGGATATGTGATAAAATATCACGGAAATTAAGATCGGTGCCTTATACCAGCCTACCACGAAGGTGTTGAATAGAAAACGTGATTAGATTCTGGTTTCCACAAAAACGGGTGTTTGAGCAAAAACTATCCGGTAAAGCACACGCCTGGGAAAATATGGTTCGATGGATTTTACCTCAATTACTTTTTTGGTCGTGAATTTTTTGTGAGGGCAATATTGACGAGGTATTATTATTACATTTATAATATCCATCATACCTCAATATATTTTTCAATTAATTTATTAGAGCTTGTGTGAATTCTTACTCGTAAAATAGAAAAAGTTTTTAGCGCATTTGTTTTATACACAATTGAGAAGAGTTATATAAAATTAATTGCTGTTCTTTTGTCTCGCTAAAACTCGAAAAATGGACCGATTTAGCTAAGTATGATCATGAAATATTTGTGGGACTTCAAGAAAGGTTTAAACAGGGAAACATAAATAATAAGTAAAAAAAATGCTAAGAACAAGAATTGAATTTTCCAGTAAAAATTGTTCCTAGCTGAGAAAAGTGTGATGTCTCCTCTTTTTAGAAATAAAAAATTTGCACATGGTTACATACATACAATATATGACATATTTATAGATGCCAATAGAAATTTGTGCTTCATAGCTCAATAGGGGTCCGATCTCTTAGGTTTTAAAAATGTTGTATTAAGTTTTGATACAGATATATGAAGGTGATAGTAAGTTTTGGGTCTTGTAGTAAAATAATAAAAATGTGGAATAAATTGTAACTTATGTGACTTTTACCATAGTGGCGTTCAAACCCTAAATCGAAGATTGGATTTTGGATTGGATGGAAAATTGTCGTTAAAACACATTAGTAAAATAAAGTAAAAAATCATTTAATCATATAGGTAACATAATGTACACTTAAACGTCAATAAAGAAACACATATTAATGCTTCTAATTTTACATATATTACTGCCAGTTCTCAAATCAAGGGCGTAGAACGGAAGAGCAGAACTGGCAATAAACTCTCCGCCACTCTTTTTAATCGCCATTTTTTTTACACAACGTTTGTAAGGAGCTGCAACCATTACACCATGTTCCACATGACATATCAAATAATTAATAACAACATTATCCAATTAACAGACATATTTTCTTCATAAGTTGCATTAAAAAAACAACAAAATTATAATGGCGGGTAATTCGCGCTGTCGCCGAAATGTCTATTGTCAATTTGACAATTCTTCTAATCGATGATGACAGAGGACAGACTATTAATGTGCACAGAAACTCATTTTGCGAATATGTCGAGTATATATTACTAAGACAATGACTCGGATGATAAATATAGTAGTTGTAAATTGATAGTTCTACTTTGTAAAGTATAATTAAGACAAAGGATTGCGTCAGACCCATCATAGCTTAGTGACTTGGCCTCAATGACATAATCATTTTAAATATTATTTGTTTAATACACTATACTCATATAATTTGTATGACTATTACCTTACCTCAACACAGAATTAGTTTTTTTGTTTAAATAAAATGGCAATGTATATACGTCTCCATACTTGATATCGGATACTAGGTACCGGATTGGTCTTCTATTGTACAATTACTAAGTTATAATCTTCACTGTTTATCCAGAGATTCACAGACGTTATTATAAGACGGCCAAAGTGCGGCCTGAGTCCAATTGCGGCCAAGCCAAGTTATGCATAGTTTAAACTTCCCTAACTCTGTGGTCTATTGTTTTTTGGTACAATGTTTGGTCCAGATTTTTTAGCTGTGAACTAATGACTAACTGACTAACGTGTGAACATAGAATGAAAAAAAAATGAAGCATTCACTCGAGTGAACAATCATTCGAGTGAACCGTCTGATATCACCTTTAGACTAATTCCAATTTAGCGTTCGACCGTATCTGAATACGTAAGTGATGAATTTTGACAACTGAGAGTAATAAGTCTATTTTCTGACTTCTTTACTTTTAAAACTATTTTAGGGGTAGTTTTAATTTAAAATAAATCTCCAAGAAATCTATACAAATAAAAATGAATCACATAATATGTTGAACGCAAAACTAGAAGATGGTTGGGCCGATTCAAATACTGTTTTTATTTCTTGATTTCTGAGGATTTTATGGAGGCAAAAGTTGGGAAAAGGCTAAGTAAAAATTCATAGATTAAAGCGAAACTAAGTTCCCACAGCCATCTAGTATGTTATAAAATGAAGTTGATCGCGTCTATATGAAGGCAATAAACTCAAATAGTTTTCACTAATATATAGTGTAAGTTTAAGAGTATAATAAAATAAAATCAATATCCACGAAATCCACGAAAGCTATATGTATAGCGTGGGTACTGTTTATATGTGTTAAGTGTAAATTCGAAGCCATAAACCAATTCCTATGAATGAAAATATGAGTCACCGCTTATGCCCGGTGTTTTACATAAGCAACGGTCAATAAAACAAAACGATTAACTTATAATCGTGAGAATGGGAATCACTTGCCAACTGCCCAATTAAACAAGAGACAGTTATAATGGTGCAGGTGGATTCGTGGGTTTCGCTTAAGGGGGCATCGATAATCGAGAAATACGATAATCGGTCGACGACTGTAGGTTTTTCGGAAAAATCGAGATGGATCGATTTTCACGGCGATAGTTCACGCACGTGTTAACGCGACGGTGTATCGAGACAACGATTGTTTTTGCATTTAAATGAACCCTTCAATCGATTCGTTGTAATTATCCACATTATTTGGGGATTACTGATCTTGTCCATGAAGGTTTGGCCAGCTAGCTTATATCAAAAACGTAATGGATTTTGACACAGTCATAGTTGAATTAATCTCAATAAGAATAAGGGTGAGATTCAGAAACCAGTATTTGTCATCTATTATATATTTAACTCGTGTCTTTATCCATTTATGACGTACGGATACCACACTTCGTAATAATTTCCTTAAAGAATCTATGTAGCTGATTATTTTAAGGTCTGAATAAGCGGCTTTATGCTTTCAAACGTTACACATGTTTAAAACAGGATGAGGACAATAAAATAATTATGATATACACGTGTGAAAATGACAAGGGAAATTACGAATCAGGCGCAGCGCTAACGAAATCCAACTTCCTCGCAATCGATTAGCCCACGACTTCGCGGCATACAAATCCCGAGGTGAAGAAGTCACACCGGTTCGCCGAATATACAAAGAACTAAACGTCTAGTTACGTTTATGGTCTAAGATCCCGCTATACAACGACCTTCACCGAGATGCTTATTTAATGAAACTTATTTTATATATAATTTAATATGTCAATAAATATAATCCATATGGGTTGCCTAGCAAATTTCAGTCCAGAGTATTTTTAATTAATTTAAAAAAAATATATTTTTTTAAACATTTCACCGGTATGATTATTAGATAAATTCTATACCAATCGAAAGTATGAAGCCCATAGAATATGCAAAAGTTAGGTTGTTTTTAATCAATTAATTATTTATGTGTATATTTTTTATGTGACACTAAAGTATATATACATCTTTAGTATAAAAGAAGGTTATAGTGATACATATATAATACTACCCTGATTAAAAATATAGATTGAAAAAAGTTCAAAAAATTTACTACATGCTAATTATAAAAAAAAAATTTTTTTTTAAATATTAATTAAACATACTCTGGACTGAAATTTGCTAGGCAACCCATATGGATTATATTTATTGACATATTGAATTAAATATAAAATAAGTTTAATTAAATAAGCATCTCGGTGAAGGTCGTTGTATAGCGGGATCTTATACTATTAGTTCTCTAGTAGTAGTTCTAGTCAAACATTATATTATATGAATTATTTAATCATATCACGTATTTAAATTTGTGAAACTAGTTTATAGGTTTAAGAACGTAGGTATCCCCAGTAAGGTGATAGTGACGATCTCTTTGCGACATCATCGCTACGGACATACATAATCTGTAATTTTCTTTTATATACAATATATGAGAGAAAATCGTTGTTTAGGTCTCCATTGCTTGGTTTGTATTCAACAGGCCCGAATAATGGAGATTATTTCTTTCGAAATATAAATTTACAAATTTACTTAATAATTTCTGTAGACCGAATATAATATCTAGCTATTTTAACAATTAATATTCAATGCCTATTATATGAGCAATCACCGCCTCTGTCATAGTAAGCAATCCTCGGATTATATAACCGTCGTGTTTTTACGGAGGTTAATTATCTTAAAATAAAGTTCCTTTAAAATCTATGTAAAAGGAATATTTATGTATTTTTTATTCAATTAATTTATTGTCATTAGAGAGAGAAAAAATATGTTTTCTTTATTTATTACATATTTGAATTCTTGGGATACACCATTACGAAATGCATTCAACAATTAAATTAACTTAGGTTCAAATGAATTTCTGTTCACGTATTTATGTAAATTCCAGCTTTTCAGTTTTCATATAATATGTTGAAATGTTGGACGATTTTAATCTAATTTAAACTTATAGTTAATGTAACAATTCAAAGTAAATATCTGTTTTTGTTTTTTTATATTAAAAGCAAACTTATTAAAGAAATGTCAAAGTATAAAGCTTGCACTCTAGATAGACCTGGAACCGTTTTGTTTGTAATAAATGTTATGTCTATGTCTATGTCTATGAACCGTAATTTTTTTTATAATACAATATTATAAATTAAGTTATCGCACTCTGACACTTTAACACTTCTTTCTTTTCTGTTTTCCTTAATTATGGTTGCCTGAAACAGATCGCTTAGGACGATAATGCTACCCGTTGCACCATGTTGTCTCTTCATTGTTAATACATTTATTTAATTCTTGTGCAAAAAGTTTAAACAATAAAAATAAATATCTACGTTTTAAGACAGTACAATAAGTCAATAATATAATCGACGGTGACACATTAAAAAAAAGGACGGAAAGTACTAACAGTATTTTCGTCTAGTATAACAATAATAATATAATAGTATAACAATTAATTTTTTTAAATACAATTTTCCGCCACGCGCTGTTGACGTCTGAATGCCAAATTCTAATGAAATGTTTTTGTTAGCGATGAGACGGTTTTATTGTGGACGATTTATATCATTTGAAACATATGAGTAGCATTATATCTTTATATATATAATTCTTCTGTGAGTGTGTATGTCACTGAACTTCTCTCAAACGACTGGACCGATTTTGATGAAATTTTTTGTGTGTGTTCAAGGGGATCTGGGAATGGTTTAGATTCACAAATCAGCCCGCCAGATGGCGCTGCAGTCGGTACTTTCATACTTTGCTTTACTAATCGCTTGAAATATCATGCAGGACAACGTCTGTCGGGTCCACTAGTATATGTATATATTATAACCTTTTTAAGGCCTCAGATTTCTATATCTGTTTCATGATCATTTGTCAATGTATTAGTGATCAGCCTCCTGTGCCTGACACACGCCATCGACTTATAAAGAGAAAGTGCACAGGTGCACAAGCCAGGGATCGAACCTGCGACCTCAGGGATGAGAGTTGCCCGCTGAAGCCACTAGGTCAACATGGCATTTATAGTATATATATATAATATATATAGTAACTAGCTATAATTGGCAATACGCGTTTTTGGTTTATGTAATGTAATTTCTATTAATCTTTTTCAGCCTAAACCTTGGTGAAGCTCTTGTTTACAAGTCAATTATTGTTTCATTGAGTACAAGCCAGCACGCAATCTCCATTTAAAATTGCCTGGAGTTAAGTGAAGATTAAAAAAAAATATGCTTTTTAATTTACATTTACTGCCAGTTCTCAAATGGTCGTAGAACGAACTAGAAGAACTACAATGAACACTCCGTCCCTCTTTTGAATCTCTAAAACCTTGTCAAACATTTGGAAGAATTCAATAAAAAAACCTATGAATAAATAAGACAACCAAACGTTGTACCTCTATCAGCAAGATACAGAGAAATAGAAACATGGTCAGCAGTGACCCCCTTTGTATATTCGGTCGTTGAGCTAGTGGTTGCTAAAGTATAATTGTATCCGCTGTATAATTTGCATCATGTACATATTTCTCACGCTCTATGCTTTGTAATCGAGTATTATTTCATGCTACTAGGAATAAACCTGTTAGTTTTAAACGACAATTAAATACTATTATGTTATGACTAACGTATCGAATCGATCATTTGAAGAAAGGTGTTAAATCACCAAAACATGCTTTGACATGATTCTCAAGTCTGTAACTTTCATATACCGAAATACACTTTATCTAAATTGCTTCCGAAAGCAATTTGGGCCCGTGTCGAAAGCATTTGTTTAGCGAAAATCAACAATCGTCTAACGATATTTTTCGATTGCTTCGAAGAGTCTGATTCTCACGAGAAATGAACATTCCTACGAAGATCCCTCAAACGTTAAAATCGTGCATGTCGATTCTACTAAAAACACCTTTACACTTCAACAGTTCGATGTTTTTGTCGGCTATCCAAATACTTATCAATTTAAGAATACTAGATGCAAGAATTTGCGAGCGATGATGCGTGAAGTTTTTTGTTTCATATCAATATCAAATACGTTTTGATTAAAAGTCACTTTAGCCATAAATACTGCTCCTGTTTGCATCAATAGCAGATCAAAAAAGCTCAATAGAACGCCAAGTTTAATTAACGTACGTGAGAAAAGAATTGAAACGTATCTAGTTTTATAGACGTTTCGATCATTTACATAAATATGTAATCTTAATAATAACTTATTTATTTCAAATTATATCCATATGTAGTTTTGATAGAGATAGTAACAAATCGATCCTAGTTGCTACGTTAGTATAACTCCTATAGGGCATAGACAGCAACCACGTGTTGAAACGTGGGGTGGCAAAACTATATACATAGTACCACAAAAATTGTGATTGCTTTGACAGAATATTGTGACAACAATTGCTCCACCAGAATGCGAAATCTTTATGACAGTGTCAGAAAAGCTAGGTATAAACAGCTTTTGAAAATCAGTAATTAATTAGTAGGAATATAAATTTGTAATATAAGCACCTATTTTGGCTCATGCTGTAACAAGTAAATGAATGGTGGTGATTTCAACACTTTTCCCCTTAAACTTCTTGTTTTTTTCATAAATAGTTCTCGTAGCGTATATAAAATTATTTAATCGATAGATAGATATATTTCGATAGAAAGTGACGAAATAGTAGGTACTAAAAGAGCGCATATAGTTAGATTTAGTTATAAATAAGGGGGTTTGAATCTCTCTTAAAGAAACACAAAAAACGTAATCTTTTCTTCAACTAGATAACGGCGTTCATTGCGCTGTTTCGACTTTTTGTTTCACAGACATTGCCAAGAATTGTTTTGTAAAAGCGAGGGTGTCGACACGCCGCTTTGTTTTACAATTAACAATAGCGACTTTCGTTGGCTGAGACCTCATGCAGTGACCCTGCTGAAAGCACGATTGTTTTGAACGAATTATTAGTCTGGTTTAGGATAGAGGCAGGAACAAACAGCCCTGATTCTCGTAAGTTAAGCTACAATGATTTATTTATAGTGTTTATTGTATGAGTCATCGGTAGCAATTAGTTGTGCTTATTGTCTCTGAAAACAAATGTAAGGCGCGCCCTGCGTGTGCGCACATCCTCACTGCTGGATGGCTTTGCTTGTTTACAAACATTTTATTAAGGTGTCGCATTTGATGGCTTCTTTAGAAGGTCATTGCTTTGTGTGACATTTTCCGGAATAACTAATGTTGTAGGAATATTTGAATTAGTTTTAAGATCATAATGTAATTACAGCAGTGCTTATATAGGAACAAATTATATAAATTGTAAGCTACTTAGTTACTTTTTTAGATTAATTCACTACTTTGTTACAACTTACTCGTTAAGAACAGTGTACTGTTCCTGGGTCTTCAGGGTGCTTTAAATAATAGAGGATTTTCTTTAGGTTTTAGTCTTTCAAGCCACTAGCTTCAACGTGCAACTCTCATCCGTAGATCGTTGGTTAAAACCACCTCGTGCTCTGGGCTCGGAACTCGTTTGTACGGTGAAAGAAAACAGAGTAAGATAGAGAAGCATTTCTAAAACCCAAAACGTCAACACCATTTGTGAGGAAAATAAGTCTGATCACCTACTTGCCCATTAGAAAAAACAAATAATCAGTAACATAAATCTGAGACTCAGACCTATAAGGTTGTAGCGCGAATGGTTTTTTACTCGATTAATTACTTATCTGATTACCTAATAGTCAAGTTACACTAGAAAACAGTGTACCATTTCTTCAAAGGCTGGCGACACGCATCTCAGGGTGCAACCAGGCTTGGGGTGTTCATGGATTCAGAAACACTTCATTCTAAGTGACCCGCCTGCTCATTTGCTTACTTTAGAGGTGAAGTCGGATAATGACCTGCCTCCATGCCTCCTGCTGATAGGGGACAATATTACTTAAGATGTCATGTGGAACATGGAGTAATGGTTGCAGCTCCTTACAAACGTTGTGTAAAACAAAAACTGGGCGTTTAATAAGAGTGGCGGAGAGTTTATTGCCAGTTCTTCTCTTCCGTTCTACGCCCTTGATTTGGGAACTGGCAGTAAATGTAAAATTAGAAACATTTAATGTATATTTCTTTTTTTTGACGTTCATAAGTGAACATGGTGTTACCTACATGAATAAATGATTTTTGATTTGATTTGATTATAAGGAATTGGGTTCCTTACTTCAAATAAAACTAGGCGTATAATATTTTAACCTGGACAATATTTTGAATCTCTTCTAATACCGATATAAACAATATAGTTGTTCTATAATTAAAAGCTTCATTGAAATACAAGGAAAACTATAAAGACTAACTCAAGATCTGGGTTTGATGCATTTACCCGGCTTAGCTTCCGATAGAACAATTATTATATCGGAATGGCTAAAACATAATTAAAACACTACAAATTACATAATTGTACATTTGCCATGACTCCGTAGTTGTAAATACTATGCACATATGCACACACACCCATTCACATATTCATACACTCTTATATGATTATTTGTTTTTAGATTTTAGATTTTCTTAAAAATATTGTTATACATAACTTAATTTTGTTTTAAACAAGCATCATGTTCCACGGAAGAACTGTATTCTAGTCACCCACAATACAGGGGCTGTCTAGTGTGGGGACTAGCGCCAGATCAATTCTCAAATCATAACTATTTTTTTTGTTATGTATAAAAAAATCGAAAAATATTTGTTATATTTAACCCATTGAAGACATACGTAACGTATTTTGACATACAGAAGTCCACGCTAAGTCGGACTCTGACCCTACTCGTAGAAACAAGAGTTGGAACATCTAGATCGAATTCACAGCGTGGCGTCAGCTTCATGGGACTATAATGGTTTAATTAAACAATATAAGCGATTCCATTTAACAAATAGTTCAAAAAACGAAAACTGAACATTCGAATTTCAAAAGCTCATTTATTACACGAAACAATTGTCAACTCGATGTCACCAGCACAATGAGGTACAGTAAGGTTTTATTGTTTTACAACCGCTCCCGTTCGGCAGGAGGTAGCACCCTAAAACATTGTTTTCAAATAAAAATACAACCAATTAAATAGATTTACAACAACATTCTACGAACGAGCCATTAGGCGTGACATTTTTTATAGAATTACTTAGTACAAATTATCTATAGCATTGCGGGCTTTGTTTTGCAATAAGCTTTCTATATGTGCGCTTTTGAAAAATTAACTTCCATGACGGAATTTTTTCAGTTTTAAAATCAATATTATTTAAATTAATTTTTAATAGAGAAGATAAAATGCATTTATTTCTGTCAAACTGATTTTAAAGTTTTATGCTACATAATTAAATGATGTCGGAAATGGTCTGTAGATAAAAAAGTATTTTTAAGCATAAAGAGTCAGTTTACTTAAAAAACTTAATACCTTCGATATGAGGAAAATATCTGTAATTAACCTTTCCTCCTTAATATAATAATAATAATTATATTATGAATACCCAGCATTATATTGTTATGTACACATGCATGCATTCTGTACCTACATGGAATTTCAGCCGCGAAAAGCAATTTCATCTACGTTACAACCAGAGCATTTTCACTACCATTTTCCAAGCATAGAATAGTTTTCATTCCTTTGTTGTACGTGAATGAAAATCAGGTTTTTATAAAAAATTTACATGCACTTTTACATATGTAATATTTCTAAAGAACGCAGTCCCTAGTTAGGATTAGTATTTTAGCGCGGGTCAATCTAATCTGGCCAGCGTAAGTGATTTCACTGAAGTATAATGTATTGGTGGTCTATTAATGGAATTGCTTTAAACCTCAATAAAGTTAAGTGTTCAAGCCGTTAAGGGAACAATAAGGGAAAGCTTTCACATTTCCCAACGTCTTGTCAAGGGTGATACTTAATTACATTTAACGGAAGAGGCAAACAATATTATTTTGCGTTTACTTAACCATATTATAGCCACCATAAGAGCATTTAAAATCGGTAATATTTTTAAACTTGGGGCTCGATGAAGCAGAACCACTTGGCTATTTCAGTGAGCCCTTAGGTCATGGTTCGATGTGAATTGTCATTGGTAATTGTTGTAAAGAAACCTTTCATTAATCACAAAATACGTTAACTATTAGTTCATAAGTCTATAACGCTGTATTGTTATCACGGGAATCCTATTCAGGACTTCTCGGGACAGAAAGTGTAGTACAGCTTTAATATTAAAACCATACAAAAATAGCAAGAATAAAACTTTAAAATGTTTGTTGAAATTGTATGAATTCATTACGTGAAAGCTTTAAAAATAGCCAGCTTAAAAGCTTTTTAGTGCGGATGTGGAATAATTGAGTGTCCATTGGGTTGATCTGATTGTTTGTCTTTTATATTGTTTTAACGTTTTCTATGAGAGAGTTAAAAAAATGTAGGCTTATAATGTGTACTAACTCTTTTGGAAAAAGTAATAATTTTGAATAACTGTTGTAGTTTGGTCGAGTCGAAATGAGTTTTGGCTCCGTTAATGGGTCTTAAAAATAAATCAGTGGCGCTACAACCTCTTGGCCTCAGATTTCTGAATCTGTTTCATCGGTTTCCCCACGATGTTTTCCTTCACCGTTCGAGCAAATGTTAAATGCGCACATAGAAAGAAAGTCCATTGGTGCACAGACGGGGATCGAACCTACGACCCCAGGTATGAGAGTCGCACGCTGAAGCCACTAGGCCAACACTGCTCACTGTTAATGGGTCTTAGGGTAAGATTCAAAAGACTCGCCGTGGTCTGTTAATTACAATCCCATACGATGAAATACGAGAGTCTTCAAATTATTAGCTATTAAATCAGTATTTGTTATATATTCTGTGCCTGTCACAATCGAACCCAACAACAACTTTTATTTTTTTTAAATGATTGACAGAAAATAAAATCTATCCGTTAGAGTCGAGAATCGTACAAACTGATTTTAATTTATTATAGGCTCTAGTATATAATTGCTTGTGGTTTTGCGATTACAATACTATTGAAATACACTTTCGGGGAACTTAAAACAAATGAAATCTTTAACGTTAATGTGTGGTCAACCAGACGTCATGTCGTCTAGAACAAAAAGTGTCCAACTGTGGTGAGACTATGGCTTCGGTTTCTGTTCAGTAGCTATCGAAACCACAAACAAGGATATCATTGTCTCTGACCAAAGTTTGAGCGTATTGTTATTAACTATAATGCTACCGGTGGGTGGTTGAAATACCTGTTGACAACTTGCTACTTGTTATTGATTGCTTCCTGGGTTTTAAAAGCGTTAACGTCACTTAATTTTGACGTAAAACGTTTGACGGATTCTGGATGGAGCTAAAAAATAATACTTGTTCGTCAACTGGATAATAATAATAATATAGCCTTTATATTTAAAAACTCTGTGATCTTTAATACAATTTTCACTACAGTATATCTCGGAGTTCGGTGTGCCTCTTGGCAAAGGCCTACTCTAACCCTTTCCACTATTCTCCATCCTTTGCGACTCTTCTCCAGTTGTAGCCTGCTGTTAGTTTGAGGTCGTCCTCCCATCTTTTGCGTCGTCGCCCTCTTCTTCGTTTTCCGTCTCTAGGGTACTATTCCGTTAATATTTTGTTTCATTTTTTTCGGAAGCTTCGTAGTATACAACCCGTCAACTGGATTACAAACCCTATAAAACTATTAGTAGTAGTTCAGCCGAATATACCTATTAGTGGTATGTCCACTAATAGTTATATTCAAAATACTATAACATAATATCGAACTAGCTATCTTTTGTTTTTTGACTTCGCCCAACACCTACTTGTTATTCTTTGATGTATAAGATATAACGTATATCTACCGTCCAATAGATAGATAACTATTTTGTTTGTTACACTGGTCGTTTACAGGTAATGATCAAATGAGACCTTGAAACTTGGAATGTGACACAGACAATTCTTAGAACACTGCATTGAATAATCTTGTTTATACACTACGCCTATATAAATTCTGAATCTTTCTATATATAGGTATATAATGAAAATGGTCTTCGTTTGAGGCTCAATCACGCCTAAACCCCTGATCGTATCGACATGAAACTACCACCATTCGATGCGAAATTTTTCCTAGATGGTTTATGGCTATTTATTTATTATATTATAAATTCCAACGTTCCTTCATTTTTTTATTGCTGTTTTACTTTTATGAAAATTTATCCATACGGACTTCACCGCGGAAACATTCGGGGAGGCTTCCTAGAACCTCTAAACGTCAACATCTGTTAAAAACTCGATTTTCGAAATATTTCAATTTTCTTAGCGGGAAGTTAAAAAGAAGAATAATAAAAATATGAAAAAAAATAAAATAATGAAACATAAAATTTATTTTAATTCGTCCAGCAAAGCGGGCGCGAAACGGCTAGTGTATCTATAAGGCAAAAGATCGTGTAAATTGGAATTTTCTTGAATCTCCTATATTCGAGATTCATTGATTCATGCATTGACTATAAGGTAATTTCAGCGTATGAAACCTTAATGATTTAATTAGTTTTAAGGCTAATGTAAGGATGTATAACCATTACATATTATTTAAGTTTCCTTAAATCTTGAATTCAGACTTTAGCAAAGCTTTTCTTAAGTAATACATTAAAAGCACATATCAACAGAAAAGCTTCCGTATCTTCAAGCCACCCAAGTAATGCCACACAAGATCTGGGCGTAACTACATTGTCATCGTGAAATACAGAAAAAAGTTTAGAACCGGCCGACTAATTCGTACCTAATGTATCAAACTATAAAGAAAATGAAGACCGTTCGATTTATGAAAGAACCGCCATTTTGACATTTATGTTGTGTCTTTGTAATGGCGTCAAATATGTGAATGGTATCGGGTGTCATTTAATAGGTGTGAAGTGTTCTATTGTGTTTTAGGTCAGGTATACAGTCGCGGAGGTCTGCGAATCATACATGTTCACTCACTTTTAAAGCTTTCGGCTAACCAAGAGACAGGAATTTAGAGCTTAATGTTGTGACTAGATTCTAGCGGCGACAGAGATACTCAGTTATGGAGAATGTTCAGTTAAAATTTTAATCTATAAAATTAAACTAAGTTTTGGATGATTAAAAAATAAAGGTTTTCGTAAATTACATTTAACGAAGTGAATAAAATATTTACAGTAAGAATATTGAGTCCTTGTATATAAGAACACGTTTAAACACATGAATTTATTAGATTATTAAATTCTACTAACTGTGCTTTTCATCCAGTCGTAGCACGACGTTCTACAGCCTAAAGCTTTTCTCGGTAAATATACTTTTAAATGTAAAGATATTTTTTTATTAGTTAGATATGGCATCGCGGACTTGAAGATATTGATGTCTAAATATTCTGTAGCCTATGTTCATTAGGGATAACTTAGGATTCTAATGGTGAAAGAATTTTTCAAATTGGTCCAGTAATTTTGTAGCCTATTCAATGCAAACAAACCATCAATGAAATCTTTCAAAAACAGACGAAAAGTCTTGCGTGAGTTTTATAATTTTAAACTTACTCACTTATTAATAATTACTTTTGTAAATAGTTTATAATATTTCGTTTTTTGTAATACAGAAAACTAAAAACATTAAACTGTTAACACTGGGCAGTTAACCGACACCGATGTTTTTAGAAATTGCTGAATTTCAGGTCTATTTCACACAAATAATGGTTGGGAAAACTTTCGGGTTGTTTAGGAGATAGACGTGCGACGTCTTATAAAAATACAATTCAATAACACCTCCGGCTTTTTAACAAAATATACACATTAAGAGTCGGAAAATCATCTATTACGGATGTAAATAAGTTCCCTTTCAAGTAGAGTCTTTTTAAGATTTAAATCATTTGCAATTCGACGAAATCGTTTCAGATTTTTTTTTTTAAAATTATGATTTGAATTGTTTACATATCGACGTTTTTCTTTAATAACGTTGAATCTATCTAGGAATTGCAAAAGCTTCTATATAACATTACAAAATCCAATCAATATTACAAAAACGAAACAATTATTGCATAAATTGCAATAATTGTTTCGTTTCAATTGTAAGCGGGAATAACTTCAAAAATAAATTAAATTCGCTGAACATCTAAACTCGAAAGTCTTTTTAATATGACAGACAACAATATTTTCCGTTGCCCGTATACAAGCTCTCCAAGTATTTATAATATGGAATGTTTCCAGCAAATTACGTGCTTGTCACATACCAGAATATACATTTGTGTTTCAAGACAAAGCCAGTGAAGCTTTGTAGGAACAGACGGTATCCCAAAATCTCTACGTGCATTTTGTACCGAATTTGTTACAATTTTGCGAGCTCCTAAACATTTTCAGACTCTAATGCTTACAAACATATTTGAAAATATATTTTTTTTTAAAGACAATTCACACTAATTGACCTAGTCAGATGCTAAGCTGGTGAAGCTTGTGTTATGGGTACTAGGCAACGGATATACATACATATTATAGATAGATAGACTTATAAATACATATTTAAACACCCAAGACCTAAGCACACACAAAAGTTCATCACATCGATGTTCGTCTCAGCCGGGGATCGAACCCGGGACTCATGGATTCGCAGTCAGGGGTAGTAACCACTAGACCAATGAGTCGTTAAATCATTAAATATACTTCTAAGAACTGATTTAAATAATATTTATAGCAATTTCTTTGAAATTTCCCTGAATTGTACAGGCTTATTGAATGTTTATAGATGGAGGCTTTGATGGTATCGATTTATATAAGCCAGGGTCAATGTCGCGTCGGTTATTGGAAATAGGAAAATTTTTAACAAAACGTTCTATAAAGAAATGTTACTCTTCAATCCAACAAGTAATATTGTGTTTTATTTGGGTATAACAGGATTTGGGGCCTGGGTTCGATACCTGGCAAATAATTTTACATTTAGTTTGGTCGGCAGGAAAGGTTTATCAAGTGCCAAAATGTACGTAAGTAGGAGTTTGTTTATTCAAATTTTTATTAGATTTTGATGAATTCTTTAAAAGCGACGGCTAATAAGAAATGATGGGCAATGAGGCCAAGACTCTTTTTTACTTTTTAATCTTTATATTTGTAAAAGAGTTAATGTAAAGTTATGAACATGAATATTTAAAAAAAAATAGAAGGTCCAAATTTCCGTTTACTATATTTACTTAGTTGTAACAAATTACAACGCGTTTAATTAATTTTCGCATAAATATTATGTCTACTAATCAAATAACGCGAATTAATTAAAAATATTTTCACAATCTTGCCTTGACTACAAGAGAAATCATTATAAAACTAATTAATGTTGCGTAGGCTGCATCAATAGCATTTATAACCATTTAAAAACAGATGAAACAATAACATCGAATATAAAAAGAGATTTAATCAAATCAATAAATGTCTAAAAAATGTTATGCTTCTAAATTTTCATTAACAACAGATGAGAGCTGGCAAAAAGTTCCAGTCTTTCAAATAAAATGCATTATTTTGCCCACTATAGGACACTTCTCAAAAATCAATAAAATAACACAAGATGGCGACCGAATAGGGGCAAATAATCAGGGCAGTTATGGCATCGGCTTATTTATTTTTCCCGATTTATTTCTATAGGGCGAATTTATTGGGGTAACGCCACTCAGTTACGCCTCGTTGGGGTTTGGGGTTGATGACTTTGTACCTAGTATTAATTATTCTAGTCACCCTTGCATCTGCTCTGAAGCGTTTTGTATCGTTTATATATACTTTGGCTTGTAGGGGAACATTAGATGAATACTTTTGGACGTAGCACGGTTTCTCACATAGAACAAATAAGTTGTATTGACTTCCACCATTTGTATGGGCCTAGGACTTTTTAAACTGTAGAAAACGCTATTTGACAGTATCGAGAGATAAATTTATCAAAAAATTTACTAAATACTCTCTCATGTGGTGAGGAAACCGACATGACCAAAACAGTCGACGGCGTGTGTCAGGTATATAAGTCCAATACCTATCACGATATAGATACATCTGAGGGCCAGACCTTAAAGGTTGTAGCGTCGTGTTTCTTTTTGTAGAAAATTAAGATAGTACAGTATTTATCGGCCATAATAGTTTACTTCTAGACTTTATTGTCAGAAATCTAAAAGCGTTTGAAAAATATTTCTAACGAATCTTTAACGATATAGAATACATATAATTCGCAAGAAAATCGGCTTACATCTCGACGAAGCCTTCACTTCTAAGGATTTGTTTTGCTTTGTTGTTTAAGCTCTTCAACATAATACTTTCACAAGGACCGTCTAAGGCCGTATTTTTTAAAAGTCCCGTAATATACAAAGAGGCTGTGGGACACAGATAGATAGATATATATTTTTTTTGTCTATGTGTGAAGAAAAAGTGTTCAAAGCACATAAAATAACAAGTCTCTTTCCGCTTATTAAAGAGAACAAGTTACCAATTTTTGATAGCCCTGGGAATATTATTAAGTTCATTATCTGTAATTTTAAATTGACTCTTTTGTAGACTTCTTTAGGGTCTAAAGAGTCGCAACGAGACAATTAAAACTGAAAAAGACGTGTTGTAAAATAATATCATATTATACCACTATATACATATGTACCTATAGCCTGTATAACGCTATAGTAGGTACCTATATAACACTTGAATGATACTTGATTGAATAAATGGAAATGTGTATAAAAAACTTGATTGTTTTATATTATTAACTGAGTAAGTGTTAGTGTGAGGCTTTGCAAATAAACGATTTATTATTATTATTATTAAGGAATTCATTAAAATAATAAGTATATGTATTTTAATGGTCATGACACCGATTCAGAATTCGGAGGCCTAGACCTAAAAAGGTTGTACCGCCACTGCCTTATTTTATTTTTATTTAAACTTATTAAAAGCTTCTTTTTCAGTATTGGTCTAAGATCCCGCTATACAACGACCTTCACCGAGATGCTTATTTAATGAAACTTATTTTATATATAATTTAATATGTCAATAAATATAATCCATATGGGTTGCCTAGCAAATTTCAGTCCAGAGTATTTTTAATTAATTTAAAAAAAAAATATTTTTTTAAACATTCCACCGGTATGATTATTAGATAAATTCTATACCAATCGAAAGTATGAAGCCCATAGAATATGCAAAAGTTAGGTTGTTTTTAATCAATTAATTATTTATGTGTATATTTTTTATGTGACACTAAAGTATATATACATCTTTAGTATAAAAGAAGGTTATAGTGATACATATATAATACTACCCTGATTAAAAATATTGATTAAAAAAAGTTCAAAAAATTTACAACATGCAAATTAAAAAAAAAAAAAAATTTTTTAAATATTAATTAAACATACTCTGGACTGAAATTTGCTAGGCAACCCATATGGATTATATTTATTGACATATTAAATTAAATATAAATTAAGTTTCATTAAATAAGCATCTCGGTGAAGGTCGTTGTATAGCGGGATCTTATACTATATTGAAATGTTCTCATTGAATGAACGATCTTGACAGATATTATTACTACATATCCACCTGTTGATGTGTTGCTAAGCAACCGAATCATTATTGTCTATAAACAAAGATTAAAGGTTGATGCGCATTTTAAATTCGCCACAGGTTATATTATAACTTCATTTCAATTAATTAAACGGATCACCGTTGTCAATAACATACCGTCACACGCGTGAAATCGGACTTACAATGGTAAGATATGTGTAAAATTAAGTGTTAAAAATGAGTGTAGAAATGTTGATTAGATGCAGGTATTTAGCTAGATTGAGTGGTCACATCGTACACAATATGACACGCATCTACCGGTGTATCAATTCTATGCTTCGTTCGTTCCAATAGAATTCGTCATATGCCTAATTATATCGAACTAATTGTGACATTTAATCGGTTACACTTATAATTGTGATTCAAAAACAGCTGTTTATTTGTAAGATTAAGACTTAAGAATTAGTTAGACTTTGCTTTTATGCAAAGTGATATAAAAATAGCTATTTATGAGGCTTGTAAATATTTAGACTTAGGGTCTGTTTCACAATGCACGGATAAGTTCTACATAAGTTCCAAATTAGCTATTTATTACTTATTGGTAGGATAAACACTATTCGTCACATAAAGTCCATCATAAGTTATGAGTCCGATGAAGTGTCAAATACCACAATTTTTCTTCCAAATAATTTATGTGTTGCATAGCTATTTGGTACTTTATCTATACATTGTGACACAGACCATAAGTAAATTTATATTATAAAAAACATAAGAACGTATATTCTATTCAACAATAGTGGTTTACACAAAATTGTAGGTACATATCAAGAAATAAAACAAAATCGGAATATTGTCATTCTTTTTTTCGTTTTATTAGCATGAGGATTTAATTTTCTCATTAATGCAAATTTAAAATGCGGTCCGAATTCTGAAGGTTAACTATCGTTTTAGATTTTTATAAAAACTTTGTTGCATTGAGATTTTTGGACAAAAACTAAAGGTTCTCCACAAATATATGCATTGTCTTTTGTTTCCAATGTCCTCCATGATGGATCTCGTATTGTTCGCGTTTGACTACTAGTTTTACACATGGGAATCACCAATCAAAACTTGACGTTTCTGAGATATTCATTTGTAATCACTCTTCAAGCGCGCATTGTCGACTCGTCAATCAAGCGAGGCCTTCCGATACCGGGAATTATTCTTTTTTCCTTTTCGGAATATTGAATTTTGATTAAAACTCCTTTGATCTGAGATTGAAGTTGGAGATTAATCATTTCGATTTCTATCTAAATTATAACGTAGCTAATTACAGTTTGAAAATCGAAACCTACTTTTGCAAGGATAAGCTGAGGCTTTATTACTTGCCTTGCACTTTGTTTATGGAGATCAATGTCTTTATTTATTCATAAATAAAAAATTCAAATTTAACATTTTATCTTTTTTTATTCATATGTACGTATTTAACTTAAAAAAAAACAACAGCGCTACTTTTTAGGTCTGAATACATTTCTGAATGTGTTATTATCAGCCTTCTGTGCCTGACTCGCCGCCAACTTTTCGGGTGTATGACATGCTGATTCACTCACTATTTATTCCAATAGCGAGTGTAATGCGCACATAGACAGAAAGTCCATTGGTGCACGGCCGTGGGTCGAACCGACGACCTTAGGTATGAGAGTCGCACGTTGAAGCCACTAGGCCAACACTGCTTTCAGATTTAAATTACAAAAGCTATTACACCTCACTAATTAATCATTTATGTGGCAATTTTAACACCGTTTAATATATATGTATGTATTTTGTAGATAGCTTTGTTCTATATTTTGATTTACACCTACCGTAACACGTTATGCGCAAGCGTTTGAACAAAATTCTAATAATGAATTTGATTTAAATTTGATCTTTAAGCCAAGCCAAGACTAAATAGTTTAAAATTTACCTAAATCTTATTCAACAAGATTCCAAGTAAAATCACTAAGTAAATTTGTGTAATTTTTACTTAAAATCATTGAACGTCTTTTGTTTATATAAACAATAAATAACAATGTTTAAAACTATTTTCTCAAACCATTAATTTAAAGCTAACAATTGGACGTAAAATTCGCGATCGGCACGCTAATTTATTAATCATAAATTATTTTAATATCAGATCAAATGCGGTAGGTCCAACAATGTGCTAACATTAAAAATATCTACAATAGGACTTTTGATGTTCACAGTACCATTAACAAAAATGTTTTACGTCGAAAATTAATAAATAACTCTTAACTCGTTGTAATAAGGTCTAATTTGCACGGCGTTTTCGCGTTTTATAGTTGTCGCTCAAGGCAGCTGGCGTAGCGTGGAAAATCAATTTTCACGTGGGCTCGACGGATGTGACATCTGCGCGAGACTGTACTGCAACTACTGTCTGCATTCGAATGTTAAAATTATCCACGTGTTAATTAACGTATAGTATGAAATACGGATTTAATAAAATGTATACTAATACTAGGTGACCCGGCAAACATTGTTTTGCCATGTATATTATTTTTAGGAAACATTTTTTTTGGTTCAATAAAAATAACTATCTACTATAATAAAAAAATAGGGGTTGTTCGTAGAGGGGTGAAAATTAAGGGTTGTATGTATTTTTCTATGTTGTATCATAAAAAAATAAGAATAAAAAATGTTGTCTAAAAAATAAAAGGTTAGGGGTGGACAACCCTTATCACTTAGGAGTATGAAAAATAGATAGTAGCCGATTCTCAGACCTACTGAATATGCATATAAAATTTGATAAAAATCGGTCAAGCCGTTTCGGAGGAGTATGGTAACTAACATTGTGACACGAGAATTTTATATATAAGATTATAGAGGAAAAATTTCATTGTTTGTTTGCATTAAGGCTCCGAAACTACTGAACTGATTTGAAAAATTATTTCACAATTAGAACCCTACGTTATCTCTCATGAAAATGCTGTAGAATATTTTCAAAAAAGGTATTGTTATGTATGAATTTACGAGAATGTAATCCAAGGTCTATATAAAAATTGCTTAACCGCGTACGCTGCGTAAACTATTTACAATATAGCAAAGTATCATATGTAAGAAATAAAACATTCCTTTTTCATATAAAAGTCTATTTATCGAGAATAGCTTTAGGCTATGTAACAACATACTACGACTGAATTATGATGTAATTAGTTAGTTGATTGTCTGGATAACTTCGTCTGAGCTAGAAATCCTACCTTTTTTCTCAGCTTCTCTCTATTTATTTTTAGCAGTTCTGAATCTTTCATATAGAGGTTTGCATTCAAGGTCGTATTGTGTATACAAAAACCAAGTCCACTGTGTATAAAATTATATTTAAAGTGAAAGTCAAAAGTCAAAAATCATTTATTCATATAGGTAGCACGATGTACACTTATGAGCGTCAAAATAAAAGTATATATACATGAAATTCTTCCAATTTTACATTTACTGCCAGTTCTCAAACGGCGTGGAACGGAAGACAAGAACTGGCAATAAAAATGTATGATCAATATCTTAATGTAAAGATTTTGCAGATATTCTCTAAGCGTTACCAGTGTAACAGCAAGTAGCAGCAAGCAGTTGCAGGCAAGTAGTAGGAACATTCTATTTTTGAATTAAAATTTTTCGTCACAAAAGAATTCGAAATTCAAAATCTAGAAACAGTATTACAGAGACATAAACATTATGTATGCCGAGGACCGTATAATTAAAACTTGTTGTATTATTTGGATTTAATATAAATAGTTATTATTACTTTAATAGTAATAAATTAATTTGCAACATAAATTAACTCATCAACGTCTGTAAAAACTTGATCGTAGATCTATCACCTACTTACAAATGTCAAAATATTGCCCGCTGTCCACCCACAGCAAACCTGAAGACCACACATGGTATAAGCGAATCTATCACCGTTACTAATCGTTTTACGCTTTATCGTTCTATTTGTTTTAAGTCGACCGTAACGGAGAATTTAAAAACATCAAAGGGGGTGTAAGGAACGAAGGAGCAATTATAATTTGTCGCGGTTTACCGGAAATAGTTTGTGTCGCACTTAATTATATTCTGAGAAGGCTAATCCTGATAATTATGAAATTTTGACATCGTCGTGTCGTTTCAGCGTATAAGCTAAAGGTTGCTTTAAGTGTAAGCAGATATAAACGAGGGCGTTATTTTTATGTGTGTCTCCAATCACTTTTTTTATTCCTCTTTAATGTATTACATAATATTCTACGGTTTCGATATTTGTAAATATGTGAGGAACATGTAACTAACAATACAATAATTGAACTTTCTGCTGCATTGCTTAATTTGTAAGTAATACTTTGTGCCTATCTTAGTATAGTAGTTTTATTCTAGGAGTACATTGTCTTCACATATAATTATTTAACTAATGTACCTATACAAAATATAGTAAAACCTTTTTTAAAAGAGTAAGTGTGGAGTTTCTTGCCCATTCGTCTCCACACGAAACTACCTTTTGGAAGGGGCAACTAGAATCATCTTTATATTTTATTTGACCGTCAAAAGTGCCATTTTAGGTGGTCTAATTGAAATAAGTAATTTGACTTGACTTGACTTGCTACAACTTTCTTAGGTCTCGGCCTCAGAATTCTGAATCTATTTCATGATCATTTGTCAATTTTATAGACAAGTAGGTGATCAGCCTCCTGTGTCTGACACACGTCGACTATTTAGGTCTACGGCAAGCTGGTTTCCTCACGTTGTTTTCCTTCACCGTTCGAACGAATGATAATCAGCCCTCAGGAATCGGCTGACCTTGAAATAAAAATGAAGAAGACAACAGAGCCCGTACTCCGTAACTTCCAATTTCCATACCGACAGCGATCCCGACGAGTTTTTGTTTTGAACCCAAGATTACGACATCAGCGCTACGGATATTGAGAGGACTACATCATACAAAAACGTCGGGATCGAAATCGCTGTTGAAAGTTACTGAACTGAGTAAGGGCGCATTTATTAGTAATAAAATCCAAGCAAAAGAATTGAACATCTTGGAATTACGATTGCTGTGTAATAAATATATTCGATATTGTATTATATTATCAAGGACCTATACGAACAGCAATAACATTTTCTTTACCACTACTCGTCTTTGTAAGTAATTGATGGGTTTATTACATAAAGTCATGTAAAACTGTTATGAACGAACGTATTTAAGCCAATTTTTACACAGGATCAAACAAGAAGGGTTGCTAAATTAACGTAATTAACATTAACAGTTTAAACAACATGAAAATATAATGGGCGCATTTATTACAGTTGTTAATACCTATCTGACAACAAAGTGTTTGCAGATGAGGCTATTTAGAAAAAAAGGTTACGATAAAATACATATAAAATCACTTTATTTGACGCAAAAACAATTACATTTTGTACTTACATTCTAAAGGTTATACACATAACATAGACAACGAATCGTTGAGTTACACTATTCATTTTGGTTAACCTCGTACATAAAATAATTCTATGAGCACTAGGTAAACTAGGCCTAGCCTGTATCTTAAACGCTAGTTCCTTCCAGTGTCATTAACAAATTGGTTAAGTTGTTTGTCATTAGATGTTTATTCGGGTTATATGTTTATTAAACTAAATGAGAGTAGAATCTAAATAAGTTGTTGCAACTAGCTAGTTGTTAACTAGCTTCCTTTTTATTACAAACTAGCAGATCGGCCAAGCATTGCTGTGGCTAAGGTTTTTGTTATATTACATAGTAGCAAACTATTCAAAGGAAACGGTAGGAGAACAACAGTCATGGGGACCACCATGCTTTTTTGGTGGTTATGCCATTCAATTGTAGCTTATGTGAAACGTTGGTACTTTCAACACAGCGCCATCTGTTAGAATTTTGACTATCAAATAATAAACAAATATTTTACAATAAAATAATATTGCGAGTATAAATTTAGATGAAAGCTATCCTATCTTTTAAGTTGGATCAAACTACACACGGTGTGCAAATTTGATTGATATCGGCTCGGCAGTTTAGGAGTCCATAGCGGACAAACAACGTGACACGTAATTTAAATATTAAGATTAATGCAAATTATTACAAGCGGAAATTATAAGCATTAATTGATAACTAACCTTTAAGAATGTTCTCCCTTAAGAATATTGCTTGTCTTTAAGGGATCGTAATGAATAGCGAAAATTGTCAATTTATTTTGACAAGCACCCTCGCTCTTTACATTTATATAGGATTTACTTACAGCCAACCACTTTGTTCTGTTATTATGATGCTGATGACTTTGGTTCGGTTAAGTGGATTTTTCGAGGACATTCAAAATGTCATTCAATGTGATGGATATCTGACGTGACTGCTGGATGACGAGAGCAAGCGCAGGGCCAAAGGTGTTATTTGCTCATCCGAGGGATGCTCAAACTTCCAGATTGCGGGATACCATTGATAAAAATATCAAAGCGGCCTATTCTAATTTGTAACCTCGCTATAACCCGGTGAGGGAAAACAAAGTAAGAAAACCGTCATGCCTTAGGCAGCGTCCTAATTGGGAGCGATCGTACGATGGCGCGATGCGTTTTTCATCTCACGATCAAAATGTCACTCCAAGTGTTGGCCCTTGCCCCTCTCGTCCCGCGCCAATCGCGCGTCGACGCATCGCGTAGTAACCGATTAGGACACTCAAAAGGCGAATGCTACACGCTCGATATTTATCGTGATATTTATCGTGATATTTATCTTGTATTTTTTTAGTATACTACACACTCGATACGGATCGCGTCAGTACGACGGTAACTTTCATTGAGTACACTCGTACGTTTCGTGTTATAATAATGAGTAACAATATTAAGAAAGCTTGCGTTGCTATTATATTAGCGATAGCATTGAAAAAACGTATAAAGCGAAAGAAATGGGCGAAACATTGGTTTCAAGATAGAGAAAAATATACACATCTGAATTTATTAAATCAAATTACCCTATCAATCGGCTTTTCATTTTTATTCAAAAATTTCAGCATATGAAATACCCAAGACTTTGGATTGTATACATTTTCAGCTGCAGCACCCGATCGCTTCGAATCTGTTATTTTTTTTAATTCTTTTCTATAGTTCGATTTTAATGAATTGATCTTGGCAATCACGTCTTTAGCTGTCGCGCCTGGTTTAATTTTCTTAAAAATTTGAAGCAGCTGCTCATACGCATTCGCCCTTTTCACTTTATTAATTATGTTTGCATTTGAACTGTCCCATATCTCAGGTAGTGTTTCTAATACAAGTATAAATTCTTTCAAGTGTTTTTGGTCGTTTGTTTGAAGTGCGGAGGGCGCCGACTCAATATGCGCGTCCTCTTCCATCGCTGGCAGAATTAATTGTGACGCGATAAATATCGAGCAGAGACTAGACGCTCGATATTTATCGACGATAATTGATACGGATCGTGGATTTTTAGATTTCTAGAAATCCAGCGATCCGTATCACGGATCGTGATACGCATGTACTACACATCGTAATTTTGGATCACGATCCAAATATCACGATAAATATCGAGCGTGTAGCATTCGCCAAAGAGATCTGTTGCTTTGATTACATGATCGCACCATCAAACGCATCGTACGATCGTTATTAAAGCATTTCATGTGCTCGCACGATTACTTGCGAGGCAAATAGGACACTCTGATGAAATCTGTATGTTTGAACTCATCGCACGACGAGACCGCATCGTGTCATCGTGCGATCTTCGCCAATTAGGACAACGCCTTAGACCCAGTGGACGGTGTGTGTCAGGTACAGGTGGCTGATCATCTCCTTGTCTATGAGAAAAATCAAATGATCATGAAACAGATATAGAAATCTGAAGCTCACACCTAAAAGGTGCTACATTTTTTTTGTCTATGAACTCGAGACTTCACGACCTACAGTCGACGTGAAAATCAATACCTGCAGCTGGTCGTCAAGGCAGAATACGAAATTCGACCCATATCACCTCGACGTCCGTCGTTCCACGACCTTTTATGACACTATGTGGAACCAGCTGCCCATTGAAGTATTTCCGAACCAATTCGAGTTAGGGTCGTTCAAGATAAGAGCGTTCCGATTCCTCAAAGGCCGGCAACGCACTTGCCTTCTGGTAATGTGGCGCTACAATCTCTTTAGGTCTTGGCCTCAGAATTCTGAATCTGTTTCATGATCATTTTTAAATCTAATAGGCAAGTAGGTGATCAGCCTCCAGTGCCTGACACATGCCGTCGACTTTTTGGGTCTAAGACATGTCGGTTACCTCACGAAGTTTTCCTTCACCGTTTGAGCAAATGTTAAATGCGCACATAGAAAGAAATTTCATTTGTGCACAGCTGGGGATCAAACCTACGATCTCAGGTATGAGAGTCGCACGCTGAAGCCACTAGGCCAACACTGCTCTAATCTAATCGTGCCCATATGTAATACTCAGATGAGCCTCCTGACAGTTGGCCCCTATAAAAAATCTGATTAAAACACTGCGTACTTAACTCATTACATTAACGTTATTCTGCACTTTGTTTTGCGTATTTTCATAATAATACATATCAATTAAAGTCATTATTTATAGTCCATTCATGGGAGCGTATTTATATGTATGGTAGTAGGGCGGCTGCACACCCGAAGTTAGGAACACCGTGACGTATCGCGATTTTCACGCACACATCCCGGCGCGCTGCCTTTGTCACAAAGGAAATTAACTAGTTGCGCCTCGTCTACGGTCAGCAAATAAGTAAACAGCCTACGGGCTGTTTAGCTATAGGTTTTTGAATGTCATACTTATGTGAGCTAAGCTGTGGAATAGATTTTAGTTATAAAATGTTTTATTCTTGTAGCTAACATATGAACTTTAAAAAAAAAAGTTAATATCAAATTTAAGCTATTTTATATCGAGCTAAAGGGGTGGTAACAGCTTAGTCGCGGTGCCAGGTGAGTGAGTATTTAAGGCTTTTGCAGTGAAGTATAATGTATAAAACGTATTTTAATATGTTAGTAGAATTACGTACAACGGACCAATTATGAGTCTGAACGGAAAAAGAGTCCACCAACCTATGTTAGTGGAATTTGATTATATCTTCTGTTTTTTGGTGTCTTAGCAAATGTTAACCACCTAAACGATCCTTATTAAACACTGCTGTTTCTGAAGTCGGTTAAGAAACTACTTAGTTTTTGTAAAATTATTTCCATTAATCTACCCATTACAAGTTGAATTTATTTCCTATCTGTACTGGTTATAATCAACCGTCAGTCCGCCAATGAAGGAAGCACTATTGTTATAATGTTGAATGAAAACTTCTATTTGAGTAGATATTAGACATTTTTTATATTTTCAAACTTATTTTTAGCAGCTGGCGAATGATTAATCAGACTGTCAAGAGAATTTTGAAGCCATGAAATTATTTTTCACGGCACACCTTTAATCTTGCACTTGATTATATTTTAAACAAGTGTTCTGTTTGTATTCAATGAAATATCATATTAAATTCTAGGTGTATTAAATCCCTAAAGAGCAGTGTTGGCCTAGTGGCTTCAGCGTGTGACTCTCATACCTGAGGTCGTAGGTTCGATCCCCGGCACCAATGGACTTTTTTTCTATGTGCGCATTTAACATTTGCTTGAACGGTGAAGGAAAACATTGTGAGGAATCCGACATTTCTTAGACTGCTGATCGGCTGATCCTATACTTGCATATTAGATTTAAAAATGATCATGAAACAGATTCAGAAATCTGATTCCAAGAACTAAAGAGGTTGAAGCGCATCTGATTTATTTATTAATATTATCAAATCCCAAAATAGGTATTACGAATGTACACTATTATATACATTCGTAATACCTATATAAACAAAACTTTCTTCAAAGCCTTATGTATCATCAGAGGTTGGTTTTGTAAAACTCTCTGGAGCATAGAGGCAAATGCAAGCCTATGGGTCGAAAGTTCAAACTTCGACTATTCATTTACAGAAACCTTTGTTACGGCCTATATCCTTCAGAAGAGGCCTATAAATTCAAACTCAAACTCAAAATATCTTTATTCATGTAGATAAACAAGTGCACTTATGAATTGTCAGAAAGAAGTTAAATTAATTGTAAATTTACATTTACTACCAGTTCGCAAGTCAAGGGCGTAGAGCGGGTAAGAAGAATTGGCAAGAAACTTTCCGCCACTCTTTAATCACCAAGTATTTTCATACAAATTGTTTGAACTGGAGCAAATCAATACCACGAATTAGGATCATTGAAGTGTTCCTCAAATTTATAAAAGCTTTATTGATAAATTTTCGTTTAAGAAGGCTTTGAATTTATTTAGTGATAATTCCCTAAAATTTGAATTATAATGGAATTTTTTAAAGTATAATTGAAGATAATGTACAATATTTGCACTAAGGTACAAAAGCCCTAGGAGGTAACTATAAAATATAGTTATGCATTAATAGGAATAACTATTGCTATTAATACGGATATAGCATACAATTATTTTTACAGTTGATTGCAATATCAGCTTCCATTTCAATAATCCACGTTCTCACATCGAAGATAATTGTGCATCGACGGAATATCTCGATAAGACTTCATATTAAATAAGGAAATCGCTTGAACGGGTAAAGTATATGTGTATGTAACGCACTGTCGTATTGGAGTATACGGAAAATGTATTAATTATTTTTATTTATTATTAGGGGGCGTCCATTAAATGACGGTGTTTTCTTAAATTTTCTGTGACTCCCTCCCCCCCTGGTGAGACGTCGTGAGATTTTATTCAACCCCCTCCCCCAACCCCCAATCTCACGTGAGATTTTTCAAAATGTGGGTTTCTTACGTAAACGCGTTGGATTGTTATTGTAAAAAGAAAAAAAAAATTGCTTCCTTTTATTTACGACTAAAACAAAATAAGTGAAATGTTGAGCGTTTAGGTATGGAGTTAGCGGGAAGTTGCTGAAATGGCCTTTAGGGTCAACCGTTTTCCTAATTTTGTTTTTTCAATCAGACAAAAAATTGCTTGATATTTGCCGAGCCCCCCCTCTCTCCAACGTAAGATTAAATAAGATTTGACTCGACCCCCTCCCCCCCTTAAACACCTCACGTAATTTATGAACGCCCCCTTACTTGGACGATTCCTGGCGTAGGTAATAATTAATATTATTAATTAAAATAATTGTCAATTCTTGCACTCAAGTATATTACCCCTCAATCTGAAGCGTAATCTATCTGAAGAATACTCTATTGACAAATCTTTTGTCCAATGAGACAATTAACAGAGACGGGAGATATTTTCTCACGAATTTTCGCGTGGGCGACTCAGACACGATTGCTAGATAACTTTGGCAAAATTTGTTAGTATTATTAAAACAAATAACTAATGAATGAATATCCACAACACATTAATGTGTCTTTGTGTCCAGGGTCTGTAAGAGTGCAACAATTTATTTGCGTCAATAAAGTTTTCATTAATACAGTCGACTCTCGATAATTTGACACTCGTTAATTTGAATCTCTCGATAATTTTTTCCGGTCCCTTGAAAAATACTACGATAAATTGAATAAAATCAATGATAATTGGTCCCTTCGGTAATTTGAAGTTGAAAAAGTATTATCTTGCTCGCCAACATGCGATAATTTGAAATCCGGTCTTCCCTACTCTCTATAATTTGAAGCGTATATCATGCACATACCTGTCGTTTGTTTACATACATGCACAGACTTGTCAATTGTTCACATAAATGAGGTATGAGTAAGTTCGCATTCCAGTCTTCTTTGAATTTGTGAATAATTGTTATAATAATTGTTAATACATAATAAGAATATAGAAATAATAAGTAACAAATTTTGATCAAATTCTTATTTCCTTCAGTCGCCCCTCCCCCTTGTGGTTATTCAATCACTTGTTATTTTAAACTCTTGATAATTTGAAATTTATCTCTGGTCCCTTGAGTTTCAAATTATCGAGAGTCGACTATAATTAGACGGCTCAGTGTATTGTAGCAGGTTCTCTAACTTCCAATAGCGACAAAGATTCCGATGCCAAAGTTTTAGTATGCAAGTTCGTTGTAGTTCTCCCAAAATCCGTAGTGCTGGCGTTACCTTGGAATCGCGTGGTACAACAACTCATTATTGGGACTTTTATGATTGGAAGTTACAGAGTAAGGGCCCTGTTCCCGAAAAATAAGGTAACATGAGTCATTTTCTTGAAATTGTCTATGGCAAATCTTTCCATGGGGCTTGCTAAGATCGTGATACCAAACGAGATATTATATACCTTTTTTGGCTATAATAATTAAGTAGCATTATAGGTTTCAAGCATTTTTCAATATAGGCAAGTCAGCCTTGTGACTGATACATCGTCATAATTGGCTCACACACAAATAAAAAGCGTATTGAATTTAACATAGCGGCATTATTAGCACCAAGCGCTAAGAAATGCCGAAATTCTCATTATTTCCTTTACCGCATACTAGAGGTCCTGTCCAGCAGATGGGGCAAAGGTCATCCAGCGTAAAGAAGCTGCCTGATCGGGCAGCTGTCTTAATTTCTCTCCGTGTCATTCCAGCTTCCTTGGCTGCGAAGTATCATTGCAGAGGCGAACTTTAACTCCATAAGCAGTTAGATCCTTGGTGCATAGTTTGGAATTGAATACACGATCTGAGGGTTGAGAATCTGTTAATACTGTTACTTAAAGTACGTATATAGTAACTTAGACTATCATCAGTAATTTAGCATCAGCGAAAATTCTTTAATTTTATGTTTTAATAGCATTCTTACGGCGAAGCTGATTGCGCCCTCAACCGAGACATTTAAACGTATTTTTGTAGTGGAAATGACTCAATTCCCACGGTTTTGTTACTTTGACGATTGTCAAATGTTATACAAAAGTTAGGAAAAAATAAAATAAGTTTTCATGTGCCTTGACCGTCACTTAAAGCTTCCGTGTATCAAATCAAATATTCTTTTGACATACTGAAGTCATATTGTCTTTTATTGACATAACCTTTACACATTTAAAGAAAACACTTTTTTACCGGATTGAAGTTATATTACTTAGCGCTTCTGGCGGGTTCCTGCGCGGCGGCTGAGACGAACATCGATGTGATGAGCATTTGGTGTTGTGCTTAGGTCTTGGGTGTTTAAATATGTATTTATATGCCTATCTATCTATAATATGTATGTATATCTGTTGCCTAGTACCCATAACACAAGCTTCACCAGCTTAGCATGGGACTATGTCAATTGGTGTGAATAGTCTTTAAAAAAAAAAAGATCATCCCAGACATGCTCAATTGGATGGAGGTCTGTCCTACCCCTAATGATACGATCTTCGTGGAATTAAACTTTGATATGTATCATAATATATTTTGTTACGATATTTTAGAATCGATTTACTGAGACCAGTTATAACAAAACACAAATATTCAACAGCAAATGAAAAAATTCAATTATTATTGACTTCATTTTCGTTTTAATAGAGCACTCGCGGTTAAATGTGATTTAATATTGTAACCACGTCGAAATTTGTACTTTCGCCGCAAACCGCTTTCTGCTGTAATAAACTCGCAAACACTTTGATATTAAATTACGAGAAAATGTGACCTATTTACTGAAGTAAGGAATATTAGAAAACTTTTGTGAAAGCTCCGCGAATTCAATTATAATATTATTATGTCACCACAACAAGCAAAAAGATTGCTGGAGCCCACTTACAATGGCTCCACCAACATAGTCCTAGTGAGAAGATTGAAAAGGACAAAACCTAAATTAGTGAATTAGTGTTAGTGCATGTTAGCATTAAACGCTAAACAGTGGTAGGAAAAAATAGTAGGCAAGAACAGTGCGTCTTTCCATTAATAGAGACTGTAGGTAGTGGTTTAGTTTATATAATTTTTAGTAAACTAGGATGGAATTATATTACTTATTAGTTTTAATTTAGGCGTAATGTTAAATGATGTCTTTGTGCTGCCCTGCGATTCTGTAATTCACTTTTCGAACTCACGTAGCGGTTTTCGCATCGGCGGTCGCTCTCAAATCAGTCGTGACGCAGTCATTTTATGATTTGGCATTCTGAAAAGGTGGGAGCTTGTAGTTTATTGTTTATTAAAAATAATAATTAAATAAATAATAAATTGGATGTCTGGGGTTATCTATGGTATACGAAATGTACTATTTTAGTAAATTGTTTAAGCTCTTGATTAGCGACTCTGATTACCATTCATCACGTTGGTGTTTAGTCACGTTC
Source organism: Pieris napi (assembly GCF_905475465.1). Classification (NCBI taxonomy): domain Eukaryota; kingdom Metazoa; phylum Arthropoda; class Insecta; order Lepidoptera; family Pieridae; genus Pieris; species Pieris napi. The sequence goes on from NC_062255.1 coordinate 5,663,459, forward strand.
AAACTTCTGTTGAAAAAAAAAAGTTACACCAGATTGACAAGAACAATCAATTCAAGTTTTTTAAAATTGTAATTTACGCTTAAAACGTGATTCTGATGACCAACTTCTTTTAATTAATAAATTGTTTAGTTTTTGTGAGCCTAATTATTATTCAAAACATTTGCCTTGCGATTCTGTAACTCACTTTTGTGAGTGTAAGTGAGCTACAGAATCGCAAGGCTGGAGTGAAAAATATAAAATATTATATTCAAGTCTGCAATGTTGGAGATTCGCCTTCTTTCGAGTCGCGGCACCTTGTATGAAATAAACCTTTATAAACAGTAAGTACACACAGCTCATACATATTTCTGTATTGTCAAGGTGGTCTGTCAGCACAGCCGACTCACCCAAGCATAAATTATCTGAAACAAATTTCTAAGGGATTTTTCGAGTAATGGCGCACTGTTCTTGAAACTCGACATGGTAACAATACATCGATAAAACTTATCGTCGGGTCAAATATTCACTTGTTTGCGATTTTGAGAACATATTTGAAGATACACTTTGCTCTGTAAATAACTTTATCTGTGTTTTTGTTTATGGTTCTTTGCTGTGTTATAGGCTGAATTTGGCTCGGTTTTTATTACAATTTTGCAACTGTAGCCTATTAAGCATGCTATTAATTACATCTGGAGGTGGTGCATTTGTAGCGGTGGGTTTTTATATATACGAAATCATTTTTGTACGGAGTAAAAAAACTATAAGGAAAGCAGCTAGTTAGATACCCGACATCTAAGGGGTCTGGGTCCTTGTAAAAAGTAAAAGTAAAAAATCATTTAATCATATAGGTAACATAATATACACTTATGACTCGTCAGTAAAGAAATACATATTAATGCTTCTAATTTTACATTTACTGCCAGTTCTCAAGGAGCTGCAGCCATTACACCATGTTCCACGTGACATATCAAGTAATTAATAATAATAACATTAATAAAAAATAAAACAAATACTTGTCCTCTATCAGCAGGAGGCATGTTGAAATTTAATTTTTAACGCACTTACATTCTCGTGGGAACAACACGCAAACACATAGTCGAAATAACCAACATCACCGCATACACGAATTCAAGTACGACCAGTCACCACAAGCAGCACCCGTTCACGAGCATGACGCATGGCCAGCCATCGGCCCCCTTAACAACTTGAACCCACAGGCAATATTTCTGTGTTTGTTTCATTTTTTTCACATTCATTCTTTATACGAAGTGTTCAATCTCTTTTTACTTATTGTTATCTATTTCTAATTAAAAGGATATGATCAGCCGTTATTGTTTGAAGGTCAAAGTCCGAGCTAAGCCGAGTTGCAGCCAACAGGTTTAAATATTCAGCTACATTGCTCTTGTCAACTTCGCTAAGTCTTTTTACATGAATATAGAAACATTTTTCTACTAAGATCAGAAGACAGATAAAAATTACAGTATTAATTTACACCATAGATGCCGAACAATAATTATAAACCTTATACAACTAATAATTTTATTTATAAAAAATAACACTTAGATTCACGCAGTCTCCCCAAACCTGTCACAAATTTATAAATGATGCCGAGGAACGGTAAGCAGCGAAATAATAAGTGGGTTTTGTGACTTCTTTTTTATGTTACAGGAGGCAAACGGGCAGGAGGCTGTGATACGGACACTCGCAGCGCCAGAAGGCTCGCAAGCGCGCTGTCGGCCTTTTAAGGAATGGTACGCTCTTTTCTAAGTACCTAAAGTCGTGGTTCGGAAATACTTCAGTGGGCAACTAGTTCCACATAGTGGTGGTGCGCGGCAGAAATAGCCTTAGGAAACGCTCAGTTGTGGAACGACGAACGTCAAGGTACGGATGGTATTTTATATTCTGACGTCGATGATGAAACTCAGCTGCAGGTATTACTGACTACTGGCGAAGGACAGTTCCTGAGCTCCACTCACACACACTCCACTCACACACACACAGGCATGCCTCTGGGATCTGAAACAATTTTCAAGAGGGATATTTATCAGTTATACTAAAGAGCTTGCAACACTTGCTTTACTAAAAGAATACTAAAAGCGTTAGTTCACTACCAGGTATGGTACTTCGACCCCCGATTTCTAGGGTTGAGCCTAACAGCTAGTCATATAGTGAAAAATAAAATGTTTCATTAACATATTACGAATGTATAAAATCTTAAATTCATACCGTTATGATTCTATTTAAAGAACAAACGTTTGTTTGAGTTAAAAGCTCTTTCCACGGTCAGCCATGTTTATCTTTGAACAATGTATGAGAACTTTTCAGTGAGTTTTTATGACTTTATCAGGAATGGTCTGGAAAATGCTTATGTTACAAACGTTTGTTTTCATTTATTAAATATTTCATTTAATACAAAAAAAATAAACATTTGGAGGACTAATATTAATCTCTTTTAGTATTAAGCCTATTAAAGTCAAGTAAAGGTTTTGAATATTATTTTTATCTCAATTAAGGTTAATAATACTTTAAATTGAACCCTGACCCTGAAACAGATATTTTTTACGTAAAAGGGGTCCTAAATCTTAATATTGTAATGCATACTTATAATCAATAAATATATTTTTATTTTAAATATTAAATTCGAATAGATATTTTTTATATATAATTTTGTACCACTGTTATCTTTTTAACTTCAGATTCAGGCTGTTCGAGCCAAGGCTGTACATTTTGCTCACTAAGGCTTTCTTAGTTTTATGAGCATGGCGATTACCTAAATAGTCGGAGTTACGCCACGAAAGTTTAGCCAGACGCAGGCACTCTCTTCAGCATTATAAGCATTTAATTAATTAGCATATATTCTATTGTTGTGGGTGATATATATATATATATATATATTTAAAAAAAAAACTATTAATTAAAGAACCCCGATGACATAGGGACCGTAATAGTTAGGAAGTTTGTGACTGCAATTGTACTCCTACATTGTCAAAAACTACTAAATAATTGTATGGTAAAGTTATTTTGGAGTTTTCATCTTTTGTAACAACAATTATCTTGACAATGACAATGATTAAAGCTTTCGTTAACTATCATAAAGATCTCGAAAGGTCACATTCACTCTAGTGACTTGCACATTCAGTGAGAAACGGCTAGGGTTAATACATTTAATGAGCCCATTACCAGTTAGCCGATATCAACGAACCGACGCCGAAACGTATTTGACACGGCGAGCACAGATAATGGTACAAGCAGTATTACATATGCACAAAAACGCAAAGTTTTCAAATATCTATGTAGAAAACTTGGAACTATAAGCATTTATGAAGCCGGTTAAACGTAATACGTCTTATACTTGTTAAATGGCCAAGTACTTATGTCCTGAATTCTCTTACTTTAATGATGTACCAATCAAGTTGCTGTGGCAATAAAGTTTTTGTTAAATTGTTGTTTTGTTTTCTCTTTGAGTTTAACGTGCTGTCATAAACTTGAAATGAACATATCGTTCATATGTATCCAGAAATCGAAGAGAATAAAAGAAAGTTTGACGACTCATTGGTCTAGTGGTTAGTACCCCTGACTGCGAATCCATGGGTCCCAGGTTCGATCCCCGGCTGAGATGAACATCGATGTGATGAGCATTTGGTGTTGTGCTTAGGTCTTTAAATATGTATTTATATGTCTATCTATATATAATATGTATGTATATCCGTCGCCTAGTGCCCATAACACAAGCTTCACCAACTTAGCATGGGACTAGATCAGTTGGTGTGAATCGTTTTAAAAAAAAAAGTTGCACGGCTTTTAATCGTATACCTGAATCTCCCACTATAACTAGTTTAATGTAGACCTATTTGGTTTTTGTATTAATAACTTAAATATTACTAGGTTTATTTACTACGCATTTTATAATAGGTTCATTATTTAGAACTATTCTTAAAGAATGATTCGGTTATTTTTCTCTTTTTGGCGTTCCGGCGTTTTATCATCCGCGGCTTCTGATGATAATATACTGTGGCTCGGGCCTAGATGACACGTTCGAAGTACATAAGAACAAACATGATAAATCACACGTCTTCATATCATCAGATAAATGTCGCGACCATGTCACGCTATTCTGCATATTCAGGTAAAAACCTTACCTACACTATGTAAAAAGTTGTGGCAATTCATATATCTTTGATAAGTTCTTTATAATTTGCTTCTATGGACTATAGTCTATATTCACCGGGACATTGGGTGGACACTAATTCTTTGCCAATTTACCACAGAGTATAAGAGCCTATAGACAATGCATAGCAAAACATAAGAATGTAAACTCCTTGGTGATAACTTCGTGGAATTGACCTTTGACCTGTACAATAAACAAACATTGTTTAAAAATAACAATTATGATTTCGTATTATTCGTTGTTCTATTTTCAAATTTCGTTAATAGTCTGTGCGGATAGAGAACCGAGGGATTTGACGTCGCAGTAGTGCTAGTTACCTGTTTTAGTATGTTGGCAACACTGCTTCATCATTATAGTTCTCGATACTTAACATGATAAATAAAAGTATATAATGACGCGCAATAAGAATTATATTAGTTCGCATAACCGCCACGGTATTTCTCTTTCCGCAAAGACTATACAATTGTTTTGACTTTCGCAACTTGGATTCGAAATTCGAAATTTGTTTTCGAATTCGAATTTCAAACTTTAAATAGCCTTAATAACAGTATTATTATTTATCAGTGTCCGGTTACTGAAATAAATTGGCCTTCAATGTGTATCCGAGGTTGCCTTGGTAAGTTTTCGATCATAATGATGGATGCCTGTTTGCTTTATGTTACTTGAGAAATATCGAAACATTTTAAACAGAGGAAATAAATTAGGTTGAACAACTCAACTGCTAGGATGGGTGCGAGGTTCACACTTAGGGTAAATCGACTACAGCATAGGGCTAATTTCAGTAACGAGACCTTCTTTCCGTTAAGTATGACGTAAGCACATATGACATTTGACATAAAGGAGTTTTAGCACCAAGTCTCAACTAAAGGTATAAGCGCAATAAATACTTGCAAGCACGGTGAAGGAAATCTTAAAAAAACCGTAATATCTCTCACAAAAGGTGACGACGCAAAGATGTCTCTATCTATAATTCCAAATAAATAATATTGTTGTACAATGTTTTATTCATAATTTAAAAACCATCAATTATAGATGAACATTTTTGAAGTTATACTTTTTTAGGCGCGTTATGAAAAATTGATGAGAGTGAAATTTTTCGATGCGCGCGCACCGTTACACAAATTAACAGAATGAAGTTGCCCACGGAAGATGCAACGGCATTGGACATACATAATTTGAAAACAACATTCGAATAATAATATAATTTATGTTCCACTAAATGTAAGAGAATAATAATAAATATTTATTTATTTATTTTTTCAAATGTAAACTGAACTTTATTGACTATAATGACTCTTTTTCCAGTTTTTGATTATTTAATTGTAATTAATTATTTGCATGCAATCAAAAACTATTTTTAATAATGCCAAAGAAGTATAACTTCTTACGCGCGTACATAAGTACACGCACCTTTTTTTTTCAATTCTCTGTAGTTGCAAAAAGTGAAGAATAAGTTCTTTAAGAAAATTGTTGCAATAATTGCGAGTCATTTCTAATCTTAACCCATTAATTAGACAGACAAGCCTTCAAAGGCTATATTTCACATCCTGACAAATGCCTGCATTCCATCACACCGGATAAAATATTATTAAAACAAACAAATGAACAAAAAATATATCTTTCGAATGAGTCCAAATCAATGCGAGCTTCGGTACTTCGCCGACTTACCAATTCCAAAATGTCGTATGTAGATGGTCCGTTACATTTTAAAATAAACCGTAAGTAGTTAATTTTAGGCTTTAATTTTCCCTGTTTGAACAAAGACAATAAGTAGAGGCGGTCGATTAGTTTTGTAGCAGTAATTTAATGTAACAGTTAATATGACAGCGGGCATGTGTATACCAGCAGGTTGTCTGTTGTAAACTCACACTTGGAGGTCCAAAGCATTTGTGTTCGTGATAAGCCAACTGATATTTATGTTCTTGCCGATTAATGAGAGCTATTAATTAATGGTACACTTCTGTTAAGTAGATTGATTAATTGATTTTGGTTTTGGAATGTTTTACGAGCATTTGAAATTGGAACAAGTTTGTGGGATTAAATATGCTTTATCTATTGCAGAGATTTTGTATTCCATTTTTGAATTATTTTGTTTTTTTGTTACGAAAGAAGTTGTTAAGGAAATAATTTTTTTAATAGTTCTGTGTTGCCAAAGATATATGTCACAGATCAAATAGATATTAAAGCGACAAATGTTTTATATCAAAGCGTATATAATTCAGTAGTTATTACATTTTTTACTATGTAATTAGGGATTTTTTCTGAATTTGCTAATTTTGGCCGTGTTCCTAAAATATAATAACATTTCTCCGACGCTGGACAACAACTTACGAAAAGTATAATTTAAGCGATTGTTGTAATAGAATAAGGTAAATTTTTCCAATATTTTTCAATGCCTTATTAAATCGCCTACGTGATTTCAAATGATTTTAATATATAATTAATATATTATAACTAAATAAACATATAAATTGTAATAAAATACTTTAATTTCGGATACTAAATTTAAATTACGTTGGAAATTATTACAATAAAATATGTTAATAATTATTTATTTATATTCTTATATCTACACATAATAAAAGTACCATATGTTTAAATTTAAAGTAATCTTTTAAGTCTTTATAAAATTATTCTAGTCTTACTAGCGCCATCTAGTGGCGTCAGTATAAACTATAATAAAGGTTTAATAAACGGTTTCCTAAACCTTTAATTAAGATTTATAGTAATGGATATCCTTAAATATACCTTGGATATCCTAAATCAATTCCCGACTAATCTTTTTATAGAACAAAAGGCAAACGGGCAGAAAGCTCATCTGATGTTAACTGATATCGCCAGCCATGGGCACTCAATACCAGAGAGCTAGCCTTTTTTGTACCTTGCCTATTATTAAACGTGTTTATGTAGCTGGCCTATTATTAAAAATTATTAAAACAGTTGGTAAATGTGGCATTTTTAATTCGGCGCTCAATTTCAACTTAGCATTACAAAATGAAATATCGCGGAAATATAAAACTAACTGTCACCAGATCCGAATCGCCTGACAAATTGGTTATTTACGGGAGATTTACACGATTTGATACCAAGAGGTCGGATGTTAAAACCCGTGGGGATTCGTGCTAGAAATGTCTAATTTCACCTCTTTCACACTTTCTTGCAAAATATTTGATGAGGAAATTTTCATAGATTTTCCTTAACACGTTCACTTATATAATTCACTTCATCACTATTATGCAACATAGTGTATTTATAATTTGATAGAAAAGGAAGTAGGGGTAGAAGTCTAGTAGATAAATCGATTTTTTGATAAAATCATTAAAACAGCGAAGTACCTACCTTAATTTCCGAAATAACTGTTTAAATATTATATATTCGGTAGGCTTATGTTGTATCATTTACTTTATCACAATCCATACTTAATTACTTATTATTAAATAAAACTACTTATAACAAAACATATATTGATAACAATTATTTTGTATAGTAAAAAAAGGATGACAATTATGATATTTATTTGATAAATATCGAAAGAAAATAATTCAGTATTATATTTTAAAATTGGAACATAATGTTCCAAATTTAAAATTCTCAAAACTTGCATTCAAAAAAATTGTACTTAGAAAACAACTCATGTCAATATATGAAAGTTATGGATGAAAATAAAAGCATATTTGGGAAACGCTTTGGGCATTTCGATTTGAATACGTCTTTAGGAGTTCATGAGAGCTTGTGTCGGAGTAAATTATGAGTAAACAGTGTTATTTGAGATGAAATGTGAACCAATTGATGTCTTTGTTCGGTACAGACACGTTTTATTACCGGCCGAGGGCTGCTGACTAAGTCTTACTTTGTCTACTTGAGTAATAATTCGCAGAATTTATTCGATAATTAAATATCATGTATGAAAATTCAAAATTCAAAAATCATTTAATCATATTGGTAACACTTTGTACGACTTGTCTGTAAAGAAATACATATAAATGCTTCTACTTTAACATTTAGTGCCAGTTCTCAAATCAACGGCGTAGAACGGAAGAGAAGAACTGGCAATAAACTCTCCGCCACTCTTTTTAAACGCCATATGGTTCGTTGCTTTAATAATCTTGGGCTTTACAAAAATGCGTCGGTTTATACAGAATACAGGAATTACGTAGTACAACAATCACATTCTGAACTATCCGTTAATAATACATTTAAATATTTTATTAACGGATTGATGAGAGCATTGTTGGCCTAATGGCAGAAAACCGGCCTAAACCCAACAAGTCCACGCTATATCAGGCACCACACACCGGCATCAGGCTGATCACCTACTTGCTTATTAGAAAAACAAATGATCACGAAACAGATCAGAAGTCTGAGGTCCAGACCTAAAAGGTTGTAGCGCCACAGGTGTGTTTTTCTGACTTATAATGGTTACCGTCGCACGCATGTTGCTCATATTTAATTGTAAAAGTAAAATAGTTTCCGAGTGTATCAAAAACGTACAAAATACAAATATCTCCTTTCTATAATATATTAGACAAATATACTACGTATTTGTCTCACTGAACTCTGCAAAGCACAGGAAATATAGATGTTAACTTGGCGAGTCATTCGCTTGCAATCTAAAAAGTGCGAGTAGAAATTTCTATGATTTTATTGTTTTTTGCCACCTTCTCCTATATTTACAAGTATATATAATATAATACTTAAGATTTCCTCAACATATTTCCAATACAATTTTTTATCAGCCAAGAGATGACAATAAGGCAACCAAAATGGCAAACAAAATTAAAATGAGAGAAGATAGCACGCGGACGGCTGGTATATATGTCTTTGATCCCTTGACCTGTGTGGGCTCGTTAGGCCCCTCTTACCTCCCTCGGAGAAACACAAGAAAGAATGAGTCTTTCTTCAAACTATTTTGTTCCCCTGGACCGTACGGTTCAAGTGTACTGGCGCTAATTAAAGATTTAAGTTGGCACCTAGTATATAGAACCGGTGATTTCAGAGTTGGTGCTTTCCTTGCTCGAAGAATACAGCGAGGAAATTCTGCCAGCTTCAAAGGTACATAGACAGCTATAGGGGCTATTTATCATTTTGTAATTATTATTATTACTATATAGGTCACGAATATTGTAAATACTTTATTCAAACCTTATTGTTATCTTTATATGTATAATTCTACTGTACGTGTGTATGTGACTGAACTCCTTATAAACGGCTGGACTGATTTGAATTTATTTGATGTATGCATTAAGACATGTGTACAGGACAACGTCTGTCGGATCCGGTAATTATAATATAAATATGTAAAACTTCCAATAACAGAAATAGGTATATATGATAGTAATTTAAAAAGGCAATTTTTATTTATTGCCAGGATTGTAAGAACAAAATAAAGTAATTTATTACACCACTCGTGTTATTACGACGGTAATGAATTGTGAAATTGAAGCGGCAATTATTGTCATTATTTAGCACTTAAATATCACACTGTGCAAACGATTTAAATAGCCATTCTTTTTAATGTGAGTTGAGAAAGTTGTTTACTGATTGTGTCGTTTGTGCTCAACCAATTGTGACGTTATGTATTTACCATATATTTAATATTGTTAGTAAAGCCATACATTAAATAGATCAATGGCGTTATAATTTTGTTTTGTATAGTGGCCTCATATTACTGCATTAGATGATTTTTACAGATTGACTCATCAATTCCATTGAGTCTAGAACAGTACCCGCACGATACACAAAAATATCTAATATATAAGATTCTCGTGTCGCGGTGTTTGTGGTTAAACTCCTCCGAAACGGCTTGACCGATTCTCATGAAATTTTGTGTGCATATTGGGTATGTCTGAGAATCGGACAACATCTATTTTTCTTCCCCCTAAATATTAATGGTAGTCCACCCCTGAATTTTTATTTTTAAATTTTTAGATAAATTTTTTTTTTATGATACAGCATTAAAAAATACATACAACCCCTAATTTTCACCCCTCTACGATCCACCCCTATTTTTTATTATAAATGATATACATGGCAAAACGACGTTTGCCAGGTCAGCTAGTATATATATACATATATATAATACATACATTGATGCGTTCTACTATTGCTGCCGGCGTTTGGACCCACGATTTGTGAATTGCTTAATTCTTAATATAACACTTTAATTCTAACGCGTATGTTAGGATAAGATTGAAAAAATAAAAATGACATATTTAAAGTAAATTCTACTTATATGTATGAAGCAGACTGGAACATCCGTATATTTTATGCTTAGAGGAACATATACAGGGTGGCCAAAAAGTCGTGGATCAAACGCAAATAGGAAATAGATGAGGTCATCAGCTGCAAAAAATTGTTCTTCGGGAGGTCTCTAAGCTCAACCCCTGTAGAGTTATAATTTATCTTGCGTTTTATAAGAAAATTTACTTGTTTTTACTAATTCTTATTAAAATTCGAAAAAATTTACATCATGTATCTTTTTCATAATATCCACTAGATTGGCACTGATGAGTTCTTGCGTTACACATACTATTAAAAGTTGTTTATTGAGTGTATTGAAGATAATATTAAGTTATACGATATAAAGTCTTTTCAAATCATAGCTTTTTGTTTACTTCGGCCGTGGGGGCCGAAGTAAACAAAAAAATTGTGTGTGAAAAAAATTTACAAGTTTTGGCACAATTAATAGGGATTCTGAAAAGGTATTGAGTCACTCTAATATCTTTCTTGTATATAGTTTCCGACCATTTAAACGCTGGATAAATAAGTTAAGTTTTTATCAGAGGAGGTTCTAAATACAAAATATCACTTGTTAAAGGGCGTTGTTGTCATGCAATACAACTAGTTTAATCCAAGGATAAAAATGTAATTTTATTGGAAGAACGAGCACCGCTCGGCATAAATGCGACGACCTTTTGGATCCCTTCAAATATTATTGAAGATTTCTAGTGACGATTTAAGCAAATACTTGTTCGAGAAATTCCATTAAGATGCTTAGGAATAACACCTTAAATTTAAATTTCGAATCTGTCATAATGTAAACAATCTTTGCAAAGCTTCTTCCTTTTTTTTTGAAATACGTATATTAATTTCAATAGGCCCTATTTTAAATAGTCTAATATAGATTATACTTAAGAACCAGTGCAATGGCCAGCTGTTTGAGATTCAAGTTCACAGGCGCTAATTAAATATTTGATTTGGCGCTTGGTAGATAGTGCCGATTACCCCAGAACTGGTGTTTTTCTCACTCAATAAATAAATATCGCAATAGAGCGAGGAAATGCATAGCATTAAATATACACTGCTACAAACTTTTTAAATTTATTTTATATTCATTTTTAATAATATAGGTTTAGAACATTGTACAACAAGTGAAAACATTTACAACAATATTTGTTCAAAGCTTAAAACGCATTTACGTATAAATTGTATTTGAAGTTGAATTAGCGAGGAATAATTAAAATTAAATTATATGTACAACATTTGATCACAATTTGACCTTCAGGTAGACTTTGAATGCGGTAATCTTTTTTATATACGACTATTGAGTTTGCATAAAATTAATGAACAAGGAATTTTCAATTGAGCGTTTTTCAAGGCAGTTTTTCCGCGCCTCACCATTATGTGGAAGTAGAAGCTGCTTACTAAAGTATTTCCGAACCAATTCGACTTAGGGTCCTTCAAGAAAAGAGCGTACCAATTCTTAAAAGGCCGGCAACGCACTCGCGAGCCCGTGACATTGAGAGTGTCCATGGGCGGCGGAGAGATTTTTTTTAGTAGAACAGGGGGTTCTATTAAAAAAAATCCTTGCAATATATTTCGAGTTATTTACTATAACCTCTATGCATCGGTAAGCCTCTTCTATGCATCACCGACAGTAATTTAGATTTTACAACTAAAGCTATACTAATTTGACAATAAAACACATGTTATAACAGGCTCGTTAGGTCAGTGGGTTCGATTCCCACAAATTAGGTGCCAAAACAAGTCGTGGACGCGTGAGCACCTATTATGGGCAATTAACACGATTTATACCTAGACAAGCGACTAAAGGATCAATATAAAGAAATCAATCAATGGATTTGGTTTTTCAAATCAATAAAATGGTAAAAGATTGGTGTGCGTTAGATCGCTAGATGAGACAAATAATCTTAAGAACATATTTCAAAAACATATATAAATATAATCTATTATTATTAAATATTTACTAACTAATATACTAACAAAGTAATTGTAACAATTTTTATGAGCTTTTCAGGTTTTAGGCTATTTTGATTTTAAGCAACATAAAAAAGTAAATTGAAATACTATTTTGTATGCATTTATCGCGCTCCTAAACAAAACTGTTATTGTTACATTAATACTAACCACAGTGGTTTTCAAATGTAATACATCATGATATAGAATATATTATTTTTAAAGTAAATAAATAAATGTATTAGAAAAAAAATTGTGTGTACTTATGTACCCGCGTTAGAAGTTATACTTCTTTGGTGTAACAACATAAAAATCTTTTCAAAAATTTTATTCTACGTATGTAGAAATAACGACACTAACAATAGAAAAACCTAAAATGTTGACTATAGCTAAATTCAAGGTGTGACTTGAAAATTTACTCTCATCATTTTTCCCTAACGCGCCAAAAGAAGTATAACTTCAAAAAACATATACAGAATTTTCTATATAGTTCTAACATGACTTGATCGGAGTATAATTTAAACGTATTCTAATAGAACTTGTCATATCTCTATTAACATATAAATTATATAGTATTGTCTTTTATTGACATAACCTTTACACATTTAAACAAAACACTTTGTAACCGGATTAAAGTTATGTATTATTATAAATTTACAATTATTTTACATAATTTTAAATTTAATCGACGTTTCGTGTGCTGTACAGCGTGCGTGGTCACGTGGTTTTTTTTTAAATCATAGTTTTATAGTCACATCTAGAGAACTATATAAAACGATTTAGTATCTTTCTGTGGTTCTCATGGCTCTGTATCATGCAAGGCGGCTCGTGTGATCGAGAGTTCGGCTCGTTTGATACACCACAGGTGTGAGGGCACCGGCCCGGTATCATTGACGTCGGTTAAACGGCAAACTGTGGTTAACGAGACAATTTAGGCAAATATTAGTAATCATCTATTTTTTTTAAATTTATTTATTAACACTTCATTGCATTACAATATAAAAATTTAACATAATTAAATGAAAAGGAAGGCAACTGGCCTTAACGCCTTCGAGCAATATATTCCAGGCTACCACTGTAAGAAAAAAAATTTAGATAAGGTAGGCAAATGCAAAAGTACATATTACCTACATATAGTTATTAAGACGAAACTAAACAGGAACAAAAAACAAACTAATTTAATGATTATTATTATTATTAAAAAAGGATGCATAAAAATAAGATGTGCAGATGAATTACGATAATTTAAGATCAGTCTCACGTCAGTTAGTAGTTAGTACGAAAGTTAGGGATACGATGAGGACAGGTAATGTTTGTACAGAAGATAGAGAAGGAGCTAAGCGAATAGGGACGGGAAGAGAATCCATAGCCTAACTGCAGAGACCAATTTATATATTTATTTCGTACTCCTACAGCTAACATGTATTATATTTAATAAAAACAATTATACTAAACATATAGCCAAGATGGAATGTAATATAAACATAAAGGTTCAAATATTACAGAAGGAAAAAAACTATTATAAAAATAATGTTCTTTCTTGTTCTGTTTTCGTAATCTTCCTCTAGTTATAACAAGTGCATCTCCGTGTAGAAATAGTTTTTTTGTACATTAATTTCTTAGTAATGTTAATTTAACACAATAAATAAAATATTAAAATATGTATTTTCTGGTGAAGAATTTTCTCTGTGTATTTTAGTGTCCCTTACGTATAAATAAAAACTAAATTACACCGTTATAACAAAAGCAATATGTCACTTTCTATCGTAGCGCAAATACAATTTGACGGAGCGAGAAAGTAGTACTTTAGTGAAAACGGTGTAATAGTACATAGAGTTTTACATTAAAAATAATTAGAGTTTTACACATTTTCATATGTTCTTTTGATGATCCATATTTATAGATATCTAAGTTTTATACCAGCGTTATAACAAGCATAGTGAAATTGGCCGGTCACATTCTTTCACTTAATTATACCGTACTATACCTTGTTGCCAATACATTGTTAACGTATTGATATACTATGAGTCTCAATGACATCTTTTCATTTAAATGAACTTGAACCCGGGCGATATCACTAAATCGATTGACGAGCGGGATTTTATGGCATCATTTAGCTTTATATGGTTCTTAGATCAGCTGATGTCAATTTAGAAAGAAAAATCGTTCAATTATGAGGGCAATGGCGTGGAGGGGGGTGTAGACCACAGTATGACATAAGTACAACTCGCACGATGAGTGGACATAAGTAACGCCAAAAGCCTACTAATTTAAATAAACATAACTGACTTGAAACGTAGAACAGGTATTTCTAAAATCAATGTCCGGAAACAATTTTGAGTAATTTGGTAATAAATAATGTAAAGCTGGAATAACAAAAAAATTATATATACTTCTTTAGGCGCGTTATGAAAAATTGATGAGAGAGAAATTTTACGATGCGCGCGCACCGTGACACAAAATTAACGGAATGAAGTTGCCAACGGAAGATGCTACGGCATTGGACATAATTTAAAAACAACATTCGAATAATAATAGAATTTATGTTACACTTAATGTAAGAGAATAATAATAAATATTTATTTATTTAATTTTTCAAATGTAAACTGAACTTTATTGACTATAATGACTCCTTTTCCAGTCTATGATTATTTAATTGTAATTAATTATTAGCATGCAATTAAAAACTGTTTTTAATAATGCCAAAGAAGTATAGCTTCTTACGCGCGTACATAAGTACAAGCACCCTTTTTTTTAAATTTTATTTACTGAGAGCCTATGTATCCTTTATGTAATTCCAGTTTAAACTGTATCTTTCGAAAAATACTTGATTCTTATCAAACATTTTTCGAAAGAGAAAGAATTTTGCAAATCGATCTAATAGTTTTTGAGTCTATTCGTTACAAACAAAATATAAATCTTTGTAATATTAGTATAGATACAAATTGAAATTTTGATAGATATTTGTAAATTAGTTTCTTCATAACAATTAATACTTCTAATTGTTATAGACATACATCACGAAGGCAGGGATTCGATCCCGTTGACTTTACGAGCGGTCTTTATGTGTGGTCGACACGATTCTAATTTTTCAATCACTTTTTGTGCCACGAAATACCAGAGTTCAACCTTTGTGTGCGCCGGGGTAGAGCGTGGTTTACCAATGACACACATGATATATAATATGTTAGACGTATATATAGTGTATATATATAGGGCATATATGAAGTCAGTAAAAAAATATAATTTTACATTAATAAGTTCTCAAATTTACGTAGAATGGAAAATACTTGTCGAGCTAACTGTCCGATACTTTTTTAAACCGCCAAGGTTTTGTTTTTTACGAAAACTTCTACTATGCATTTTCATCTAGGAAAACCTTCGCGGTACTGTTATCTTCATTCTAAGGATATTTCTTTTGGTTAAATTAAAACAATTATCATCTATTTATATATAAGTTCAAAAACAACTTGTTGTTGAATAATACAAGAAACTATTACAGCAAAACTTTTACACACGTACACATCAGTTATATTAGAACATAAGCAAGGGAAAAACTAAAGCTAACAAACGACCACAAAAAACAAATAAAAATTATAATAACTTTAAAACTAAATAGACACATACACGTCATTAAGAGCATGATAAACAAAGTTGCGGTAAGTTGGAAGATTGTTGTAAAATATATCAATATTTTTATCAATGTTAGCAAATTAAGTTGTAAGAGCGAGATAGCCTATTCACTAGACCGACTTTTAAAAAGGGATTTAGACTTATTTTGTATAAATTAACAAGCAGCAGAAATAAGTCCAAAATCTAAATTATAGTTTCTGTTTGGTAATATGTATTAGTATTTAGTATAGATTACAGAGTCAACGACATATATTAACGATATCCAAACCTAAGGTAAATTAAAATTAAACCCCTTTATTCATAAAAAAAACTTCTCTCAAGTCTTATAGCACTGTCAAAGTACTAAACACTCCCTTTTCATCACAGCGACTACACCATTTGACAGAAAGTGACGAAAGACGAATCGTAATTCCAAGAGCCGCAAACAATTTTTTGTTTATGAATTTTGGCATATTGAAAATTAATTCGATTAACTGGAGAATACACTAAGCGTTAAGCACTTCACTTATTTATTCAAGTGAAAGTACTTAGACATTGTAATACAAGGAAGCGCTTGACAATTCAATTTTCGCTTTTAACATGGGTTGTCAAATGTGTCAACCCGAAGTGCAGAACAATGAAACAAGCAAATATTTACAAGCTTTTGATTAGCTTATCTTCTTAAGGATTGAGATTAGGTGAATTGTTTGTGTTCTACCTGTAAGTTATATTGACACTTTCCGTAAATATTTGAAGTTGGTGGTCCAAAAAAACGCTAAAGTAAAAAGTATTGTTGGTGAAAGTGAATGCATTGTTTCTTGCATATAAATAGAAACATGATTTTTTTGTAAGAATAAAAGGTACAATCAGTAATAAGTATGGTATTTAACACTACGTTGCATTATAAAGTTAATACAGTGAGAAATCTGATATTTAGAAGTGTAACGGGCTGTTTTATTGCTTTACATATATGTAACCAGCTACAGCTGTTTAGGTACTTTGTAGTCGGTTTTACATTTATATTTTATGTAAAAAAATTAAAATAAAACGCGCTTAAAGTTCGGGGTCTTTGATATATTATAATTACATTGTGTGGCAAGAGAATATTACTCTTATATTAGAGTAAGGGACAAAAATGACTTTCTTCAAAAATTAAGAAAGATTAATAACGTGATATTTAGAGCCTTTTTTTCTTACTATTATTTAAAAACAAAGAACAGACAAATTGGAAGAAAAAGCTATTAAATTTGTCTTCAGTTATATGGTCAGACTACGCTACTACTACTACCCTACTTTTAACATTCTTTTCTGTCCCGGGCAAGCCTGCTGATATACACATGTGACATTGACATAAAAACTTAAGAAGGTGCAGCGCTATCCAGATCCATGGAACTTCCTCACAATCGAGTAGCCCGCAATATCGCAATACTTCTGAGGGGACTTTTTGTATCGAAGAAGTTTCATGGGTCCAAAAAGCGTCAAGCAAGGTAGGTAAATAAAATAAACAATAATTAACATTGCAAGATTGCTAAAACGACTTGGCGAAAGGTCTCAATGGAGTTGCTGAAAATTTCTGAGTCATTTTTCATCACATAAAAAAAAATAAGAAATCTCCTAAATGTGTTCTGTGACTGGTTCAATCAACATAACCTATCAGCTTATTATCGATATACACTGTATCACTTTAGAGTAGATTTTATTAACACATTCGTAAACTTACGGCATTAATTATACAACGAAAATCGAACTATTAAACATCTAAAAATCAAACTAACTTACTTATAATGGTCGAGATTGATGTAACGCATGTGCTACATTTCGTAAATTATCTTTGAGAAGTTGTGTGTCAAATCTAATAGATTATGCTGGTTTAAAAACAGTGATATAAGATTGATTTTTAATAACCTTTTTGCTCTTGTAATATAATACTTGCCAATTGTCTAATAATCCATTTTACAAGTTCAATAGTAAGTGTAAACACATATTTGCCGAATGATGGAACTGCACAATGTATGCGCGCTCATGCATCGGAATAATTAATACACGGCAATCCGTGAAGTGTCAGGATACGAGCGTCTAAAACAAATATATGAATATTAAAGAGGATATTACTCTTCGTCAATTCGATATTGGGTGGATTGGTAATGAGGTAACTAAAATAATTTACTACCACGTAATTATTTCGGTTATAACGTCTTTCCGATACGGATTTCATAGGTCTGGACTCTGAATTGGGTTTTTGATGTTCAAACTGTCTTTATTAAGACATCATGGAACATTACGATCTAGCCTAATTTAAGACCAATAAGTAATTTAAGTCTAACCAAATTTACTAATAAGGATTTTTAACATAAGAAAGTGTCCAATAACAATACTTATAGTATCTAATAAACACTATGTTCTATTTTTACTACTGTTTAGCACTTAATACTAACGTGCACTAACACTAATTCACTAGTTCAAATGGTTTTGTCATTTTCAGTCTTGTCACTAGGCCCGTGGTGTCAAGGAGTTGAATAGCCTCGACATTCACGTGATGGTGGAGCCTATGTTCGTGGGTTCCAGCAGTCTTTTTTACTATCGTGGCGACGTCCTCTACAACGCAACGCATATAGTAAAGAGAATGTTTTAAGAAATTAGAGCTATTACTTTCATATAATATGTTTAATTCTCTCAAGGTAATCATTATTTTTAAAAACGATTATTGTATAGATGATATTTTTAGATAGATAACACAAGGTACAAATTTTTTGGTACTTCACATTTTTTTTCTTCTATACAACAGGGGGCAAATGGGCAAGAGACTCACTTTGTGTTAAGTGATACCGCTGCCCATAGGCACTCACATTGCCAGAGGGGTCGCAAATGCGTTGCCGGTCTTTTAAGAATTGGTACACTCTTATCATGTGCGTGAAGCTTTTTAGGTGAAAACTTTTGTAATAATAATAACTAATTATAATTATAATTTTTTATAATTATAATTATATAATTAATATAATTATATAATTAATATAATTATAATTCCTATACTAATAATTCCGCCTTGTGTGGTTGTTAACGAGCCACAGAGGTAATAAGGCATCAGTTGAAAGCTATGTCAGATTTAGTCAACCTGAGAAGAATGATATTTCACATGTATTTCGTATTGTAATTGGGTCAGAGTGTTATAATTTGTCATAAACTATCGCAGTGTATTAGATGCGCGGGCGCAGCCAGTTAATGCGAAGCCTGAGGCCTTCGTTTTTTGCCGAAGCACCCGAATCAGGCACCTTGGCCACAACAAATGTGCGGCCAATCCGGTAATTTATTTTTTTAGCCAATAAATAACTCATACGTCAAAACTTGGGACGTGCGCCCGCGCAAGTGATATATTGGATCTTGTCACAGAAGTGAACCTTTTACAGATTTTAATGCGCTTCTCGATTAATTAATAGTTTTTTACCAGGTTGATCTTAAAAAATAGATAATGAACGCGGCTTTGTTGAATGCACTGGAAAAATTACATGAATGGTTTATTAAAAATTGGACTAAATATTATACTACCGTGTTCTATTACCGAGGTTTAACCATTAATTGCATCAAAAACATCGCAACATGTTTTAAAACAAATTTTTGATGAGCAAGGTTAAAAATTCAGAACTAGAGTTCTGTATTTTTAGAACTAGATTCTGCTTTTTCAGACCTAGAGATCTTAATTTTCAGAACTAGAATTATGGATGTTTTGAATTATTTATTCGTTACAAACAAAAAAACAAGTCTTTCATATTTACTATATAAAGTTTAGATTATGTTAGTTTTGCATTTAATTGTTAAGCAAGGTTAAAAAGTCAGAACTAGAGTTCTGTATTTTAGAACTAGATTCTGCTTTTTCAGAACTAGAGATCTTAATTTTCAGAACTAGAATTATGCATGTTCAGAATTATTTATTCGTTACAAACAAAAAAACCAAGTCTTTCCTCTTTACTATATAAAGTTTAGATTATGTTAATTTTGCATTTAATTGTTAATTAATACAATTTCCTTGAAGATATTTTTACATGTTGGTAATTCTTTACGTGTCCAATTGTTTTGTATTATGCAACTTAAATAAATTTAAACGACAATGATTGTGATTCATGTTATGATTATTATCGGATTTACGTATATTGATAAATTTTCTAAGGGATTAAAATTAAGGCTGCATTCCTTTGTTTGCTCAAAACTAGTTGGACAAGGGGTTGTCCTTTGTCGAAAAATAGTTTAAATTCTTATTATCTTAGAATCCATATCGTATTCCTCTAACTCGGTATACAAATCTTGCTAGTTACATGTCTCATTCAGAGATAATTCGAAATTGGAAGAGAGTGGAGGTAGACAGAGCAAGTTTTAATAAAACATTGAGGGTATTTAAAAAAAAATAAGTTTATGTAGAAAAAGATTACTTAAAGAAAAAACTTTTTGACCGCATTGAAGTTATGTATTATTATAAATTTACAACTATTTAACATAATTTTAAATTAATCCGACGTTTCGCGTGCTTTACAGCGTGCGTGGTCACGGTGACTGAAGACAAAAAGTGTTGGATGTCAAAAAGTATCACAGCTGTAGAGAAAGTTGCATTATCTGTATTTATTTCCCCGGAGTTGGTATCGACTAAAAGATGGAGGGTTTTGGCAAAAATGGCTCACGGTGTCCTCTATTTTCGCGGATTGTTTTTCTTGAGATTTTAATTTGGATATGGATCCCAGGTGTTTGACAATTTTAGGCCGTCTTCTCTAAAAAAACTAAACTAATATAATAAGTAATCTTTTAGTTTAACTTTTTTATTGTTACGTAAATGTTGGTTGTCTGGAAGAACTGTTTTATTTATTATATTTTTTATTTTGTCGGCCTAGTGCCTATAGCGTGCGCCTCTCATCCCTGAGGTCGCAGGTTCGTTTCCGGGCTGTGCACCAATGTACTTTCTATCTATCTGCGCATTAAACATTCGCTCGAACGGTGAAGGAAAACATCGTGAGGAAACCGACATGTCTTAGACCCAAAAAGTCGACGGCATGTGTCAGGTACAGGAGGCTGATCACCTACTTGCCTATTAGATTAACAAATGATCATGAAACAGATACAGAAATCTGAGGCCCAGACCTAAAAAGGTTGTAGCGCCATTGATTTTTTCTTTTTCTTTAAACATCATGAGGAAACTTAAAAGGTATGTCTTAGACCCAATAAACAACGACTTGCAGATAATGATTATCATAATAATAATGCAGTGGCATTAGATCCCCTTTTGGAACTCAGCGCTGGTACTTACTTCAAAAAGGCAAAAATATCTGTTTCTTTGCACATTTTCATTTTATAGACATGTGGGCATTTGTGTTATATTTAATAAATCAGTCTTCACTGAGACATCATGAAACATAACGATATAACTTAACTTAAAACTAATAAGTAAATTAAGTCTAACTGATTTACTAATAAGGATCTGTGGAAAGTGTCCAATAGCACTACGTACAGTCTCTATTAAGGGGAAGACACTGTTTGTGTGTCTATTTTTTCATACCGATGCTTAGCACTTAAAACTGATGAATAGATGTAATAAATTAAAGAAAAATTAAAGAGAAGCTTTAGATTAAATGGGCTCCAAGTAAATCAGCGATGCTGGTGACAGCAACTAAACGCCGGTTGCAGACCGAAAACTAAGCTATGCCAAGCAAGCTAGGCTAAGCTAACCTAGAAATAAATAGCGTTCAATTAGACGGACGGTAAAGGATGTGCGGGGAAGCGGGAGGGGCTTAGCTTAGCTCGTGTAGCTGCCCATCGGCATACACAACTTACTTAGCTTTGCATATTTTAGTTAGCTCACATAGCTTATAGTTATACAGTTCGAATAGTTTGAAAAGCGGTCTGCACACAAGTACGGAAAACTGCGTCAGCTATGCGAGCTAAGCTAAACTAACTTAGCTTAGCTCTTGGTCTGCAACCCGTAAAGCTTGTTAAGCTAGCTAAGGGCTTGGCCCATTTTTTTGTTTTTTAACCTTTTTCTTTCTTTCTTTCAGTCTGAGACTAATACAATTGTTATACATAAATATTAGACACAGTGTCTACTGATTTACTGATGTTGTGATGTGCATCATTAAAAAATCTAGAAAGTTATCGAATAATGTAATCTATAATGTTTATTGACTTGACCTTAAGATAATTGGTGAGTATAAAAGACTTTCTAGGTTTTGGATATACAATACTTTATTATGAATTGGTTAGTGTTGTGTGCTTGCCTGCTCGCAGGTGTGGCGGCCAACCTTGTGGAGCATAATGCTACTCCACCTAGAATAGGTAAGTTAAAAAGATAATATATGTCATAATTTAAATAACAAGAAGGTCACAAATTCTAATTATATCAGTATTTAACACTAAAAAATTAAACGTTAAAATTATTTAACGTTTACGGTGCGCCAAACGATCCCGAGAACTCACTTTGACCATTAAAAAGAAGATAAGTTACTTGGGACATGTGCTTCGTCACCAACGGTACCGACTTCTTCAAGTCAACATGATGGGCAAGGTCGAGGGAAAAAGACGCGCTGGCAGAAGAAGGAAATCGTGGCTCCGCCATATCAGAGAATGGACGGCCAGCGTAGAACAGCTGATGCGCTTGGCGAAGAATAAGAAGAAGTATGACGAGCTGATTGCCCACCTCCACTACGCCTCTCCACTACTACTAAGAAGAAGAAGAACGCAGTGTATTCGATGCGCGGGTGCAGTTAATGGGAGACTTTTTTGCCGGTCATCAAACACTTTTCTTGTTACTGATAGACAAGTATTATTTTATTAGACTCGGCTTGTAACTTGGGCACATTTTGCGCACGGAACAGTTTGCGTATGCGCATCGTAGAAGAACTTCTGCTCATTGAATGATACTTGCCAACTTAATTGCCGGATTGGTTCATTTGATATTAAGTAGTTCCATTTCTCATAAAACACTCACCCACCCATAATGTCTTATTTTATCCTAACTACTTTGAATTTTTTTTATTATGGCTCTGGCACGGTTCGTGCATTAGCCAGCGTCAAGTATAAGATTTTTTTTATAATTCGTGTTTGCCTTAGAACTTCGACCGTGTTCTCCATGTACGGTTTAGGCACTCGCCCGGTACCGTACAACCCTCCCAAAAGCCGAGAACAAATTTAAATTAAATTAAAACTTGCCCTCGAACCGGGTAATCAAACCCGGTATCCCTCACCTAGCTGCCACTTAATAAGACCGCTAGGCTATGGGCCCCCCTTTGAAATTTATTATTTTTTATAATTGCACTTTTCTATAGAATTAGAGATAGCTTCAACAGGATACTTTAATCTTTATTTATTTGCATTTTTATCAGTCTAAAATTGAGAACTACTAATGTTATACGAAATAATTTGACTGAATTATTCACAATGTTTCTGTATATTTATATGTTTTTTTTATATCGTGTACATCGAATGTCACATATTTAACTATCGAACAGAACAAAACGGCACATAACTAAGAGTTTATACCAACTCATATATTGATATAACAGAAAAGAGTCTCTTTATTACTTTATAATGAAATAAATTTAATAAAATGTGATTGTTTTTTTTAAAGCAAGATACAATGAGAAAAATGCGCCAAATATAACATTTTAACAAAGGTCATGTTTCGCTTCAAAATTAAACCGTTCAATAATCAGTAGTTATATGACTAATAAACATTGATAACACTTTAATTATTGTAATCATTAATCGTCTTATTTATTGCAGCGGATGCTACATTCCTACAAAAACAAGTTGACCTTCTGTCCTTATATTTTCATATAAATGAACCCCTTCAAGAACCCAAACTGAAAGCCATTGCGCAGTCATGGTCTTTAACAAATAATATAGACAAATACAGTGTAAGTTTTATTGCTATTTCAATTAGTTAATCTAATATATAAAATTCTCGTGTCGCGGTGTTTGTGGTTAAACTCCTCCGAAACGGCACGACCGATTCTCATGAAATTTTGTGTGCAAATTGGGTATGTCTGAGAATCGGACAACATCTATTTTTCATTCTCCTAAATGTTATGGGTAGTCCAACCGTACACCACCCGTTTTTTTTAATTTTTAGATAATTTTTTTTTTATTTTTTTATGATACAGCATTAAAAAATACATACAACCCCTAATTTTTACCCCACTACGATCAACCCCTATTTTTTGTTATAAATGATAAACATGGCAAAACGACGTTTGCCGGATCAGCTAGTATTTTATATGATTTTTGTATGAGAAAGTCCAATAACAGTAATTTCAAAATGTGTTGCAATTTGAAAACCATGTTTTCCATCTATATCGCAATTAATCCTTTACAGAATGTCACCGCAATAAAAGTGTACTCAAACCTCATCGATTATGGCATGCTACTACCACGATCGGTGCCATTCCTTATCCTGGATCCAACTCACCAATTTGAAGCGGTCACAATGTTCAACGTCCTCCAATCCGCTAAGGATTACCAAACCTTATACAATACAGCTGTTCACCTCCGAGATATCGTTAATGAAGGACTTTTCGTCTATGTCATGGCTGCAGCTACAGTGCATCATCCAGAAACCCAAGGAATTATTGTCCCACCTTTGTATGAAGTCTTCCCATCATACTACCACAACGCTGAAATCATGAACATTGCGCATAGGGTTAACACACACGGTAAACGTTTGGTTGATCATTACCCTCAAACCTTTGCATGGGAAGACAATATGGTTATTCGATGGAACACAACAGTGTGGCCTTACCTTGGTAACAGCGATATTTCGACCTTTTATTACTCTCAAGACTATGCATTGAACACACTTTACTATAACAACCATTTGACATACCCGTTCTGGCTTAGCGGTCATAATGGTCCACTGATGAAGTATAAGCGAGGTGAATATTTCTGGTTTTTCAACAAACAATTGACCAACCGATACTATTTCGAAAGATTGTCCAATGGTTTGAGCGAAATTCCTGAGATTGGCTCCGATTTCGTGGATGAAGGATTTGCGAGTGGACTTGTTTATCAAAATGGTATTCCATTCCCTGTAAGACCTGATGAACTTCGTATTGATCAACCCAAGTACTCGGAACTTCTTGAGAAAATAAAGACCTATGAACGCCGTATTACAGATGCTATTGAACTTGGCCATGTGGTTTCAGTAAGTTTTAATTCATTTATGTATTTCATAATATCAATTGAATCATCCCGATAGCATTTAAAAAAAAGGGTGCGTGTACTTATGTACGCGCGTAAGAAGTTATACTTCTTTGGCATTACTAAAAATAGTTTTTGATTGCATGCAAATAATTAATTACAATTAAATAATCAAAGACTGGAAAAGGAGTCATTATAGTCAATAAAGTTCAGTTTACATTTGAAAAATTAAATAAATAAATATTTATTATTATTCTCTTACATTAAGTGTAACATAAATTATATTATTATTCGAATGTTGTTTTTAAATTATGTCCAATGCTACGCATCTTCCGTGGGCAACTTCATTCTGTTAATTTTGTGTCACGGAGCGCGCGCATCGTAAAATTTCACTGTCATCAATTTTTCATAACGCGCCTAAAGAAATATAACTTCAAAAATAAAGTATTCTATGGTATCCTCCGATAGTGAGTATCTATCCTGACATTTGATTTAAAAAAACATGCAGCAAAAATTATTATTATAATTATATTAAATTAGAGAAATAAAATTTAATTAATCCTTTCTTATTGGTTAATTTAAGGTCTCTGGCGAGAAGATTAATTTAAGAACGCCTGAAGCTATAAATGTTCTTGGCAACATTATTGAAGGCAACGTTGATTCACCAAATTTGGATTTCTATGGTAGTCTTATTAACACCTGGAAAAGCCTCCTCGGAAACTCCATTATTCAAGGACATGTTTTCCACAAACAGTAAGTTGAATATTCAGAAAAACTCTCACGATTATTACTCTTTTAAACCGTTTTCAGAATTTAAACATAATAATATATACACTTCGGAATCTGTTTTATTTCTTTTATATTCCTCGCATACTGACGAAATGAGGAACTTAACTCAAGGTCTACCAGCTGTATATACAGCCTCCTACTCTAACACCTCGAATGCTTACCCAGAAGCTTAAACAAATGCAGACATAAGCTAATAATATACATACATCTAGGCACGTCCCCCTCGTCATACCAGCAGCTATCGAGAACTACCAGACTTGCATGAGGGACCCAGCCTTCTACATGATCTGGAAACGAGCGCTGAACTTCTTCACTCTCTGGTCATCGTACCTGCCTTCACACACAGAAGAGATCCTGTCAGTCCCGACAGTTGTCATCAAGAAAGTGGAGTCTGACAAGCTCGTCACATACTTCGAGAATAAGTACCTGAATGTGACGAACGCATTGTACTTAAATGAACGTGAAAGTAAGATTTATTAATAACAAATTCTCATAAGCAATGGAACGGACAAATTTTTGCGTCTACAATGGTTATTTTTCGTAGTAGGCAATAAGGTCCAACTGTATTCAATAACATAAAATATGTTTATTATGGAACATAACATACATGTATGTATCACTTATTCCACGTCTTTAAATTTGAATTTGTAGGCATCCCTACTCATTAGCAAAGAAGACAGAGGGCGTAGGCCGTATTGTGCTTAATACAATTTTTGTTTTGCTGGGAATAGATATTTTACCAGCTATATTAGTAGTAAATTACAAGTTACGCTGGTATTATATACGTCAAAATATTAACTTTATAGCGGATAGTATTTTGCTAGCAAATGCAAGCAATGCTAACACATTATTAAAAAGCAATATTGTACTAAACGCAAGAAAATATCACATTCTTTTTTTAAATTAAAATTTTAATCGATCCAGAAATATAATTATTATAAATTCTTGTTCGAAACAATTAAAGAAAATTTTCGTTTATAAAATATAATTTTTTGTTAATTTTCATAAGGTAAGGTGGTAGAAGATGAGATCAGCGTTTTAGTCCAACAACCACAACTCACGAACAAGATCTTCACCGTCCGAGTACACGTCAAGAGCGACGTTGCCAAGAAAGTGGTCGTACGATTTTTCCTCGCACCGAAATATGACAGCAATGGCTACGAGATACCATTACACCTGAACACGGAGAACGTCTTCCAATTGGATCAATTCGTTTATCAATGTTAGTATTTTTTAATTATCTTGGCTACCATTCTGTATGCATCGCAAATACAAAGAAGTGTCCATACAGACATTCACACACCACTAGTCTTCATTTCACTCACGTATTTATTACTAAATAAGTTACGGAAGAGCTGAGTCCCATAGCACAAGTATTGTATTTACTTACAAATTGTATATAATTATAATTATTATGGTATTATAAATTTTTGAATTTTTGAAGTAGTCATGCCGGGATTTTGTATTTTAATGCTCCACGCCTACATACATACTTACACATTTTTTTTAAATTATAAAGAATATATGATATATTTTGATATTGATTATTAATTTAACGATAAATTAAGTGGCAGAAATTTTAAGTGTTCTCTACTTTATCAGCTTTTTTGTTTCGCCATACTACAATCAAGACAAAATTTTATATTCACTAAAGATATTCTTCTGGTTATATAAAACATAGTTACAACTGGGTGGTTCATTTCATTTCAGTGCCAGTAGGAGAGCATGTTATCAAACGTGAGTCTACTGGAAATATGTACACCATTGACCAGTGGTACTCCAGCTACGAGGTCTACTTGAAGGCTCTCAATGCATTACAAGGAAAGGGTCAATTTGTGATTGACATGACCCAGTTCTTCGTTGGATACCCACGCAGACTGATGTTGCCTAAGGGTGAGTTAGCATTAATTTAAGTTATAAATTATTTTCACGCAATTATAACTCTTAAATCCATGAGAATAATTGCCATTATTGGTCTGTGTTAAGAATATTCTTATCGCTATATATAGGTTTAAAGACTTTATTTCTCAAAAAGACAAAAAATGTCACTTACATGAGAGGAATACTTTAGAGTTTAGATTAACATAACATTATAGTCGTTCTTAAAATAATCACAATGTACATGCAATAACCTTAAAAATAAAAGTAACCAAAGAAATATGAATTAAAAGTAATTTTGTCTAACATATTCACTTAACTTCGATTTGAATAAATTGATAGAAGTAATATTTTTTATATTTGTGGGTGGTTTATTAGGGAGCGTTCAAGTATTACGTCACGCAATTTTTTGAGATTATTGACCCCCCCCCCCGTGTAACGCGCCGTAACGTTTTTCTGTAGCCAAGTACAGTTACAGGGAATTGTACCTATGTCCTTTGAATAAAACTGTGTGTAAACATATATAATTACTTTGTAGGTCGTGTCGGTGGTATGCCTTTCAATTTATTCGTGCATATTTCGGACTACGTGGCACCTGAGACACCATATGGCGAGGGTGTGAACCCTGAGCAGACCTTTGGCATTGGAACTGGAGCAAGACGCATGACAGGCTATCCACTCGGCTTCCCCTTCGATAGACCGCTCCATCAGTACCAAGTAGAAACATTAACCAACTTCCACGTCCACGATGTACTTATACACCACAAACCAACCCCGGAAATTGTTGTTCCCCAGTAAATCTTTTTATAATTGTACGCAAATATAACTTAAATTTTGATTTCAAGTGCTCTTCTGCAATCGTGTGGTTAGTTAACTAAAGAAAATTTTACTGAAATGTGTTACATTATTCTATTAAGGGTCTGTTTCACAATGTATGGATAAAGTACCAAATAGCTATGTAACACATAAATTATTTGGAAGATAAATTGTGCTATTTGACATTCATCGGACTCATAACTTATGATGGACTTTATGTGACGAATAGCGCTATCTGACAGTCGTGAAACGCAACAATAGTGTATATCCTACCAATAAGTAATGAATAGCTAATTTGGAACTTATGTAGAACTTATCCGTACATTGTGAAACAGACCCTAAGTCTACGACAGGTATTTCAAATATAGAACTCGGACAAGTTAACATTTGAGTCTTGTTATAATAATTGAAATGCCAATTAGTCAATTCTGATTACACAATTTGATTTATATTTATTTATTATATATAATGGATTAAGCGTTAACATAGATTGAATATGTATCCTTTACTAACATTACTTGCAAGAAAGAGACAATGTTATTTATTCGTAATTATGTACTAACTTATTGAGCCTTATTCTAACAATTGAGGTAAATATTTAATATGCTTATTCAACACCTCTAAGAAAAAACCGTTAAATTCCGCCAGGTTTATTATTTCCTAAAGTAGTTTTCATTCTGAATTGTCTTTGACCATTCTTTGCGTCTATTTATATACTTAAAACTTTATATTTCAAACCATAGACATATCATATAAGATAAGTCTATTATATCTATTACTATACTCGTATATGTCGTAAATGTGTTCTTCATAAGAGATTTTTGCCACCCAACATAATATATAGTTACTATATCCAGTTCTGTTAAAGTTGCCAAAGATATATAAACCTATATTACAAAGATTCCTAATTTATATTCAGCTATATCGATCTCACGCAATAGCCCCATAGCATAATACAAAACAAAATTGATCGTTCGGTTTGCCGTTTTAAGTCCAAATTTTAGTTCGTATATCAATCTTAAGCACTGACAAATATGTCAAACTTAATAGAAAAATGCTTTGAGCGCTTTTGTAAGTGGACTTAAGTTTGATGGACATATTGGAGAAGGGACTTAGGACTACAAATAGGAGGAATAATTGAAGATTGAAGTAATGTGCAATATATAATTACGACATACATTGTCATACAACTCTGAAACTAAACATATCTGTTTTTATCGTATCTGTATATCGTATTTATGTATTTATTTGTGTATTGTAGTATGTATTCTTGAAAATTGTGTGTAGATATTTCTTGTTGTATTTGTTATATATATAATTAAAACTTGTTAAAAATAAATTATTACATTTTATTTTGAGTTGTTACTATAATTACTCCTAATTAATATTGTTATATTTAAAAAAATAAGATTTGGTACTTTTTAATTATTTGGAAATGCAAACACGTTACGCCCTCTACAGGCAATAAAAACAATTTTTTAACATAAAACTTGTTTATAACGCCATCTAGTATATTATTCAGAAACTATCAACACTAAATTACAAATATCGCTTACACACAATTTTTATAAGTGTCGCCATCTATAGTTAATAATAAGCATTTAAGCAATGTTACTTGAAACTTTATAATAGCGCCACCTAGTATACGTTTATCTAACTATCAAAGCTACAAGTATGTAGATTTTACGAAACGTTGCAGAAGTTGCCATAATATAAAAAAAAAAAAAAAAAAAAAAAAAAAAAAAAAAACGTTGCAGAAATTGTAAAATTTTGTGAAGCGCCATCTATTGTCAAGATATTGATTTTACCCGCGCTCTGAAAGACACCACTTTGACACGTTACTGATATAATATGTACTAATTTCCAAAGGAAATTGTGATATTTAAATTAAAACATAATCATCAACAATCATACTTGACATGTTACATTTAATAAAGAAATATTTTAAACAGGAAACTATTCTTTGTTTTACCCTTTACATATTCGTTTTACATTATATTTATATGATTGTTTGTTTAATAAGTACATAATTGAAACCGAAGCTAGGATTACCTTCAGGCTGCACCATACATATATGATTATAAATATATACATCTTAATTATAAAATAAATGTAGTCAGTTCTGGTACAGTTTGATTTTGCTTATTTCGCTCATGCTAAATTATTGAATCTAAAATTCCCAATGAACAAAGGTAGATGTCGCTTTTCTTAAGCCCATATTCGAATCATATTGATCTTGTCCTGAAATAAAAATTTATCAAAAACAAATTCCTTTTAAAAAGGGTTATATCTACTTATAAGGGACTAATCACGAAGTGGCAGCGCGAGTTTTAGATTTCTAATGAGATATTTCAATTCTATTCTTCTTATTTTATTTAACCACTTCAAACCAATTCGAATCATTTGACACCTCATTATTCCAGATTCAACCACGAAAAGAGGAGCTTTACTTTGTTTATTTTAACTCGGTTATAGAGACACAGAAATCTAAGCTCAAATTGGATTTCACCGTAGTTCAAATTTTGACCCTGAATCTTACCCTAGAGAAACTAAAAATTTATACCCTATTTTGATAATAATAATAATGGTTAGAAATAAATAGTTTCAAATCGTTGTTTTGATTGTCTGATGAATTTGTTTTGATAACAATTTTTTAATAATAAATCATGATCATTCGATGTCCGATAAAGGTGGAGTCACCTTAATTATAACTTAACTGTACCTGATCTTTGACATCAAAGTGATAATTTTGCATAGCAATACTTTTATTCGGAATATTTATAACAATTGTCAATGATACTGCATTTTATGAGTTTTGATGCAACTTATTGATAATAACCGTTCAAGTATTACGTAAGCTGATTTATTTTCTAACTAATTATATGTACAACTTAAGTAATTGGTATTTGTAACCCGGATGATTAAACACAACCTATTTCTGTTAACAATAGACCATATCTTCGTAGTAAGGCAATCCTAGATAAAAGCAAATAATATAATTTTCAATGTACTTATGCTTTGCTGTTTATTATAAGGCGTTTGACTCTTTGGAACTGGACTCTCTCAAGCATTGCAAAGTCAGGTTATAAACAATAAATATATAAAAATAATCAGGGATAAATATAAAAATGGAAAACCTAGAATAAAAATGGATAAATTAGGAGGGATTATAGATATTGGACGAGGAGTGAGACATAGAGACCCTTTGTCATCTAAACTGTTTTCGGCTGTTCTGGACGAAATATTCGGAAAATTTATTGGGGATAAATACGGAATAATAATAAACGGCGAAAGATTGAACCCTATTGAACTTAAGGTTTAAACAGCAGGTGGTACATGGCAGAGAGTAATGGCGGGATTTGGAGGAGGCCTTTGCCAAAAAAGAGCACACAGATACATTAGAATAGGATTAAAATGGAAATATGTTTAAATGTAAATGTATCTGAATAAAGGCTATTAATATTATTTCTTTTAACATTTTTTTGGAGCAGGTTCCAAAAAGTTGCCTCTACCGACGCCTCTACGACTCTTCCTAGAGGTTCCTAAAGATGGTCTGTTGCTTTTTTTTTTTTTTTTTACAATTTTAAGGTAAGGAAACAAACATCAGATTGGTTAAATACATACAGTTATTACACACAAAACATTATTTGTAAACCTGAAGTCCAATTAGATCTGTACACAGCATTTTCGTGGAATCTTCAGTGCTGGTATACCAAATACTAACAATTACACCCAGTATATAATATTTACATTAAACTTAATGACAAAAAAAATAGAAGCTCCCATAGCTTGTTCTGTGTTATCCATACATTGGACGGTCGGAAGTGCTACATTCCATCTCTTCAGCTGTATTGGTACAAGGACAGGCAGCACTTTGTCTAACCCTGAACCTGTAAAGATCCGACAGTCGACGAGAATCCACCGTGATCTGTCAACATCTGGGTAATCAGTCCCGTTGGTTTTATTTGTTTAATAATCGAAAAAGCCGAAACAAAATTTGGAAGAAATTACTTAGTTATTCGACCACAGGGTTCAGAGTTCCAGCCAATACCGTCTTCACCATAAGGGCACACGGGGCCCGTGCCCAGGGCCCCCATTCTCAGGGGGCTCCGAAGGACCGACAATTTCTCTCCCACATTTATTCTCAAAACATTTTTGTCGGGCACATTACACTTTTTTCACAAATCAGTAATCAAAAAAGTTATCAGAAGTTATTTACAAGGCATATACTACGCCATTATATCGATAACTGCGCTTATTCCTACTGTACTAATTAATAAGAATATAATAGAAGACTCAACAGAAATCTCGAAAGAAACCGTTATCGTAATCGTAACCAAAAAACCAGCAGCATTTTAATATCATTAATGACATAATATATCATACATTGAAATAAATAACTAAACTTAACATAAACTAAAATATATCATTAAAAGGAGTCCCTTTAGGCAAGGTTCCGAAGATACTGGCAGCGTTCCCCCTTTGAAATGCTAGACTAATTCTTTGTCCGAGGTAGCTGCCAGATCTTCGGTCTCCTGTGATGTCGACTAACCTTTTTGAAATTTCTTTAAAAAGCCTTAAAGCGCTAGGACCCCACGGACCAAGGGTCTCGACACCGAATGGGACAAAATCATATTCTGAGCCCAGACCCCTGTATTTGTATATTATTTTATTATTAGTTTTATGTATAATTATTTCCTATATAAAAATATATCATACTGTATTTGATGACCTATATGAAATAAAAATGCCGGTTTCTTTAAACATATCTTAAAGAAACCGGCATGCCTTGGACACAAAAACTTCCATGTGTCAAGCACAAAACGCTAATCACCTACTTGCTTATTAGAAACATTAGACCACGAAACAAATAGAAAATCATACTCATTTGGTCATACTTAGTAATTTTTTAAAATTATAATTAGCTTTTTTTACTTTCCAAAAGGGCCCCAAATTCTTGTGTGCCCAATGGCCCCAGCCTAGTTTAAGAAGGCCTTGGTAGCAGCTTAAGCTAAATAGGCCAACACTGCTCAGTTATATTAGCTTTACACTTATAGGCATCTAGTTGGTTTCCTCAACTTCGTCTGCGCAGGATTAAAATAATATTTGTCCAAATGATAAAGCGAGAAAGACATATTTTATCTCCTTTAAATACCAGAAGAGATAAAAGTATTTCATTTAGGAATCAATTTATTACTACCAAATGTGCATTTGAAACAAATTATAAATTTTTATGTAGTAATGGCTATATTGGCCGTAATGAACACATGACATAGATATATACTGTGGCGGGATTTTTGTAGGACTATTAAAGATAAACATTTCCATCATATATTACATCTGTATGTGTAACTCTAATACTATGGTATGGTAATTTTTTTCCTACTTACTTGATATTTTGGACAATAATTCACACAATATCTTTAAAAATTGTAGCGTATGAGTTATGATGTATAAGCAATATGATTGTAAAGTTTCATTAAAATTCATTTAGTAGGTTTTACGTGAAAGAGTAACAAACATCCATCCGTACTTACAAAGTACCGCGTTTATAATATTAGTAGGATGCTTTACGAGTGCCTGACAAAATTAAAGACCTTGTTTGTGTCTATATTAATTTCATGCCCACTTTCAAGATATTATACCAGAATATTTTTTTATAATATTCAAGTTTGTACTAAAATATATATACAGCGTGTAACGGAAGGGAGTATCAAGGGTGAATGTGCTCATGAAACTCAACAACTTTCCTCAAAGAACATAGGTCGAAATATGAAAAAAGAATTGGCCCTCCCATAGTATCAATCAGCTGGTAGTCAGTTTTGAGGCAGTAGGAAGTCTGCCGGGTCAGCTAGTTAAATAATGATAATGTTACATAAAAATTCCGGTGACCATCAAATATTTGTTGTCGTTATTATTGATGATATGTAATTTCTAATTACTTCTATCGTTCTATTTGCTTTCAAACAATATTTGTTTAAATATGCAATCAAGAAAATACTCCACAAAGTGAATTATTTTAGCTATCTCTTTTCGTCGCAGCGTGAACACAGTTTAACAGAAAGAGACAACTTTAGTTAAAGAGAATTAGACTAATTTAGTCTTTTCGAATAATGGAGTCACATTTTATAAGTACTGACGATGTTTTTTATAATAAAACTGTCTTAATGAATGCTTGTTTGGCTATGGGTAGAAAGAAAAGTCAATGAAAGACAATTTAACAGTGACATATTTATATCTAACTAGCTGGCCTGGCGAACATTGTACCGCCTAACAGTCGATTCTTTATTTTTTTTAAATACTTATTCTGCTATTCGGGACACCGGTCTAAGTAAGATAAAAAAAGTTGATAAGACAACAAATACATTATGTCAAAAAATAAAAATTTACCTTCCCTACCTTCACTAACACTTGAACTTTATGATATGGTATTAAAGTTCAAATTGACTTTTGAGTATTATTACGAATATTTTGTATGGGAATATAGAAAAGTGTTGTTTTTAAACTTTTTCACTCAATTTTTTTTAACTTTTCTCTCGGTAAGACCCATCCTCGTACTTCAAGGAATATTATAAAAAAGAATTGGCCAAATTGATCCAGGCGTTGTTGAGTTATGCGCTTACCAACACATTTTGCAATTCATTTTTATATTATTGACAGATAATAATAGATCATAATAATTATGAAATAAAAAACGATTAGACTTTATCATCAATAACTAGGCAGTCCAGAAGAAAACTATATATAATACAACTGTATAATTAATGAATTTTATTATTCTTAAGAACAGTGGTGGCATAGTGGATTGAGCGTGTAGCTATCATTCCTGAGGTCGTAGGTTCGAACGCTGGCGCACCAGTAGACTTTTCTTTCTATGTGCGCACCTAACACTTGCTTGGTACGTAGACACAGAAGTCTAATCATGTACATGTCTATTAGAATTTTTTATCTCTCTGAAAAAAAACGTATGTACGTACACGTCGGGGTGGTGACAAAGAACATGCACCGACAAGTAATATGGAGAATTAGAATGAAGTACATATTTATTCTACTTCTCTGAAAGTATGAATTTATTTAACGCTTCATTACAAAAATCAATACAATTAGAATGATTAATTAATAAAGATCGCAACGAGCTTATCGTGATATCTTTTTCAATCTAGCGAGCACAATTAAAAAGAAAAAAAAACAGATCTAATTGATACTTGAATCATAATAACTACATTATTTTAAAGAAAACTAAACCCTTTAAACGAACCTTTACAAGTGGAATATTTAAAAAGTGAAAAGGCAATTTTCATCTAATTTTGTATGGCTAACAGTCGAACTCAGAGTTGTTTAATGAAAGTTAACTGTTACACCATAAAGATTAAATAAAAACATATATTTCACTGCCCTTTCCATAAATAAGTAACTAATTGGGATTAAATTGCGTTTCCAACTAATTAATGAAACAACAGTACAAGAAATCCTCAGTACGTTCGTACGCCTGATTAATATGTATGGACTATACTAGAAGTATTTTCGATTGCAGTGGATCAATAAGTATTATTAAAAACCATTGTTTAATGTATACTTTCTCTGTGTTGACGGTCACCCCCATAATCGCCTGACCTCTCGAGAGGGTATCGATTGAGAACAATCCCAAATATTATTTGTTTGTACTTTATCAATAGTGATAACGTGCATTAATTTAGTATAAAAACTGCAGTGAGAAAGTAGTAAGGCACAGTTACCATTTGGTCTGGCAACAATGAAGACTGTCTTGGTTCTAGCAAGCTTGGTGGCCCTGGCTTTGGCCGGGAACATTGTGATTCCCCCTAAGCATGTCGACTGCGAAGTAAAGACTGGTAAGAATTTAATTAATAACTTTTACATAACATTAACTTGTTATAATTTTTTACATTTAATTTAAAATCATTATTTTTTATATATATTCATTCAACTGTTTCATCCTTTTAATTATATTAAATTAGTTTTATATAAATTTTGGTCGATTCAGTTATGCAGCTAAAATGTTTGGTTAGACATCATTTTTATTATACAATTTTAAATTGCATCAAATTCGATGCAGCAGTTTATTATCAAGATTGCAGAGAAGAACGCTTTCCATACTTTTTGGTGGTCAATTTATTTGGTCAATTTACATGTTTTTTTTTTATGGCTCTGGCACGATTTGTGCATTAGCCAGCGTCAAGTATAAGATTTTTATAATTGGTGCTTTTTGCCTTAGAAATTCGACCATGTGAGGACATGGTACATGGACATGTACGGTTTAGGTACTCGCCCGGTACCGCACAACCCTCCCAAAGGCCGAGAACAAATTTAAATTAAAACTTGCCCTCGAACCGGGAATCGAACCCGGTACCCCTCACCTAGCTGCCACTTAATAAGACCGCTAGGCTATGAGGCCCCAAATTTAATTGTTATAGATTTTTTAGCTTATTCTTTTTAAACCTATAGAGATTTAAATAGAAAATAATAATTACAGTTGACCAAGACTTCATTACGAAGCAAAAACAGATCTTCAAACTGTTCTACTACATTGGCCATGTCGATACTGAAGCTGAATACTACAAAACCGGAAAAGACTACGACATCGAGGAGCACGTCAGCGACTACACAGTGAGTAAAACTTTTTTAACCAATTCAGTACCACAGTCTTTAAAGTTTAAATTTGGACGACTCATTGGTCTAGTGGTTAGTAGCCCTGACTGCGAATCCATGGGTCCCGGGTTCGATCCCCGGCTGAGACGAACATCGATGTGATGAGCATTTGGTGCTGTGCTTAGGTCTTGGGTGTTTAAATAAGTATTTATATGTCTATATATCTATAATATGTATGTATATCCGTTGCCTAGTACCCATAACACAAGCTTCACCAGCTTAGCATGGGACTCGGTCAATAGGTGTGAATTGTCTTTAAAAAAAAATTGATAAAATACTTACTGCAATTGCAGCCACCTAAACTTACTTACCTCATGATTGGTACAGTTATTTATTTGATTTATTCTGTCCATAGATTCATATAACACATAATTTTCTCTTCTCAGAACAAACAAGCCGTTGAGGAGTTCTTGAACTTATGGAAGGTTGGGTTCCTGCCCAAAAACATCCCATTCTCAGTCTTCAACGACAGATCAAGGCAAGAAGCTGTAGCTCTATTCCATGTCTTGTACTACGCTAAGGACTTCGATGTCTTCTACAAGACCGCCTCCTTCGCCCGTGTCTACATGAACGAGGGTCAATTCCTCTACTCATGCTACATCGCTGTTCTCCACCGTCCAGACCTGAAGGGTATCGTTGTCCCAGCGCCATACGAAACCAACCCTGAACTTTTCACCAACGAAGATGTCTGGTACAGAGTACACCGCATCAAGATGCAAAATGGAATTGACACCAACGACTTCGGACCTGAATACGGTGTATCCCACGAGGAGAACCGCTACGTTGTCTACGCTAACTACTCCGACAACTACGTATACGCTGATGGCGAAGACAAGATCTCTTACTTCACTGAAGACATTGGCCTTAACGCTTACTACTACTACTTCCACGTTTTCTTCCCCTTCTGGATGGAAAGCGAAGTCCAGCCCTTATTGAAGGAACACCGCGGAGAAGTGTACTACAACTTCTACCAACAACTCTTGGCTCGTTACTACTTGGAGCGTCTGTCCAGCGGTCTTGGAGAAATCACTGACTTCTCATGGAACCACCAGATTGAGGCTGGTTACAAACCATTCATGAAGTACTACTACAACTTCGCTCAAAGGCCCAGCTACTACCAGATCCCCTATGAAAAGCATATCAATGAATTGCAAGTTCTTAACACTTTCGAACAGACCTTCATCCAGTTCCTGCAACAAGGCCACTTCAAGGCTGTAAGTTAAACTATATGTCTTTTTATTCTATACTTAAGAACAGGTGCACTTTAAGATATATTGTATGTCTTTTTTAAATTAGATCAACTTACTTTGTTTCTTACTTATAAATAAGTCAATAAATAGTTTATAACTATTACAAAAGCTACAGGATTTTAAAATAAAAACTACTTTTACAGTACAACCAGGATGTTGACCTACGCAACTCGAAATCTGTTAACTTCGTCGGAAACTTCTGGCAAGGCAACGCTGATTTATTCACCAAAGTTGGACCATGGAACCACCCCTACTCCTACGAGGTTATTGCCCGTCATGTACTTAGTGGCGTCACTTCGAATGCTGGCAAGTAAGTACAAAAATATTTTAACTAATTATTAACTTTACTCATAACTGGATTAGGGGATGAAAATACTACTTTATTTTTATTTTGGATAAAAACTTTAATTACTTTTATGTTTTTACAATTAAATGTACCGTTGATATGTCAGATACAGGATGTCACCATAAACATTATTTTACAATTGCCTGATGTTAATAATCTTGTTCCAGATACGATTTCGTTCCTAGCTCTCTTGGTTTCTACCAGACATCTCTTCGTGACCCAGCCTTCTACCAGCTTTACAGCAGAATCTTGAAATACTTCGTTGAATTCAAGAAATCATTGACTCCATACACCCAAGACGCTCTCCACTACGTTGGAGTTAAGATTAACGACGTTAAGGTTAACAAGTTGGTGACTTACTTCGACTTCTACGACTTTGAGGTTAGCAACGGTGTGTACTTCAGCAAGGAAGAGATGAAGAGCAGCAGATGGCCATACTACGTCGTCCGCCAACCCCGTCTTAACCACAAGCCATTCACCGTAAGCGTTGATGTGAAATCTGATGTCGAAGGAGAAGCTGTATTCAAGATCTTCCTCGGACCCAAATACGACGGTAAAGGTTACCCCATTGACTTGGAAGAGAACTGGCAAAACTTCGTCGAATTGGACTGGTTCGTGCAGAAACTCACCAAGGGACAGAACAAGATTGAACGTCAATCCACTGACTTCTACTACACCAAGGATGACTCTACCCCAATCAGAGAAATTGTTGAGAAATACCTTGCTGACGGTAAGGTACCCAGTGATATGTCAGTTAAGCCTGGTGCATACCCCCACAGACTCTTGTTGCCTAAGGGTACAAGCGGTGGATTCCCCTACTGGATTTACGTTGTCGCTTACCCATACCAACCAGCCAACAAGCAAGTTGAAACCATCAGGGTATACGCTAATGACAACAAGCCTTTGGGCTACCCTCTTGACCGTCCTGTCAACTCTGTTTACTTCAAGCAACCCAACATGTTCTTCGAGGAAGTGAGAGTATACCATGAAGGAGAGATCTACCCTTACGAATACAATGT
This sequence comes from Pieris napi, assembly GCF_905475465.1. Taxonomy (NCBI): domain Eukaryota; kingdom Metazoa; phylum Arthropoda; class Insecta; order Lepidoptera; family Pieridae; genus Pieris; species Pieris napi. Next base: position 5,703,347 of record NC_062255.1, read on the forward strand.
ACCCTACTACACCTACCACCACAACGAGGTGAGCCAACACTAAAAGGAGAGAGAAAAATATGTGGTTTTAATTCAATTCATGTCATATAATGACTAAATGACCAAATGTTAATTTATATATAAATAAAAATATATTATTATTTAATATCAACTTTCATTTCTTTTTTCTTATAACTTACTACAGAAAATATCACGTTTAATACTAATTCTACTGTACTTTCGACGTAGGATGTCATCTTTTGGCTAACTTAAATGAGCTGAGAAGTAACCATTCACATCATTTGTACTTTTCTTATGATAAATAGAGACTTTGTTGAACACATAGTTTTTAGCAGTTGATTCATTGTTAATCTTAGCTTGTCTGTGGAAGGGAAACCCTAAAGGCAAAGTATCATATTCTATATCACTAGTGTTACCAGCCATATCTTTTACAGGCACAATCATACTAAATACTGTCATATTCAATCCTTCCTCCAAACCTTTGGGAATTAATAAATTTTCTGGAAATTTGAATAGATCGAACTTATTCTTCTTCGAGAATGATTGTTCCATATTGTAATAATCATCATAGGAAAATTTACCGGACATTTCTGGGTTCCAACTGATTATGTTTAAACCTTTTTCAAATTTGTAAAGAAACGAATCAATTTCGAAAAATTTTGAGTGTTCTTGCCAACAGTATTTTGGTTCACATTCGGGTCCCAAAAATATCTTTACGATACCGTTTTCATTAACTTTAGATTCGACGGTAATATTAAATGTAAATGGCAAGTGTCTGAGCCGTTTTTGCCTAGCTGTAAATAGTTTGGGAGGCTTTTTAGTTAGATAATCCTCGCTGTACAAAAATTTGGTTAAGCTAATTTGGTAGTAGTCAAAATAGGTTGTTATCTTCGAGGAACTACTTTCAATTATGTTAAAGTCGTCACTCTCGTATTGGGAGAAGTCAAATGGCTGCAATGTGGTTGCATACTCTGTGAAGTATTTTAGTAGAGATTGAATCATTTGCCAGTACAGGGGATCGCGTAAAGTAGTTTGCGGATTGTGAAGCACTGTAGGCGCAGGGTTATATCTGAAAGAACAAAGTATCAATTTTTTATGTTTTCATATAACGAATTAAAATATTGTAGGGCTTTAATAATATTCTATATTATTTAGAGAAATACTTTCTGTACAGGTCAATTCAGCGACTGCTCTACTTTCAGAAATAATAGTCTAGTCGACAAGCTGAAAATGGTACAAAATAGAGATACTGTCCTTAAAATTATGTGCGATAGCTCATTGGATCCGGAGTGACGTCTAGAAAAATGTGCCAAAAGCGTGTATTAGCACATAAAAAATTGCAAAAGTTATAAACAATTAAAGATGAAAAAAGATGGCATTTCGTTTTTTGCCAATATTTAATAAACTATAAATATTTTAGAAATTTCAAAAAAAGATTCTGAAAGAAGAGGAAATTTCCAATAAAAAACTTTCAACTTCCGGAACTCTATTTCCATTATTTATAATTTTAATTTAACGCTGAAAATAGGTCTGTACATAATTTTAAGAGCAGTATCTCTTTTTTGTACCATTTTCAACTTGTCGACTAGACTATAATATTGAAGTGATTACATATGTTACCTGTCACTCGGGTAGCTATTTGATCCGTAGCCAAATAGAGACTTAACAACTTTTGCCGTTTGTATTCCATCGAAATTAGCCCTTACTAATTTAGCTAATAAATCAATATAATTATCTTCGGTGAGTGCTGTCTTCGTTGCATTATCCTGAATTAGATTGAAATAATAAATTATTGAATACAGTATATAGAATACTTCTAAATATTATTTGTTTTCAGTATTACCATGTAAATAACCCCTCTTGAAATGCATTCCCTGATAGCGATGTCTATTGCTTTGATTCGAGCCTGCTGTTCATTCCACTGCGGTAGCACTGAAGATCTTGTTGGAAAGAAAAGACCATTGTCGTGAAGTAAGTAGGGGTTAAAATCTCTGAAGCAGTTGGATTCACTCGAAACATTCCGTACTCGGTAATGTTGTTTTTCCAGATGATACCGTGCCAGAAGCTGCTGGTGGATGAAATAATCACGTTCAGCGTATCTTGCGTCAATACCAGACAACTCGTCGTTGGTCATCCAAAATGGATATTGGAGGTGAACCCCATAGTAGTAGCTATTCAGGGCTATGTCTTCTCTGAAATAATCCAGGTTCTCCTCGCAACCTTCAGTTACCATATTCCAGCTTGAATAGTTGGTGTTTATAACAACGAAATTGTCACCTGAATAAATTTGATTTACTTTTGCTGCTTGCGTATCTGTCATGGAGTTATCGTTCTTAAATTGCAGTGCCTTTATGATAGCGTCGCTGTTGATGTAATAATTTGGTTTCGCAACAAATGGTGGATCATTTTCTTTTGATGAAGCATCAATTCTGTATAATGAAGCTAGACGCCAGGCATAGTCGAACATGTCCTTGTTAACATTATCTCTGGCCCAATCACGAATCAAGAGTAGTTTATCGTTATCAGCATATTGGAAGACACGGAATAAAGCAATGGTGGCTTCCCTCATACTATCATCGTAGATATTAAAGGTCAATCCTTTTATAGCATGGCCTGCATCTAGGTGGCTATAAAATATTTTAAAATTTTCATCCTCCTGAAAAATTCGTAACGATTCTATAAATAGAGTATTTCTAATATGTTAAAGAGAACAATGTTGTATTTTCTATAGCACACAATTAATATATACGTATATTTTATTTTATGACAGTGCTGCCTTGCGATTCTGTAACTCACTTTTCGAACTCTCACAGCGATTTTTATGATAAGGAGTGCTTGTAGTTTATTGTTTATTAGAATGCCAAATCGTAAAATGATTGCTTCACGACTGATTTGAGCGCGACCGCCGCTGCGAAAACCGCAGTGAGAGTTCGAAAAGTGAGTTATAGAATCGCAAGGCTGTAAGGATATGTATGTTATAAATAAATAAAATAAACAAATGTTTTTTTATTATGCAGACTTTTCGGAGTAGGTACTTTAACTATTTACCACTTACAAGAACAAGCAATCTCTGTATGTATCTATATAATTTGCCCATGTACAATTGTACATATCTGATATGGACTATAACACAGGAAAATCAAGGACAGCCTTGCGATTCTGTAACTCACTTTTCACTGATAAGGAGGGAGCTTGTAGTTTATTGTTTATCAGTATGCCAAATCGTAAAATGACTGCTTTACGACTGATTTGAGCGCGACCGCGGCTGCGAAAACCGCAGTGAGAGTTCGAAAAGTGAGATACAGAATCGCAAGGCAGGTTTGGGTAAAATGGTACAAATACCCACAACTCACCTGATTGACCAAATCTGTTAGCTGTAGTGTTACTTGGCCTGTCGATTTAGAAGAAACTGATCCAGGAATAATGAATTTTAACAACTGCTCGCTGTTTCTAAATAGTTCTAAAACAAAAATATCCATTGAGCATTGATAGAGTCTAGAAAAATAATTTGTTACGCCAACTACGCATTAGATACAAAACAAATGCATAATATTGAGAATACATTTTTCAAAACCCGTGTGATATTAAAAGAATAATTACAAATCGAAATGAAGAAGTGTACTCTAATATTGCCTCGTTCGACTCTTTTGCTAAGCACTGAGTTAACTGGAGTTGACGTTTAAAAGAAACAAACACTTTCATCATAATGATCATACAGCGTGAATGCGAAACGTCGAGACAAATTATTATAATATTTACTTAATAATAATAATCAGTGGCGCTACAACCTCTTGAGGTCTGGGCCTCAGATTTCTGAATAGTTTCATGATCATTTTTCAATTTAAAACGCAAGTAGGTGATCCAGTGCCTGATACACGCCGTCGACTTTTTGGGTTTAAGACATGTCGGTTTCCTCACGATGTTTTCCTTCACCGTTCGAGCGAATGTTAAATAGAAAGAAAGTCCATTGGTGCACAGCCGGGGATCGAACCTACGATTTCCGGGATGAGAGTCGCACGCTGAAGCCACTAGGCCAACACTGCTCAATATTAATTTAATTCATATATTTTGTTAACACCATATAAAATATTTTACCTCCTTCGCCTAAAATGTCAGAAAATTCCATTGATTTACTTGGGGCTGGAACTGTCAATATTTGCCCCAGGAAAAACAACCAAAGGAACATTTTGAATAGGGGCTTCCACATGACTATAATCACAACTGACACTAAAAATAGTTAGCAAGTCTTATATGTAACTGAACGTGTTAGTTTCCCTACGTCCAATTGAAATCCTGGGGTCACTAATGAATACTCGTCGTACAATCGCATACAGTAAGAACGAAATTAAGGTTATTTATCGAGAGTAATCCTAAAACCTTCCTTAAAAAACATATAATTAAAATTTAACTCCTAAAATTAATTGTCTCTATTTAGTTTTTACTGATTGCCTGAGCTTTTTCCTTGATATTTTGTAATTTATATGTTCTAAGATAGGTGTGTTAAATTTGTGACGTTTTGTAGCTTTTAAATGCATAATTGCTCTAGCACCTATTTTTTTTATTTACTGATATACACTACATCATATAATGCATTTTCGACAGTATATTATGTTAATACCTATCTTTTCTAAAATACATGACAATCATCGTGAAAATAAATTTTACAAAAAGTTATAAAAAGGGGATATATATAAATAAATATATAAGTATCTTATAAATAATTTATCAAAAAATCGGTAACAAAAATATTGATTTTTAATTTGTCATACACGTGACTAATTAATTGACAATAATGTAGCTCGTAAATAACTCTTCCGAGTTTAATTTCGTCAGAGACTGTTCTTAATATAATAAGTGTTTATGTTTAATTGAAATGATAGTAATCACGTAATACTTGACGTTTCTTTACTTGTCTACAAGCATGGTACGTTATAAGGACTGGTGCGACGCCATCTTGTCTCACGTTTTTGGCGGGTTTTTGAAATTATGAATACTAAATAGAATTAAAAAAATTGTGTAAGTTCTACAGTCACTAATAAATAATCTGAAATAATTTATAACCTTCAAAATAGCCGATTGCATAATAAACAATCAATCAACCTCAGATTTCTGTATCTGTTTCATGATCCTTTGTCAATCTAATAGCCTCATGTCTAGCAAGCCGGTTTTGTTTCACCGTGCGAGCGAATGTTATATTCGCACATAGACAGAAAATCCATTGGTGCACAACCGGGGATCGAACCTACGACTTCATGAATGAGAGTTGGTGAACCCACTAGGCCAATACTGCTCCCCTTTATGTATTACAGTTTATATACATAAATATAATGTGTTAAAATTTTGCTCTTCACAGTACAAACGTATATTCTCTTAGGAAACAAAATCTAAATGGACAATTTTCCAATTGTACCTCAGGTCTAATTTTGGTCCTGTGGTAATTCCTCGTTTACAAGCGCTATTACGCGATACAAGACTTGATTGAATGTTTTATTTTGAACTAAAGACGACACGGTAGACACATAAGTTTAATACTTAACTATTTTTTAAATCACTCAAGACTTGGTACACTAGATACCTAGCGGTTTTTGGGTCAATCCCAACGAATTAAAATATATATCTATCTCTATTTAATTTAATTTATTATTTATAAAAAAATTGTAACGGAGCGTTCAAGTATTACGTAACGAATTTGGGGGGGGGGGGTGTCCTTTCGTAAAACGTTACGATGCGGGGCGGGGATTGAATTACGCGTTATTGTTAATATTATTTTCGACTTTCCCGTACTTTACAGCACATGGTAACTTTTAGGTATAAAGAGTCACTAGGTGGTCACGAAACGTTTTATTATAGTTGGGTACAGTACTGTACTTGGGTACAGAAAAACGTGACGGCGCGTAATACATGGGGGGGGGGTCAATAATCTCCAAAAATTGCGTGACGTAATACTTGAACTCTCCCTAATCAAACCACGTTAGATTTTTGTATTATTGAGAATCAAACTCTAGACAATCTGTAAGGTATCATGATCTAACCATTGAGGCGGAAGCGGTTTCAAACAAAGTATAACAACTTATAACTAATTATCACAATTTAAACTTAAAGAAATAAAAACACATAACAACAATATAAATTAATTTATTTAAAAATGTAAAAAAACATTTTTATATGCAGAGTTAAAAGGTGTAACAAAGTTGTAATGTCTTGATGCGTTATAAATATTAGCAGGTAAACGTTTTAAAAAATTATTCAAGAATAATTCAGAAACGAATTTGCCTATCTATAAGATAGAGAATGTGATAAAGTGCATGCTAATACCGCATTTAATGTTTGTACTACAAGACTTAGTTTACAATAATAACTTAACTAGATACTCTATTTGTATAATTTAGTCGCCAGTCATCATCTCCATGAACTCTGTAAAGAGAAAAAGAGCTGTTAAAACTATGGAAAAATAATATAAAATATGTTTTAATTAGTCATGGTTTAAAGTAAAACAAATGAGAAAGATCTCTGTGTGTTGTCTAAATTCTATAGAGACTGGCCATTCACGAAGATACACTTCTATTCTCTATTCAATAACTGTCATGCTCCATTACTCGTAGATGGCACAATATTTATTTGCGTGCTTAATCTCAATAAATCTTTTGAATGCACCCCGGATTATTTTTTTTTACATTTACTTTTTTACACATTATCTATGCTTGCTCTATTACCCACACATTGTCTATGCTTGAAAACTAAATGCATTTCCGAGGATTCCAAAAAAAATATACATTTATGTACTTATATAACGTGCTTACTTTTGCTGACAAGAGGAACCCGTTCCTATAGGGGGGGATAATATGATCAGTTTAAACCCTTGTAATCACTTGTATTTTTATAAAACGGGGGGCAAACGGGCAGATGACACTCTCAATGCTAGAAGGCTTGCGGGTATGTTGCCGGCCTTTTAGTCATGTCTTAATAGTATTAAAATATTGCATTACCATCAAAGTCTACAGTTCCCGAGCCGTCTGTATCAATCTCAGCAATGATGCCATCAAGATCCGAACTGCTGAGTTTGTCATCTAACGCAGCTAAGATCTCCTTCAGTGTTGATGTGGTAATGTAACCGTTACCTTCACGGTCATACAATCTGCAATTTATAAATTTATCATACATCATACATATGCTAGGTATGCTCTTTCAGCGCAGAGGAATCAGTCACCCACGTCGTCCAGCCCTGCGATTCTGTAACTCACTTTTCGAACTCACTCAGCGGTTTTCGCATCGGCGGTCGCTCTTAAATCAGTCGTGAAGCAGTCATTTTATGATTTGGCATTCTGATAAACAATAAACTACAAGCTTCTTTTTAGAATGCCAAATCATAAAATGACTGCTTCACGACTGATTTGAGAGCGACCGCCGATGAGAAAACCGCTGTGTGAGTTCGAAAAGTGAGTTACAGAATCGCAGGGCAGGAATGCGAGGCTGTGGCTAAACAACGAGAAATCCTCGGAACAGTGCGAAGTGCCTAGGAGGCTGCCGTGCTTTTGGAAGGAGTTAGGCTTGCTTAGTTAGCGAGGACTTTACGCACAACGGACCTATTGAGAGTTTAAGTGTGGAAACTGAGTCCACAAACCATAACAATAACCATACATATGCTCTGGCTAAGGTAAGATTAGGAGTCTTCATTAGGCGCGAAAAATATATTTGTATGTCAAAATATGAATATGGGAAAGGTCTAGGTCTCAACTCTGATAAGTATTAAAATATTCTATGTATTGTTTATGGATCTAGATATCCGGAAGCTGTATCCAGTATGCTACCTTCCCTCGGTAGAATAATATGCGAACCGCTGTCGCGTGCGCACTGATGCGAACCGCACACCGCAGACTCTTTTTTTTACAATTATTAAGGATCCAGTGCTTGGATCCAGAGCTAAAAAGCTTGGCTCTTATCGTAATTATAGTAAATACTAGCTGATCCGGCAAACGTCGTTTTGCCATGTTTATCATTTATAATAAAAAATAGGGGTTGATCGTAGAAGGGTGAAAATTAGGGGTTTTTGGCTTTTTTAATTATACACATAAAAAAATAAAAATAAAAAATTAGGGGTGGACTACCCTTAACATTTAGGGGGACGAAAATAGATGTTGTCCGATTCTCAGTTATACCCAATATGCACACAAAATTTCATGAGAATCGGTCAAGCTGTTTCGGAGGAGTTTAACCACAAACACCGCGACACGAGAATTTTATATATTAGATTATGAATGAATGCAAATATAACAGTCCCATTGGGCGACTTTATACCACCTAATAGTTTTTGGTTCTATTGAAGGAACACGATAATGACCATGCTTTGGAAAATTGTTTTTTTTTAACAAAGGGAAAACGGGAAGGAGGCTCACCTGATGTTAAGTCACACTGCGGCACACACTCACACTGCCAGACGGTTCGCAACTGCGTTGTCAGCTTTTTACGAATTAATACGCTTTTTTCTTAAAGGACCCTAAGTTGAATTGGTTCGGAAAATGTATTATATTCTACTTGTCTCACCTGAAGGCTTCTTTCAGCTCCTGTTGCATGGCTTCTGCGTCCTCCTCTTCCAGGAAGTGGGATGCAATGTTGCAGAATCCATCGAAGTTGATTTTGCCAGTGTCTGAAATATCAATTGGATTTTTAGGAAGGAAATAACAATATGAATAAAAATATATATAATGTAATGTCCTTTAACAACGTCATACAATCAAAAGATCAGTTAAAAAGTTTGATCATTAGTATTTCTTCATAGGTAAAGATTTCTTCCAAATGTTTCAGCTAAAGTCATAAAATACACTTCAACCGAAGATCAAAAACCATTTTATGGCAAGTAACGATTTAGGGTCTGTTTCACAATGTATGTATAAAGTACCAAATAGCTATGCAACACATAAATTATTTGGAAGATAAATTGTGCTATTTGATACATCATCGGACTCATAACTTATGATGGGCGAATGCTACACGCTCGATATTTATCGTGATATTTGGATCGTGATCCAAAATTACGATGTGTAGTACATGCGTATCACGATCCGTGATACGGATCGCTGGATTTCTAGAAATCTAAAAATCCACGATCCGTATCAATTATCGTCGATAAATATCGAGCGTCTAGTCTCTGCTCGATATTTATCGCGTCAGTATTTATTCTGCCAGCGATGGAAGAGGACGCGCATATATGGAGGCGGAATAATATAGAGAATTCATACTTGTATTAGAAACATTACCTATAAGTATAGGCTGATTTACACGTATTAAGTTGCCAAGTCTTAACTAAATTTTAAGTAACCGTTTACACGTAAAAATACTAAATAATTAGTTAAACTCATTTATTCGCTCAAGATGGACGACCACAGAACAAAATATTATAGGATTTTCTCTTCCTGATTGGGGATTTACTGTATTGTATGCTCCAATACATGATAGTGAAAGTTCTGGGGACTCAACGTAATACGTATTTGAAGAAGGCGAAGGAGTAAAACGGCTACTATTATTCATTGGGGAAGGGGTTCTACTACTGTTCATTAATTGTTGTATACGCATATCGGAAAATAGTTTTGGATATGTTTTTGAGCTTCCAGCGCCGAAAGCAAAAGCATAGCTTTGCAATGACTCCGCCAGCTTATGCTTTTCACTTAAATTTAACTAAATTTTGCCTGTCCAAACGTGTCAAGTGATTAGCCACGCCCACCAACTTAACCGAAAAATAGACAAAATTCTATTCTACCTTGTTTAGTTGCAACTAAATTTTAACTTGCAACTTCTTACTAAATTCACTGTTTACACGGGTTAAGTTACTTAAAATTAAGTTAATATTTAGTAAATTTTTAGTCAACTTAATACGTGTAAATCGGCCATATGGGACACCTCAAATGCAAACTAGGCAAACTACAGAAAATAATTTAAAAAATAACAGATTTGAAACGATCTGGTGCTGCAGCGGAAAATGTTTACAATTCAAAGTCTTGGATATTGATGTATATCAGCATATACTGATAATAATAATAATAATAATGGCAACGCAAGCTTTCTTAATATTGTTACTCATATTGTAACACGAAATGTACGAGTGTACTCAATGAAGTTTACCGTCGTACTGACGCGATCCGTATCGAGTGTGTAGTATACTAAAAAAATACAAGATAAATATCACGATAAATATCACGATAATTATCGAGCGTGTAGCATTCGCCATGGACTTTATGTGACGATTAGCGCTATCTGACATTCGTGAAACGCAACAATAGTGTTTATCCTACCAATAAGTAATAAATAGCTAATTTGGAACTTATGTAGAACTAATACGTACATTGTGAAACAGACCCTTAGTCTCTTAAAATGGTTTTCTTCCCCTCCGCAAAACCTATCTTAATATATATAAATTACGTGTCACGTTGTTTGTCCGCTATGGACTCCTAAACTACCTAACCGATATCAATCAAATTTGCACACCGTGTGTAGTTTGATCCAACTTAAAAGATAGGATAGCTTACATCTCAATTTACACCCGCAATATTATTTTATTGCATAATATTTGTTTATTATTTAATAGTCAAAATTCTAACAGATGGCGCTGTGTTGAAGGTACCAACGTTTCACGTAAGCTACAATTTAATGGCATAACCACCAATAAAGCATGGTGGTCCCCATGACTGGTATTCTCCTACCGTTTCCCTTGAATAGTTTACTACTATGTAATATAAAAAAAACCTTAGCCACAGCAAAGCTTGGCCGGTCTGCTAGTACATATATAAAAGTTACAGTTTTGTATGCAACAAATAAACTCAAACTAATGGACCGATTTTAAATATGTTTGCCATTAAAATGCTACATATCCTTAAGATAGGCTTTATTTTCAAGAAATTTTAAACAGTCAGGCCGTGCAAATATAGTAATCTGTGTAGATTCACTAAAAACGCCACTGGAATCAAACTATTTTTCCAATAACACAGTATTAATAGGTGTTAGTTAATAAATAATTAAAAAATAACCTGCCTTGCGATTCTGTAACTCACTTTTCGAACTCACACAGCGGCTTTCGCATCGGCGGTCGCTCTCAAATCAGTCGTGAAGCAGTCATTTTATGATTTGGCATTCTGATAATCAATAAACTACAAGCTCTCACCTTTTCAGAATGCCAAATCATAAAATGACTGCTTCACGACTGATTTGAGAGCGACCGCCGATGCGAAAACCGCTGTGTGAGTTCGAAAAGTGAGTTACAGAATCGCAGGGCAGTGGCGCTAAAACCTTCTGGTTTGGGGCTCAGATTTCTGTATCTGTTTTGTGATTATTACTTTTTTCTAATAAGACTTTTAATCAGATCTTCTGTGCCGGACACGCCGTCGACTTTTTGAGTCTAACGCGATTTCCTTACGATGTTTTCCTTCACTGTACGAGCGAGAGTTACTGCGCACATAAAAAGTACGTCCTCAAGGATGAGAGTCACTAAAGCCACTTGGCCAACACTGTTTTGTATTAAATTTAAAATATTAACTTTAGTCATAATATAATAAAGACTACGAGAAAATAAAACACGAGTAACAAAAGTTTTACGCATATTTCAATTTGTTTAGCAACTGTTCCGGAATTTTATTTTAGTGCAAAGAGCTGTCAAATGCGCAAGAATATATTTTAATATCGCTTCAAAGAGACGTCAATTGATTAGTTCTAAATATTGTGACATGCAGTTTCACTGCGCAATGGAATCTTGACACGCTAGCTAGGCCGAGAAGCCAAAATAATCTTTATAATGGATTAATAAATATAGATGAAGCAAATTCAGCGACTGTAACTGTTTTGACTCGAATATTTTTAGGTCTTTAGGCTTATTCTACTCAATATTCGTTTTGATACTAAAAAAAATGTGTGGCACTCGGGGACTACCGCGGCATAGCATTTTTTATTTATGCAGTATTTGTTTTTCTTTGATATTAATTCAAGTTTTTTCTTTGATATTATTTCAATCTACCACTCTACCAGACTCAGCCTAAAACACCTATATAGTCTGTCTCACTCTAACGCGTATTTGCCGCACCTATATTACGTCACCGTGTGTTAGGTTTTTTCGTTACGGAATTTCTTGATTCGGTCGCCGCGCTGAAAGCCCGCGATAAAATCTATGCAATTGCTTCATATAAATATACGTTAGAATAGGATTTAAAACTTTATCATTGAATAAGTAAAAACCTAAACCTACATTTTCCCAAAATGTATAAATAAAAGGATTTTTTATTTTTATTTTTTTTGATTGGACAATTCACACCAATTGACGTAGTCCCATGTTAAGCTGGTGAAGCTTGTGTTATGGGTACTAGGCAACGGATATACATACATATTATAGATAGATAGACATATAAATACATATTTAAACACCCAAGACCTAAGCACAACACCAAATGCTCATCACATCGATGTCTTGTCTCATCCGGGGATCGAACCCGGGACCCATGGATTCGCAGTCAGGGGTACTAACCACTAGACCAATAAGCCTAAGACCAATAATATTACATTTATAGTAGGGCGTAGGAGCTACAAATTTGAGGGACCCGTAGCATATTTGCTACGAAGTTATCAGCTATTGTCTATTAATTTGCTTAATACCAATAAAATTGGTCAATCGGTTTTGTTAATTAGAGTTTATAATAAAATTATAAAAAATATGTACTCACTGTCAGGGTCATTTTCATCAATTAAGGCTTGAAGTTCTGAGTCATCAAAAAGCTGACCCATTGTGTTCAAAATGGTTGAAATCTTCAAGACCTCAATGTAACCAGTCTTTGTTGTGTCGAACATTTGGAAGGCTTTGCGGAGCATCGCCATTTTCTGTTCGTCATCTGAGTCCTATAAATTAATTAATCGTTATAATCTATTAAAACACAAAAATTATTGGTCTGTGTAGATTGTTTAAATTTGAAAAAAGAATTTCATAACGGAAAACGCCGGTTTTAAATTTGAAATAGGAACGTTTGTGCTGTAATTCAAATAGGAGTAACAATTTATGCTGTTTAAATTGATTCTTATTTTAAAAATAATTTATGTTCGTAATTTGAAAATTCTTTTGCGTCTTATTTTTAACAAACTTAATGCGAAATATATTCCATTGACATTTATGTTAAATCAATATTAAACATAAATTAAAAACTCCTTCTATTTCCTCAATCACAGAGGTAAGAGGTGTTAAATCCAAATTCAAACACTTCACTTCACTTTCACTAGCTCACCATTGTAGTAAGGATTAACTGCCGTTACACGAACCGAATCCGAGTGCGGGTGCTATTAGACTGAAATTCACAACCACCCGCAACACTTATTTATAGACCGTCGAAGCGAAAATAAGTAAAAAACGTCCCGAAGAGATGACGTGTGCGGCGTCATCGCGGAAACGTAAGAAATAATGCATCCTCGGAGAATAAGTTTGTCATATAATTTATCGCTTAAAATTCGTTGGCAACACGCCATACCGTTCACGGGTAAATTTGGGGGCTATAGCTTTAATTGATATACATTTATTTATTACCGAAAATAATGAAAAATTTGTAGAGACAAAAATAATCGAATAGACGGGAAAAATAAACTGAAATCCCAATCGCTAAATATTAAACGCTAAACACATTTCGCTATTTTTACTTCATGTTTAAAACAAACAGTGCTACCAACTTGAAACTGGTATTGTTTTGCCAGGAATCGAACCCGTCCGTGTTATACCAAAGACATATAAATTTGAAGAAACTCCGTTATCTAAAGTATTATAGTGTCATAGTTTCGTTCAAATCATTATAATTTACTAACGTCCGCCCTAAGCTTAGATTTCGTGTATTTTGGCACGATATCTGACCTCTTTAACATCAATTTACTTCAGTAAATTTACATAAAACCATAATAAATTATACATTTAAACCTTCCTCGGAAATCACAGTATCTACTTGTGTCTACTAGTTTTTAAGTTTATTGCGTTCATACATACAGATATATGTGGCCGAGGACTTCATTCATAATATGTAATGATTTGGGTAGTTCTACAATAAGAGGTAACTATTTCGGCAATCTATTTAACAGTGTTTTTTTAATCTATGCGTTGCTATATTGTGCTATGAATCACATCACTTTAATGTCCTTTATTAAATAAAATTTCAATTAAATGTCCAATTAAAGCATATTTTTGTAAAACTCGCTATAAAGCCTAAAAAAAGTCTCTACCCTGGCCTGCCCCATTATCGGTTTGAGCTTAACTAGCATACAAAACATACATTCTTCGTATTCTTTGCTAAAAAAAAATTGCAATACAAAATTTGTCAAAGTGGAAAGTGGAACAATGAGCTTGTTTTGGAATAAAAGAGAGAGCCTTGGGAGTAATTATTATCATTTAATTTAAAAAATATAAGTACATACAACATTGTCTCAGTAAGAATTGCTAATTGAATTAACAAATCCGGTATCGGTTCAATGGTATGGTATGATTATTAAATAAACAAAAGCATATATTTTATTATTAAAAAAATCGAATAATTTTAATACAATATAGTTCTATTATAATTCTACTAAAATATAATTCATGTAAATAATTCTATTGTAAATTAGACCATATTACCTCAGATTATAAATTTCGGGGGACGTTATATTTTAGCCAATCTTAATTTTATTTGATAGCCCATTTTACTCGCAGTTGACTCTTCAAACATTAATTAAATCATTTAGTCTTGTTACAGATTTAGTTTAGGTATAAAGGCACGTTATGCCACGTTAAGAGCTATCCATCCTTGATAGTTTATAGAATTGTGTAAACGATCGGATACTTCGGCATAAATACCATTCTACGCATCGCCAATGATAGATTGTGTTGTAATTCGTAAACACTCACCGTCGACCGTGAATTCATATGTATTTTAGGTAGAGGAAACTTTTAAATAACTGTATGGGAAGTTATACCGTCAAAATAAAAGTATACTTTCAATTATTTCAAGTAAAATTGAGTACGACTGCTTCCAAATCTCTAAAGGTAGTTAATTATGACAATTGCAAAGTGTTTAAGGCAGCATAGGACAATAGATCTTACTGGATTAATATTAAAATGATCCTAATCCTTGAGATTGATTTGCTCCAGTTCAAACAATTTGTAGACTCAAAACTTAGCGATTAAAAAGAGAGGCGGAAAGTTTCTTGCCCGCTCTACACCCTTAACATGCGAACAGGTAGTAAATGTAATTTACCAATTAATTTAACTTATTTTTTGGCGTTCATAAGTGTACTTGTTTAAAGTTATTTTGAGTTTGAGTAACGTAGGATTGTAAACATGTAATATGAATAACACTTACATAATATACAAAGCCAAAACAGATGACTTAGATAAACAATATATGTGAATCAGAAAACATAAGTAAGTTCATTAATAGACAAACAGATTTTTTTTTAAAGAAAACTGAAATTTAAGTAAATAAATGACAATGAATACTTAATATTTCAAAGAAAGAACTAAATTGTTACTATTGCTTAACAAATTTAAAGTCTTCCCGCCTCTTCAAATATTACCTTACATCCTCTTTGGTAAGGTGGAAAATATCAACATCCTCATAATTAGTGTCATAGTTAGCTTTAACCCTAAAAATTGGCGATTTATGCAGATAATTCGTGTTCGTACGAATCACATGGAACAATTGTGAGTTGAGTTTGCCTTCAGGATGCAATGACCAAAATATCTATTAAAACACAGGACTAACATTAAAATACGTGGCAAAAGTCGCGATTCAAAGGCAATGAAAAGCTTTTACTAACTAATTTTTACTAAGAGATTATCTAAATCACCTTCATGTGTGTTGATTTTTGTCACTAAAACATATGAAAGAAAACAGGCGCTTCCTTACAGATTGGGGACAGGAAGTTCGAAAATAAGGGACAGTTCAGTGAAAGCCAAATATCATATGGCATCTCCGGAATACATAACAAATTTTAGCAAACAATATTTGATACTTAGTATAGGAATCAATCATAATCAATGTAAAATGATTCCACTGATCATGGTATTAAGTTTGTATATTAGAAGATCTTTTTAGACAAACTCTGGCCTTATTGTGAAGCTTGTGATTTTGAAGTCGCTTTCAAATCCAAGCTGTCCAAGTATGGATTGGATTTAGTGCGCATACGCATACTGAGGAATGCATGTTCTAGAGACATAGAAGGCGTTTGGCAGGCTCACGAGGCTGATCAATCTAGGCAAACGGTTAAAGAAAATTATCAAGGAAACACATACCAAAAGCTTTGCTTCTCACACGGGAGCAAGAGTAGCAAGCTATTTTTTCATTAACAAAGTAACGAAATTGAGAGTGAATTAAACTGATTATAACAAATCTCATTAATTAACTTGCGACAAAGGCATATTACAATTTTAATGATCACTTACGCTTGCCAAAATGTCATGAACATTGACACTAATGTGGATTCTGAAAATATATCAATTGTCGCTCTGGCAGATTAGGAAAACGTTAAGAAATGCGTCACCGTTAGCTACTGGCGCGTGCAACGAGTTATACGGCGTCTGCGCAGATATAGATCGTCATTCGTCGGTGATCGACTATAATTTTTGTGTGGTTTAGACAATGTGTTGAGCCCTCTCGCCCACGTGGCTCGCAAAATTTTCAGTGACCTACTTTTTGGCACGTTTCATGGAATTTCATTGTTCTTATTTCTATTGTAAAGTAAATGAGTTTTAGATAAGTTTAATTTTTTATGTCTCGAAAACATTATTTTTGTATTAAAAGTAGACACCATAAATATAAATTTTATCTAATAATACGTATTAATTAGGACCATTGTGAAATCATATACCTAATTGATAAATAACATTATCTTTTAACATATCTGATTGGCCAGATTCTCAACATTATTTCTGTTGTTTTGTAAGCTAAAAACAGCCATTTATTATCATCGGTTTCTCGTGTCAATGTGTGACAGTTGTCGGATCACACATGATTTATGTCTGTCATTGACAATTGACATATCGGCTTATGCCACCAAATATAAACCATTAGAGATATGCGGAAAACTTTGGCTCCATTAATGCTATTTCTGAATGTGAGTTATAAGTTATTTATATCGTGCGTTATTATAACTGTTTGTGAGATAATATTCCATGATTTAATTCACAATCATTCATCCAATTTTTTTTTTTTTTCTATACATCACTTCTTATAGGCTAACCTAATACAATAGTGTGGTCCTTAAATATAACATATCATAATAGAAATAAATTAAATCACTCCCTGTTACGTTCTGTATATAATGATAAAGAAATGCTTATAATTGGTGAAATAATAATTTCTTAGACTAAATGAACGTAAATATTTTTAAAATAATGCATAAGTCTTGAAATTTATTATTACAATAAAATTGTATTTTGTTTTGAACAATGTAAATATTAATTATAACATATAACATAATTGTTATGTACAATTTGGTTTTTGTATCTATGTGCGTTCTATCTATCTCATTGTAAGGTCTGGTGTTGACGTAAAGGCCTGATGAAATTCTTGGCTAAAGAAATGGCTGTACAGTACAGTGCTGGGCCTAATGATATGCCTGTATGATAGTACTGATTTAACAATTCTCCTTGCAGGAATTGTGGAGGCGGTGGGACTTCTATAAATCTAAGCCAAAAAAGATTTTTTCATTAGGTCTTCCAAATATAGTTTTAATAATGGATATTTTTAAACTAAAAACAACAACGAAGATGCTGTCTCGTCTTACATCCGCAAAGTAATTGGTTACATCCGGTTCGAAATTCAAAATAAACGAACAGTATATATTGTAAATTCCGAAATGCAGCATAACCGAACTATTTCTATATATATTCTGAATGACTCAGGCCAATATAAATGGATGGCAATTTAAATATTCTATTCAAGGTGCCAAATGAATATAATCTATAGTCCACAAACATTACAATGTTGTCTATTTTTAATTTATTAATTACAACGTGTTGAAATGTTCTACACGACACTATTCCTAATAGACTTTGATAAACAACGCGTCATATTTATTACAGGTGCAAGTGCAATTTATATTATATTATTTTGATTTACCTCATTAAATTTATTAATTAAATTTTTGAATTAAATATATTAATTAAATTTTGTGAATTAAATTAAAAATTAAATTTATGCGGCGTTACGAATTAAATTTTACTTGCTATATAACAATGAAATAGCTAATGATATTTTCAGATTTCAAATTAAAATGTTTGCTTCTTTGTTTGTATTTTTCCAAAACTGTATCTAAACGCTATGTTTTATTTTCTATACATGTCGATAAGCTTTATGTTTTACCACGAGATAAAAAAAATATTTAGAGATTATTGGGAGAACTATTGTGATAGATAATTGACTATTTACCAGATTGTCGAGCTATTATTGTATTATCTATAACTTTACAAAATTGCTAAAATCACTGGTCAAGTCACGTGCTATAGGAATATTTTGTAGAAGGAATTTCTTATCTGTATAATTTTTTTATATACTACGTTAACTTTACATCTTTATATGCAGTTGCCTGATAATATATAACAACTGCAGGGTCACTACGAAACTTCAATAGCGGTTTTGATCCTGATCTCAGTATTTTAGTATCACATACGAGTTGCGACATAAGTGTTCTGAATAGAGATAGAGTGCGAGAAAGAAGAGAGAGAGATTGCTAGAAAGTATACCTTATTTGGTCTGTTAGGTTCAATTGTTTCTACTGACCATTATAAACGTTAAAGTTATCTTGTAACATTGATAACGCCATAATATTAAAAAAAAAAAAAAAAAAAGAAACATTGATAACATCTGTTTCAATGGCGCGAAAAATGCTTGGCACTATCAAGTGTGATTTCTTCAATGACTGGTGATGAGGTGCCAAGAATCTTCATTTTGAATACCTATCAGTAGACGGCTGTATTATATGTTGACGTTTCTTGTATCGAATTCAATCTAGCGTACATCGGTGATTTATTTTCGGCCACTAATAATTAGATGACAGGCGCCGGAGTCTTTTTAAGAACGTTATTAGTAATTAGATCTTAATTATCTAGGCGATACCTTCCACGAAGATTGGCGAGCAAAGTTGCGGACAAGTTACGAATTTATTTATTTTCCATATTTATTTATCTAATAGGTAGTCCAGGCGCTAGAGGTTTTTGAGTATGCAAAATGTGAGTGACGAATTTCGCCAACGGATTTAAGTTAAGAAAATGTCAAGGAATAATAATGTTGATCTTGCCGGTCCATTTTTTTATCTTCTCTTATGCAGCCTTTTATTGAGTACCTACATGATATAAAATCATTTTAATGATAATTTTTAGTTTGTTGTAATGGTAAATGTGAGGATGGATTCCTAATTATTAATAGAAAGAAACCTTTCCATATAAATGTTTCTACTGTAGCCCTTAATAAATTTATAAATTGCAACTCGTTCGATTTCTGTTAACATTATAAATCATACAATGAACTATAAACGACAATGAATCGATTTTAATCCATCTAAAAACAAACCTTGTGACTAATTTTCATCGTTCTTTAGATATATAAAATAAATCAGTGGTACTACAACCTCTTTAGGTCTTGGCCTCAGATTTCTGGATCTGTTTCATGATCATTTTTAAATCTAATAGGCAAGCAGGTGATCAACCTCCAGTGCCTGACACACGCCCTCGACTTTTTGGGTCTAAGACATGTCGGTTTCCTCACGATGATTTCCTTCACCGTTCGAGCAAATGTTAAATGCGCTGAAAGAAAGTCCATTGGTGCCAGGGATTGAACCTTCGACCTCAGGTATGAGTGTCACACGCTGAAGCCACTAGACCAACACTGCTCTTTTTAGATATATAGTTTTAAATATAGCGTTAGAGAATATACAACTCTGAGTACTGGTGTAAGACTCCCAAGCTGAAGTGCTAATAATATAACATTAATTTAATGAGACCGATAATATTACGTTAGTTAAAGAATTTTGACTACAAAATATACATAGGAAAGGAAATTGCTTCTGAAGATAGAGGATACCGTGAGCCATTTTTGCCAAAACCCTCCATCTTTTAGTCGATACCAACTCAGGGGAAATAAATACAGATAATGCAACTCTACAGCTGTGATACTTTTTGACATCCAACACCTTTTGTCTTCAGTCACCGTGACCACGCATGCTGTAAAGCACGCAAAACGTGGGATAAATTTAAAATTATGTTAAATAATTGTAATTTTATAATAATACATAACTTTAATCCGGTTAAAAAGTTTTTTCTTTATATATGTAAAGGTTATGTCAATCAAAGACAATACTAAATTGCTTCTGATTCAAATATTAAGTTTCCCTGAAGAGAACATATCGGAATTAGCTAACTATGAAAGATATACAAATAAACATAGTACATGCTTCATTACCAAGAGATATCATTTACACGATAAATACATAAGTTATTCTTAATAGAAAGATCCTTGTAATCAACTGTAAAAATATTTCTGTGTTCTAGCCGTTGTCACAGTTCTGAACGATAGTTTTTAAATTTTCCGTGATGAAAATAGGGAAAGCGTAACATCTTTGTAAAATATTTGGCAACCCGCCAAAAACTTGGGAAATGTTAAATAGCTATGTACTTGTCTGTGTTTTGCGTTTTAATGGTTTTTTAAGATCAATGAAGGAGGTAATGAGGAATTTTAATAGTGTTATTTCTAGTGTTTTTGTTTGATCGTGTTACATTCATTCATTGTTTCATTGAATCTGTTTCGTAAATATACCGTTAACCAACGTTTGAATTAAAACTTAAAATAATAATAAATAATCATATTTATATAAATGTTAGATGCGATAGACGTTATCCTTTGACCTTTGATTCAAATACTGACAGCAATGTTATGATGTATATCTGAGATACATAATCCAGAATCTAAATCATTAGAAAATTTGAAACCAGATTTTCTCATGAACTATTAAAAGAATGAAGCCAAGATTGTAAAGGATATACTTAAGAATCAGTTTAACTACCTCAAACGCCACTAGAATCTTCTTTATATTTTATTTGACATTCAAAGGTGCCATTTTAGGTGGTCTAATTAAAATAAATGATTTGACTTTGACTTTGAAACGTTACTATTACGCTTTGATAGCTTTTATAAATTTTATAAAGAAGAAATTAAAAAGTAGTGGTCTGTGAAGTTTTAATTAAGATAATATATTTGTTAGGAACAGTGAAAAAAGTGATATATAAGAATAACAAAAACTATTTAAAAATATTTATTTTATAAAAATCCATAACAACATGATTTAACTAAATAACAATTTGTATATTACTATTATGGCCAAGCGATTGTGTTAAGAATGCCATGCTATTTTTCAACTCTAGTTGTTTCTTAGAAGTCCTGCTGTCATCATCTAGCCAACTAATTATTAAAATTATTCTATTTATTTTTCAACTGCTTAATTATTCGTAAACTCTTTCCTCAGATTCGGTTTCTTTATAAGGTGGTTTCAAAATAATATTAAATATTGTGGGGTAACGCCTCCTGGGTGACGATAGTAAATAAATTGGTTCCACTTTTAAGTCATTAACAATGTCGTCTATTGTTTTATCCAATTCCGTAGTATCTATTGAAGTTCCTTCTTTGTCTTCAGTCTTAACATCTTTTGTTATTATTTTATCAATTGCCATATTTTCATCTTTTTTAGATATCACCTTGTATTGAATATTGTCACTGTTTTCTTCATTTTTAGTGTACACTTTGTTGAATTCTATATCTTTTCTGAATTCAACGGTTTCTTCGGGAATCTTTTTAATCGGATCAGTTTTATCAATTGTGTACTTATCTTTTTTACCGTACTGACCTTTACGTGATTTGTAATCAAAAGTATCTTTTTTTTTAGTAAACTCTGGACGCGTTCCTAAAGCTAAAGGATCACTCGGGATATCATAATCCACTATATTGTCATCAACCACATCCCATTTCTTTTCACGGTTATATCCACTGCCATAAGTGCCAGGTTTACTTTCAGTCTTGTGAGTAATTGTTATATCTTTTAATAAAGTATTGGGTAAATTAAACAATTCTTGGATGTCAATATCTAAATCAAACGGGTATCCCGGTGAAAAAATTGCATCGTAGTTTAACTGAATATTTGCTTTAGATCCACCTGGAGTTGCTTTAATATACGGAGCAACAAAAGCAAATAATTGAAAAGGTAAACCATCACTGCTTCCTTTAGGTAAAATTAGTCGCGACGGAAAACCAATTTGTGATCTAACCGAATTCAGAGGCAATGCATCAACACCAAATCCTGAATCTATTACATTTTTACGCACTGTACGTAGAGGCACAAAATCATCAGATATGCTATTAATTTCGTCAGAAGTTCTGGTAATCAAATTACTACCCCTCTTAAGATTTATTTCAAAGCTATCTAATAACATAAATAGATTCTTGTTTTCTCGAATTTCACCCAGGGTTACTTTTGGGCCTAAGTACAGCTTCATTATCCCTTTTTGAACCACCATCGATGATACATTAACTTTTATTGCAAATGGCTTGTGATTAAGTCTTCCTTGATTTATTTTTATTTGGAAGTTTGGATCCTGATCGCCATATTTCATTGCATCCGTTACATCAAACACATACGGATCAAATGATGTCATTACTTTTTTAACATCAACATTCATAATTTGTACCCCAGGGAAATATAGTTGATTCTTTGTGTACCCCGGTAGTACTTTCAAAGAATTGCTGACAGTTTCAACCATCTTCTTAATAATTCTCCAGAATATTGGATCACGTAACTTAGTCATGCTGTGACTGAGAGCAAATAGGGAACTAGAAAATAAATTAATATCATTGACATGTTTTACATTTAAAATAATATCAATCCGATGTTAGTACGAGTAATAATGTACCTTTTAGTTGAAATATCGTCCGTCATCGCTTTAATAGCTAAATTAATATAACTGTTGTCATTAAAAAGCATTATATCCATAACGTGTCTTAAAATTGCCGCTTTATTAAAGCCACCATCTCTCTGTAAATATTTCCGCTAATATTAATATAAATAGTTAATTTTCAGTCAAAAGTCAGTGAAAATTTTAAAATAATCCTTACCAAGTGTGTCACAGTAGTAGCAATGTTGTTTTCTATATCCGTCAATGATGATATTACATCTTGACTACAAATTCCCTGTCTAGAGGTAAAATCGTTGCCGTTTGAATACATAAGCATAGGATCATAACGGGTGACTTCCATGTCATCCCAATTTATACCATTAGTTTCATATAAATCATTAGAATATCTTTCTAAATCATATCTTATAATGAGTTGCTTCATGAAATGATATATGTATTCACCATATCGTACGTTTCGCTGGAATTCCATGTCTACCCACGGCAAATTCTTTAACGTTGTTAGATAAAAGTATGAGTTTAAACCGACATCTTCATGGAAGTATGACAACACTGCCTCCTCGCTACTCTCATAGTCCGTATAATTTGCATCAACAATAAAAGTGTTCCCATCTTCGCGTATGTTATCGTTCAAAGAAATGTCCTTTTCAGAGATAAGAGACGCAGCTTGTATAATAAAATCTTTGCGAATGAAATAATTAGGAATCAATTCGTATGGAGCTGGAATGGACAGTTTTTCTGTATCCTTTCGGGTCATAATTGCGAGGTATATAGCGTTGATAAATATTCCACAGTTAACATTTTGACGAGCCCAACATGCTACTTTGTAGAATATATCAAAATCTTTAGCGTTATATAGAACATTGTAAACTAGGCGGAATTCGTTGAAATGTTCATCAATTTTCTCACTAAAAATTTCTCCTTTCGCTAATAGGCCTTTGCTAGATTTAAAACTTTGTAGTTTTTCTATGACTTCCGTTTCCTGAAATTATAAACAAAAGAATCTTAGCTCTTAAAATTGATAACTTATATAGTTACAAACATCCTAATATAAACCGCCGGCTCCGGAGAATAAAATGATAAATGCAAAATCACAACTTTACAGGAAAATTAAAAAACCGTTTTAATAAGATTACTTCTTTTGTGTCCTAGGTAGGAACTTGGGAGTTAGCTTAAATGATAGCTAATTTTTAGTGTTATCTCTATACTCAGTTGAAATTTTAAAAGATTCCACTGAACTTGAGATATTTAGGAAATAAAACATTAGACTAAATTTAACAATAACATGTGTTGCTAACATGCACTTATCATTTTTTTCTCAATTAAACTTCATTCATACGAATATTGTAATATAGTCCTGTCATGCTATTCTACGATATACGAACTCTCCAGCAATGTCGATAATCTAATATTATCATCTTATTCGCGTTATTATTCGCATAATGAAATTACGATATGAGTAAATTAGACGTATTTAAATTAAACTACTTAATTATAATCAACTGTTATTTATTTTGGGACCAACATTTAAAGCCAACAAAGATGATGACAAAAATAATACTTTTCAAGAAAACAAAACATAACCAAACAAACATAACATAAAGTCACTCTCAAATAATTCAGTCTATAATCAATCTATCTATCTCCATACTCAAATTTTCATAATTAAGTGGCATCTTCGAGTAAACATTCAAAAACACAAAACCTAATATTCCAAATAAAATATAAGCGAAATCTAAGTCATTTCTATCCAAAAGTATATTATAATTTAAAAAAAGTCTTCTTATTAGTTGCTCCATAATTAAAAAAAATTAGTCTTCATCAGCACAGTTATCAGTTGGTGCTTCTGGCTCATCATTAAATTTAAGAGATTTATAGAAACTATGATAGTAGCTTGGTATGTCATTTGTTTTACAAAGACTTATGAGATCAGAATGTAGTAGGGCTTTACGTATTGGCAGAGTCTCCGTGTATACAATTTTTAATTCAGGACTGTCATTAAATATTGGGTGTATTGGAAGCATGTCTGTGTCACCCCGTTTAGATCTCTGTTGGCGTTCCACGTTGAGCTTAGAATACTCAGCGTCAAAATCATATTTAAACCGCAAGATGAATGGTTCTGAACTGGTTACATTGATTTCCATTATTTTAGACCACTTTATTTTCTTAAATTCATCATCTTTACCCCAGTGTTTATCCTCGAGTAATTCTTTTAATAATCTAATCTTAAGAAACTATTGTTACTAACTCACAAATCAATCAATGGACTGTATTTGTCTGATGAATAAAATTATTATTATTATTATGTCGTAGAAGTCACTTTGTAACATTTCTTTAATAATGTATTTCTCGCCATTTACTTTGGCACAGGGTAATTATTGCGTACATTTAATCTGGAGTATACACAACTTGGTTTTTCAGCTTACGTTCTACGTATAGTAGAATGCATCGAATCGCCCCCACTCTGGCCATGACCAGTCAGTGCCGTATGAACTGTCTGATTTGATATACACAAAGTGCTTGCAAAAAAGGTCCTACATACTTGAACTTTCTCTTTCTGTAAATCAAAATAGTATTTGACTGTTTGGGTGCGATTATTCTTTCGATCTAACTTAATTCTTTTGACCTTCTCAACTGTTGCCATTGCCGCTCATGATCTCCTAATTTATAATACTGCTGCATAATGTCTTCTCTCTGGCTCAATGTAAATTTTTCTTCACATTTTCTTCACATAAGTGCGTTTGTCATACACGTGGTAGGTATTATTTACTAGAATATTAAGATAAAAGCTGATATTGTGCGTAATTATGAAAAATATTTTGCTAAAGCAATGTTATCGTATATTGTTACATCCAAAAAAATCGTTGAATAAAATAATATCTTTTTCTAACTTTTTAAATAAACAAAAGAAAAATCTGAAAAAAAATGGTAAGATGTATTAGCACCTCAGGATCTCAAATTTGCAATAATAATAAAACTATGATAATAGCGGCTATCATTTTGTTCTCCGGAGCCGTCGATTAACCAATCTGATAAAAGTGTCTTGCCTGTGCTGATACTCTGTAACTTCTAATAGCTATAGCGATCACGGTACATAACTTTTTTTATGATTTCGATGTAGTTATATCAATATCCATAACGCTGTGTTCAGCGTGCGTTGTTACGCAACAATAATTTCTTGTGTTCCTACTTTTTAGAACATGTATCACGTCTTAAATTAATTATATTAATAGTAAAATAATGCAAATTACCAAAAAGTCAGCAGCGTCGAATGCAAACTCATTGCTCAGTTTTACAATGGTTGGATCTGAGCTGTCTTCACAGATGTTATCAAATAATGGAAGCATTAGTTTTTGAATGTTTACCCATCCTATAGGCGCTAAAAATATTAACAAAATTTTAATAACAATGTGCATAATGAGTTACATATTTTATTGCACGAGGTCGTAGGTTCGAATCTCGACTGTGGACCATCAGCTGTGGTCTTTATGTCTATGTGCGCAATTAACACTTGCACGTACGGTGAAGGTACGGGTACGGTCTCCTCGTGAGGAAACCGGCATGACTTAGACCCAAAAAGGCACGGAAAGCTGATCACCTACTTAACTATTAAAGAAAACAAATGATCACGAAACAGATGCACAAATCTGCCTAGACCTAAAGGTTGTGGTAGTTGCGCCACAACCTTTAGGTCTAGGCAGATTTGTGCATTCGGTATCAGATGCATGCAGTATTTTTTATAGGTTTGAAATGATCTCTTGCGCAGTGCAACCGTATCACTGACAATTTGAAATACTGAAAATATTTCTGAAAATTATAACGTAATTACGTATATTTACGTATATTTATGAAAATTATAGACAAAGTTGTCGTTTACACCCTCTAGTCGTAGCGTCATTTCTTTATATTTTCTCTATACATGCAAGCAGGTGACACACGCCGTCGATTATTGGATGTTAAATGTGCTGGAACTTGCTTATACGGAAAAGGTACTTAGGGTCTGTTTCACAATGTACGGATTAGTTCTACATAAGTGCCAAATTAGCTATTTATTACTTATTGGTAGGATTAACACAATTGTTGCGTTTCACGACTGTCAGATAGCGCTATTCGTCACATAAAGTCCATCATAAGTTATGAGTCCGATGAAAGTCAAATAGCACAATTTATCTTCAAAATAATTTATGTGTTGCATTGCTATTTGGTACTTTATCCATACATTGTGAAACAGACCCTTTCATACAGACCTTACTGTATGAAATAGTATAATTGCAGATTCCACATCTAAAACTAATAAATAAATATATCTTACAGTTTTTTTCTAATAAAGTATTCCAACTACAGTAATATATTAATAATTCTTACCTATTCGTGGTTTTGTAGGTGTTGTTGGCACCTTTATTAGATATCCGAAGGTGCTGGCACAGAGGCCTGCCAACAATATTGTTAACAACTTCATATTCAATCACACACTGATTTTACAAAATAATATTATCCCTTAAATACTAAACAATTTAATTAAACCGATAAAGGGTTGAATGTACTAATTGTTTTATAACATTGAAAGACGAAAGTTTATTGTTTTCTGCGGTTAATCTAATGTTTTTGGTTGGGTTCTGCATCTGTATGCAATTGATTGCATTTAAATATTTATTGAGTTAAATTGTACCATATTATGTAGCAGAGTGCTACGTTTAGATAAATATAGTTAAAAAAACTATAAAACACGCTTTTAAAGCACATCAAACTAAAAAGTGAAGCGTGTTTTATAGTTTTTTTTAACTATATTTATTTTCCACTTTTTAGTCCTAGCAGCAATACGTGTTGTTTAATCGTATTGCTTTGTGGACTTAAAAAAATTTCATTGTTCTTCGAGATAAACCTATGAAATTATTATATTGTCGCTGATTCTTTATAAGTGTACAAAAATTGAATTAAATCTGTCCGTTTAAAGGGGTCAAAATCGAGTCCGAAGGAGTCGGTTACATACATATATACATACATACATACATACATACAGGTGAAGCTAATATAAAGCGTGTAAAAACAAGAACAACTTTGTAGTGCAAAAGCTCGCGTTGCCCAAAACTGGATGTACCGAGCGCTTCCTCGGATGTTGGAAACCTATAAAGATTCACAAAAAGTCTTACATGTTATACGATTTTTAATGGTGATAACGACGAGGCAAGCATTTAATATAATAAACTGTTATCATTAATATAAATGAGCATGAAGACATTAAGTAGAGCATCTTGGTTAAAATACTTTTCTACAGTAGTGTTGCCCAAATGCAAGACCAAGACGAGACTTAGGCCAGTCTTGGTATTGTCTTGCGTCAATACACCTGGTCTCGGTCTTGGTATTGGTATTGCGCTCTCAGTCTTGGTCTTGGTCTTGATCTTGCAGCAAGAGTCTTGCAAGTCTCGCAAGACTTGCAAATACCTATTTGCCTAGTGCTATTTGTGGGGGCTTGCGGGCTATTCTGGAGCATTCACCAATGTACAATGTTCATCAACCAATAATAGCAGGCAGGCTACAGGCATTGTGTTGAGATTAGCAGATTTCATTACAGTGTGCGTAGGTAAATTTTTTAGGCAATTTGTCGTACTCGTGACTGGCGCGCTTTGCTACGTAGGTACTGTCGTTAAAGTATGTGTAAGTAAGAAACGATGTAGGTACCTACTACAACAAAATTGTATTCCTTAGAAAAATAATCGTCGTACCTACACGACGATTATTTTTATTTATTTAGTAAATCATCGCTGAAGACAATAGTCGCTACTAGAGTAGGTACGATAGAAGTTGATAAACCGACACTGCAATTCTCGATGATTTTAAAACAAAATGCGTAAAGCAATATGACGTCGCTCATATTTGGAGCTTTTCCACGTTTCAAGTTTGTTAAAATCACCCACTTCCAATTTTGCAGTGCAATGTCCTTTAAAAAGGTATAATAGGTAATCTATATATATAAAAATGAAACCCGTTTTCCGTTGTCACGACATAACATGAAAACGGTTTGACCGATTTGTCTGATTTTTTTTAATAATATACCTTGAAGTACGAAGATGGTTCTTACGGAGAAAAATTAAAATAAAATTGAGTGAATCAGTCTAAAAACAACACTTTTCTATATTCCCATACAAAATATTCGTAATAATACTTAAAAGTGAATTTGAACTTTAAAACCATAGCATAAAGTTCAAGTGTTAGTGGAGGGGTTCCGGGAAGGTAAATTTTTATTTTTTGACATAATGTATTTGTTGTCTTATCAATTTTCTTTTTTTATCTTACTAGCTAGACCGGTGTCCCGAATAGCAGAATAAGTATTTTAAACAAATAAAGAATCGACTGTTAGGCGGTACGATGTTCGCCAGGCCAGCTAGTAATAATATAAACTAGGTATATTTTTATTACTTACAACAATTTTTATAAAATCTACCTATCCTTACAACTACATTCTTCCTTGCGAGGACAACATAATCTATTTGCGTCCGTTCTGAGCACCCGGAAACTTATTTTATTCTTTAGAACATGGGCAGTGGCGGCGACCTTTGACATGAAAGCGACGGCGGCAACACAAAGTCTAGAAGCGGACTAAATTTTTACCTATTTTGGTGGGGTTGTCAATGTTGGCATTAGCACAGAAAAATAAAATTAAGTAAACACAACGTTTATCCACTTTTTAATAACTAGGTATCCACGATAGAATATTTTTTCTACTAATTTCCTAAGGGTCGATTCGACCAAACTTCAATTTATACACGAGTAACTATACCAAGAATAATCTATTCCATGATTTTAATCTCGAGTAAATCCATAGTCGTTTGTCCACGTAATCGATAGTATAATTGCGCTAGGAATAACAATACGCGAATAGCAAGAAAATGGTGAACGAAAATAAAACTCGGCAAACAAATGTTGTTCTACAACGGGACAGTGTAAGAGCATACATCATGTCAACTCGATTTTGCCGTATTATAGTGTGAAAAAGTAGCTTTTAACAGGTGTCAAACGACAACAAAAAGTTTTTATTTCTTGTTTGTTTGAGGCTTTCGTCTAAAAACGAACTTCTGTTGAGCCTAGTTGAATTTCATTCTAATATTATAATAATAAAATAATAATAATAAAAATCTAAAAATAAATAAATAAGTAATAAATTGTTTAAACGTTTCATTATACAATGCCAGACTATTAATTTAGTGCGTTGCGTTGACTTGAAATTAAAACACTGAATACATATTTGTGAAATGACAGAAATCAGCTGATTGGACTGACTGACGCCATTAAATTATTCTAGGAATAGCTGTTATTCCGTGCAAAACGGCGGTATAGTTGCAATTCCCGAATAAGCCCACTATTCTTAGAATTTGTAGTTAGTAAAACGTAAAATTTATTTACTCTCGATTAACTGACGATTTATTCTAAGATTAAGATTTACTCTTGTTTGGTCGAATCGACCCTAAGTACTCAGTCTAAATATCTTTTTCATAATTTTTGTTTTTCAATAATATGTTGTGTGTAATTGAATGGTAAACTCTAAATCGTGTCTAAAAATTGAAAGCACTGACATGGCATATACACTTTTCAATCTTGCTGCTCACATTTTAGTACCTAGGTATCACTCACTATCTATCATTTACCGATATTAACAATGATTATTTCGAAATCAAAATATTCGCAATTCAATAGATGCAATACCTACTTAGTTATTAATTATCATCTCGCCCGACAGCTTTTAACGCTGTAGTGTTCGAATTCAAGCCAGTGTGAGAATGTATTTAAATAAAAAAAACTCAGAGCATTCAATTTATACCTACCTACTGCTGGGACATCTTCAAGGTCATTTAATTTTATACTCCTATACCAACCCTACCAAAATAGGTAAAAATTTGTGTGCCTCTGTCCGTACTCTTTGTCGGCGAATGCGGCGCTCAGTGTCAAATGCTGTGTTACACTTGTTGCAAACCGCGGCGTCTTTGTCGGTAAATTATCAAATAAGTAGGTATTTAATACACCGACCGACCAACAGTTTATTCGCAGAACGTCACATTTCCCCAATCAACTTTGAACCTTAATTCTTTAGCGATAAACTTGAAAATCTGTTGAAGAAATTTGATAGATTGTAGTAGCTTGATGTGCTGGCGTCTGTACCATAGTATTAGCTGCCGTAGAAACTGTTACTAGACCTACTCGACTCGCTGTTAGTTTTAAATTTTGCTAAATAGAAGAATAATATAAACTTTGAAACATAAGTTTCACACCTACATGATGTTTATATAATTTTGTTAACTATAATTTTAAGCACATACCAACCTACGAGTACTAACGTTAGATCTGGGGGCCTACCATGAACTTTCTTAAAACAATCCAGTTGAGATGCAGTTGAGTTTAGGTACGTAAAGTCAATCGCATTTTTTCGTACCATGACCGCCTATAAGCTGAATCGTATTAGCATCGCAAGACCGAATGAAAGAACGATAATTTTGTTTGTGGTTTCTATGTAAGTTTAGAAATTTAACTGTCAAACTTAATTCGACAGATGTTTCTATAAAAATAAATAAAATATAAAATTATTTTAAATAATTCATCAATTATAATAAGCTATTATGTCTTAATATATATTTATTTAATATAAAACTATTCTTTTGATATATTTTAAATTTAAAGTTTTCTGGTGCTGTGCAGTTGACACTTATTATTTTTAAACGTTTCCTTCAAATTTTGATAGGAGCTTTCAATATATTTGTTGTTTACAAAATTTCGGTTTCATAAATATAGTTTTACAAATTGTTTAACTTATAAAGTAATATGATGGGGTAAGTATTGTTCAAAAATTGGTTTATTAAAAATAAATATCTATATCGAAGTGAATTGCTGATATTAAACTCTTTGCATAAGATATTACAATCAACCTATTACTCGAAAATCATCAAGTAAATAATGATAAAAATTGATTCCTTAATATTTTACAAATTCAATTTATACGTTAACTAATTCATATAATATAAATAATTCTATTGTCTTTACAGCTTAAACCTGACAAACTCGCTGAATTGAGAGAAGAAAATATATAAATAAGAATATATGTTTATATCCAATTGAACATTGCCTGATTCAAGACAAGACAAGACAAGATTTTTCTTGATGGAGTCATCCTAACTAAATAAATACTGTTATTGTAATACTTTCAAATGGCTTATTATTTACACATTATAAATTTGAGAAACACCTCTGTTTTTTTAAAGAAAAAGCAGAGGAGAATAATACAATTCATGAACATAATGAGGAAAAATTTAACTATAATAAATATCTACTAGTGATATGGCATTATTATTTATTGTAAATATGATATATTGGGGAATTATGTTTTTGTTAGACATGCCTAAATAATTAATTAAAATATTATTGAACCATGTGCAATTATTTGTAGGTACACTGAAATCTTCAATGAGTCAAAGTAGTTAATCTATAATAAATTATAAAATCAATATCTTCGAAGTCGGTAGAAGGGCATTGCCGTCTTGTTTCTCATCTCCGTCGATATTTTAATAATTTATTTATTATCACACTCTCTAAACTCAAAATACCCCAAAATATAAAAATTATATTTTTTTTCATATGTTAGCCATAGTAGATAAATCTTATTCTTTTAACTTTATTAACAAGTTTTAATACAAATATTGAATTTTATAGGTTCTAAACTATTATTTGGACATTTCGATACAAAAAAGTTGAACAAAAAGTAACTTTTTTAGAATCGCTTATCCTGTCATAGTTGGAAGGCGCAACTGTCAAATTTCGGTTCAGCCGAGCGGTCATGGTACGGATTTTCATACAAATTGAACGAACGAAATCTGATAATCGCTAAGGTCACGTGGGAACCTAAACTGTCTCGTTTTTTCGATGTCATGGTACGAATTAGCGATGCATCTCAGTTGTAGGTTGTCAATAGGCTCGCAATAAGAGTTCATGGTAGGCCCCCAGCACATTAGACATAAACAAGCATAACATATTATTATAGGTAGATACCTACAAGGTATGAACTTTGCTAGAAAGTTATTAGGGAACAGATTTGTGAGTATTAACACGCTACCTACTTAATAAATTGTTGAAATATAATAAGTACTTACCTACCTAATCAATACAATACGTTTCAGGGTGCTTTCAGACGAGCGGCACGTTGCCAATTACAAATACAACTGCAGCCCTTAGTTTAGTGTTATGATTTGTAATACCTACGGTTTTGATACTGGGGAACGTTTCTCAAAATCGGGATTGAAACCAAATACCTACTTAATAACGCCCAAATCTCAGTTTGTCTTAACTGCAAGACGCAAGAGTCTTGCAGGCTTAAGTATTGTCTTGCTCAAGTCTTGCAGGGTTCAGTCTTGGTATTGGTCTTGCTATAATAAAGCGGTCTTGGTATTGGTCTTGGTCTTGCAAAAACGCAAGAACAAGACCAAGACTGCAAGACCAAGACCGATTTTGGGCAACACTATTCTACAGTGTAATGTTTTAAATGTGTTTAAGTTTATTTTAAATTAATAATGTCGTATTTGTGTGTGGTATATCACATCCAAGGGGCCTATTAAGAGCCCTGTGGAGGGCTGCTTTGTTTTTAGTGGGACAATTTCTTTGATGGCTTTGAATGTCCGCGTCTTTCCGACATCTATGGTACGGGGCTGCGTATGCGCAATAAGAAGTAATCTTAGTCACTAATTTATTAAATTAAATTGCTTTGCTAAGCATCTCTAAAATAATGTATGAAAAAAATTTGTCGCTAATTAATTAAGCATTACAAAAGGTCACAATATCTTAATAGTCCTTATCATTTTATTATTAAAAAACAAAACGAACGAAACATTAGGAAAGGTTATCAACAATGTCGAGATGGGAAAATTTTCCGGTCGAGTTAGAAGTAACAAGGGCTAGCAATCAACGATCCCCCCCCGGGGGGGGGGGGTCTTCCCTCAGAGGTACGACCTCCAAATGTTCAAAAAGTTTACTCCTCCCTCAAAGGCCGGCAACGCACCCACTAAAAATGGGTGTCTATGGGCTGCGTAGACTGCCCTTTTTGGTCGTCCCGCAAGCTCGTTTGCCCCCCTATTATAAAAAAAAACACTGGACTTCGTTTCTAGTTGATTCCACGAACAATACATATATCGCTTCGATATTATGAGTCTTCGCTCTCACTATACGCAGCTAACTTCAAACCCATTAGAAAAAAAAATCATAAATGTATCATCCCAATACTCAAATAAAGTTCATGGGACTTTGCTCTCTTGACTCTTTGCTTAAAAGTTAAAGGAATACGATAGTATAAATCATTGCACATCTATACTAATATTATAAAGAGGAAAGATTTGATTTTTGTTTGTTTGAAATGAATAGGCTCCGAAACTACTGTACCGATTTCAAAAATTCTTTCACCGTTGGCAAGCTACACTATTACCGAGTGACATAGGCTATGTTTCATTTTCAAAAAAATTAGGGAAGCTTACTAAAACTTGAATAATCTAACCCAAGGTGTAAAAAAATAAACAAAAAACTTCCTTCAATCGCGTGCGCTGCGAAAACTATTAATGATAGAACAAAATGATGTACTACAATTTTTCAGGACACATCACTATCTATAAAAAATGTCACGACAGCATGTCTCTATCTTTTACAGTTACGTCACAATAAGCGTCCTTATATTAAAATATCACCGCTAGAAAAGGCTCTTTATTCGTACCAAGGTATTGATCCTTATCAAAATAAATACCAACGTTTCACATAAGCTACAATTAAATGGCATAACCACCAAAAAAGCATGGTGGATTGGTGTTCTCCTGCCGTTTCTCTTGAATAGTTTACTACTATGTAATAGAACAAAAATCTTAGCCACAGCAACGCTTGGCCGAGTCTACTAGTCATTTCAATAATATCGCAGCATTTGTAGAAATAGAGCAGTGTTGGGCTAGTGACATCCTTAACGTCTTAGGTTCGATCTGCGGCTGTACACCAATGGATCTATTTATATGCTTTAAACACTCGCTCGTACGGCTAAGGTAATATCGAGATGAAGCTAGCGTGGGTAAGACCCAAAAAGTCGACCGCGTGGGCGGTGGGTCTGGCACAGAAGGATCACCTACTTTTATGTGTACAGAACAGATACAGAAATGTGAGGCCCAGACCTAAATAAGTTAACAATTTCTACAATCAATGCTTGTAGAAATAGGATACATTTGTATATTTTTTTGGTTTTCAAAATATTTTATTTACTTAACACGTTATGAAGAAAACCAACCATCTCCGGCTTGTAAAAATACAAATCTATATATATAAAAATGAAACCCGTTTTCCGTTGTCACGACATAACGGCTTGACCGATTTGTCTGATTCTTTTTTAATAATAGTCCTTGAAGTACGAGGATGGTTCTTACGGAGAGAAAAATTAAAAAAAATTGAGTGAAAAAGTCTAAAAACACTTTTCTATATTCCCATACAAAATATTCGAAATAATATTTAAAGGCAATTTGAACTTTAATACCATAGCATAAAGTTCAAGTGTTAGTGGAGGGGTTCCGGGGAGGTAAATTTTTATTTTTTGACATAATGTATTTGTTGTATTATCAACTTTCTTTATTTTATCTTACTAGCTAGACCGGTGTCCCGAATAGCAGAATAAGTATTTAAAAAAAATAAAGAATCGACTGTTAGGCGGTACGATGTTCGCCAGGCCAGCTAGTTAGTATTAAAAATAATTCGTTCAATAATTAACCTGTTAATCACATTTATAGCGTCCTCTGTTTTATATTTTACAAACTAGCTGACTAGAAGTTATGTTTCGAGTTACAATCTCTACATCTAGATGGCGTAAAACATAATAATTAGCCTGTGTACGTTTCATAAGACATTACACAGAGGGCGCTTAATAAGTTTTTCCTTTTTGTAAGCATTTATTAGGTAAACACTTCTTATTAGGATAGAGTTCGTGACATCCATTGTTGAAATTTGTGCGATGATTTGTCTTTGTATATTTTTTGTTGTGGAGTTTATTAGATAATCCCACGACATTAATTGAAATCAAATATCGTCAAAGGCGATTTTGTTGAAAATTAAATATTTGTGATCACGGACCTATCTACTTATTTATTTGAATGATATTATCTACTATATATTACTATTTGATTTATGTTTATAAATATTATGATGTAATAATGCTATCAAAAACATAACTTGGAAAAAACAAATCTCGCTTATGGATATATCCCACAATAACATTTTTTTGTCATTCACTTTTAACGACAAATAATGGCTAATTTTCGAAGTGATTTTAACCAATACAGCATTAATCCTTATCCAATTAAATACCTTAAATACATTGTTGATTTAATATAGGTCAATATGGCCTTTACAGCATATGATTTAAAGGAATATTTTCGAAGATATTACAGATTTAAAAATCGCGGGAGCGTGCCTATTAATAGCGAGTCGGAGGCCGCGGTTCTCCCTATAGCACTTTGAATTTAGTATCAGCATTGCACACAAATATAAGATACTAACAATATAACGAAATTTTAATTTTAAAAACAGAATTTCTAAAAGGTAATTTGCCCTTCTCACTCTCTCTCAATCGCTCTCTCCCTTTTCTTCGACAAAAACGCTGCACAACTTCCGTAAAAATTTGACTCTCATGCGCCAAAAGAAGTTTCACTTCAAAAATTAAAGTAGTAATGTTGTTGAGTATATTGTTTTCCTTTCGTTACGTTACTATTGCTGACAAGGGGGAGGGGGATAAATAATTGTAGTAAATCTGCTCACGTAATACGTTAACGGCCCCTTATTCATAAATATTAATCAAGACTGTAGAGTAAATATAAATGAAGTCGTTCTTAACTTATATGTGAACAGTATAATTTCAGTGTTATACTGTTCACATTTAAGTTTTGTAATATATAGTGGTTATTAATCCTTAATGCTGTTAGCGTGGTGTAGGTAGACAACAAATAATTTACTAAAAGAGATTGACGCATACATTTCACAGGCAAAAATTTAATTTATGGGTGGCCAAAAAGCCGTGGATCGACAGATCGAAATATTAGAGCACCTCATGGCCATGTGTAATACCTTTTCAGAATCCCTATTAATTGCGCCAAAACTTGTATTACAGGGTCACTCTTCGGTAGAGTAATATTTTTTCACAGTTGTGGCCGAAGTAAACAAAAAGTTATGATTTGCAAAAATGTTATATCGTATAACTTAATATTATTTTCAATACACTCAATAAACAACTTTAAATAGTATGTCTAACGTAAGAACTCATCAGTACCAATCTAGTGGATATTATGAAAAAGATACAGGATGTAGATATTTTCGAATTTTAATAAGAATTAGTAAAAAAAAGTCAATTTTCTTATAAAACGAAAAATAAATTATAACTCTGCAGGGGTTGAGCTTAGAGACCGCCCGTAGAACAATTTTTTGCAGCTGATGACCTCATCCATCCCCTATTTGCGTTTGATCCACGACTTTTTGGCCACCCTGTATAAACATAACTTACATTAAATGGCCATATTGAGAGAGAACCGAATACTCTCGACGAATAAGATTACTCCCTACCATTACCAGTTTGGATGGCAGGGATCGATGTTTTGACTAAATTAAGACAATTATGGTTGTCACCATAATGCCCTGAGACGAGATGAGGATAAAGTAGAGGCTACAAGTTGACGTATCATTCGTTAGTGATTTTCAAGACAGGCATGACGTTTAGTAATGAAGACTACGGAGAAGATAAACATAGCACTTAAGTTCATTTGCGACAAATGTCATCAGTCATCACAGTACTCTTTACGTTCTTTGTCTTTACTACAGCCGCTTGTGACGGCGTCCATGCGTCGGGTTGTCTCTCCCTAAAATATGCCGAGGGGGCCGATTGCTGGCCATGCGTCATGCTCGTGAACGGGTGCTACTTGTGGTGACTGGTCGTACTTGAATTCGTGTATGCGGTGATGTTAGTTATTTCGACTATGTGTTTGCGTGTTGTTCCCACGAGAATGTAAGTGCGTGCTCCCATTTCACCATGCTTCCTGCTTATAGAGGACAAATCTTTGTTTTTAATTTATATTATTATTATTTATTACTTAAAATGTCACATGGGACATGGTGTAATGGTTGCAGCTCCTTACAAACATTTTGTAAAACAAACAAAATTACGATTAAAAATAAAGGCGGAGAGTTTATTGCCAGTTCTTCTCTCCCGTTCGACGCCCTTGATTTAAGAACTGGCAGTAAACGTAAAATTAGAAGCATTCATATGTATTTCTTTACTGACAAGTCATAAGTGCACATTATGTTACCTATATGATTTTTTACTTAACTTTAGCACACTTGCTCATTCCCCGCGGTTTGCAGACTGTACATACATACGTGAGCCCTTAAGGGCCGATTTACATTATCTTAGTGTTTAGGAGAGTGCTTTAGGATAGTACTTTAGTTGAAACATGTAAACGCTACTTGCTTTAGTAAACGCTACACTAAAGAACTTGCCTTTTAAGTTGTACTAAAGCACTCTCCTAAACACTAAGATAATGTAAATCGGCCTTTACTGTAAGTTGTAATGCCAACAGCGACCCCGACCCGAATAACACGTTTCAGTTTCGTTCCACAGTTGTGACATCAGCGCTACAGATATTGAGAGTACTACATCGAACTTGCATACAAAAACGTCGGCATTGGTTTTGCTGTCGCTATTGGTATTGAGTCTATAAGTATAGAGTAAGGGCGCAGATCTTGAGGCAATAGTGACATTTAAAATTATCCTGGAATATAAATACTGTAGAATGTTTTAGGAAATGTATAAACATCGGACCCGACTAATTTTCCATTAAAGTTGAAACTTCAAAGTGAGTTTTTTATTTGAACATATTAAATATTAGTAACACATTCACATATACGTTAAGACACAATTAATTATAAAATGTAAGTGTTATGTAGAAGTTATTAGGTACTGTTGACATGTCAACTGGAAGAGACTAGCTGCATATACGACACAGGCAATCCTAAACATCCTTTTTTATTAACTACTAGCACACCGGCCAAGTGTTGCTGTGGCTAAGGTTTTAGTTATATTACATAGTAGTAACCTATTCAAGGTAAACGGTAGGAGAACACCAGTCATGGGGACCACCATGCTTTTTTGGTGGTAATGTCATTAAATTGTAGCTTATTTGAAACGTTGGTACTTTCAACACAGCGCCATGTGTTAGAATTGTGACTATCAAATAATATACAAATATTTTGCAATAAAATAATATTGCGGGTATAAATTGAGATGTAAGCTATCCTATCTTTTAAGTTAGATCAAACTGCACACGGTCCGCAAATTTGATTGAAATCGGTTTGGTACTTTAGGAGTCACAAACAACGTGACACGTAATTTATACATATTAAGATAATAAAGTATTTTTTCCTTTTTATATAGTGTAATTAGTTTATTGTGAAAAGCCTTGTTTCTCGATTAACATATTCGAGTAGAATCAATTACGAGTACGTGTTGGAATACCAATATGGAAGTGTCTTTAACGCCTATTATTATGTATTATATTGTTTTCAATCTGAGATTCGGGCTCGGATCATCTGTGACAGTCGATCGATCTCCTATCTGCATCCCAATAACCAAACCCTACGAGCTTCCATGGATAGCTTGTATCGACAGATGGCTATTAAAATCCGTCGATTGGTTATAGGCACACTAGTTACAACATTTGGATTAAGATTACTATCTCAGATGGTGGATTATGGATTGAGATAGTTTATTGTGTGCAGGCGTAAGTATCTTTAGGTAGAAATGATGCGAGGTGTTAGCGTGATTAACAAGCTTTGTTACTTTAATTTAATATATTTTAGGAAAATAAAAGAAATGTATATTTAAAGATAGAATATATTTTGTTGCATATCTTATAATCTATCATATGCTTTCTTATATCTAAGTCAGTCGGCCATAGGTTTATTAGGTACAATTGAAAGGGCAGCTTAAAGGTCTCTGTTAATTTCTACATCACCCGTGAAGTAGTCATCGAATGTGCTAGAGAACTTAGTTGTCATGTCGTAATTCTTAAGAGTGTAGTAGTCCCAGCGCATTTTCATGTCACACATTTGCTCCTTGTGGAAAATTTTAAAGTCAACAAACTTCATGTTTGGCGTGAAGAACTTAGTGGTTTGAATCTCACGGTCGAATGGGAAACCAAGAGGCATCTTGTCTAATAAGACAGTCGACCTGAAGTCAACGAAATCGTCTTTACGGTATGTATCGAACATAGCTGTGTCAACATTATCGACTAACCTCAAAGGTGTAACAATTATGTATAGTAACATATCCATACCGCCAATGCGACCCTTGGGTAGGATCAATCTGGTAGGGAAACCAGTTTGCCAGTTTTTAAACTCCTTGGTGAACATATCTTTGAAGTCGGTGACAGTACTCAATTTACTCCAGAAGTCTCTGGTCATCATTCTATCGCGGACTAAATTGTGCATGTCAAACGAATTTCTGACGATTACGTTCTTTCCAGAGACAAGCTTGTAGTAGAAAGAGTCGAGCTCCACAAAGTTCAAGCGGTTGACGTTCAAGTCGATGATACGACCCCATTGATCCATTTTAGGACCTAAAAAGATTCTGACGATACAGTCAGTAGTCTTGTCAGATGTAATATCGAAGCTGAATTTAAATGGCTGGTGGTTAAGACGGCGTTTACGTACAAAGAAGGTCATATCGGACTTGCTCTTCTTGAACTCGTCGTCGTTAAGGATAACTGCGTTGGTCATGTCCATTAAGTAGTCATCGAAGTAGGTGACCATCTTGTCCACAACAACGTTGTCAATCTTAACTCCAGGGAAGTACAAGTCTTCATGGGTGTAGGAAGGTAGACGCATTTTGAAGAGAATGAATAGGTAGCTTAGGCGTTTCTGTAGTTGATAGAAGACTGGGTCACGAAGTGCTGTTTGGTATGTATCCAATATTGTTGGCGCAACAAAGTATCTGGAATTAAGAAAGAATTTGATAAATAAAATATTAAGGCAATACACGTTTAGGGCAAGAAGCACAGGTTTAGGTTAAATTTTTATTATTCAAATTATGGTTATTACTTACTTGTCGGTAAACCAAGTGTTAAGTCCAATGATTGATTTCATCATGATGAGCATGTAGCGGTAGGCCCCTATCTGTCCCTTGTAAAGGTCGGTTCTTTCATCAGCTCCAAAAACTAGTTTTCCAAGTTTCTCAATGTCTGCAGGCTTGGTGAGTTCGTATCTGATTCCATTCATCTGAAAGAAAAAAACATTCGTTGTATAATATTATTTGGTACATCATTTAAAATCATCAATTCATATTTATTATTGTTTATTTAATAAAAAGAGGGTGAAATTTATACCTCAATAAATCCTTTAATGATAGCTTCGTTGATAATCTTTTCGTAGTCTTCGACAAGGTTAACGAAACCCACATTGTTATCCTTAACTGTGACGTAGTCATTGAATCTGTTCGGGAAATTCACTCCATTATGCATCATTAACCAGGGCCAGTAACCTTCTTTGATCGGTTTGTACCACGACAGGACAGGGATATCACCCATTCCATTAGAAAGACGCTCCAAGTAGTATCGGGCGAGGATCTGTTGGTACACATACATTGTCATTTCCCACCTACGGCTCATGAATTTGTTGTTAAAGAAATCGTCTTTCATCCAGAATGGGTAGTCGACGTGGAAGTAGTAATAGTAAGTGTTGAGATCAACGTCTTCAGTGAAGTATCTAAGCCTGTCCTCATCATTCAACCAGACGCGTTTGTCAAATACGTTTTCGTCGATAACGTAAACGTCTTTGTCGGTCTTCTTGATACCGTAGAAGTGGCTCAGTTTTCCATCAAGCATTCCCTTCTTCATTTTCAATAGGTATGCTTTCTGGATGACATCTGCTCTGACGAAGTAGTAGGGATAGATTTCATATGGCGGTGGGAGGACTATTCCTTTGCAGTCTTCGCGGTGTCTGACAGCTACTGTCATGGCGTAAACAAACATTCCTTCGTTAAGGTAAAGACGCATCCAGCAGGCGGTCTTGATGAAGGTGTCAAAATCCTTGGCATAGTACAACATGTGGAACATGGTGACTACTTCTTTGAGCTGGCGATCGACGTGAAGCGTGAAGACCTCTCCTCTTGGGAGGAAGCCAAACTTCATGTAATTGAGGAAGGTCTTGACGACATCTTGTTTCTGTAATATAACACACAAAATTTACTTTTATTTGTATGATACGCAAAACAAATTATTTAAGTTATTGATATTTATAATTGTCAAACAAATTCTTTATTTCTGATACAGTTCAGATAGACACTCATATATTTATTTAAAATTCACTTACGGTGTACAAATCAACATTCTCTTCAATTTTAAAATTTCTGCCCATGTCTTCGATGTCCTTGTAGGAAACTGGTTCCAATATGTTATTGAAAAGCTTCAATATAAAGAATTGGCGCTCTTTGATGTCCATGGGAACTGAAATAAGATAAATACAATAAGTGATGATAAAAAATGTATGTGAAATTAATAAAATTGATTGGATAGTCTCACGACTAGGCTAAGGGTCTGTTTCACAATGTACGGATAAGCTCTACATAAGTTCCAAATTAGCTATTTATTACTTATTGGTAGGATAAACACTATTGTTGCGTTTCACGACTGTTAGCGCTATTCGTCCATCATAAGTTATGAGTCCGATGAAGTGTCAAATAGCACAATTTATCTTCCAAATAATTTATGTGTTGCATAGCTATTTGGTACTTTATCCATACATTGTGAAACAGACCCTAAGCGTGTTGAAGTTTTATTTGGAATTCTATTTATATTAATATCTAATCTAAATATCGAAGGAATAGTTTTTTTCCAGTTTGTATGAATATATGAAAAAAAGAAAAGGGTGCGTGTACCTACTTATGTAAGAAGAAGAAGTAAGTAGAAGTAAGAAGTTATACTTCTTTGGCATGATTAAAAATAGTTTTTGATTGCATGCAAATAATTTATTACAATTAAATAATCAAAGACTGGAAAAGGAGTCATTATAGTCAATAAAGTTCAGTTTACATTTGAAAAATTAAATAAATAACTATTTATTATTATTCTCTTACATTAAGTGTAACATAAATTCTATTATTATTCGAATGTTGTTTTTAAATTATGGCCAAACCGTAGCATCTTCCGTGGGCAACTTCATTCTGTTAATTTGTCACGGTGCGCGCGTATCGTAAAATTTCACTCTCATCAATTTTTCATAACGCGCCTAAAGAAGTATAACTTCAAAAATGTGATAAAATACAACCTCTAGGATATATGAACATGCAACACTCGGAATTAAGATTAAAAATTTCTTACATTTAAAGTCGTCCTTCATGTCCAAACTGGGGACGGCCGCAGCCAGGGCTGATAGCCCCAGCACAAAACAGAGTACCGCCTTCATTGCACCAGATCGCCAGATAGTACCAGTGATCACAAATCTTCATTATATATAGCCAACGCTACTGATGTTTACAAAACACTAGATAAAGGTAAATTTGATATACGAAATTCTTATCAGAGAGAAATTAAAACTGTTTTTAAATTTCTCTATCTAGGGTCATAGCTTATGTTGCGATATCTTTGTATAATTAAGGTAATTTTACTATCTCTTATTTGTAAATATTGTGCATATAGTTCGATTTAATTACATCATTGTTTACAGTTTTGATTGCAGAGTTTTCTAGTGAATTTTAATTAAGAAAGTAATTGGTGATTAATGATGTTATGATTTGATTAGAGCTGCAGTCGTTATGGAAGCAAGGTTGTTATGGAAGATTATGACGAGTATTTGGACAATTTGTAACTATATTCTGTATCATTCACAAAAATAATCAGTCCTTATTGCACTCTCACTAAAGGACATTTTCGCTTGTTTTGAAAAAATAAAAAGAGAAAGACACGAGTAGAGGTACTTTATTTAAAAAAGACGGAATAGGGCTGATTGATCTTTTTATAAATAACTCTTATTTAATAAAATCTTTTGTTTCCACTCTACGAAGAAATTAATTAATAAAATAAATATCTTTGATAATAAAATGTTCATGAATGAACGCAGTGTCCATTGCATTACAGTACTCCTTAGTATATTTCTGTTATCCTTTTAAATAAAAAAAAATATAAATTACTCAAAAAATTACTTAGTATTGAAGAATTACATGTCACGTTTTGTACGCGAATTCAGTTTTTTTGAAGTCATTTGTGAATAACTTTTAAATCAAAGGTACAATTAGAATAAGTTTAGTTTTAAATTTGATTATATAGATAACTAGCTGCCCCTGCGAACTTCGTTTCTTCTTAATGTGATTTTACTTAGCTTTTACCTCTTTAGTACATACT
Organism: Pieris napi; assembly: GCF_905475465.1. Lineage (NCBI taxonomy): Eukaryota > Metazoa > Arthropoda > Insecta > Lepidoptera > Pieridae > Pieris > Pieris napi. Next base: position 5,747,714 of record NC_062255.1, read on the forward strand.
AACATGGATCATTTTGCTATGTTACCCCATAGACTGTTCGGTTTTCAGGAATAAAAACTTTTTAGGTTGTTCAGTGATTTTTTTCTCTATAACCTCTCTAAAACCTCAAAGTTCAAGTCTTATTTAAGAAATAAAAAATAGGGGTTGATCATAGAGGGGTAAAAATTAAGGGTTGTATGTATGCTGTATCATAAAATATAAAAACTAAAATTGTTGTCTAAAAAATATATTTTTTTTGTTGGGGTGAACACCACTTATCACGTAGGGGTTTGAAAGATAGATAGTAGCCGATTCTCAGACTTACTTAATATGCATAAAAAAATTCATAAGAATCGGTCGAGCCGTTTCGGAGGAGTATGGGAACGAACATTATGACACGAGAATTTTATATATTAGATAAAGATCACCTTCCACCCTTATCTAGAAATAACCGTTTTCTGGGAAAAAAATGCTTCATTCATCTCATTCCTCTTCATTCCATTAAAAACACGTTCAGTATTTCGTTACAATATATTAACCATATTTTAATTGTTATGCGATATGTGTAACAATAGGGTTTTTGCAAAGCTTGTTATTCGTGACAGTCTATTACTATTAAAGTGTCAAACAAACTGCCTACATTTTTCATAGACAATTTTATAAGGGTCTGTTTCATAATGTACGGATAAGTTCTACATAAGTTCCAAATTAGCTATTTATTACTTATTGGTAGGATAAACACAATTGTTGCGATTCACGACTGTCAGATAGCGCTATTCGTCACAAAAATGTCCATTATGAGTCCGATGAAGTGTCAAATAGCACAATTTATCTTCCAAATAATTTACGTGTTGCATAGGTATTTGGTACTATATCCATACATGGTGAAACAGACCCTAAGTGTCCAACTTATGATAAACCTCATAACTCTAGCTTGACTAGTAGACTCGGCCAAGCGTTGCTGTGGCTAAGATTTTTGTTATATTACATAGTAGTAAACTATTCAAGAGAAAAGGCAGGAGAACACCAATCCACCATGCTTTTTTGGTGGTTATGCCATTAAATTGTAGTTTATGTTCATTATTTTGATAAGGATCAACACCTAGGTACGAATAAAGAGCCTTTTCTAGCGGTGGTATTTTAATTAAAATAATAAGGGTTATTACATTTTGTTATTATGTAATTATACTTATTATGCTTATCATAATTAATATATAAAGATATAAAGACTAAATACATATAAAAACCAAGAATAATATAAACCCAATAAAAAATCACTAATGCTGATGTGTAATTCGTAGACTTTTTTTATTCATAGATTCGTAGACATATTTTTACAGGTTTTACAAGATTGTTTCTAATATTGCGAGCGCATAGAATCTCTTTTGAATGCCTAGGTTGTTCGCGATACCAGAACCTGAAACAGTCTGTTGCACAGATCCCCGTTATCAAAGACGTTGCCTGAGACTGGTAGACTGCTGTCTCCAACATTATCGACATATTATTTATATGTACGCAGAGTGAATTCATAGTAGCGATATTGTGTTTAATATTACATATATTATACTTTATTATATTTAAATTTAATTTTGTCGACATTATCGTATTGGCATAGTTTGTAAGGATAATGTATGTATTTCTGTAATAAATAAATAAATTGAAGAGGGGAAAAGAGGGGCCCATTTTCAGAATAACTGTTTTTACAGGAGGGACAAAAAAAATATTTTTAAAATGAAACAAAAACATGCGTAATTTTTATTTTTATTTCGAATAGTATGCTTAAAACTATTACATAACAAAAAAATAAAAGTTTTATGTTAATTAAACAAACAGATACTTAATTTTAAAAATCAAAATAATGGGCCCTTCTAGTGACCGTGTTCCATGTTCCTGCTTTCTAGTTGTTTTTTATTACTAGACTACTAGAAATTAACACAATCAATTATTGTTTGTGTTAATTTAAACAGTAAGGCGTCCAAAGTCGATCTATCTATCTAACTTATCTCAGAGAAACTGAGGATAAATCATTGTCAAAGTAACTAAACCAGTTTCAAACTATTAGTACAATTCATAAATATCACCCTATGAATCCGAAGTAACGTCTGGATGTGTCACGTACTCGTATTGCCGAGTAAACATATTTTGTTTCTGCACTTCTCGCACGAATCATGTTTCTTTTTTTTTTTTTGTGTTTTCTTTAACTAGGGTTGCCTGGAAGAGATCGCTTATTAGCGATAAGGCCGCCCGTTGTATCCCTTATAATTTTTTTTTGTATTGTGTTTGATTTATTGTTTTTTGCAACGAAGTGTTAATAAATAAATAAATAAAATAAACGTGTTATAAAATAAATATAATGCTACGGAAAAATCACTACTAGCTGCAGGTGTATTACGATCTAAATCACCCAGAATTGTCTGATGTATATAATAATAATAATAATATTCTTATTTGTGTCTTAAGTACGGCACTCACTTACTGCTTTCTTCTTCAGTTTTAATGCCATTTTTTAAAGTAAGATAAAAACTACCGCAAAAGCATCTTTAATCATGTGTTATTAATATTAGCATGTTTATTTGTACTCTTAAGCTTTCTAAAATTTACGTAATCTATCTATTAAAACCATCCATATTTTTGTTAATAAAAATTTATTAATGTTTCACACTTGAATAAAGATATTTTGAGTTTGAGTTTGAGTTTGAATGGTATTTATAATGTAAAATCAGGATTGTACAGTATCGACCTATGGTAATGTAATAAGTTTCAAGGATAAAATAAAAGATGTATTATATTAATAAATAGCTTCATCTATTGACTTAATTGTATTTTATATACATATTTGCTTTCACTAAAACTACGGTTGCGTGGTCCGATTGTAATGCGTTAGGTCGTGATCAAAGAATAGTTTTCAAAGTTCTTATAGGTCAAACACGTTGACATCTCTGTCGTTCTTCATGTTTATGTCGACATCCGTAAGGTATCGGTCCTCAACTGCTCTGTCGAACATATCGTAGTTCCTCAGCACATATTTGTCCCAACGGGTTTTCATGTCGCAGACTTGGCTCTTGTGGAAGATCATAACATCTACGAACTTCATGTTGGGGGTGAAGAATTTTGCAACGTCAATTGTACGGTCCAGAGGGAAGCCAAGAGGCATCTTGTCCAGCAAGACTGTTGATCTCCAGTCCATAACGCGGTCTTTGCGCCTGTCGTCAAGCATAGTAATGTCCATGTTGTCAACCATTTTCAGAGGGGTGACGATCACGTAGAGCAGGAACTTCATGCCACCGGTGGTACCCTTAGGAAGAACCAGCCTAGTAGGGAAGCCGGTGTGCCAGTTCTTAAAGTCCTTCCACCACAGATCCTTAATGTCTGTAATGGTGTCGATCTTCTTCCAGAAGTCAGTCATCAAAACGCGGTCGCGAACCAGGTTGTGCATGTCGTATGAGTTCCTGATAATGGTGTTCTTTCCTGTGTTAAGTTTGTATAGGAAGGTGTCTAACTCAACAAAGTTGACACGGTTCGTGTTGATGTCTATTAAACGGCCAAAGTTGTCTTCCTTAGGTCCCAAGAAAACTCTTACAACACAGTCAACAGCCTTGTCAGACATAATATCGAAGGTCACCTTGAATTCGCGGTGGTTAAGACGACGCTTACGCACAAGGAAGGTCATGTCAGATTTGGTCTTCTTCAATTCATCTTCCGTGAATGTAACAGCGTTGGTAATGTCCATTAAGTAGTCATCGAAGTAAGTGACCAACTTGTCAACGACAATGTTGTCGATCTTGACTCCGGGGAAGTAGAGTTCTTCATGGGTGTAGCTGGGAAGGCGCATCTTGAAAAGCATGAACAGGTAGCACAGACGTTTTTGTAATTGGTAGAAGACTGGGTCACGAAGAGCTGTTTGGTACGAGTCCAGAACGGAGGGTGCGACGAACCACCTGAAATATAAAAGACGGTGTTAGATTCGAAAATTTCACGAATAAAGTTTTGTTAATTAATCTTGAAGCATAAATGAGGTAAGCTATTTAATATTTCGTACTTGTCAGATTCCCAAGTGTTAAGTCCAACGACAGCCTTCATAAGGATGAGCATGTAGCGGTAAGCCTCCACACGAGTACGGTCCAGGTCATTCTTGTAGACAGCACCGTAAATGAGTTTTCCTAAGTTTTCAATGTGTTTTGGCTCGGTCAATTCAAATCGTTTGCCATTAATCTGAAAAATAACGATAAGTTAGTTGGAGTTGAAAAAATTATACTAATATTCTTATATTGATGTACATACATGTCACCGTAAAATTGTAAACACCGTTAGATTGTAATCTATCTCGCGAGATTGTAAACTGTCGAAAGATTGTGAACCTTAACGAACTGCTTACAATTTAACGTATTATTATTCGGTAGATTGTAATCTATCGAAGTGAAACCATCAAATTGTGAAACGGATCGCACCTTGCGCGCTGATTGGTTGAACAGAATATGCCCCGCGCCACCATATTTATTTGTTAATTCGTTTGTGTCGAATGTAAATTGATTGTTTTGATGAATGTAAATTGATGTCGTGTTGAAAGTATCTCACAGCTTTAGAATTAGTTATATGAAATTGTTGGGAAGTAAAATTAATCGGTGATTGACCAAAGAAGTTTGAATGATAACTTAGTTAGTGTTGGAAATGAACCAATCAGCGCGCGAGGTGCGATCCGTTTCACAATTTGACGGTTTCACTTCGATAGATTACAATCTACCGAATAATAATACGTTAAATTGTAAGCAGTACGCTGAGGTTCACAATCTTTCGACAGTTTATAATCTCGCGAGATAGATTACAATCTAACGGTGTTTACAATTTTACGTTAACATACATATTATTTGACTTACCTCAACGAATCCCTTAATGATAGCGTCGTTAATGATCTTCTCGTAATCCTGGATCAACTTAACAATTTTAATGTTGTCATCCTTTACAACAATGTGGTCGTTCCATCTTGCGGGCAATTCCAGACCGTTATGCAGTTTAAGCCAAGGCCAGTAGCCCTTCCTGATTGGTTTGTTCCAGGATAATAAGGGAATTTCTCCTAAGCCATTAGAAAGACGTTCCAGATAGTAACGGGCCAGTATCTGCTGGTAGACGTACAGAGTCATTTCCCAACGTCTGTCCATCCATTTAACAGTGGTTACATCATCCTTCATCCAGAATGGATAGTCGATGTGGAAGTAGTAGTAGTAAGTGTTTAGATCAATATCTTCTGTGAAGTAACGCAGCCTGTCTTCGTCGTTCAGCCATACTCTCTTATCGTAAACATTCTCATCGATGATGTAGACATCTTTGTCGGTTTTCTTGATTCCGTAGAAGTCACACAGCTTGCGGTCAAGGAGACCTTTCTTCATTTTAAGCCAGTAAGCCTTTTGGATGACATCACCACGGACGAAGTAGTAGGGGTAGATTTCGTATGGAGGAGGAAGGATGATGCCCTTGCAGTCGTCACGGTGGCGGACGGCAATAGTCAAGGCGTAGACAAACATACCCTCGTTGACGTAGAAACGCATCCAGCATGCTGTCTTAATGAAAGTGGCGAAGTCCTTAGCGTAGTAAAGCATGTGGAAGAGGGTCACAACCTCCTTCAACTGCCTGTCAACGTGAAGAGTAAATACCTCACCACGAGGTAAGAAACCCTCCTTCGTGCGAGATAAGAAAGTCTTCACGACATCTTGTTTCTGAAATTAATTATGTTAATTATTTTTTAATATCAAAAGGTAGCGGTCACCTAAGTTCAGATAACTTACGCCATATAACTGAACATTGTCCTCAATTTTGAAGTTCTTGCCGATTTCCTCGATATCCTTGTACATGCATGGTTGTAGGATGTTGTTAAGCAGCTTCAGAATAAACATCTGCCTCTGCTTAACATCCCAGTTGACTGAAATAAAATACAGTTTTTGCGAATACATACAAATTCTTTCTAGAAGCCATTCATCTCAAGATTTAAATTAAGAACCCCACACTAAACGAATCTATCGGATACGTATGGAGGATAAAATTTTAAGACTAAAGAGGACTTTTAAGAGAAAGATCTAAATTTAATTAGATTTTTTGCATCTAAAAACAAACTAATTGTTATATGTAGTATTGTCTTTTATTGACATAACTTTTACACATAGAAAAACACTTTTTTACCGGATTGAAGTTATGTTTTATTATAAATTTACATAATTTTAAATTTAATCGACGTTTCATAAAATATGTTTATTAAGGAACATAAGATACATGTATCACTTATTCCACGTCATTAAATTTGTAGGCATCCCTACTCATCGGCAAAGAAGACAGAGGGTGTAGGCCGAGAGAAAAAGCCGGCGTAAAAAACTCTCGGTACTCTTTTAAAATATCAAATCATCAAACAACATAACAACAACGTTAATATAACTTCAATCCGGTAAAAAAGTGATTTTCTAAACTAATTGTTATTAATATTGCACTTTAAAAAAAACTTACCGATAGTAGTGTCGTCAAGTTCTGGTCTGGCCGAAGCCAGGGCAATAAGCCCCAAAACACAAAGTAGGACCTTCATCTTCCACAATCCCACTCGACTGTGATTTTACCGATTCCCAAACCCATTTTATACCCGTCACCTGATGCAAATTGACCTTTGTGTATTATTTTTATTGATAAAAAATTAAGATAGCAACATTGTTATATGCTTAACTTTCTATAACTTAATTATTATACAGGATTGTTTTAAGTAAATGCATACTTACTTTCTTTTATTAATAATGTGAAAAAGCGTGGGTTGCTCGATAGACGAAAAATATGGCACAGAGCGCCCCACGCTTTTTCACAATAATACCAGTATTTTTTGTTCATTACCATTTTCAGCCTAAATTAGGAATTATTTTTCACTTTTTAGTTTGATGTGCTTTAAAAGCGTGTTTTTTAGTTTTTTTAAACTATTATTTATTTTTTAGTTAAATTTTTTTCATTTTTTTTTTCGGATTATTGCAATGTCATCGATCTTTGACAGGTGCGCAAAGTTTGAATTAAATCTGTCCGTTAAAAGTGGGTCAAAATTGAGTCCGAAGGAGTCGGTTACATACATACATACATACATGTGAAGCTAATATAAAGCGTGTAATAAATAATATGAAACCCCCGCACTCACGCTCACGCACCCTTATTACCTGGTTACTTAAATTGTGTTAAGTCTACACTATGGTATTCAATTGACATATATTTTTTTTATGTTATAGGAGGCAAACGGGCAGGAGGCTCATCTGATGTTAAGTGTGGACCCATGGACACTCAAACTGCCAGAAGGCTTGCAAGCGCGCTGCCGGCCTTTTAAGAGTTGGTACTTTCTTTTCTTGAAGGACTCTAAGTCGAATTGGTTGGGAAATACTTCAGTGGGCAGCTGGTTCCACATAGTGGTGGCGCGCGGCAAAAATTAAATAAGGCTCAGTTGTGGAACTAAAAGTAATTAAAAGCTTACATTTTGGCTAATGTTACTAAATAACGTTTTAAACAAATATTGAACCAGATTAAAAGATATTCATTTATCAATATTTTATGAATTTAAAACATATATGTTCCGTGTGTACAGTATATCTTTACCTAACTGAAACAAATTTTATGATTGAGGGCGTTTTGAACGGAAAATTTCAGTTTCAATATCGCGGAGTATAGCAATGGTATATGTATGTTTGTAATAAACATAGAAAGTTTAGCTTAACTTAATAGCATATGTGAAATAAAAAAATGTTTTATTTTATACATGCCGTATGATCAAATACGTATCTCATACAATGTAACTAATGAGATTTTCGACCTGTTATGTTTATATTTAAGTAAACCTGTATCTGTATTTATCTGTATTTAAAACATCTTAATAATCAAAATTTAGCAAGTACTGTTAAAAGTAAAAATTTCATTTGCATACAATAATGTTTTATTTATGGTTACCATGGTCCATGACCGTTTGAAAAATTGCATTTGCGTACAATAATGTTTTATTTATGGTTACCATGGTCCATGACCGTTTGAAAAATTGCATTTGCGTACAATAATGTTTTATTTATGGTTACCATGGTCCATGACCGTTTGAAAAATTGCATTTGCGTACAATAATGTTTTATTTATGGTTACCATGGTCCATGACCGTTTGAAAAATTGCATTTGCGTACAATAATGTTTTATTTATGGTTACCATGGTCCATGACCGTTTGAAAAATTGCATTTGCGTACAACAATGTTTTTTTTATGGTTACCATGGTCCATGACCGTTTGAAAAATTGCATTTGCGTACAATAATGTTTTATTTATGGTTAGCATGGTCCATGACCGTTTGAAAAATTGCATTTGCGTACAACAATGTTTTTTTTATGGTTACCATGGTCCATGACCCTTTGAAAAATTGCATTTGCGTACAACAATGTTTTTTTTATGGTTACCATGGTCCATGACCGTTTGAAAAATTGCATTTGCGTACAATAATGTTTTATTTATGGTTAGCATGGTCCATGACCGTTTGAAAAATTGCATTTGCGTACAACAATGTTTTTTTTATGGTTACCATGGTCCATGACCGTTTGAAAAATTGCATTTGCGTACAATAATGTTTTATTTATGGTTAGCATGGTCCATGACCGTTTGAAAAATTGCATTTGCGTACAATAATGTTTTATTTATGGTTACCATGGTCCATGACCGTTTGAAAATTTGCATTTGCGTACAATAATGTTTTATTTATGGTTACCATGGTCCATGACCGTTTGAAAAATTGCATTTGCGTACAATAATGTTTTATTTATGGTTACCATGGTCCATGACCGTTTGAAAATTTGCATTTGCGTACAATAATGTTTTATTTATGGTTAGCATGGTCCATGACCGTTTGAAAAATTGCATTTGCGTACAATAATGTTTTATTTATGGTTACCATGGTCCATGACCGTTTGAAAATTTGCATTTGCGTACAATAATGTTTTATTTATGGTTACCATGGTCCATGACCGTTTGAAAATTTGCATTTGCGTACAATAATGTTTTATTTATGGTTACCATAGTCCATGACCGTTTGAAAAATTGCATTTGCGTACAATAATGTTTTATGTTATGTTATGTTATGTATGTTATGTTTTATGTTACCGTCAATGCAAGATTGAAAGAGTCAGTGCGGAATGAGAAGCGCACAACTTTTTCAATAAGTTTTAAGTATCTCTGGTGGTAAGGCTGGAGAGCTAACATACCTTTTTTGTTATGTTGATAGCACTGTTACGTCATTATAGTTTGACGTCTCCTTATATTATGGAAAAATAAAAGTATATCGTTTTTGTGAATAGACAAATTAGTATGATAATAGTTCGCACAACTTCTATGCCCGTTATCTTTTTACAATTTTACAACATTCCTTTTTTTATAAAGCAAACGGGCAGGAGGCTCACTTGATGTTAAGTGATAACGCCGCCCTTGGACACTCTCAATGCCAGAGGGCTCGCGAGTGCGTTGCCGGCCTTGTTTGTGTATTATTCACACATAACGAATAGATTCCCTAGCAGTGAAACAGATTTCAAATTCTACATTTACATGTTATATATCTTTAAGTAAGTGCGAAGCGAGAACACAATCTGCTAAAGAAAAACTCTTCCAGAGTGTCAAATGCGTGCATAGTAATAAAATGCCTATCCGGGTTTCAAACCTATGATCACAGGAATAAAGTAGTGTTGTTAAGGCTAGAGCGTCCCACTAGGATAACACTACTTGAAAAGTAGTACAAGTTCAATTATAAGTATAAGTTTCTCTATACGTTACCTTCTGGAATATTACCCCTTGAATATATTCTCTTGTTCAATTTACCTTTGCATCTAGTTCATTTTACGCTTAAGAGATTGCAGGCTGACTTACCACAAGCTGTGCTAGGTAGTACCTAAAATTATCCTGTAACCATACAGTCTGTATTCCTATCAACCATTGCGTGTTTTGTTTACACATAATACAGTCTTTATAACAAAATACGCAGTGTACTGTATGTAATTGAATGTTATACAATGTATGCAGAGCACATCTGGAAGTCATTTAACGCTCGTCTATTTCTCGCAAAATTGCAAGTCTATAGTCAGTAGTCGTGGTTAATGGCATCATCCAACGATACATAATGGCTTGTTTAGCTTAGAAATTCCCAAATCGAATTTGTAAATTCAATAAGACACAAAGTAATTTGTACTTGCAAGTACTAAAAGTTTAAGAATACCATTCAGAAATGTATCGTTGAACATTATAAAATTCAAATAAAGTAATTTATATAAATAGCTACGAGGTAAACCCGCATAAAGACTCCCGACTTTCTTCACTTGTTTTTTTAGGCATTAGCTTATCAAAAATTTGACTACATCGAAATTGCATACAAAAACTTTGGGATCGCTATTAGCTTGACAGCACCGGCGTAGGGTGGTTATAACATTTTACATACAAATATCTTCGTATTTAACATAACCAATTTACACAATTATGATAACAAACATAATTGATAACACACAATATAGTATATACAATATTCTTAATCTACATAGTAATAATAATTGAATATGCATAAATACAAAACCAAAATACAATTACAAAGTTTGGTTTCTGTGTACCATTAACGCTGGCAGCATTTCCTCGCTGTATTGCGATACTTATTCGCATAGTAAAGAAGCTATTTCACATTAGCCCTTATAGTTTATTTTTACCTATAAGAAAGCAAACGTCTAGTCTACTGCCACGTCAAGTTAACCGATAAGTATTTGACATTATGTTCTACTGAAATATTATTGAATTAACTCCATGTCAACTAAATAATAATAATAATAAAAACTTTATGACAAAAGCGTTTGTGACAGAATTCATATATCGATAGTCCCCACACTAGGGTGGCCCTGTGTTGTGGGTAACTAGAAATAAACAGTTTAAAAAAAGATAATAATAATAATAATAATAGTTATAAATTTAGTGTTACAAATGAAGTGAATGAGTGAGTGTGTGAATAAGTGTGTATGCGCATGTATTTGAGAATGTAACTGAAAGTTGTTATGATCGTGCACTGTGTCTGTGATAGTTTATGAAACCTCAAAGTCATACCAAGATATGTAGGTATTGCCTCTGTAGATTCGAAATCCAATTTGGCTAGTGTCGTTTCTATGTGACTTGCTAATTTATATCTGGATAGTTTTACGATAGATTCTGAGATCAATATTTAATACAAAAATAACAAATTCCTCTTTGGTATAACTTATCTGACTTAGGGCCTTATGTCCCCCGACCCCCATGTGGGGCAGAGCGCATTTAGCGTATCCAGCCTGTGGTGCTTCATTGCAAGGTCTGTTTTGGGCGGCTTTTTGGGTTTGCCTCGAGGATTCCCGTCGAGAGCTTGCTTGGTGATTTGACCCCTCCGAAGCCTATCCACTTCCACTTTCGGTGTTTGATATTCCTTTTGAGCTTGACTCGCCGAGTCACCTTCCGTGATTGCCAAATTGGCCTAAAACGTTGTTCTGTCTTTTTTGATTCTTGAAGTGATGTAATCTCTTATTTTTTCTGCGGTTATTTGCAATGAGCCCTAAGGCATAGCGAATTTTTTCTGTGGTGCTGTCATGTGGAATGACTTCCCATTGGAAGCATCTACTCATCTTCTGTCTAAAGCTACTGCCAGTCTTCTAGCTCTAGAATATTATCACGTATTAGTCCACTCACATACTGTCTAATGGTGAATTGGCGAGCAAGTTCATTCAGGTGACAGCATAACCGCTCTTTGTATTTAGTTGCCAGTCTCCGGATTTTCTCTTTGAAGTGATGTACCTAATCTAATGACGACTTATCTGCGCGTTCCTAGATATGCCCGATTCTCAAACTGCGTTGACCCTGACAAACCAATGGATTTTTGTTTTTTATTTATTATCTACTGGGTCTGTAGAATAAATTTGCTTACTATCTATATTCTATTTGAACAAATTTACAGGAACGTCTTAATAATTTTCTATAAACGCAACACATCTCTCAATTCTCATTATAAACCTGAGTGCTTTTAACTCGACATTTAAGAGCTTTGGGAATTGACGCCCTAATGTAATTATAATGAGAAGGACGCAATAACTCCTTTAAGATCTTTACAAAGGACTTCAAAAGTATCCCAAAGGGATAAGTGTTAATTCTGTTTCACTGATTAAGGTTTAGCTAAAATAGACCTGATGTTATGACAACGGCTGTCTATGGGCATTCACATTGATAGAGTTGGTTTAACTAATTAGTATTTACCTATTAGTTTATATTCCCTCCATATACAGCAGTGTTAGCCTCAGCGTGCAGCCTTGCGATTCTGTAACTCACTTTTCGAACTCTCACAGTGGTTTTCACAGCGGCGGTCGCTTTCAAATCAGTCGTGAAGCAGTCATTTTAGGTTTTGGCATTCTGATAAGGAGGGAGCTTGTAGTTTATTGTTAACTGCTCTCTCTCTGAAGTGGTATGTTGTATCCTCGGTTGCCCCAAAAACTTTCTGTCTATGGGAAAACACTCGCACGTACAGTGAAGGAAAACTAATAAATATACAATGCAATTTAGTCACTTACTGGATTATATGGTAGACTGTATTAAAACTAATAATTGCCGAATATTAAAAATCGTGGCTTTCATTAAAGACAAAAACGTCGGGCATTGCAAGACATTGGTAAGAAAATAAGTTTCTTAATGGAAAACGATCTTTTCTTTTGGCTGGTTAATTGAAGACTCAAGGTGCGGGGCACAGCTATCCGATGAGAGAGGCCTCTGTTCCTAGTAATTCACTTGGCCTTGCAATGACGGAACAATATTTAAATTATGTTAAATTTTATAATATTTCACCTGCCTTGCGATTCTGTAACTCACTTTTCGAACTCACACAGCGGTTTTCGCATCGGCGGTCGCTCTCAAATCAGCCCTGCGATTCTGTAACTCACTTCACGAACTCACACAGCGGTTTTTGCATCGGCGGTCGCTCTCAAATCAGTCGTGAAGCAGTCATTTTATGATTTGGCATTCTGATAAACAATAAACTACAAGCTCCCACCTTTTCAGAATGCCAAATCATAAAATGACTGCTTCACGACTGATTTGAGAGCGACCGCTGATGCGAAAACCGCTGTGTGAGTTCGTGAAGTCAGTTACAGAATCGCAGGGCAGTCGTGAAGCATTCATTTTATGATTTGGCATTGTGAGTTACAGAATCGCAGGGCAGTATCGAATTTTTGCCTTGAAGCTATCCAATTCTGAATTCAATCTTTTAGAAGTCAGTAGGAATTAGCAAATGATTTATTTGTGAAATACAATATTTGTAGCTTGAAATTGTTCTTGTTTTAAGTCAAAACACTTATTTAAATTTAACCTATCGATATTATTAGAATAATGGAATATCCCGTTTCTTCAATTATTTCACCATAATTGTAATAAAATATTCAACCACGTCACTTTTAACAAAATAAAAATTTTCTTCCTTCCTCATTAAATAATCAGAAAACTTCATCCAAGCATCTTTATTGATAAAAAAAGTTAAGGGACAAATAAATGTTGATTTAAACATTAATTATTTTAAAATTAAAAAGTTGAAAGTGATACTTTTTAGTTTTCTTAATTGACAATTGTGAAAAGTAATTCATTGGTTTAAAAAATATCCTTAAGAGTTTTGTTATCCTTTTTTTTACATAATCAACAGTTTTTTTTTTGAATAAGCGAATTTGTTCTGTGGTGCTGTCATGTTGAGTGACTTCCCATTGGAAGCATCTACTCATCTTTTGCCTAGAGCTACTGCCGGTCTTCTAGCTCTAGAATATGGTGTCGTTTTAGTCGAGTGTTTTAGTGAGCAAGTTCGTTCGGGTGACAGCTTAACCGCTCTTTGTATTTAGCTGCCAGTCTCCGGATTTCCCCTTTGATAGTTCACATTTTAAGTTGTTCGCGAACTTCGTTGTAGGTTATGTACCATGGTACTTTTGCAATTGCTCTTAGGATCTCGTTCTGTTGCCGCTGGAGTATGTTTATGTTGGTAACTATAACTGTTATTTAAAAAAAGTAAAATATCAATACTTTACCTCCATTTTGGGGGTTCGTGAACAACTTAATTAACTTTTACGATTGTGTAATAACACTCTTATTTCTTAGAAAGTAGTCATCTATAAACTTTATAATGTTTATCTGGTTTCAAATCCTAACAGACGCAATTCAATCTTTGAAACGGTCTTAACGGTCTCCTTACTGGGTTAATGTTCCATCTTGTAATTGCTTAGAAATTAACACTTGTTACTTATCGCAGTATGCAATTAAATTAAACACGATTAGTTCATTGTTTTAAAATTATACGTAATTGGATATAAGGAATAAGAAATTCTAAGCATCATTACTCATATCAGGAGAATCTCCTCTGTCGTTTTAAAAAAAACGTACGCAAGAGAAGGGGAATTTTATGTACCCAAGTATATATTAATTAGCGCCGGATTTAACATAGTTTAATAGACAGAGTAACTTGGTCTTTACTCTGTCGTAGCGTATATAAGAAAATATGGTTTGCGGTCTGCAAGAAGGCTTGCGTCGCGCATTATTCATTAACCCGGTTTGGAATTTTATTTTGTCAGAGCTCATCCTATTAATATTAATAAACAATTTGGAGATACGATATAGTGATTGCCTTTACTAATTCTATAAGAATACTTGAAGTCAACATCTTAATTATGTTTTTATTTCATGACAAACCGATGATAAAGTGAACATTTTCTCGACGCACAAATGGCATAATGTCATTTTGATAATTTTCTCATCGAAGCCAAAACATAGCAAGTCATAAAATTATAACACGTTATTCCTGTAACTATCTTAAATATTTATTCACCGTGCACCGCTTGCCCGTTGCCACTGCTGGACGTTGACGCTGGAGACTGCTCGTATACCCCTGGCCACTGCGCTGTTCCACACACTGCATTGTCACTTGTGCTGCTGGTATTCTCCCATAACTAAACATCACTTTCTCAGTAGATTTCTGACGCCAGAGACAATTAAATCACCTTTTTTTTAATTGACTTTGTCTTCCTATTTGCCAAAGGTAAAAGTTTCATGAACATTTGTATTATTCGTAACCTTCCGGACTTACCAATAACCTGGATTTTACACTAAAATACAATAAAAAGTATAAATTCTTGTCTACGCCGTTAGTAGTATGGATTCCCGGGCACTGCCTCACCCACTGCTTCGGTAAAAAAAGCTGTTTCGGAGGCAGCGCCCGCCTAAAAAAAAAAAAAAAAAAGTTTGTACTCTAACCCCACTAAACAGGACGTGCGGAGTCGAATGCACTCACTCCTGAACTGATAGCTCTAACCGTTCCAGAGATAGCTTTCCCAAAACCTTGCTAATTACTTACTAATCACCACCTTATCAGTTACTATTTCCTGCACGAAATCCCCACTCATTATCTAATTACTTAATGACTCAGTACGAATGCATCGTTATCTACTTTCCTACATTCACTAACCCGATCTATGGCTCTAAAAGAAAAATAGAATAATATAATATAATAAACTAAATCTAACCTAACCTAACCTACGGGTCTAAGCAAACAACAATAAATATACCTACATTAACACCATTATCTATAATAAAATTAGATGTAAGGGTTACATATTTAAATAAAACATTTTTATTCCAGGTATTATTCTTTTATTTATATGTCCATTATATTTCTATACAAATTTACTAGCACCGTATCATTGTTCTCTGAGTCACACGTAAAATTTCTAAGGAAGTCTTCTAATCTCATCCCCCTGAACTTGTAATATATGTATACCAAACAGTACTCTCCGCACACCGCCGATAGGTAATCCTGAACCGTAAGGTTATTGTATCTCCACATGCAACAGTTCCTCCTTAAAAATCCTTCTATTGCTTCAATAGGTTTACGTCCAAACGAATCAAAGTATTCCCCAACTCTTTCGACGTTTATATGAATAGCCACCCAATGAGACCCCGGCTGTGAATCAGGGTCAAGATTGCATATGATAAGTGCTGGCACCTGAGCATACATCGGCAATCGATTTGAAGGATATACGTTGCTCTGGAGGCTGGGATGTATTCTACGAAGACTCATTTGCACTTCTAGTGTGTTCATAGTTTAATACGCGTTTACTCCCCTACTCTTTCACTCTCTTACTGACTACATTTATTACTATCAATTCATATTTGTACCAATGTATTTAAACACACATAATATGATCTCAACGTAAGTAATGAGTCTCTTTGTAAAAAAAGTAATGAAGGTAAATAAAAACCATGTCATATTCGATTACATTATATTTTATTATTCTTAATATCATAATAATTACATAAGTGATTGCTTAACTACTATAATCCACACATACATTTCTGTTCTTATCTATTTCTATAATATTTGAAAACTCTGCGTAAACTACACAGTTAATTGTTTCAGTCAATGCGCTCTCGAATCTTACTTCCATTCTTACACTACCATGGCGTACAAGATTCCAATGCACATTAGAGTTAGCCGACAAGTCAGGTGTTAAATCAAAAGCTAGTAAACAGTATCCATTTGAATATTGTTCCCTCGATATTCCATTACCTTCGTTAAGAAAATGTATACCGGTGCCTGAGTACAGGGTGTGGTATGCGCTAGTAAATACATCGTTTGGAAATGATGGTTGTAACGATTTTGAAGGTATCTGTTGACCATCTATATATAGGCTAAATGAGCAAATACCAAAATTTTCAAAGTTGAAAGGATTTTTAACATAACTACCGTTGAATGCTGTATTATTCACAAAACCTATAATACATCTCTTAGGAACCTGTCCTAAAATATACTTCAAAAGTAATGAAGGTTAATAAAAACCTGATAAGGTAATTCGTTTATATTTTCATATTCGTAAATATATTTTATTGTTCTTAATATTATAATAAGTATACGTATATGTGGTTGCTAAACTACTAGATACACACATTTCTGTTATTATCTATTTCAAAAATATTTTAAAAATGCAATGACTATTAAGATTGCAAAGGGTATTTAGAGTGCCCTTTGTATTTCTTATCCACATTTTACTGATAGGTATGGATACTTGTTCAAACATGCAGTCGAGTTGAATATCGTAACTAGATAATGATATCCATTACCAGTCTATATAACCCGATACTTGTAGAAAGATTTAGTATTGTGCTCTAAGTTCGACAAAAGTGAAGTGGTTGAAAGTTTGAAATAATAAACAACAATGGAGGTAAGTTATTTAAATTTTATAAATTTGGTTTCAGTAAATTCTTTAATAATTCCTATTTATTTTTTGAAACGCATTTTGATTTGTTTATGTTATATTTCAGTCTTCATACAACCTGAAAGATGTGGATAAATGTTTCAGACCATATAATTATTATAATTTATCTGATGATGAAGAAGAGGTTTTAAACATAACAGAAAATAAAAATAAGAAGACCAATCGTTTAGATGACTTTTTTCTTCAAGAACCTGACCGGAAGAAGAAAAAAACTAAACTTTCTTCAAGTGTTGGCCGTGCAGGGAAGGAGGGAAGCATTTCATATATATCGACTGATAAAGATGATGGAATGGACGCTGACATACTTGTGAAAATGGAATTATATAGTTTAAAAAAGTTGAAAGAAATCCCAGTGGCACAACATTGGAAAAATGCAGATATTCGTGTTAAATATTATATGAAAAACGATTCCAACATTGATGTTCAGATAAAGGATATTGTATACAACATAACAAAGGGGATATCCGAGGAAGATAGTGTAAAACGTTACAGTTTTAAAAATTAGTTTCATTTAGTTTCTTCATGCTTCAGATTTTAATACAATATGTTTATATAATTAAGTAATGTTTCAGTTTTCCACTAGTATAAATACTATGTTGCATTGTACAAAGTCAATCATTGTGCTTTTTGTTGAAGACCTTTGCGCATTAAGGTTAAAAGTGTGAGACAAAAAACAGTTGTGAAACGAATACATATATACAATGTCTCAAGAATGTGTTAGTGTTTTTTTTGATGAAATGGATCATGAATTTGAAAGCTTATCCATTGATACAATTGAACTTTTCAACGTTTGTGATGAAATAGAAAGAAATGATTTAAATCACCCATTTTATGATCAAAGAATGATGGTGCTATGTGATGAATTCGATGGGAAACTGTGAGTATATTTAATAATCATATTTTCTATATATATTTATTTTTTTTTTATTTTTTATTTCTCTATTCGTATTTCTAACAGTTATAAATATATATAAATATAATAAAATTTTATTCGACAGGGTTGATCAAATGGGTCGTGGAACTAAAAGGAAAGCAGCTGTTGATATTAACTCTGCTGACATCAAAAGAATAAAATCGAACGAATAAAATGGATCGAACATGGATCTTTCACGGTCTTCACAAGAGCAATCAACATCGAATGAAGGTAATAATTTTAACATGAAATTTTGCTGTATTTGTAATAGAAATGTTTCCAAAAAATATTTCGCTAATCATCTAAGGAGCAATGCACATAAAAATAATGTAAATAAAAAACAACATTCAATAAAACCCAATGTTAAGATAATTGAGACTGCGTTCGGTAATAGAATAATAACCTATAGAGTAACTTCAGAAAATCAAAATGATTTACAGTTTGAGACACCAGAGTTATTTCTTGCATCTGTCAAAGATACAATATTTACAATAATAAATAAATCTATAGAAGATCATACAATTTTAAAAATAAATTTCATTTTATATGGTGACTTTGTTCAGGAGACAAAAAACATTAACAACACTTTTGATTTCCAATCAATGAATTTTATTGTTTGTATTGGTGATGATTTAAATATATTTTATACAACTCTCACGAAATCTCTAATAAACTATATAAATTCATTCGAGAGAAAGGATAGTGGGTGGAGTCTGAAAAAAATTTTACATTTGGATATGAATTTAAATCAATTTAACCCTTTAAGAGGAAAATCCTTTATTGAGTTACCACATGATATAAAAATAAAAAAAGCTGTCATAAATGTTAAAAACACTGATGACGCCTGTTTAAGTGGGCACTGTTATCTGCTTTATTTCCAATTCATAAAAATTCGGATAGAGTATCATCATACACCAAATACAGTCATAAATTAAAGTTCGGTAATATTAAATTTCCAGTCAAATTAAAGGATATACACAAAATTGAAAGTCTTAATAATATAAGCATTAATGTTTTTGGGTTAGAATATAATGAACAAAGAAAAAAGCATTGTATTGTTGGGCCATTGTATTTTACAAAGAATAAAATGCAGACTCATATAAATTTACTATATTTGACACAGGGTAAAATCGGTCATTATTGTTATATAAAAAATATGTCACGATTAATAAGTAGTCAAGTTTCGAAATCCAAGGAAGCTATATATCTATGTGACTTTTGTTTACAATATTTTTCAACATCTGAACGTTTAAATAACCATCAAAAAAATGATTGCAGACATATTTGTACACAAATACCAAGCGTAGATAAAAATAAAAAAAAATTGGTGGGGCGATATTGTATCTGAAAATAAATTAAGTTTTGATAAATTTCAACGTAAATTGATGTTACCTTTTGTTATATATGCGGATTTTGAGGCTTTTTTAAGTCCCTTAGCATCATGTTCAAACGATCCTTTAAAATCACATACAATAAATGTACAAAAACATAATGTGTATAGTTTTGGATACTACATTAAATGCTCATACGATGATAAATTGTCTAAATATGTAACATATACTGGTGAAAACTGTGCTTTAAAATTTATGGAAACCCTGAAAGATAATTTGACAACAATTGTTAAAAAAATTGGTTTCCAAAAAGTTGCTAATAAAATATCACCAATTCAGCAAGATATACCTAGTTAGCAAATCTATTCATTGTTATATTTGTAATAAAATTTTGTGTGGGAATTCAATGATTTACCACGATTGGTTTACTGGGGAATTTGTTGGGGTCATACATAAAGTTTGTTCAGAAAAATTTAGAGTACCTTACACTATACCAGTCTTCTTGCACAATTTAAGCCATTATGATGCACATTTCATCGTACATGCCTTAAACTTTGATGAAGGTCAGGTAGAAGTTCTCCCACAAAACAAAGAAAAATACATATCATTTTCAAAGGTTCTTAAAATCAATAACAGTAATGTAACTTTACGTTTTGTGGATTCCCTAAAGTTTTTACCCAGTAGCTTAGATACTTTAGCAAAAAATTTAACAAAAAATAATTTTAATGAATTATCCAAATGCTTTCCCAATTCAGAAGACTTTAAACGGCTGACTAAAAAAGGTGTATTTCCATATGAATTTATTAAAGATTTTGATACATTAAACTACAATCAACTTCCAGATCTTCCACACTTTTACAGTAGTCTCACAGATTCCATTATTTCTAATGAAGATTACAACCATGCCAAAGATGTTTGGAATCATTTCAATTGTAAAAATATGTTGGATTATTCAAATCTTTATTTAAAAACTGATGTTTTATTGTTAGCAGATATTTTTGAAAATTTTAGGCGTGTTTGCATTAAAACGTACGATTTAGACCCGGCTCATTACTATACAGCACCTGGATTAAGTTGGGATGCTATGTTAAAACATACTAAAACAGAGATTGAATTACTTTCTGATATAGATATGATTGCTTTTATTAAATCAGGAATTCGTGGTGGTGTTTCGCAATGTAGCACTCGCTATGCAAAAGCAAATAATGTTTACATGTCTGACTATAATGCGAAAGATAAAGAGTCATTCTTAATGTATTTCGATGCCAATAATCTATATGGTTGGGCAATGTCACAATATCTACCTACAGGTGGTTTTGAGTGGGTTAGTGCTGATACAGATTTTAATGTTAGTTGTTCATCAGATATAGGTTTTATCTTAGAAGTAGATCTGGAGTATCCGGTGGATTTACATGATAAACATTCAGATTTACCTCTTTGTCCAGAAAATATACCAGTTGGGGACGCTAAGGAAATTAGATTGATTCCAAACTTAAAAAATAAATCCAAATATATTATTCATTATCGAAATTTAATTCAATGTTTGAAAATGGGTTTAAAATTATTAAAAGTTTATAGAATATTAAAATTTAAGCAGAGTCCATGGTTAAAGAACTATATAGACCTTAATACACAATTAAGAACTCGAGCTAATTCTGATTTTGAGAAAGATTTCTATAAACTCATGAACAACGCAGTTTTTGGTAAGACTATGGAAAATATTGAGAAACGAGTTAACGTTAAACTGTTAACCCACTGGGAAAATAGGGGCAAAGTATTGGGGGCTGGGGATCTAATTGCTCAACCACATTTTCACAGTGTTTCAATATTTTCTGATAGTCTTGTTGCAATTCAATTAAACAAAATGAAATTAATTTATAATAAACCTATTTATCTCGGATTTTGTATATTAGATATATCTAAAACGCTGATGTATGATTTCCACTATAATTACATGAAAGAGAAATTTACTTCAAATCTGAAACTACTGTATACAGATACTGACAGTCTCATTTATCAAATATTTACTAGTAACTTTTATAATGATATAAAGCCAGACATTTGTACACATTTCGATACATCAGATTATAATCCAAACAATGTTTTTAATTTTCCTCAAGTAAATAAGAAAAAATTAGGTTATTTCAAAGATGAAAATTGTGGTAAAATCTTTACAGAATTTGTGGGTTTGCGATCAAAAATGTATGCATTACAGGTAGATGACAAAATTATTACTAAGGCGAAGGGTGTTAACAAATCTGTCACTAAAAAATTAACGTTGGATAATTATAAGTCATGTTTGTTTAATAAAAACGTACAGCATTGTAAAATGTATCGGTTTAGATCATTAAAACATACAATTTTTACACAGGAAATAAATAAGGTGTGTTTATCTTTTAATGACACAAAGCGGTACATTTTACCAAACAAAATCGATACGTTACCTATAGGTCATTACCAAATCAATAGTATGTAATTAAGTATTGTAAATATAACAAATTGTAAATTTTTATGTAAAATAAATTTGTTTTGTACATGTATAATGTATAAACGTGTACTGTACATTAATATTGTGATATAACACTTACATTTTTTGTATATTTCATATAAATAAATTGTTTTTAAAATATCAACTTAGTTTTATTCCTTTCCCTGAAGAAGACAGAAGTCAAAAAATAATGATTCATTTTATTCATCCCTTTGCTGCCATCGTAGCAGGACCTAGTGGATGTGGAAAATCTAACTTTGTTGCAAATTTCATTAAGCATAAAAGTAGTATATGTAATGAGATTTTTTTAGAAATAACATGGTGTTATGATGAAATGCAGCCGCTATATAATATACCTGGAGTAAATTACCACCAAGGACTACCGGAATTGCATATGTTTGATGGTAAAAATCCACATTTGATTATAATAGATGACTTAATGAGGGAATCTGATGGTCGAGTTGTTGATATATTTACAAAAGGTAGTCACCATAGAAATTTGAGTGTTTTTTACATAACCCAAAACTTATTTCATCAAGGAAGAGGACAGCGCGACATTTCACTTAATTCAAGTTATATTATTTATTTTAAAAATCCCCGTGACAAAACTCAAATACGATTTCTAGCTAGACAAGTTTCACCGGAAGACACGAAGTTTATTGAAGATTCATATACCGATGCTACTAAAGAAGCTCATGGTTATTTAATGATTGATTTGAAACAAAACACTGATGATGCTCGCCGCATAAAATCTAAAATATTTGAATCTAGTAATTTTTGTACAATATATGTTCCTATGAAAAGGTATAAGTATCTTTGTAATCAGCCACTCTAAGTCAGTAATGAACCATGTATCAACGAATAACAACGCATAAGGAATTGTTATCAGCTTTACATAAATTAAAACCCAAACATCGTAGGATATTACTGAAGTCTTGTAATAATCAAGAAATTAACTGTATATGTGAATGTATTCACAATGTTTTACAAGGAAAAGTACCTTTAAAAGAGAATACAAAAACAAAATTAAAAAAAATTAAAAATCTCTTACGTAATCTGATCAGTAAAGGAAAAAGTTTTGAATACAGGAAAAATATATTAATACAAAAAGGAGGGTCCTTTCTTCCCATAATTTTGGGTACAATTCTAAGTACCCTTGTAAGTTGTTTTAATAAATCACAATGAACACAAAAAAAATGCTTCTTGTTGAGCAAGACTTTATTGATAAACTTAAACATCAGAATGAAAATAAAGCAACACCGCAAAGTAGATTGGATTTAGAAATGGAAAAAATTATATCAAGTAAATTGGATGATCGCGAAAAATGGGCGCTTTATCTACAAATTTTACAAAGATACTTACATTACTCCATGGAAGAACGTCAACCTCAAGAAATAACAATAACTGAAAAGGTAATAAATGATAATACTAATGAAAACCGGAACATCAATAATATAACTACTAGTGAAAATGAAAAAATGCTAAATGTTAAACAACTCCCAACGGGTGAAGACATCGCATATGGGTTACAACCAAAAGAAATATTAAAATTAATTCCTAAAACTTATATGAGGAGGGGTGAATTATTGATGGATACAATAGTAAATAAAACAGATCAATTGCAATGGAATAAAAATGGAACAGTTTTCATTAGTGGACAAGAAATACCAGGGAGTAATATTATAGATTTAGTGAATGACATCTTACGACCCTCGAAGAGATCTGATCCAATCGGTTGGGAAATATTCGCCAAGTTTTTAAATGATATAAATACACCGCTAACATACATTGGTAATCTGAAAAGAATCAAATATATATCTGACCTTAATAGTAAAGATAAAACATTGATTCAAGAATCACAAACTGAGGTTTCCCCAACTCCAACACAATCTAAACACATCAATAAATTGAGAAACAAAAGTGATTGGGAGAAATGGACCCCGTATTAGAGTTACATCGCATCTATTATGATATTTCACATCCAGCTGGTTACAGCAGTGTCAATAAGTTAACAAAGGCAATGAATGGAAAAATCTCAAAAAGTGACGTTTCAAAATGGTTGCAGTCTCAAGAAACATATACATTACATAAACCGGTTATAAAAAAGTTCCCACGTAATAAATATATTTTATCAAATATTAATGAATTGTGGCAAGCTGATTTAAGTGATTTAAGAACTTACATAGAATATAATAATGGATATAAATATATTTTGTGTGTTATTGACGCCTTTAGTAAGTATGCTTATGTTAGAGCAATGAAAAAGAAGGATTCATGCACAATAAAAACGTGTTTTACTAGCATCTTTGATGAAGCTAAAACTGTTCCTAGACATATTCAATCAGATAAGGGTACGGAATTTGTATCTAAGGATGTCCAAACTTATTTAAAACGTAAAAATATAAATTATTACACTACAAATAATCCAGATATAAAGGCAAGTATAGTAGAACGATTTCAGAGAACATTGAAAATGAAAATGTGGCGTTATTTTACACATAAGAATACTTATCGCTATATAGATATTTTACAAGATTTGGTTAGTTCTTATAATCACAGTGTGCACTCTAGTATCAAGATGAGACCATGTGATGTTAAAATGGAAAACATTATGGAAGTTTGGCGGAATTTATATTATGATGAAAAGACTTATATTTCAAGTTTAAACAAAGTACCTAAGTTTAACGTTGGTGACTATGTAAGAATTACAAAATACAAACATGTTTTTCAAAAAGGTTATGAAAGTAATTGGAGTAATGAAATTTTTATCATTTCTTCGATTATAGATCGTTCCCCGTGGGTTGTATACACTTTAAACGACTTAGAAAATGAATCAATAACAGGAACTTTTTATGAAAAAGAATTACAAAAAATAACTTTTTCCCCCACTTCCGAATATAAAATTGATAAAATCATCAGATCACGTAAAAGCGGTATTAGAAAGGAAGTATTAGTTAAATGGAAAGGATATCCTAACAAATTTAATTCTTGGGTCTTACTGTCGAATATTAAAAATCTACAATGAAGGAAAGTTTCTATTTAACTTTACTCAGCAATAGTTCCACACAATATTTCCCGGGAAATATGACATCAAATTTTTCTACAAAACTACCTAAAGCCATTACATTAGAAGGAGAATGGATGGTAGGTATAGTTGAGTTTCAATATCCCTCTACTATGTTCTCCGTGCAAGAACATGAAAATATCATATACATAAGTAAAAAAACTACCATCAATAATGAAGAGACCACACTAATGTATAAGAACCATATACCAGCCACCAACTATGATAATATACAAAATATTCTTATTGCTTTAAATTCGAAAGAGAAAGTTAGTTTTCGTCAGGACGCCGTGTCAAAGTTTGTCTCTGTTGCAGTAAAGGATCCATCAATAATTTCACTATCTCTATCACCTAATTTGAGCTTTCAACTTGGATTTGAGCCAGATACCAATTTAGTAAATCATAATATCGGTAAACGCCCTGCTAATCTACATTTGGGGTTACCATCACAATTATTTGTGTATTGCGATATTATAGAACCACAAATTGTTGGTGATGTCATGACACCCCTATTGAGAATTATACCCTTAGATCCTGCTAAATACATATATGGTTCAAATAAAATGCATATATTTTCACCACCACATTATTTACCGGTAATGAGAAGAGAATTTGATGTTATTGAGATAGATATAAGAACAACCACGGGAAATGCGGTACCATTTCAATACGGTACATCGTGTGTGAAACTTCATTTTAAAAAAATATAATCTATATTTCCTTTTTAAAATGTATACACCTCAAGAAACTTTTATATGTCCTTATGAACATTATTATTCGCAACAAGCTGGGTCTGGTATAAATGTAATCTACAAAGGAGCCTTACATCAACGTGGTCATGGTATCGGAAGTTTTCTTGGGGGGTTATTTCGAAGTGTGCTACCTTTACTCACTAGTGGTGCTAAGGTGATTGGAAAAGAAGCACTTAACAGCGGTATTGGGCTTTTGTCAGATGTTGTAGCTAGTCGTCCTATTAAAGAATCCATTAAAAATCGATTGAAAGAGGCTAGTTCTAACCTTAAACGCAAAGTTGATACCAAAATTGATAAACTTATGACTGGATCGGGTGTTAATAAGAGACGAAAATATTGTAATGAGCTCATTCGAGTTTCACCCCTCAAAGTGAAAGGCGCTTCAAAGAAAACAAGGAACAAAAATATTAATATTTCCAAGGATATATTTTCAAACTAATCATAATGTCATTTATTCATAATCATTCATGTGAGTGCGTTAAATCTGAATTGGATCTGTTTGCTCTTCCTTCCACACAAACAAGTATCGAATATGGACACTGGATACATTACAAACCAATTTCTTCATTAAGTGATGATGGACCTATCGAATTCCAAGTACCTGGTACAGGAGATGACTACATAGACCTTTCGCATACACTACTCCATCTCAAGGCTCAAATTAAAAATCAAGACGGTTCTGCAGTTAATGCAGCTAATGTAGTGGCACCAGTCAATAATTGGTTACATTCTTTATTTAACCAATTGGATGTTTACCTAAACCAAAAACTTGTGTCACCCCCAAATAATACTTATGCATATCGCGCTTTCATAGAAACTCTATTAAATTATTCATCATCCGCCAAACAATCACATTTGACATGTGGTTTGTGGTACGAGGATACAGCTGGTAAAATGAATGAAACTAATGAGGCAAACAAGGGCTTTTACAAAAGACAACAACTTTCAAAGGATGGAAAGGATGTTGAAATGATTGGGCATTTACATGGGGATATATTCAATCAAGATAAATTCCTCATGAACGGGGTCGAATTATCTATAAAATTAGTTAGATCGAGAGAAACATTTAACCTCATGTCACAGAATGCAGATAATAAGTACAAAGTCTGTATAACAGATGCAACTTTAATAATACGCAGAGCAAAAATTAATCCATCAATACTAATAGCTCATCAAAAGGTTCTTGCCACTACTACGGCTAAATATCCTATTACAAGAGGTGAAGTGAAAGTCCTGACCATACCAGCTGGTGTGCAGGGTAAAACACTGGACAATATATTTTTAGGACAGGTTCCTAAGAGATGTATTATAGGTTTTGTGAATAATACAGCATTCAACGGTAGTTATGTTAAAAATCCTTTCAACTTTGAAAATTTTGGTATTTGCTCATTTAGCCTATATATAGATGGTCAACAGATACCTTCAAAATCGTTACAACCATCATTTCCAAACGATGTATTTACTAGCGCATACCACACCCTGTACTCAGGCACCGGTATACATTTTCTTAACGAAGGTAATGGAATATCGAGGGAACAATATTCAAATGGATACTGTTTACTAGCTTTTGATTTAACACCTGACTTGTCGGCTAACTCTAATGTGCATTGGAATCTTGTACGCCATGGTAGTGTAAGAATGGAAGTAAGATTCGAGAGCGCATTGACTGAAACAATTAACTGTGTAGTTTACGCAGAGTTTTCAAATATTATAGAAATAGATAAGAACAGAAATGTATGTGTGGATTATAGTAGTTAAGCAATCACTTATGTAATTATTATGATATTAAGAATAATAAAATATAATGTAATCGAATATGACATGGTTTTTATTTACCTTCATTACTTTTTTTACAAAGAGACTCATTACTTACGTTGAGATCATATTATGTGTGTTTAAATACATTGGTACAAATATGAATTGATAGTAATAAATGTAGTCAGTAAGAGAGTGAAAGAGTAGGGGAGTAAAAAACTCGAAGTAACAAATACAACCAAACGCCTCAACACAGATACAAATACCTATGAAGTTTTGCAAAACCATAATCAGCTACAACCACACAAGTCACGCTTATCGTTTTTATACCTTAATGCTAGGAGTATCCGAGCAAAAGGCAAATTTAATGAACTCAAATGCATTTTAAAAACAATTTCTAAAACTGTTCATATCGTACTCATTACAGAAACATGGATCACTAATGAAACTCAGGCCCAAGAGATGAGTCTACCAAACTATACTCATTATTTCAATTATAGATCGGATTTTAGAGGTGGTGGAGTCTCAACTTATGTCCATAACAGTATTAGACATAGTTTGTCGGAGTCAACATATAAAGATGGCAACAACTACCTATGGGTCAAATTAGACAGATATGCCACCGAAATTGGACTTGTGTATAATCCTGGAGATACAAACTTCTCAAAGTTTTTGGAAGAACTTCGCTTGCAACTAAGAGAAAGAAAGAGGGCTGTAGTCTTTGGGGATTTTAATATAGATCTAGTGAAAAAGAATGAAAAACAAACTAAGCAGTATATGGATGTAATGGACGAGGCTGGATATAACATCATAAATAAAATTAGGAAAAAATATTGTACACGTGACTCGAAAACACGTAAATCAATAATCGACCACGTGTGCTCAAATTTAAGAAGTGACCGTTTTCATATGGCATTTATTGAGACAGGAATGTCCGACCATAGGCAACTTTATATCGAGTTAAAAAATCCAAAGCCCCGCAGTTAATATACTCTGAATATGAAGCCATTGACTATGCTAAATTTAACAAACTATTCACGACCTACAATTTAGATGTAGCAACACTTGATTATTCTTTACTAGAAGATACGATTAAGGACTGTGTAAGGAAATGCAAACAAGTAAAGAAAAAGATACTTAATCCACCTCAGAAAGATTGGATAAGTGGAGAAGTCATTAGTGCAATTCACTTTAGAAACCAATTATGGGCTGAACTAAAAAAAGATCCTACAAATATAGTTGTTCAAGCACAATATACTACTACAAGAGATACGGTCAAAAGGAAAATAAGGGAAACTAAAGATAATTACTTCTCCAACGAATTTATTAAACACGCTAAAAACCCTAAAAAAATGTGGAGTCTAATAAATAAATTGGCTAGTAACAAGCTAAATAAAGATTGCACACCTTCCAAACTTATTATAGACACTAAAGAGTTAACTCAAACAACTGATATTTGTGCTGCTTTTAATACATACTTTTCTACCATAGGGCTAAAACTAGCCAATGAAATACCAACACAATTTCACATTAATTTTACACTAGCACTTCCTCAAAGTCTTAACTCTGAACTATCTAACTTTAATCCATGCACAACACTTGAAATCACTAATATAATAAAAACGCTAAACACGAATTGTAGTAGTGGAATAGATGGGATCAATACTAAAACAATAAAATGCGTAGTTGATCATATTTCTGAATATCTCTCGATCTGCTTTAATAAGCTGCTGCAGAATGGTGAATTTCCGGATTCTCTTAAAAAGGCCAGAGTTGCTCCTATCCATAAATCTGGCTCCAAAACCGAACCCGGCAATTACAGACCAATATCTATTCTACCTACAATATCAAAAATATTAGAAAAGATTATTTACTCACGACTTGACACTTACTTGCAAACTAACAATTTCATTTTTAAACGTCAATATGGTTTTAGATCAAAAAGCAGCACTTTATCAGCCACAGCCGATCTCGTTAGCGACATAAAACAAAATATTGACTCTAAGAAAATGGTGCTGGGTGTCTTTATTGATCTGAAAAAAGCGTTTGACACCGTAAGCCACAACTTATTGCTTAAAAAATTAGAATGCATAGGAATAAAAGATCGTGCACTAAAATTATTCAAATCATATCTATCAAACAGAACCCAGATAGTAAAAATAGGTAATGCTCAAAGTTCAGAAATACCAATAACATGCGGCGTCCCACAAGGATCTATATTAGGTCCATTGTTATTTTTAATATATATTAACAACATTCACGAACTCGGTTTACACGGCCGAATCACTCTCTACGCTGATGACACCTGCTTATTTTACTTTGGTTCAAATATCCAGACTATGGTTGCTCAAGCTCAATCAGACCTAAATGTTCTATCTTCTTGGTTTCAACAAAATCTTCTAACAATTAATATTTCAAAAACATCTTATGTAATATTCAAGGCAACAAATAAACTCATTCCTATCTTTCAACCGCTTAAAGTTCAAGACGTTGAAATCAATAACAAAAAATGGGAGAAATATCTGGGTCTTAGAATGGATACAAATTTAAAATGGAACTTTCATATATCACACATAATTACCAAACTAAAATCACTTATAGGCAGATTTTGGTCAATATCTAAATGCATTCCGCAATCTGTACGTCATTTGATCTATAATTGTTTAGTCAAGCCACATTTCATATACCTAATTGAAATATGGGGTACAGCATGCAAAAACAAAATTTCTACAATACAAACACTACAAAATAAATTAATAAAAGCACTATTCAGATACAATTTTTTAACACCTACTAATAAAATCTACCAAGAAACTAAAATTATGACGATTAAACAACTATATGTTTATAGCACCTGTATCCTTATTAAAAAAATTTTAAATAACTCTCTACATAGTAACTTATCATTTAATAAAATCAAATACACCACTACACGCAATACTCGTCGAGCGAGTTTGCTTATCTTGCCAAAGCCGCGCACAAATTATTTAAAGAGATCTATTAGGTATGAGGGTGTGCAATTGTTTAATCGGTTGCCGTCTAAGCTTCGTAACATTAGCGTGATTGATCAGTTCAAAAGGGCATTAAAGACACACATCAGAATGGGCCCATTAGACTAGAATTGGGCTAGCTGATGGCGACGTGTATCTCGTTCGTATATATACTTAATATTAAGTTTCTCATGTAAATAAAAAAAATAATTTTTGTAATGAGAAATAAAGTTCTTTAAACATTGTATAGAAATATAATGGACATATAAATAAAAGAATAATACCTGGAATAAAAATGTTTTATTTAAATATGTAACCCTTACATCTAATTTTATTATAGATAATGGTGTTAATGTAGGTATATTTATTGTTGTTTGCTTAGACCCGTAGGTTAGGTTAGGTTAGATTTAGTTTATTATATTATATTATTCTATTTTTCTTTTAGAGCCATAGATCGGGTTAGTGAATGTAGGAAAGTAGATAACGATGCATTCGTACTGAGTCATTAAGTAATTAGATAATGAGTGGGGATTTCGTGCAGGAAATAGTAACTGATAAGGTGGTGATTAGTAAGTAATTAGCAAGGTTTTGGGAAAGCTATCTCTGGAACGGTTAGAGCTATCAGTTCAGGAGTGAGTGCATTCGACTCCGCACGTCCTGTTTAGTGGGGTTAGAGTACAAACTTTTTTTTTTTTTTTTTTTTAGGCGGGCGCTGCCTCCGAAACAGCTTTTTTTACCGAAGCAGTGGGTGAGGCAGTGCCCGGGAATCCATACTACTGCCGTTTCCTTGCATGTGCCTGACGGACTGGGCTTCCATATTTAATCCCGACGGCTGTTTTAGTATGTGATGGATAACTATTAAATACTTTGACTTACATACTATGTTTAGTGAAACGACGCATTCATACAACAACTAATTTAATAACTACCCTCAAGTAGTATTGTCTTTGATTTACATAACTCTTACACATTTAAAGAAAAACGCTTTTTACCGGATTAAAGTTATGTATTATTATTATAAATTTACAACTATTTGACATAATTTTAAATTTATCCGACGTTTCGCGTGCTTTACAGCGTGCGTGGTCACGGTGACTGAAGACAAAAGATGTTGAATGTCAAAAGGTATCACAGCTGCAGAGAAAGTTGCCTTATCTGTATTTGTTTCCCCGGAGTTGGTATCGACTAAAAGATGGAGGGTTTTGGCAAAAATGGCTCACGGTGTCCTCTATTTTCGCGGATTGTTTTTCTTTTTGAGATTTTAATTTGGATATTATTGGATCCCAGGTGTTTGACAATTTTAGGCCGTCTTCTCTATTGAAATTGGGGTGTTTTTTGATTTCAATGGCTTCGCGTACCAATCTTGGGAAGAATCTTTTCTCTTTCGCAAGTACTTTCGGTTGGTCAAAGCGTATGTAGTGATTAGGCCTATCTAGTATGTGTTCACAGACTGCTGATTTTGTGTGTCGTCTATGTCTTATGTCTGCAATGTGTTCTTTGAGTCTGCTGGACATATTGCGTTTAGTTTGCCCTATGTAAGACAGGCCACAGTCGCAATCCAGTTTGTATATACCTGCATCTTGCAATGGGGTGTTACTTTTGATTGGTCTTAGGAATTGCTGAATCTTCTTGTGCGGCTTGAAAATTGTATGAATAGAAGCTCGTTTTAGGATCCGGCTAATTCTATCTGTAACTCCCTTTACATATGGCAAGTAGGCTGGCTGGCGGGGAACTGTTTGTGTCTTGTTTTTGTTTTTGTGATGTAGCCGGGGGATGCGCAGCTTGTTTCGGTGTAGCACCTGTTTGACATGCTGTAGTTCCTCCTCGAGGTGGGCATCATCACAAAGACGCTGGTCTCTCTGAAAATAGTGTGCCCCCTGAGAGGGGATAATATTGATACTAAGTGTTTGGCTAATTTGTATGTGGGTGAGTCGATATGACTGACTATGGGTCTTAAAGGATTGTTGTGTTTGTGTGTTTGTGTATTTTTGGCAATCCATGGATTGCCAAAAATACACAAACACAACAATCCTTTAAGACCCATAGTCAGTCATATCGACTCACCCACATACAAATTAGCCAAACACTTAGTATCAATATTATCCCCTCCCAGGGGGCACACTAGTGCTCATGTTAAGGACTCTTACCATTTTGTGGAAACATTGAGAGATCTAAAATTACTCCACAATGAAACCATGGTGAGTTTTGACATTGAGTCACTATTTACAAACTTACCACTAAATGACTGCCTAGATATCATTGCAAAAAGACTTAGGGAACAGAACATGTCACCAGATTATGTAGATATTGTAAAACACTGTCTCACATCAGGATACTTAATGTGGAAAGATGAGTTCTATGTGCAGGTTGATGGAGTAGCCATGGGTTCTCCAGTGTCACCTATAGTCGCTGACATCTTCATGGAGGACTTTGAGGAGAGAGCTCTAGCCAATGCCCCGGTTAAACCTCGACTGTACAAGAGATATGTCGATGACACATTTGTAGTACTCCCCAATGACAAAATATCTGCATTTCTAGCACATTTAAATTCAATACACAAGAACATTAAATTTACTGTTGAACAAGAAAACAACAACTGTCTGCCCTTTTTAGACATTTTAATTATACGCAAAGCAGATGGCACACTAGGTCACACAATACACAGGAAGGCAACCCACACAGATAGGTACCTCAATGGTGAATCCCACCACCACCCTTCACAACTGCTTTCTGTCGGTAAATGTTTGTTTCAGAGAGCCCAGCGTCTTTGTGATGATGCCCACCTCGAGGAGGAACTACAGCATGTCAAACAGGTGCTACACCGAAACAAGCTGCGCATCCCCCGGCTACATCACAAAAACAAAAACAAGACACAAACAGTTCCCCGCCAGCCAGCCTACTTGCCATATGTAAAGGGAGTTACAGATAGAATTAGCCGGATCCTAAAACGAGCTTCTATTCATACAATTTTCAAGCCGCACAAGAAGATTCAGCAATTCCTAAGACCAATCAAAAGTAACACCCCATTGCAAGATGCAGGTATATACAAACTGGATTGCGACTGTGGCCTGTCTTACATAGGGCAAACTAAACGCAATATGTCCAGCAGACTCAAAGAACACATTGCAGACATAAGACATAGACGACACACAAAATCAGCAGTCTGTGAACACATACTAGATAGGCCTAATCACTACATACGCTTTGACCAACCGAAAGTACTTGCGAAAGAGAAAAGATTCTTCCCAAGATTGGTACGCGAAGCCATTGAAATCAAAAAACACCCCAATTTCAATAGAGAAGACGGCCTAAAATTGTCAAACACCTGGGATCCAATAATATCCAAATTAAAATCTCAAAAAGAAAAACAATCCGCGAAAATAGAGGACACCGTGAGCCATTTTTGCCAAAACCCTCCATCTTTTAGTCGATACCAACTCCGGGGAAACAAATACAGATAAGGCAACTTTCTCTGCAGCTGTGATACCTTTTGACATTCAACATCTTTTGTCTTCAGTCACCGTGACCACGCACGCTGTAAAGCACGCGAAACGTCGGATAAATTTAAAATTATGTCAAATAGTTGTAAATTTATAATAATAATACATAACTTTAATCCGGTAAAAAGCGTTTTTCTTTAAATACCCTCAAGTACATTTACACAATAATATAACATAAGAGTATATTTATGAAGACGGTTTTATAAATTAAAAAAAATTTATAAATTGGTTTTTATACACTTAAAAATATATTACAAACAAATTTCTAACAATATAAAAAATATCCAATACATTCTTTCACAAAATTTCTTTCTTTGTATAACATTCCTTTTGATTTAAACTATATTAGAATTCATTAAAAGCACTTCAGAATAATTTTAACTTAAGCTTAACACGAGCGAGTGTCTTTGAAATTTTTAAATCAATTGCGAGCTAATGAAAGCTGCAAAATCACTTAAGGATAAATGTATTCTAAAAAGCGTTTTTACTTAAATATTAAATGATCAATTTATTTAGTCATAGTGTTTTAGTAGATTGCATGTTTCTTAAAATCCAATACGATAATCTCGAACTTAAAAATAAAATATAATAATTAACTACATCACTTAACATCAGCCCTGCGATTCTGTAACTCACTTTTCGAACTCACACAGCGGTTTTCGCATCGGCGGTCGCTTTCAAATCAGTCGTGAAGCAGTCATTGTATGATTTCGCATTCTGATAAACAATAAACTACAAGCTCCCACCTTTTCAAACCGCTGTGTGAGTTCGAAAAGTGAGTTACAGAATCGCAGGGCAGGTAAGCCTCCTGCTCGTTTGCCTCCTATTACATAAAAAAACATAATATACACAATATCGCTACTGTGAACTCACACTGCGAACATATAAAGAAGTCGACAGTGTGACAGCATTCAGTAGGCGCAACGACTTTGTCATTAGGGAACTGTGCAAAAGACTGGTTCTGGCCCTTGAAACGTCGCATTTTCCATTTTTCTATACTGTATATTGCCCACGGCATTCATGAAACAGTGTAACTTCTTTTTTTTTTTATTGGACAATTCACACCAATTGACCTAGTCCCATGCTAAGCTGGTGAAGCTTGTGTTATGGGTACTAGGCAACGGATATACATACATATTATAGATAAATAGACATATAAATACATATTTAAACACCCAAGTCATAAGCACAACACCAAATGCGCATCACATCGATGTTTGTCTCAGCCGGGGATCGAACCCGGGACCCATGGATTCGCAGTCAGGGGTACTAACCACAAGACCAATAAGCCGTCAAACTTCAACTTCAAAAGCTTAATCTAAGCCAATGTTAATAATACATTATAAATAGTGTTGCCCAAAATCGGTCTTGGTCTTGCAGTCTTGGTCTTGTTCTTGCGTTTTCGCAAGACCAATACCAATACCGCCTTATTATAGCAAGACCAATACCAAGACTGAACCCTGCAAGACTTGAGCAAGACAATACTTAAGCCTGCAAGACTCTTGCGTCTTGCAGTTAAGACAAACTGAGATTCGTATTTGGTTTCAATCCCGATTTTGAGAAACGTTCCCCAGTATCAAAACCGTAGGTATCACAAATCATAACACTAAACTAAGGGCTGCAGTTGTATTTGCAATTGGCAACGTGCCGCTCGTCTGAAAGCACCCTGAAACGTATTGTATTGATTAGGTAGGTAAGTACTTATTATATTTCAACAATTTATTAAGCAGGTAGCGTGTTAATACTCACAAATCTGTTCCCTAATAACTTTCTAGCAAAGTTCATACCTTGTAGGTATCTACCTATAATAATATGTTATGCTTGTTTATGTCTAATGTGCAGATCTAACGTTAGTACTCGTAGGTTGGTATGTGCTTAAAATTATAGCTAACAAAATTATATAAACATCATGTAGGTGTGAAACTTATGTTTCAAAGTTTATATTATTCTTCTATTTAGCAAAATTTAAAACTAACAGCGAGTCGAGTAGGTCTAGTAACAGTTTCTACGGCAGCCAATATTACGGTACAGACGCCAGCACATCAAGCTACTACAATCTATCAAATTTCTTCAACAGATTTTCAAGTTTATCGCTAAAGAATTAAAGTTCAAAGTTGATTGGGGAAATGTGACGTTCTGCGAATAAACTCTTGGTCGGTCGGTGTATTATATACCTACTTATTTGATAATTTACCGAAAAAGAGGCCGCGGTTTGCAACAAGTGTAACACAGTATTTGACACCGAGCGCCGCATTCGCCGACAAAGAGTACGGACAGAGGCACACAAATTTTTACCTATTTTGGTAGGGTTGGTATAGGAGTATAAAATTAAATGACCTTGAAGATGTCCCAGCAGTAGGTAGGTATAAATTGAATGCTCTGAGTTTCTTTTATTTAAATACATTCTCACACTGGCTTGAATTCGAACACTACAGTGTTAAAAGCTGTCGGGCGAGATGATAATTAATAACTAGTAGGTATTGCATCTATTGAATTGCGAATATTTTGATTTCGAAATAATCATTGTTAATATCGGTAAATGATAGATAGTGAGTGATACCTAGGTACTAAAATGTGAGCAGCAAGATTGAAAAGTGTATATGCCATGTCAGTGCTTTCAATAAGTTTATTTTAAAAAAGCTCTCTAGTAAGATTTAGAGTTTACCATTCAATTACACACAACATATTATTGAAAAACTAAAATTATGAAAAAGATATTTAGACTGAGTACTTAGGAAATTAGTAGAAAAAATATTCTATCGTGGATACCTAGTTATTAAAAAGGGGATAAACGTTGTGTTTACTTAATTTTCTTTTTCTGTGCTAATGCCAACATTGACAACCCCATCAAAATAGGTAAAAATTTAGTCCGCTTATAGACTTTGTGTTGCCGCCGTCGCTTTCATGTCAAAGGTCGCCGCCACTGCCCATGTTCTAAAGAATAAAATAAGTTTCCGGGTGCTCAGAACGAACGCAAATAGATTATGTTGTCCTCGCAAGGAAGAATGTAGTCGTAAGGATAGGTAGATTTTATAAAAATTGTTGTAAGTAATAAAAATATACCTAGTTTATATTATTACTAGCTGGCCTGGCGAACATCGTAGGTACCGCCTAACAGTCGATTCTTTATTTGTTTAAAATACTTATTCTGCTATTCGGGACACCGGTCTAGCTAGTAAGATAAAAAAAGAAAATTGATAAGACAACAAATACATTATGTCAAAAAATAAAAATTTACCTTCCCGGAACCCCTCCACTAACACTTGAACTTTATGCTATGGTATTAAAGTTCAAATTCACTTTTAAGTATTATTACGAATATTTTGTATGGGAATATAGAAAAGTGTTGTTTTTAGACTGATTCACTGAATTTTATTTTAATTTTTCTCCGTAAGAACCATCTTCGTACTTCAAGGTATATTATTAAAAAAAAATCAGACAAATCGGTCAAACCGTTTTCATGTTATGTCGTGACAACGGAAAACGGGTTTCATTTTTATATATATAGATTACCTATTATACCTTTTTAAAGGACATTGCACTGCAAAATTGGAAGTGGGTGATTTTTAACAAACTTGAAACGTGGAAAAGCTCCATTTATGAGCGACGTCATATTGCTTTACGCATTTTGTTCTAAAATCATCGAGAATTGCAGTGTCGGTTTATCAACTTCTATCGTACCTACTCTAGTAGCGACTATTGTCTTCAGCGATGATTTACTAAATAAATAAAAATAATCGTCGTGTAGGTACGACGATTATTTTTCTAAGGAATACTGTTTTCTAAAAAAATGTACCTACGCACACTGTAATGAAATCTGCTAATCTCAACACAATGCCTGTAGCCTGCCTGCTATTATTGGTTGAAGAACATTGTACATTGGTGAATGCTCCAGGATAGCCCGCAAGCCCCCACAAATAGCAATAGGCTAATAGGTATTTGCAAGTCTTGCGAGACTTGCGAGACTCTTGCTGCAAGATCAAGACCAAGACCAAGACTGAGAGCGCAATACCAATACCAAGACCGAGACCAGGTGTATTGACGCAAGACAATACCAAGACTGGCCTAAGTCTCGTCTTGGTCTTGCATTTGGGCAACACTAATTATAAAAATATTGTATTCCTTGGTCCATAAATTACAGCGCCTAGTTGCAAACACAGACTATGTTAATCTCATTTTACTATCAAATGTTTATGCTATCCATAAAGCAAAATGTTTTACTAAGAGTTTTATAAAAAATAGCTCAACTTTCGCCCTGCTCTAAAAAAACTTTACACTAGGTAATTGCTGTACAAAAATATGGTTCTCAAGAGATTTAACTTGGCTCTCGGATTTACACTTAAGCACTCAGTATTCTACGTGACTTCGTAACTACAGCCTAATTCAAATATGTACTAGCCATAAAGAATTCATCTTTTGTCACGTTTATTTATAAGTAATGACACAAGATTGATAAGGACAAAGCATTTTATAACTGAAGCTTATAGTTAGCTTATAAGTAAGAGTTTAATAAAAAAAATATGATTAAAAAGTCAACTCACACAATCTCAATTAGGCAACAAAAACATTTTTGCATTTTATTCTCTAGGGGTGAAGCTCTCTGAACTCTAGATTTGTCGGCGGTTTGTAAGAAAATTAAATTAGTTTTTTACTATTATTATTATTATTATTTACTTAACACACTGGCAGCTTTTAATAAGCTGATGCGCGTGTATTATGGAATTTGGAGAAACTTATCCAGTAAAAACTTAACTAAACTTATCTTATTATATAGTTCTATTTTAAGGTTTACACTAGTATTCAGGTAGGTATACTCTAGAGTCTAGACATATCCTACCAATTTGACGTGAGGTCTAGTGACTAGTACCCCTGGCGAATGCATGTGTTCCGGGTTCGATCCCCGGCTGAGACAAACATCGATGTGATGAGTGTTGGTGTTGTGCTTAGGTCTTGGGTGGTTAAATATGTATTTATAAGTCTATCTATCTATAATATGTATGTATATCCGTTGCCTAGTACCCATAACACAAGCTTCACCAACATGGGACTAGGGCAATTGGTGTGAACTGTCCAATAAAAAAAAAAAATTTGAAACAAATAACAAAAACAAAAACGAAAACATAAAATAGGAAATAAAATTCATAGATTGTAAATGGCACCACATCAATCATAGTCTCCACTTTCAAAGCGCTCTTCATACAACTCACGTATCGCATAACCCGCGCAACAGATGAGATACATACACACAGTGCTACCTCCCAATCGCAGGCTTTAAAGCGCGGACCAACCGTACTAACAAGATTAAAGTTGGTATAGTCCGACCGTACACCAACTTTGTTCTATAGCACATGCGCAAACGAAAAGCAACTTTGGTCCTATAACAGTACCTTGTCAGAGTCCTTCGGATTCGCGCGTCGGCCGAGGTGATCCCTCACTCTACCATTTAAACCACGGATTGTTTTATGTAAGCATATGTAGATAGCATGTCGATGTGCCCCTAGAGATTTCCCTCGAAATAAGTGTGCAAGATTTTTATTCTTCGAAGGTAAGCAAAGCTACATTAAAGTTACCTGTGCATGACGGAAATCGTATAGGTGTGTAGAAGTTTGACAATTGTAATATTGTGTAAAACCTTGGATAAAGAATAACAATAGCAAATTAATCTTCAAATCTGTTTGTGAACCCAAATGATTAAAGCTAATTAGTACTAGACAAAGTTCGTGCCTAAAGTAATAAAATCAGTTCTACAAACAATTCGCAACAGGTGACAAGAGCTTATTACACGCTATTTCAATTTATAACAGGCAATAGAATGTGTGGTAATAAATATTATATAATTACTAGCTGTCCCCGCGAACTTCGTTTCTCCTTAATGTGATTTTACTTAGCCTACCTTTTTCTCTATATAAACCTCAGAGTTTTAAGTCATAAGATTTTAATTAACAAATAAAAAATAAGGGTTGGTGATAGAGGGTTGAAAATTTAGCGTTGTATGTATTTTTTATTGCTGTATCATAAAAGATTTTTTTTATCTATAAATGAAAAATAATAATAATTTAGGGGTTACTCTTAACATTTAGGGGGATGAAAATTAGATATTGTCCGATTCTGAGACATACGGAATATGCACACAAAATTTCATGAGAATCGGTCAAGCCGTTTCGGAGGAGTTTAACTACTAACACCTCCACACGAGAATTTTATATATTAGATATTTATGACTACGCATTATTAGATAAAGAATAAAGGCTGTATTAAAGCGTTACAACCTACTGTAGGAATTTATATGCTCGTTCGGTTAAAAATATATCGCGATGCGGCAAGTTTCAGGCCGTAAGTCGAAAGTAAAGGCCGTAAGTACAAAATTACAAGAGTCTAACCACCTACAGTAAAGAAAATGCGATTTCTATTTTCTACGCAACATATACCTTTTTCCTTGATCGCACGTAAATGTATTCGCAAAAAGCATAACTGTGTTTCAAATGTTTTAAAATAACAAACATGAAACATACAAGGCCATTCCCGAGAGCTTTACGGGGTATGCAAACATGCAATATTGTTTCTACATTAAATATAAGCATTGAATTAAACCTTTTTATATCAAAGAGAAAAGTTTTTTATCCGCGTGTGATTGATATTACCTGTGGTAGTTACATAAGTAATCATATGGTTCGCTGGTTTTAATAAGCTCGCGGTTGCTTCATAAACAGTTTTTGTAATGAATACCGCTAATTTGTTTGAGTGAACCTAATAGTGGCTGAACAATAATGAATTATTCTTTTTTGTAAATTTGTACGTATTACCTTCTCACAATATAGCGAAAAATATGCTAAGGAAACCAGCGTTGGTAACTTACATCATCAATTTTGTATGCAATTCCGGTATCGTAATTTTAATTTTCATAGCGATGATGTTGCAACTTTCAGATCACAAAAACTTACAAGTTACAGAGTGCGGTACGTATAAATTCCAAGAAGCGATAGTGTATGTTAAACTGTCACTTACTTATCTATAAAATAAAATAAAAAAAATACACAAATCTGCGAGCAGTTTGATGACGTACAAAGAACTATAAACTATACCCACGCAAAAGAATTAAATTGAGGTCTTAATTCAAAGGTTAACATAGTATTGATACAAAACTTGAAAAAAAAAGATGATATTATAACGACGTATTACGTTAGATTGTTTCATTAAATTATTTAAATGTTATGTTAATCTAGAGTATTATTCTCATGAAGTGACATTTTTTGTCTTTTTGAGAAATAAAGTCTTTAAACCTAAATTATTTAAATAAAATTATATAAATAATTTACACATCTCGACGCTTCGAGCGGTTACAGCAGACGTGGTCAGAAACTATGACTAGTCTAATTGAAATGTTCATACCATTTCCATATTAAAACTTGCCTTC
Organism: Pieris napi; assembly: GCF_905475465.1. Taxonomy (NCBI): domain Eukaryota; kingdom Metazoa; phylum Arthropoda; class Insecta; order Lepidoptera; family Pieridae; genus Pieris; species Pieris napi. The sequence continues at coordinate 5,789,212 of NC_062255.1, forward strand.
TTTTGAGTTTCAATAACCTCGCTATGGTTTTTCAAAGTATGAGTATTACACTATCTATCTACACTCATGCCTTTTTCCCGAAGGGAGAAGCACATATTTCCATTTGCTACGTCCCTGACATACCTCTCTCGCTTCATCCACTTTTATCACATTCACTATGCTCAACGGTTATGGGCACTGTCCCTTCTAGTAATATTTAAAATTTGTTTTGGGTTTGATGAAAGTTTAAATAAAGTCAAACGTTTTAACACATTTTTATAAAGTAGACCTGCCTTTTAGTAGGAATAAATAATAACAAAAGAACATTAAAGTTAAGGCCATTAAAAAGAATATAGGACGATACCTTTGAGTTAATAACGCACGTTATACAACGGCGGTATCCTTATTGAGATTAATAGATTTATAAGACGCACGAAAAGGGTAATTTCGACGTAAATAATGACGTAGGTCGGGATGGATCGAGTTGCTTTCGTTAATCGACTTCAAAGTAGGAAGAAGTCTTACACAATCGGAACTTGAAAGTTTATTTCGGATCGCAAGACGTGGGTTTGATTTATTTATGAAAATGCAAGTGGTTCCATTTTTACACGCTTTATATTAGCTTCACCTGTATGTATGTATGTAACCGACTCCTTCGGACTCGATTTTGACCCACTTTAAACGGACAGATTTAATTCAAACTTTGTACACTTATAAAGAATCAGCGACAATATAATAATTTCATAGGTTTATCTCGAAAAAACAATGAATTTTTTTTTAAGTCCTCAAAGCAATACGATTAAATTGAGACAACACGTATTGCTGGTAGGACTAAAAAGTCGAAAATAATTCCTAATTTAGGCTAAAAATGGTAATGAACAAAAAATACTGGTTTTATTGTGAAAAAGCGTGGGTTGCTCGATAGACGAAAAATATGGCACAGAGCTTAGAGTTAGTTTGATGTGCTTTAAAAGCGTGTTTTATAGTTTTTTTAAACTTTACTTGATAAACACTATTTGTTATGATTAAGAGCAGTGTTGGCCTAGCGGCTTCATCTCTCTCATCCCTGAGGTCGTAGGTTCGAGCCCCGGCTGTGCACCAATGGACATTCTTTAAATGTGCGCATTTAACATTCGCTCGAACTGTGAATGAAAACATCGTAAGGAAACCGGCTTGCCTTAGGCCCAAAATGTCGACGGCGTGTGTCAGGCACAGGAGGCAGATCATCTACTTAGACAAATAAATAATGAAACAGATTTAGAAATCTGAGGCCTAGACCTAAAAAGGTTGTTGCGCCACTGATTATTATTATTTGTTATGTTTGATTTAATGAAAGCTGTGTGTTTGAACTCTCGTTATTCGTTATTTTCAAATGAATGGACTCTTGCGTTTTATTCGAAAACTGGGTTTAACTGTGTGACGTGGTCCTAAAGTAATGTGTTCAAATCACGTGGATTTATTTCTTTATATGCGGTTTATTCAAGGTATAAATCTTTTTTTTTTTAAGACAATTCACACCAATTGACCTAGTCCCATGCTAAGCTGGTGAAGCTTGTGTTATGGGTACTAGGCAACGGATATCAGAGATATTACAGATAGATAGACATATAAATACATATTTAAACTCCCAAGACCTACGCACAACACCAAATGTTCATCACATCGATGTTCGTCTCAGCCGGGGATCGAACCCGGGACCCATGGATTCGCAGTCAGGGGTACTAACCACTAGACCAATGAGTCGTCAAATCGTGAGGAAACTGTCGTATGACCCAAAAATCAAAGACATGTCATGGCAATGGCTGATATATGAAATAATGCCTAGAAACATGCAATATGGAGCGGTTTAACTTTATAGGGTTATAGCGCAATTATTATTACTATACCCCACAAAACAGATTTTCAATAATTTACGCGAATTTTCATAGAAAAGCTAGTCGCCACCACTTACAGGCCACCACACTGCAATCATGTATTGAAGTTACCTAGTGTAGACTATGTAATGTTGGCTAAATTTTCACGACACATTTAATTAATTAACCTTACACATATAAATGGGAAAGTTCACGATAATTTCATATTTTTCTTCTCGTTGCAATGGTTATAATTTTTATACAAAATTTCTTTGTATTTTTTTATCATTTAGGTTTTTTTTTTATAAAACTGGGGGCAAACGGGCAGGAGGCTCACCTGATGTTAAGTTATACCGCCGCCCATGGACACTCTCAATACCAGAGGGCTCGCGAGTGCGTTGCCGGCCTTTCAAGAATTGGTACGCTCTTTTCTTGTGTGGGCAGTGGGCAGTTGGTTCCACAAAGTGGTGGTGCGCGGCGGTATATGAATTTTGATTTTCGCAACAAAGTTTTAATATTTCTGTATCGCCTTGTCATAATTAAAAATTCATTCTTTTGAGATAATTATTATATTATACATATTATCTAAAAAAACACAGAAACTTAAGAGTTAATTAGCTGATAATTTAACAATCATTTTAGATAAGTGGACGGCTTAAGTAAATATTATCTCTTCGGTGCGACCCTGAGTGGAACTGTACTTGAAATTTTTAGTTATTTTTAAAATATCTTTATACTCTATGAAGTTTCTAGACTTTACTAATTCACTTAAAACGTCAATATGTGGGTAACTTTGTGAAAAGTTTGAGTTTTCACTTAGATATATGAAACTTGGCTTACATTGTCGAAAGTTTAGATTAGATGAGATTGTTAGATTTTAAATCGCATTTAACTTGAAATTGTAACTGATTTTATTAAAACCTTTAAAACTTAAAAGAGATATTTGAGAAATTAAAAAAACCAGTGGCGCTACAGCTTTTAGGTCTGGGCCTCAGATTATTTATCTGTTTCGTGGTCTAATGTTTCTAATAAGCAAGTAGGTGATTAGCGTTTTGTGCTTGACACATGGGATTTTTTGTGTCTAAGGCCGGTTTCTTTAAGATATTTTTCTTCACCGTACGAGCGAGTGCTGAATGAGCGAAGAAAGACCAAGAAAGACCAGTCAGACCATTGGTGCACAACCTTCGAAAGTGCAGTGTTAGTGAAGTTAAACGAACTTTAAATACCTTTCTAACCAACAATTAAACGAATTATAATATGTAATTAATATTTCTCATTAATATGTATTTTTTTTTTATTTGCAACATATAGTTTATTTATTATTATATAGAATTCTATTTATTAGATTAATTTTGTTGTACCAAATATATACACAAATACAGTATTTACAATTTTCTTAACCTATAAAGTAATAATTAAAATAAATAAAATGAAAATCAAAACAAATTTAAAAAGTTTGGTCCCTGTGGCAGAGTACCTTTAACGCTGGCAGCATTTCCTTAGACTTATTCGTTGAGCCAGGAAAGTGCCAGCTATGCGGTCACCGGTACTATCTACCAGGCGCCAACTTAAATCTTTTATAAGCGCCTATGCACTTGAACCCCACGGCCCAAGAGTCTCTACCATATTTTTAATATGTATATCATAAATATGATATCTATTCTGACTGACTTCAAACTTCCAAATACATAACTTAAGTTATGTATACAACGTGTATTTTTTGTTCTTTTTTTTGTGTAAGATCAAGAATAGCCCGTCCGTTCGTCAGACCTATCTGGATGAACAATGATAGAAAGGGTTTTGTTATCAGATTGGAAGCTTTCTGATGAAAAATTTAATGACACCGCACGGTCCTGATTATAAGTCTATAATAATAATAATAACTTTTTATTTCAGATTATATCCATATGTAGTTTTAGTTAGAGTTAGTAACAATTCGATCTTAGTTGGACCATGGACAGTATACCAACGTTTTAAGATATGCGTTCTTTGTGATCAACACATTTACCATTATAGGACCATTGGTGTTATGCCTAACATAACATGATGCATCAAGACATCTATTTATTTATTTTAAACCTTTGAATACTTTATAGTGAGCTTCGGAGTCAGTTATATATTTTTTAATGAATTAGTAATTGATCATTAGAGTCAAAAGCTCAAGTTTATACAATAAGCTTAAGAATAATCTTAAAAGAAAATTCTCGTAGGTTATATTATATTTATAAGTCTAATAGCATATTTAATTCGTGTATGCGGTGATGTTGCTTATTTCGACTATGTGTTTGCGTGTTGTTTTCACGAGAATGTAAGTGCGTGCTCCTATTTCACCATGCCTCCTGCTGATAGAGGACAAGTCTTTGTTATTTTTTTAATTCATGTTATTATTATTAATTACTTGATATGTAATGTAGAACATGGTGAAAAAAATGAGCTTTGGAGCTCCTTACAAACGTTGTGTAAAAAAATGGCGATTAAAAAGAGTGGCGGAGAGTTTATTGCCAGCGCTTCTCTTCCGTCCGCCCTTGATTTGAGAATTGGCAGTAAATGTAAAATTAGAAGCATTAATATGTATTTCTTTACTGACAAGTCATAAGTGTACATTATGTTAGCTACATGATTTTTTTTTTATGACTCTAGCGACTGGTGGGCGTTTTTGGAATTAAACAGAAGCGTTTTCATATGCGACCTTTGTCTTTCCACTAGAATTTATGTAGTTAGCGACACCATTTGTATAGAACATTGATGCGTTGGAGTAAGAACTGCTTATCGTATTGATTGATATACTTATTTAGGTCATTGGTTTTACAAATAGACCTCGATTAGTAAAACAAATGGCTATTCAAACACAAACACTGTTCGAATTCGTGAATACCAATGACATAGCAATATTTATTTATCCATTGGGACGTGACGATTGTACATCTACTACAAATAAGGTTCCGATTCCAGGTAAAAATTATCGTCTTATGTCCGTTTAGAGGCTTCCGAAGTTAATTTAAATATTTCCGTTTTAAGTGTTAATACTAATAAATAATTAACTTATTAATTATTATAATGAACAACCCCGGATTTAGGGGATGGCAACTGGGGCTACAGCCCGTCGACAAAATAAACTTTAATAATAAAATAATCTACACTTGGTTTTAATAAATTATTTATTGGAAGAATCGACTGAAAAAAAAACATTTATTTGGAAAATAATTTGAGGCCACTCCTTTGTTGTCAAGGCCTCTAAACTGAACTGACTATTGAAAATGAACATAATTATGTCATATACAAATAATTTCATTATAATTAGTGCAAACACATTTATTTGATCATAGGGTATGTGTTTGATTCCGTAAGTAAGGAACTCTTACTCTTAATTTTTAAGATTACCTACTTTACCATCTGACCGTCCTAATCGAGTGAACTTGAAGCCAATTTTAAAAGTTTAAGATAATCGCATCTTGTGCTTATCTTTACACATCGCTACAACAAAGTTGCTATTCCGTATTCAATCGCTCCACAGAATTTGGTTTGGGGTGGAGCGGCATTGTCTTCAATGCTGAAAATTGAGCGCACCCAACGTGCCATTCTTAAGATATAAGAAACCTTTCCGCTACTCAACTTTAAAATTGTACAATGAAACAAAACTTTAACTGTGAGACAATTATACTTAATAGCAATATGCAGACTTTTTTGGAAACAAACACCCACCGCACCGCATCAAACAAAACGCAAACCCATATATAAGCAACCCAAAACTCGCACTTTCTTCATCCAACGCTTTTTCTCCTTCCGAGGCACTTTCATCTTTAACCACTTCATTAAAAACAAAATTATCACTAACATTTCAAAAATCACATAACATACATTTACTAAACATCTCAAACAATATCTTGTTAACTTGTCCTGATACTGAAAATATTCTTATTGTGCAAAAATAGTTTAATTATAAATGTGTAGAAATCATTAATATAATTTTTAAAATACTGTTTACTTGTCAAAAGGAACAGACTGGCTGCCCACAGCACAGGGAATCCTAGTGTGGGAGCTATTGCACTTTACTTTATCTAAATATCTTGTATATTGTGTATAATTAAGTTATTGAAGTTAACCTTCTTTAGGCGCGTTATGAAAAATTGATGAGAGTGAAATTTTACGATGCGCGCGCACCGTGATACAAAACTAACAGAATGAAGTTGCCCACGGAAGATGCTACGGCATTGGACATAATTTAAAAACAACATTCGAATAATAATAGAATTTATTACACTTAATGTATGAGAAAGTAATATATATTTATTTATTTAATTTTTCAAATGTAAACTGAACTTTATTGACTATAATGACTCCTTTTCCAGTCTTTGATTATTTAATTATTTGCATGCAATCAAAAACTATTTTTAATAATGCCAAAGAAGAATAAATTCTTACGCGCGTACATAAGTACTTAGTACACGCACCCTGTTTTTTTTTCTTTCAATTAATTCAATTAATAAGATAAAAGCAACAATGAAGACGGTTGTAGGTTAAAACATTGTTATTAAATCATTTATGTATAAAGTTATAAATATATATGGCAATATAATAAATCTAGTCGAGACTATTTCGTTGTATTATTACGGTTTCTATAACGGTGAGGGTACAGGAATAAATTGTGCTCCATTTGCTATGAGGTCTTTTATACCTCTTAATAGGGTTGTCTGTAAATAGAGCTAGACGATGTCTACACACATATATTTTATAAGTATAATGTATGTCTTTGTATGTTTTTAATTTTAAAAGAATAACACCAAAGAAATACAAAATATAAGAACAGATCATAGTAATATTTTGCTGCTAACTATGGTTATGACGAAAGCTTTTTTATAAAAAAAAATTTAAATTAATCCGTATAAAAAAGTTGAATTGTTATTTGACTTTTAAAAGAGTAGTTTCTTGCTGGTTCATTTTCCGACAAACCGTTTTACGCTAGTGTAGTTAAAAATTGTCGATTTTGAAACGATTTTTTTTTGTTTGATTTAACCGCCTCTGTTGCCTAAACGTTACGTATAACATTCTTACTTCTACCGTCCCTATCCCTTCGCTTTCTACAACAGAGTGCTTTTTAAGGCTCTTTCTGCACCACCAATACGACTTAGGGGCCTTCAAAAAAATTGCGCACCATTCCCTTAAAGAAGGGCTACACAGTCGGAAGACCCTGGGGTCTGCAACATATGGATGTTGCAGGTGTCCATGTATTAGTATTTTGACACGCTTTATATTAGCTTCACCTGTATGTATGTATGTATGTATGTAACCAACTCCTTCGGACTCGATTTTGACCCACTTTAAACGGACAGATTTAATTCAAATTTTGCGCACCTGTCAAAGATCGATGACAATGCAACAATCCGAAAAAAATAAATTAAAAAAAATTTAACTAAAAAATAAATAATAGTTAAAAAAAATATCAGTATTTTTTGTTCATTACCATTTTCAGCCTAAATTAGGAATTATTTTTCACTTTTTATTTTGATGTGCTTTAAAAGCGTGTTTTTTAGTTTTTTTTAACTATTATTTATTTTTGTAGTATTGCGGTTAGTGTTTTTCTGTGTGACCCCCTCCTGTTCGTTTGCCTCCTATCCAATAAAAAAACCACAAACCAACAGTACTAAGCATTTCATTGATAACATCAAAAATCGTAAATCAAAGGAGTTTATTGGTTTTGTAACAATTAAAACGCCTTGTTTTTAGTTGTAATCCAAATTTACATAATTTTGCAATAAAATTTTCCATCGCAAACAATAATTAATATTGGTGACCCAAATTTGAGGCTTCCAAATCCCTTGGGATTATGCGCCCTTACAAAGTAATGAAAGAACTCTGGAATAGAACAAATTATGCGGAATTTTTATTAAATAATATACAAAATGAATTTAATCAACAACTTATATGACCTTTTATAATCTACTACTAGAACAATATTACTATTACGAGACTATCTAGAATAATATTACTATTTTATACTTTACTAGTTCCTGCCCGCGACTTCGTCTGCGTAGGATTAAAATAATATTTGTCGAAATGATGTATGTAGCGTGAAGGACAAATTTTATCTACTTTAAATTCCAGAAGCGATAAAAGTGTCTATTTTCATTTAGGAATCAATTTAAAATAAATTATCAATTTTTATTGTAGTTATGGTTCACTGTTTTGGCTATAATGGGTTACACATAAGACATAAGAATATATCTACAATACATATGTGTAGTGTAACTCTAGCGGTTTTGGCAGCGCACGCCAGAATTTATATTATATTTTTAAAATTTTGGACTATTCACACAATTTCTTTATAAATTGTAGCCTACGTCTTATTCTAATGTATAAGCTATATTATTGTAAAATTTTAATAATGATACAGTAGTTTTTACGTGAAAGAGTAACAAACATCCATCCACTTACAAACATTCACGTTTATAATATTAGTAGGATAATGCAATCTAAAGTTGGTTAACACCTACAGCGTGTATATAAACGCATATGTGTATCTATTACATAGAACAACTAAAACATACCGTGTCGTGTTCATCAATACCAATCACATTTCATTTCCGGACGTCACTAAATGTTTCAGTTCTGATATTTAGGAGTTCGACATGACACATTTGACAACCTGAAATGTATAGGTATTTTGTTAATTTAATCGACAGATTCATGGGGTTAATAGAAATAGCATTGTCTTCACCGCTGGAAATTTCCGTTAAATATCAGCAATTGAAATTGAAAAAATATTTTTAGATTTTGTGTTTCAAGTTATTATGTATGCGATTTGTAAATATTACTTCTTTTCATCGTACACAATTGCTCGTACGGTGAAGAATCTGATGGTTCGGGTATGTATTACCCTAAGATGCTGTGTCGAAACTTAGCGTGAACGTTAGCTCTTAAATTAAAATCTTATACGCACTGGGTATGCATTCTTAGCGCTCTCGTCTACCCTACCCTAAGTCTCGATTCTACCCTTAAGGTAACATTATAATTTGTTACATTATTTCAAAATCCTATGTTTCTAACTTCGGAATTTAGCCCTAAAATCTTATGATTAAAGTTGTATCAATCAGAGAAATTAAGCGAAGACTCGTAACGTTATTATTAATTTATTAGTAATTAATAAGAAAAGCGGTTTCCTGGAAAACATGAAATGAAAGCGATTAATTGTACTATATTTCTATAAACCTTACAACAAAGTTTTAATAATTAAATATAAGCGAATAAGTATTATGCATATTAATTCAGAAAGCGTAGCTTAGTAGCACAAAGGTATTACGAGATACTGTACGTTCATATCTTGTTAAATTAGCAATATTATTCGTATATTACGATTAGTACGAAACATTATTATTGTCAGGGGACGTAGTGAGTGAACGTTGGACGATTAGAGTTTATAGTTTGTCTAACGCGATAGAGACCGGACGAGATAACGTCTATTCCACTGAGACTTGTACGGAAACCCCAAATAGCAACATAGATTTAATAAATTTTTTTGTATAATATGTGTCCGTATACAGGGTGGTACAACTAGTGACGTCAATATTTTTTTTTAGATTCCTCACACCTGGGGTTATACGAAAATAACCCGTGTTCCGCGATTTTTTGTAGGTTTCGAGTTATACATTTTTTGTGTTTTTTGAATCAAAATCATAGAAAAAAAATGGTACTTAATTGGTATTTTTTTTTGTAATCGGCCTTTTAAGGTGGATAGGCTAAAAATCATTAAAGCATTAAAAATGTTTTTTTTTTTCGACTTTTATTATTCTTATGGTATATTAAACTTAATAATGTGATTTTTAATAAATTGTAATACCTAATAAATTTAGGTGCGTACTATTATTAGAAGTATTATGAATGTAGTTATTTTAATACCATATTATGTTGAAACATTGAGATCGCGGTACAAATACTGAACAATTATTATACAAGGTATATGCGCTGGTCCTTAAAAGATCAGATCAGAAGAAATCTATAAATACATGTGATCATCATCATCATCAAGGGCTATACAGCCACTAGTGGGCCTTAGCCTTCTCAAGTACACTTCCCCATCGCAATCTATCCAGTGCTTCCCGCGTCCAATTGCGAATCCCTTTTATTTAGAGGTCCTTGACAACTCCATCCCATCAATGCAGCCTCGGTCTACCTGGTTTATAAATTACTTAAATTAAATAAATAGTATTTTTACTGTACAGATATTAAAGTGCTATACACGATTTATTTAAAATTCCTAATTACACTTATACAACTAGATAAAGTATACCAATTAGGGGCTTGCTGTTGATCAAAATTAACAGGGCATAGTGTGTAATGTTTGTTATGGTTTTTACACGCTTTAAATTAGCTTCACCTGTATGTATGTATGTATGTCTGTATGTATATATGTATGTATGTAACCGACTCCTTCGGACTCGATTTTGACCCACTTTAAACGGACAGATTTAATTCAAATTTTGCGCACCTGTCAAAGATCGATGACAATGCAATAATCCGAAAAAAAATTTTTAACTAAAAAATAAAAAATAAATAATAGTTTAAAAGCGTGGGGCGCTCTGTGCCATATTTTTCGTCTATAGAGCAACCCACGCTTTTTCACAATAACACCAGTATTTTTTGTTCATTACCATTTTCAGCCTAAATTAGGAATTATTTTTTTACTTTTTAGTTTGATGTGCTTTAAAAGCGTGTTTTTTAGTTTTTTTTAACTATTATTTATTATTTATAATGATGACGTGTCGAATAAGATTTTTGTTTAATATTTATACCTTTTATGAATTTGTTGTGTGCTATGGAAATTGATAAAATTTTCCCAGACGGCGAGTTAAATTGTCTGTCACATTCAAATTGACACTCAGAATTCATTTTTTGAAATTGGAATGGTTCGTTGGAAGTATATTGAATGTTTGAAAAAGGAATTCATTCCCTTTAAATGCGGAATCAACAAGAATAATCAGTAACGGTACCCCTGATCACAAGCTATTTATTATATTCGACTAATGAAATAAATGCTTTTATTAAAGATTCTCGCAAAATCGATGAGTTAGCAACAAAGAGGATAAAACAAATAGATGGGACGGACATAAATTTTGTAGAAGGGCGAGCTTTGTGATCCACTTAAGTGTTTTAAGCAATATGACTGAAAGGTTTACCATTTTGACTAGTTCACTTATTATGTTTCATAATTTTAAAATAGAGTAATTACTTACTCTAATTTAAAACTATGAATATGAAAAAATTGAATAAATAATAAATATTAAAAAAATGATAAATATTATTGATTTCCTCCAAAATGACTTGAATCTAGCCATGATTAATAATCCTCTGATTTCGACAACACGACACAGCACTACCATAGATTTTGTTTTTTACGATATCTGCCGTTAATACAAACATTTTCATATCGTACTTTAGTTATCATAGGCCACTGATAACTAAAGTTCTAATTCAGACATTACCGGAAGATGCTACGGCATTGGACATAATTTAAAAACAACATTCGAATAATAATAGAATTTATGTTACACTTAATGTAAGAGAATAATAATAATTTAATAAATATTTATTTATTTAATTTTTAAAAAGTAAACTGAAATTTATTGACTATAATGACTTCTTTTCCAGTCTTTGATTATTTAATTGTAATTAATTATTTGCATGCAATCAAAAACTATTTTTAATAATGCCAAAGAAGTATAACTTCTTACGCGCGTACATAAGTACACGCACCCTTTTTTGTTTTTTATTAAAATTCTACAAGAAATAAAGGTTTTACTCGTAGGTAAGTATATAATAATGCATATTTTTTTCCTAATGCAGTTTTATTATAGAATTTTTGAAATCGCCCCAGTTCCAATTATAAGTAACAAAAATACATATCTTTCCTCCTTACAATGCAACAACTTTATTATCGCAATCCTCTAAAATGTTTTAATATAACAAATGTTACGATCGGCATCGATCAAATCGACAGATATATGTCAGGTGATTCCGATTCTGCTAGCTATCATTATTTCCACCCATTTTAGTTTTGATTGCGATTTTGATACAGAACTTGAGCGCTTTGAATCACTGTAACTGCGTTGACATTTGAACTTTGGAGGATTTCTACATACATTTTAAAACAAAGATCCATACATTTGTTTGGCTATTAACACTTTTATGTACTATAAGGAAAACATTGTAAGGAATGGATTATCATAGACCCAACATTTTACTACTTAGGCCAGGCTACCTGGAAAAGTTCACTATAAGGTGTAGGTATGTTCCTATTTCGCCTGGTGATAGAGGCTAAACAATCGTATTTATTTTTATAATTATGATTTACTTTATTATGAGAAACAAAGTGTAATGGTTGCTGCTTCTTACAATTAACTTGAAAACCTATTAAAACACTTGTGCGATTTCAATGACAATTCATCTTGACCGTTCTATGCGCCTGATTGTATTACTAGTGCAAACATGAATTTAGTATTATAGTTTTTTTTTAAATTAATAAGTTGATTTCTGGATCTACTTCCTGATAATTTGTTTCCCAAATAGGAAAGTATGTGTTTAGCCTTTCGTGCCTGACACACACCGTTTTTTTTGAAGTCTGAGATATTCCGCTTTGCTTTCGATGTTTTCTGTTGCATCGTTAGAGTCTTCAGTGCGCACATAGACATAAATGTCTATTAATGCATAGCAGAGTCGGTCGGTCAAGCCACTAGGCCAACATTGGTATTATAACTATAATTTGACACTTTTTAAATTATAAATTGTGCCGTGGAGTCATTGATATACAAAAAACCCAAGATGCACACTCAACGTCTAAAAAACGTCCTCAAAAAATGAGTGCAACATCCTAAATTGTGCGCTCATTTCAAATAGTCTCGCGTCTAATAAGTGGAGTCGATGTTATTTATTTGTGTTTTTTTTTTATAACTAAATTTATGTACTTTTGAACTTTTTTGTGTGTAGTTTTTGACAAATATATTTACTAACAAATTATTTTTTAATTTAAAGAAAAAACTTTTTAACTGGATTAAAGTTAGGTATTATTATAAATTTACAACTATTTAACATCCAACACCTTTTGTCTTCAGTCACCGTGACCACGCACGCTGTAAAGCACCCGAAAAGTGGGATAAATTTAAAATTATGTTAAATAGTTGACATTAAATTAAATAGGGACAGAAATAGTGTTTCGGGACACTTTCGAGCGTTACTTTTATTCGAGACTGTGCATCTTGGGTTTTTTGTATATCAATGTGTGGAGTAGAACGAACGAACGTTCCGTTTAATAGTGATTAGTCAAACGCGTTGACATTTGACAATAATTGTCATCGAACGCAACGATTTTTAATTCTCACCAATCCGACGCGCTTTATAAAATTTCGAATGGATACTCTTCTCTGTTACTTCTGTTCTTTGATAAGTCGTTTTAAAATACTGACTGAAATTGATGAATACACATGAGTAATGAGTATGTTCAAATTAAATTTGGGAAAAGATTAATCTTATAAATACATAAAGAAATATTTCAATAATAGTTCCGCATGAGACATAAGCAAAGATATTTTAAGAAATTTAAATTTCATTTATTATTCCTACATAATTGTAATACCAACGGAATTTTAAATAAATAGAAACTGAATTTTACGAAATTGTTTTCTAAGATATCAAAACCTTCAAAATAGAAATTCTTTTCGCAGAAAGGTTTCAGTGAGCTCCAATATTTAATATTAATAAAAGATTATCCAGACGCTACCGCAGGTTTATCGTCAGGCATTCGGCTTTAAATGTTTTATTTACAATGTAATAATGAAACCGAACAAAAGTGATATATGCCTTACCTTATGCCCTAAAACAGAAGTGGCAATGGGCGGGGCATAAAGCAAGATACACAGATAATAGGTGGACCTTAAAGACAACTGTATGGAAAGGACCAAAAAGAAGAAGGAGAAGAGGTCGCCCAAAAAAAAGGTGGATAGAAGAAATAGAAGCGGTAGCAGAAAACGAATGGAGAAAGTGAGCTATAGACAGAGTCAGTTGGAAAAAGCTGAAGGAGGCCTTTACCCGTGAAGGGGTTCCGATCGACGGTACTGAAGGAAGCTAGATAATAGGTGGACCTTAAAGACAACTGTTTGGAAAGGACCAAGAAGAAGAAGGAGAAGAAGTCGCCCAAAAAAAGGTGGATAGAAGAAATAGAAGCGGTAGCAGAAAACGAATGGAGAAAGAGAGCTATAGACAGAATCAGTTGGAAAAAGCTGAAGGAGGCCTTTACCCGTGAAGGGTTTCCGATCGACGGTACTGAAGGAAGCTAGGATATAGTATAACAAGCAAAAGAAAAAAAATGTATTAAAATGTAAAATAATCTAAGCTGTGTATGTTTTGTTTTTGTCATGATTGGAAATAAAACGGGCTTTATTATTATTATAATGAAGCCGTTACTATGTTTGTGTATTCACGCGAATATAACATATTTTAGAATAAAAATAAGTAGATTATTAACTCTACATTCCTTACTATTTGTAGACATACACATTCCCAATAAAAAATAAGAAAAGCTGGGAATGGGATGCGGTAATAAGGCTCTGTTTCCTGGCTCCTTCCAAGGTCGAGGTGTTGACTCCGTAAGTTTATAATGGGTAGCACTGAGTCCCACATCACTCTCCGTACATGCAATTACGTGGAGAGTAGACACAACATTCATGGTCATAAAAGGTATAATGGAGATCTGCGAATACAGGAATTGGATAGCTAAAAAACTTTAAAGCCTTTTAAACTAAATATATGATAAAACAAATGACAACTGATTTTTAGCGAACGTGGGTGTTGAGGCGACCAACCATCAAACTATTTTGTTTGGTTTGAGCCTTGCGATTTGCGAATTTGGAACGGTTTTATGGCATGATTGAAGCATTTACCATGGAGAGTGTTCAGAGGAGTTGTTCCGATTAATACGGTCTGCAGCTGAGTTTCATCATCGGAAGTCGAGGCAAAATGCGAAATTCCACCCGTATCAACTCGACGTCAACTAAGCGTAAAAGCTAAAAGCTTTTTTTTTTGCTGCGCAACACCACTATGTGCAACCAACTGCCCACTGAAGTATTTCCGAACCAATTTGACTTAGGGTCCTTCAAGAAAAGAGCGGCAACGCACTCGCGAGCCCTCTGGCATTGAGTGTCCATGGGCGGCGGTTACACTTAACATCAAGTGAGCCTCCTGCCCGTTTTGTTCTATAAGAAAAACCTAAGTTACTTATTGCTTCTATTTAACAAAATATTGTCAAATATCAATAAAGATAGTCGGTTGCCGCGATTATCTTCTCACCATTCTGCAACACCTGAGAGTCTTTTGCAGAGATTTATGCCTTGACCTTATCCAGGAAACGTGCCAGAGGCTAGCGGCCATCGTTTGTAGTGAAAAAATTCAACTGCATTCGGAGTTAAATGCATCATGCATTAGGCATGAGGTTGTCATTGCATTGGCGAAATTCCTACTCTCACCTTAAACTGCATCTGGGAATTATGGACCGTTATGCCAGTGTTGAAGGCGCGATGTACGGCCAACTGAACAAAGCATCAATACAATGAACTCCTCCAACGTTTAATATTGTACTAATACTTCTAGCAATGATGCTGTGCTACGCTTCACGACCCACGTAGGAAATGTAGGTCCACAGTGTATAGTGGAAAAACAAATTGTGAGAATCATAAAATCCAGACAGAATAGAACATGTAAAAACCCGAGAAGGGTAAGCATGGAAAATACTGCTACTTAACTTCGGTCGAGGGACCAGTGTGGTTTACTCTCGCAGTCGATAAGCTCTGGAAGATTCCCTGAAAAGTGATGGATGATGAAATCGCTGGGAGACGGATACCAGTTGAACGAACACTGAACAGCTCGTGAGTGATTACCAAATGGTCAAGAGGACGACGACTGCGAAAGAAAAACCGTATGACATTGGAAAACATTCATATTCGTTACGTCTTAAGATTTACCAACAGTGCGCTATATACCATGGCCTGCTTCGTGCATGTCTTACTTCTTTGCACTCTAAAATGCTCTAAAATGAAACTGAAATGAAACAATGGATATGAAGCAAAGCATTTATTTTGTGACTATACTACTGCAAACACAATATTACAATATCGACACGCATGGCCTATGCGAACGGCTGCTTATGAACAATAAGCAGCCGTTTTGTTTACCGTGATTCAATAATCACGGTGGAAGGCGGTGTATCGAGAATCGATTACTGTAGTGGAACCTTCGGAATATAACTTAAGATAAGTGCTTCTTATGCTCGTCAATATTTAACACAAGACTCTATTTGGTGTTTAGTACAAAGATTACATCACTGCATGGTTGCAGCAATTCTTACCTCCACTGTTTGTCAAGAGCCTCTTCTCGTCAATGTTTAACACAAACTTGAAATAGAAAATAATTAACAATTGCCTGATACTGTGATGCTGTCGCAAAGTTGACAGTGGAAGAGTGTTGTCTGAGTGAAGATTCAGAATTTGATCGGTAGCCTTATTAGGCACACCGATGAAAAATGAGACAGCAGTTACAAGTGTATAACTCTTGAAAAGATGGCATATTCGTCGTGAAGTTTTTTATGTTATCGACGAGTTGGGTATGGAACGTTTTTTCATCGCTGCTGTTTATAGCGCTCCATGTTTTTAATGAGCAGTCAGTGTTTTCATCGAGCGGATGATCGATTTCTATGGTCTTGTCGCACCCGGCACAACTCACTGCCGCGCGCTCCACTTGTGTTTCCAGGGTAAGTTTCAAGCCCGACGTTTCGACGTTTCGTTTTGTATTGTGGGTATGAAAGAAGGCAAACTTACAGAGGCAGAAGATCGTCGTTTGAGATGGGATAAAAGTTTGATCCGTTAGGTTACTGTTTAGCGAGCCTGCATGTAAATAATGAATAGAGACACACTGATGACTTATCGAGAAGAGACAGTTCCGACACTTGTGCGTTTTCATAAGACGATGATAGTCTTTAAATATGTTAGACAAGAACCGACATGCCCCGTTAAAAATTTTTTGTAATGATGTGGCTTGTGATTCACTAAAATTTGACTTAATTAGTAGCTTTTTATAATCGTCAGATTGAAAATTACTCTCTACCGCCTCAACCCAGAATTCACTATCGTTGCTGCTGCTAGTGTCTACAGACGTGCTAGCTTTGCTTGTTGTTTTCTTTGTTGTTGCTATCGATGTCGACGGTTGCGACGCCAATGCTTTCGATGTTGATGCTTTCGATGTCGATGCTTTCGATGTGGATGCTTTCGATATCGATGCTTTCGATGTCGATGCTTTCGATGACGATGCTTTCGATGTCGATGCTTTCGATGTCAATGCTTTCGATTTCGATGCTTTCGATGTCGACGGTTGCAACGTCGATGCTGTCGATGTCGACGGTTGCGACGCCAATGGTTGAGACGTTGATTCTTTCTGACACTGTCTTTTCCTAGTCTCGCGTGCCGGCTTTGCGGTTGTCTTATCAGAAGCCGCGAGTTCGGATGCTTGCGTCTTCTTGTCCGTAACCTCACTTTGATTGCGTACTGGTTCGGTTTGTGAGCCAGCAATATCTTCCTTCACTTCCTCTGTTTGTTTCGTAACGATTGCCATGATGTGCGTCATGTGCTTTTCTTCTGTTTGGATTTCCGGCACGTAGGGACGTTTCTTCGGCAAAATTTTGACTGCCTTTGTTTTAGGAGTATCAACGTCAACATTTTGTTCCTTAGTATTCACGACACTCATTGTAACTATAAAAACAGTTAGAGAGTTATAAAACGTGATAACAATAAAGTAATGAAGTCTCACAGTGCTGATTTACGTTGAACGTGCCGACATCCGTAATGACTCATGCTGTTTAAGTCCCTAGCAACGCATGAATAAATTAGTCAAAATTTTCCTCTATAAATATAACTTATCTAGTAGCCCGGTCATTTTAGACATTTGAAATAAAGAAAATTCCGACAAAGCCAAATTTTCGTAGATACCTTAGGTTTACCACAAGGAATAAAGTGTCAAAAGTCCCCATCAGTCCCATGTGAGCTTAGCGACTTATTCGGGGTCCAAGGTCAAAATTTTAGGTTTTTTGGATTTTTCTCTAAAACGGTAAGTTTTATCGAAAAGTACCTCAGAGCACAGTTGTAGATCTTAAAATTCTCTATAAAAATGGTTCCTATGATTTTTTCTCTAAGACCCACTATTTCCCAGATATTGCGCTTGTAAGAATCACGTTCTACATAATATGCACACATTTCCTCACCACCTGTGAGGTAGTACTCGGCGCGTTTTTTTTAACGTGGTATCCCCGGTAGGCCTATTTCACGAACCTTTCTGACGATATTTTCAGGAACAATAATTATTTAATAGTATGAAGATTATTGATATGGGTTATTGAGTTTAACTGTCGTTCAAACTTTTTTTTATTACTTTAATCTGACTCATACTCTTCATATTCAACTTCAACAATCATGTTTTATTCAATTTCTTCTTGTTCTTCTTCTTCTCTTTCCTGTTGATAAGCGCTTAGAAATTGTTCAAATGAAGATGAATCAGTTGTCTCTTCATCAAAATCACATGAATCTTCCTCTCTTGTATTTAATTGAACATTTGAGCAAGAGACACCTTGGCAATTGGTACACGCTGGAGAACACTGCAAGCCTACTTTTTTACAGCCACATGTGGCACTACAACCTTTCTTGCAATTGCAAAAAATAGTGTTAAGAAGTTGTTCTGGAGCAGGGGGCAGTAAAGTTCGAGTCGGTTCCAAAGTATTATTTATCGATTTCCAACCCCAGTCTTCAGGGTTCAGTTCATTGCCTTGCCATGTCTGAACTTGATAGTATACTCGAAACAAATGTTGACTAGCAGATGCCGATGTTGGAGGAAGACAAGATAGCTGTACTTGCTTTTTGTTTCGTGTATTTTTTACAAATGTTAAATATCTGTACGTATCTATGCAATCAATTTTTTTTGGAGCTCCATAAACCGCAAGAAGAAACCGAATTCCTTTAGTAATTAGTATTTGAGGTGAAGAATTAATTTCTGTAAATACTTTTGCGCAGTCAATCAAATAATTTTAATACTGAATTTTTGCCCCTTCTAAACATTGCTGACGTAGTATCGCATCCGGTCATCGCATGTAAAAATAAAATAAAGTTTTGGCATTTTGGATAAGCTGATAAACTTTTAGAAGAATATATTTCTGTCCGTTGCTGCGCCTTCCCAGGTTATACTAATAATGTATACATAAAAGAGACACGAGTAGGCATTTTTGCTTGCTTGAGTACCTAAATATGTATATACGTGGCATATGTGGAATATGATTCTTACAAGCGCAATATCTGGGAAATAGTGAGTCTTAGAGAAAAAATCATAGGAACCATTTTTTTAGAGAATTTTAAGATCTACAACTGTGCTCTGAGGTACTTTTCGATAAAACTTACCGTTTTCGAGAAAAATCCAAAAAACCTAAAATTTTGACCTTTGACCCCGAATAAGTCGCTAAGCTCACATGGGACTGATGGGGACTTTTGACACTTTATTCCTTGTGGTAAGCCTAAGGTCTCTACGAAAATTTGGCTTTGTCGGAATTTTCTTTATTTGATCACTATTTTTATGTCTAAAATGACCGGGCTATAGCGACGAGCGTATTTATACTCGGCCACGTTTCAGTCTCCACGGCATTGATTGAATGATTTCATCTAACGCAACCATAAAATGATATTCCCAGCGTCACCGCAATCGTCGTAAAAAAAGATGAACAACAACCGCGATAAAACAATTGGCACGTGTATCACCGCCAAAAATCCGACCGGTACTAAACGCTAACACAGAATCGTACGGTCAGTTATTATAAAACATGTTTCTGCGCAGTTGATTGCCCTTATCGCTAACTAAGATGAACTTGTTATTTTAAGGTAGATTAATAATAGTATCACAGCGTGAGTGTGATATTTTTTATATGCCGCACATTCGTATAGTTTCTAAGAATCTACTCAACAGACCAAAGATGCTCCAGGAATAGCAAAAGTAACTGCCTAATGTCCGCGTATACTGCAACCGCGGAAACCTAATCCTCATCTGCATGGTATAAAAAAAAAATCTTATGCAAGTGAGAAAGCAAGGCGCGCACATATGTCGAACCGTAAACGCTTACTAGACGTGAAAACATGACGTGACTATTCACTAGACTAAGAATAACGTTTGGTGTATATATTTAAAGCATACATTAAACAATAATTTATATAATTATTAATTTATAGACTAACTTACATACTATCTTAAACTACTAACAATTTTTTTTCTACTTAATAAGTAAAAGCAACTTATATTCAGCCTTCCCTCTGTCAGTCTTCCTATACCTATCATAAATATATTTTTACATACATACATATTATCTAGTTCTGGTTCAGAACATAGGAAACGGACATAAAATGCACAGTCGAGATTCGAACGCAAGACCTCATAGTTGACGCTAGACTAGTCAAGTCTAATACTAATCACAATCGGCTATACAATCTACAGTTAATTCCAACATACATAACAAAAATATACACACATTGTTATTTCTTCACATCACTACAAAGTTCATGCTCAAACAAAGTAGGTACTTATAAATTGGTAACATCTACACGTATACTAAAACAAATGTTCAAACTTTGTTTAAAACAACTTTAGAGTGCCCACAGTTTTGTTTGATTATCCTAGTATTCACGTTTTATATTTGCTTTGTTCGGTCATAGAGCCGAATTTTGTTTGTTTTTCGGAACTCCTAATTTTTACACGCTTTATATTAGCTTCACCTGTATGTATGTATGTATGTACGTATGGATATGTATGTAACCGACTCGTTCGGACTCGATTTTGACCCACTTTTAACGGACAGATTTAATTCAAACTTTGCGCACCTGTCAAAGATCGATGGCAATGCAATAATCCTAAAAAAAAAATACAAAAAATTAAATAAAAAATAAAAATAGTTTAAAAAAACTAAAAAACTCGCTTTTAAAGGACATCAAAAATTTAATTTTTTAAGAATTATTGCAATTTTTATTCTTTTAGTTCGTTTTAATTGTTTCAATTGTTTTCGCGCTTTTACTAGTATTTCCAAAGTCTAGATATGCTATATGACTATTGACTATTTCTTAAGGAATTAAATAGATGCTATATCTAAAATGATATAATACCACTCTATGATCTATACACATTTCAAAACTATTTGTCTTATACAGATGGTATAAGTGCCGCAATTCAATCCAATAAAAGATCACTTTAATCATTCGTTGGCAATTTCGGATATATTTTATTTACTACAAAACTCAATTCTTATGGGCCATAAATAAAAAGGGATAATACGATTGAGTTTCTATAGAGGAAATATACGGTCCGTAGAAACCTTCTTAAGCTCCCAAATCTCAGTTATTCGTAAACAGATTTATCGGTTAAGCCTTAATTGGATCCTGGAATCCTTAACAATTGGATTTATCTAGAATTAAGTGAATTAATACAATTTTTTAACACCTACTAATAAAATCTACCAAGAAACCAAAATTATGACGATTATACAACTATATGTTTATAGCACCTGTCTCTTATTAAAAAAAATTTAAATAACTCTCTACATAGTACATAGTAACTTATCATTTAATAAAATCAAATACACCACTACACGCAATACTCGTCGAGCGAGTTTGCTTATCTTGCCAAAGCCGCGCACAAATTATTTAAAGAGATCTATTAGGTATGAGGGTGTGCAATTGTTTAATCAGTTGCCGTCTAATGTTCGTAACGATTCGATTAATCAGTTCAAAAGGGCATTAAAGATACACATCAGAATGAGCCCATTAGACTAAAATTGGGCTAGCTGATGGCGACGTGTATCTCGTTCGTATATACTTAATATTAAATTTCTCATGTAAATAAAAAATAATTTTTGTAATGAGAAATAAAGTTCTTTAAACATTAAACATTAATTGACCTTCTGATGTCATTGTTGTGAAATTTATCTCTTCATATCCACGGGAAATACCTAATACGTTGCGTCGATATTAATTGAAATTCATAAAATAGAACGCTCTTAGTTCAAACAAAGCCTAAAATTTACTAAACTATCGAAAACAAAAACTTGCAAAATGTGACTATGTAACATGATTTAAATTAGATTTGCACTTCTTGCATACTTTATTTTATTTCCCTTAAAAAAAATTTTCGTCACCGTCAAACGTCACCATGTTCTAGAGCTAGAAGACCGGCAGAAGCTCTAGGCAGTAGATGAGTAGATGCTTTCAATGGGAAGCCACTCCACATGACGTCACCACAGCACAGATTCGCTAGGGCTGATTGCCAATACGCGTAGAAGAAAAAAAATAAGATAACTATGGAGGTTACGAAACTATCTATTCCGTGCTTGTCCTTTATACCACTTCAATAAACAGCAAAAAGAGAACAATCATACATAGACTAACTACTATTACTACCGTACAGGTTTCACCTTTTAGTTTCCTTCCCTCCTTCGCGTTGGAATACGCCGTTTAAATCGCAGACCCCTGCTGAGTGTGTTGCGAGCTGCAAAATTTATGAGAGCTCGTGGACGACTCCAGTCAGCCAAGTTAACAAGCTAAACATTTGTTCGATTAAAATATTATATGATTAATTTGTTTAAGATTTTTTAATATGCGTTGTTGCCTTTAAAATAATCAGACGAAACCGATTACATTTGCCATCCGTATATCATTAATTCTATTAGTGTGAAGCAACTGTATTAAAGATAAATGAATTATGTTATAAATGTTATGTTAGGATTATAAACACTTCTCAATATTAAAGTCAAAGTCAAAAATCATTTATTTATATAGGTAATGTACACTTTATGAACGTATAAAAGAAATATACATTAAATGCTTCTAATTTTACATTTACTGCCAGTTCTCAAATCAAGGGCGTAGGACCGAACAGAAGAACTGGCAATAAACTCTCCGCCACTCCTTTTAATCGCCAAGTTTTTTGTTTATACTTAACACAACGTTTGTAAGGAGCTGCAACCATTACACCATGTTCCACATGACATCTTAAGTAATGAATAATAATAAAATAAATGAAAAACAAAGATTTGTCCTCTATCAGCAAGAGGCATGGTAAAATAAGAGCACGCACTTACATTCTCGTGGGAACAACACGCAAACACATAGTCAACATAACTAACATCACCGCATACACGAATTCAAGTATCACCACAAGTAGCACCCGTTCACGAGTATGACGCATGGCCAGCCATCGGCCCCCTCGGCATATTTTAGGGAGAGAGACAACCCGACACATGGACGGCTGTTATTTTCATCGCACAAAACATTCAATATCCAAAAAAGCAGTGTCTGAGATCATAAAAGCTCCCACAAGAACTGGCAAAGAGCATAACATATCTACAACTCAAAATTCGTCGTTGGATATTCAACTACATGCCTAGAAAAATCAAGGAAATGGATGCAAAATTCCAAAAAGGTTATAGAATATAGAGATTATCATTACGAAGGTTTTATCTTAATAAACAGAGTTATGATGGCTGGTTCTAGGACGAGAGGGGAGGCTAGTCGTAAAATGTCTTTGTCCAAAATGAAAATGGTTTTCCTTTTTATTTATTTAGGTTGAAATGAAACAACAAATGAATTTATTATCCTTTCGTTTAATCTTAAATGTAAATTAGGGTTTTTTTAAAAACGACCTCTATAACGCAATTAAATATTTGATTACGTAATATATTTAAGCTTTAAAACTAATTAATTATGCTTTAAAATGTTCGTATACGTAAATAAATACAAGGACATTTACGATAAATCTACGATTAAATTTACGATTGTTTCATTTAAAAAAAGAACAATTTTTTTAAAGTTACTCATTCATATGAGATGTTCATCACAAAAGATGATGACTAGTATTGAAGATCTAAGGGCGGAAGTAGGTCTGTTTAGCTTTGCCCTTGACTTATTTAATTGATTGATAAATTTTGCTTAATAAATTCAAGCCTCCTCTACATACTGACTTTAATAACTTATTTCGAGATCTGGGGTTTAATGTAAATGAATGTTTATTCTTTACGTGCTAACAATTAGTGAGCTTATGAAGTATACGTGTATAAATATTAAATATATTGGTTAACATTAATCGATATAAATTTATAGGAATTTTAAGGTTCTGTAAGGTTCTAATTAAAAGGTTAAATATCTTTATTTATTTATTTACACTTCGTTGCAAATAAAAAACACAATACATACAAATTATAAGGGCCTTATTAGCGATCTCTTCCAGGCAACCCTAGTTAAAGAGACAAACTAAAAAAAAAAAACATGATGCGTGCGAGACGTGCAGAAACAAATATTATATAAAAAAATATATAAAGAACCTTAATCTAAAGTAATACAAAAAAAAATAATAACAACCTAAAAACTTAAAATAAAAATATCTTGTTGAAAAGATTAATAGAAGTTTCTGAAGTCGAATGAAAGAGTAAAATAGAATATAGAAACATTGAAAAACAGAAATTATTATAGAAGACGTAATACACGATAATGTAAGATAACAAATGCCCATCGCCACACCTCTGAACGATACAAATGGTTGTGAGAAGCAAAAGCGCTAAGCATATTTTATAAATAGGATTGAAGATAGAAAATAATATATTTTAGTATTATGCAACGAGTATCTTTTTTGCTATTTATTTCCGCCTCCTTGAATTCATTTAACAAATTTAAATTTTATAAACATATATTCCATTCCAGCCTTGCGATTCTGTAACTCACTTTTCGAACTCACACAGCGGTTTTCACAGCGGCGTACGCGCTCAAATCAGTCGTAAAGTCGTCATTTTACGATTTGGCATTCTGATAAGGAGGGAGCTTGTAGTTTATTGTTTTGAGCGCGTCCGCCGCTGTGGAAACCGTGTGAGTTCGAAAAGTGAGTTACCGAATCGCAAGGCTGTAGTCTTGCGTTCGATTTCGACAATTATTGTCTCATGAGATAATGTTTATCTAACGCTGAAATGTCTGCCCGTGCCAAACGGAGGCTTCGTGCACTTCAAACATTTAAGTATATATTTCTTAATAAGGTATTTATAATTAATATCGGGCAGGGGAGCGTCCTACCCGTTCTATAAAAAACATTGATAAGAAAAAGAAATTTGAAATATTTGTATACGATCGGGGAAAAATTCACACTTTGACTTGGTTATATTATTGTCGAAATGTCAAATAAACTTACATTATAAATGCGAGAATAATTTTCGGGCTATTTTTAAAATTTTTCATGTTAATATAATTCAGGGCTGAACATGCGTTGAGGAATTTAATTTTTAATGTAGTTAAGTTTGTTCTGGATTACTCGTATTTGCCCTTAACAAATTTTTGTATTAAGAACTTATGGGCCATAAATAAAAGAACAAAGAATATAAACATGTATGAGGATGACATAGTGTGACATTACTATACCACGCGGATTGGTTGGATGCATACAGCATTCTTTAAATAAATCGCTGGTACCGCTTTCTGTATCTTCTGCATCTTCTATTCGCATTGCTTATACACAAAAACCGTAGTGAGAAATTTCCAACAGTTTCTAAAAATGAAAGTCAACATTAGATTTTGAATTTTTCTTCAATTCTTCAGCAGCTAATTGCTCTTCATTTTTGAAGGTCGTGTTAGTAGCGCCACACCAATTCCTCCACTTTCCCCAGTCTTAAGCAACCCTCTGGGTGTTTGTAAGGACCTGTACTTGATCGGTCCAGGAGATCCACCTGCCAGTCACGATAAGTTTTTTTAAACTTTCTGGTTCTCTGCGTATTAGATATCTAAAAGACTTATGATGTTTTGGTAACAAAGTGTTAAAAGACTTCACTTTTTCCTGTAATATTAGGAGTCTTAGTTTGGACACGTTTGTTTCCTTAGCTAGCAGGGAATCCTAAGCAGAATTATAATCATTGATCGCCAATGAACATTACTAAAGCTAAGTTTGCTGAACATTTAAAAAAATGCGCCCAGAAAAAGGGCCTTTTAGATTTTTACGATTAGTTTATGTGCATGCTAATGCAGTAATGCGATTTAATAAAATTTATAATTTTTGCCAGTTTGAACACAGTTTGTAAAGGAATTCACGAATTTTGATAGTTCCACACACACTAAGTAAATTAAAGTAATCTTTTATAGAAAACTTAGTTAAAACTAAGTTTTCTATATAGTTAAAACTATATAAGTTATAAAAATAGTTAAAACTATATAGTTAAAACTAAGTTTTCTATAAAAGATTTGAGTTTGATGATTGAGGTTAAGTTCTGAGATGAATAGCTAAGAAACTCGGTAGGATTCTCATTTCTGTACAATCCTTAAATACTAAATTACATTATGAATACGACATTAAAGATATTTTAGAGGTAAATTGTGTTTGCTTCATCGAATTACGCGACAAAAACCTTTGAAGACATAATATTTTTGGGGACTTCTTTCTTTGTAAATTATTTTCATCGTAAAATCGTTTAATGTCTCAAGCCCAATGCTCTGACGTTTTTATGTTTCACTGATAAAAAGTTCTAAATGTTCAGTAATAAAAAGTTAAGGGATGAGATTTGAACTTACAAATTACGACTTAAGGTCGAGGGCCCTTACCTAACATGACAGGCAATTAATCATTTAATATATTAACTTTGCAAGTTCGTCTGGCATCTGCTTGGTATTATAAAATATATATAGTTTAAATAGGTTTAAAAAGCCACATTTAAATCATTAACAATAATTCAAGTATCAATAAGTCAGTGGCGCTACAATCTTCTTTTAGGTCTGGGCCTCAGATTTCTGTATCTATTTCATGAACATTTGTCAATCTAATAGGCAAGTAGGTGATCAACCTTCTGTGCCTGACACACGCCGTCGACTTTTTGGGTCTAAGGCAAGCCGGCTTCCTCACGATGTCTTCCTTCACCGTTCGAGCGAATGTTAAATGCGCACATTGAAAGAAAGTCCATTGGTGCACAGCCGGGGATCGAACCTACGACCTCAGGGATAAGAGGCGCACTTTGAAGTCATTTGGCCAACGCAGCTTAATCTATACCGTATATATTAGAAGTGAACAGTCGCGTAACATTTAAAATTTATTTTTATTGACACTTTATCGCTACTCGCAGCCACAAAACCAGGTCTTGCTACTTCCGCGCGTATATGTGCGTGCACGTAGGTAACCCGGAAGTACGAGTAGTACGTGCGCCAGTGCGCTTTGTGTCTTATTGTTGGAAGCCCTTTATGTCATATATATTTTTTAAAACATTAAAATTTTTTTTTGAATGGTGGTTATTTCTTCTAGCCCATTAAACTATGAAAATATATCAAGAAAATGCACTTTATGTGACACGGAAATGCTTAATTAAACCCGCAATTTACTGTAAAGTATGCATTTAGTAATTACTGGTTAACTAGAACAAGTATGATTTTTTTGTATGTTGCTTTCTCTGTCCCTATGTATGCTTAAATCTTTAAAACTACGCAACGGATTTTGCAAAGCCGGGGCGTGTCGCTAGTTGTTGTAATCTTTCTTATTAGGCTATAATTAGTTTTTGAAGTAAAACTTCTTTAGAATCGTTGTGATTTCAAATCGGATGCAACGGAAAAAGCGACAGTAAAAAGAGACAGACACATAAATTAATAGGATTTGGCGTGGGAGAGAGTGAGAAAGCGACAGTAAAAAGAGACAGACACATAAATTAATAGGATTTGGCGTGGGAGAGAGTGAGATAGGAGGCATTATACAGTGTATAAACTTTAAATTAGTGTGTATTTGAACATTTTCTGAAATAAAAAAACAGATTTGATGAAAATTAAATAAGTAAGTCAAGTAAGTAGATTATTTATCAATTTTATTTACAAATCATTAGTTATAGAAACTTTTTGAAGTGAAAACTTCGTACTACACTTAATTAAAAGTTTATACACTGTATAATGCTTCCTATCTCATTTTCTCCCATGTTGGATCTTGTGAATTTATTTCAAACTTTATTATTTTAGTTTTTACCAAATTAAAGATTGATATTAAAGTTATAAATAAAAATTTAACATTAAAATATATATTTTTTTAAAGAAAAGATCCTACATTTAGATAGAGAAAAAGTCTAATTTACATATTTTAATTATAAAAACTTTGTTTTTGAAGGTTTCACTTCTACCTCGTGTGAATTGGACACACGATTTTTCTTAATACATCACACTGCTATGTTATCTGTATTGATTTTTGATTTATTATTATATGTGCATACCTGAAATACAATCATGATTTGAACAAGCTTGAGAATCGCTTCAATTACAAGAATAAACCATCATTTTTGTTTCAGGTATCAACTAATGATTAGAAATGTTAAATTTGTCGCCGTCGAATTATCGTAAAGTCGAGGTTGATCGGGACGGTAATGTGATAAAGGTGTTCTCGAAGAGTCGACCGTGGTGGGACATTTACGACCCTAACGTTGGAAAGGAAAGGAAGGACGACCCAGAGAGTATAGGTACTGTACACTTAATTTAATACAATTACGGTCTTATTAAGGCTTTTTATAATAAAAAAAAACTTTAGAGGTGTCAAGGGACACCCGGATGGAACGAAATTCCTTTCGATTAATTTATATGTTAACTAGCAAACTCGGCGAACTCCGTTTCGCTTTATGTTACTTTTCTTTTGGTGATCCCGCTTTTCTATTGAAATTTTTCCTTTGAATTTTCTTTGCTATAAACCTCACGGAGCCCGAGACCTTTCCAACGAATGCAAAACCGTGGAAATCGGTTCGTGCGTTCTGGAGTTATAGCGTCAGGAAGGAAAACCCGACTTATTTTTATATAGTAGATTGGTATCATAACAGTATGATAGATTTTCGCGACACCAATCTTACGACGAAAAAAAAAAAGCCAACATCACGAGGTGTTCCCAGGCGGTCACCCATCCAAGTACTGACCTCGCCCGACGTTGCTTAACTTCGGTGATCGGACGAGAACCGGTGTATTACAATAGCAAATAGCAAAAAACTGTCGTGACAACTTTTCGTAAGAATTTATTCCGTCTAGCCCCCTTTCACAACGCGCGATAAGGAACTTCGTTCCAAAACGTGTGTGTACTTATGTACATGCGTTAGAAGTTATACTTCTTTGGCGTAACAAGATGAAAATCTTTTCAAAAATGTTATTCTACATTTGTAGAAAAAACGACACTAACAATAGAAAAAAACTAAAATGTGACTATAGCTAACTTCAGGGTGTCGGTTTTTTGTGACGGTGTGTGCGCGCATCGTAAAAATGTACCTACTCTTATAATTTTTCCCTAACGCGCCAAAAGAAGTATAACTTCAATAATTTATTAATTTCTAACTATACAACTATCTTAACAGTTATAACCAATGCGATAGTTGTGTATATTATCTTTATAACATTAATATATATTTACTATGATTAACATAGTAAAACATCAAGTATACAGTCAAGTGAATACACCTTTATGATTATAATTTGTATGTAAGAGTCAGCTGTTTGCTAAATAATACAAAAAAGCATATAAACAGACGTATCAGATAATAATTTTCTAAATCAATCCGTGACGTAATTGTGATATATAGACCACAAGCCCATGAACAAAAAATACCTGTGAAATGACCCAACGTGAATTACGCTTTTATCATCTATACACTTATAACAAAGCCGTACATTAATATTTAGCCGTCTAATATTTAGGGAAAATTAGTTAGCACCGACGTAAGTTTCTTTGAGAAACGCTTCTCAAGCCAAATTGACGATTCAAAAATGCTTTCGTTACATTATAAAGGCGTAGACGTTGAATTAAGGCAGTTTTCATAATCTGTAGTTGCTATGGGCGTTCTAACAAATACATTATATGTAATTGATTCCAACATATTTAACCGAGACCAAATTTCCAGGAAATCAATGGCAATATTACACACACTTTTATTATTATTAAAATCAACAAACAATGACTAAGTTCCCTTACTTTAATATTGGTTATTTTTAAAACTATTTAAAATTATAAGTTACACGAATACTGTGAACTTATTAACAAAATTCACAAAGTGAAGTAAGTTCATTATACTAAGGGCGTTTTCTTAATGTAAGGGTGCGTACAGACTATGTAACATATTATATAACTTGTGTTTTATAACACGTCCACATTATGTAACCTTGTTTTTCAACATTATAACATAAAACAATACTGTACACATTAGAATAACAATGCAATATAACAATGTTATATAACCATTTTAAATAACAAAAGAAAAACAAAAAAACGTAGATGCTGGGTTCGTCCTAGCATACATATCAATAACATGTTTTATAACATTCAGTGTCCACATTATCTGAAACATGTTGTATAACATGGTATGTTATATAGTCTGTACGCACCTTAATGGCCCTACGATAAAGTTCACGTAGCGATTGGTCTGAATTTGGTCAAAGATAATAACAATTGATAATGATATTTTTACATAAAACTGTCGCTCCGACTGTAATATGCAATAACATATGGCGATCCATACACATCCATGAGTAACTCTTGATTTTAATGTTGTTGTTGTACGGCGCATTATTAAGGTTGCTACATCTACAAGTTACAAAGTGCCGAGGCGCTTATATGTACGTATTATATTTTTTTGTTGATTCTGCTGGATTATTCTTTTTTCTCAAATCAAATTCTTCCTATAGAAACTGTAGCAATGGTTTTGATTTTTCATTACTGCAGTTGATGTAAAAATCACCGGCCAAAATGAGTGGAAGTTTATCTAAATTTTTTTTATTATTTATTATGTATAAAAAAACTGTATACACTCAACAAAAATAATCGTCGCGAAATAGAAAGACGAAACGAAAATAACTGCCTTGCTTTATTTGAGAGAGAGAGAGAAAGAGTGACAGACAGATAAACACGCGCACGCCGCACGGCTTACAACTATAGCAAAAAGTGTCGTTACAACTTTTGGTCTTAATTTTTCCGTCTAGTCCCCTTTCGCAACGCGCAATAAGGAACTGCGTTCCAAATATTTTGATTCTGGTAACTAATTGTAATATTTTCTATAAAGGTTATGAAGTAGACTACAGAGAGCCAGGTGAAGAATACTTCGGGAATATAGAAGACGACCCTGTGACGTCAATCCAGGTCGAAGCTCTTGAACAATTGAAGCCATCATCACCGAACCCAAGATACGAGCAAACACCCACAAGTCCTGTCACATTGGCTAATGTAAATTTAAGAGGTAAATGTATGCATGCATCTTTTAACTAAACTGCCCTGCGATTCTGTAACTCACTTTTCGAACTCACACAGCAGTTTTCGCATCGGCGGTCGCTCTGAAATCAGTCGTGAAGCAGTCATTTTATGATTTGGCATTCTAATAAACAATAAACTTCAAGCTCCCACCTTTTCAGATTTCAGAGCGACCGCCGATGCGAAAACTGCTGTGTGAGTTCGAAAAGTGAGTTACAGAGTCGCAGGGCAGATATCTTACACGCAACTTTGTTGTTAGTTAGACATTGATAATTTACAATACTTTGAAGTTTTGAGAGGTAATTATTACAAAAAAATATGTTTATTATGGAACATAAGATACATGTATCACTTATTCCACGTCATTAAATTTGAATTTGTAGGCATCCCTAGTCATCGGCAAAGAAGACAGAGGGTCGAGAGAAAAAGCCGGCGTAAAAAACTCTCAGTACTCTTTTAAAATAGCAAATCATCAAACAACGCTTATTTTAAAACAAATATCGCAAATTAATTAGAAGTAGCCTGTCTAGCACTAGTCCCAGGCCCTTTTATCAACTAGATAATCGTTGACTTTATAGTAAGCCTTTTTACACAGCTTTTCTTTAATAAATTTCTTAAATTTATTAAAAGGCAGAGATAAAAGAGCCTCTGGGATTTTATTAAGGAAGAGTATCCCTTTTCCCAAAAAAGAATTACTAACTTTAGATAGACTAGTACGGGGAAATTGCAGCCTTTATCTGTTTAATTCGCTTGCGGTCTCTATAGAACTAATGAATATGTAGTTAAGTAAGCTTACTTAGATTTAGATTCGCCAACTGCTTTTAGAGTACAGACTGATGACTTAAGTATAACTTCACCACCATGGAATATGAGGCTGCAGTGCTTAATTACCTTTTTCGTTAAATTTAAAACATTACTACATTGTTATTTTGACAGTAATATTTATTTGAAAAAATATATAGTTTTTGTTACCAATGAAATTTTTGAAGTTATACTTCTTTTGGCGCGTTAGGGAAAAATGACGAGGGTAAATTTTTACGATGCACGCGCGTTTACCTTCACAAAAATCCGATACCCTGAATATCAATCGTCGGTAAAACAGTCTGGGCCGCTAGTTGGCGCTTGCTCTGTTTTATCGACAAGTTGCATTGTTGCAAAACTGTTTTTCGTATAATATTAATGTATATTATATATATAATATTATAATTTTTGTTTAAATATATAAACCAAAATAATAATTTCTATACGAGAAAACCCGTTCCAATGTGATAAAATTGTGTTTATTGTAAAATATCATGATTACTACATATTATAAAATGGACAAGAAAAATGCAATTCGAAGAGGGAAACGTCCCTCTAAAGTGCTCGAAGAAAATTATTACGCTAAAGAAGTATAACTTCTAACGCGTGTACATAAGTACACACACGCTTTCTTCAGTCTGTAGGTACCTACCTATCTAAGCCTTACTGATATATAAGCGGTATCACGTACCTTACGATTATAAATACATTTGAAAAATAAATCTTATCTGTGAAACAATTTGGGGACAAGTATCGTACCCATTCAGATACATTCGCCCTTTTATTTCAATTCAGGCTTTCGTCGCTGCGACACTATCGGTCCAAATATAACCTATATGTCCTTTGTAATTTGGTAAAGTGCATTGGCATTTGCATACTGAAAATGTCAATGCTCTCTTAAAACAACCAATATTCCAAACCTTAAAAATACAGACTTATAGTATCATGCCGGTCACTTTATATTTATTTACCTTATGTAATGCCTCTTTAAAATCTAAGTTTATTTGATATGGTTCTCCTAAATATATAATATATTACTTAAAATATATCTAGCTAAATGTATTTACAATATTAATATATATTTTCCTCTACCCCTCTCTCTCTCTACCTCCTTCATAGGCCGGCAACGCACCACCAAAAATGGATGTCCATGGGCTGTGACTGCCCTTTTTGGGCGTTCCGTAAGCTCGCTTATCTCCCTATACAAAATAAAAATATATATAATTCAGAAAGGATTATCATTAAGTAAGGATAAATAAAAAACTAAATTAAATTTAAAAAGTTTGGACCTGGAATGCTGGCAACATTTCCTAGCTGTAATCCAATACTTATCTATGTGTGATCACCAGCGGTAATTAGCGGACCTAAAATGTGCACTAAATTTCCCGCAATTGACTTCCATGAATTAATCAACAATTTTTTTGTTATTTAATACCTAATCAGCCATGTACGTTTGCCCATAAATTGTAGGGAATTGCTTCCAACAAGGCCTTAACCTTCCTGTCGGAAACAGAAAGATTAATCGTTGTATGAACGCCTAGGTACTTACCTAGAATGTGTATGAAACAGACTTTTACTCTCATATATTTAAAAAAAGTTATTATCTACTGAATAATAATGATAAATTATTTCTGTAAGAAAAAATTGAAAAAAAAAGAGAAGTCTCGGCATTTCTCTCTCTTTATTTTTCTTTTATTTAACATTATAGATTTATGAATAAAACATTTTAATAACATTTATATTCATAAAAAATATACAATCTATACTCTAGCTCCAGAACTTAATTGGAAAAAGTAATGAATTTATTGATTGTTTTGCTAAGTTGGACACTTGGTTTTCAAAAATTTTTTGGAGATAAATACAGCCTTAATATAGCGCAGAATCTAGCATTCTAATGCCAAAATAATGTTAAAACCAATTCAGTGATTTTCATGTTTATTACAGTGTTTCCTCTTTATATTACGAGTATATTATTTTACCTACTGTTTAAATAGACTTTTTGATAATAAGTATTTGAAAACAGAATACGTATTAAGGCCATATCTAATAGCAATTAGTTATGTATAACATTAATTTAATGTAATTTTATCAATTTTTTTCTGAAATGGATTACTTCGCTTGCGATAAAATATATCGTGTAAATTTTAAAATCATGTTCTATACATTTTCGTCATAAAATGAATTCAAATGTCAAAAATTGGCTATGTTAGGATTTTTTTCTATCGAGCGAAGTTATTTAAATCGTGTATCAACCTTTCAAAATGGATACATAAACTACTCAACTCTACCATATATTTTTTCCATTCGCCCTTCTTCCAGAAACGATGCCGAAAAATGGAAAGAAACAATGTACTTTTTTGGAGTTTGGCGACCTGATGTGTCCTTTAACATTCGTAAGCCTTAAATTAAGGGACGCATTTTTCCTAGCCGATAATTTGCAAAGGAAATCTTAGCATTTCATATAATTTTGTTAGTATGAAACAAGTTTAATTATGAATATTTTTTTAAGTAGCTTATTATCACATAGGCTTAGTAATGCAGTAATTCGCTCCTATCACGCAATGTTACTGTAAGGTATGCAATGTAAGCATTTCTGCGTCATTTAATAACATATTTACATGTCATGTAATTGACCAACCCAAAAATATTGTTTGGGCAATCTCCAAACTATGCGCGACATATGTAGAAAAAATAAAGTTTATTAATAACTAGTTCTGTTTGTCTCGAGTATTACAAAGAACCTGCGCTAAGTTTTATTAGATTGATATATAATTTCATTACCAATACTTCTTTTTAAACTGTTGCAAACTGAAGACGATTTTAAAAGAATTACACAAACTTTTTAATACCTAATTATGTACAGTTTTAAGCAGGACTATCTTTTCTCTTAAAATAGCAATGAACCTTAGAATAAGTCAATATTATTTAACGTATAAATGGTCATAGATGTGTTAAATTGAAATATGCCATAGACTACAAAATGCACACTTTCAAGGAAAAAAAGTTCATTTGATCTTAAGCTGTATTGTATTTAAATAAATAAGTCGTCCTACATATTACTATAATATTATATGTTTATAATATAACGTTTATCATAACAATAAATTAATATACTATACTAGCTGCCCCCGCGAACTTTGTTTCTCCTCAATGTGATTTTACTTAGCTTACCTTTTTAGTACATACCAACATGGAACATTTTGCTATACTACCCCAGAGACTGTTCGGTTCTCCGGAAGAAAAACTTTTTAGGTTGTTCTGAGAATTTTTCTCTATATAAACCTCAGAGTTCATGTCATAAGTTCTTAACTGACAAATAAAAAATAGGGGTTAATCGTGAAAATTAAGGGTTGTATGTATTTTTGTAGATTCATAAAAAAAAAAATTTTGTGGTTGAAACCCGTTATCACTTAGGGGTTTGAAATATAGATAGTAGCCGATTCTCAGACTTACTGAATATGCATAAAACATTTCACAAAAATTGGTGGAGCCGTTTCGGAGGAGTATGGGAACGACCATTGTGACACAAAAATTTTATATATATAGAGATATAACATACTATATTGATTGACAGTTTGATTGTTTTTTTTTGTTTATAATAATATAGTAATATGTCTGTATGTTTCTTTATAATAATAGTAACAACGTGGTTACTGGTTTGTGAAAATTCAAATTTAGCTGGCCATAAAAATACACGGAAAGCAAAGTAAATAACGCCTCGTAGCCCGTGGGTACAATTCCAATCGAAGCATAGTGCCAGTAGGTGCCACATGTATAAGTTTGATCTGCACTATATTGTAATGCACCGTTTGCAGAATTCGAATTTTAAAATTCCTCTTTGGAGACTTCGCAAGTGACTAACATACACGTAGTAACGAAGTTTCAATACGTTCCTTTCAACTTCAAACAATGTTAATTTTTTTTTTTGCCAGTTCTTCTCTTCAGTTCTACGCCCTTGATTTGAGAACTGGCACTAAATGTAAAGTTAGAAGCATTTAATATACTTACATTTCTACCTACCTATATGATTAAATGATTTTTGAATTTGAATTTGAAATTACTTTAGTACATATGATATGTTTTCTATCTAAAAGAAATTTAGATAGAAAATACCACGTATAGGTAGGATAATAAAAATATTAAACATTGTCTGGTAGTTGGGATACAATTTTCAGTAGCTCAACCATGACAGGTGTTACACCTCAAAATCAAATGTTTGCGTGAAAAATTGGCAGAGCCCCAGGTGATTTACCGCGAAAGCATTTTTCATACAAAATGTTGTGCATACTAAAATATGAAAAGCTTATCAAACCGCACTCTATTATAAACACGTGTTGTGTTCATCAAAGTATAGTTAATGTTCGCAATAAAAATCGTCATAGCGATGTCATATTGCTGGAACATTACGACCCTGTATTATCTCCCTAATAAGCAATAAAGGACTGGATGAATCCTATTGTTGGTTCATACAAAAATTACTGAATATTTGAGGTCAAAGGTTATATTCTCAACAGATTATATTGATGCCAATGAATTTTAACTTACACAAATAGATAAATTAATAAACATAATATTTGAGACGTTTTTGTCCTGTATATAAAGCGAAAAGATAGCTAATGTCGCTTGATAGGGATTGGTTAAACAAAGAAAGATCTCGTCATGTGTATAAGATTGGACTATATTTACAGAAAATTAAATACGCCATAGATTCGTTTATATTTTATAGCTTACTCTGTAAGACAGAAGATTTTTGACGTACATATTCTATTGTGTATGTTCTCGCATAACTTTTTTCTGTGAAAAGTTCGTGAGGTAATAGTCTGATAATTCGGCTTAGGCCTCGGCAATTAATATACAGTGTCAACTCTATGTAACGTTTCTCGATTTAACAGCAAACCCCGTCGCGTCGAAATCATTCGGCTTTGGTTGGTTTAGGTTGGTTGGTTTTATTAATAATACTTTACAGTCTATATAGCTTTACACCCACTCTCAATAACGAATTATATACTAAAAAGTAGATTTTATGTAGCCGCAATTAGTATTGTCTTTTATTGACATAACCTTTACACATTTAAAGAAAAAGCTTTTTAACCGGATTAAAGTTATGTATTATTATAAATTTACAATTATTTAACATAATTTTAAATTTATCCGACGTTTCGCGCGCTTTACAGCGTGCGTGGTCACGGCGACTGCAGACAAAAGGTGTTGGATGTCAAAAAGTATCACAGCTGTAGAAAAAGTTGCATTATCTGTATTTATTTCCTCGGAGTTGGTATCGACTAAAAGATGGAGGGTTTTGGCAGAAATGTAAAATAAAATAATAATGTTTGTAAAATAGAGGACACCGTGAGCCATTTCTGTTTTTTCAAAGTTTTTTCTTTAGCCGCAATTAGTTAAAAATGCGGAGCTGTGTACTTTGGTCCAAGCGTAATAAACTCGATTGACGTCATCATACGTGCCGAAATTTCTAAGACATCCGTTCTATTGTTTACTAATTGGGATTGCTTGTACGTGCTTTATAACAAAATCCCTTAATATCGCAAGATATGAATAAAATAAGTAAAAAATACAACAATTACTGGTGCAGCAAAAGACGTCAGACGAAAATAACGGACTATACGCAATAGCGTTAAATAAGAATTGATGTTTTATGTAATTACTAACGCTAGTCTGATATAAACTTATCTATCATACAGATTTTTCTTCTTTCCATTTAACGACAACTCTTTGTAACTTCCAAATATGCACAGTCCCTTGAGAGTTATATAGAGTTTATACTTAGAGTTATAAAATATTTCGTATTTTATAAAGAAATTTCGCCCAGATATATGGAGTGTTAAGCACTCAACAACGGAGGTGGTTTGGTTATTGTTTTAGCAAAAAGTCCTTTTAATATTTTTAGATTTAAACTATATAGTTTATATATACAGTCTAAAACTCAGTTCTAAACTCTTTATAATATCATTCGTTATAACATAAAAGTGCTTATAACGTAAAAAATAGTTAATTTGTTTGATTTAACATAAATCTCATACATTCATTCACTTTTTAAAACGCAACAGCTTTCTCTATAACGAAGAAATATTTTCATATTTAGACATCAACAACATATTTAAGTGTAATTGTTTTTAAATTTAGCTTACAAAACTAACCTATTGAGGTGCCAAAATTTCTAAGAAAGACACCTGAGGTCATAACAGCCTTCTCGCCTTTGTTATTGTTAATTTAATTAACACGTGTGCCACTATTCTTAGATTACATTGCCTGTAGGTTGTAATTGGTTAAATTTGATATTTTTTCTCTTTCCTCTCTATAACGATACCCCTCTATAACGAAAATGCTCGCTCCCTCGAATTTCGTTATAAAGAGTTTACACTGTATGTTTTAATTATAACGAAATTATTAAGTAAATTTTAGACAATAAATTAGACCACATTTGCTAGATGAAAATGATACCGCAGTAAGAGACATCTTTTGTCTCATCTTTCTTTGCGTTTGTATAAATTTCATTGCAACCATAACAATTCTTGGTGTGAAATTTAAAACCCTGAAACATGAAAAAGCTTTCGCTATATTTTTATTTTGCAAGCATTTTAAATTTTTACTAAAGGTTCCTTCATTTTGTCATCAGATTTTCTTTATCAAGACCAGTTATAATCGTTCATTTACATGCAAAACCTTTCTTTCACTTCAAAAAAGATATTTGCATTTCCAAAAGGTCCTTTGTTGACTAATATAACAGTCCTGTCCGAGATTA
The DNA here is from genome assembly GCF_905475465.1 of Pieris napi. Classification (NCBI taxonomy): domain Eukaryota; kingdom Metazoa; phylum Arthropoda; class Insecta; order Lepidoptera; family Pieridae; genus Pieris; species Pieris napi. The sequence continues at coordinate 5,827,918 of NC_062255.1, forward strand.
GCTTTAATGATTTTATATATCCTTAAGCCTTGTTCATTAAAGCTTCAAAAATAAATGAAGACGTCTTAAATTTAACGCATTATTTTCTAGAAGTGTTCATAGAACGGATAGAACACTGGCTCATCTGATTTGAATAAAACTTACATGAAACTGCTTCAGACACTGATACTGCCAGAAGGCTAGCGAGGTCTTTGACAGCCTTTTAAGAATTGGTATGCATTTTTGTTCAAGGTTTTAATTTAAAGAGATTTAAATCAAATGGCAAGGGATTTTATACTTGTTTGTTCAAAGGTCTACGAAGATAAGAGTAAAATATGTATTTAATATCTTTTTTTGTAACCCGTAAAGCGTTACACTAATGAGATAGATAAATGTATCTACAGTATATCCCAATCCACCAAGATAAATCAAATTCTTTTTACAAAATAAATATAATGGACACGATAAACAATACAAAATATATCCTTTCAACAGTTTCGCCTTTATTTATTGAATAATAGACCTGTTCTGATCTTTGGGTAAAATTTTCCTATATTACTTATTAATATTATTACATAAAATAGCTTTTAACGCAAGTAATTACCTAGAAGCTGCGAGAGCATTGAAAATATTCAATTACGAAGCGAACGGAAATTACTAGTTAATGCATGAAATTTAAAAGTATTACCAAAGTAAACTTAATTATTAGTTTTTCTTTGTCTTTAACTAGGAAAAATTGTTTCTAATTTCTAAGTTTAATTACACTTTGATTATATGATGATTGATTGATGATATGGGCAGTTTTAGTTTCAGTTCTCTATTTAATAATTCCATAGAAGCAAATACAAAAAACTTTAGAGGTGTCAAGGGACACCCGGATGGAACGAAATTCCTTTCGATTAATTTTATAATAATATATTAATTGGTATCATAACAGTATGACAGATTTTCTCGACACCAATCTTACGACGAAAAAAAGGCCCCTTTCGCAACGCTCGATAACTTCGTTCCAACAAGACTAATTTAGTTAAGTGATTCCAAAAATAATTTTCATTTCTTATCCCTACAAAAAAAAGCCAACATCACGAGGTGTTCTCAGGCGGTCACCCATCCAAGTACTGACCTCGCCCGACGTTGCTTAACTTCGGTGATCGGACGAGAACCGATGTATTACAATAGCAAATAGCAAAAAAGTGTCGTGACAACTTTTCGTAAGAATTTTTTCCGTCCCCTTTCACAACGCGCGATAAGGAACTTTGTTCCAAAAATTGTTGGAAATACATAGATCTTTGTTACTGTCATCCGAGTTAATTGGTTATTGCGTTATGATATTTAGCTTTCCAATTAACTCTGTTCAACACGAAACGATTTTTTCAATACTGTTTTTGTGTAGTAAATAAGTTGTTGAGTCTATAGACCAGTGCAGATAGCCTTCAAAATAAATAAAAAGTGAAAAAAATTACAGTAGGATGAAACCCATTAGAAAAGCAGGGGAATATGCTCAAAATGAAAGGAAAAATAAATTACGGTCGATCTGAGGTCGGGAAGGGGTTGGGGGGGGAGTTTTAAGGGTAAAAAACGGTTTATCTCGATTTCCGGCAAAACTAAAAGTCCTATCGAAGAAAGTTAAATCGCAAAGTTGTAGGTAATAAAAAGATCTAAAACTTTTGTATTTACACATTTTTCACATAACCTCAAAATTGGTGTGAAAAATTCAAAAAACCAAGTTTTTGGTTTTTTATTTTTATCTTTTACAAAAATTTATTTTTTTAAACGAAATTTGGTGAAAACTTACCTTATTATGTCCCAAATATACTGTAATTTATTTGATTAAAAATATTTATTTTTTCACCTTATTTTGAATTAATATCCAAAAAACACCCTAATTTTCAATCGAAAATTCTGACGTCAAAATTTCAGCTTTTTTCAAAAAGTTGGAGTGCTTTCAGTTCGTTGAAATCTCTACTTTCCTATGGTAAAAAAATATATATATATTACCATAGTAAATTTTCTCAGAAAACGCAAAAAATCGTATGCAGTAACGCCCAGACCTGTCATCCCCTTCCTTACTTCTCTATGAAATACGAAAATTTTAGCCCATCTAAAGGCTAAAAATTTTTTTTAGGTCACTCACACATATATAAGTTATCTTAAAATAGTAATAAATAGGCATCTAATTATAATTTAAAGAAGATTCATAGAGAAGTAGGGAAGGGTATGACGGGCCTGGGCGTTACTGCATACGATGTTTTGCATTTTCTGAGAAGATTTACTATGGTAATATATATATATTTTTATACCATAGGAAAGTAGAGATTTCAACGAACTGAAAGCACTCCAACTTTTTGAAAAAAGCTGAAATTTTGACGTCAGAATTTTCGATTGAAAATTAGGGTGTTTTTTCGATATTAATTCAAAATAAGGTGAAAAAATAAATATTTTTAATCAAATAAATTACAGTATATTTGGGACATAATAAGGTAAGTTTTCACCAAATTTCGTTTAAAAAAATAAATTTTTGTAAAAGATAAAAATAAAAAACCAAAAACTTGGTTTTTTTAATTTTTCACACCAATTTTGAGGTTATGTGAAAAATGTGTGAATACAAAAGTTTTAGGTCTTTTTATTACCTACAACTTTGCCATTTACATTTCTTCGATAGGACTTTTAGTTTTGCCGGAAATCGAGATAAACCGTTTTTTACCCTTAAAACTCCCCCCCCACCCCTTCCCGACCTCAGATCGACCGTAATTTATTTTTCCTTTCATTTTGAGCATATTCCCCTGCTTTTCTAATGGGTTTCATCCTACTGTAATTTTTTTTCGTTTCAAAAATTATCGGCACTGGTCTACTATTATTATAACCGCATACAGAATAATTATTGAAGTGAAACTTCTTTATCGGGGTTGGAAAAAAATTTAGTGTTACATTTTTTCGTTACGCGTCACATTTTTCCGTTACGCGCCATCTTTTGAACTGAAACTTCTTTATCGACGTATGGGAGAAATTTTGTAGCAGGTTACGCGCCATGTTGCTTTTTGAAGTCAAACTTCTTTATCGGCGTTGGAAAAAAATTTACACACATTTGTCACATTTTTCGGTTACGCGCCATCTTTTTCTTGTCCCTACCACGGTTGATCCGAAGAGATTCGAAGCCATTAGTAACAAAAATATATAATAACGATAACAATGATAGTAAAACTAATAATTCTATTACAATTAATGAAATTCTGTAATAATCTTAGTACTACATAGTAGTACAGTAATAAGTTTAAATGAAATAATTGTATTTGTATTCATGTCTATGATAATAAAAGCCTTTTGTTAAACTTTATCTAATTTAACTTTATTTAACCAATTTCTGTAAAGTTGCATATAGTGGATCATTTTTCGAAAAATAAGGTCATAAAGAAGTTTCACTTGTTACGTGTACACGCACACATTTTTTTACTATCAATTTTCGTCTGATGGAAATGTTAATGAATACATCTTTTTTAGAAGCAGTACTAGTGGCTTTGGGCGGCGCAAGCGCGGCAGTGGTCCTTCTGCTCGTGATGGCTGGAGTCTTCTGCGCTCGGCGACGCAAGAACAGCCCCTCCCCTGTCCCTTCACCCCCGATTCTTGTCTACCCACCTCACGACATCACGGCACCATGTTATCTGTAAGTATTTTAACAGTAAAATGGTTTTGATTGCCTGTGATTTAACTGTACTGGGTCGATTTCCCAACAAAACATCGTTTATAGAATTACATTTTAAAAAACTTTTTGTCCGTAAACGGTATACGTCTCTTTTTAATTATTAGCAATACAGAAAACTACTAAAATATTCAGTTAATTAATGATGGTAATATAAATGGTATATAATTAGGTAAATTTATATATAAAAAGCTACAGAAGCCAAGGTAACAGTACAATAAATGGGTAAAAAGAGGTTAATTAAATACACTTCAGTCTAGCTTCTATTTTATATTTAACTAGATGATCCGGCAAACGCCGTTTTGCCATGTCATTATATCATTTATGGTTATTGTGCCTAACTCGCCATAGATAGTTATAGTGTGTCGCGGACTTTTTTGTAGATATTTATAAGATCTACAATTACTTAGAACATTTTATGGTTCTATCTTTAATAGTTTAGGCAGGGTACGCAAAATAAGTAACTTTTTTGGTTGATTTTTTACACCTTGTGTCCGAAAAACCCTAATATCTTACGGAACCCTATTTTTGTTCAAAATTAAATATAGCCTATATTACTCGTGGATAATGTAGCTTTCGAATGGTGAAAGAATTTTTAAAATCGGTCCAGTAGTTTATGAGCCTATTCATTACAATCAAACAAACAAACAAACAAAGTTTTCCTCTTTATAATATTAGTGTAGATAAATTGGAATAACATAAAAATTAATTGTACGCATTTAAATTGATCTAATTACCTGGTTATTACTGTTTTTATGTTGAGTGAGACAGACAACAGGTTGTGTCTGAATAATTTAACATGATCAAATTTGGCTCGACATTTATCTAACAAAGGCCGATAGTAGTTTATTACATCATAAATTAAGCATTAGTTAAGCGAAATTGAAGCTTTTATTGAAACCTGTCCACGCAAAATATATCTTAACGTTTTAGATATGCAATACTAACTGAGTATAAACAAGTAACACCGTGACCGCGTTTATATTTTTTTCTAAAGGAATTGATGACACAAATAAATTATATTCCTTAAATCATAAAGAAATAAATAACTACAGAAGTTAAAATATGTATATCGTTATACAAGTAACATTTTGATCTCTCTCGCAATATTGTATAATTGTCTTCCGTAACATACTGTTCACAATAACTTTATTAATTTTGACTTAATTTTTTCTCACTCATTTGGCCCGATGTGCGTCCATAAAATAAAATAAAATATGTTTATTATGGAACATAAGATACACGTATCACTTATTCCACATCATTAAGTTAGAATTTGTAGGCATCCCTACTCATCGGCAAAGAAGACAGAGGGTGTAGGCCGAGAGAAAAAGCCGGCGTAAAAAACTCTCGGAACTCTTTTTAAATAGCAAATCATCAAACAACACTTATTTTAAAACAAATATCGCAAATTAATTAGAAGTAGCCTGTCTAGCACTAGTCCCAAGCCCTTTTATCAACTAGATAATCGTTAACTTTATAGTAAGTCTTTTTACCCAGCTTTTCTTTAATACATTTCTTAAATTTATTGAAAGGCAGAGATAAAAGAGCCTCTGGGATTTTATTAAAGAAGAGTATCCCTTTTCCCAAAAAGAATTACTAACTTTAGATAGTCTAGTACGGGGAAATTGCAGCCTGCGTTTGTTCCGTGTATTAACATTGTGCGTATGTTCTATTCTAGTAAACTTATCACTATTTTTGTATACATACATAATATAGAATACTCATCAAAGACAAATTATCGAAGACACTATTGCGTCTACAAATTCACGCTTGTCAGATGTAAGATGTTTCCGCCCATGGATACGATGCTAGAAGACTCGCAAGTGCATAATTCCTGATAATAGGAGGAAGGACCCTAACACGAAACAGTTTGGAAATACCTCAACGGGCACGTGGTGACATAAGGATTATCTATCGAGAAATTAAAATATCTAACCGTACAAAATTTAACTAAGGAAAATTAAATTCTCTGCCAAGTATACGTTAACGTAATGAGCTTAACGGCAGCCTCCAGAATATTCTAATTAGGATAATTGTAACAGGACTAAGGAAGTTAACTTTTCCCTTCCAACGCTGCGATCTTCGTCATTGGGGGAACTCCGTGACGTCAGCGTTTCAAGCCTCAACAGTGAGGTATTGTGCCCACCGACACCTACGCAATACCGATCCAACTCTTTCAGTAAGTATTTAACATATAATTTTTTTTTTATTATATGAAAAGGTTATTTAGTTGAAGTCGTAGAGGCTTGCCCAACCTGGAGGATGGAACACTAAAAAAAATAGATGGTATTAGCGCCATATTTGTAGCGCACGATTATTATGAGTATTTTTATATAAAAAGATAAATAAATCAGTGGCGCTACAACCTCTTTAGGTCTGGGCCTCAGATTTTTTAATCTGTTTCATGATCATTTTTAAATCTAATAGGCAAGTATTTGATCAGCCTCCAGCGCCTAACACACGCCGTCGACTTTTTGGGTCTAAGACATGTCGGTTTCCTCACGATGTTTTCCTTCACCGTTCAAACGAATGTTAAAGTACATAGAAAGAAAGTCCATTGGTGCACAGCCGGGGTTGAACCTACGACTCAGGGATGAGAGTCGTACGCTGAAGCCACTAGGCCAACACTCGAGTATTTTTATATACATTTACCTATACTTATACCTTTGATAAACAGTGGTAATGCGAGATTTTGATTGTGCACAGATGTTTCTAACAGTGAACTCGCAGAAATTATTTATTACAAAGTAAATTGCATTTGAATATAAAATTTGTAATTCGTAAATCTCTTCGAGTAAAATTCTACAAAATAATTGCAGATTAATTGCCTGTCAGATAGTTTAAATATACAGACGTAAATATACATAATTTAAATTATCATTAACCTCTCATTGCCCGTGACAATTATATAAGTTATTGATATGAAGTAGTAATAATTATAATAACACCGTCCTTTCACTTACAATGAACTTATCCCGTCCTTATATACAAATGTAAAGAGCTAGTCTAAATATAATGAAATTGGCTTTCGCCCGCGTGGACTTTGGGTATTTTTATTGCGACCTAGTTATACATATATATATATATACACAATCACACAGTACAAAAATACGTTCTGTAGCTTTACAATTCGCGTTCAGACATAGACGCGACCGAAAGGCTTTATTTTAAAATATAAAAAAAAAATAATACGAAAGCTTAATTCAAAATTTAAATACTGAATAATGACTTTGAACTGATTCAACGTAGGATTTGGAGATTGGACGGTCTTAGCGTAAGACTTATGATTAAATACTTTGTAGAAGTTTAATATTTGAGCATTTAAAATAAGTCCAGTGAATAAACTTAAACGGTGAGAGATTTTCTTAAGATTTTCAAATAATTGGACATCTTAAAAGATTTCAAGAATGGTTAAATATGAATCCACAACGCCTAACGCTGATGGCTGACCATGCGTCATACTCGTGAACGGGTGCTACTTGTGGTGACTGGTCGTACTTGAATTCGTGTATGCGGTGATGTTAATTATTTCGACTATGTGTTTGCGTGTTGTTCCCACGAGAATGTAAGTGCGTGCTCCTATTTCACCATGCCTCCTCCTGATAGAGGACAACTCTTTGTTTTTAATTTATGTTATTATTATTAATTACTTAAGATGTCATGTGGAACATGGTTTAATGGTTGCAGCGCCTTACAAACGTTGTGTAAAAAAATATGGTGATTAAAAAGAGTGGCGGAGAGTTTATTGCCAGTTCTTCTCTTCCGTTCTACGCCCTTGATTTGAGAACTGGCACTAAATGTAGAATTAGAAGCATTGATATGTATTTCTTTACTGACAAGTCATAAGTGTACAATGTGTTACCTATATGATTAAATGATTTTTGAATTGAATTGAATAACTGAAAGCTTACTACGTCAGTACCCTTATATGTAGCACGGTAATTGATGGTTGGGTTCGACGTTAGATGGTGTTTGGGTCATTCGTTCAGAGCCAGGTCACTTTTAACTCAATCAAAGTTATTAAAGACGCCTGGTAGGCGTGGTGAAACGTATGGTCTCTGTACATCAACGATTTTACTCCTTGTGCAAACATTATTTCGTATTAATAGGGTATGTTGACAACAGACGCGCTACATTTTGACAGATTTTGTCTGCGTCCTTGATAACTTTTCCTTTATCAGATGTCTAATACACGCCGTTAAATTCCATCGTGCTCATTTCATCATTGTGTAACCCTTCGGGGTATAAGCAAAAATGATATATAGCAAGTTCGCAAACAACGTAGTTAGTCGTCATAATATGCAAACGAATTGAATTTTACATGTTTTGTTATTTAATTTTCATAGTACAAAATTAATCTATGCAGACATAGTCACAGACATAACATTTATTACTGAAACAAACTCACAAAATAACAATAATCAAAGAAAAAAAAAAGGAAAAATATACTGAGAGATATAAAAAAAAAAAAATTTTTTTTTGTTTCTTTTCACATTCGGTTCGTTTCAAGTGTGTAATGCGTGTGTGCTATGGTTGTAATTGGCCCTGGTTCAGCATTATGCTGAGGAGCATAATGTTCCACAGCGCTGGTCATTCTGCCAGAGACCACAGTAGCTAGGTTGCGCCTCAGTCTGAAAAAAAAGATAAATACACGAATATTAAATGATTTGCCACTTTTAATGTTTAAAAACACTTAATGATTAAATAATTTAATCAGTGTTTAACTTATCAATTCATGTGTTATTGATCTTTTACAAAGACTTTTTTAGTATTATTCACCAACAAAAGTTAATTACAAAGTATTGTGTGAAACCGTACGAATCCTAAATTATATACTGAATCGGCTCCGGCCTGTCTTAATTACAAACTTTTCGGGCGTGATATTACGCGAATGGTGATCTTTTATCGTCAATACAATTCAATTATACTGAAAATTTAATCTTTTTACCAAGTTTATATCATTAAAACTCAAAATGTCTTTACTCATGTAGGTAAACAATTACACTTATGAATTGTCAAGTAAAATTAATTGTAAATTTACATTTACTACCAGTTCGCAAGTCAAGGGCGTAGAGCGGGTAAGAAGAACTGGCAAGAAACTTTCCGCCACTCTTTTTAATTGCCCAGTATTGTCATACAAATTGTTTGAACTGGAGTATTATTAACATTATTAAACTTATATTTTATTAACATACATATTATAGCTTTGTTTCTTAAGAAGGGTGTAGAATGGTACAGAAAGTGAAGGACAGATCAACACGGTGACATTTGTAGGAAGCCTTTGTCGAGATATAAGCTGTATTAGTCGTAATAATAATTAATAATGTAAAAAAATATCCTAGACTAACCACAGCAATGAGGGCTTATTTTAATTAATTTCTTTAATATAAATAATAGCCTTGTAAAAAAATTATTAATATCATAAATATACATCTTTTTCTCTGCAAAACGAAAATTCTTCTTCTACATGTGTGTATGTTATGGAAATATATCGATATATTTCCATAACATACACATTCTTCTTCTACATGTGTGTATGTTATGGAAATATATAGATGTTGTAATTAACCAGTTTTGGTCAACGCGTATACTTTAGTTAGCCCAAAAGACCAAAGGTCAACGGCTATATAGTTGTTCATATTTTATCTCTGGTCGTTACTTAGTTACGATAGACGGGTATAATTGTGTATAGCTACGGCGTAGCGCCGACACCCACACACATACATTCACAAAGAGTAGGGTACACTAATGCACATATCAAGCTGCGTAGCGTGGGCGTAGAGCACATTTTACTTTTACTATTCTGTTCATATTTACTAGGCGGCCGTAGCGAAAGAACATGATTTGGATCAAATACGTAACCAATATATTTGATCAAAAACACTACTAAAGAGAAAATCATCTGAGAAATGCTGTAAATAATACATGTCATAGCATTGGCATTACTGTCAGCTGCCATTGTCATTGTATGTCACACATAGCTTAAAAATTAACAACGTCAACGTCAAATCAGTTCAAACGGTTAATAAATAATACAAGTAATTTATTTCATTTGCCAATATAGTTAGATCTATAAATTTTAAACTATTCAATGGTCGATAGTAATAGTCATTCCATAATCATTATTACGATTAAAAACAATTTTTTGCACCTTAACCTTAAATTTGACACTAGTCCGTGACTTCCTTTCGACCATGTAGTCTGTTCGGGTTCATTCCGTGAAATTCCCCATAGTATAGCCGTGGAAATTCCCCTTTATCAGGCAGACCTACGCTCGCCAAAACAGCCCGATCTGAACTGTCGAGTCCCTTCAGGCCAACAGGAAACTAGTTCCTAAAAAAACAGTTAAACGGCCAATAAACTATTTTACAACGTCACCAATTTTAATAATTCATCTATTGGTACTGTTTTTGTTATTGCTCAGGTTATGCTTTCTAGGGATTGCTCAGGTTCTCGCTTGCTGCTTTGTCAACAACTTGTCCCCATTTATGCCTGCCAGTCGTTAGACAACAATATTCCTATCATTCGTCTTCTATATGTACCATAATTATTACCTTATAAAAAATAATAAAAAAGGAGTCCCTGTAGAAGAAAATTTATCTAATGCACAGACCATTTCCTCTCTATATTGCGATATCCTGTACGAGAAAAGCATCAACATTCACATCGACCTGAGCGCAACTCGCGAGCTTAAATTTTTAACTACTTCCCGTGCACTTTTACCCTATGGCCCAAGAGTATTAAAATGGAACGAAATTTATGTTAGTGAAAAAACTTGTATGATCGGCCTGTACGACTATGATTAATTAATATTAACAGAAATGTATAATGGAACGTGCATACTTAATTTAACATTCATGATTCATTACATAGTATTAATTTCAAGCCTCTCCTTCATTATGAATTTTTACGTAATTAACAATGGAAAATTCTAATGTGAAAATTCGCTGACGGATGAAATGAAATGAAAAAATGAAACAATTGTTTAAAAAAATAATTTCATAATTTCTTTGTAACGGTAATTTAGATTGTGTTTGCATATACGAGTATGTTATGGATACCGTGCTAATGGAACTGGTTACTGGCGTAGGATACATACACACATTGGATACTTATGTATTGTATATTTTTTAAGTTTTAGTACCAAATAAAAGCATTGTGGGGTTATTGGGTTTATTTGGTTGGGTGTTTCACTTGATAAAATCGTTAATAATAATAATAAAACCACTTTAATTCCATACTATCAAAATTTACATATCAGATGGGTATTAGTTTTGTACACTTAGGGTCTGTTTCACAATGTATGGATAAAGTACCAAATAGCTATGCAACACATAAATTATTTGTAAGATAAATTGTGCTATTTGACACTCATCGGACTCATAACTTATGATGGACTTTATGTGACGAATAGCGCTATCTGATAGTCGTGAACCCAACAATAGTGTTTATTCTACCAATAAGTAATAAATAGCTAATTGGGAACTTATGTAGAACTTATCCGTACATTGTGAAACAGACCCTTAGTTTACGTTAGTTATTGTTATTTCCTATACTTCGTGTTCTGCAGTATGGAACCCTTTTAAATAAAGGCCTCCTAAACTTACCATTTCGATCCGTTCTTTGCTTCCTCCATCCATTTCTAAACTAAATAATACCGTCAGCCTATCACTTTTGTGGTCTTCCCACGTTTCTTTTGGAGCTTTCAGCCCTTCAGCGAAAAAATGGGTACAAATTATTATTCTCCCCATCTCTATGGGTCGTATTTCCCACACGAACATCCCACTGCTTGGCCTTCATATAAGTCAAAGGTCTAAGTAGCAGTCAGTTATAGCTGTTAATATTACACATTAAAAACGAATTAAAATGTTATCTTAACCAAAGCTGTACTTAATAATAATTAATTTTGGGTCTTAGTTTAGGCACGTGTTGTATTGCCTTAGGTTAGAAAGCATTTGAAGCAATAACTGTTAAGCTTAGGTTTCCTGGAAAAGCGGTGCCGTTATCTAACGGCCGTAATGAAGCGTTGGATGACGTCACCCATACGTTGTCTATAAATAACATCGGAGTAGGTTTCCTAGAAGTGTCACCGTAACGTCATACAGCTGTGCTGTCATTTGCATGACGCCCGTCATAGTGGTGATAAACATTAGTTCAACGTTTTTCGCGTGTAGCGGTGCCCATATTTAATTAATACAATGAGTGGAAACGTGACTGGGACGAGCGTAATGACGGCCGTTATTAACAACCGTAAAATGACGGCCTTTAGTTATCGGTACCGCTTTTCTAGGAAACCTAAGCTTAAGAGTTGGGCTCAAGCCTGGAAATATACCAATAAAATAAAACTTATTTTTAATATAGGGAAAAAATGATACATAATAAGTATAAAACTACAACAACTCATTAATTTAATAAGAGTTTAAAATTGTTCACGAAAGCTCAGTACAGTAATAAGCTCATAATGCGCGCATTATTAAAGCCCTCAAAGACACTTTAATCGCCGCTTTTATCTGCCATACCTTCAATATAATTGGCTCCTCGTCCGACGAAAAAACAGTTTTCAAAAATGGATTCTGAAATTATATCGATTCTTACAGTTTTGCTTTGGTTACAGAATAGTTAATAAATCTTATTTTAACACTATTCATTAAGTGAGCGTTAGCTAGTAGTTTAGCGAGCTAATGACAAAGATTCGAGAACTGTACAATTGTGGGCCAATAAATGTTTCTCGTACAGTCGTCAGAATAATATAATACATTGGTCATACTCCAAAATTTACGACGAGTTTGTCACTATTTGCTTATATAATAAAATATGAACTAAGACTCTAAAATGATTGATTAATGTTATAATAAACTATAAATAATAGTTTTGACGTTATTACTAGTGAGTGCAGACTGGTGTAGGTTGACCGAGCTTTTAAATTAACCTATACTGTGATAACGTTATTGGCATTTTGTAGAGTCAAAGGTTTGCGCACCGCTTCTAGCTTTATTAACTATTATATTAAATTACTTGTATTTACACTGGTGAAACGAGATCAGTACTAAGGGTTTTAACTTGTTTAAAGATCTTATTTTTATGAGGATACATTTTAAATTGTATTTTTATAAACAAAGCCAAATAAAAAAGGCCTGCTAGATGTTTCTTGACAATTTTTATGATTATTGGAAAATAGATTCCTTCTGTGGCAATCAATCTATTTTCCTATAAATTATAGTTTTTCTTCACCGAGAGCTAAATCCGCACAAAACAAAGAAAACCACAGCCAGCATCTGAATACTGGGCGTTTAAGACGGTACTTCACTTCGGGCCATCGCTTGCAACTGCATAAAACGCAAATTATTCCCCACTCGGAGCAATGTTCTCACCTCTGGGCGGGAGCACCCCAGTACCAACTCATTCCACATGACCGTATTCAACGAAGTGCGATTCGAATCGTAAAGGCTGACAACGCACTCGCGAGCACGGCTTTGACACTCTCACCCTCTGTTCTATTAAAAAAAACAAGGCCATATACTGATTGGAAAAATACTACGCTCACCATTTAAAAGTAGACGCTCGAATACTGAATTGTTATTTCATCACGTACCCGTTCACTTAGGGAAAAAGTTGGAACTTTTGAAATCTAAGCAACTTGCTTTAACGATATTCTTTCACACAATTTTATAAACTAGGGCGAATTTAATATTGTAGTATTCGCACTGAGCGGGTAGATAGGATCATTTTTATTAGACATAAACCTAATTTTATTGAGGTATGTTTACTGAATTCGGAGCACATTCATATTGCCGTATTATGGTATTTTTATTGTATTTCGTAGACAAAAATTTGGTTTAGTCTAATAAAAATGCTTTAACTGTTATTAAGGGATAAGAAATTGAATTGGTTTATGACCACATTTTACTCTTAAAAATTTATAAGGTTTTGTAGGACGCAGGCAAAAGGTAGGTTCAGTATCTAACAAATTAATCTGTGTTAAACATTTTTTAAGTAATATTACATCCAAATAAAATTTTATTATATATATAATAAAATTTTATTTGGAACCATCGTTGCAAGAAATTATAAATAGTAACATATAAAAAAATCAGTGCCGCTACAACCTCTTTTAGGTCTTGGCCTCAGATTTCTGAATCTGTTTCATGATCATTTTTTTAATCTAATAGGCAAGTAGGTGATCAGCCTCCAGTGCCTGACACACGCCGTCGACTTTGGGTCTAAGACATGTCGGTTTCCTCATGATGTTTTCCTTTACCGTTCGAGCAAATGTTAAAGAAAGTCCATTGGCGCACAGCCGGGGATAGAACCTACGACCTCAGGTATGAGAGTCGCACGCTGAAGCCACTAGGCCAACACTGCTCAATAGTAACATATACAATACACAAAAATCCTTTAAGTTTTTTAATTGTTAGATATAAATGTTTTCTTTATTGTTTCTATTAGCTTTTCCCATTTAAATTTAAATAACCTCGCTACGTAATGAAACGTGGTTTTATACATTCCACCGGAAATAAATAAATTAAATTTACAAATTCGATTATAGACATAATTTTTTTCTTGTTTGTTGTAAAGTTTTAGTTTCGTTTTTATTGTATTTTTACCTCTTTAAATTATAAGGAATTGTCAATGTTTGAATATATAAAATGACAATTGACATATACTATTTATAGACAGCAAATCCGCCAAATTTTAACAAAATGCTTGATGTGAACTGGCATAGAATTATTGGTATTAAATACAAAAACGTTTTATTACTTTTAATAATTTATTCTTTACCCGAATCAACAGTTTTTGATTTTGTTCTTCGCACTTATCCCCAATCATATTTCAAATTATTCTTTGAACAGCAGCATATAAGACCCATACAATATCCAATGTTTTTACAAAGACAGCGATAACAGATACCTTCGGACGTTTTTTATTCAATATGCTAACAAAATTTATTCATTTCCATATTGTTACTCAGTAGAAGCTTTCGGTCTTCATATAATAATCGAAATTGTTTTCACTGGGCTTAAATTTAGTACATATAAAATATTTTTTTATTAATGGGCATTGGGCTAGTTTGTCTTTGTCCAAAATATGTTAAAAGCACAACCCTCTGTAAGACTTAGAGAGGTCAGACACCTATGTTCAACGTAACAGTCTTTCTTCAGCGATACAATAGGTATAGTAATTTCTACGTGAGAGTATTAACCACTTGGTCGGTCAGAACCCAATAGGGAGGGAGAAAACACTACAAATGTATTATAAATTTACGCTCCGACAGGGCATTGAACCCTTGATGTGACGTTGCATTTACGGAACTGCCTTACTACGCCAATAAACCAATTCTCAACGTGAAACCTGTCATAAATCTATTCGCATTCGTAATTAGTATTTGTTTCAGGGAAGGCAATCCAAGCCTGCGGTAAAGCGCTTTACATAAACAAATAAAAAGGTCTTGAAGATAAAAATATTATGTAATTTGTCGGAAATTTCATTATTCTCGAAACGACGTAATAGAATCACAACTATTTATATACTATTTATATCAACTTTTATGAATGCAATAAAACGATTTCATTTTTCTTTGAATCGTATATTTAAGATTATGAGAAATTTAGATATTAGAAAATTTACGGCTTATACGCGTTTATTAGAATTTTACGTGTGTGTGATGTCTGCTGTTACACACGAAACGTAGGACAGACTCATTTTCTTAAATTCAAAATAACTACTTAGTTACTTAAAATTAACTAATAGAGAATTAACGACGTTTAATAGGATATAAGTCTATAACAAGGCGAAAGTGGAAGGAGAGATTCAAACCACATTACCAAGCAAGCTGTCGACTGGAATCCTCAAAAGGAAACGTGGACGCCCAAAACAGACCTGGCAACGAAACATCATGCAGAGGCTAAGGAAGCTGGAATGACATGGAGTGAAGTTTTGAGAGCAACACAAGACTGATCAGGATGGATGCCCTCTGGGGCAGAGGGAAATATGACTTTAAAGAAGAAGAATAGGATTAAATGGCTTTACATAAATTAAAGTCAATATCTATATATATTCTTAAAGGTTATTATTATTATTATTATTTACTTAACACACTGGCAGCTTTTAATAAGCTGATTCGCGTGTATTATGGGATTTGGAGAAACTAATCCAGTCTATTTTTAAAGGTGTTCACAGATGGTGCACTGATCACACTTTCCGGAAGCCTATTCCAGTCGGCCACTACACGGTTTGGGAGAAAGTTCTTTAGGGAATTTGTGTTGTGTTGAGTGGTCTTAAGTTTTAAAGAACTACCCCTCAAATGTGTATTTTCACTTAAAATAAAGAGCTTCTCAATTCCTGGAACATTTTAGTGGCCAGTGAGGATTTTATAGGTTTCAATGAGATTTCCTACAGGTTATACATTAACCATAATAAGCACAGCAATTTAAATAAGAAGCATTCTCATATAAGGTCTATTTATAAGATTGTATAAAGAAAATTGAATTGTTGTATTGAAAGCTTCCCAAATGTACAATTCAGGCTTCGAAACAAAGACTTATCAGTATTCAGCGTAACATCGTTATTCCACTTTCTTTTATTGACAAAGAAAATACTCATTTGCAACGGAGTTGTGAGTTAAAATCCTGACACCCTCTTTTAGGAAATTACCATAAATTTTATTTAGTACGTACTAAGATTTCTCACAGTGATTGAACTGATATCAAAAAGTATTCAGTTGAACACACTGTTGATAAGATTTTATGTGTGTTCACGTCGGTTATTTTTGTAGGATTGAATAAAGTTACAATTTCAATTTCAAAACATTACAGAAGACTAAGACTGTTAATGAACCTAAGTTTAAGAATTGTCAGCCTAATATTACTTATTAGCTATAATAATTGAATAGGCTAGATTGTATTGGATTATGTACAATCTGAAATGTAGGTTATTTCATTTCCCCGATAAATTGGAAGGGTTCAATGATCTTAAACGATTTGCAATATTTGATTCAAGTCTGTTAACAACATTTTGTATGTAGTCAAAATACAATGGATAGTTACCATTGACATTATTTACAAAAGAAGTTACCGCTTTGTGTTATGCGCGCACCGTGACACAAAATTAACAGAATGAAGTTGCCCACGGAAGATGCTACGGCATTGAACATAATTTAAAAACAACATTAGAATAATAATAGAATTTATGTTACATTTAATGTAAGAGAATACTAATCAATATTTATTTATTTAATTTTTCAAATGTAAACTGACCTTTATTGACTATAATGACTCCTTTTCCAGTCTTTGATTATTTAATTGTAATTAATTATTTGCATGCAATCTAAAACTATTTTTAATAATGCCAAAGAAGTATAACTTCTTACGCGTATAATTTATGTTCTTTTGTAAAAAAAACAATTTCTTAAATCTCGCAAACTTGTCAACTGTCAAAAATTTGTCTCAGAATTTGACGCATCTATACGAGTAAGTCATAATTATTGTCTTCGTTTTATGGGGTATATTATTTCTTGTATACTAAAGAAATGTAATTGGCGTATTAATTAGCATAATAGTAAGTAAAATTCACAAAGTTTGTCGACCGCGACACGCCCTCGTTAACGCCCCTGTTTCAGTGAACCCTTGACTTTTAATGTAAAACTTTCCGAACATTTCCCAAAAATTCTTTGACGAAGGTGATGAAGGATGTGGATCTTTTATAACTTAATAAACATAATCAATCATTATTAATTAACGGTGAATACGCCGTTAAGAAAATATTTAAATAAGTTACAACTGTAATAAAAAAAAATATGCCTATATTTCTTAAAGCAGCCATTACATAATTATTATTAAATCGGTATCGGATCAAAAAATAAAATTATACTACGATGCAGCCGATTTGATAAAAGTCTCAAAAAGCTATCGGAAAATACTAGTTTTTGTGGAACAAATCGTTTGAGTTCGACTAATAAAGCTTAGGATTCCTAGAAAAGCGGTGCCGTTAACAGACGGCCATCATTTTACGGTTTTTAATAACGGCCGTCTTTACTTTTTAACATAATGCAAAAAAACATCATTTCCACATACACAGACTATAATTTATATTTATTTGATATATTTTAGCCTATATAGTCCAGTCAGTCAAGACAATTAATTCATTATAATTCCAAAAGTTTTCAAATTTTGATGTAAGGTCGGGAGTGGTATTAAAACAAACTATAAAATTTTGCAACCTGCTCTGCGGTCCGGAATATTGTTAAAAATAAGTTTTGGTCGTGAAAATAATTCCAAAAGTTCTGCAAACTTGGGGAAGTTTTCGATATAATATTTCATATCACGTATAAAATTTGCAACCAACCAAAGTGTACGGAACATTTTTTGTTATTAAAAATTAATGTTTTTCTTTATTAAACTGAAGGAAAACGTTCCAAAAGTTCTGCAAATTTGACAGATATATCGAAAATAAAATAAATAACAAAAAATGTTCCGTACACTTAGGTTGGTTACAAATTTTATACGTGATATGAAATATTATATCGAAAACTTCCCCAAGTTTGCAGAACTTTTGGAATTTTTTTCACGACCATACAGCAAAAATTAATTTAATTGCAATTTTAACAATGTTCCGGACTGCGGACAAGGTTGCAAAATGAGATTTATTGTCGTCCCAATGTACCATTCACTTGACCGAAGTTTGAAAACTTTTGGAATTATTATCAAATTTTCGATTTCGAATGTCTATAATGACTGGTCTAATATTACTTCCTTACCTTATTCATCTCGAATCGAATTTCGAATCCCTTTATTAAGAAATATTTTGTTTTTACTAGTTGCGTCGTTTTAAATGTAGTCATTTGTGGTGAGTTGACCTTTACCGCGGCTCATATATTGTACGATAAATAAGTTGCAAGCCTACAATACTCGAGTTCCATTAAGCATTCAGAGGGACGGACAAATTAAACGACACTTGAAAGCACTTCATCAACTTACTATAAGCCTTGAATTGAATGTTTGGTCCTTATCTATAGAACTAACTGAACGTGACGAAACATTCTACAACTTTATTTACTTATTTCCGTGGCGCTTCAGTTATGTATCCTTACATTAGTTGAGTTACATATATATATTTTAGTAAATAATTAGTTTACAAATGTTAGCCATCATCGCACACATGACACCAGAAATATGCCCATGCACAACATGGAGCCTTATTTATTGTAATACAATATTCTTGATAATGTCAAATTCACTTGTTTTGAAGCGTAACTTAGATTTATTACCCTTAGATGAGCCAAATTAGTTTTTGTTAGCGTCGCAACCCCCACTACTTTTAATTTTATATTAGATATAAGCTAATGTTTTAAACGCCAATTGTTACCCAGTTTCAAACAAAGAGTTTTATTTAATCACCATACAACAACCGACACCAAACTTAGATCGTGTAATCCATTTTATACTGTACAAGTTAAAACATTTTTATGTGTAATGTTGGACCACCTTATCCTTGACCTATTTCGAAAAGGTTTCCGCAATGCGATCTTCGCCTCTCATCTTTACCTCGTGTTTGACATCTATATACAGCTTTCAATGGAATTTGTTACCTTAGAAACGATGATTAACAGTCAGTCCTAACCAGATATAACCGAAGTTAACTGGATAGAAAGCTTTTTAGTAAATATTTAAATAACTTGGCCGTAGATCGAATTGGGAGCGTCTTTTATCTCCCTTTTTAAAACCAGTCGTAATAGATAGGGATTGAATTTAAGGTAAATATTTTTTATAATTAATCTACCATAAAAATTAGTAACTTGTATTTTTGAGAAAATATTCAACGCGAATCTCAAATCCACTCTTTAAGTTAACACAACGCGATCAAAACGTTGAATCCATTATTAAACTTACAATGTGAAACTTGATCGTGGGCGTATTTGGAAACGGAGAAAAACGTTCAACAACTTTTGGTAACTGCCCTGCGATTCTGTAACTCACTTTTCGAACTCACACAGCGGTTTTCGCATCGGCGGTCGCTCTCAAATCAGTCGTGAAGCAGTCATTTTATGATTTGGCATTCTGAAAAGGTGGGAGCTTGTAGTTTATTGTTTATCAGAATGCCAAATCATAAAATGACTGCTTCACGACTGATTTGAGAGCGACCGCCGATGCGAAAACCGCTGTGTGAGTTCGAAAAATGAGTTACAGAATCGCAGGGCTGTGTAGATGTTGCGAACGAACGGTCTCATAAAGCGGGCCATAGACGGACCGCATGTTGCAGTCAAGACCGACTGCAATATGCGGTCGCCGCACGGCGATCTGCAGTTTCCATACTAAATTAATATTCGCAATACACGGACCGCTCGAGCAGTTCCTGAGCAAACCGCATATTGCAGTCGGTCTTGACTGCAACATGCGGTCCGTCTATGGCCCACTTAACACAAAACTGATGATCGTACCCGATTGCCTGCCTGCAAGGATAATAATCATTTTTGTTTCTTTTATTTAGCTCATTAAATCAAAGAATGATAGGTAGCTTAAATCGATTTATTTGTAGATATTTCAAGAGATAAAATAAACGCTAAAATGCAAAGGACATTGACAGATACAGAAATGACATTAACACTTAGAACCACAATAAGTGGTATAGACTAAAAATAGATTAAGTCTGTCTATCCCTAATTTTTTTTATTAATTTTATGGCCTGGTAACACACACACCTTTAAGCCAAGTCTTATTTTCGGTCACTAAATTTCACTTATTTTTCTTCATTTAATTTCACATGATATTCTTATTCTAACGTTCCACTTGTTATCTTAAATCTTCCCTACGGTTGTCTATCCCTAAACAAAGGTAACTATAAATTATACATACATTTTAGTTTATGGAACTACGGCATTATTAACGCTTCAATAAACGCGTATGAAATATATTTATAGTATTATAGATGTATGCAATTATGTGGTTGTGAGGTTTTCATTGTTCATTCGATTTGAGGTTATGTTAGAATTAATACATTCGAAGAACAATAATTAGGTTAACGATGTTAATCGCTTAAATACAAATATAATTATTATTATGACAATTTTCATACATATTTTTTAAATTCAGAACATAAATCTGTTCAGATGTTTTTCTCTTCTGGGAATGATTGTAAGGTGACAGGTGTCATGATCAGATTTAACGTCATGCAGTGACAGCTGAAGTTTTTGTTATTAGCGTATATTTGCTTGGAAATTGTATTTTGTATTACTCGATACATTTTTGTATAATACATTTTTTCCGGCCGAATCAAATTATAGACAATTAATAACGCGTTTCATTCAATACATACTGTATTAGCATAAATAAGAAACAAAATCGTTATTTCAGGTAAAACTGTAGCACTGCCTAAAAAGTCAATTTGTATACTATATGTATTTGTTTATAAGATATACGGGTAATAAAAAAAAGTGTGTGTGTACAAAGTACACATGTCAGAAGTGAAACTTCAGTGGTAAACTAATCTTGAATTGTTGGTCATATTTATACAAATCTAAAAGTTTAGATTTCCGATACTTAGAGGGACGGAAAAAGGAAGATATGTTAGGAATTTAATGAATTTAATTGTCATTTAAATAATAAATAATAAATAATAAATAATAAATAATAAATAATAAATAATAAATAATAAATAATAAATAATAAATAATAAATAATAAATAATAAATAATAAATAATAAATAATAAATAATAAATAATAAATAATAAATAATAAATAATAAATAATAAATAATAAATAATAAATAATAAATAATAAATAATAAATAATAAATAATAAATAATAAATAATAAATAATAAATAATAAATAATAAATAATAAATAATAAATAATAAATAATAAATAATAAATAATAAATAATAAATAATAAATAATAAATAATAAATAATAAATAATAAATAATAAATAATAAATAATAAATAATAAATAATAAATAATAAATAATAAATAATAAATAATAAATAATAAATAATAAATAATAAATAATAAATAATAAATAATAAATAATAAATAATAAATAATAAATAATAAATAATAAATAATAAATAATAAATAATAAATAATAAATAATAAATAATAAATAATAAATAATAAATAATGTGACGGTAAATTTTTTTCCAACGCCGATAAAGAAGTTTGACTTCAAAATCTTTGTTTTTAAATATTTATTTTATAAATGTTACAATAAAATTAAGTTTTGCCACGTTTCTTAATTTGAAAAAGACACAAGAGTGACAAGGACAAAACATTAAATCACTAATCATGGAAAGAAAGCGTCGACAAATGCGTTCTCTAATTCAACGTACCAGTTAGGACTGAAGTTTTCTCTCAAATATACCACAAATTTATTAATATCGTTAGATCTAAACATCACTCCTTTGGGATAACTATCCCATCCACAATCTGATGTTTATTTGTGAACGTTTATTTACGTTCGCTAAGGGATTTCCCATGTTATTTGGACTAAATAGAAAAATCTGATAAAAGTAATTGAAAAATAAACATTAAACTGACTTATTTTCAAGTACTTGGTATTTTGTGTTAAAGTCGGCCTTTATATTAAATTATTCTAAATATTTGCAACAGATACGCATTCAAATATTTTCATGTATGTAATGGGTAAAAGACAAAGAGTCTTTTTTTAATATGAACTTAATAAGAATAATACAACACGTATTTCATAACATATGTTATGCATTCAACTTTGATCTATTTTGAGCCTATTTATAGCATATTTATATATTTTGAGCATACATTTTTAAATAAATACCGTATACCTCTCAAAAAAAGATAAATAATTTTTTTTATGATTTTTCATCAGTATTGCTACAACCCTTGATCTCGAATTGCTGTATATATTTCGTGATCAAAATGTTTTTCTTATAGACAAATAGTTCTGTGTCTGACAGACGCCGTCGACTTTTTGGGTCCAAGGCTTGCTTGCTTTCTTGATGTTATATACTGAAAAGCGTATTGCTGGTGTACATACCCAGATCGAACTTACGACCTCAGGGATGAGAGTGCCATGCTGAAGACACTATCCCCAACACCGCTCATGCCTAACAGAATAAGAAAGACTTTGAAGAATACTTTTACACTCATTTAAAATAAATAGATTAATATAAACTTTACTGACTCTATTATTCTGTAATGTTAAGTATTAAGTACTAATCAACATTTTAACATATTATTAAGCTATATTCTTGAAACTATAACAAAATATTAAAACATTACGTATAATAAACATCTATAAAGTTGCTTGCTCTAATGCTTGCTACAATCTGCAAGCTCATTATACATTACAAATTAAAATTAACACAGCCCCGAGAGTGTATTAAACGCTAAGTAACTAAACTTGTGAAAATGCGTTCCGGTTTCCAAGTAACATTAAGTGAGTTAAAGTTAAAGTTGCTACTTTACTTAGAGAAATGCTTTTAAATATTGTAATACTAGCAGAGCCGACAGACGTTGTCCTGCATGATATTTCAAGCGATTAGTATATTAAACAAAGTATGATAGTACCGACTGCAGCGCCATCTGCTGGGCTGATTTGTGAATCTAAACCATCCAGGGCGTCACCCAAACTGTATGAATTGTATGGTGGTTAAGTATTCTTAAATTTTCTAATTTTCTGCGCAATTTTCTTCTTAATTTTTATAAGAACCTTCTTCTGACAATAACAAACAACAAAAAAGAATTAGCGAAATCGGTCCAGCCGTTAACGCGTGATGCCATGACCAAGGGAAATAGGGATTCATTTTTGTATATATAGGCTAGCTGCCCCCGCGAACTTCGTTTCTCCTTAATGTGATGTTACTTACCTCTTTAGTACATACCAACATGGATCATTTTGCTATGCTACCCCAGAGACTGTTCGGTTTTCCGGAATAAAATCTTTTTAGGTTATTCTGTGATTTTTTCTGTCTATAAACCTCAGAGATCAAGTCATATTTAACAAATACAAAATAAAGGTTGATCGTAGAGGGGTGAAAATTAAGGGTTGTATGTATTTTTGTATGTTGGATAATAAAAAAAATAAAAATTTAGGGGTGAACCACCCTCAACATTTAGGGATTTGAAAGATAGATAGCCTATTCTCAGACTTACTGAATATGCATAAAAAACTTCATAAAAATCGGTCGAGCCGTTTCGGAGGAGTATGGGAACGAACATTGTGACACGAGAATTTTATCTATTAGATATTCTGTTCTTAAATTAACTATGTACCTAATGAGTTATAAGGCATATTATAGGCAATATAATTCAATATAATAAAGTTGAATAAGCCTCACGAGACAGTCACGTAGTTTGCTAACTAATAAATATTATTTCTTTGTTTTAATACAGTGAGCAGTGTTGGCTTAGTAGCTTCAGCATGCCGAAAGTCAAGTCAAAGAATTATTTATTCATATAGATAACCAATATACACTTATGAACGTCAAAAAAGAATGCGACTCTCATCCCTGAGGGGGTGCGTTCGATCCCCGGCTGTGCACCAATGAACTTCTGTTTATGTACGCATTTATTACTAGGTGTGTGTCAGTCACAGAAGACTGATCACGAAGAGATACAGAAATCTCAGGTCCAATAGTGAAAAACCAAACTTTTAGATATCTTCTTCTAGAGACGTGTCGTTTCGAAGGTTGGCTATCTTCTATGCTAATTCTAAACAATGATTTGGTGCCAAATCGATTGCCATAATAAGAATCAACTATTAAAATTTTCAATTATTAGAATTCTATGTATAAATTTAGTAATTCTCGATTTCAAAACCAATTCATTACAAAACCTATGGATGGCTAGCTAGGTGACACAGAAATGTGTGCAATGTGCATTGTGCATGTTCCATTTAAACACTTCACACCTAAGTGAGCTTTGAAGAATTCCTGCCCTGCGATTCTGTAACTCACTTTTCGAACTCACACAGCGGTTTTCGCATCGGCGGTCGCTCTGAAATCAAATGAAAAGGTGGGAGCTTGTAGTTTATTGTTTATCAGAATGCCAAATCATAAAATGACTGCTTCACGACTGATTTCAGAGCGACCGCCGATGCGAAAACCGTTGTGTGAGTTCGAAAAGTGAGTTACAGAATCGCAGGGCTGGCCTCGAAGGGCTTATTAAATAATGAAAAGTCTGGATGTAGCACTACTCTATATTATTTGCACGTTACAATCAAGTTAAAAAGAGAAATGTCAAGTGGGTACGTCCGTACCCAAGCGTAGCGAAAAGGGATGTGAGCGCTGAGTGCCGATAGTGTTGACATAGGTAAAATATTAAATTGTGTTAGTGTTGCCAGCAACATACGGGATTCGATTTTAAAACTCTCGATGTTACATATTGAACCTACAACAAACCTCATTGCAAATATCTATTAAGTACTAGCTGGCCTGGCGAACATCGTACCTAACAATCGATTCTTTATTTTTTTTAAACACTTATTCTGCTATTCGGGACACCGGTCTAGCTAGTAAGATAAAAAAAAAGTTGATATGTCAACAAATACGTTATGTCAAAAAATAAAAATTTACCTTCCCGGAAACCCTCCACTAACACTTGAACTTTATGATATGTTATTAAAGTTTAAATTGACTTAAGTATTATTACGAATCTTTTGTATGGGAATATAGAAAAGTGTTGTTTTTAATCTTTTTCATTCAATTTTTCTCTCCGTAAGAACCATCCTCGTACTTCAAGGAATATTATAAAAAAAAGAATTAGCAAAATCGGTTTTGCTGCTCTAGAGATTTGCGCTTAGCAACACATTCCGCGATTCATTTTTATATTATAGATAGTATTTTAACCACCTCCGACCGTAGTCTAAAGCATGAAAGACTTTTAAAATCGGATTTTTTGCGAAAATCAACCATACTCGTACAACATAGGAACTGATGTATATCAGTTTTCCTAGATAATTTGAATCCATGTTAGCCTCGAGTTATAGCCCGATAAAAGTTAACGACACATCAACGCAATATTTAATATAGCACCAATAAATTCCTTCATTGAGATTTTATCACTTAATATTAGATTGTAGCAATATAAGTACATTATTTTTGATCCGCAGGGACTTCGTGTGCGTTTAATTGAAATGGGATATAATTACTTAACATTTTTATTACTGTATTACTAAGCATAAGATACAACATATTCGACTATTCGAAGTAATATTCTAGTATTTGTTATGATGCACTCATTTGGAGGAATGTTAATATACAAGGTGCACATCGTGACAAATAAGTTTAAGTTTAAAATATCGTTACATTTTAAATAGGCCAACACAAGAGTTGTGGTCTAGTGGTTTCAACGTGCGACTCTAATCCCTGAAGGTTCAATCTCCGGCTGTGCACCAAAAGATTTTCTATCTATGTGCGCATTTAACACTGGCATGCTTTAGATAAATAGTCCACGGTGTGTGGTCGGGCACAGGTTAATAACCAACTTGCCTATTAACTAAAAGGTTGTAGCGCTATTGGTATATCTCTATATATATAAAATTCTCGTGTCACAATGTTCGTTCCCATACTCCTCCGAAACGGCTCGACCGATTCTTATGAAATGTTTTATGCATATTCAGTAAGTCTGAAAATCGGCTACTATCTATATTTCAAACCCCTGTGATAAGGGATGTCCACCAAAGTAATTTTTTTATGACACAGCATACAAAAATACATACAACCCTTAATTTTCATCTACCCTCTACGATCAACCCCTATTTTTTATTATGGTACATAGTTATTTTTATTTAACTAAAAAAATGTTTCCTAGGAATAATATACATGGCAAAACGACGCGATGTTTGCCGGGTCAGCTAGTAATTATCTATGATTTATCGAGGGTTTATATATGTCACCGAAAAATTGTAAACACCGTTAGATTGTAATCTATCTGGCGAGATTGTAAACTGTCGAAAGATTGTGAACCTCAACGAACTGCTTACAATTAAACGTATTATTATTCGGTACATTGTAATCTATCGAAGTGAAACCGTCAAATTGTGAAACGGATCGCACCTCGCGCGCTGATTGGTTGAACACAATATGCCCCGCGCCACCATATTTGTTTGTTAATTCGTTTGTTAGATAGATTACAATCTAACGGTGTTTACAATTTTACGTTAACATATATATATATATAATCATAAGATGCAGATTTTTATATTTCGTCGTATTTTACTTTTATGAACCTATTATTTTTCATACTGTCCAATAGCCTATTGTGTGAAACAGAAAGGATATAGGAAACTCAAGCTATTTTTATCCTACATAGACGCAACAGCTAGCTTGTAAATTCACTGAATCCTAATTGATGACACACCAATTACGCAGCACCAGGGTCTAACGAAATGTGGAATTAAAGTGGTATTGTCAAAGGGCTTTTGCTGTCATGGTAAAATGAGAAATGACAAACGCAAACTGCAAAACCGACCCCTAATTTACATATTTAATCATGAATATAAAATGTAGTGTTTTAATAGAACGAAACGTTTGTTTTGTTTTACTAATATTATTTCATTTATCTATGAAATGAAGTGAATTATTAAAAGAATGTTAAGACTATTATTTATTGTAGCTTTTTAAATTTTCATTAGTAAAATGTCTTTAATTGACTGTTTTATTATAACGATTCATTTGTTTTGTTTTACTTTTATAAAATAATAATACTAAGCATTTCCTTTATCTCTCAAATGAGGTTAATTTTTTAAAGAATGATACCGACTAATATTTATTATAGATTTTAAATATTTCTTTAGTGAAACGTTTTAAATCGTCTGTCTTTGTAAATACTTTCGAAGAAAATAGTACATTTATGTTGATAGGTAATATAAACCACTCATCAATTTCACTAGCGGAATATGTAATACCTAGAAATTGTTAGTGTACATTTATGACAGTTTCTCGGAATACTTGATAAATTAGCATCACAATACAATTTTCCTACAGACAATATTTTTACATGAATATTACAAAGGTACTGCAATAAATATACAGATTCGAGACAAATTCGATTAGTTAATGCTATGATAGAAATCTATAATTAACAATTTCATCGCGATAATCTCAGGAACTGCTAGTTCGAATTGATTAATTTTGTGTTGTATATTATTATTATGTATATAAACACACTAGCAGCTTAATAAGCTGATGCGCGTGTATTTTGATATTTGGAGAAACTATCCAATCTATTTTTAAAGGAGTTCAGAGATGGTGCACTGATTACACTTTCCAGTCGGCCACTACTCGGTTTGGGAGAAAGTTCTCTAGGGAATTTGTGTTATGTTGAGTGGTCTTAAGTTTTAAAAACTACCCCTCAAATGTGTATTTTCACTTAAAATAAAGAGCTTCTCAATTTCTGGAACATTATTGTGGCTAGTGAGGATTTTATAGGTTTCAATGAGATTTCCTCTTAATCTCCTACTTCCTAAATCAGTAAGGTCAAGTGCTTTTAGACGCTCATTGTAAGATTTCTTCCTGAGTGACCTGATAATTTTTGTGGCTTTTCTTTGAACCCTATCATATATAGTATATTATATATTGGATTTTTATCATAGACATCATAGGTTACACAGTCTCTAGCCTCCGCAAAGCACAGCTAATCTTACTAGAATTTAAAGAACCCTTAAAACTTCGCAATAAGTTTATTTAACTGAAGAAACCAATGAATACCATTCGTGAAAAAGTTTGTTTATTATATTTTCTGACTTATTTATTATTCATTAGATTCGTAGACTTCTATATGAATAGGGCTGTGTCTAATGTAAAACTAGTTGACGGATTAATGAAATATTCGTATGGAAAAGCCAACAAAGAATCATACTCCTGTCAAGCGCAAATCGCTTGGAAAAATTCAATGGTTAATACAAAATAAATTTTCTTTTTCCTATAGAAATACACTTTGATTGATGGAGTGATGTAAAAGATGCATTAATTATAAATTTATGTTTACAAAAATACGATACATGGAACATTAGTTTGATAACTTTGTAATAGTCTACCTTGTCACAAAAATTGATTATTTTGTTATTCAATTTAACGCCCACTTTAGATACTTAATATATCACTAGTTATTTTGCTATTGCGATAATAATTTGTGTTGTATTGAAGTTTTATATAATTTTAATAAACCCTGTGGGGATTTAAAATAACGTATCAATCGACAGTCGACAATAAAAACTTATGCATAAATTATTTTTTGTTGAAAAATGTTTTCTACTTAAAAATTATAAAATCTTTATTAATTACACTAAATTATGCAACAATAGAATACGGTTTTATTAATAAACATGAGTACCAAAGCATCAAGATCCTTTGAGTTTTCTGAAGTTTTGCTCGAGGTTGGTCAAAAATAATTGTCTCTCTGATTGAAAACGGCACTATTGCTTATCTAGTTTTCTTACTTGTCCGGATTAATACGCTTGTATTGACAAAGTTGCGCGTGCCAAATTCCATTTACAAACTTTATCAATGTTCACTTAGAGAAACTATTGACGAAGACACAAGTTTATGTTCACTTTGTACAGTAGTTTGCCATCAAACAGATCGTAAACTATAAAGTGATAAAGTTGTAGTGGACTTGTTGCTTGTGGTGCAACATTTCGCGACATATCAACTCTACATGAATTGATTGGAACTTTTTTAATGAAGTAAACTATACAGAACTTCAACAGTTAATAGTCAAGGATGGACCAAATGAGAATTTAAAACAGTTATCTGTTTTTTTTTTAATGGAATCTCGCTGTTGGCCTTAAGAGTCTTTACAGCTGGGCGTTTTCCCTCAACCAGCACAAAGGCGTCACTAGCGAGACTCGAACTTCAGCTGCAGCCGTCGCGGGATGGTAATTCGCTTGTGCGCAAGGGTGCTCACTGGAGTGAGCGAAGTACAAAGTAAAGTACCTGGAAAACAGTACCACTAAGTTTGAAGAAAGTTTTCATTCCTACAGCGGTCCTTCCATAAATAATTATTAATAGTTTAAATCCCATATACGAAACCAAATTTAGCGTCAAAACTTAATAAAATTAATCTCATTATTTTCTGTTCTTAAGTGTACGATTCTCAACCTATTCTTACTTTGTACGGTAAGGAAAAATATCGTTAACGACATGTTTTAGACCTAAAAAATCGGGATCAGAGGTAGAAGGCAGATCCACACATATCTTTTAATGTATAGTATTTATATTTGTTTTTAATTTGGCTTTAAGTTTGTGTATCTTACAGTTTCGCAGAGCTATCTCCAAAATTTTACAATAAGTTTCCCGTTTTGTTCAATCATATAAATTTATTGTAAGACTTCTATTAGTTAATAATATATAAATACTAGCTGATTAGACAAACGTTGTTTTGCCATATATATTATTTCTAAGAAACATTGTTTTAGTTCAATAAAAATAACTATCTACAAAAATAAAAAAATTGGGGTTAGTCGTAGAGGGGTCTAAATTTTATATGTTGTATCATAAAAAAATAAAAACAAAAAAAGAATTTTGGTGTGGACACCCCTCATCACTTAGGGGTTTGAAAGATAGATAGTAGCCAATTTTCATACTAAATATTCATAAAAAATTCATAAGAATCGGTCGAGCTGTTTCGCAGGAGTATGGGAACGAACATTGGGACACGAGAATTTTATTTATATAGAGATAAAGAATACTATATTCTTGTTTCTTTATTGATGCAATATTTTGTTGTATTACTCGTTGGAAAACCTTTTTTTATAAATAACTAAGACCTATACAAAATCCTAGCGCCATTGTGTATTTTCTATAAGTCATAGTATAGTATAGATATCTCACATAGTATAAGTTTAAGCTTAGACTTAAACTTACCAAAATCTACATAATCCAGCGATGGAACTGGATTTTCATTCATAAATACAATTTATACATTGGATTACTCGCATTGTCAGATCTAGCAAAATGTGAAAGGCACACACTAAACTAGAAGTTTTAAAAGTTAGCGATGCGAACGCTGAATACCGAATCAGTTTCAATATCAAATCAATCTCACGAACTTACCAAAGTTGGCATCACAGCGATTTTCAACATGCTTTATTAAATAATACTTTTACAAAGTTATGTATTCATTATTGACGAATACTGTATCAGTACAGAAAATTTAAAGTGTGATTTCAACTAACATTTTAAAGTTGTAAGAGGCGTTTCAATAACTGTTATACATTCCTTCCTATTTTTATTCCTTCTGCCCAAACCAACCTAGGAGTTCAGGCACCTCTCGTTCGAATTCATCACGATTTTAACAAATTGAACACAGCTTATCCGGGGCTGCATATATTCGGTAGTGGGCTGATCGGTTTTAGAGAAAGCATTGTGGGGTGCCTTTCTCAAACCTAATTTCGCTGTTTTGCTGATGATTTTTATTTTTTTTCTTCTTAGTGCCCACAAATTTCTGTAATTTTATTTTATTTTATTGTGTGCTTGTATTATCGTATATGTTTTAATTGTATTTTTTTTAATTTCTATTTAATTTTTTTTTTGAGAAACTAATGCTTACATTAATTGTCACACATTTTAGATGTAAGATTTTGAAAAATAATTAGTAAATTTAGGACTGTGTGTGATGTCGTAAGCTGAATAACTTAATAAATAAATACATACCCAAAATATCAAATTATGTAATTCGAGACGCGGATAAATGGGACGGCGTGGGCGCAGATAATTCATTAGCACTGTGCACATAACAATAATATAATTAATTAGGTTTTAAAGGTCGCTAACAGTAATTATTACCTTAATTTTCCCATGTAGTTTACTAAATATAACCTTTGAGCTATTTCAACTACATTCGACGAAAAGTGGCAGGTAGAAGGAGACCTGGTCGCAGGCGCACGTCTTGGTTAAAGAATCTTCGGTAATGGCTTGGTCAAAGCACGGAGTTGTTTAGAAGTGCGGTATCCAAAATTGAAGTAGCCATAATGTTCGAAAGGGGATGGCACTATAAGAAGAATTATAATTTATATATTTGC
Organism: Pieris napi; assembly: GCF_905475465.1. Lineage (NCBI taxonomy): Eukaryota > Metazoa > Arthropoda > Insecta > Lepidoptera > Pieridae > Pieris > Pieris napi. Next base: position 5,859,588 of record NC_062255.1, read on the forward strand.
TCTGGCTTGGTAATTGTAGGAGATAATACATTTAAAATCAGTTTATGTACAATTGACTATTGATAGAAAATGATCTATCAAGAGACACATCATTATCTACAAAAAATGTCGCGACAGCATGTCTATCTTTTATAATTACGTCACAATATGCGTCCTTTTATTAATTTTAAAACCGCTAGAAAAAGCTCTTTATTCGTACCTAGGTATTGATCCTTATCAAAATAAATACCAACGTTTCACATAAGCTACAATTTAATGAAATAACCACCAAAAAAGCATGGTGGATTGGTGTTCTCCTGCCGTTTCTCTTGAATAGTTTACTACTATGTAATATAACAAAAATCTTAGCCACAGCAACGCTTGGCCGAGTCTACTAGTAATTGTATAAAGTAGTATTATAACATTTGTTACCATGGTTACCAAGCTTTTTAATATGTAGTACTATACTATAGTCAACGTTTTATATTACTACTAAAGTAACACGTAGTTCAAATTGTCACGGTAGCAAGACATGTATAATTACATCTGTAGGTGTCTGAACCTAGTTACGTCGCAATTCACGTATCAGCATGTACTCGTAATGAACTCATTGTTCTCACTGAATGGTACCCGAGAAATGTTATTTGTCTAAGTAATTAATTGTATTAATAATAGCAACTAGAAATGTCTTAATATTTATATATACGAACTTATATTATTAATATTATTTATTTACATTTAAATTATTATAATTTATAAATGTTTGGAGTGCTTTTCAGCTATCTAAGACTGTTAAGACATGAATAAGCTATATTATACAATAACCTTAAAAATATAATATAATAACTTAAATAAATTATTAAAAGGAGCCCCTTTAGGTTAGGTTCCGAAGATACTGGCAGCATTCCCCTTTGAATAGCTAGACTAATTCTTTGTCCGAGGTAGCTACCAGTTCTTTGGTCTCCTGTGATGTCGATTAAGCTATATGATATTTCCTTAAAAAGCCTTATAGGACCCACGGACCAAGGCTATCGACACCGAATGGGACAATATATATATATAAACATCTCAATATATTATCTGATCTTATTTGAGTCTTCCAGATCCTGTCTTGTATTTTTAAGTATGGTTTATGTATATCTCATAGCAATCGAAAAACAAGTTACCAAATTTTATTTTGCAAATTAACATTATCTATTACAAAAGAGCCAGAAAGAATTGGAGCGAGGTGAAATAAGAGGCTCAAGACCGAACGCGATGGAGACTCACTGTAGACGCCCTGTGCCCCATCTAGGGGTTTCAGAACATCTAAATACTTCTACATCAATGCTCAAATTATATTATTAACAAATACAGGCTTCATATTTAGACTCAATATTTCTACTAAATTGCTTCGTTTGGTACACACTTGTTTAATATTTTTCTAGCCTACCGAAAATGCCTAAAAGCTAGGTGAATTTTAAAGTTTAATATAACATGATGGCATCTTAATGTTTTTGAATTTTAATATATGTATTTTAATGTCAAAAGAGTACGAAAGTAGAACGCACGAAAGGAAGACCAATTCCAATTACAATTCTAGTGCTTAACTAATATTTGTAAGCAAATATATAAAGTTACGTTTCACATTCTATTCATATATAGAAAACCAAATGTTTCTGTTTGGAAACCCTCCAAGCGGTCAGGAATAACCAACGATTTAAAGGGAACACAAACATTCTAAATAATAACTCAAATTGTATATCTTTGTGCTTAAGTCAAATATTTTTACGAATAAATGTTATAAATTTACGTTTCATATTCTATTTTAATATAGAAAACCAAATGTTTTTGTTTGGAAACCCTCCAAGCGCTCAGGAATAACCAACGATTTAAAGGGAACACAAAAATTTTTGATAGTATTATTTTATTCAGCAAATACGACGGAAATCGGGGTGCTCGACCCAGCACTTTATAAAGCGGATTGCCACGTCGAGGATTACTTATGGCCGGAGGGACATGTGGTGAGTTTTTTAGTATAATGCACTTTATTCCAAACTATAAGTTTCATAAGTTTTTACTGAAGAACGCGCTGTATTAGCGAAGAAATCGCGTAGCTACTGTATGTTTCTTGACTTGTAGAGGGGTTTTAATTCACCACACAGATCGGGCCACCTGTATTGCTCACTCCCTATACAATGCTTTGCTTTGAAAAAGATTTTCCCCATTAAAAAACATGCTTATTCTTACAGCACGAAAGTGTAGAAGAAATTTGTTGAAAACAACAGGAATTGCAAGTGTTCTCAAGCCTCCTACAAAAACATAGTAATGGGATTTCCTTAGTTATATAAATGTTCACATTTTTGGTGGAATTGACATATAAATTATTTTTATTAAAGAGCATTGGTTGATTATAGTGACTATTAAATATACATATATTCTTTAAATATTTTAAATCGTAATTTAAACGAGAGTAGATAAATTATAGTAGCTAAATTCTCTAGATCTTAAGACAGCACCACAGAAAAAAATCGCACATAGACATTGCTGATTGTAAATAACCGCAGAAAAAAAAAAGATCTTAATGAAGTATGTTTAGCCTTCGAAACAAGAGAACCCTGGCTTCATCGATCTTGCACTCTATTATAGCTAAACTATATATTTTACTTCAGTTTACCTATTATCTTCTTTAAAATAAATATAATATTTATTGACTATTTATGTATGACTATACAAATTTTTAATATATTTGATATTTCCAGGGTCGAGTATGGTTTACATTGAAATATGAATCGGAGACGGAGCGACTACAGATCCACATCATCAAAGTTAAACATTTGCCTTCTCGTACTCCGGCGCTTGCCAATGCCTGCGACCCTTATATCAGGTAGAAAACACTAATATCATATCAGTATCATAATACACTGTATTTGTAAAAGTACACTTTACTTCACTCCTTAATTTGAATCAGCTTAGTTTTCTTAATTCATTTCCATCAGCTTATTCAAAACATTTACTATTAAAAGCTAGTTAAGTATTAAAAATTCGACCAACGATATGAAGCGATCTTTGGGTACATCCTTGCGATTCTGTAACTCACTTTTCGAACTCACACAGCGGGTTTTCGCATCGGCGGTCGCTCTCAAATCAGTCGTGAAGCAGTCATTTTATGATTTGGCATTCTGAAAAGGTGGGAGCTTGTAGTTTATTGTTTATTTGAGAGCGACCGCCGATGCGAAAACCCGCTGTGTGAGTTCGAAAAGTGAGTTACAGAATCGCAGAGCAGATGCCGCAAAGTTAGAATAAATTGGGACCGAACAAAGATTTCCCTTTCAAGTCACTTTTTATTGTATTTGTGTAACTATGGTGATTGTACAGATAATTTTTTACATATTTTTATAGTTGAAGATATTCTAAATTAATTACAAAGAAAATTATATCTTAAATTCGTAATACTACATAAACATTAATTTTTTTAAATTAATCAAGAAATTGCTTTTGCAGTTAATATAATTTAAAACCTTATACTTGGTTCTCAGGGTATACTAGTTACGTGCCAGCACATATGATATCCAAAACATTCTATGAAATATTCTTATATAAAAAATATCATTAATGTAACAATAACACAGAATATTTCATCTCATGTTATAGTTAATAGTATTTAACATCGTACTACAGTATTTCACGTCGTGAAGGCAACTTAATACCATGAGTAATGTACTCAATCAAATTATCATACAAAAGCCTTTCGTTAGTAAAACATTACTAAAATTACATATGACCCACTTAACATCGTCATTTTAAGTATTAAATATTTTTATTATATTCATCAAACTAATTATTATAAAAAAAAAAACACCAGCTTCATTCTGGCAGCATTTCTTCGCTGGATATGTTGATACGCCGAACCTGCTACTGGTGAATTTATAAAGTTTACATTATTCACGATATTATAATGTTTACACGAATAATGAATTAGTTCGCGATCTGGATAATCTAATTTATTCACCATTCAAAGTTCACATGGAATCATGAAAATAAACTTTTATTGACTTAAAATACATCAGAAGGATAACGCGATGTTCTTATAGAAATCAATTGCATTTCTCGATATGGGTTCGAATAGAAATATTATTGTATTGAATTGTCTATTTATTGAGAGACATGACATGTTATTTTCTGTTGTATTCGTTTCTACAAGATTATATTATAAGCATTGATAAGTTCTAATTCCCTTGTTTATATAAATGTTAATGATGATGTCGGCTAAATAAATAAATGACATCACGCTACGATTGAATTAACGGATAAGACCGTAGAGAACGATTACTTTATTAATAAATACAGCAAATCTAGTAAACAGAGACAAATTATCCGTCATACGACAAATTAAAAGATTTCATCGGATTCTTTTGCGTGTGTAGATGACATCTTATAATAATTCAGTACGTAAATAACAACGCCGACGAAGTTTTGAAACTTTTCCCTTGATGGATATGAAAATGAGACAAAAAGTTAAAGTCTAGTCTTTATGGATATGGATATTTAAACTTTGAAAATTTTGAGTTGAAGCTATAAAGATGTTAGAGTTGTTTTGATCAGGCCGTAACGCAATGAGACTTTTAGAAAGCCAATAACAATAAATTTTCAGTAAATAAAGTTAGAATTAAACCAAGATTATAATCTGTATTGTACGAGTACATAACAGATCCTTGGAGCTTATCATACAAACCTTGTGTTTTTCCGGATTTATGTATTTATATTAATATCTATTAGAGAATAAACCCTATTTTCTTAGGCAAATATTTTTTTAATGATTAATAAAATAATAAATAAATAAAATATGTTTATTATGGAACATAAGATGTATCACTTATTTCACGTCATTAAAATTGAATTTGTAGGCATCCCATCTCATCGGCAAAGAAGACAGAGGGTGTAGGCCGACAGAAAAAGCCGGCGTAAAAAACTCTCGGTACTCTTTTAAAATAGCAAATCATCAAACAACACTTATTTTAAAACAAATATCGCAAATTTATTAATAATTATGTATAATTAATATAATATGATCTGTATTAGACTAAATCTGAAACTAGCCCAGGATAAGAAGATTGAGCTAAAATAGGTGAGGCCTATAACCAAAACTTTTAAAAGTTGTTTATCTGACCAATTATTTATTTTGTTTGAACTAACTTTCAGAGAATAAAGGCTTTATTATTAATATTTATAAATGTGATCTTACGTATAAGAATGTTTAAGAACGTGGCCTGATCTAAAAAGTACAAGCCCAGAAAATTGCCGAGTTTATTCCCACGGCTTCAGTTTCCATAGGAATTTTGTTTTAATTCAACGCATACATAGTCACGTTTACGTTATTTATTTGTATGGAAACACGAAATTTGCTTTCATTTAGAACATATACGACTTCGTAGAGCTATAAAAATCTTCACAAATTATTCTGATAAAAACATATTCTTTCGTAGTTTAGAAGATCTTAGCGGAAGGGATGTATGTATATGTCTTTGTACTGATAAATAAATATTATGCTAATGATGCTTAACATTTTAGCTGATACACTTAGTCACTTGGTAAGTTAGATTAAAAACATTACACACCGAAAGACTAGAACTACTATCTAAACAGAATAGATTATTTCCTACCATCTTAACGTAATCTTTTAATATCTCTCAAGAGGATATAATCTGTGGGTATAACGCTCCAATGAGCCGGGATAATAGCTTGATAGTGAAATTAGGCCTTAAGCTTTCAAATCATGCTTTATGAATTTAAATATGCTTATGCCTCGTATTAGACTATGTACGGGTAGTGGGGAAAAATTACTCTACTTAACTCTGGGGTAATAATAATTGTTAAGTAGTAACATTCATATTTCCTACGAGACCCTAGAGACCCGGGACCCATGGATTCGCAGTCAGGGGTACTAACCACTAGACCAATGAGTCGTCGGATTTTATTAAATATCTACTGCTTTACTGTTAATTATCTGTCAACTGGCTTTAACTTATTTAATAATAATAATAACATTTATTCGTGACAGAAATATCGTTGTGACAAAGTTGATCTAGCGCTAGTCCCCAAACTAGAAAGCCCCTGTGTTGTGGGTAACTACATCACAATTATTCCGCATGTTTAAAGAAAAAGTATTCTAAGTGTTCCTTCTAATATCGCCAGAAGAGCTAAACATCCGGCTAGTCACACCAAAAGAAGTTTTCAGTGAAATTAAACGTTTGACTAAAAAATAGGCGCCAGGTTTTGATTTAATTACGGGTGAGGTATTACAGCACCTTCCCCGTAAAGCCGTAGTTAAAATGACAACCTTAATTAATGCCTCATTTCGACTTCAATATGTTCCCAATATGTGGAAAGTTGCAGAAGTTATAATGATTCCCAAGCCAGGAAAACCACCACACGAAGCAACGTCTTACAGACCAATCTCACTGTTACCTGTTATAGCGAAACTATTTGAGAAACTATTTCTCAAACGTCTTAACCCTATTATTGCCAAAAAGCAGCTCATACCGGATTACCAATTTGGTTTCAGAGAAAAACATTCTACCATAGAGCAGGTTCATAGAATTACAAATAATATAGAAAAAGCACTAGAAGAACAAAAAGTCTGCTCCACGGTCTTTCTGGATGTAGCTCAGGCATTTGACAAAGTGTGGCACCGAGGACTTGTTTATAAATTAAAGAAACTACTGCCTCGTCAATTTTCAAATATCCTTGAGTCATACTTAACACAAAGAATGTTTAGGGTACGACAAGAAGATGATTATTCAGAACTGAAAGAAATAAAAGCTGGGGTGCCGCAAGGGAGTGTATTAGGTCCGGTCCTGTATCTTTTATACACATGCGATATTCCTGAATTAGAAGATAACGTAATCGCTACCTTTGCCGATGATACTGCTATCATGTCTACGGCAGATACTGAAAAGGAAGCGGTAGTAAAACTACAAAAAGCCATAAATACTGTTGCCGTGTGGACCAAAAAATGGCGGATACGATTAAATCAGTCTAAATCAGTTCACATAAACTTTACCAACAAAACATCAAATTACCAGCCAGTATATATTGATAACGTCAAAGTGCCGTTCCAAAATTCAGCTAAGTACCTAGGTATGACGCTGGATACCAAACTCCGATGGAAGGTCCATGTTAAAAAGAAGCGTGAAGAGTTGGATCTCCGTTACACTAAATTGTACTGGTTGCTCGGAAGGCATTCCGCACTATCAGTTCAAAATAAATTATTGATTTACAAACAAGTCCTGACACCTGTATGGACTTATGGTTGCCAGCTGTGGGGCTGTACCAGTAATAGTAACATCCAAGTAATCCAACGATTCCAAAACAAAGTGCTCAGGGGAATAGTCAATGCTCCCTGGTATATTCGCAATAACGACCTCCATCGGGACCTTAATGTAGAGAACGTCGCCACAGTAATAAAAAAGACTGCCGGAGCCCACGAACATAGGCTCCACCATCACGTGAATGTCGAGGCTATTCAACTCCTTGACACCACGGGCCTAGTGAGAAGATTGAAAAGGACAAAACCGTTTGAACTAGTGAATTAGTGTTAGTGCACGATAGTATTAAGTGCTAAACAGTGATTGAAAAAAAATAGAACACAAGAACAAAGTGTCTTCCCTTTAATAGAGACTGTAAGTAGTGTTATTGGACACTTTCTTATGTTAAATATCCTTTGTAATAAATTAGGTTAGACTTAAATTACTTATTAGTCTTAAGTTAGGCTAGATTGTAATGTTCCATGATGTCTTAGTAAAGACACATGTATATAAAAATAAAAATAAAAGTAGTAACATTCATATTTCCTACGAGACCCTAGAGACCCGGGACCCATGGATTCGCAGTCAGGGGTACTAACCACTAGACCAATGAGTCGTCGGATTTTATTAAATATCTACTGCTTTACTGTTAATTATCTGTCAACTGGCTTTGACTTATTTAATAATAATAATAACATTTATTCGTGACAGAAATATCGTTGTGACAAAGTTGATCTAGCGCTAGTCCCCAAACTAGAAAGCCCCTGTGTTGTGGGTAACTACATCACAATTATTCCGCATGTTTAAAGAAAAAGTATTCTAAGTGTTCCTTCTAATCAAATAAAAATCGTATAGGACTCTATAAAATAAAAACAGAGTGCGTGTACTTATGTACGCGCGTAAGAAGTTATACTTCTTTGGCATTATTAAAAATTGTTTTTGATTGCATGCAAATAATTAATTACTCCAATTGTAATTGCATGCAACTGAAAATGAAGTCATTATAGTCAATAAAGTTCAGTTTACATTTGAAAAAAAAATATTTATTATAATTCTCTTACATTAAGTGTAACATAAATTCTATTATTATTCGAATGTTGCTTTTAAATTATGTCCAATGCCGTCACTTCACAATCTTCCGTGGGCAACTTCATTCTGTTAATTTTGTGTCACGGTGCGCGCGCATCGTAAAATTTCACTCTCATCAATTTTTCACAACGCGACTAAAGAAGTATAACTTCAAAAAATAAATAAATCAGTGGCGCTCCAACCTCGTTAGGTCTTGGCCTCAGATTTATTAATCTGTTTATTGATCATTTTTTAATCTAATAGGCAAGTAGGGGATCAGCCTCCAGTGCCTGACACTCGCCGTCGAGTTTTTAGGTCTAAGACATGTCGGTTTCCTCACGATGTTTTCCTTCACTGTTCGAACAAATGTTAAATGCACACTTAGAAAGAACCAATGACCTCAGGTATGAGAGTCACACGCTCAAGCCACTAGGTCAACACTGCTCTGGACTCTATATTAAGACATAATATATATAGAAGATATATTAAGATTTATATAAAATAAAATATATAAATCTTAATACTATTTTGGTCAATAAACCTCGTATCACATACAGCCTTAATTACAATTAGAAAGTTACGAATACAACACCTAAAAGTTAACATAAGTTGCCAAAAGTTGCTAATAGATAAATCACACTGAGTGATTTATTTACTAATTTCTCTGACCTTATTTAAGCATTCTATAAAGTCATTAAACTTTGAAGACTTTTTACACGAGTTAAGTGTACAAAATTAGTTTAAAATGCGAAGAGTTCGTCACGATGTTTTCACTAAGGTGTGAAGTATTTGACTTATCTAGTTGATAAATAGACCAGGGACTAGTGCTAGACAGGCTACTTCTAATTAATTTGCGATATTTGTTTTAAAATAGGTGTTGTTTGATGATTTTCTATTTTAAAAGAGTACCGAGATTTTTTTACGCCGGCTTTTTCTCTCGGCCTTCACCGATGAGTAGGGATTCCTACAAATTCAAATTTAATGACGTGGAATAAGTGATACATGTATCTATGTTCCATAATAAACATATTTTATTTTTTATATTTTTTTATTTTACCAACCAAAGTATAGTCTCGCCTGGGTTAGATTTTATATGAAAATTTTTGTCGTGGTATTTTTGCTTTATTTGCAAAATAACTCAAGAACTATGTGAAACGTTCAAAAGGAAGCTAACTAAATAGTTTAGGTTTCAAATATTATTATTATGTTGGAATAGAGACTATTTAACTCTATAATAACTTCTATATCAAGATATCTATCTATCATTATTGTTTGATATTCATTTGTTATATATACAACTAGCAGACCGGCCAAGCGTTGCTGTGGATAAGGTTTTTGTTATATTACATAGTAGTAAACTATTCAAGGGAAACGGTAGGAGAACACCAGTCATGGGGACCACCATGCTTTTTTGGTGGTTATGTCATTAAATTGTAGCTTATGTGAAACGTTGGTACTTTCATGCCAGCGCCATCTGTTAGAATTGTGACTGTCAAATAATAAACAAATATTTTGCAATAAAATAATATTGCGGGTATAAATTGAGATGTAAGCTATCCTATCTTTTAAGTTGGATCAAACTACACACGATGTGCAAATTAGATTGATATCGGTTCTGTAGTTTAGGAGTCCATAGCGGACAAACAACGTAACACGTAATTTATAATAATAAATAAATAATATTTTTTTCAAATTTAAAAAAAAATATTCAATACCTTAAATAAATTAATTAATGTGCCGTACTCGCTTTTGACGCCACGCGCGAATCCTAAAAATGTCATGCGCAGACCTATTTTCAACGTAAAATTAAAATTATAAATAATGGAGATAGAGTTCCGGGAGTTGGGAGTTTTTTATTGGAAATTTCCTCCTCTTTCAGAATCTTGTTTTGAAATTTATAAATAAATTAAATATTAATAGTTTATTAAATATTGGCAAAAAACTAAATGCAATATTTTTTTCATCTTTAATTTTTTATGTGCTAATACACGCTTTTGGCACATTTTTCTAGGCGTCATTCCGGATCCAATGAGCTATCGCACATAATTTTAAGAGCAGTATCTCTATTTTGTACCATTTTCAACTTGTCGACTAGACTAATATACATATTAAGATTTAGTATCAAAGTTTAATAAAATGTCTTTCTTGCAGAATCCAACTGATGCCAGATGAAAGAAGAGTTCTGCAAACAAAGCAGAAGAATAAGACTTGCAATCCATTTTTTGATGAAACTTTCGTTTATCAGGTATGTCTCTTCTAGACTTCAATACGGAAAGGTATAGTTAAAATATTATGATATCTCTAACCCAGTTGTGAAGTGGTTTTGTCTTGATGCACAATCGATTATTTCACCTATACAAATATTGAAACAAAATTATGATTTTATATTGGCGCAAATTTGAAATTACGTGGTACGAATACTCAATGACTATTGAATTTACAGGGTAATTCTATTCAGAGAGCCGGGTGGTATTACAGATTTAAGACCACCCTCCAAAAAAAGTCTTAAATCTTTAGCAGTAAATATGCTGAAATAAAATACGATCCGTAATTTCTCAATGAAAGTCTTTATATTTTTATCATACGTAAGAAAAGAAAACATCACAAAAGATCTCATTAATTTTAATTGCTATAATGTTGTCTTAAACGACTCATTCTGTACGTAGATAACAGGATAACTTACAATGGATATAAGGACCTAAATTCTGATTTTAATATCTCTGTAATCACAAGAATTCTAGAATCCAGATTATACCTGAGGACCTAGCCCGAATAATACGTAAACTTCACAAAGCCAGTGTAATAAACCGACGATAGGTTTTTGTATAGAAAACCTTTGAGGGCCACATTTGCATCTAAAGGAAGGCCGTACATTGCACAAGAGATTGCGTGGAAATTGTATGGAAAGTAACGAAAGATGTGAACTAAAAATTCAAAAGCAAAACAAAGCGTTAACTTTGACGTAGCTAAAGGTGAAATAAAAGTTTTATGGAACTCGCTATTCTTGAAGACGAGCGTTCAGAAATTTGAACTGAATTTATCACACAAGATTCATGTGTTAATCCCAAATAATAGTATATAATCGTATAGTACGATTTCGACAAATACTAAATCATAAACGTAATAATGTCCGTTTTATTTATAACTGTTTAATGCTAAATCATAAAAAAATAATAATAATACTTTTTCGACCTTGCCAATATACACAAATACATAAGTCATAAAATCGGTCAAACCGTTTCTGAAAAGTATGGACACACACTGAGAAATTTATTTGATTAATGTTTAAGCTATTGCATAGATTTTATCGCGGGCTTTGAGCGCGGCGACCGAATCAAGAAATTCCGTAACGAAAAAAACCTTATGCGATAGAGTGGGACAGAACGCATACTGCGCATTCCCATCTCTCTGACGAGATCGGTGACGTAGCGTGAGAGGGTCCGGTGCAGCCGGTACGCGTTAGAGTGAGACAGACTATATAGGCGTTTTAGTTTGAGTCTGGTAGAGTGGTAGATTGAAATAATATCAAAGAAAAAACTTGAATTCATATCAAAGAAAAATGAATACTGCATAAATAAATAAAAAGTGTGTGTGTACAAAGTACACATGTCAGAAGTGAAACTTCAGTGGCAAACTAATCTTGAAGTGTTGTTCATATTTATACAAATCTAAAAGTTTAGATTTCCGATACTTAGAGGGACGGATAAAGGAAGATATGTTAGAAATTTAATGAATTTAATTGTCATTAAAATATTAAGTGTCGAATAATAAATAATAAATAATGTGACGGTAATTTTATTTCCAACGCCGATAAAGAAGTTTGACTTCAAAAAGGAACATGGCGCGTAACCGAAAAACGTGACGCGTACGGCGTAACGAAAAAATGTTACACTCAATTTTTTCCAACCCCGATAAAGAAGTATCACTTCAAAAATAAAAAAAATTATAACTGCATAAGTTGATAAAAAATTCTATGCAATAGCTTTACCGCGGCAGTCCCCGAGTGCCACACGTTTTTTTTCCCCCTAAATTGGTTCAGAAATTACGAACTCACCAATTCTCGAAATTTAGCGTTTTTGAGATATGTTTTGACGACTAGCGACTGCGTCATTGAAAACTGTTCTTTTGATAAAAGTTTGCACTAATTTGCATACTTTAGTATCCTCACTTTGAAGCAGAGTTTCATTTCTACAACTCTTTTATTTCTGTAGCCTATACAATAACACAGCTATATTGTCTACTTTAACTGGAACACACGCTTCTACTACTATAGTAATGGTATCAAAAAAAACACTACAGATCAAAAAATAAATTATGCTTGTGGAAAATGAGAGGAAAATTCAAATGGCATGAAGTTTTAAATTTCTCCTTTATAGTTTATGAAACATTCAGAAATTCTTAATTTTCTTTATAAAATGAATCTGTGACTTCACAACTTTAATTGGTTGAAATACGACTGCTCGTAAAGATGTCAATTTGAACATTTCTGTTCATAAAGCGAATGTATAAAATTTATTGTTTTTATGATTACGAATAAACTAATTTATAAATAGAAATAAATATAAAACTAATTATTTATGAAACTAAAATACTTATTTATGAATTAGCAGTCAAATTAGCAGACGCGCAAAAAAATGGCACTAACATTTTCAGTGTTGGGTAACACTGAAAATGTTAGTGCCGTAGACAAACAAGAATGAAATATCAATTACTCTTACTAACTCATTATAAAATCTAAGAACAAAAAGCTGCTTCAGAACAATTACAATTTAATCAAATAAGTATAAAAAAGCGCCGAGAGTGTACAATCAGAGAGTATAGAAGAAGAATAGTGTATGTCTCAACCATAGGCTCGAACGTTCGAATCACGGCTGTGTACCACCGATTTTTGTTTCTTTGTGCGAAATAATCCTTATTGGGCTTATATGGTATTGGTAGGGGGTAAGCCCCACTGAATTATTACTATACAATACTACAACTTTCGACTCTTAGACCCAAAAATTAACGTGGGCATCTTACAGTGCTTGTTACAATAGTTTAGTATGCAGTATATTCTACGAAAACTCATGACGCTAGTAAGCTGATCTAAGCGTCTTATTCGGCTCGCCCATATCAATGTCTGCTAAATATATTCAATGTAAGATCCCCAAAAATTTACATACCAAACGAATCAATTGAATGTAGAATATACTAGTACATCATTACGACTCCGAATAAAAAAAAACTTTTTCAGATATTGATAAAAAGATACGTTTTATTTATTTTTAATTTAATCTGTAATTCATAATTATTTTTTTCTTTCTTTCCTAATAAGCAAAAACTAAATCCAATATATTTCGTTGTTATTGCTAACTTGCACCTTTACCCGCGTATTTCGACAATAATTAATCGTTAAACTTACATCAATCATTTAAGCTTTTTGTACAGCTCTGTGATTCTGTAACTCACTTTTCGAACTCACACAGCGGTTTTCGGATCGGCGGTCGCTCTCAAATCAGTCATGAAGCAGTCATTTTATGATTTGGCATTCTGAAAAGGTGGGAGCTTATAGTTTATTGTTTATCAGAAGTCATAAAATGACTGCTTCACGACTGATTTGAGAGCGACCGCCAATGCGAAAACCGCTGTGTGAGTTCGAAAAGTGAGTTGCAGAATCGCAGGGCAGAGTTATCAGTAGTCATTCCTGACACGGCGCCAGGACTTAATTGTATTATATGACCATGGCATAAAACTATTCCTACCGTTTATCAATGTATATATTACAATCAATCTGTGATCTTATTTTTTCTTGCCAGTATCTACTATATATAACAGATAATGATTCTCTTTTGTAAGTTATATTGCCTTTGTGAATAATTCGTTAGCATACAATTTTTTCCCCTTTAAATTTGAGTTAAACTGAGGTCGGAATTTCATAGCATTTTCCATGTAAAGGGGAGCGTTGTCTCTTGGGTATATGGTTCAACCAAAATAATATAATTAATACGATGAATTTTAAATAAAGGGCTTACACAAACAAACACATAAGTGTTCAATAGTTACATTTAAATTTAAAAAAAATTGCTTCTCTATTGATAATGTTACTATGGTAACGGGGGTGACTAAACTTACTTAGTTATTCAGACATACAGTCATTGCTATAAATTTTAAATTTCGTATTCTATCAAAAAAAGGTGTGTTTTATCGCGTTTTTATATTGTATTTTACGACTTCACGTCAACCAGTGTCTACCATTTTATGCACAAATTTATTGTTCGATCGAACTGAATTGGCTTCAATCATTTAGTAAGGTTATAAATTTAATACATTCAAACAAATATTTTTGAATTAAGTCATTCATTTCTGTTATTAATTCAAGTGTATCAATCATTTTTGGGTCTATGATGATTTTCTTGTTATATTTTAATTTTAAGCTATTGCATAGATTTTACCGCGGGCTTTGAGCGCGGTGACCGAATCAAGAAATTCCGTAACGAAAAAAACCTAACACACGATGACGTAATACAAGTGCGGCAAATACGCGTTAGAGTGGGACAGAACGCATACTCCGCATTCCCATCTCTCTGACGAGATCGGTGACGTAGCGTGAGCGCGGCCGGTGCAGCCGGTACGCGTTAGAATGAGACAAGTCTGTCTATATAGTCTATATAGTCATATAGGCGTTTTAGTCTGAGTCTGGTAGAGTGGTAGATTGAAATAATATCAAAGAAAAAACTTGAATTAATATCAAAGAAAAACAAATACTGCATGAATAAAAAATAAATAAATAATTATAACTGCATAAGTTGATAAAAAAATGCTATGCAATAGCTTTACCGCGGCAGTCCCCGAGTGCCACACGTTTTTCCTTACAAAATTAATTCGTGCAAGGGTTCGAAAGCATGACCTCAGAGTTGTTTCTTTTTTATATTTTTTCAAAGATTTAAAGTAACTTTGTAGCAATTTTGTATACCATACTGATTTACTTATATATTTACAGATTCCACCTGGAAAGCTGGAGAGTCTTACGCTAAAGCTGTCAGTGCTGGACAGCGGTCGTGTGGGCAGGAATAAACCGCTCATAGGTCACATTATCCTGCCCCTGAGTGAACTGGAAGGTGTCGCACCGGATGAGGAGCCACAGTTATATAAAATGGATATAGAGAAGGTACAATTTGTTGGCTTGGGACTTCAATAACGTAATGTAATTAAGGTTTCTCTCTCTTCAACCAAGGGAGCGTTCAAGTGTTACGTAACGAATTTTGGGGGGGGGGGGGTCCTTTTTTAAAACGTTACGATGCGGGGCGGCGATTGAATTAATTTCGACTTTCCAGTACTTTGCACCACATAGAGTCACTAGGTGGTCACGAAACGTTTTAATATACTTGGATACAGAAAAACGTTGCGGCGCGTTACATGGGGGGGTCAATAATCTGCAAAAATTGCGTGACGTAATACTTGAACGCTCCCCAACATGTTTGCTCATGTCAGCAAGAATTCATCTGGACCGAACTATCTGTTTCGACCGGTTTCTGTCCAGCACCTCTCTTATGACAGTTTTGAGGACGATGAGTCTTTCACTTAATTGGTCCATTTGCTTGGTGAACGGCCACGTAATCTTTTCTCTTCTGTGTTACCAACCACGATCAGTTTCTCCAAGTCCTCATCGGTTAGTTAAGGCTTATTCTAACTTTGTGTTATTAGACTTTTTTGCTTAGAACACTTTTCCTTTGTACGTATTTACATTCTAATTTAATATAATATATATTACTTGTAAGTCATACAAGATTTGTAATATTGATATGGCCCGTATAAGATGTTGTTAGGTAAACTAATTACGTAATAACTTAAGACAGAAGACCCGTAAGGGACTGAATAAATTAACCGACTTGGTATCTCTCACATCTTTTTACGGAAGACGAACTGAGTTGCGAGAGTTGGTTCTTTTTACAAGTTATGTTTTGATGGCATATCCTATTCTTTATGAGGGTATTACGTTGTGGTAGTTTTTACTTCGCTTCCCTGTATTCGCCTAATTTTGTTCAGCAATCTCTTTAATACTTTGTTTAAATGTCGTTAAATATGTAAGTTGTTATAAATCAGTCGTGAAGCAGTCATTTTATGATTTAGCATTCTGATAAGAAGGGAGATTGTAGTTTATTGTTTGCTGCGAGAGTTCGAAAAGTGAGTTACAGAATCGCAAGGCTGTTTCTAGACTTCCATTTTTTAATAATCTAATAAGAATTAAAAAATGGAATTACCCTTGGTCCGTGGGGTCCTAGCGCTTTAAGGCTTTTTAAAGAAATTTCAAAAAGGTTAGTCGACATCACAGGAGACCGAAGATCTGGCAGCTACCTCGGACAAAGAATTAGTCTAGCAATTCAAAGGGGGAACGCTGCCAGTATCTTCGGAACCTTGCCTAAAGGGACTCCTTTTAATGATATATTTTAGTTTATGTTAAGTTTAGTTATTTATTTCAATGTATATTATTTTATTATTAGTCTTAGTAAATGTATAAAATATTTTATTATTTTTTAATTAGATATAGCAGAGTATGTTTATATAATTGACTAAGTAAGCAAATGTATTTTAAATTGTTTTTATTTGAATACGAGTTGAAGTTGCAACCCTAGTTGATATTCGGCGAACGTTCCTCCGTCATAACTAAAATAAAACTTCAAATCTAATAAGATAAGATCTTTTTTCTTCATCTATAGATAAGTTCAATATATTCGTCAACTAAGGCGTCAAAGTAAGACATCAAATTTCCTTTTATAGTATATAATTATTTATTGTAAATAGTTCTAGATAATAATACCAAGTTATTTGTTATCCTTCAATACCTTGCAGACTTTGAAGCAAGTCTCAGGTCATATGTATTAAAATTTAATGATTCTATTCAACGTTAAAACAAATAATAAATCGTTTTTAAATACTGTTCAAGGCATACCTTTAAACATAATAGTTTTAATTTAAAATTAAACTGTGTAATGAATTTAGTTTTGCACTTTCTGAACGACATTTTAATTGCATGTAACAATGTTATTACAGCGGATGAAAATTTTAATTACAGTTGCAATAGTTTTGTTTTGATTTTCAATGGCATATTATTATTATAATTTAGAACAATGTTAGCCTAGTGGCTTGAGCGTAGGACTCCCATCCGTGTGGGTGTTGGTTCTATATTCGGCTATGAAATAATGGAATGGAATAAATTTTGTGCGAAGTTAGACATCGTGAGAAAACCGCCATGCTTTAGGCCCTACTAAAAAAATTATCACGAAATATACAGACACAAACGGAAGGCCAAGAATTGTAGCGCAATTGGTTTCCTTTATTATTTTAATGACAGACAAAGAAATAGTTTTTTATTTTTATAATCCTATAATAAGAATGAGGTTTATTACGACGAAGCATTCTCTAACATAGTTATTCACCTTTGATATTTTTTAAAGCTAAAAGTATCTGTCAAAAAAAAATATCTCTTTTTCACTTCACGGTCTTAAAAATACGCTGTTAGAACAGTTTAAAACTTAAACTGAAGGACTGTAATGTATGTAAGAGTGGCGGAGAGTTTCTTGCCAGTTATTTTTGTCCGCTCTACGCCCTTGACTTTCGAATTGGTAGTAAACGTGAATTTAGAATTAATTTAACATCTTTCCTGTTGACGTTCATAAGTGTGCTTGGTTACCTGTATGAATGAAGTTAGTTTGAGTTTGATTCTGTAATTATTAACCGACTTTAAAAATTCACAATTCCATAAAACTCCGACTAGACATCTAGACAATTAAAGTAATAGACCCGCAATTTTGCTATGTTGGATGGCACCACTAATAAAGACAAAATTTATCTACGGAAAAATGCAAGATTAAATAGCAATGCTTTTTTTCTTACACCGCGTACAGCGTTTCAAGTGATTTCAAGACTAATATTGTACCATCTTTAAAGCTAAACTAATCTTCCCTTTTTTAGGACATCCAAGAGCCAACATCAGATCTTGGGGAGGTGCAAGTATCATTGTTATATAACGAAAACTTACACAGGCTCACGGTTACTGTAATAGAGGCCCGGGGACTTAAGGTGAGTTGTCTATTTGTATAGTGATTATTCTAAAGTTACGTTATCCATTGAACCATTTGATGCGTTTTATTAGTTCTTACACCATTTAAATGATTTCATCTATCGCAAAATATAAACTATCTAAAAATTACCCTAAAGGATCGCTTGACGCAATAAATAAACCTTAAAATGCATGAAATTACATCTATTACAACAATACATTACGTACATTACATACATAACTAGCAGACTCGGCAGAGCGTTGCTGTGGCTAAGGTTTTTGATAAACATACATAGTAGTAAACTATTCAAGGGAAACGGTAGAAGAACACCAATCATGGGCACCACCATGCTTTTTTGGTGGTTATGCCATTAAATTGTAGCTTATGTGAAACGTTGGTAATTTCAACACAGCGCCATCTGTTAGAATTGTGACTTTCAAACAATATACAAATAATTTGCATTAAAATAATATTGCGGGTATAAATTAAGATGTAAGCTATCCTATCTTTTAAGTTAGATCAAACTGCACACGGTGTGCAAATTTGATTGATATCGGTTAAGTAGTTTAGGAGTCCATTGAGGACAAACATTGTGACACGAGATTTATATATATTAAGATATACAATATTTTTTCTAGCTCGACCCAATGAGTAGACGTGAAATGGTAGCCCGTGTGACACAAGAAAGGGCCTGCCGTGGTGTTAGGGCGAGGCGAACAGCAGCTGTTGAAGTCTCAGAAGAAGGTTCTGCTCTGATATCTGAATGTTTCCACTTCCGACTACGATCCGACGAGCTGCACACGACAAGCGTCACCGTTCAAGCGCTACAGCCTCACTCCGTATATGCCAAAGGTGAGAGC
Organism: Pieris napi; assembly: GCF_905475465.1. Classification (NCBI taxonomy): domain Eukaryota; kingdom Metazoa; phylum Arthropoda; class Insecta; order Lepidoptera; family Pieridae; genus Pieris; species Pieris napi. The sequence continues at coordinate 5,878,821 of NC_062255.1, forward strand.
TTTTTAACAGAGCTTTTATGGCTTGGTATGTTTTAAGCTACTTTGAATACATTATCGCCCGACCTGTACAATTTTACAACAACATTGTTACTTTACAATACATCCTCCTTTTCTATACATTTTTATTTATGTACATACATTGCAAATACTTATATATAGTCAATACCTTTTTATTTTCTATACGTTTTGATCTCTATTTTGTTCTCTGTAATTGTTGTACTTTCTTGGAAATCTTATTAGTAATTTGATTTATTTTAGTAATACATTTAATTGATTATGTAAAATGAAAATGATTAATATTTTTAGTTTTATTTATATTTTGGATCTTTGGATTGGTTGCCACTGATTCGTAGCAAAATAGATCCATAATGATGTTACAGCTAGAATATCCCCTTATCAATTGGGGTAACTATTCTAGGTGTTAAAGTTTGACGAGTTAAGTCAATTTAAACATCCTCTCTGATTTTTACTCCTTAATATTAATGGTTTTGTTTCATATAAATAAAACTATTAATATCAATTATATTAACTATACCTACCACAAATTGTTCAAGACACAAAGATTATCTATATAGATCAATACTTCCTATTCCTGAGAGTAATTGCAATAAAGATAAAGAAAATAATAAATACACTTTTGTATCGTGCATAAATTTACTAAAATTCTAATTAGTATATTTTCAAATCTCAACGGGAGCTTGACACAATATTACATTTGGGTACAAATATGATAAATATTATAGTAGCAATTCTCGAAGCAGGAATGTGTGACTCGAGTTAGTACTCCGGGTAGTGCCCCTGCTGTGGTGAATTTGTAATTCCAGGGTTGCCAGTCATAAAATGTGAAAATTACACATTAATTACAGGTTATCAAAATATTACGATTTTTGAAGTGAAACTTCTTTATCGACGTATGGGAGAAATTTTGTAGCAAATCGTCACGTTTTTCGGTTACGCGCCATGTTGCTTTTTGAAGTCAAAGTTGCATATAGTAGATGATTTTTCGAAAAATAAGGTCATAAAGAAGTTTCACTTCTTACGTGTGTACACCTTGTACACGCACACATTTTTTTATAAGGACGTGTGTAAGCGGAACACTTAGAAGTCGAGAAGATTAGATGCGTTTCGCTTACAGTCCCTCAGTATGCATATACTAACTCAGTTTATTTATTTACATATTAGATTACATTATATTGGTCATCGCCTTATAGAAGGTCTTTATTTCTTGATTTTATACTCCTCCAGCTAATTTAAATTATATATGATAAAAAGACAATTTAACTACAGATGAGTATATTAGTATAATTTGGAATATAATATATACAAGAAGGATTAACATATGCGAAACTTAGGAAGCCAAAAATCAACAACAATTATTAAATACCTTTACCTGTATGTGGGGTGTGCTCATGTTGCAGGATATTTGGAGCAATGGATATTCTTTGTGCGCTTTATGCATATTCTGCGATAGCTTAAGAAGTCGAGGATTAAATAGTGATAGTATTTTTTATTGACAGTAATATTTTTATGATTCTGTTTATCGATACTGCAATTTCTCTAAATGTTTAAAAAATAGTTGAAATCAACGATATTTCAAATTACAGTGAAAGACAGTGTTCGATTAAGCAGCTGCAACTGAGTTTCACCATCAGACGTCGAGGCAGAATACTAAATTCCACCCGTATCACCCTGACGTCCGTCGTTCCACAACTGGGCGTTTTTAAGACAGTTTTTGCCGCCTGTCAATATGTGGAACCAGCAGCCCACTGAAGTTTTCTGAACCAATTCAACTTAGGGTCCTTCAAAGCGCGTTTCCAACTCTTTAAACTCCCGCAACACACTTGCGAGCCCTCTGGCAGTGTGACTGTCCATAGACAGCCGTATCACTTAACATCGGATGAGCTTCCTCCTGTTTTACCTCTATTCTATAAAAAAAAACAATAAACAGACCCAATATTATATTCCATAATGTTGAGATTGAAAATGAAAGTATTACTATCGATTAACACGAAGCCCTTTTTCATACTATATTACAATTCACACCAATTGACCGAGTCCCATGCTAAGCTGGTGAAGATTGTGTTATGGGCAACGGATATGCATAGATATTATAGATAGATAGACATATAAATACATATTTAAACACCCAAGACCTAAGCACAACACCAAATGCTCATCACATCGATGTTCGTCTCAGCCGGGGATCGAACCCGGGACCCATGGATTCGCAGTCAGGGGTACTAACCACTAGACCAATGAGTCGGCAAACCTTCGCACCATGCTTCACCATACAAGGTCGTGAGTCGTCTAAATATGTACATACATAAATACAGTGTCTAGTACCTAAAATATAACAAACTTTCAGGAAACCTAAAACAACGTTCTCGTTTAGATAATGTTGAGGTAAATAGTAAAACTATTTAATAGTTTGTGCGAATGGTACTGATGTCTCCGTTAGACGGTACGATCAAAGCTTTGTGTAGGTGTCACCCACATGTAGCCCTCTGGCATTTCTAATAGTTCCATATTGAAACTGAAGGTCAAATGTAAACTGAAATGTAGTTAGGTATTATGCATAGTTAACGGACCATGAGTATTCCTACATCACTGACATATTTATTTAGGACTAGATGACCCGGTGATACGCAGTTGGCGTATCACCTACATATATTTGTGTCAAAACTTAATACAATTTTTTAAATATAAGAGATCGGGCTTCCAGAGCTATAAAACACAATTTCTGAAGGCATCTATAAATATAACAACCAAGTCACCATTTTATATTTCTAAAAAGACATCAAATATGGGAAATAATTGTTTTATATTAATTTAATAGCTAGGGACATTTTTTATTGGAAAATTCAAGTGTCGTTTTTAATATTTTTCTTTACTTATTTTTTGTTTCCAACCGTTTAAGTTTTTCTTTCTCTAATTTCCACAAATATTTCAAGATCATAATTAGCCAAATCGGTCCAGCCTCTCGAGTTTTTTCGAGCCTTTCGCGAGACAAACGAACAGCAATTAATTTATATATATATAGATAAATTACAAAAGGATTGCCCTTCTAAACCGTTTAATTACGACCTATGTTTGATATAAACAACGTTTTATTCTCAGCATTTTAAAAAGCAAGTACTCCAGCCGTGCATTCAAAAGTTAATAATTCAATCGCCAAAATCACAATAGGACATCATTACGACATTTGAAAGAGCTCCTTGCGTTTAAATTCAAGATCTCAGATTCAGATTATAGACGTACAGTTTGGTATAATAAAAATACAACTATTATAAGACCTTGTATAATTAGACCCCTAACAGTTGGGCTAGTCTCCCAACAGTTGTGATTTATGCATCCGAAATTTCCACTAGACTAACGAGAACACTGAATTTGTTATAATCAAAGGTGAATACGTTTGCATATATTTGTCACAGTGTTCGAATCTCAGTTCAGCAATCATAAGATACATACATAATGTTAGGTATTGCTAACATTAATAATTAATCCAAACATCACTTTCGAACTGTCTTTGTACCGTTATAAAGGAACAAATATGCGCTATAGACCATTTACTCTATCTGTTGGGAAAAAAATTCTTCTTAATAAGCAGTGATCTTCGGTTTCACACGGACTTTTGGATTTAAGGCCTGGCCTGCCAATTTCCTCACGGTATTTGCCATATAAGCGAGTATATGTGCGAAATAAAAAAAAAAAATCCATTTTTGATTCTAACGCACAACCACGAGGTTTATTTATTTACACTTTTTGCACAAGAATCCTCGCCACCTAAGAATTGGTGGCGCCTTGGGGTTTTAGTGGGTATGCACATTGCACAATCGCGAGTCCCACATAACCCTCCCGCACTAAGCAGTCGCGCTGCAGTGGGGTATGCGCAATGCATTTCCAAGTAAAAAAATTAAAATTAAAAAAAAAACGGGCGGCCTTATGGCTACTAAGTGATCTCTTCCCGCCACCCTTCCACATGTTGTATGTCGCACGCTCATATCACTAGGCCAAATGGTTGGTCACCGACTCGGAACTGAGTTCTTATGTGTAAGCTACCAGACTGTGGTTATCGACAATTTGTCAAGCCGAGACAAAATTCCTAACTAACAAACACTACAAAATAAACTTATGACAATAAAATACCTTTGTGTTTATAACACCAGCTTTTTAATTTTTTTACATAACTCCCTCCACAGTTTTTTTTTTATAAAGACAATTCACACCAATTGACCTAGTTCCATGCTAAGCTGGTGAAGCTTGTGTTATGGGTACTAGGCAACGGATATACATACATATTAAAGATAGATAGACATATAAATACATATTTAAACACCCAAGACCTAAGCACAACACCAAATGCTCATCAAATCGATGTTCGTCTCAGCCGGGGTTCGAATCCGGGACCCATGGATTCGCAGTCCGGGGTACTAACCACTAGACCAATGAGTCGTCAATATATATGTCAACGTAAAATTGTAAAAACCGTTAGATTGTAATCTATCTCGCGAGATTGTAAACTGTCGAAAAATTGTGAACTCAACGTACTGCTTACAATTTAACGTATTATTATTCGGTAGATTTTAATCTATCGAAGTGAAATCGTCAAATTCTGAAACGGTACGCACCTCGCGCGCTGATTTATAATAATACATAACTTCAATCCGGTTAAACAGTTTTTTCTTTAATACGTTAAATTGTAAGCAGTACCTTGAGTTCACAATCTTTCGACAGTTTATAATCTCGCGAGATAGATTACAATCTAACGGATTTTACAATTTTACGTTAACATATATAACATAATATCATTTAGGGAAATTAAACACACACACAGCTCGCCGAGCGAGTTTGCTTATCTTGGCGAAGCCGCGCACAAATTATTCAAATACTAATAATAATTATAATTATTTAAGTATTATTATACAATTATTTAATAGCTTAAAATTCCCAAAATGGCCGTATTTGATAAATTTAACAGGGGAATTAAAGGTACACATTCTGCCTGAAGTTAGAAAATAATTAAACTGTACGAGTGCTATTCATTAATTAAAATCTCATACAAAATATATTCTTTAATTGCGTGTTTTGTTTCAGACCGCCTACTCGGTAAATTCGTGCTCGGCTCATACATGTTCGCAAGAGGGCGGGCTCTACAACACTGGAACTCAGCTATCGGAAACCCGATGGAATCTGTAAAGCAATGGCATCCTTTAACGAACTAAATTTGAATACAAGCAGGGTTATTCTGTAAAATTGATATCGATCAATGTTTCACTAGTTGAAATTGTGTCTTTTAAAGACCATTCCAATATTATAGCCGATAACAATATGCCATGATTTTAATCACACACGAAAACTTAACAATGAAATCTGATTGAATCGCTGTCGAAATTACAGGGTAAGCCTGCTGACTCCGATCAAAACTTTCAATGGACCTCTGCATTTAAATTGTCTGAGTAAAATTATAATGTATAAAACGTATTTAAATAATTCATAGCTCCAGTACTTTTAATTGATATATTTCTTAACAATTCTTTACGATTTATTATATATATATGATTTATTACGATTGCTACGAGTTTACGATTAAACTCGTAGCAATAGAATATATTCTATCTCAATGATATATATCTGTATAACAGTTTTTCTTCATAAACACTTGCCATATTTTTTTAAAACTTCAGTTAAAGAATGTTCGTAACGTTTTAATATTTAAGTAATAAGAGAAAACCCCTAGAGATCTCTTTTCAGAACAAAAAGTTACGCTAATTCATAACTAACTGAGGCCTACCGTATAGTGTACACATGAATTAATAATGAGCGTCGTTCTCGCTACTTCATTGTTCTTTGGTTCTGAGTAAATCATATTACAGTTGACATTGACAATTAACAACAGATTGAATTTTGTGATTTAGCTCAAACAATGTATAAAATCTAGCATTTTAATAGAGTACTATTGATATTATGTTGACATATTTGTATTGTACTTTTTTCTGTTTCCATTGCGATGATTTTCGATTTAAGTAAATTGTCAAAGTTGATAATGGATCACGTCCCAGTATGTGACGTCATGTATTAATAAAAATGCGCCCCGTCAAATATTAGTTTATAGATAGAGATCATCAAATGTCAACTGTCATCTGTCATATGTCAAGATGCAGGGCAGTTTTAAATTAGGCAAAAGTTTCTTTGAGTTACCCCATCTCTGTATCGCTGTCTATATTTATATCAACAATTTCAATTGTATCTTAGCTATTATTAAGACATAATTTGCATACCATTTACACTATGAATATTTTTGTACTTAGTCATTTCAGAAACATTCTTATGAATATTAGACCTTGAAATAATGCGTATTGTGTAACAAAATATATTTAAAAAATTAAAGTCTTATTAAAACTCCAAATAAAAGATATTTGTCGTGGATTTTAAACATATTATTGTATGTAGATTATGTATATTACAATATTTACTTATATGCAACCAAAAATAAAGATACATTCCAAATTGATGGTGAATAATTTGAGTTTTATTTCTGAACCCACAAGTAATTTTGTCTCCACCATTATGTGTCACCAATACTCATTTACTCACTCCACTGGCTGCAACCCAAAAGTGTATTGGCCACGAAAACGAGGAACTTCCAGCGCTCCTGGTCCTGTGCCACCTCCCGACAATTGCTGGCTTTTAGCTGCAGCAGCGTCACCAATACAATTTTATGATTTTATCCCTAGTATCTGACTATACAGGATGGCCAAAAATTCGTCGATCAAACGCAAATAGGGGATAGATGAGGTCATCAGCTGCAAAAAATTGTTCTACGGGAGGTCCCTAAGCTCAACCCCTGCAGTTATAATTTATTTTTTGATGACCTCATCTATCCCCTTATTACGTTTCCACGACTTTTTGACCACCCTGTATAGGGCATGCATTTAGCTACCTGCATCTAGATTATTGATTAGTCGAGTTTACATATTAACGTATGCAGCGATTTAACGCTATCTGGAGGAAATATAGTATAGATCAATATTTACATAATGTTCATCAGACAACTATAAATAAACTTGGCAATTAAAAGATATTGAACCTATGAAGTTTAGTATATATATTTGTTTACCACGGAAATTTATTTAATATTCAGTGGTTCAAAATAATATACCGAATGTCCGTCCCAAGATTTTTTGGTTGGGTCTACGCTGGCTATTTGCGGTTTACGCGTCCTTCGATTTGTACCTTTCATACCTATGTATTATCTTTTGAATAGTATTGTTTGGTTTTATCTACTATCAAAGTAACTATTTTCATGCTTAAAAACTATTTATATTTCAACTGTTCAATGGCAACAACTAAAAATAAAGTTCCTTTAAGGATATCGTTTTTTATTTGAGGATCGCTACTTTTGAATGTAAATATTTTAATAATGTAGACGTCGTAAAGATCGTCAACTATTTTACCGACTATCACTTACGTGATCGTTTGTGACGCTTGGAACATAAATTTCATAAAAAAATAAAGTCCTATGATGGAGATAATTCACGATTTAAACTCACAAGTCAGCGAAACTAAACGAAACAATACTAAACGAAATCATAACATGAAATTCCAAATATGAAATTTTCAATTACATAGATTTTATTTCTTATATCGAGTTTCTGTGTCTAACTCTGATACTTTCCAGACGCGAAAATAATTAAAAAGCCATTAAAAGAAAACGGAGTGCAATAAAACTTAATTAATGAATGTACTCAGAGTGTTTAACTAGAGCTCAGATACGTCCTTAAGCTGTATTATCTGTCCAGTTAAGCTAGACCTCTATACTTTCGCAACTCCTTTCTAAATAGAGGTCTGTCCGTTACATAGTAAATTGGTTAAGTGCGTTTAATTTTTATACTCCAAGGATTTAAACGACAAGTAAATTACGTGGAGAATAAGCTTTTAATCCAAAAGAGATCGAATCATTATTCTTTTCAAGATCTGTGTACATAATTTTTCAGCCCTTAATAATTTAATTCCAAGTAGATGATATCAAAAAATGTTATCTCATTGTGTAAGGTATAGGTTATTTTGAAGTCAGTTTAAAATATTAGGTCCTTACTTATGAATTATATACACTTTGGAAAGTCAAAACTATAAGTTAAAAATATTAAAAATCAATGATTCTAGTTGCCCCTTCCAAAAGGTGTTTATAACATTTTGTATACATTGATAATTATAGTTGAAGAACATATACCTAGAACAAAAAAACTACTATAATAAAATACCAGAAAAACAGCAAATGATGGTACCGGCGGAATCGCCTTAAATTTCTTCGGAGTTGGAGATGACGGTCTCTTCCAAGTCGTGGACTGTTTATTTCGTTTGCGAATCCTTATGGTGAAGCCATGTTTCATCCATAGTTATTAATCGAGCCAAAAATAATAAACAGCTTATGTTTAGATCTTGCATAAACCGAAACCGAAGGGCAATCGTAGAATATAGAGCATGAATCCCTAATGTGGCTCTAAGGTCTGTTACCAACACAACGCAAATAAATGAATTCTATAATAAACAATGAAATAATATTATTATTATTATTTTCTACTTGGTATTATTATTATTTATTTTATTTTATTAGAGGCGCAAACTAGCTGCTGTGGTCTCTGGCAGAATGACCAGCGCTGTAGAACTTTTTGCTCCTCAGCATAATGCTGAGCCAGGGCCAATTACAACCACAGTACACACACATTGCACACTGGAAACGAACCGAATGGCAAAAGGGAATTTTTAATTTTAATTTTTATTGTTTTTGATGTCTTATTTTATTTTTTTCTTTAAGTATTGTTATTTTGTGTGTTTATGTGTGTGTGTTTTCGTTTGTAATAAATGTTATGTCTATGTCTATGTCTAAATTGATGGACAGTATTAATTTATTCTTGCCAAAGGGAATGTATTATCACTATTTATTGAACATCGACACAATCTGTTGATAGAAGCATTGTAGCAAACACATAGGCGTAAAAATATACTTTATTTTATACTCCTAACAGACTTCGTAGAATTCATTATAAATAAAACAAGATACGTAATAAAACGCGTGAAAGCCCCAACTGTCTAAGCTCTAATGAAGATTTGTGGCGTTGTTTCTTTTGAGTTTAAATACAAAGTTTAAAACATAGGAAAATTGTAAATGTATACTGTATTTACGCTATATTTTAGTTACTATTTCACTTTAAGAGCCCTATCTATATAGTGTTTGGGAATGACTGGTGTTTTTGAATCGTCGACGACCAATCCCTCTCCGAGCGGCTTGATCCTTTGGCGTTGCGTAGAGATGTGGGGTCACTCTGCATCTTCTACCGCATTTACCATGGAGAGTGTTCAGAGGAGTTGTTCGGCTGAGTTTCGTCATCGGACGTCGAGGCAGAGTACGAAATTCCACCCGTATCACCTCGACGTCCGCCGTTCCACCACCACTTTGTGGAACCAGCTGCCCACTGAAGTATTTCCGAACCAATTCGACTTAGGGTCCTTCAAGAAAAGAGCGTACCAATTCTTGAAAGGCCGGCAACGCACCCGCGAGCCCTCTGGCATTGAGAGTGTCCATGGGCGGCTGTATCACTTAACATCAGGTGAGCCTCCTGCCCGTTTGCCCCCTGTTCTATATATACAAAAAAAAATGTTCAGCCATACTGAAATAATATCAAATAATACATTTTCTAATTTTGCGTCTAGGTACCATATGGTGGCCCGTAAACTAAACTTAGCAATAATATAAAAATTCAACTTTAATTTGTTAAGTGCAAATTAGCTAAGAGGTGAGAAAATACCCAATTTTATAAAGGTTATTTTTCCTTAACGCTTAGATTATGGAATGGGATTTGCACCTGCACCTTTCATTTAAAGTATTTTCGAAGTTACAGCGACCTTTTCAAGCTTTATTGTCTATAAAATGAACACCGTGGGTTGTGTCGCTTAAATCGCGTCGTAAATTGTAGAAGCTTCTAGAAAAGGTTGCTAATAGTGGAAATTATTTGAAACTCTTTTTTTATGTGTTAGGAGACAAATGGGCAGCCTGTATATAGATACATAGATTAAACACGTGCGAATATTATTATGTTGAATTTGAATTACCAATAAAATATTGTAAAGAAAAACAACACAACAATCTTCCAAATGTGACCTCATACTATATGTATGCCACGAGCACGTTTTACCCATAAAGCCTCAAATAAAAACTGTTCCATATGTGACCAATATGTGACAAGCTTGCAGCCTTTGTTTTCTAGTTAGTGAATTTTAGTTCTATTACTTTATTTACCTTTTTTCGTGTTTTTCTCCTCCATAGACCTGATTCGTAAATTTTCACTAGAAGTGTTATATTTTTTTTTTAATTTCTTTATTTTACAAAAAAATATAATACAATCATAATAAGTTACATTAGAAAACCGCTGTGGTTTGTATTATGTAACCATAGCAGTCTTGTTTAGGAGCGCGACAAATGCATATAAAAGTAGTTTTTTAATTTGCTGTTTGTGTTGGTTGGCGTTAGGAAATCTAATATGTGTTAGTTTGGAAGACCATTTATTAGCTTACAAGGCTTTTATTATTTTTCAAGGCTTCGTATTGGTGGAACTAAATATTGTCCATGTTACATGATCATTCACCATTAGGAATGAATTTTTGAAATCGGTACAGAATTTTTTGAGATTATTCTTTATATTAAAACCCTCTTTTTTAATATTAGTATATTAATCACATTCCATTATTTTGTCCTCATGGTCTACCATCGTATCCCGGATGATGACAGTTAAAAGTTATCTTAAGCGCGGATCCAACTCATCTAATTGATAAGTTTGCATTTTGATTATTTACTTGGAAAATTACTAAATAGTATCGGTTATATCAGAATCATTGATGGCTGGCCATGCGTCATGCTCGTGAACGGGTGCTGCTTGTGGTGACTGGTCGTACTTGAATTCGTGTATGTGGTGATGTTTCTTATTTCGACTATGTGTTAGCGTGATGTTCCCACGAGTATGTAAGTGCGTGCTCCTAGTTCACTATGCCTCCTGCTGATAGAGGACAAGATTTTGATTTTTTTTAATTCATGTTATTATTATTAATTACTTGATATGTCATGTGGAACATGGTGTAATGGTTGCAGCTCCTTACAAACGTTGTGTAAAAATTGGCGATTAAAAAGAGTGGGGGAAAGTGTATTGCCAGTTCTTCTCTTCCGTTCTACGCCCTTGATTTGAGAACTGGCAGTAAATGTAAAATTAGAAGCATTAATATGTATTTCTTTACTGACGAGTCATAAGTGTACATTATGTTACCTATATGATTAAATGATTTTTTACTTTACATTAATTAACCACTAAATCCACTTAGTAATAATACACAAATTTGTGAACCGCCCTAGGGTTCGATTTAGTTCATATAGGTCAATCTTCATTAACGTAAGCGTAAGTTTTAAAAGCGTAGGCTGGAAGATCAAACTGTGTTCCAGTACATGTAAGTATAACTAACTACATACTTAAATAACGAAAGCTTTCAAAAGGAATTTTAATTAGAACTAAAATTATTAAAATACAGTGTATTTGAATCACACTTCAGGGGCGTTGCTTCCTATCACACGAAATCCCTTTGACAATCATTTAGGTTAATGATTTGCCGGAGGTGGCAAATTACTGTTCACGCCTACTTGCTATACAGCCACTAGGGACATAAGGCGAGTTACTTGGAATTTTTAAATTGCAGACCCTGAAAATATCAATATTTTAATGTCGTACTGTTGACAGTACGACGTTTGTATTTCAAGTCACAATCTAGTTCAGAGCGTTTAAGAGACAACGTTATACATCACTACATAGTATAAAACAAAGTCGCTTACTCTCTCCCTTTGTATGCTTAAATCTTTAAAACTACGCAACGGATTTTGATGCGGTTTTTAATAGATAGAGTGATTAAAGAGGAATGTTTATATGTATATTGTATAATACATATATAATAATATACATCCATTAAATATGGATGGAAAAATACTGTTATTTTTGAGGTTTCTAATGTGATGTCGTAAATATCATTAAATAATTAATAATTAAATTGATAATTAAATTTTTTCGCTTACATTGCGACCCCTACGAGATTAATCAAAATAATGTACTAAGTATTGTACACATTGAAAAGGTCTACAGAAAACTCCGCGATGGTTTATGGATATCCCACAATTTTTTGTCATTTACTTTTTACGACAAATAATGGCTAATTTTCGCAGCGATTTTAAGCAATACAGTATTTATCCTTATCCAATTAAATACCTTAAATATATTGTTGATTAAATATAGTATATATGGCCCTTTACAGCATATGATTTAAATTAATATTTTCAAAGATATTACAAATCTAAAAATTGCGGGACGCAGCGCGTCGGAGGCCGCGGTTCTCCCTATACTCTATGTCACTTTGAATTTAGTATTAGCCTTGCATCCGTGCGAAGCCGGGGCTCGTCGCTAGTTAAGAATAAAGAAAGCCTAGTTGCGGTCGTCTTATACGCGATTAACATACTCGTACGGTGGAGGACACAACCTTGTGACACACGCACTTTGTCAGGCGCAGAATGGTCTGAATAACAATTATCTATAGAGTTCTAGGGTTATTTGTAACCTTAAAGTTCACCGTTTCTCAAGTTCAAGTTTTTATAGACCGTATCAATTCGCGAAGATTACTCTTAATTACACCGTATTAATAGGTGAATAAGGTATCATGAAATACTATGGGGAATGGCCATTTATAACAAGAATCTCTCTTTATCTATAGATATTTTATAATTATTTAATTTTTTATAAAATTATATTGTATATATTGTTATTATATTCAAATTAAAAATGTATTTAATGATATATGCATGTACAGTTATGAACGTCAATATTTAAATGAAAGTCTTAACTTTATGGTACTACCAGTTCACAAATCAAGGGCGTAGAGCGGGTGAGAAGAACTAGCATGATTCTCCCCCACTCTGTTTATACCCAAGTCTTGGTTTGGAACAAAACTGTATGGAACTGCAACCAATCTCCCTTATGGAACTGCCTTAATCCCAGAGCTGGTGGTTTCCTTCCACAACGTATAACAATTGGAAACAAGGCAGAAACTCAAAAGGGCCTGCCATACCTTTTTTAAATATATTTTAATAAATTAATTTATGCTAGTAAAATTATTAGTTCTTGTACAACATTGGTACGTATATGGTTTTGGTAAAATTATTCTTTTATCAAAAAAATAAGATTTAAGTTGAGTTGTACACCATAAATGTTTGTATGTTGAATTAAATGAATTGTTGGTACAATGTTTCCTTTATCCAGGAATCAATAAATATTTCATACGCATGAATAGCTCTCAATCCTTTCAAGCATTCCCCTTTGTTGCTAACGGAATCAAAGGTTCACATAGAAATTGAGTTTCGACAATATCTAGGGGAAATTTCATTTTTAGACGGGGTTCCATATTGTGACATCGACTGCACTCACAGACAGTGCTTAAAATATCCTTTACGTACAAGAAGATAATAGTTTCTTCACTAAGTGCCTACGCAAAATAGTCTTCTTAGAATTTGGTTGCCTGGTGATTTATTAGAAGCAGAATATGTGACTGCGTGAATTCAAGTAATTTTAGACAAACGCGTTTTCGCGCCTGACAATCCTATAGATATTAATCTTAATATATATAAATAACGTGTCACGTTGTTTGTCCGCTATGGACTCCTAAACTACCGAACCGATATCAATCAAATTTGCACACCGTGTTTAGTTTGATCCAACTTAAAAGATAGGATAGCTTACATTATCAATTTATACCCGCTATATAATTTTATTGCAAAATATTTGTTTATTATTTGATAGTAACAATTCTAACAGATGGCGCTGTGTTGAAAGTGCCAACGTTTCACATAAGCTACAATTTATTGGCATAACCACCAAAAAAGCATGGTGGTCCCCATGACTGGTGTTCTCCTACCGTTTCCCTTGAATAGTTTGCTACTATGTAATATAACAAAAACCTCAGCCTCAGCAACGCTTCAGACAACTTTTCTATAAACAAAGGAACGACAACGATCTTTTACTTTTCTTTTTGGATAATTTAATTTCCCAGGGTATTAAGTGGGTGTAATCGTCTAGCCGGGGGCAAATATAACAGCCAGACGATTAGATAGTTGATTGATATTCGAGTATGCAATTAAAATTTTAACTCAATTTTACTGTACCTTCAATAGATATACATTAAGATTATTGTTAGGAGCACATATGCATGCGCTGTTTGGTCCCCAATCTTAAAGAAATACATTGAAGCAGAGACATTCAAAAAAGGTTTCTTAAGATTTAAGGATTTTCGAAAGTATAGTAACTATAGTTATTCCTTCTAATACTTTGGTATAGAATCCCTAGAATATAGATTTAACAATACGACCTGATGTTTTTACACGTTATTTGCAATGGTTTAATTGACTGCCCAGACTTATTGTCGCTTTTAGGTACACCCCTTCTTCATACAATACAAGGCCAACCCAACTATATCAAATTCCTCGGTCTAATACAAACTATTTACGTAACTCAGTCATGTATCGTATGCCTTATATAAGACAAATTACCAGCAAATAAATATTGAATGTAACTAAAAAGTGTAAAAAATAATTTTAAAAACTCAGGTATCTCTCATTAATAATGTCTTTGTTATTCTTCCTTTAGATTAAATATATATTATAATGATCAAAACATCTTTGAATTTAGAATTTATTATGAATATATTTTTTGTTTTATTTTTTGTATAGGTAAAAATTGTTATTGTGCTTTATGTTATGTTTGAATGTGTATTCCCTTTTTGGTGTTTGTGTATAGTGTAATTGTTTGGATATTGATAGGTGAGTACCTGTAGGCATGATGAGCAAAATTGAGAACTCTTAATCTTCATTCTATATCATAATTAGACTATATATTGTAAACGGAACATAACGTACAATGTTTCATTAATAGCCAACGATTTTGTTGACATTCAAAACAGGACCGACGTTTGGTCACAATCCCGCCATAGTATGCTAAGTGAGATGCGGTCATTAAAAGATGTGAATCTCTTGAGATGATTAAAGGTGTCAAGGACGAGTTCTAAGTCTTCGCTGTTTTCCCAAAATATATTATATAGATGCACCTGGAGCGCCCATCCAACGTATCCAATGGAGACGAAACCAAAGACTTCTAATTGAAACGGAAATCGTTAAAAATTGTTAAAAAAGCTGGATATTTTGCTACGAACCCAAAAGTAAAGATAAAATTCGAGGTATTAGCTTTACGAGCCCTGAAGATGCGGTGAAAGCGTACGAAAATACCATAGAAGAGACCCCTAAGGAAGAATGGGCCCACTGCTTGTCTCAGTGGTTCCATCGAATGCGACGATGTGTAGAGAGGAACGAAGATTGGAATATTTCTACATTAAGCCGTTTTTCATTTTCTAAACATTTTCAGTGTTACCTAGGTAGTTTTGGCCAAGTATTAACCATCCAATAATAATTTTATGACTACTAGCAGTAAACTTTAAGAGTTCTAAGTTCTCTGATAAAGATTATTGAATTTATCACTAATAAAAATGTTTCTTAATATAATTTTCATCTCGTAAAAGTGCCGCTGAACTCAACTCAGGTCAGCATAAATATCAACATTCTGGTATTCAAACAAATTTTCTCAGCAATATTAAATAAATAAAACATTTGAAGTGAAAAAACAAGAATTTATTTCGAGAAACATAATTAAACGTAAATATTATTATTTATCTAATGTAATTTTAATTTCTACGTCTAAAGCGCTCTAGAAAACACATTAACATTATACATTAGGTTAGATTACACACATTTTCGTTTAGTCGTGTAAATGGCGAGACCTGAAGATTTAATAGAGTTATATTTGGCTTAAAGTAACCAAATCAATTAAGTTCAAATTTGTCTTAGTACGTACACCAAACCTACGAGAAAATAAAAACGAATAATAAATAATAAATAAATCCTTTATTTGCCATGATAGTGGTACAAAATAAAATAAAAAATCAAACAACAAGAAAAGTCCGCACAATCAGCCATAAGAAGTCATGTATGAGTAATTGTTAAACTTATGTTCTAAATATTCGGTCACGCTATAAAAGCACCTGGACTTTAAAAATCTAATCACCTTCCCCTTGAAAACAATACATGGCAGCGATCTATAATTTTTAGGAAGGTGATTAAATATTCTCACAGTCATGGCGTAACAATTTTTCGAGTATGCAACATGCAGGCACCCGCAGCCGTGTTGGATCCCTCGGTATATAAAAGCAAGTTTCTTTGTAAGTTTTAAATAATTGTGGATGCTTCTTGACAGTCATAACTGCTTCATAGATATATAAACTTGGTACTGTCAGAATACCCAGTTCGTGGAAAATTGGTCTACAACTTATAAGAGCTACCAACAACAACTTATTGGAAATCTCGATTATAATACAATTACTTAAAGGAAATTATTGCAATTGTTGGCCAGCACTCTATAAATGAATTTTCATGGAATCTTCTAACCACGCCAACATCTGTTCTGCTTCATGATAAAAGCTAAGACTTATTTACCAAGCAGGTAAACAACATTTTCGTCGAGATACAGCGTTCTGTTATCGTACGGTCCTTGGAAATTAATGTTTGCCGGTACATTTGTTCTAAAAACATTGTTTTGTCCCACATTGTGATGTGGGTACACAACTTGCGTTTTAGCTAAGTGCTCTCTGGTGACGTTGTGCGATTTACGACACGTTTTTGATACTGTCAATATTTCTTATGAAATAATATGTTTTATTAATAGCTATCCTTATTTGTAAACTGCTATATATCCCATTACATTGACGACTCATTGGTCTAGTGGTTAGTACCCCTGACTGCGAATCCATGGGTCCCGGGTTCGATCCCCGGCTGAGGCGAACATCGATGTGATGAGCATTTGGTGTTGTTCTTAGGTCTTGGGTGTTTAAATATGTATTTATATGTATATCTATTTATAATATGTATGTATATCCGTTGCCTAGTACCCATAACACAAGCTTCACCAGCTTAGCATGGGACTAGGTCAATTGGTGTGAATTGTCTTAAATTAAAAAAAAAACATTAATAAAATTATTCGTCGTGTATTCGATCCCCAGAGAGCATCGTCGATTTCGTCGCACGGTGGTGGTACCCGCGCGAACTGCTACGCGCGGGTACCACCACCGGAAAACCCGGTGCCCCCCACAATAGACGAACCATTGACGATTCGGACGAGTCGAGCCCCGCCGCTACTCGTCTTCACCAGACCAAGAGCTATACGCCCGCCCCAATGCCGTCCTGCATCAGCAGGCCGCGAATAACCACACCGCCACCAGGGGCTGTGCTCGAACTGGCCGAAGTCCGCCCTAGAAGAGGAGCGGATAAACACAAGCAAGACTCGATCGCCAGCTGGCAACATATTATAATGCTCCGAGTATCAGGAAATGTTCTGATGGAGTCAATTGACCGTTTATTTTTATTGTTGCTTTGGTTAATAATTGAGATTCCTTCGTTTTGTTATTATTTAATAAAGAAGTTTATTTACACAAATATAGTATTTACAATTTTCTTAACCTATAAAGTAATGATTAAAATAATTAAAAATAAATAAAACGAAAATCAAAACAAATTTAAAAAATTTCCTTGTGTTCCTTTAACGCTGGTAGCATTTCCTCGCTGTATTGCGATACTTATTCGTTGAGCCGGGAAAGTGCCAGCTCTGGGGTCACCGGTACTATCTACCAGGCGCCAACTTAAATCTTTAATAAGCGCCTGTGCACTTGAACCCCACGGCCCAAGAGTCTCTACTCCAAAGGGAACAAAATCGAAGTTGGAGGAAAGACTTATATTTGTGCCGTTTTATTATTTAATTGTTTCATAATTTAGAATAATTACTTAAATAATACGAATATTGTTACGACCAATCAGAGCCGAGCAAATGCCTCGAGCGAGGTCGAGACTCCAGGCGCCATCTTGACTTTGGACTTGACTTTGGCAGAGTAGTTCTGAATTCTGACTGAGTATTCAGTGGAGCATTGCGGTGATGAGACGTTGGACCGACTTGGGTCTATATCATTTGTGGTTAATATTGTTATCAAAAGTGAGATCAGTGCCTTTAACCCGCTTCTCGCTATAATTTAAGCTTAAAGTGTTATTTGTAATGTTAAAAGGAATCAACCTAAATTAAATACTGTACGATAATTACTGGTATCTTTTTTGCTCACTCTTTACCCACATGAAGCCCACTAAACTCGCTTATGATGATGTCCATATCGATGGAGTGACGATATCTCTCCGACATATATATTTATGCGCACAATAACATCTCGATATTGTGAAGGATAAATTATAAATAGCGTCTAAAAACCAGCATTTAAATAGACTAAAAATCGACAGCGTGCTACAGAAGGCAAATCTTATATATACAATTCTCGTGTCGCGGTGTTTGTGGTTAAACTCCTCCGAAACGGCTCGACCGATTCTCATGAAATTTTGTGTGCATATTGGGTATGTCTGAGAATCGGACAACATCTACTTTTCGTCACCCTAAATTTTTTTTTAAATTTTTACATACATTTTTTATTTTATATTTTTTTATGATACAACATTAAAAATTCATAGAACCCCTAATTTTCATCCCTCTACGATCTACCCCTATTTTTTTATAATAAATGATATACATGGCAAAACGACGTTTGCCCGGTCAGCTAGTAACTTATAAAGATAGATAATATCTATGACACAGAAATATTTCACGATGAAGTCACCAATTACTTAGCTAAAAAAATATAAATTGCCTTATATCTTGGTTATAAAATATTTATATTTCATAAAACTGTAACGAAAATCATCTTTATTGAATGCGTTAGGCTAAATCATATTTGTCTTAATACGATTTATTTTCATCTCATATAAGGATCTTGAAGGGCCGTTATGAAAATTTATATGAGATAAAGAAACCCGGTCTTATGAAGATCAATTGCTAGTCATTTGAATCATTTTCATGTGTGGATATATTTTTATATAATGTAATGAACTACTTAGAGCAGAGTTGTCCTAGAAGCTTCAGCGTGCGACTCTCATACCTGAGGTCGTAGGTTCGATCCCCGGTTGTGCGTCAATAGACTTGCCGGGTGTTAAACAATTGTAACGTTTATTTTAAGATTACGAGTCATTTAACATCAATAGTGTGGACTTCATTGAAACGCAACCCGAATCGTGTAACGAATCTTGGTTTCCACTCAGTTGCTACGAAAGTGCCGAACGGAAAGGCACTACAAGCAAACGTAGAATTACAAAATTTAAAAAAAAAAATACATAGGCTACGTAGAATTCGTGTTTCATTACACGTTACAGTCATCTGGCTTAACATTAACTCGAACGGTAAAGCTTAGATTTCCTAGAAAAGCGGTGCCGTTATCTAACGGCCGTAATGTAACGTTGGGTGACGTCACCCATACGTTGTTTATAAATAACATCGGAGTAGGTTTTCTAGAGAACGTTGAGACACCATAACGTCAAATAGCGGTGCTGTCATTTGCATGACGGCCGCCATAGCGGTGATAAACATTAGTTCAACGTTTTTCGCGTGTTGCGGTGCGTATAGAATACACATACAGCTAGGAAATTCTGCCAGCATTAAAGGTACACTGACGCAGGGACCAAACTTTTTAAATTTGTTTTAATTTTCTTTTTATTTATTTAAATTATTTTTTTTTTAATATTTATTCATTGAACTCTGAAGAATGTTTTTATAGAGAGAAGAATTGGAAAACCCTAAAAATATTCCATATATTAGGTAGTATGTAGCTACTAAAGGTAGGCTAAGTAAAGAAAATCATATTTCTACTAATTGATTGTTTTCCTCAAGATTTTTGTCCAAAAGAAGGTCAAATCAGCTACCACCGCGGTGTTGAGACCAAAGTATCACTTAATCTTTTTCGTGTATTAGAACATTAAAGTCTATTAAATATTGATTGCTTAGTCGCGTCAAACATATTGGTGGCGAGTACTTAGAGCGGCTATCTCGCCATCACCGCTTTCGGCTGTAGCTACGGACCCTCCAAATGACCTTACTAAAAACTTGAACATATCCCTCAGAAAAACATGCATTCAAATCACATTATTGTAAACTAAATGGCCGATTGGCAACGATTTTTTTATTTTTTATCTATAAATTGATTTGGTATATATTGAATATTATAGAAAATATAAGGATTTAATTATAAATTTAAGAGGAAAATGTGGAAAACGCTATCTAGGCATGTGAATCTAGACTACAATTTTTCATTTGGAATAGCGCCACCGGTGTAAGAATGTAGACATTAACTGAGCGTTTTGGCGGAAACAAAAATATATGGACGACAGACCACAGACCACCTTAAGCTAACTATAAACAGTACTTCAGCTTTATCCAGCGAGAACTGTAGAGTCTGGCTAATGAAAGTTGATACTGAAAAAGCGCGGCAAATTTAAAAAATATCAGCATGGCAGCCCTAAAGTAAAAAGGAAAGTTGGAACAACTCACTTTGATACTTTAACTTACTAAATTATTGATATATTGACTTTTTAGGCTTATAGGTTTTGTGGACATAAGTTTAATCTAAGTAGATTATTGGCTTGCCTTCTGCATGTTTCGATGCAATGGTACGCAAAAAGCGATGTCTCCATGCAGCTATATCATATCGTTCAATTAATAATGAACGTTCATTTTTGTTTTTCTTAAATTCATAACCGTTGGCTATTAATTTCAAGACTATCTGTAAAAGAACAATAACATTAACTAAAGTAACTATAACTAATATGTACTTATTAAAAAAATAATATCAAGACATTTTGACCGTACTAACTTTAGTGTTGTCATATAAAAAGTTTGCAAAAAAATCCAGTATCTACTTCCGTTAGCCAGACTCTATCAACTCATCATCTCCAAATCACGCCATTTCTGTATACACTGTGGCACTCTGCCATGTTGTTTCCTTAACCTGGTCTATCCACCATTTAAATTGTCTTCCTCTTTTGCGTTTCTTGTCACCAGATCTTATACTATAATAATAAAAGTTAAAGTGGAAATGGGCCGGTCACATTGCCGGCATTTGTGATGGCATGGTTGGAATAGCCCAGTGGGGAAAAAAAAGAGAGGATGCACCGTAGAAACTTGGGAAAATTGAATAATAGGGATAGCGGGAATTAAGTTTGGTGGCGGATTTTATATGGATGTTCATCATATCTATGTAAACATTTAAAAAAAAATGAAACATATAGTTGACACATTAAATACACATTTAAAAAATACATACGGCAGCATATCAAGTAATTTACAGTCGATTTAGTTCTTTGTCAGTATACAACAAATAATATACCAAAAAATGCAATGAATTTGCAGATTTTTTTTTCTTATGGCTCTGGCACGATTTGTGCATTAGCCAGCGTCAAGTATAGGATTTTTTATAATTCATGCTTGTCTTTAGAAATTCGACAGTGTCCTCCATGTACGGTTTAGGCACTCGGCCGGTACCGCACAACCCTCCCAAAGGCCGAGAACAAATTTAAATTAAATTAAAACTTGCCCTCGAACCGGAAATCGAACCCGGTACCCCTCACCTAGCTGCCACTTAATAAGACCGCTAGGCCATGAGGCCCCTCAGAATTTTATTATGAAGACATTAATGCAGATGAGCTCAAAACACAATGTTTTCATTTAAGCCAATATTTAAAAAAAACATAGCATTGATTGATGACTGATTGCTTATCAGCGGATTTAAATATCTCAACCTCACATAACCTAATAAAATCAGATAAATTGGAAGAAACTTTTCCAAACGTAGAAATTGCTACAAGAATATTGTTTTGCCTAATAGTTACCAATTGTAGTGGAGAGCGGTCATTTTCGCAGCTTAAGAGAATAAAAAATTTATTGCGAACAACAATGTTACAAGAACGACTGAGTAATTTGTCAATTATGTGCATAGAAAGTGATATCCTTCCAAAAATGGAATTGAAGGATATAATAGAAGATTTTGCTGAACAAAAATCCCGAAAGAAACCGTTATCGTAATCGTAACCAAATAACCAGCAGCATTCTAATATCATGAATGACATATTAAATCATACTGTATTTGAATTTGTAAACTACGACAGTTTTTGGCACATTTGTGCCAAACAATACTCAAAAAGCGTATCCCATTTAAAACCAAATTTTTACTTTACAATGCGCTTTGCGAGTCAGTCATCAATTAGGTATGGTCTAAGTGGCTACGGTAGAACTTATCCAACGTATCTCAACCAAATATGAGGTCCTTACATATGAAAATTTGAACTAAAAG
Organism: Pieris napi; assembly: GCF_905475465.1. NCBI lineage: Eukaryota > Metazoa > Arthropoda > Insecta > Lepidoptera > Pieridae > Pieris > Pieris napi. The sequence continues at coordinate 5,901,210 of NC_062255.1, forward strand.
GTAAAGGTAAAGGTTTGAAGGTAAAAGTTGAACTCTGATGGGGCATTCGAAAACGCTTTTAAAGATTTGATTGATTCCCGTCCGAATGGCTTTTGGTTAAGGGATCAATCAACTACCTATAAGATGGCAAAAGTGCGTACAGCGTAGATAGCAATGGTACGTATACTTTGACTAATTAAATAGGTATATTCTATTTGAAATCTTAATATTTATACATGTATATAAATTGCATTTCATTATATCATAAATTAATTGTAACTATATATCAGCGCAAAACTTGAAGATAGCTGGAACAATTCGATAAAAAATAAAAAATAAATCAGTGGCAATACAACTTTTTTAGGTCTCAGATTTTTGAATCTGTTTCATGATCATTTGTCAATCTAATAGGCAAGTAGGTGATCATGAGATCTTTTTGGATATAAGGCAAGCCGGTTTCCTCACGATGTTTTCCTTCACCGTTCGAGCGAATACTGTACGGAGATCTACCCAACGACCTCAGGGATGAGAGTCGCACGCTGTAGCAACTAGGCCAACACTGCTCTCAGACTAATTCGATTGTTCGATGTTTTTATTGAGACAAAAATTGGAAAACCCTAAAAAACTTTAGAATGTTCCATATTATATTAGCTACTAAAGGTTGGCTAAGAAAAGATAATTATATTTCTTGCTTTGATTGCTTAGTCGCGTCAAACATATTGGTGGCGAGTACTTAGAGCGGCTAACTCGCCATCACCGCTTTCGGCTGTAGCTACGGACCCTCCAAGAGACCTTACTAAAAACTTGAACATATCCCTCAGAAAAACATGCATTCAAATCACATTATTGTAAACTAAATGGCCGATTGGCAACGATTTTTTTATTTTTTTATCTACAAATTGATTTGGTATATATATATATATATTATATTATATTTGGTATATATATTATAGAAAATATAAGGATTTAATTATAAATTTAACAGGAAAATGTGGAAAACGCTATCTAGGCATGTGAATCTAGACTACAATTTTTCATTTGGAATAGCGCCACCGGTGTAAGAATGTAGACATTAACTGAGCGTTTTGGCGGAAACAAAAATATATGGACGATAGACCACAGACCACCTTAAGCTAACTATAAACAGTACTTCAGATATATCCAGCGAGAACTGTAGTTTACTTACTATCATCTCATAATCTCCAAATCACGCCATTTCTGTCTACACTGTGACACTCTTCCATGTTGTTTCCTTAACCTGGTCTATCCACCATTTACATTGTCTTCCTCTTTTGCGTTTCTTGTACCTTGGCCACCAGATCTTATACTATAATAATTAAATTTCAAATTATTTAAAAAATCGTACTTATGTAGTGAAAATAAACAATACCCATAGCGAAGTGGTTTTAGTATCAGAAGGCTCCGCCCAAGGTTCGGTCCTCGGGCCTCTCCATTTTTTGACTTACGCAAATCAAATGCATAACCAAGTAAAACATTCCACTTGTTACCAGTTCGCAGATAATACGTGTTTGTTAGTTGGAGATATGGACCCTTATAAAGCTATCGAAAGGTTACAATCAGATTTTAACAACATACTAAAGTGGTGCCATGATGCTAAACTGGTACTTAATATTGAAAAGACAAAAACACTTATCATACAATCCAATTCCATAAAAGAAGCCACTGGTATAGAATTGGAGGATCACGATCACGCTTGTCTCCACAAATCAACAGTGTGCAAGTGCCCTTCTATACAAATAGTTGATAAACAAAAATATCTTGTATTAATTATAGACAAAAACATGCATTGGAATCAATACATAGAATACGTCTGCTATAAGCTACGACAGTTTTTGGCACATTTGTGCCAAACAATACTCAAAAAGCGTATCCCATTTAAAACCAAATTTTCACTTTACAATGCGCTTTGCGAGTCAGTCATCAATTAGGTACGGTCTAAGTAGCTACGGTAGAACTTATCCAACGTATCTCAACCAAAGATATAACCTCCAAATGCGAATCCTCAAAGTTCAAACACGTTGTCTCGAGAAATGTGCTCGACTCATATAAAAATGAAGAAAGAGGAATTTTCAAACACTGCAAAATATTGCATATAAGAAAAAGTTAATAAATGTCTTCTAGCCGAGCACTTTTTTCGAGATAACATAAAAAAACGAGTGGAGCAAGACGTACAGACCCGAGCGGTAACGCAAGTTCAGCTCTGTACATCGAGAGCAAACAACCTATACGGCGAGAGAACGTTGAGGTATTTGCTACCGCGGCTAATAAATGGTCTACCAAATCACATATTAGATTGCCTAACGCCAACCAACATAAACAGCAAATTAAAAAACAACTTTTATATGCATTTGTCGCGCTCCTAAACAAGACTGCTATAGTTACATTAACACAAACCACAGCGCTTTTCTAATGTAACTTATTATGATTGTATTATTTTTTTTTTGGTAAAATAAAGAAATTAAAAAAAAGGGTCATACTTAGTGAAAAATGTTATTCTAATTCGCATTTTTCACTTTCCACAAATTCTAGTGTGCCCCACCGGCCTACTCTATCTCAGGGCTTATTATTTTATATAAAATTGTGTATACTACCAACGGCCACCGAACCGTTTCTTGTGGTAGGATTGTGGCAGGATATTCGAATAATGGCATATTTTATATTTTAATGTAGAATAATGTCAGAAATTATATATTAGGTACAGAAATTACATATGAAATTGACGTTTTGTCATACTGGCCACTTTGACCTCAAATATCTCCTCTTTGGTTGTGGTCTCCTCCAAGAGAAAACCATTTTTTTCTTTCGAAATTGGGATAACTTCTTGCAAGGTAAAAGTTGAACTCTGATGGGGCATTCGAAAACGCTTTTAAAGATTTTATTGATTCCCGTCCGAATGGCTTTTGGTTAAGGGATCAATCAACTACCTATAAGATGGCAAAAGTGCGTACAGCGTAGACAGTAATGGTACGTATACTTTGACTAATTAAATAGGTATATTCTATTTGAAATCTTTATATTTATACATGTTTGTATATAAATTGCATTTCATAATATCATAAATTAATTGTAACTATATATCAGCGCAAAACTTGAAGATAGCTGGAACAATTCGATAAAAAATAAAAAATAAATCAGTGGCAATACAACCTTTTTTAGGTCTCAGATTTTTGAATCTGTTTCATGATCATTTGTCAAGCTAATAGGCAAGTAGGTGATCATGATATCTTTTTGAATCTAAGGCAATCCGGTTTCCTCACGATGTTTTCCTTCACCGTTCGAGCGAATAGTGCACGGAGATCTACCCAACGACCTCAGGGATGAGAGTCGCACGCTAAAGCTAGGCCAACACTGCTCTCAGACTATTTTTTTTTAAATATATATTCTTTGAACTCTGATGTTTTTTTAGAGACAAAAATTGGAAAACTCTAAAAAACTTTAGAATGTTCAATATTATATTAGTATGTAGCTACTAAAGGTAGGCTAAGTAAAGATAATTATATTTCGAAACGCAGTTCGCGGGGACAGCTACTGATTGATTGTTTTCTTCAAGATTTTTGTCCAAAAGAAGGTCAAATCAGCTACCACCGCGGTGTTGAGACCGAAATCTCGCTGAATCTTTTTCTTGTTATAGAACAGTCAAGTCTATTAAATATTGATTGCTTAGTCGCGTCAAACATATTGTTGGCGAGTACTTAGAGCGGCTATCTCGCCATCACCGCTTTCGGCTGTAGCTACGGACCCTCCAATAGTCCTTACTAAAAACTTGAACATATCCCTCAGAAAAACATGCATTCAAATCACATTATTGTAAACTAAATGGCCGATTGGCAACGATTTTTTTATTTTTTATCTATAAATTGATTTGGTATATATTGAATATTATAGAAAATATAAGGATTAAATCCTTATATATATATAAAGTTAAGAGGAAAATGTGGAAAACGCTATCTAGGCATGTGAATCTAGACTACAATTTTTCATTTGGAATAGCGCCACCGGTGTAAGAATGTAGACATTAACTGAGCGTTTTGGCGGAAACAAAAATATATGGACGACAGACCACAGACCACCTTAAGCTTACTATAAACAGTACTTCAGATTTATCCAGCGAGAACTGTAGTTTACTTACTATCATCTCATCATCTCCAAATCACGTCATTTATGTCTACACTTTAAATTATCTTCCTCTTTTGCGTTTCTTGTACCTTGGCCACCAGATCTTATACTATAATAATTAAAGTTCAAATTATTTACAAAATCGTACTTATGTAGTGAAAATAAACAATACCCACAGCGAAGTGGTTTCAGTATCAGAAAGCACCGCCCAAGGTTCGGTCCTCGGGCCTCTCCATTTTTGACTTACGCAAATCAAATGCATAACCAAGTAAAACATTCCACTTGTTACCAGTTCGGAGATGATACGTGTTTGTTAGTTGGAGATATGGACCCTTATAAAGCTATCAAAAGGTTACAATCAGATTTTAACAACATACTAAAGTGGTGCCATGATGCTAAACTGGTACTTAATATTGAAAAGACAAAACTACTTATCATACAATCTAATTCCATAAAAGAAGCCACTGGTATAGCATTGGAGGATCACGATCACGCTTGTCTCCACAAATCAACAGTGTGCAAGTGCCCTTCTATACAAATAGTTGATAAACAAAAATATCATGTATTAATTATAGACAAAAACATGCATTGGAATCAATACATAGAATACGTCTGCGATAAACTACGACAGTTTTTGGCACATTTGTGCCAAACAATACTCAAAAAGCGTATCCCATTTAAAACCAAATTTTTACTTTACAATGCGCTTTGCGAGTCAGTCATCAATTAGGTATGGTCTAAGTGGCTACGGTAGAACTTATCCAACGTATCTCAACCAAATATGAGGTCCTTACATATGAAAATTTGAACTAAAAGGTAAAGGTAAAGGTTTGAAGGTAAAAGTTGAACTCTGATGGGGCATTCGAAAACGCTTTTAAAGATTTGATTGATTCCCGTCCGAATGGCTTTTGGTTAAGGGATCAATCAACTACCTATAAGATGGCAAAAGTGCGTACAGCGTAGATAGCAATGGTACGTATACTTTGACTAATTAAATAGGTATATTCTATTTGAAATCTTAATATTTATACATGTATATAAATTGCATTTCATAATATCATAAATTAATTGTAACTATATATCAGCGCAAAACTTGAAGATAGCTGGAACAATTCGATAAAAAATAAAAAATAAATCAGTGGCAATACAACCTTTTTTAGGTCTCAGATATTTGAATCTGTTTCATGATCATTTGTCAAGCTAATAGGCAAGTAGGTGATCATGAGATCTTTTTGGATCTAAGGCAATCCGGTTTCCTCACGATGTTTTCCTTCACCGTTCGAGCGAATAGTGCACGGAGATCTACCCAACGACCTCAGGGATGAGAGTCGCACGCTAAAGCTAGGCCAACACTGCTCTCAGACTATTTTTTAAAAAATATATATTCTTTGAACTCTGATGTTTTTATAGAGACAAAAATTGGAAAACCCTAAAAAACTTAAGAATGTTCCATATTATATTAGTATGTAGCTACTATAGGTATGCTAAGTAAAGAATATCATATTTCGAAACGCAGTTCGCGGGGACAGCTACTGATTGATTGTTTTCTTCAAGATTTTTGTCCAAAAGAAGGTCAAATCAGCTACCACCGCGGTGTTGAGACCGAAATCTCGCTGAATCTTTTTCTTGTTATAGAACAGTCAAGTCTATTAAATATTGATTGCTTAGTCGCGTCAAACATATTGTTGGCGAGTACTTAGAGCGGCTATCTCGCCATCACCGCTTTCGGCTGTAGCTACGGACCCTCCAATAGTCCTTACTAAAAACTTGAACATATCCCTCAGAAAAACATGCATTCAAATCACATTATTGTAAACTAAATGGCCGATTGGCAACGATTTTTTTATTTTTTATCTATAAATTGATTTGGTATATATTGAATATTATAGAAAATATAAGGATTAAATCCTTATAAATATATAAAGTTAAGAGGAAAATGTGGAAAACGCTATCTAGGCATGTGAAATCTAGACTACAATTTTTCATTTGGAATAGCGCCACCTTTGTAAGAATGTAGGCATTAACTTAGGTTTTGGCGGGAAACAAAATGTATATTCAGAACGACAGAACACTATACTGACTACGAACAGTAGAAATTACATATTTAAATATTTTACTTACTTTTAAATGTCTCACTATAACTAACTATTTAGTATTTTTCTATATTCAATATTAGTATATGTTTATTAAGTATTCTATATATTTTTAAATAATTTCCATAAACTCAGCGCATTATTTGGTTTCTGCTATAGGAACGCACATATTTCGTTTTCAATTCATATTTTCATTCAATCAAAGCGCGGGAAACTTCGTTCATGGTCAGACGTTTTTTTCACGGTGGTGAAATTTTAATTTAATTTTACTAGTTTAAACGCAGAGGATAAGCTGGTAGTTTGAATTTTGTATTATATAATCCTTTTATCATATTTGTGTATAGTGCCATCTTGTAGTCGGTAAGTTTCTTTAATTTCTGTAAATATAGTATGAACGAAAGGTCATATAAAGAAATTAAACAAGTTTTTACAAGAAGTCTAAAGAGTTTCATTTACCGGCCGAGTCATTCCCTAAAAAATTGGACATGGTGGGCCATGAGGGGAACAAAGAAGAAATAGAATATTAATCAAGAATGAATCAATCGTTCAGTAGTACAGCTAAAGTGCCAGATTTAACCAAAAGTTAAGTGTTCCTTGTCCTTTTCTTTTTGTGTTCCGAACTGTGTCCTTAATTTAACGATTTGTGCAAATAAGTATTTTAGACCTTTTTTAAGGTAGTGGGAATTGGGATTAAATAATTGGTTAAAATTGTAGTTTCTGCTATTTAAAAATAACAACGATAGTGCGTTTTATAACTCCGTCAGCGCTATCTAGTGGTGCATTTGAACTGATTTAAGTCAGTTTCTTGGCAGTGTTTATTTAGGATAGCATACACTCGTTTTATTTGATACAAATTCTTGTAATTATGTTATTATTAGTATATTTACATTTAAAATGAAAATCCATACTAGAAACATGTGACCAAATTAAAATTCAACTTAAGAGGGAAGGTTACCATCCTAGCTTGCTTCCTTTTGTTTTACATACGGCCAGTTTTTAGCTTAATTTCGTATTTTACCATTTTGGAAGAAGTAAATTAATACCAAATTAATTATCCTAAAAATCTAGACTAATTTATATAAAAATACCAAAGTTGTATACGAGTAAGAGAGAAAAATTATTTTAAATGACAAAGTTTTTTGAAAATCTCTAAATATACTTATTCGTTTATTACTTTACTTAAGTAAATTAATAATACATTTTCTGACGATTGCAACTTTCTATACAATAACAAGGTTATATTGACATGTGCTGATCTAACCTTCGTATTTGAATAATCTTTGTAAAGCACATGAATAATAAATATAATTATTTATTTGAATTCTAATTATCTGAATTCTAAGTTATAATTTAAACACCATATTTTAATTTTAAGTATTCAACTAGCAGACTCGGCCAAGCGTTGCTGTGGCTAAGGTTTTTGTTATATTACATAGTAGTAAACTATTCAAGGGAAACGGTAGGAGACACCAGTCATGGGGACCACCATGCTTTATGGTGGTTATGCCATTAAATTGTAGCTTATGTGAAACGTTGGTACTTTCAACACAGCGCCATCTGTTAGAATTGTATCAAATAATAAACAAATATTTTGCAATAAAATAATATTGCGGGTATAAATTGAGATGTAAGCTATCCTATCTTTTAAGTTGGATTAAACTACACACGGTGTGCAAATTTGATTGATATCGGTTCTGTAGTTTAGGAGTCCATAGCGGACCAACAACGTGACACGTAATTTATATATATTAAGATAAAGATATTAATCCCAAATACAATACTATTTATTTCAGCGTCACCTATTAGATTTGTTTTGCACTATGGTGAGACCTGGAATCTCATTTTACAACTTTTGATGGTACAATAACAATTCATGTTTTACATCTTTTGGTTGTACGGTCTGAATGATTTAACCCGAATGTTAAGAGAATTTATAAAAGCGCCATCTGTTAGATTTTTTACACTTCTTCAAGAGCTTGAATAACATGGTAGGTTACTCTTCGCTGTATAGACCAGTGCCGATAATTTTTGAAACGAAAAAAAATTACAGTAGGATGAAACCCATTAGAAAAGCAGGGGAATATGCTCAAAATGAAAGGAAAAATAAATTACGGTCGATCTGAGGTCGGGAAGGGGTGGGGGGGAGTTTTAAGGGTAAAAAACGGTTTATCTCGATTTCCGGCAAAACTAAAAGTCCTATCGAAGAAAGTTAAATGGCAAAGTTGTAGGTAATAAAAAAATCTAAAACTTTTGTATTTACACATTTTTCACATAACCTCAAAATTGGTGTGAAAAATTCAAAAAACCAAGTTTTTGGTTTTTTATTTTTTCTTTTACAAAAATTTATTTTTTTAAACGAAATTTGGTGAAAACTTACCTTATTATGTCCCAAATATACTGTAATTTATTTGATTAAAAATATTTATTTTTTCACCTTATTTTGAATTAATATCGAAAAAACACCCTAATTTTCAATCGAAAATTCTGACGTCAAAATATCAGCTTTTTTCAAAAAGTTGGAGTGCTTTCAGTTCGTTGAAATCTCTACTTTCCTATGGTAAAAAAAAATATATATATTACCATAGTAAATCTTCTCAGAAAATGCAAAACATTCGTATGCAGTAACGCCCAGACCCGTCATACCCTTCCCTACTTCTCTATGAATCTTCTTTAAATTATAATAAGATGCCTATTTATTACTATTTTAAGATAACTTATATATACCTGAGTGACCTAAAAAAACTTTTAGCCTTTAGATGGGCTAAAATTTTCGTATTTCATAGAGAAGTAGGGAAGGGTATGACGGGTCTGGGCGTTACTGCATACGATGTTTTGCATTTTCTGTGAAGATTTACTATGGTAATATATATATATTTTTTTACCATAGGAAAGTAGAGATTTCAACAAACTGAAAGCACACCAACTTTTTTAAATAAGCTGAAATTTTGACGTCAGAATTTTCGATTGAAAATTAGGGTGTTTTTTCGATATTAATTCAAAATAAGGTGAAAAAATACATATTTTTAATCAAATAAATTACAGTATATTTGGGATATAATAAGGTAAGTTTTCACCAAATTTCGTTAAAAAAAAAAGAAATTTGTAAAAGATAAAAATAAAAACCCAAAAACTTGGTTTTTTGAATTTTTCACATAAATTTTGAGGTTATGTGAAAAATGTGTAAATACAAAATTTTTAGATCTTTTTATTACTTACAACTTTGCCATTTAACTTTCTTCGATAGGACTTTTAGTTTTGCCGGAAATCGAGATAAACCGTTTTTTACCCTTAAAACTCTCCCCCCACCCCTTCCCGACCTCAGATCGACCGTAATTTATTTTTCCTTTCATTTTGAGCATATTCCCCTGCTTTTCTAATGGGTTTCATCCTACTGTAATTTTTTTCACTTTTTATTTATTTTGAAGGCTATCTGCACTGGTCTAGTATGGAATGTAAGGAACGAAAAATCTTTATTCATATTTTGATTTAAATTTATGTTCATTTGATAAAATAAATATTGATAAATGTACTATTAAATTTTTTAGTAAATTAAATCAAGATATCGCACAATAATCAAGTTTTAGTAAAACAGTACGCTTAAAATGGTCCGTTACGTTATTATATTATTCAAGTAGTTGTAATTCTAAAACTATGTGGTTATTACATTAAATATAATAGAAGAAGCACTAATCTTTCATTATAATACAAAATCATACATTAAATCCTTTTTATTTCAATGCAATTTGCCTAATTTAGTCCATTACGTCACTTTATTGTCTTTTGTTGTTTTTATTTTTTCTTCAATCAGTCAAAAATATAGATTTTTTTCAATCATTTATAGATTTAAAGTATAGTGTACTCACTGGTTATATTTGGCACATAGCATGTTTTTACATATTTTAAATAGATATATCAAATTCAATATAATTTTCGTTTCCAAAATAATGCGGACGTTACGTATTACGCCGGCCGTTATTAGATCCCAGATTAAAGATGTTTTTAACCCAAAGTTTATACGGAAAAAGCAATCCACTGATGAAATTGTTAATTACGCAGTGTGGGAAATGACTAAGAATTCAGTAAAAGTAAGCTTACCTTTGTTTCGCAGCGTTCGTATTGGACATAATTTTTTTGACAGCTACAAAACAATCCTTTACAATCGCGATTTACAGGGCAACGGACGCTTTTTTCGCTAGAAAGCGTCTTCCATAAATAAAATAATGTTTTATTCCGAACTCAGAACGGTAGTTTTTAGCAGGGAAGTGGGAATAATAAGACCGTTACGTCTAATGGACAGTCCACCTTACCAAATTTTGAGGAGAACACTAATGTTATCTAAAATCAATTTTTTACCTTAACCGATGGTTTAATAAGGTTTTAAATTGAAAGCCTAGTATAAAATCATTCGAATGACACTTATAACCTTACAAAATATAGCAAGCATTGATATTAATTTTAGCTGCGAACGTGAAGATGTAGGGGTGAGATATGCAAAAAACGCACGTTTTGATTGTTTTATTTTGCAATATAAACTTAAAATATTATGATCTTCTACGGGTTTAAATGCTATAACTACACAAAATAGACTCTTAGGAGTTAAATACCGTTTATTAGCCTCCTGAAACATCAATGGTCTTTGTATAGCCGCACAAAGTTAGAGGACAGGGCGATTTCGCCCTAAGCAAAAAAATTTAAATATTCCCTAATAAAGCCGTACTGAGTTTTTATAGTTTTTAACGGTTACATAATACGTTTGCTTAAAATATTTGTATCAAAGCTTATTTTAATATCGTTAATAGTTTAAAAGACATGATTTTTATACAAATACTAGTAGACTCGGCCAAGCGTTGCTGTGGCTAAGATTTTTGTTATATTACATAGTAGTAAACTATTCAAGAGAAAAGGCAGGAGAACACCAATCCACCAAGCTTTTTTGGTGGTTATGCCATTAAATTGTAATTTGTAGCTTATGTGAAACTTTGGTAATTATTTTGATAAGGATCAATACCTAGGTACGAATAAAGAGCCTTTTCTAGCGGTGGTATTTTAATAAAAGAATAATAATAATAAAAGGACGCTTATTGTGACGTAACTTTAAAAGATAGAGACATGCTGTCGCGACATTTTTTATAGATAGTGATGTGTCCTGAAAAATTTTAATACACCAATTTGTTCTAGTTTTCGCAGCGCACGCGATTGAAGGAAGGTTTTTGTTTATTTTTTTACACCTTGGGTTAGATTATTCAAGTTTTAGTAAGCATATTATGTCACTCGGGAATAGTGTAGCTTGCCAACGGTGAAAGAATTTTTGAAATCGATCCAGTAGTTTCGGTGCCTATTCATTTCAAACAAACAAAAAATCAAACCTTTCCTCTTTATAATATTAGTATAGATATGCAATATTTGGCTTACGTCTGTATATTTCACTCAACCTCCTACTGTTGCAGATACGGTATCATAACATGGTTAGCATGAGTGTGGAGTTCAAACCCCTTAAAGGAACCTAAAAATACATAATACGAAAGTCTTTATTTAAATTTCAAAGTCGGTTCTAAGATTGTTATTTATATAAGCCCCAGTCATGTCGCACATGCTTTTTATCTGGGTATGTGTTGGGATAGAATGCGCACACAATTGACGATATATTTATTTTCTGTATATTCTATCCTGTGTGAATAGTGAGTATATAAATAAAGATTAGCGTAGACAAACGATTATGTTATCAGTTATGAAAATGAAATGAATAAAACAACAATATAATTTGAATAACTATTAATATAATTCAATAGTATCTCTTACAATTATACCTATATTCTTACGCTCCGCGCTTGATTTGGTTTAAGTCTAAGAGAAGAATCAACAGTAGCTCTTATTAAACTTATCATAATCAACAGATGAACAAAATCTAAAAGATTACATTTAATATTAACTAAATGTAAACTTAGAAATGCTACATTTTTTAAGAATACTGATTCATCTCTATTATACGTGCTACGAAACCACTATGCTATTTAGTTGGGAATGTTAACTTTGGTATAAAATATTAATTATAATCAACAAAACATAATCAAACTCAAAGACATTCGAAACGATACTTAACTGTCAAGCATAAATTAAGAAATACTGTTTATTTAGTATAGTCCTAGACCAGTTAAATTATATTTACAAAGCCAGCTGACACTGGAAAACTAAATTAAACTTATCCAAAATCCAAATGGAATTTAAATGTGCTGAGAAAATGATTACGTACATATGAAAATCTATATCTATATGTTTAGAAATACAGTACAAAACTTTGCTTTAGAAAAAACACAAGAATTGAAATTTTACACATGTAGATAAAATATATACTGGGATTTATATAAAATAGAAATTCTAATCGACTCCTATAGGACTCTAATGAGCCTCATTTCACTATGGCTACAAAATCGAAGGCTTTCGTAGGTACCAGTTTTATAACAAGAATTATTCTATTTTCTAATAAGAAATCGTACTTCGAGTACTACAAAAATCAAACACCGAAAATTTTCTAATCACTACTTACAACCAGCTTTTTTGCATCCCTATTAAAAGGTTGTATATTTTTTTGATAGTTATTAATTAGGTCGATTGAAAATTAAATTGGATTATTTCGATTATAAACAATGCAATAGAAGCTTTTCAAATAAGCATAAAATAAGTTTTTATTAAAGATAGGATATTTTACTGTTGTCCGTTGTATAAATAAAATATTGGAAAAATATTTGTTATATACTGTAGTATATAATTTGCTACAAATAGTATAATATATATATTGCACTATTTCACTATAATTAGGCCGGGTTAGCGTAATTTCACAGAAATCTAATTCACTAACAATCAAATCATTAATTCCGTTGAGATTTCTACCACAAAATTCGTTAATGAATCAATGATTTAAATAAGACATTGATTAGCTAATTTTGTATTGATGATATTAAAACTTAGCGGCATATTTGAGTTTTAATACTAATTAAAGAAATCGCTCTAATTTTCTGTATCTCTCAAAGGTACTATGTTACAACTACGGAAAGTAGCAAAAACTCACAAATAACCGCGAATATTTCAATAACATTTATAAAATAAACTCCAAAAAGATAACAAGCATACAAGCGTTCGTTTGCTTCTGTTTAACGCAATAAACAGAGATGGCGCTGTTTCAAGTTAAAACAAGCCGTATGCATATATCATATATAATTTAAGCGGTGGAATCATGAGTAGTATTGGGTATAATGGTGGCTTCTCGTCTCCGTTCTTTGCCCACCGCAGCTAACTCGGCCTGTAGAGTCATCACTCGTTCACGCAGTGATTTGATTTCGTTTTGCCATGTCTGAAACAATATGGAATCTTTTGATATTTGTTTGAACTAAAAAAATCTTGTACACAGCACAGTAAATTTTGTTGCACTTCAATAAAATCGAATTATTTTTTTTGTAAACGTATTATCAATATAGTGTGTGGGAAAATCTACTTAATACTCACAATATTCTGTTTTAAAAGGTCCAATTTGTCGTTTTTAAGCCGGCAGACCTCCTGCCGTAATTGATCTGCGTCTCTCGGAGGTACCATTGCTTCTCTGTTATTGGCAGCGCCTGCTTCAGCTGACGACATGGATTCTAAGCCGGTGTCACTATCCACGTAAACGCCGCCTGCAAGTAAATAGTCATAAGTGATAAATATATACAAACAATAATTTTAACGAATTTTCAGTATTAGTATTTCAGTAGACTTGTATATTTGGACGATGTTTTAGACTCGTATTTATTACGATTAATTTTGTAAAAATATTTTTAGTAAAGTAAAAATTTAAGAAATAAAAAAACGCGATCGACGACGTTAATCTTGTTGCTGTCGCTAGTTGAATATGTGTGAAATATTCACGTGTATTATATGTTTGTTAAAATCTGATTAAAATTGTGTATTACAATTAATTTTGTATCCTATCGCAAAAGGTAAGATTATGTAGAAATAGGCGCGATTGAAATTGATTTGGGAATACCTTATTATGATTAAAAACAATTCTACACATCCATCTATCTACGACAATCTACGCAATGTGCATCTAATTATACAGATTATTTAAAAAGAATTCCCATACTACTACTTGTTATAAAACAGCCATAGTTTGTAAGCATTTATATAATTTAATGAATAAGAGATGGCGCTGATGGAAAGTCTTTAAAAAATACCCGTGTTCTACGAGTTACTGTGCCGGAGTACAATTGTATTAACAGGAACTAACCTGTTATATTTTTACCATAACTGAACCAGTCCTTGTCATCTAATTACAAAAAGAATTCCATAAAATATCTAATTGTGAATATGTTGTGTTTAGTATGAATAAAAATATATTTTATATTTTGAAGTGTAAACAATATATTATGTCATCATTTGTTCCAATATATAATTAATATATTTATTTTATATAGAGAATGGCATTCTAAATATATAGATAACTGGTTATTATTTCACATATATACCAGTTTTACTGTTTTACCAGAATTACGAAATAATGGTATATATAGAATAAAAATACATTATTGTCTAAATGTATGAAAATATGTAATTTAATTAAACTACATAAATAGTACATGTTATTAAAATATGTTACCTAAGTCATGAATAACTACCAACAAACGTAGAAAACGATTTATTTCCGCCCATTATTCCTAAATACTGACCAAGTGGATCAAGATCGACAGAATTCAGGCTGGAGTCGTCGCTATGATCATGTAGCGGAGGGCGTGGCGCAGCCGCTCGTGACGTCACATCCGGGCTGGACTCGCCGGAACCGGAACCGCCCGCTGACCGGACTGACACTGCACTGGCTGATGAGGATGGTATGGACGTCTTTGATCGTCCGCTCTGGAAGAAATTATTTTTACATTATGTAAAAAGAAGCATTCATTATGAATCTTAAAGAAGTACTCGATTTAGGTTAGATTTAAAAAAGCACAGGTCATCCATAAGATCTTCGATGTATACTAAGGATACTAATATTTAGAACTATGTATAAATTATGTTGTGTGTATGTGTTACTTACATTTGGGGTTGGTATTTCATGCGCTAAAACTCTCTTGCACGCGTTATTTTTATTGCTATCGCTGGACAGATTCGTGTCTACACTTGGTGATCTGAAAATAAAAACAAATTAAATTAGCTAAAATGCGTAACGTAGCCATCTGTTAAACAACGTGTTTTTTTTATAGCTCTGGCACGATTTGTGCATTAGCCAGCGTCAAGTATAGGATTTTTTTATAATTCGTGCTTGTCTTTAGAAATTCGACCGTGTCCTCCATGTACGGTTTAAGCACTTGCCCGGTACCGCACAACCCTCCCAAAGGCCGAGAACAAATTTAAATTAAAACTTGCCCTCGAGCCGGGAATCGAACCCGGTACCCCTCACCTAGCTGCCACTTAATAAGACCGCTAGGCTATAAGGCACAACGTGGTTTATAAGTAAAATCAACGCCATCTGGTATGTCTACTAGATGGCGCTGATTTGATTATTTTTTAAATAATAAAAAAAGCAATATACATACCTCATTTTCGAATTATATATGACTTTTCGAACTGTATCAAATATCTTGGTAGCCGGTCCGTCTTGCTTCGGCGTTCCCTCAGGCTGTGGTGAAACCGCTCCTATATCACATCGCGCCCCCGTACCAAGGAACTCAACAGTCTTATCTCTCAACTTTTCAGCCAACGACTGGAGTAAAGACATACGGGTTCGTTGCTCGAGTTCGGCGAATTTCTTTGCTTTGTAGCATGCGTTTTCTGCGTTTATTAACTTGGTGAGGAGGAAGTCTTTGAATTCGCGGCCTTTGCGGAATATTGAAGGCTGCGGGAGAGTCGGTCCGAAGAATGGTACGTCCCCACGAGCTGTGACGCCCACTTTGTACCTGGAACGAACAATTTTTATAAATATAAATTACCTACAATATATGCTTTGAGATAAAAATATGTTTTTCAAGCAATCGGGTCAGAGGAAGGTAATGTCTCGAAAACCCCAAGGGTCCATAGATCAACTCATATGTTGATCCGTGACCAATAGTGATAATTGCAAAGTAGAAAATTATTGTTTTTTTTTATATATTTTTGTATATTGCATGTTTGTATTTTTTTTAATCTAGTTTGTTTTTTACTTTTAATGTTGAAGTTATTTTCTCTTCATCATTGTAATGTTTCCCTTTAAATGTTGTGCACACTTGTTATTGATGCACATGCATGTATCTTGTTTTCTATGTTATGTGTTCTCAGTAACTTGTGTTTGTATGTGTTTCGTTACTGTGCGTTTTAAAATAAAATAAAAATTTCAGGTTTTTAACAATATGTCGAGAGAAACTAAATAACAGCTAATAAACATTAAAACTGTATCAAATTACATTTGTTAATCGAATTAAAACAACTACATTCAAAAACTTAAATGTCATGATAGAAAAATCCAATATTTTCACGGCAATCGTTTTTATAAAAAGAGTAGCATCAACCCCACATTTGCTTTGCATTTAAATTGCCTAGAGAATTTCCCGGCCGTCTGTCTATTTTCCCGCTTCTTAATGCAAATATCACGAATGTACGCTTAACTTCCCCAAACTTACAATGAAGTATAATGAAAAATATTCACGATATTTATCAGTCTCAAATGGTTTCATTTAAATACAGGAAATGTAGTATTAATTTTCTTCGTCTTTTACTGATTTTTTTTAAATCGAGTTAATGATGTTCTAAGATTATCTAATTCATCCCTTAATTACACTGAGAATCGAACCCATTAGCTTTGGGATTAATGCATTATAACAAATCAATCGATCACCTAAACTTCATACACGGTTTCGTTCCCAGAAAATAAAATATTATTAATTATATGTGTAAGCTTGCACTTTGTAAAAACCTAATTTAAAATTAAAAAACTAACACAAAGTTGGTAAGCATAAAGTATTACTAAACAATTATAGTAAGTTTATTCGTTACGAATAAAGTATAAAACTACTGGGCCGATTAGAAAAATCTAGGTACCTTAGACTACAACTAATTCTAAATTATAGGTAAGAACCCGGCAGTTGTTTTATAAAAAGTAAAAAGATCTGTTTCACTCGTACCTGGTCTCCCCTTCGACTTCTATGGGCGTAACCACGATGAATGCGTGTAAGAAGTGTGAAGCGATCATATCAGGTGTGAACGGGGTTGATTTTTCCTGTAAAATGATTTATATGACTAATGAGTTGAAACATACTGCACTATGTGTTTCTTTGCAAACAGGTGAACTTTTTATTTTATATACGCAGAAAACTATTATCTGCGGCAAACCACTTATAAATGGATGCATAAAAAATACGTGTATTTTTATCCGGCATCTGAAGTATATAAAGTTATAAATTGAATTTTAGATTTGATTTTTTTTTTAATGTAACAGGCGGCTTATCTGATTTTAAGTGATACCACCGCCAATAGATACTCTCATTGCCAGAAGGCTATGAAGATTTTAGTATTTTTTGTATTTTTTTTTGTATTGGACAATTCACACCAATTGACCTAGTCCCATGCTAAGCTGGTGAAGCTTGTGTTATGGGTACTAGGGCAACGGATATACATACATATTGTACATAGATAGACCTAACACATATAAATACATATTTAAACACCCAAGACCTAAGCACAACACCAAATGATCGATCGAACCCGGGACCCATGGATTTGCAGTCAGGGGTACTAACCACTAGACCAATGAGCCGTCAAATACATTTTATGGGGCTTGGGTCAGGAGAATGCTTTATTTTCACTCTTAAATATTAATATAATACTATTAATGGCTATTGGCTATAGTCTCGTGACGTAATACATGTATTTTGCTTTTCAAGAAGAGAGTTACTCGCTAGTTAAAGCTCCCTATATATATATATTAGATTTCCTAACCTGAAATACAATAGCGACAATGTCATTTCCAACATGTCGTTTCCTTTGTAATTGCTGCGCGTCGCCCGCGGTGTGCGGCAACAGCGGCGCTACATGAAACATGATCTCTCGATCGTAGAACCTTTCATAGACCGCCTCTGTACCTGTGTGCCCGTTCATTATGTCTAGACCACCTCGGTAACCTGGAAAAATACATACATACATAAATACATTTGTAAAATATATATAAACATGTTAAACTTTTAAGTTCACACAAGCCTACCCATTGAACCTGTGACTCTTTCATTTCCGTGAACTACTAATATGAGTATTTTTTGATCGGTTTTCGATAAACAAATGTTTTTTGTCTGGTGGTGTAATTTTTTTTTATGGCTCTGGCACGATTTGTGCATTAGCCAGCGTCAAGTATAGGATTTTTTTATAATTCGTGCTAGTCTTTAGAAATTCGACCGTATCCTCCATGTGCGGTTTTTAGGCACTCACCCGGTACCACACAACCCTCCCAAAGGCCGAGAACAAATTAAAATCAAATTAAAACTTGCCCTCGAACCGGGAATCGAACCCGGTACCCCTCACCTAGCTACCACTTATTAAGACCGCTAGGCTATGAGGCCCCTAGAAAATTTAATATTAAAGTCAACGTATTGTAATTTATTACAAAGATAATATATATTAATTGACAAGATCATATAGCTCAAGGCAAAATGTAGAATAAATTAATGCGTCGCTACTTATTTGACTGGATATATCAGTATATATTTTATACGAATTATTATTTATATGATAACTACTAATTAACTCATAATTAAAGCGTGTTGGCTTCAGCGTCTCTCATCCCTAAGATCGTAGGTTCGATCCTCAGCTGTGCACCAATACACTTCTGACTATGTGCATTTAACATTCGCTCGAACGGTGAAGGAAAACATGTGAGGAAAACGGCTTGCCCTAGATCCAAAAAGTCGGCGTGTGTCAAGCACAGGAGGCTCATCCACTTGCCTATTAAATTGACAAATGATCATGAAACCGATATAGATATCTGAGGCCCAGACTTAAATAGCGCCACTGGTTTATTCTTTTTAATCTTTTGAGCTACTTATGTAAAAAGTATTTAGTTTTTACCAAGAACCATACCTTTGTGATCCTTCAATTTAATCCTCTGTCCCAACATATCCAAAAACTCATCAAACACCGGCGACGTGTCATTATTCCCGAATAAATCCTCCTCAGTAGTTTGTCCGTACTTTTGGTATAAAACGCCGAACTTAAAAGTGTTCACTAAAACGTGTTCATCATATGCGGCTATCATAGACGACGCATTCAGACACATGATAGCTGTGAAGTTGTCTACATTCACTTGTTCGTTCAGCATTTTCGCCATTCTCAGCGGTGGGGGTAGGTTGCCAGCATCTGAGGATAAACATGGCTATGTTATTAAACAAGAAATAATTACATACCTATAGAAAATTACATATAGTCTTTCCTCCAACTTTGATTTTGTTTCTCTTAAAGTAGGGACTCTAGGGCCGTGGGGTTCAAGTGCAAAAGAGTCTGGAAGATAGTACCGTTGACCCCAGAGCTGGTGCTTTCCTCGCTCAACAAATAAGTATCGCAATACAGGGAGGAAATGATGCCAGCGTTAAAACTTGTTAAACTAAACTTTTAATTATTTTAATTTTCTATTATTTTATTAAGTTTTTATTATAATTATTACTGTAGGTTAAGAACATTGTCAATTAGTTTGTATGTTTTATTTTAAATGTAACATAAAGTTTTCTTTTTCTTTTACATATAGATAGATATTTGTGAGACCTTTAAGGCAAGGTGTAATATTCTTGAGTAATAATAGTGACAATATGTTTAAATATCATCAATAAAAAAGACGTTGATATGCATCGCCAATATACATTTTTAGTACTACCTGATTTGATATATTAATATTCGAAAATGGAAGATCGTTTTAATGATTTGAAAATAACACGATGCCTTATATCTGCTTCGCCAGTTAAATATTGATATTGTTCAATTTATATGCAAGACTCAGTAGTGACCATAGATGGCGCTGTACGCAATTAAGACTAAAATAACATGCCACACACATCTGTGAGACTTACCCTATATTCGAAATCACTTAGCACGTTTCTCAGACTTTTTATGTAACATATAGCAAGATATACTCACTTGTAATAGGTATAAGTCCATGCATAGTTTCGGTACGCAGTCGCAAAAGTATCCTGGTGTGATCCTGACCAGCCATGTGTTCGTTTTTCAAGGACATCACTACTGGCCCAAGGCTTGCGTCAAAACCGACCAAGTTGATGTGTTCCTAGAAATAAAGATGAAAATATAAGTACACACTTACTAACAAATAAGGGTTTTCAAGGAAACTGATTTCAAAGGTGTCGGGATATTTTTTACACAGATTTTAGACATTTTAATTGTTTGCCTAATAATAAACAAAGTTGCCTAGGTAATACACATGCTGGTCCCAATTAATTGCAACATTGATTACCTAAAAGAACAGTTTTCTGCTTGTTAATTCTTCTACTTCTATTCTTCTATTATTTCACTCAGAAACAATTCCTATAACATGATTTTTTTATTGAACATAATATATAAGATTTATTGTTGTTCTTAGTTTCGCAAAATAACTTAAAGTTCATTAGAGTTCGAAATAAGTATGTTATCCAATTTCCTTGAAGCTGTAAATATTGTTTACAGGAAAACCACAGATTATAAACCTGAACTAATTAATCTACTAATTAGTATTATCTATACCTCAATAGGTCACGTTTAATTAAGGATATGTTTATTTTCAATTGTTTAATCTATAGTAGAGTCGTTGACCAAGTTGTTTTCTGACCAAAACATTACCAGATATCGGTTAATTCGTTTAAGATACCCATAAGACAAACACACATACAGCTGATTAAGTCCAGCCGAGTACAAGTATTCAAGTAAATAATGTAGAAAAAGGCTTTAAAGATTTTTTTGTAGAAAATATAGTTGTAAATAATCTTTATATATATAATTCTTCTGTGAGTGTGTATGTCACTGAACTTCTCTCAAACGACTGGACCGATTTTGATGAAATTTTTTGTGTGTGTTCAAGGGGATCTGGGAATGGTTTAGATTCACAAATCAGCCCGGCAGGTGGCGCTGCAGTCGGTACTTTCATACTTTAATATCCTAATAGCTTGAAATATCATGCAGGACAACGTCTGTGGGGTCCACTAGTGAATATATATAAATTAAATATATATTCATTATATATTAAAAGGTAAATAGGTAAATTTGCAATCAATGAAAGTTAACTCAGTACTTCGCGATATTTATCGTTCGTAAAATGTTTAAAGTACAATGATTTAAAACGACACTAAGCGCTTGAAAGCCTATTTTGTAATATTAACCCAAGGGTGGCATCCTCGGGCGGGCACTTTCCTGTTTCCTGTCAAAATCCATAGTAAATTGCCTTCGAATCGCATTGGAAGTTAAGAAAATGTAACATCTTTAACTCCTAGCTGACGTTTGGGTTTAAGTGATTTTTGTATTATGTTCTTGATATTATATATATGAACTATCTGTAAACTAATTATTAAATAAAGATTTTTTTATATAATTCACACTGCATATTTCAAAAATTATTATTGTATGACATACATTATCACATCTTTGAATTGAATGAATTTTTTGTATAGTAATTAGGGGCCCATCAGGTATTACGTCAGTAGATACACTTCAATATATAGCCCCCCCCCCCTATATATTGAAGTGTACCCCTCTTGTCAGCAAAAGTAAACAAAGCTCTCAAAAATAATAGTACATAAACGTATTAATTGTGTGTAGGAATCCTTGATAGTACATTTCGTTTTCAAGCATAGACAATGTGTGGGTAATATGTGTAAAAAACGTAAATAATTACTGTTGACGTAATCACCAAATAAGAAAATCAAAGACCCCCCCCTCCCCCTATGGTGCTTACGTAATACTTGAACGGCATCATAGTAATATTCCAGTGGCGCTACTATATGGGGCTTGGTCTCAAATTCGATAATTTTTAATTAATAGACAAGTAGGTGATCAGAATTCTGTGTTTAAAACTGTTACCATAAGTGTACAATAGATGATGAGAAATGTATTATACTATGTTCATTAACTAAGATAAACTTAACGTCATACAGACAGTATAGTATAGTATAAAAAGGAAAATAAATGCGAAGAAGCGATCCACGTAATGCATGATTCAGATTACCTAAGATTTCCGATGATGTCATTTACATGTAATTGTTAAGTTGTCATCCAATGAAGATTGACCTATCACACCTCAGTTACCTATTAAATTTATTGACCATGACTGCGCATTTAATTGCATCATTTTTATTAGCACTTGCCATTTTGATTAAATGTTAGAACAAGTGTA
This sequence comes from Pieris napi, assembly GCF_905475465.1. Classification (NCBI taxonomy): domain Eukaryota; kingdom Metazoa; phylum Arthropoda; class Insecta; order Lepidoptera; family Pieridae; genus Pieris; species Pieris napi. The sequence continues at coordinate 5,923,770 of NC_062255.1, forward strand.
TTCCACGTCCTATTTCACTAGTAAAACATATGTTTATTATGGAACATAAGATACATGTATCACTATAATTTAAAGATTGTTGCTGTAATGTGTTTGAGGATAGAATTTAAGTAGAACACCAAAGTTTTATATAAATCCTATATGCTTCGATTTAACCAGCCTTGGAGTATTATTTGTAGCAATTTCTATACATTCAAGAGCCATTTAAATTTTAATTATTATCACATTGTCGCCAGGAACTAAAATCACCTTGTAACATCCGCTGTTTCAACATTATTTTGTCAGTAGAAGGACACTTGTTTAACAAATTAAAAGTCCGAAGTCCATCGAATAGATTTTGTAAAACGTCTGTACCGATAATTTTGCCAATAGCTAAGCCGAAATAAATAAGTTTTCGATAGATCCCAATGGAAGAGAAAACGTTTTTCCTGTCTCAAAAGGTCGTTGACTAATCAATCATTTTAATATAATATAGTTTAATATTGTATATTTTATTTGACAATATATCTTAATCTTAGCTTTATTTATTTACAGAAGTACAGCACTTACAGTCGCGAACAATAAATATAGTAAAGTATATAATTGAGCAGTGCCACTAGTGGCTTCAGCGTGCTACTCTCATACCTGAGATCGTAGGTTCGAGCCCCGGCTGTGCACCAATGGACTTTCTTTCTATGTGCGCATTTAACATTTGCTCGAACGGTGAAGGGAAAACATCGTGAGGAAACCGACATGTCTTAGACCCAAAAAGTCGACGGCGTGTGTCAGGCACTGGAGGCTGATCACCTACTTGCTTATTAGATTTAAAAATGATCATGAAACAGATTCAGACATCTTAGGCCACCTAAAGAGGTTGTAGCGCCACTGATTTATTTATTTTAAGTCTATAATGTTAAATACATATACAAAATATCGCTACTGTGAACTTACTCTGCGACTCTTTCATTGTTTTGCAGCATATAATACGTGTTTATTGAGCGTTGGCGTTTTCTTGTTTACTATAATAAAGAATATCTACATTACTAAATATAAAATGTTTTTCCGGTCAGAACTACAAGATCTGTTTTTAAATCGCTGTTTACATTCTACCGGTTTTATGTATCAATAAAAAAATATTTAAAATTGTTATGTATGCTACCATGACGATAAAATAATTTTTGCAGTCTTCAGCTAAATGTGAAGTTAACGACAGTTATAAAGCGTACAAGGTTTACAATTGTTTTAATTTTGAGGGTCACTTTGATAAGTGAACAAAGGACTGTCATGGGAGCTCTTGCGTAGTTCTTAATGTGTATTTCCCATAATAGTTGTTTGGTATAGGCCAAAGTTTTCGACGACAGTTTCATGATCATTTGTATCAAAAGTAGGTCAGTTTTCTGTGCCTTACAATCAAGAGCTGTTTTTTTTTAATTTGTCGAATCACGGCATTTTTTTCTATAGTATTTTACGACTTGTAGTGTGTAGTACCCCAAGTTATATTAACAAGGTGCATGGCTTTGGACCCCTTAAGAAAAAAACAAAAAAAAAGGAAAAAATGGGTCCCAGTGAGTAGAAGAAAAAACTTGCGCTCCGACCGGGAATCGAACCCGATACCCCTCACCTAGCGAACACTTAACAAGACCGCTAGGCTATGGGGCTCTTAACCTAACATACCCTAATGTAATTCACGCCCCCTTAATATTACTACATACAATCTAATAAAAAAATAAAATACTTATATAATACCTTCTTTCATCCATTTCACATATCATGATGTTTTAATTTCTATGGGATTAAAGAACATGCGCCACCACATTATTGCATGGTACACTATTGCCGAATGATGAAAATATGTAGAAAAGAATATGGAGCTGTTTTGACTTTTGAGGTGGACAAATTACCGCTATATTTATCAAGTAGGTATGTAACAAATAGATAACAACTTACATTGTCCTATTGACGTATTTCCACATATTTATGACCGCATAGATTTGGCCCACATTAGTATTGTTACAAATTATATTCAAAACTATTCGTGCTACTAATAATTATGTTGAGGACAATACGGCTTTAAGTTTTCCCTATATTTTTTATTACCTATGACTTAACGTGTGCTAAAGGAAATATTAAGGTATATATTTGATACATGAGCTTATTTCTATGACGTTTTAGACGGATGATCAGAAATAGATAACAATGAATAAGTATGAGAGACGTGATCAATTTAATAAATCGATTGTGTCTCGATGCTTAGTGTTTCCGTTTGTAATCGAAGCATCTTCTGCCAGGAAGTCATTAGTACTTTTCCAATTAAAGAAAGCACAATTCATTAGTAAATGTCGAAGGAAATGGTTTGAATGGTTTCATTGTATAACAATACTGTCTTAGTGTAAATGTTTTAAAGGGTTGAACTTTATTCTAATATCATATTAAACAGACTTATTTTAAGAATAAGGTGTTGACATAGCGTAGAGTAAAAATAATTGTCTATTATTAATCCTATTCAAAAAGTATCGTGCTCGAAAATATTATTATGAATAAAATTTAAATTTCGAACTTTGATTAAAAGCAAATATAAGAATTTGAATTTAGAAGTATGTTTCGTTAAATGTTACCAGTGATTTAAATTTCGAATTATATTATCCATGGTATGGATAAGAATTCGAATTTCGAATGTTCTTAAACTTCGAAACAGATGAATGCGATAAAAATGTCTTTTCAAGTGCCATTACGCAACATTATCATTAGCGGTTTGGTTTGAGTTCTGAAATCCCTTCATTGCTTGTCCTTTTTCATAGCCCAAGACGTAAATTGAAAGCTGAGGACCGTAATTGTAGGGACGTGAGGTTAATGTTCCCTTTTACTGCTTGATGGATCATGCCATTGGTTCGGGATTCTTTTGGGAACTAAACATTCCATCAGTGACAATCTTTAGGATGACATGTCGTTTTTTATCGTTTACGTCATTTACTGAATAAAGTATGTGTCAAAAAGATAAATATAGATTACTACATGTCTAACTTTTTGTTTAGCAAACGTATTAAGCATTTACACTTCGTTATCTTAAACATACAAATAAAAATCAGGTTACATAGAGCAACAAGGGGCCTTATCACAAACAAGCGATTGCTTACAGGCAATCCTAGTAAGGAAAAAAAAAAGGGAAACCTACTGACCTCCCGCACTTCTTTCACTTTACCCTCTTATGCTATTCCCTGGATATCTTATGGGACCTCTGTTTAGTCTTTTCTCTCTTTAGTCTCTAGGAAGTCTTTTTTAAAGGAACTTTGTCACCAAGAGGCTTTCAAACTCCAGAGAAAGTTGTAATATTTCGGCCGGAAGCCTCATGATCTTTGAAAAACTTATTTTAACCGAATAACGGAGGGAAATAGACAAAGGGGCCGCACCTCAACACGGTAGACCATGTATCATTAAATATGGACACTGAGACCTTCTCATACGCCATTCATCTAGCTGGGGCTCGTCGCAGATGGAAGCAGTACCACAACGAGGTGATCATCACGACGCTCAGCGAGCGATCGGAGGAGAAAAAAGTATTTTATTTTAATTATACATTATACAATTTTATTTTATTTACATTTTTATTAATTTTACTATACACCTTTACACAAGACTTCATTCTGTACACTGGTAACATTTTTTTTTCTACTAAGTATTTATTACATTCTTTTTTTGCGACTGAGGCCCAAACTAGCTGCTGTGGTCTCTGGCAGAATGACCAGCGCTGTGGAACATTCTGCTCCTCAGCATAATGCTGAGCCAAGGCCAATTACAGCCACAGCACACACTCACACACGTAAACACACTTGAAATGAACCGAAAGGGATTTTTTTTTATTGTTTTTGATCATTTTTTTTCTTTGATTATTGTTATTTTGTGTGTGTTTTTGTTTGTAATAAATGTTATGTCTGTCTATCTGTCAAAAATTTACGACTCATTGGTCTAGTGGTTAGTACCCCTGACTGCGAATCCATGGGTCCCGGGTTCGATCCCCGGCTGAGGCGAACATCGATGTGATGAGCATTTGGTGTTGTTCTTAGGTCTTGGGTGTTTAAATATGTATATCTATCTATAATATGTATATATATCCGTTGCCTAGTACCCATAACACAAGCTTCACCAGCTTAGCATGGGACTAGGTCAATTGGTGTGAATTGTCTTTAAAAAAAAAAAAAATTGAATTAACTCGAAAAAATCCAACGATCTATTTTACGTCATTTGCAATCGTTTCTCTTCGGAATCGTCCTCGAACCAATTTCTCGTTATGAAAGGCATTTGCTTATTCCACTGCCTTTTGTGCGGCATCTGTCTTCGTCACAGATTTAAATTACTTTATCGATCTTCAATTCATCTTAACGTGAAACGTTCTTATTAATTAATTATTTGTTATTAATAATAAGTATTCGAAATCTGTCTTAGCATTAATTGACTTTAGTTTTATAAGGCATAAAAATAATTTCTAAATTCCAGCAAATTAAAAGATGAGAGTGTAGAATCAAAACAGCTTGTACATGTATATGTTAGGTATAAACTTACTGGTGTGATACTGAACGCTGATGTCATGCTTTTAAGATTTTATTTCATTTCCAAGACTTAATAATAAGCAAATAAATTGTCTTGAAATTGGTACATACTACACTCGGCGTCAAAAAAATCGCACCTTTCCTAAAATTCGTGTCAAGCGATTATAATTCCGAAGATCCTTCCTGTACCCTATCATTATTAGTATTATTTGAAAGCTAATGAAATCCCTTATTTGAAAACAGTAGGAAATTGGCCACAACCCCCATAAAAAAAGAAAATTCTGGGAAAATGTGAAACAATGTGTATTCTGATCAAAATTACAAATAAAAGGAACAATACAAAAATTAAAAATAAACAATGACAATCCTTAAAAATTTGTCTTAAAACCTAGTGTTGCCTCCTCTAGCCCTCCGACCAGCTTCCAAGCGGTCAGTCATGGACCTGATGAGCGTCACGACGTGTTCCTGGGGAATGTTGTCCCACTCCTCGATGACGGCATCTCGAAGCTCATCGAGAGTGGCAGGAGCTGGATTACGGGCCCGAACTCTCCGTTTTAGCTCGTCTCAGAGGTGCTCAATAGGATTGAGGTCGGGGCTTCTTGCTGGCCAGTCCATAACCTTGATGCTAACTCGACGTAGGTAGTCCTTGACAATCAAGGCTATGTGGCACCGGGCGTTGTCGTGCATGAACTCGAAGTTGGCGCCGACAAAACCTGCACATGGGACCACATCCTCCTCCAAAACCTCGGTGATATACCGGTGGGCAGTCAGAGACCGCGACCATCTCCAGCTCTGGAGACACACACAAGGTCTGTCTTGCCGTCGATAGAAATGCCGCCCTAAAACATGCAGGATCCTCCTCCATACCCGACGGTTTTCACGGTGCAGGCTGGTGTGAATCGCTCCCCTGGTCGCCTGTAGACTCTCTTACGCATGTTGTTTGTATATAGGCACACTCGGGTTTCGTCGGAGAACAGGACATTCCTCCACTGGTCGAAAGTCCACGGCACGTGCGTTTCGTAAAATCGCTTCCTTTTCGTTCGGTGGCTGGCAGTCAATTGGGGGCCTGTAGCAGCTCTCCGGGGTAGCAAATTCTTCTCTCACAGCCTTCTTCTGATAGTGGAGATGCTGTGAGCTGTCCTTCGAGTAGCTCAAAGCCGCTGCTGCAGCTCCACAGCGTTGGAGAAGCGGTTCCGCAAAGACGTCGACACAATGAAGCGATCACCTCTGACGGTAGTGCAGCGACTTCTCCCGGATCCATGTCTCCTGATGTAACCTCCAGTCTCTTGGAACCGTTGGTATACCCGTTGCACTCGAAATCGGCTGATTTTCAGTTGCCGAGCAATTTCAACCTGCCGTAGTCCGATTCGCAGTAGGGCCACCACTTGAGCTGCTGCTTTGCTATGGTATCCATTTTCACTGGGTTTTTTCTTGTCGAAGCTCTTCAGGAGTGACCTCTGTGACGTCTGGCTAGCGAATAACCCATAATTGACTTTTACCCCCTCGTTTAATACGCGTCCAGTGTGGTACAATTAGTGAGCCTCCAAACGCGTACATCGCTACTTTTTAATAAAAGTGCTGGCGATTTGTGGTTTTTGATTTTCCGTAAACAATTGATTATTTTATTGAAAGCTTATTAATTGAGCTTTTAAATGATACTAATAATGATAGGGTACAGGAAGGATCTTAGAAGTTATAATCGCTTGACACGAATTTTAAGAAAGGTGCGATTTTTTTGACGCCGAGTGTATGATGAATATTTAAAAAAAGCTCACAATCAGCCATACTGTCTGCAAATGTCCAATTGTTTATTGTCATATTCTCTATAAATTGAGATATCATTATATATGATATCTCAATTTTTATGATCTAAAAACTCATAGAACCACCGTGCCTTTATCTAATCACCTTCCCCTTGAAAGGGAGCGTTCAAGTATTACGTAACGCAATTTTTGGAGATTATTGACCCCCCCTCCCCCATGTAACTTGCCGTAACGTTTTCAGTACCCAAGTACAGTACTGTACCCAAGTATAGTAAAACGTTTCGTGACCACCTAGTGATTCTTCAGTTACTATTATGTGGTGTAAGTCCAAAATAATATTAACAATAACGTGTAATTCAATTCCCGCCCCGCATCGTAACGTTTTACAAAATGACCCCCCCCTCCCAAAATTAGTTACGTAATACTTAAACGCTCCCAAAGTATTAAACTGTAGTGTTCTGTAACCTGTGGGAAGGTAAATAGTTTAAATGCCATGTCGTTTGAACTCTGGTTTTTTTTTCTATATGCACAATTAATGTTTGCTACAAAATATGCCATCGTCACTGGCATGTCTCAGATCCAAAAATTAGCAACCCTGAAGACACACTGCACTGCACTCTTCCAAATAAAGAGTCTGTCTCTTTTCAAAACAGCGTTTATAAGACAGAATGATATGAAAGAGTACTAGTTAAACAGACTATGATAAATGACGTAGGTATTCTAGCTTTTTATCGCAATGAAACTAGTTTAGTATGTTACACGTCAATGATAAAAATGAATTAACATAGTGAGAAGCGTCACGATAGTTTTCCTGTTACTTTAGGATATTTCCATGTAATTTTGTGTTAACAAGAATATCATTCACACATTCCATACATTGCATGATTGAGTTATAACTTTAGCAATTTTGCAAGAAGCTGTAATTAAAGTTTGTCGACGACAGAGTTCATCTTTGTTGCCATAACATTTGCATAATGAGAAAATAATTGTTAATATTCTTGTTGTGAGCTTGTAATAGAGGTGCATATGTGGTGATTAAAAAAGGTAGAATATATATATTTGTAACTGTATTTCTATTAATTTACGTAATTATGTTAATAATGTGGTTTGTATGTTATCATTCGGAACAAAAAATACATAAAATCAATACAAATAATACAAAGGCCGACAACGCACTTGCGAGCCCTTTGGCATTGATTGTCCATGGGCTTGCCTCCTGTCCTTTTCTTTTTTAATTTAATAGGAGGCAAACGGCAGGAGGCTCACCTGATGTTAAATGTTACCACCGCCCATGGACACTCACATAGCCAGAAGGCTCGCAAGTGCGTTGCCAGCCTTTAAAGAATTGGTACGCTCTTTTCTTGAAGGACCCTAAGTCGAATCGGTTCGGAAATACTTCAGTGGGCAGCTGGTTCCACATAGTGGTGGTGCGCGGCAAAAACTACCTTAAGGAACACAAAGTTGAGGAACGACGGACGGCGAGGTGATACGGATGGTATATTGTATTCTGCCTTGACTACTTTTGCCCCCTGTTGTATAAAAAAATACAAAACAAACAAACAAAGTATTTGGTACGAGAACACATAAATACAATTTCTTAAATAGACATAAACGCTATTTTTTAATTAAATTTCGCCTCTGCCCACATCTCTTAACGACGCCTCGATGTCAAAAATAATTGGTCTTTTTGTCCTTGAATTAATTCCTCGTTACAATACAATGTACTTGTCGTACTTCGTCCCTTCTTACCATTAGTAATAACTCTTTCCCATAACGAATCCATATTTCTAAATAAATGCGGTAAATTATAACACCGAGTTCAATAGGTTACGGTGACGAATCGCAAGGGTTTGACTAGATAAATGCGATATAAGCTGATAGCGGAGGGTTGACGCGCAGAGTTAGGCATTACCGTATTACGGGAAGTACGGTAATAGCGCTATTACAGTTAACGATGTGGATTTGTTTACCTTAATTTATTGCTGGATATATGGATTTCAATTTGGCACGGAAGTTAAAGCTTATTTTTAAATAACATTATACACCATCCACATTCTTTACACGTGTGTTTGAATTGAATTTATTGGTATTATAAGTGGGTACAATTTTTCGATAACATATTTATAGTATGATTTGTCTTTATCCGTATATATCTATATTTCCGGCAAAAAAGTTGATCCATAAAAGCTTTTAGATTTTCGTAATAAACTACAACTTTCGCCTACGAATTCCTTTTCAGGGTTTTTTCCTTCTTTTAAGTAGGTACTACACTGGCAAAATCTGGCAAATTATGTACCGATACTTAAGTAACTGTACCTACTTAAGGATATGGGTTTTTTGCACACACTACGAAAACATATTTCTATCAAAGTCACTGCACAGTAGGTAAACTTCCAAAGGTGAACGTTACCTGTATGAATATCGAATTATGATTTATAACCAACTACCCAACTGCGTAATTCAAGGTCGAAATGCAGACAATTGTCTTAATTCAATTTATTACAATTTCCCTAGAAGACGTGCGTAATCCCGTGGTAATCGTGCTATAAGATTACGCACGATAAAGCCGAGCACACACGGCCGATATCAAATTGCGGCATAATTCCGTAATCGGCTTCATCTACAAATAGGGTTGCCAATTTTTAAAATTGAAAATGAGATATTTATACAAACAGAGATTTAATTGTACAAAGACGAGTGTAGTGCATTATTAAGTACTTGAAATATTTTATACCTCTTGCTAAATACGCATAATTTCATAATTTGGTCTGACAATGCGTAGAGGCATCGGTAGAGATCGGAGGTAGGTCTCTAGAAAAGCCCATTGTGATTGGTATTCGCCAACGAGATAAACTGATCAAACCAAAAAAGTCGTCGAGAAATTATTCGCGCCAGATCTCACGATACTCAGGCTTGGGTGGGACGGAAAGCTGGAGATCAAGTCATATAATTTATCGGTGAGCCCATAGGCTGGAATCATCGAGAGCAGTGCTCTGTGCCACACCCGATCGAAGGCTTTCGCTATATCCAAACTTACCGCCAGCGCCTCAGTTTTAGACTCAATTCAATTTATTATATAGAACAACAAAAAAACCCTTTTATCTTTACCTACTACCTAACTTAGGTTAGGTAAAAGAAGTTTTCCCTAATTCAAATTCAAATTCAAAAAATCATTTATTCACGTAGGTTTATTATTACAATGTACACTTGTGATTCGTCATTAAAGATATAAATATTAATGCTTCTAATAATGCTCCTAAACAGTATTAAAATAGTAGTTTTTAATCAAATAATATTATTGTCAAATAAATCAATTCTACTATTTGAATTATCACACGTTATTAGATGATTTTTATAAACAGTACTGAAATGCACAAATGGAGTTTATAATAACGAAATTAATAGCAAGTGCCAACCCTACTTGATCCAAAACCCGCTTGGCTCACTAAGCGTGAAGCTAGACGGTTCCGCGTGAAGGCAAACGATTTTTCCCACTGTCGTTAGAGAATTTTCGTAACGACTACTAACGACGCATCAGTGCACGGTACTTTAATTAGTAAAAGTTATGTTTTAATTTTACATAATTCCTAAGTAGTTTTTCTATACGTAGATACGATAGAAGTGCGAATATGTACGTCACTCTAGAATAAACTATTGTTTCTTGAAGTAAAAAAATATCTTTAACTAGAACAACCTTCAAATTAAGCTATAAATTTCCAAACTGGTTGCATGTTGACATTGAATTTGGCCAACGTGTGAATATCTATAACTTTATAGAAATAATTACGAAGCTACAAAGATAAAAAGAAAAAGTAAGCCTATAGAGCGTGGGTATGGGAAGGTTCACACGTGTTGGTAATAGTTGGTAATAGCTTGTCAAATGTAGATCTTTAACTTATACAGTGTGATAAACGATCACATGTATACCGTATTATGTACAGTAGATTCGACGAACGAATTCGACGTTCAAAAATTCAAAATTCGAATGCACGAATTTACGATATACTGTATACTAGTAGACTCGGCCCAGCGTTGCTGTGGCTAAGATTTTTGTTATATTACATAGTAGTAAACTATTCAAGAGAAACGGCAGGAGAATACCAATCCACCATGATTCTTTGGTGGTTATGCCATTAAATTGTAGCTTATGTGAAACGTTGGTACTTTCAACACAGCGCCTGTTAGAATTGTGACTATCAAATGATAAACAAATATTTTGCAATAAAATAATATTGCGGGTATAAATTGAGATGTAAGCTATCCTATCTTTTAAGTTGGATCAAACTACACACGGTGTGCAAATTTGATTGATATCGGTTCGGTAGTTTAGGAGTCCATAGCGGACAAACAACGTGAAACGTAATTTATATATATTAAGATATATACGAGTAGCTTGATAGTGGCAACAGGAACAGAAAAGTGGAACAAGAAAGTACTAACCTGGTGCTCGAAGTACAATAAACGCGAAAGAGGAAGACAATTCAGAAGGTGGATGGACCAAATTAAGGAAACAGCCTGTACATGGCAGAGAGTGGCACAGTGCCGATGGAGGAGTCCTTTGCCAAAAAGGGCACACACACATAAAAAGAATGAGATAATAGAAATACAAATGTGTTTAAGTGTAAAGGTTTTGAAATAAAAGGATATTATTATTGTGAGTGGCCCAACTCAAAAAGGATTCTTATATTGTTTAGAAATCTATCCAGAGTAACTGACACCCACACATCTCTTACGCCCGAATCCAATAATCAATCCACAATCTTAGATTGAAAACAATCTGAGATCAGACCGTGACAGACGATCGATCTCCTATCTGCATCCCAATAACCAAACCCTACGAAGACAATCCATTTTTGGCGACGGATAAAATGCTCTTTGTCGTTCCATTTTACCGAGTTTTCACTCATATTTGATAATCAATGTAAACCAAATAGAGTAAATAAAACCATACAAATAACATTAAAATATACATGTGTATGTTTAAAACATACCAAACAGTTTTTTTAATTATTTCAAGGTAAGTTAAAATCTGGTAAAATAATTAACTGTTGAAATCGACCACAGACACCGATACGACGTCCCATGGATAGCTGGTATCGACAGATGGCTATTACAATCCGTCGATTGGTTATTGGCACACTTGTTACAACATTTGGATTAAGATTACTATCTCAGATGGTGGATTATGGATTGAGATAGGTTCGGTCGTTATACATTAAGTATGGCTTGATAGAAAATCGCGTTTATCTTCTCAGCTGTTAAAGAATTCTTATTGTTTGTTGTCAAGTAGCTCTAAAGGTCATACCGTTTCACATCGGAGTTCACATAGACATACTGTGTCATTGGTACGCATACAGACGTCATTTGTATACCTATTTACGACTCGTTACAATAACGACTGATTAGATGTAGCGTAAATCTATTTTCTTTCAGGTTTTTTTGGAAAGTTAATCATGACAATAAAGCTGTAATTAATTTTATATGATTTACCTTCATTATAACTTAACACCTGATTGTGTTTATTAGGTATTTAAGAACCAGCCAAATGTTTACTTTAAGTTTGAAAATAAGATTCGTTTTGCTTAAGTATCTATCGAAATAATTGAACATTTTAATATATTATATTCTTAAGTGTTTTTTTATTATTGTTGTTATATATTACTAGGAATTTGTTTATTATTTATCTGTTTGAATGTCTCAAATGCTTTCTTACCTATCTTCTACAAAATAAGTTATATTATAATTCAATAAAGCATGATTCATATCCAAGCTTCATGACCAGTTTTTCTCGTTATTGCGGAAAAGAATCTGGAAGGTCATAAAGGACATCGACATTGGACTTTCATTTTATGTCAAGGGGACCGTGATCAAGTATCGACGTATTGAAAATAATTAACGAAAAATTCCATACAGACTGCGCGGCGCGTGGAAATATCAATTGTCGCATGAAACTGTATATTGACTATTCATTTTTAGCCGAGTACAATAGAACTATGTAGGTGTGGTACATGCCCGGTGTTTTAATATTATGTACAACATATATATTTCTTTACTAGCTCACCTTTATAGAAATGAAAATTAAGTAATCCTACTAATATTATAAACGCGAAAGTTTGTAAGTATGGATGGATGTTTGTTACTCTTTCACGTAAAAGCTGCTGAATGGATTTTAATGAAACTTTGCAATAATATAGCTTATACATCAGAATAACACATAGGCTACAATTTGTAACGATATTGTGTGAATTCCCCAAAATTTCAGGTAAGTAGGAAACGAGCTACCATCTGCGAAGTATTCTGGCGTGTGTTGCCAAAACCTCCCGCCACAGGATATATCTATCTCTAATGTGTAAGTCATTATAGCCAACATAGTTAACCATAACTACAATAATACCATTGATAATTTATTTCTAATGCATATTTAGTAGTAATAAATTTATTCCTAAATGAAAATAGATTCTTATATCGCTTCTGGTATTTAACGTAGATAAAATATGTCTTTCACGCTACATCATTTGGACAAATATTATTTTAATCCTGCGCAGTCGAAGTCGCGGGCACCAGATAGTAATAACATATAATCGTTCGTAAGGTTATATATCAGACTGCAGCTAAGTAAAATTTGTTGAGATACCTTCTCACAATCACAGATAAAAAAACACCTTAATTCCAAAAACGTTGTCATCAAGATAATTGCTATAGGGGTCAGCTGACAGATTCAGCACCATCAATTGTACCCTCATCTAGGATTATGGGCCTAATATTATATTAATCTTACCTTTCCTAGAAAGAACCGCCTGTAGTACTTGGCGGTGTCGTCAGTGTCTATGTTGGGCCGTCTGGACACCTGCTGAGGTGTTCCCGGTTGGGGACGGGGCTCGTTGTCTTCATCTGAGGGATTGTCGTCAACGCCATCCGCCCAGTAACCACCACCGGGAGGTAAGACTACTGTTGGTGGAGTACCTGTAATATAATAAATTATATATTGTAGGGCCAGTAAAGTATCAGAAACAAAAGTTGACGAAAAGGTGGATATTTAAATAGTAAAACAGTTCTTTATTTAAATTGTGATCATTTAAATTTGGAATTCGAAATACTTGTTGTAAATATTCTTAATATTGTAAATTATAAGACTATTGTATAATGAAAGTTAATTATATTATGAAAGATAATTATACTGAGTGACGGTGTAATTAGTGTTGCCCAAATGCAAGACCAAGACGAGACTTAGGCCAGTCTTGGTATTGTCTTGCGTCAATACACCTGGTCTCGGTCTTGGTATTGGTATTGCGCTCTCAGTCTTGGTCTTGGTCTTGATCTTGCGGCAAGAGTCTCGCAAGTCTCGCAAGACTTGCAAATACCTATTTGCCTATTGCTATTTGTGGGGGCTTGCGGGCTATCCTGGAGCATTCACCAATGTACAATGTTCATCAACCAATAATAGCAGGCAGGCTACAGGCATTGTGTTGAGATTAGCAGATTTCATTACAGTGTGCGTAGGTACATTTTTTAGGCAATTTGTCGTACTCGTGACTGGCGCGCTTTGCTACGTAGGTACTGTCGTTAAAGTATGTGTAAGTAAGAAACGATGTAGGTACCTACTACAACAAAATTGTATTCCTTAGAATAAAAATCGTCGTACCTACACGACGATTATTTTTATTTATTTAGTAAATCATCGCTGAAGACAATAGTCGCTACTAGAGTAGGTACGATAGAAGTTGATAAACCGACACTGCAATTCTCGATGATTTTAAAACAAAATGCGTAAAGCAATATGACGTCGCTCATATTTGGAGCTTTTCCACATTTCAAGTTTGTTAAAATCACCCACTTCCAATTTTGCAGTGCTTTGTTCTTTAAAAAGGTATAATACGTAATCTATATATATAAAAATGAAACCCGTTTTCCGTTGTCACGACATAACATGAAAACGGTTTGACCGATTTGTCTGATTTTTTTTTATAATATACCTTGAAGTACGAAGATGGTTCTTACGGAGAAAAATTAAAATAAAATTGAGTGAATCAGTCTAAAAACAACACTTTTCTATATTCCCATACAAAATATTCGTAATAATACTTAAAAGTGAATTTGAACTTTAATACCATAGCATAAAGTTCAAGTGTTAGTGGAGGGGTTCCGGGAAGGTAAATTTTTATTTTTTGACATAATGTATTTGTTGTCTTCTCAATTTTCTTTTTTTATCTTACTAGCTAGACCGGTGTCCCGAATAGCAGAATAAGTATTTTAAACAAATAAAGAATCGACTGTTAGGCGGTACGATGTTCGCCAGGCCAGCTAGTAATAATATAAACTAGGTATATTTTTATTACTTACAACAATTTTTATAAAATCTACCTATCCTTACGACTACATTCTTCCTTGCGAGGACAACATAATCTATTTGCGACCGTTCTGAGCACCCGGAAACTTATTTTATTCTTTAGAACATGGGCAGTGGCGGCGACCTTTGACATGAAAGCGACGGCGGCAACACAAAGTCTAGAAGCGGACTAAATTTTTACCTATTTTGGTGGGGTTGTCAATGTTGGCATTAGCACAGAAAAATAAAATTAAGTAAACACAACGTTTATCCACTTTTTAATAACTAGGTATCCACGATAGAATATTTTTTCTACTAATTTCCTAAGGGTCGATTCGACCAAACTTCTATACACGAGTAACTATACCAAGAATAATCTATTCCATGATTTTAATCTCGAGTAAATCCATAGTCGTTTGTCCACGTAATCGATAGCATAATTGTGCTAGGAATAATAATACGCGAATAGCAAGAGAATGGTGAACGAAAATAAAACTCGGCAAATAAATGTTGTTCTACAACGGGACAGTGTAAGAGCATACATCATGTCAACTCGATTTTGCCGTATTATAGTGTGAAAAAGTAGCTTTTAACAGGTGTCAAACGACAACAAAAAGTTTTTATTTCTTGTTTGTTTGAGGCTTTCGTCTAAAAAGGAACTTCTGTTGAGCCTAGTTGAATTTCATTCTAATATTATAGAAAATAAAAAATCTAAAAATAAATAAATAATAAATTGTTTAAACGTTTCATTATACAATGCCAGACTATTAATTTAGTGCGTTGCGTTGACTTGAAATTAAAACACAGAATACATATTTGTGAAATGACAGAAATCAGCTAATTGGACTGACTGACGCCATTAAATTATTCTAGGAATAGCTGTTATTCCGTGCGAAACGGCGGTATAGTAACAATTCCCGAATAAGCCCACTATTCTTAGAATTTGTAGTTGGTAAAACGTAAAATTGATTTACTCTCGATTAACTGACGATTTATTCTAAGATTAAGATTTACTCTTGTTTGGTCGAATCGACCCTAAGTACTCAGTCTAAATATCTTTTTCATAATTTTTGTTTTTCAATAATATATTGTGTGTAATTGAATGGTAAACTCTAAATCTTACTAGAGAGCTTTTTAAAATAAACTTATTGAAAGCACTGACATGGCATAATATATACTTTTCAATCTTGCTGCTCACATTTTAGTACCTAGGTATCACTCACTATCTATCATTTACCGATATTAACAATGATTATTTCGAAATCAAAATATGTATTCGCAATTCAATAGATGCAATACCTACTTAGTTATTAATTATCATCTCGCCCGACAGCTTTTAACGCTGTAGTGTTCGAATTCAAGCCAGTGTGAGAATGTATTTAAATAAAAGAAACTCAGAGCATTCAATTTATACCTACCTACTGCTGGGACATCTTCAAGATCATTTAATTTTATACTCCTATACCAACCCTACCAAAATAGGTAAAAATTTGTGTGCCTCTGTCCGTACTCTTTGTCGGCGAATGCGGCGCTCAGTGTCAAATGCTGTGTTACACTTGTTGCAAACCGCGGCATCTTTGTCGGTAAATTATCAAATAAGTATGTATTTAATACACCGACCGACCAACAGTTTATTCGCAGAACGTCACATTTCCCCAATCAACTTTGAACCTTAATCGTTAGCGATAAACTTGAAAATCTGTTGAAGAAATTTGATAGATTGAAGTAGCTTGATGTGCTGGCGTCTGTACCATAATATTGGCTGCCGTAGAAACTGTTACTAGACCTACTCGACTCGCTGTTAGTTTTAAATTTTGCTAAATAGAAGAATAATATAAACTTTGAAACATAAGTTTCACACCTACATGATGTTTATATTATTTTGTTAGCTATAATTTTAAGCACATACCAACCTACGAGTACTAACGTTAGATCTGCACATTAGACATAAACAAGCATAACATATTATTATAGGTAGATACCTACAAGGTATGAACTTTGCTAGAAAGTTATTAGGGAACAGATTTGTGAGTATTAACACGCTACCTACTTAATAAATTGTTGAAATATAATAAGTACTTACCTACCTAATCAATACAATACGTTTCAGGGTGCTTTCAGACGAGCGGCATGGCCAATTACAAATACAACTGCAGCCCTTAGTTTAGTGTTATGATTTGTGATACCTACGGTTTTGATACTGGGGAACGTTTCTCAAAATCGGGATTGAAACCAAATACCTACTTAATAACGCCCAAATCTCAGTTTGTCTTAACTGCAAGACGCAAGAGTCTTGCAGGCTTAAGTATTGTCTTGCTCAAGTCTTGCAGGGTTCAGTCTTGGTATTGGTCTTGCTATAATGAGGCGGTCTTGGTATTGGTCTTGGTCTTGCGAAAACGCAAGAACAAGACCAAGACTGCAAGACCAAGACCTATTTTGGGCAACACTAGGTGTAATAAAGTCAATGACACGAAGAAACTCTTGTAATTAAACCATTTATGAATGTATATTTTCAGTAAAAACTCGAGTTTCGCAACCGTAATGACTAAAACTCAACAGCTTTAAAACATTAATCCAATTAATTTGAATTAAAACTGGGGAAAACCTCAAAAGCATTTAATATGTTCGCAACATGAAATATTTTATGGACACCGGTTACCGGATTGAATAAACCCATAAAGATGGAAACAATAAAAATCTAGTTCACCAAAATGTAGTCCAGTAAATAATTAAAATAATTGGATTGGATACATCACTTCTGCCCTCTTTATTATTTATTTACACTTCGTTATAGAAAAACAAATAATAATACATAAAAATTATAAGGGATGCAACGGGCGCCCTTATCGCTAACAAGCGATCTCTTCCAGGCAACCCTAGTAAGGAAAATGTATGATGGGTAAAGTGCAAGAAGTGCATAACCAAATCTTATTAAAAAAATATCACCAACCTAATAAAATAAACTAATAACTAAAAAGCTAATCTCACGGATTTATGAATTGTGATGCAATACAAAAGAATAAGGAATACAAGAATTACAAAGGTTAGGATATGGTTAAGAAATGTTTTTAGAGCTTTTTATTTTGTCCTTTATGTCGTCTAAATCATAGTAGTGTAGTGAAGTACTTTGAAACAACTAAGAAAATTTTGCATTGTTGGACAACATCTCAAAAAAAAGCAATATTAGTAGTGAATCGATTTTGATGACTCATCAGACTAATGTGGTGTTTGTCGTGAGACTGGTGATCAAGTCAACGATGAATCCGATGTTAGTTTTATTCTTATTAACAAATTTTCCAGTTTCTCAAACCTTAATTTAGCAATAACGCGTAAACGATAAGGAAGTCACGATTATAACTATTCGTGAGCTTTTCGAATATTGGTGAATCATCTTGATTACAAATTGCCTTCGTTTTTACAAGTTTTGAACTTGTATGAAAATATATCCTTTGGCGCGTAATGTGTATCAGTAATAATAGTAATCAAATTTGTTTGAAACTGTGTTTTCTGGTATAAATTTTAATATATTTCCCATCTCGCCGTCCGTCGTCACAACTGAGCGTTTTTTAAGGCAGTGTTTGACGCGCACCACAACTATGTGGAACCAGCTGCCCACTGAAGTATTTCCGAATTAATTCGAGTAAGGGTCCTTCAAGAAAAGATAGTACCAATTCTTAAAATGCCGGCAACCCTTAGCCCTTTGGCATTGAAAGTATACATGGTGTCACTTAACATGAGGTGAACCTCCTGCCCATTTGTCCCCTATTATATAAAAAATTATATATAGCTCCATGCATAGGGCCCGGTGTAACTTATTTAGAAGTAAAAGCAATATCCGAGTTATTGTTTTGACTGGATTTTTTCAAATTCAAATGCATGCAGTAGTCATAAAATTGTCTACTGTACTATACGCATACAACGCCGTATAACAATGTACATCACCGTATTAGTTCTTGGCCTTGATTTCTTCATCTGTTTCATTGTTCTTTATAGGAAAGTATGTATACAATGGAAATACATTAATATAGTATAGTACGACCACAGTTCGTAAGTAACACTACATCGGTTAAAAAGGTGTATTTGATCCTTATTGTATTCCTAAGCTTAAAAAGGAACTAATCCCACAAGTAACGATCTAGTCTAGACCATTGTAAAGTTTCCGGGCTTATGTTTCTTCGTCACGGGACGGCATTGTTCATGTTTACTGTGTATGTACTTTTTACATAGAAATTTCGGATGTATCTTGCATTTTTACCCCGAAGGGATGTTATATGATTAACGCGTCTGTGGAATAGGAACCTAAAATAATGGCCCGATTGTGATGCAGTTTTTGTAAGAAGCTGACGTAGAGATGGCTGGATTTATACGTACAGTCATAATTCGTATTTACTGTCGTTTTTTTTTACTTTACTGTCGAACATACGTTTGCAAGTGTCTTGAAGGTTTTTGTTAAATGATAAATGATTTATTTTCTGTAAGTAGGTTTGTACAAACACTTTTACACGTCAAGCATATTTTTTTTTAAAACTAGATGAGTTCGACGATTCCTATCTGACTACTCTGAGAAGAAACGCCGAAACAAACTCAGAGTTCACAGTCTCTTTTAAAGTCCAGACATAATCTTGGTCAGATCATGTGAAGACCATGTAGATTGCAGTCTGAGTTTACTTAAGATCAATAATTCTAAATTTAAATTTGGAATACAATTTCAACTTCACACTTAACTTAAATTGTGGCGCATGATCTTGACAAAACAAACGGTCCTTAAGTATTAATATATCGAACAGTTTTTGAAATAAATTTGTGAATTTATATCGTATGTGAAAGCATCGGTAAGGCTTCAAAACCCCAAAGTTCACGATGAATCATAAACCAACGCGGCACACATCACCGGCCAAGCGTTGAAAAGAGGGTTACAAGTTGAACATTAAATTATACACCTGGGTATAATAATTCTGTAGTACCTACTTAATTATTTTTAAAAAATATTTTTGACGTGACATTTTTCGGCCTTAAAATCCCTCATGAGTGTGAATGTGTGAATCTAATGAAACTGTGTGAAAGTGAATCGAAACGATAATTAGAAGATATTCATTCAATTTGTTTTGATCACACACACAGGCAAATTACAATAAAATACGACTACAAACTATACTAAAAAGTGTGAAATTTATTTTGTTTTACTTTTGGAAGTCGCAATTAAGTGTATACTTAAACATTACAACAATACACATTTGTGTTCGTTTTTTGAAGTCAATTACAAACAATCTTGCCAATGGTATAGATTGAACAAGAAATCAACATAAGTGATTTACCGGCGCAATAACAAGAACTGAGGTCTAATAAAGCTGTCCCGACCCAAGTCAGGCCTCACGGGTCTTATCCTATAAATTCTAAGGTAAACAACATTTTGGGTCGAAGAAATCAATATTAGACCCTGTTTTATTTATTATCAATAAAAATATTTTATGTTTCAGTATTTTGTATTTGCAGACTACTTTTTGGACTGTGCTTTAAAATACTCACGCAAACATCCTACAAAGCTCCATTCTAATTCATATTAATGGCCTGATTATAAAATATCAATCCTTATCTTACAATATAAGCAGTACAAAGCACACCTACGTAATATTTGTAAGTCATTAATAACCCATACGAATATAGTTTTGATAGTTTTGAATCAGTTGCTGATATCAATCAAATCGAAAGTTTTTTTTTTAAAAGACATTTCACACCAATTGACCTAGTCCCATGCTAAGCTGGTGAAGCTTGTCTTATGGGTACTAGGCAACGGATATACATACATATTATAGATAGATAGACATATAAATACATATTTAAACACCCAAGACCTAAGCACAACACCAAATGCTCATCATATCGAAGTTCGTCTCAGCCGGGGATCGAACCCGGGACCCATGGATTCGCAGTCTGGGGTACTAACCACTAGACCAATGAGTCGTCATATTGGCAACTAAATACACTTATGAAGCCGTTTAAAGTTTCAGCTTAATATTAGAAGAAAACTTATGGAAAATTTGTATTGGATCAACGGTTATTTATCACTACCTTCTACTGCATACACTACAAAATTAACAACAATAACTCTACAATAAGAAAAATACAACCTCGAACTAAACTAATCAAGACGTTTCAGACTGAAAGTAGTCTTAACAACTTCAAACTTAAATGCAGACTATCTCCAGCCATTACGGCATCTGCAAACAAGCGTTCCCATATCCAACAGATTTAGTCCCGGGATAAGACGGGATCTAGTCTGAAATGTTATCCAGATTAGGAGGAACCAGGAACCTTGTTTAGATCTGTGACGTAAGCTTGGTAACGTGTTAATGACGAGATAAGACATAGATTTTATTGTAAATTACTAGCTGCCCCCGCGAACTTCGTTTCTCCTTAATGTGATTTTACTTAGTACCAACATGGAACATTTTGCAATGCTACTCCAGAGACTTTTCGGTTTTCCTGAGTAAATTTTTTTTAAGGTTGTTCAGTGAATTTTTCTCTATATATAAACCTCAGAGATCAAGTCAATAGTATTTAATATACAAATAAAAAATAAGGGCTGATCGTAGAGAGGTGAAAATTAAGGATTATATGTATTTTGTATGCTGTATCATAAAGGAATAAAAATGAAAATTTTGGTGTGGACACCCCTTATCACTTAGGAGTTTGAAAGCTACTGAATATGCATAATTTTTATAGGAATCGGTCGAGCCGTTACGGAGGAGTATGGGTACGAACATTGTGACACGAGAATTTTATACATTAGAATATTTAAGTTGTCTTCATTGTCCGAATTAAAATTAATATTGTATTAAACAGATGTTTTCCTATGTATACGTAAGGAGAATAGGTCAAGATTGATATTCTAAGCTGTAAGTCCCAGCTCGAATGAATTATTGTGTCGCTGGGAATCAAAGGACTCAAGAGGCAAGTTATATATAACTACTTCGTCTAATTCACTGTGTACAAAGGCAACAATATTTTCTATTTATATTCGCACACTTTTTGAAATGAAAACTTCTTTAGCATCGTTGTGAAATGTGGTATAAATTTATGTGTCCGTCTCTTTTTACTGTCGCTTTTTCGTTTCATCGACTTTCAAACTTTAATTATTTTAGTTATCATCAAAATTAAAGATTGATATTAAAATAACATTCTTCTCATTATCTTGAAACAAAATTTTTGAAGGTTTCACTTCTACTACGTGTGAATTGCACATATATATATATATATATATATATATATTTTATTTTTTTTTTATTATGTAATAAATACACATTAATACGTTACCATTCGTATTAGGGTTAAGAAAAACTTTCTAGTCTAGTAAGACGCACACAAAGGGTTGATTTCCCAAGGCAACCCCGTCTTGCACGTAATTAAATTAATGTTTTAATCAACTTGGGACAGTGGTTTTTCAAACATTTAGTTTCCTTAAACACGGAGATTGAATGATTCTCTCAATGGTGTCAGATAAAGCTTTAGAAATGTATTGCAGTTTTAACTTAATTAAGCTTTTCGTAGAATATATTTTATTAAGAGCTTTTAGCTTGGTTTGTCATTAGGATAAACTTTTGCCTATTCGCCGTATGTCTGGTATATTTATTTATGATAAGATCTGTCAACAGACACTCTTACGCGTTAAAACGATTTAATTTAAGTCTGTATACCTATTGAAAGGCACGAAAGCTTGAAAAGTTTTCAAGCACACTGGTAATATTTAATCAATTTATCTTATAAAAATAAAGCTATCAACCATTGAAAACAACAAACAATTATTATATTATTTTTCAAAGCCATCAACTGCGAGTCAAAAAACCTTATATTTTAATTGTTAAATTAGATTTTCATGTATGTGTTGTATTAGCATAAGTTTGTCCAAAAGACAGAAATAACTAAACAAAAAAAAAATATACGTGTATATTATGATTAAGAGCTAAGTAAATTATATTCTTTTACTGTGTTAGAATAATACTATAATTAAAAAGATAATGTTTCATAACTAGAAATGGTCGTAAGATATTTCCTCAAAGGGAAAATTTTCTTTAAGACCGTGGACATTATTGTTTTAATTAAAAACTTTAACGGGACACTTATTTTTATGTCTTAAAAGACTTGATCATAACCATTAGAAATGAGAATTAAAGTATTATAGTTATTTGTTTTCAACAATAGCCATTTAAGAACATCTGAATTTATAGTTCCGCAAAATTGTGAAAAAAAATCAGTGGCGCTGCAACCTCTGGCGCTACAGGTCTAGGCCTCAGATTTTTGAATCTGTTTCACGATAATTTATAAATGTAATAGGTAGGTGATCAGCCTCCAGTGCCTGACACACGCCGTCGACATTTTGGGTCTAAGACATGTCGGTTTCCTCACGATGTTTTCCTTCACCGTTCGAGCGAATGTTAAATGGAAATAAAGTCCATTGGTGCACAACTGGGGATCGAACCTACGACCTCAGGGATGAGAGTCGCACGCTGAAGCCACTAGGCCAACACTGCTGCAAAATTGTGATGTCTGCTAAATTTTTTCTTAAATCTTGTTTGAAATATTATCTTACGTAGATTCTTTTATTAAGCAGGTTAATTCATCCTTCCAGAAGTCCTCTGTGACCAGCCCTGCGATTCTGTAACTCACTTTTCGAACTCACACAGCGGTTTTCGCATCGGCGGTCGCTCTCAAATCAGTCGTGAAGCAGTAATTTTATGATTTGGCATTCTGAAAAGGTGGGAGCTTGTAGTTTATTGTTTATCAGAATGCCAAATCATAAAATTACTGCTTCACGACTGATTTGAGAGCGACCACCGATGCGAAAACCGCTGTGTGAGTTCGAAAAGTGAGTTACAGAATCGCAGGGCTGAATTGACTAGTACTCGTCAATATATTTTTGTATAATTGTTGGTTCGTTATATTTGTTAGACTTTGTTTTGTTTAATTATCGTAAACGAAGTAAAATCAGGGCAAACCCGCTCCGGTAACGAGCACGAGAGAGCAAAATTAATTAGCTGTACTCTTTAATTAATGCTCGATGGATTCTTCAGACAAATTCAGTTTAAACAAATAAGATTTGTAAAGTTTCAGTGCTTTGTATTTTTACATTCAGATTTCGAATGACATTCGGCATAATAATAAAACATATCCTCATTAATAGATTTCATTTATACTTATTGAATTAATGAGATAAAACTAAAAATAAATTCAATTATAAAAAGCAGAATAAATAAGTTTATATAAATTAACCTTAACTATTGTTACATATGAGTTATTTAGATACTTATTACATAAGAAAACGAAATACCGTTTATATAAATAATGTAGTTTTTGTACCGGGGTCCTATTGTTGGCTTGCTAGGTCGAGTAATACAAACAAAAGAACTTTCTTTCATCTATACCTATACTAATATTATAAATAGGAAAGATTTGTATCTAAGTACGTTTGTAACGAATTGCCTCAAAAAGTACTGGACCGATTTAAAAAAATCTTTCACCATTTGAATGCTACATTATTACTGATTAATATAGTTTATTTTAGTTGCAAGAAAAATCAGGATCCGTACTAACGCTACAATAATGTTAGCCAAGGTTTAAAATTCCCATAAAATATCTTTCATCGCATGCGCTGCGAAAACTATTTATGATAGAACAAAAAAAATGTTCCACAATATTAAAGAACATATCAATATCTACAAATATTAAAAAAAAAAATTCCACCCATGCGAAGCCGCTAGTTTTTATATAGCAAAATAATTAAACTGTGAGCCCCTTAAATACGAACAAGTGGTTATATTTAAATCTTACCAGATTTAGCCAGGATTTCCTCCAGAAGTCGTCTGCTGGCGAGGCAGGCGGCTGCCACCCGCCGCTGTGCAGCCACAGCTCCAGGAGAGGAGGGCGGTCCATGCGGTATCCTCTCTTCATACCGGTCCCCGGGGGCTGTTGCCCCACTGACTGATACCGGCCGCCGAGTCTCACGTGACGCCTGCAAAGAAATAATAGCTTATATAGGGAGCATACGGCGAAGTTTGAAAAAATCTATGAGTAAGTAAGAGTAATGGGTTTTTATTGTTAAACATATTTTATAAAGTTTGTAAAATGATTGTTGTCAAATAAATTGTAGTTTGGAAAGAGGTGAGATAATACTCGTAAGTGAACAATTATTGAAAATATACAATTGCTACTTCAAAACTCAATTATTAATAACCCTCCTAAATCGAGAAAAGATGATACTATTTCTTTTATAGACATTAATTCTTAATAGGAAAATACGTAAACCTTTACACCCGAAATAATTACAGCATAGAGAAGCAAACCAAGGAAAGAATCGTCAAAATCTCAGAGGCGGATAAACTTTTTAACGTAGATTACAAATAATATAAAAAATCTTAAATATTTCCAAGTCTAAATGTCTATACTCTAAACCTTTTTTTTTCAAAGCGCAAACACACAATTTGACAAAATGAGCCCAACTATGACCTAAAAGAACAGTAAGACTGATTTTTTATTCAAAACAGGAGGCAAAAGAGCCGGCAGGTCACTTTAAATTAATCGATATGTGCGAAATTGGCACTCATGAAATCATACCGGATTTGTTAGATTACAATCAAAATTCGATAAATTTTTGATGAGCACTGCCGGATTCAATTCCCAATAGACGCTAAGCCACAATAATACGTTGGGTGGGCGAGATCAAAGCTATTAATTGACTGGTTTGTTGATACTAAAAATAGAACACCATTATATTAGGAAACCGTCGGCTTTCAACGCTGGACATAATTTCTTAAAATAGTCAAATTAAGCGTTACATTCTATATATTGTATACAATCCATTAGTGGGGTAAACCTTGGTCTATTGATGTTTCCTTCGAAAAGCCTCCAAGTCTGTTCACTTGTAAATAAACAAAATAAAATAATTCGTGAAAAGTAATCGCTCTGAAAATAAAGCTGGTGAACGTTTTTTCGAAAAGACTAGGGAGTCTTCGTCTGTCTGCGATCTTTTTTACTTTTATAAAGGAGACTAACAGTCGGAAAGCTAACCGATTATGAGAATTTTAAACCTTTTTTTCGATGTTTTTGAAGTCGGTTAAAAATATGCGTACCTTAAATATATATCTCTAACTAAAGCTTTCTTACAAAGAAACTTGCTTTTATATACCGAGGGATCCAACACGGCTGCGGGTGCATGCATGTTGCACCGCGCTATACTCGAAAAATTGTTACGCCATGGCTGTGAGAATATTTAATCACCTTCCTAAAAATTATAGATCGCTGCCATGTAATGTTTTCAAGAGGAAGGTAATTAGATTTTTAAAGTCAAGGTGCTTTTATAGCGTGACCGAATATTTAGAACATAAGTTTAACAATTACTCATAAATGACTTGACTTCTTATTATGACATTTGCATGCCTGTTATTGTATGGCTGATTGTGCGGACTTTTCTTGTTGTTCGATTTTTTATTTTATTTTGTACCAACTACCATGGCAAATAAAGGATTTATTTATTTAAAAGTAGGTTTGTGAAATTGTTAGTTTTTACGGTTCCATAGAATCATTTTATCTTTGATCTAAAATATTCGGAAACGGTAAATCTTCAACGAAAAGTTCCCACCAACTGTCATAACTGTCGACTTTTCATGGTTGATGAAGCAATGAATTAAATTTTCCAACGTAATTTTTCGGAAGCAGGTTAGAATAATATCGCGTCAAATCAAAATATATCAAGTAATTGTTATTGTTTATCGTTAATAAATTAGATTTTTTATGATTAACTGTACTTAGATTAAGTGTATGTACGACTTATCATGCCACTAATTTAGTCAAAAGTGTTTCTTTTAATGTCTCAAAAAAGAAATAGTAATTTAAATTAGAAATTAATTCTTAACATAATTAATTAGAAAATTACACAAATATATGATTTCATCTAACTTATGACAGTAACACAAATGGAGGACTGGAACAAGTGGATAAGCTGTTGAAGACATTCCAAAAATTCTTAGGATATCGTATTTTTTTTTAATTCTAGAACATCAAATCTTTCTAAACATTAAGTGTGGTTTTTTGACAACCCGGCCTTAAAAGTCGCCGAACATCGGCAATCATAAATCGTGGCGTGCCCGTAAACACCATCAAAAGTTAATGTTCGACGGAAGCATTAGTTGAACTGCTGACAGCAACTCGAAACTAGTAGTGTGGAAAATTGTTTTCACTTTGATAGCATTAATCTAACGTCGCTAACTTTGTGTTTACTTGGCTAGCTCCCACTGAAAATAGATTTAAAAACAGAATGTAATTTTTTATGAGCAAGTAGTTCTTTCTTACATTTGAATTTCGAATGTGACTGATTCTACAACATTGAAATTTAAAACTAATATATAGATAGATAATGTTATCATTGCTCTAAGCAAAAATTTTAATAAAAAAGCTATTCTTTTACGATATTTTCTACTCTTTTAGGAAATTCACACAAAAATAAATAAACGTCTGAATATTTAACATCCAATACAGATTTCAATCCGTTTTTTAATACTGACATTATTCTAAATTTTTTAAATTTTAAATATTAGCAATTAATTATTTAAATACGTTTATTTATTTGGTGGGAGAGTTAACCGTATCGACGGAATGAACATGAAATGTTTGTCAGTTCCGTAATCCATGAATAATTTCGTAAACTATACAATCTTTTAAAAACCAAACCAAAACATAAAAAAACGTTTCAAATACCATAAAAATCGGTCTCGAGTTATAACATGTGTGGAATAAATCCGACTTTGTTTTATATATTAAAATTACTGAGGTTCATTTGCTTAGTGTTGCATTAAATCAATAATGTTACAAATATATTATATAAAACAAAGTCGGGTATACAATATGATTACGGAATACAACAAAGATAAAATAATCTCATTATTACTTAGCTGCAGAATTTAAAATGTAACTATAAAAACTTTAAACAACCACAAAACGATAACTGTCAAGGATTCATATAAAATTAAGATTTCTTTGATCCGCGGAAGCTTAACTTTTGTGTATTTTTTTTCATCAAGACCGCGACGGAGACAGAGGGAGTTATGAAACTATTTTTAAATTAAACTGAGGACTATAAAGTAATATTTAAAAATACTAACGAGCTAGAAGTTGTATTATGTTATTCTTATAGTCGTAAGAGCACGGTTCAATTCCCGCGAAAACAGTATCAGCTGTGTAGATTGATTTACTTGTTACGAATGAATCGGACACAAAAAGGTTTCGGCCTATGACCCCATGGTAATTGCTTTTTAGTCTTTATAAAGAATTGCAAATTACTCAAAAAAATTTAACTATCACTCGATAAATTAATATTAATTACTATGATTACCATGTCTGTATAACAAGAATGGTAACCATGGTAACAAACACTTTTATCCAGTTTAAAATTAATATATAAATAATGTTTATAAAAATATATATTTGATTTACTAAAATAGGATTAATATAGGTAAAGTACCTCAGTAAAGCACCTCATTGATATTATTTGTACGGATTTGCGACTGAAATATCCATTTAAGTATGGCTTCTTTCCTGTTTTTGAATACGTATGACTGTTTCAAGTACTTAACACAACTTAGACAAATCTATAGACAAGAATGCAAAAGTATATAACTTCAATAAGAACAGGCATTCTTTTAAATGTTGTTAAAATGGCGACAGGTATTAATATACATTTAGATTTTTTTTTGTTCTTAAGTTACTGATTTTGATATTACTGTTTTAGATATAATCATAAAACATGTATGAATATCGATAGTCGAAATCCGAACCTTAAAGTAAATTAATAGCCCGATGCTAAATAGACTTCTTCGTAACGCTGTTTTGACACAATGGTACATTTAAGAAATGTACATCTTTCTTTCAGTATAAGCATTAATTGTATAACTAGATGATTTACTCTTAATTTATGAGTCTAATGTCCATGTGCATATAAAATATAACTATAATCTTAGAACTCATAACGTGGTGGTTTTAAATAAGGAAGAGCAGCTGGCCCTATGTGGCTACGTAAAGCTAGAAACAGAGCAAAGTGGCCCTTAGAGGAGGCCTATGTCCAAGGACAAGTTTTATAATTAGTAAATAATTAGTATTTATTTTTAGTGTTAATTTTTTAGTACCTTACATTTTTATGTAGTACTAGCTGATTTAGGGGAATGAAAAATTCCCCTAAATGTTAAGAGTTGACGATTCTCAGACATACTCAATATGCACACAAAATTTCATGAGAATCAGTCGAGCCGTTTCGGAGGAGTTTAATCACAAACACCGCGACACGAGAATTTTATATATTAGATAAGTAATTACAGCAATAAAGGCTATTATTATTATATATACAGGCCCAGCTCAGTTGAGATTTAATTATTAGACCTTTAAATACTCCGAGTACAGCTGTATTAATTATGCATATCCATACTTTCAATTTTAACAAAAAACATCTTCTAACTAAATAAAATGGTGTTTGTCGCTCTGACTTTCACCAAGTTCCAAATTTAAAAATATTTCGTTACATTCTTCGTAACAAATACCCTATGTCCAAATGTTTGAACGAACTGTGAAATCACGACAGAAATAGCGTAAGATTCGTCTTTTATAACATAACACCGTTCTACTTTAACACGAGCCATTTTGGATGACAAATATAGATATTAGTTTGGATTTTAACTTTATAATATGATAATACTGAAGGGAATTTAATTTGAACGCGCCAATCTCCAGATTTGAATGAAAAAATTCATAACTTTTTGAAGGTATACTTCTTTAGGCGCGTTATGAAAAATTGATCAGAGTGAAATTTTACGATGCGCGCGCACCGTGACACAAAATTAGCAGAATGAAGTTGCCCACGGAAGATGCTACGGCATTGGACATAATTTAAAAACAACATTCGAATAATAATAGAATTTATGTTACACAATGTAAGAGAATAATAATAAATATTTATTTATTTAATTTTTCAAATGTAAACTGAACTTTATTGACTATAACGACTCCTTTCCCAGTCTTTGATTATTTAATTGTAATTAATTATTTGCATGCAATAAAAAACTATTTTTAATAATGCCAAAGAAGTATAATAACTTCTTACGCGCGTACATAAGTATACGCACCCTTTTTTTTATAGTCTAGTATCCGCCTAATGATGTTTGGGATAGTTATTTATAGTATTAATACAACATTTTACCGAGGTTACCACGATCAATCAACGTGAATATAACTTGGTAAATTTTTACCGATGTTTTATGCTAATTGGAGACACAAATTAAAATTTGTAATTTTTAAATATACTCGTGACAATTTGTAATAGAAAGCAATATAACTAAGCTACCTTTTTATTATCCAATAATAAGCCTTACAATAAATTTAATTGAATAAGTGAAAGGGAGCAGTTTGTCGCCTATTCTCGGTACAATGGTGACATGCTTGGTTTCACACAATCCGACAAAAAATCTTACAAACTATCCTTTTTTATTTTACTTTAAACAGACCAAAAAACAGTGGGCATTCCTAGATCTGTGTCGTCATATTTTTTACTAATAGATGAGTAGGTGATCAGCCTTCTGTGCCTCACACACACCAACTTTAAGCTCTCGCGTCCTCATGATGCTTTCCTTTTTTTTTTTTTTAAAGACAATTCACACCAATTGACCTAGTCTCATGCTAAGCTGGTGAAGCTTGTGTTATGGGTACTAGGCAACGGATATACATACATATTATAGATAGATATACATATAAATACATATTTAAACACCCAAGACCTAAGAACAACACCAAATGCTCATCACATCGATGTTCGCCTCAGCCGGGGATCGAACCCGGGACCCATGGATTCGCAGTCAGGGGTACTAACCACTAGACCAATGAGTCGTCACTCGCGTTGAGGCTCGCTCAAGTCTAGTGGCTCTGTAAACAGAAGGACTATACGAAAATATGGAATCTAATTTCTATCGGGCTATAGAGAATATCGACAGTAGTCTTCAAGTGTTTTACTTTTACGTATATAATATGAGAAAATGTTTCCCAGTGGCAGGAAGTGAAACGGCCGCTCGGTGATTGGTTTGTGATGGGAAGTAAATTGCTTCGATGCAGTCTACGTTCATATTGCAACATCGGAAATGTGCGATGTTCCTTATATTCAGTAAAAACTCTGTATTGTTAAATGTAACAAAATAAATATGTATAATCAGAAAGCTTTTCGCGGGAGATTCGCAACAACGCAAAACTAAGATAAATTTATCATACAGATCATTAACACGTTCTGTTACTTTGATTATGTTAGGTTGTTATTAAACTACATGATATTGGGTATTATTCGATCAAATAAAGATTATACATATTTGAATCTAAGTCAGTCCATTTACCTGCTATGTTAAGTGTGTGCAAATAGGTAACGCGCGATCATTTAAACAAAAATAAATTGTTCTACAGATTTTTCTAAAGTCTAATCTTTATATATATAATTCTTCTGTGAGTGTGACTGAACTTCTCTCAAACGGCTGGACCGATTTTGATGAATTTTTTTGTGTGTGTTCAAGGGGATCTGGAAATGGTTTAGATTCACAAATCAGCCCACCAGATGGCGCTGCAGTCGGTACTTTCATACTTTGCTTTACTAATCGCTTGAAATATCATGCAGGACAACGTCTGTCGGGTCCACTAGTACTGTATAATTTTTTATAGTAGTAATTTAACGATTTTGTTTATTTAGTTACTTATATGTGGAGTTTGAATAAACTATCTATTAATTTTAATATGCCCTCCAATCAAAAACAAGACAACGTGCATTTTTTAAACTTAATAGTTATAATATTATTCCCGTATGGATGATGCAATTCTGTAATCCTACTAAACAAAGTCCATATTTATTGAGCAGAAGGATATTAAAGTTCAAAAATCAGGTTACGCAAAACAATGAAGTAATGCCCAATTTGCTTAAGGTTATCTTTATGGGATAGGTTAGGCCATAATGACTCATAGCAAATGGCACGATCCTAATAAAGCTAAACAACGCTATCAATCTACAAACAGACGATAAACGATAACACGAAATGTACTACAAAATGTATGAAACTTCATTAAAGCATTGTTACCTAAATCCAAGTTTTTACAAGTACTCAAATAGTGTAGTAATACTGGAGCATTTTAAAGTAATTATTACACATTGATTAGCACAGTCAAGAAAGGATCGATGCCTTTGAGATGTGAAGATGGCGGCGAATGCTCAGAATGCAGTGGACTGCAAAGCGCACCACAACATCAATCCTGATCCAACTCCACATACGGACTCGCCTAGACATATTTCTATAGCGAATTGTATCTTATTTCGGTCGTGTATCGTTGTATCGGTAAACTGATCGTGATTTGTAACACAGACACACACTGTTAGACAGATGGGCCGATCAAGTGAGAGACTGATCGTCCTCCAAACTGTGCGTGGGACAGAAACTAATGGAAACATAGGGGAGCGGTCTAGTATTACGTAACGATTTTGGGAGGGGGGGGATCCTTTTGTAAAACGTTACGATGCGGGCGGGGATTGAATTACGCGTTATTGTTAATATTATTTTCGATTTTCCAGTACTTTACAGCACATAATGGTAACTTTTAGCTATAAAGAGTCACTGGGTGGTCACGAAACGTTTAACTCTTGAGTACAGAAAAACGTTACGGCGCGTTACACGGGGGGGGGGGGTCAATAATCTGTAAAAATTGCGTGACGTAATACTTGAACGCTCCCTAGTCCGCTCCAGATGCTTCCTTGCTGACCACGACGCTCAGACATGAGCTGCTAAATAGCGTAAGAGTAAGAGTCGAGCGTAAGTGATTTCTGTTTGTCAAAACGTATTGGATAATACGGAAATGATGTCTCGACTATAAATCTGTAGGTTAGAATATTCGTTAAAGACATCAATACCTTATTATCTCTGTAATTAATGTTAGACAAATCTAACTTATTTTTCATAACAAAATAAACGTCTACTTGTAAAAGTAATCATTGATAAGAATTCACCGTTTGTCGCGGCATAACAGTACAAAATTCTTTCATTATAACCATAATAAGTGATAAGCTGAAACCGTTTTTCTCATGTATATTGCAGTTAGAATGTATTGTTTAAGCCCCATTGCCTACTCCATTGTCGAGATAAAGGTGTATCCAGACAACGATTGTTTCAAAGGGTCTCAACGAATGTTTTAACCACAGAGAACAGGATTTTGTCTTTAGTGCGAATTTCCTTTTTCCGCATTTAAAAATGGAATGGTTATTAAACTGAGAGCTTCAGATTCGAAAATGATGTAAGTGTAAAAGTAATTGCGTCTTTTAACCATGAGGTCGTGTGTTAGAATCCTGGTGGTTCAGCCTAGTTAGCGGTGTAAACACTATATCTGTGATACGTTAGGACTTAAAGCGTTTTAATTGTGAAGTACAATAAAAAAAAACATTGGCGCTACAACCTTTTTAGGTCTAGGCCTCAGATATTTGCATCTGTTTCATAATCGTTTGTCAATCTAATAGGCAAGTAGGTGATCAGCCTCCTACTTTTTAGGTCTAAGGCAAGCCGGTTTCATCAAGTTTTCCTTCACCGTTCGAGCGAATGTTTAATGCGCACAAAGACAGAAATTCTATTGGTCGGGGATCGAACCTACGACCTCAGGGATGAGAGTCGCACGTTGAAGCCACTAGGCCAACACTGCTCTGTGAAATGCATTAAGTAAGACTTAATTTAGACTCGAAAATAAAACATCGCTGGGAATGAAAACATTTCCAACGCAAATGAATACGGCTAGGAATAAACAAGGAGTCATTGACATAATTTCGACGTGAAAAATTTCTAGCAAGTTAACATTAAAGGGTAAGGGGCACTAGTCGGCGCTTCGTAGCGTAACTGCGTTTATCGAGCCGGTAAATGAGCATTGCAATCTTTAATCAGTTTCAGGTTTATTCACATTTTTTGTTTGAGTTACGAAGACGCTCAATTAGTCAGGTATTCTTCATAATTTTCACGAAAAAACAAAACAGCATACATTATACGCACATTGGTAACAACTTTTGACCTTTCTCGCAAAAATATATTTAAATTTGTTGTGAGAAAGTGATGGTCTATCCCAGAGTTCCCCAAACTTTTTTGTGTCGTAGACCCCTTGCCATTTTTTCCGTGTTCGGTAGACCCCCTACTTACCTGATATTGATTTCCTGTAAATTTCTAACTGTAGTGAAGTTTAGTGTTAAAAACTTAAAGTAAAAACACATGTTAATTTATACATTTATTAATTGAATTTAAATTAAAACTACTCAAAATAAAATGTTGTATCTGTTTGTTTGTAATGTATATGTTTTGATATTATAAGATAGTATGATGTAAGTAAATAGGTACTATCAGTGTATGTGTTGAAATCCACTATCGTGGACCCCCATTTTCATTTCATGGACCCCCAAAAAATTTTTCGCTGACGTAGATCCCTTGTAGGTTGTTATAGACCCCTAGGGGTCGATATAGACCACTTTGGGCATCACTGGTCTATCCAATATAATTTTTTCTTTACTTTACTCTGATTGTACAGTTACCGTTAGGAATTTCTGTGTAACATATAACGGTTTATTGTAATTTAATAAATTGCAAGTAATCCAACTTTTTTTAACGTAACAAGAATTTATTACATTAGTCAGTAGAGAAATGATGGCCTTAGTGACTACAGCGTGTGACTCTCTGATGTTGGTTCGATCCCTGTGCACCAATGGACTTCTTTCTATGTTATCATTCGCTCGAGCGGTGAAGGAAAACATCGTGAGAAAACCAGCATGCAAAAGTCTAGAAGGCCGGTACCGCACTCGCGAGCCCTCTGGCATTCAGAGTGTCCATGGGCGGCATCACTTAACATCACGTGAGCCTCCTGCCCGTTTGCCCCTGTTCTATAAAAAAAAAAAGTCAACGGCGTGTAACAGGTACAGACGGCTGATGACCTACTTGCCTATTAGATTGACAAATGAACAATATGAGGCCCAGACCTAAGAAGGTGCTTTCTTTTCCCATACGGCATTTGATTCTAAAACTATATATTACAAAATGAAATCCAAATCAAGGTGCAATCTCTAGTGCATTAAACAAACCCCATTGTTTACAAAATGCGTTAATAAGCTCTTACACCCATTGTTATCTTTAGACATGGAAGAAATATTCATTCTATTTCGCGAATGAGATCCTCCCACTCGCGATAGGATCAAGTAATTGTAGCTTCAAACGCGTAAGATTTTGCGGCATTTATATTATGCTGCTCACTGCCTTTAATAATGTACCTTTGAATTTCTGGAAGACATTCTTTATTTAAACCTAGAAAGGTATTCATTCTGCTTATAACATGCTTTTGTTACGACGTCAGCGTGAACATTACAAACTTTTTGAAAAGCATTTTACTTTTTTCTTATCTATGGAACTAATATTCTTTTTTTGAATTGTATGATTATTTAGTTGTTACTACACTCAATTGTTAGCGACTGGAGGAATTGTATTTCGCTAACTTTTAAAGCCTTTCATCTATAGTCAAGACTTAAATAAATATTTGTAGTATGTGAGCGTAAAATCAAAATCATTCAAATGTTTTTATATAACTTCTACTAAAAATGGTGTAAGAATGACCTTCATAGTACTTGTTTTTGATCCATCAAAAAGATTTATTTCAAGATATCAAGTCGTATAAAATTTCGATCTTGGAGTATTACATTTGAAGTCACTTTTTGAAAATAGGAACAGCGCAATGAAACATAAATTGTTGACAAATTGTTCGTCCAAAATGTCTGCTTTTGCACTTAGTCGGGGTCAACGCTTTGATACTTGACCTCCTCGAGTGACGAAAGCTCTAGAACTTTAACCTATTATTTTAAACTTGCACAGCTTGACGCTTTTTTTAGATATTGAAGATATTTTTAACTTTAATTGCTTGAAATTATAAATAACAATGCTTTAATAATTTTAATATTTAGTAACGTTTAAACACTAGTGCTTTAGCTGTAAGTGAAAACGTATTAAGTCCAAACTTGCGCAGTATTGCAATGGAATATGTATTGTTTTGACATTACATGACGCAAATCGGTTTCCGCTGCGTAATACTCCGAAAATAAGTTTACCGGGAACTGAAATACCTGCCTCCTGAAAAATATTGCGAGCTTTTCTACATTATATTTGTATATATATGTGTGGTTAAAGGCATTAAGCTCTGTCTTAACATGAATTATATAAATAATTTAAAAAAAAATAGTTTTTTTTATCTCTTCATGTACATTGTATATATTATGTTATTGCCCTGTTTCTCTTGTATCAATGTATCAGTGTGCCGAGCTTTTGCAAGCTTTTATAATGAAATAAAGCAGTAAACCTAATAATTAATAATAAAAATAATAATAATAAATAGAATAATTCTTTCTATATAATTGTTACAAAGTCAATGTTTTTCTTAAAAAGTATCTAACTATTTGCGAGCACTTTAGTAAGAGAAGATAAATTAAAGTTTCAATTATACATTTTGAATGTTTTTTTTATTGGACAATTCACACCAATTGATCTAGTCCCATGCTAAGCTGGTGAAGCTTGTGTTATGGGTACTAGGCAACGGATATACATACATATTATCAGGGGTACTAACCACTAGACCAATGAGCCGTCTAAAGCCGTTTTAGCTAATTAATTTGTATAGTAATAAATGGAATAGAGTTATTGATTACTTACGTGGGCCGATCCACCCGTCGCCCCCTATTACAGGTGGTAACTATCCATGATGGTGTGGCCTTTTAAATATATATTCGTGAAAATTGAATATGAAATGAGTGGATATGTAGGTCTTACAAATCGAAATGTTTAATATTTGCTATATATGTCACCGTAAAATTGTAAACACCGTTAGATTGTAATCTATCTCGCGAGATTATAAACTGTCGAAAGATTGTGAACCTCAACGAACTGCTTACAATTTAACGTATTATTTATATATATATATATATATATATTCGGTAGTTATATGAAATTGTTGGAAAGTAAAATTAATCTGTAATTGACCAAAGAAGTTTGAATGATAACTAAGTTAGTGTAGTACAATCTACCGAATAATAATACGTTAAATTGTAAGCAGTAAGCTGAGGTTCACAATCTTTCGACAGTTTATAATCTCGCGAGATAGATTACAATCTAACGGTGTTTACAATTTTACGTTAACATATATACAGTAATGATTCACTCTCCACAGATAACCCTACAAACGTCAAGTGACATAACTAGATTGGTTTATACTTTAATGAGAATGAAATCTCAGCGAGACTATCATTAAATCCGTGGTAATGAACCACTTTGAGATACAGCCCGATCTGAATCAAGTTTCATTCTGAATAGAATACAAAGCCACAGAAATTGCGTCATTGTACAGATACACTAATATGAATTTTGCAGAGAGCAGAAAACTTGGAGTTTGATATGCCAAGTTGATTAAGTATGCAATTTTGAATGATAGAGAAATTGGCGAATAATGTCGTATTTCATTGTTCTATGAATGAAATAGGCAAGTATAAGTATCGTTGGTTATATAATTTGAACAAAGTCTGTTTAAAAAAAAAAAAAAATCTATAAAAAACGACGCCATATTAGTATCGACTACAACCGCACTTTTTACTGATTATTCGGAAGTATTAATTACACTTCCTAATAAAATAAATAAAAAGGATTTTTATAGGATTGCTAACAGTATTTAAAATAGGATAAAATTCAGATACGAGACAGAGCTAAGACTGACTTTTATATGTTTAAAGTACCTACTGAGTTTTGACAATTGGGAGTAAGCGCCTGCTTTAAGCCAAACAAAAACTGCGTTTTTTATGTTACAGGAGGCTCACCATATGCCAGAAAGCAAGCCCGCTGCCGGCCTTAAAGAATCGGTAGGTACTCTTTTGTTTTTGAAGGACTCTAAGTTGGTTCGGAAATACTTCATTGGGCTGGTTGCACAGAATGGTGTTGCGCGGCAGAAATTGCCTTAATAAACGCTCAGTTTTAGAACGACGGACGTCAAGGTGATACGGATGGTTATAAGTATTCCACCTTAATTTTATTTTATTTTATTTTTATTGTATACAACATCTGGGACATCTTGTATCGTTCTGTATTCGAGTGTTAAGATTTAACATCAGAGTAACTTTTACGACTTTTGTCAAGGGTAAAGAAAGTGTTTGTATGGCTTATTGAGTAAACGTGAGAAAGTGCCAACAGGTTGGTCACGACGAATACCGCTATGTGACACAGATTTGTCGACGGATAAGGCGCCTTCAAAACCATGACATGTAAAGAAATGTACTTAATTTTAGGACAACTTGTGTCGAACCTTGTTCGATGTTTTTCGAACATTCTTCTTGGATAGTGTCACAGTGCTTTCAGTGCCGAAATACGGAATTTTTGGTTAAACATTATAAATGCAATATCCACACAAGACTATAGAATAAACGACAAAAGAGACTACGGACTGTAGGTTTTATATATTAACTAGTAGACCGGCCAAGCGCTGCTGTGGCTAAGGTTTTTATTATACAGTAGAACCTCGTTAAGTCGAACCTCGATAAGTCAAAAACCTCCAAATCTCGAAAAAATGTTTTGTTCCCTTCCCTTAAAACACCAAAACCTCCATTACTTGAAATCTTGACCCTCTGTTAATCGAAATAATCACCGAGTCCCTCCAAGCCATTTTGGTACATATTTTCACTCTATAACTCGAAAAATTAAATTTGACCTCTGTATCTCGAACATAGGAACGTTTTATTTTACAACCTTTACAACTTGATCATTTGGAATTTATTATCTCTATTGTTCGAACAAAAATAAGTTACCGACTTTAAGAACTTGCCGACAATGTGAGTACACTATTGTTTCTTAGAAAACATTTTAGGAGTATACAATAATAAATTTATGACTCATGGAAACACGTGTTTGCTTGCTTTGTGTCAGGTGTTCAATTTTGATTCCCTTTGAAATTTAGCTAAGCCAGTTATTTGTTTTCGACTTAAATACTGTCAGAAGTAGTTTGGTTCTACTGCAATACACATCAATTAGTACAACAGTTAACATGAGTGCTGCATAGAGCAAACCAGTAACTCTGAAGAAGAAGAATTTCCTGCTCTTTATAGATTAGACAATGCTATAGATAGAGAACAAGCAAATTATCTAAAGCAAAAAAAAATTACTGACTTTTATTAATGCCATATTTTTTATTTTAAAATGATTTGAAATAATGTTGATTTATAATAAATATGAATGAATATGTTTGTCACCTCTGCAAGTTGAATTTTTATTTATTTTACCTCTCTAACTCAAAATTTATAAGAATAAACCTCAAACTCTTTATGTCGAATCAAAATCCGCCTAAGTCGAAATCCTCCATAAGTTGAAAACTCTATAACTCGAATTTTTTGGCGTCTCCCTTGATGTTCGACTTATAGAGGTTCTACTGTATTACATAGTAGTAAACTATTCAAGGGAAACGGTAGGAGAACACCAGTGGTGGTTATGCCATTAAATTGTAGCTTATGTGAAGTTGTAATTTCTACACAGCGCCATCTGTTAGAATTGTATCAAATAATAAACAAATACTTGCAATAAAATAATATTGCGGGTATAAATTGAGATGTAAGCTACCCTATCTATTAAGTTAGATCAAACTGCACACGATGTGCAAATTTAATTTAAAATCGGTTAAGTAGTTTAGGAGTCCATCGCGGACAAACAACGTGACACGTGATTTATATATATTAAGATAACGTATTTTAATTATATTTTTATTTTGTTTTACCCCGCTCCTTAAGTTACTGTTACTGAGGGTTCTTTAAGAATAGAGCTTTAACTAGTTATTAAGGGAATATTTATCAAAATGAAACAAACCATAACCAACGTTATATATGCGTATTGTCCCATTTAAGATTTAAACCAGCTAGAAATACGAGAAACGAACCGCCGCCAGTGCATTCGAAATACAAACGTAAAACAATAGTTTAAATCTGACAAAAGCCAACGTGCACAATACAGATAACAGACGGATATTATACACCCGTAGACAACCTAGACGCGAGTCGTGACTGCATCTAGTATTGTTGTCAAATTAACTGGCTTTGCGTGTAATTATGGCTGATGAAGGCTTGAAGCTTTTCTATTCGAGCCTAAGACCTATCTACCTATCGAAAAACCTTTGCTATAAAAGAAAGTAAATGTTAATTTTTTTTTAATTAAAGAATTTGCGGGGTAATTAGCGTCACTAACTTAATGCGAAAAATCTAATTATATTTGGCTATTTGTTTGTACTAATAATAGCATAATTGTGTAATTTGAAGCTAAGGAAAACACGACATGTTTATCATTGACGTTAATTGATAGCTGGGAAATAATATTGAACAATAGTTTTATATCCACGCAACTAAACGTCATATCTTATTTTTAGACACTTTATTGTTCTACCTATTTAAATTTTATAAGCGTGTAATGAGAGTTGAAATCAGTAGAAATCAATCGGAAGCGTCAGCTGTCTTTGCACTACATATAATATAGAGAGCTCCTACGCGCTTGACTCAGCAGTTCATTAGAGCACTTTATTGCATCCAACGAGAGCAAATACTAGACCTACGGACTTTATATAGGAATATTGTAGATGTTTGTGTAGGACTAATATAATTTAAACTGTTTAAATAGTTTAAACTTATACCGTTACTAATACATAAATACTGTATTGTATAGTTTATCAATAGTCGGAATTGTCTAT
Source organism: Pieris napi (assembly GCF_905475465.1). NCBI lineage: Eukaryota > Metazoa > Arthropoda > Insecta > Lepidoptera > Pieridae > Pieris > Pieris napi. The sequence continues at coordinate 5,964,206 of NC_062255.1, forward strand.
TAAATACAAGAATGATTATAATTAAATTTAAGAATGGGAGTCAATAAAAGCCTTTGTATTTGGGTCTCAGATTTCTATATGCGCACATAGACAGACAGTCTATTGGTGCAGAGCCGGGGATCGAACCTACGACGTCAAGTCGCACGCTGAAGCCTTTTTAGTTTATTTAAATTAAATTGAACGTCAAGTCGCACGCTGAAGCCTTTTTAGTTTATTTAAATTAAATTGATTAAATAGCCTTTAAAACGCTCTTAATACGATTGTTAGTGCAACTTAGTGCAAGCAAGTTAACCAGCAGACATTTAATTTTAGTTGAACTAGCCTTGATTATTTGAACATTGATCTTGCAATTTTATTATTTCGCAATACACACATTACATAATGTAAAAAATGTTTACATAGTAATTCAATACATGTTGCGCATAAACATATTGTTTTTCAAGTACATAAAAGCTAAGCCACAAGAATTCAAGGTGAATTTAATTCGATACTTTTATATTAAATAAATCGGTTGTATGCGAAAAGTACGTGTTAAATGTTTAATGAATCAGAGAAGTGAGTTTGAATCCCGGCTGAAAACCAATGGATTCAACTACAATTTTATCTTCACTCTGTGAAAAAAAGGTCGTGAAGTAACGGTATGATTTAGACCCGAACATAGAAAATCTCAGGCGCAGAAGGCTGATTACCTACTTGTCTGTATAAAAAAAATTGAACACATGAAAAAATTTGAAGGCAAAATTCATTTAGAGTTATAATACATTACGATTATTGTAATCCTTTACATTATTAAATGATTACTTGCAATAATACATACAAATATCGAATCTTCCATCTAAAGCACAGTTTATCTAAGTCTGAACCATTCTTTCAAAAGAACTTAATATTGCGTATAAATAATAAGCTATCATAATACTATAATAAAAGCATGAGTACTATACAAATAACAGCACCGAAACCAATTTCTCAATATCAGGCACAGCAAACTCTAAGTACTTAGCAATATTATTGTAAATTAATCGAAATTCGGCCGAAGTTCCCAGCAGCACTTGATAGCATCGTCAATTAGAGCGTTAAAGTTTGTCTCAAAGTTTAAGTTAACATTTGCAGTCGTGCAGCTTTAAAGTAATGAACGTATTATAAGAAGCATCATTGACCTATTAAAAACATCACTAATATGATGAAGTTTTGTAATTACGTAATTATTGTCTTATTGTGATACTGAAGCGAAACTAAGCGCTAAAGTGGGACTTCCGTAAGTAAAAAAGCAATTAAATAATCGAATCAACTTCAATTACTTTTTCCTACTACAGTACTTTTTTTTTTTTTTTTATCCGAGGTGAAAATGCGCTTACGCAGGCCCGCATCAAGGATGTCGAGCTTGACGCGGGGACTGTGGGGCTGGGTCTTCACTCAAAACCCTCTGCTATTCAGAGGGGTAGCGAGACCCCACCCACTAAAAACACCTCAGCCCTTCACATGCCCTTAATATGGGCCCTCGGGGTTCGCTAGGCATTCTACCCAAGGGACCCGGGCTTATATCCGACATAGAGGGCTCATTCAAGACCAGCGGTTCCGGGCCACTCGAGGTCGAGCCCCCAGCCTTGAACTACCGGTCAGTCTACGGTCATCCCCAGACCTCTCCCTCAATCGCTCAGCTGCCTCCTTCTGCAGCATTACATGCTCACAGAAGGTGACTATTGCACTCCAGGCCCCTACTACAGTACCTTGTCCAACACACTGTAGATTCCTAAGAACACTAAATGTTATAGTAGTTCTAAGCATTTTCGTACATTCCCCTACTGTCCCGCAACGTACTACTGTGCCATATAGCAAAGATATATAAATAAAGTTTTGCTATTGTATAAATTGATGATAAACTGAAAACGTAATAAACACTGATTTGATAATGATTACACGATAAACGCATTAAGGTGTAAAAGTGTACAATATAATCGGTTTGGGCGCATCGCTTCTAGGCGGGCGGGGTCAAAGACCTGTCTAATAACTTCCGTTCCGAGCGTAGGCTAGTTTCATAACGAGTTTTCAGATGTTTATAACTATTGTGTAACTTAGATTTTTTCAAGTTAATGACTCATTACTTTGAAATTTATTCAGGTAATTAGTGTGAACTATTATTATTTTAATGATTTACGTAACTTACAAAAAAGAAAGTATTCCAGGTATATCCATACATCCTAATATGTTACACTTTACGTCTGAATGATAATATGTTAGTTTTTAATATTAAATGATAGTTCTGAATTAAATTTTAAAATATGATACGTAATTTAAAAAAAGGAAGAGACACCACTACACAGATATCATACGAGTATCACATTTTCTTTTAGTAACATAATTATAATATTATTCGTAATGGTGTAAGTTATTATTTTCGAAAAAGTAAATAATAATGTTAATTATTTTTTGCAATCTTATCGGCGAAGCCAAAACCCAAAGACTCAAAAAAAAAATTCAAAAATCATTTAATTATATTTTACACTTATTGTCAAAAAAAAAAGAAATGTCTATGAAATGCTTCTAACTTTCCATTTAGTGCCAGTTCTCAAATCAAGGGCGTAGAACGGAAGAGAAGAACTGGCAATAAACTCTCCGCCACTCTTTTTAATCGCCAATCGCAATCGACTACTGGGGACTTCTGCCAATTTGAGAGAATGAAAGAAAATTACAGTGTTGAATATGCGTAGAATGCCTTAATAGGATACCGGACCTACGCGAACTCCAAGTGGTCTATAGGCAAGTAAATAAGACATGTTATACAACAGGACACGAAATCTTTATTCATATTACGCAGTTTAATGGTTGTCCAAACTAAAATCATCTTATTCAAACGTCAAATAGTTAAACAGACTACAAAGGGTTTATTCTCAATGTCAATATCTTAAACTGAAACCTGTCAATGCCATACTTTCAAAGCATTGAAACTCTTTTAACATTATTTAACTAAAATCTTGATATTTGGTTTTTATTTATAAATTTCAGAATGAATAATTATGTCTCATAATCGTATCCCACATTTTAAATATTTTTTTAAGTTAAATTATGAAACTTTACAGGCAGTTGTCAGTAAAAGAGAATAGAGCTTTTGTAAGGACCGCAATTTGTGAGACTAATGTTTTGGGTGTCAAAGACTTTTGACAATAGAGAGGGAAAGAATTTTTTGTTACAAAAAGTTAAGTTAACAATCTTAAACTCTTGCGACTAAACAGTTAAATATTAATTGTTAAAAATAATGACGGTTGGAATAAAATCGTAGTTTAAATAGTTGTAATAAGTAATACCTGCTGACCGAACGACGAATAACACATTTTAACCATAATAAGGCAAAATAATGTTAAGTGTATGTGTTAAACAAACAATTTTCAGAAAGTCACCTTTTTAATGTTTAACATACAAAAAAAAAATCAAACCTTTTTAGGTCTGGGTCTCAGATTTCTGTATCTGTTTCATGATAATTTGGTAATCTAATAAGCAAGTAGGTGATCAGGTTTTCCTTAACCGTTCGAGCAAATGTAAAATGCGCACATAGAAAGAAAGTCCATTGGTGCACAGCCGGGGATCGAACCTACGACCTCAGGTATGAGAGTCGCGCGCTGAATCCACTAGTGACTAGGCCAACACTGCTCTATATTCGAAACAATGAGTAATTAATAATTGAAATTTTAATAAATTTTCTCAACCGAGAAAATTGATGCAGCGTTATATGAAATTGCAATATGAAAATTTATTTTTTCATCCCATTACACACGTTACGAATCTCAGACGGTGCGCCTTGCACATTGATGTCTGATGGACATTTTACACAACATTTATTAAACCTACTGATTTTACGAGCCTGCTTGTATTTCGAGTATGGCAAGACTTTGCGACCTCTTCCACCAATTGACATAATGATTAATTACATACCTAAACTATTCTGTACCGGACGCGCGCCAATACTAATCACGGTATAAACTGTACAAAATTCCGTAATTTTGAGTCAATAGTATAGAGAGATAGACGCGGCCAGTAGAGATCATTTTATGAGTCATGGGACAGACAAATGTTTGCGTCATTAGTTTTCTAAACAAGTGTTAGTCTCACATTTTGTGAATTTGATTTACCTATAACCGCATGAAACAGATAAATTTCCGTTTGATTGATGATTTTCAAATGCAAAATATCAACCATCTATAGCAAATATAGTCCAAGACACACCGGTTTCTACACAATGTTTTTTGTGTAACAAAGAATAATCCATTGGTTCTAACTCATGACTACGGGCTTGATAGCCCTACTATGCTAACACTGCACTCTCATGTATTTGATATCAAACATTGAAATGTTATTTTCAACTGTGGATATTCAAATTCAGTAAGCACCTACTATGAAGTTCATTGTGAAAAGTATTGAGCTAAGATAATATTCTGGTCTGAATAAAGCGCGTTTTCAGCTCAAATGAAAAATGCAACGGGACTGAATGAGATCGCAAAGAGAAAAACATAGCGACAGCCGACAAAACACCGGTTTTGCTGTCGAACAAGAAGGCTTCATAACGCCGCGTTCTAAATTCAAAATTGAGACTGACGATAAATTTTAAATGTGACCTAGGCGGAGTAGGCTTCCGAATTCAAATGAATTGTGGCAGTTTTATATTACGAGAGTGTTAATTCGACGAAATAAATGTTTAAACTCTATGATATATCTAATATATAAAATTCTCGTGTCACAATGTTCGTTCCCGTACTCCTCCGAATTTTTTTGTGCATATTCAGTAAGTCTGAGAATCTGCTACTATCTTTCAAACCCCTAAGTAATAACCCCTTATGTTATAATCCCTTATATGTCCACCCCAAAAATCTGTTAATTTTTTTGACATTTTTTTTGTTTTTATTTTTTTATGACAAAGCATACAAAAATACATACAACCCTTAATTTTCATCTACCCTCTACGATCAACCCCAATTTTTTTATTTGTTAGTTAAGAACTTATAACTTGAAGTCTGAGGTTTATATAGTGAAAAATCACAAAACGTAAAAAAATTTCATTCCGGACAACCGAATAGTCTCTGGGGTAGCATAGCAAAATGTGCTATGTTGGTATCTACTAAAATGGTAGGCTAAGTAAAATCACATTAAGATATATAGAATCTTGAGATGTAGTTAGTATTCTATAGCCTATTTTAACACAAAATTAAAGTGTGTAAAAAAGTGTGGTTCATATTATGTTCTCTCATACGCTGGTATTTGTGCCATGAGACATAAAATGTTATGGGTTTCCTAGGGTTTGATTCTGAATAAGAGACTTACCCATTGTTCACGACATTCATCTGCCTCAAAACTAAATACCTGTAACAATAACATATTTATTAAATATTGTACATATGTACCGAGTTTCATTAACAAAATTGACGGTTAACGATCAATAAATACATATATATAGATGCTCTTTTGATTAAATAGTCACAAATCGCATTAACTAACAACTGTACAAATAATGTTATTTTACAGCCATAAAACAAATGAAGTGTCGCCTGTCACCAGAAACATTTTGTCGGTCAATAGGTTAAATATTTAAAAAAAATTTAGAGCACTTTTTTGTGTCCTTTTGGTAAGATCGCATGGCTGATTATAAATTTCAATGATCAGTGAAACAGACACATATGTCTGCTCCGTGTTACTTTGGTTTTTGTTTAAAAGGCTTTACAAATGTATAAAGAATAAAAGTAAAGAGCGAAGATCTTCAACAAAATATAATTTATTCCATTGACAATAGCTAGTCTGAGCAGTCTTGATTCCTACAATCCGGATTAGTAACGTGAACACTGATATTATCTGTACTTAAGTATCAGCTTAAGACTTAACTCGTATTAGAATGAAGTACTGTGGTTTATTTATTTCATATATAGATATTAGATATTATGATATTTATAGTATTAATATTTTTTAGGATTTCAGATAACACTAACTTTCTCGCAATTCATGAATCCGTGTGATTAGCTTTTTAGTTTATTTTATTATTATTTTAGATTAAGGTTGGTGATTTTTTTTTATAAGATTTAGTTATGCACCTATGTACTTTATCCATCATATTTCTTTTTTAGTTTCTTCCCTTACTAGGGTTGCCAGGAAGGGATCGCTTGTTAGCGATAAGGCCGCCCGTTGCTCCCTTATAATTTTTATGTTACATGTTTTTATCGTGTAAATAAATAAATAACATTACAACCGTTTACTTCCCACGTCCATGGATGTATGTGGTACGCCCACGGCCCCTTTTTTAGTGTTAAATAAAATATGAATTGTTCTATTACGATAGCTATTCGGTTTTAATATTATTCGTGCTAAGACATCGACTTGACACGCGAAAAGCGCTAATTTGAGTGTGATTTAATGTAATATATGCGTGGACAAAACAATTACTGATTTGTATATAAACAAAAATATGAAATTAAAACTAAAAAAGGATGAAAATAAAATGCTTAATTCGAAAGTCAATATAATTCGTCTACATGTACCATTAGAAATAATTCTAGTTTAATTAATTAGAACAATGTGAAACGTGGAAGGGAAAACCTAAGTTAATCATTACGCAATATTGTTAAAATATAAAAATAGCATTTAATTAGTTGTGCGTGTTTGCGTTGTTTTATAACAAGAGAAACCGAATTATTATGAATTACATTTAAGGAAAATAAATTATTGTTCCTTCTATAGTGTGTATCCACTTAAACATTCAAGGGTTTAACAATACAAATACAACGGGTACTTTTTCGCTACAAGCACTTATAAGCATGAAGGAAAAAATTTGCAATCACTCAGTTAACTATCACTGTAATTTTTTTGAATTTCGAATATTAGTATTCCAAATTCGAATTTGCGGTGTTAGGCACCTTTTAGACTTAGTAATATGTTAAAAAGAAAATCAAATATTTGCAGGTACTCACAATTTAAGTATCAAGCTTATAAAAATTTCAAATCCTCAGACAGGAAACTGTGAGAATGACAAGGCGACCACAGTTCTTTTGCAATTTATGCGCAGCCATGAATAAATCGTCGGAATATCGAGGGGAGCTTATCTAAGATATCGACACTTTACAGTGTCTGAGAAATACTATTTGTAAGATAAGAAGATATATTATTTATCTATGGAATAGTATGGAATGTCATAAAAATATATTAATTTATCGCGACTTTTCGAATTCTGAAAGATTGGGAATGCATGAACATTAATTTAATAGGTTTCTGTCTAGAACGCTGCTCCAAGATTATTTAGTTCCAGAAATAATTGTCTCTAATAGTGTCTTTATAAATCAGTTTTAAAGACCTAATGAATCCAATACTCATAACGTTTTAACTCGTTAAATGATACATTCATAATTAAATTAAAAATATTTGTATAATACAAACAAAATCAACATAACCCTTCAATAAAATAATTATGTTCAATTTTTATATTGTATGCAACGAAGTGTTAATAAATAAAAGTGTGAATGATATTTCTATTTTTATTTTAACATTCTATATATATTGTATATTATTATAACACTTTATATATATACCTTTTATTTATGTACATTACTTACATAAAACAATTTGGATCAGCATAATTTTTCGCAAACTCATTTTTCATATACTTAAATATTCAATGGAACGTCGAACACGGTTATAAAGTACCTTTAATAGAATTTATTTGGAAACGGTTCAAATAGCTGTCTCTAACAGTATAATAGATATGAAAGAGGTGGAAGATAGGTGGAAGTTTGTGAAGCAATTTTCTTATAAGCACTTCCTGCAAACTCTTAAATTGTACTTCAAACTTGTACATCGCTGGAAATACTTAACCATCTTTAAACATAGGTGTTCCGCAACTATAAATAAGGATGAAGATGTAATTTAAGCACAACCTAGGGGAAATTATAAAACCATAGATTTTGTAGAAGTGTGTGAAATTTGTATTTTTGAAGTTTTTCTTTAGGCGCGTTATGAAAAATTGACGAGAGTGAAATTTTACGATGCGCGCGCAACGTTACACAAAATTAACAGAATGAAGTTAGTTCTAGGTGGCATGAAAATCGATAATATCTATGTTCAAGTTGTATATTCTAGTATTTTTATATTTAGAACACGTGTTTCGTAACAGAACCATTAAACAGTGTGAATAAATAAATATTATTTTGATGTTTTTATTAAATCAATTTCATATACGACGGTGATAGTATTTACTAATAATAATTTTATTGATTAATTTTAATATTTATCGTTAATCACTATGCATTTTAGTTATTTTTTTCCATACGCCAAAGAAGTATAACTTCTAACGCGTGTACATAAGTACACACTCTTTTTTACCTGTATTAATTAATAATTGGGTGGAAATCAAAGCTTCACATCAACCGCTTCCATATATTCCTTGTATACAAACAAAATATGTATTTTACAGGGAAAGAGAAATTGAGCTGTCTCTTGGAGAGGGGAGATGCGATCAGCTATTACTCCATCATCATGGCTATGACGAGGCGCCGGTTTTCAGCACCCCCCAGCAGGTTACACGCTTGATTAAGTTGATTCGTTGCTTAATTTTTCCAAAAATCGAAAATTTAACAACCGACGTTGTGCATTGTGCTAATGAGTGCTACTCAACCATAATAACCAGGAGATGATATAACTAAAGACGAAACAGCACATTCGAATGTGATAAGGCATTTCTAGTCCAAAAGACACGCGAGTCGCGACACGCTCCGTCTCTATTTGACCAATCATAACGCGATATAAACGATAGGGTGTTTCGTTTGGTTCTCATTGGTCAACCGGCTCTTATGTCCAATCACAGACACGCGACACGAACCGTCTTTCCGTTTGACCAACCACAATGAACAGAATAGTTTCGGCTTTCGTTTCACATGAACAACACGGGTTATTAATATATAAAACATATTAAACGTAAACAGGTTGCAGCATACCGCACTAATGATTACTCTCAGGTCTCATGCAATGTTATTGCTGTGCTGAGTGCACATTTACGGCGAAAAATAACATTAAATATACGTCTCGCTACAAACTAACAAAATTACTTTTTAAATTTTTAACGCGTTCCAGCAAGTACATAATCAACTTTAATAGTTAAACTTCAGATTTTCGAGACATGAGCTTTGGTTTTCGAATGACTGTAATTCCCTTAGAACTCCTGGGCATCTAGTTACAACATAAAATACTCGATACTGATATATAGTAGGTATAGCAATATACTAAATGTAAAGAAATAACCGTTTAAAGTTTCATAATAAAATCAACGGCTTATATTATCATATGTTACATTAATAAATAGTGTATTTAGATGTAAAAAAAGGAAATAAACTGTTCTATTAACTAATGATCGTAACACTGATACAGTAGCATTTAAATATATCTATAGGCGATAACTGTATACTTTTAATACAACATCATTAACCATATTATTAATTGTTGCGTCGGAAATCGAACCCTCTTCCGATAGGTGAAAGAAAAATTCACTGTATTCGAGTACTATTAAAAGGATGACAATTTTTGGTATTATATTCAATTGAACACGACCTCCAACGGAGTGAAGGTGTCCTCCAAATTCTTCTATTTCTCTCTTTATTGCTACTAAGTCTCCAATCTTTCCCCGCTATCTCTTTTTTCCCTGGTTTCGTGTGGGCGTTCATTTTTTTTCTTACCCCCCAACCGATATTCGCGTGAAAAGTCACGGAGGAATACATATATGTAGTACAAACTATGTCATTATATTATCAGTATTATATGTATGAATGGCACGCAGGCAACTTGCTCCTCGATGGCTGTGAAACGTAATTGAAGAGCATTTCAGATTTTTAATAAAAACTAGTGCGTTTTCAACGATCTGGGTCAAATACTAAAAGATTAAAATGTGAAAAGATTATTTTTTTGTTTATCAAAACGTGAATTGCGAATTTGTATGGTTCAACCCTGGTTTTTTGCTCTAGAGAATTTAAGTGCATGATGTGAAATATTTTAATTACTGTTGGAGGAACGGTATAATGTTGTTTTAATTGTGGTTTTCATTTATATTTTTTATACAAATGTAAATTAGTTTCTTTAAAATTACAACTGAATTAAATCTAATCGGTTTACATCTCTAGAAAATGGGATAGACTCTCTATTTTGGACTGGAGTGACTGTTGCCGTTCAAATATTACGTAAGCAGATTTACTGCAATTTATCCCCCCTTCCTCTTGTCAGCAAAAGTAAGCAAAGCTCCTAAAAATAGCAGTACATAAACGTATTAATTCTAGAAATCCTCGAAAATGCATTTCGTTTTCAAGCATAGACAATGTGTGGGTGATATGTGTATTAAGTGAATACAGTTGACGTAATCAATATATATGAAAATCAAAGCCCCCCCCCCCCCTGCCCCTATAGTGCTTACGTAATACTTGAACGACCCCTGTTTTACAATATTATGTTGATTATTTAACGTATTGTTAATCCTAATCACTAACGTCCGAACCCAATAACATATCTCAATCCATAATCCACCATCTGAGATAGTTTCTTAATCCAAATCCAAATCGACGGATTGTAATAGCCATCTGTCGATACAAACTATCCATGGGAGGTCGTATCGGTGTCTGTGGATAGACCTTTGTATGAAAATGACAGTTGACGAAAGCTCGATTTCAACAGTTAAATATTTTAACAGATTTTAACTTACATCAGTTTTTTAAATAATTAAAAAGCTGTTTGTTATGTTTTAAATATACACATGTATATTTTAATGTTATTTGTACGGTTTTATTTACTTTATTCGGTTTACATTGATTATCAAATATGAGTGAAAACTCGGTAAAATGGAACGACAAAGAGCATTTTATCCGTCGCCAAAAATGGACTGTCTTCGTAGGGTTTGGTTATTGGGATGCAGATAGGAGATCGATCGACTGTCACGGTCTGACCTCAGAAGGTTTTCAATCTGAGATTGTGGATTGATTATTGGGTTCGGGCGTAAGAGCGTGCGAGGTTAACATCCTTGATCTCTAACAGAGGATACTATCAATACACACTCACATTTTACGTTATGACATATTATATAAGCCAGCGAGTGCAGCTCTATAGTAATCCCCTGAGGAAATACGTCAAGTGCCCAGATATATAACGCCTCATATTAAACATCCCTTGTAATTGAAATTGATACATAACGCACGTAAGAACGAACGCCTAATTCAGGTAATTTGAATAACAAATTTCTTATTAAGTAAAGCATTATGTATTAAACGTAACCAACGCAACGTAGTAACGGTTTAATGACCCTACAGCAATAGAATTACAGCAGTAATTAAAGAAAATATATACTGAGTCTCAAAAAGAATTTGTTTTGTTTTGTCGATTTATACCTCAGCTTAAACACCTAATATGTTTTTATTGTTCTTTCGCTGTCTTCATATTTTAATTGCTTCGTTTGTTCCATTATTTATGTCTAAGTACATTATTTATTTCGGTACAGTTAAGTGAAAGAGATCGCTCGAAAGCGATAATATCCTGCTTTTTATTGAAGTTATACTTCTTTAGGCGCGTTATGAAAAATTTATGAGAGTGAAATTTTACGATGCGCGCGCACCGTGACACAAAATTAACAGAATGAAGTTGCCCACGGAAGATGCTACGGCATTGGACATAATTTAAAAACAACATTCGAATAATAATAGAATTTATGTTAATGTAAGAGAATAATAATAAATATTTATTTATTTAATTTTTCAAATGTAAACTGAACTTTATTGACTATAATGACTCCTTTTCCAGTCTTTCATTATTTAATTGTAATTAATTATATGCATGCAATCAAAAACTATTTTTAGTAATGCCAAAGAAGTATAACTTCTTACGCGCGTACATAAGTACACGCCCCCTTTTTTATTATTTTAATTGTACTGTATTTGTGTAAATAAATTAGCGGTAAAATATTTAGATAAGCTTTATGCCCTCGAAAGTTCAACAACACTTATTTCAATTGAAACTGCGTACCTTGCGCTCTATATAATTTAGAATTTGATAAATATAGCATGAGAGTTGACGTTTGTATGTCGTTTGCTGATCACATACAGTAATGAACGTAATTTGCGTCTAGTCTCAAATCCGTACATTAAATGACGCAGTGACTGCTTTTTCATCGTTTTTTGTTTCGTTTGAGCTCTTTCGTTACAATTAAGCCGTCTGACAGTGGTGGAGGCTGTATTGCAATATACGAGAATCCTAATAGTGAGTGCGTTAAACTTTTTTACTTTGCCACGTCGTCAATACGACTTTGTATCATCCCTAACTCCGTGGTAAAAAATATTAAGAACTAATAAATGGACCGACAGTAAATAAAGATGAACTGTGAATGTCGGAAATTCCTACTAAATGTTAATATATGAGTCATATTGACAATTAATGAAGATCGTTTAAGTTTTGTTGACGGGATATTCCAACGTTTAAGTATTTCCCAATTGTAAGCGACTCGAAGCAACCGAAAAATTCTGAATTATTTATTTATTTCAGAAATATTTAAAAAAAAGCGTCGTGGCTTAGTGTTGATTTGATGAGAAAAGTACTAGAAACGTCATGTTTTATAAACGTTTATTGGTTAAATAATTATTTAGTTAAAATACAAGCTGACCATCTTAATCAGTATTTCATAACAATGTTCTAGAAACTCAATAGGAGTGGAATAGATATAGGTTTCATAATGAATTGCACCATCTTAACGGTTGACTTGTATCGCGTGTTGCATATGGTGTGAATGACAGTCGTTGGCCATCTGTCAAAGACCTCCAGTTTCTCTTGCACGAGATAAGTACGATAATCATCTTTAGGGGTGTCACAATATCATAGTTTACACTTGGCTTAACGCCTTAACAAAAGCCGAAACTGTAAGAAACCTCCATAAACATAGATAGATCCATAAATATTGACAAGGGTCAAGGCTGTTGTTTTGGAGTTATATCAATGATACAAGATTTTCATTTGCAAGCACGATGTTTGGGGTTTTTTAACTAAAAAGAAGTTCAGGTATCATTGTTAAGTATTTTACGTGGTAAAAACTTAATTAATAAACACTATTATTCAAAATGAATTGGAATTAAATATATTAGACTATGTTCTTTAGTATTTAATAAAATCCCAGAGGCTCTTTTATCTCTGCCTTTCAATAAATTTAAGAAATGTATTAAAGAAAAGCTGTGTAAAAAGGCTTACTATAAAGTCAACGATTATCTAGTTGATAAAAGGGCCTGGGACTAGTGCTAGACAGGCTACTTCTAATTAATTTGCGATATTTGTTTTTTGATGATTTGATATTTTAAAAGAGCACCGAGAGTTTTTTACGCCGGCTTTTTCTCTAGGCCTACACCCTCTGTCTTCTTTGCCGATGAGTAGGGATGCCTACAAATTCAAATTTAATGACGTGGAATAAGTGATTACATGTATCACTTATTCCACGTCATTAAATTTGTTCTTATGTTCCTTAACAAACATATTTTATGTTTTTTATTTTTATGTGTCCGAACGAGAATCTGTAGCGGGCATTAGAAGATTGGAACCTTATTCCACTTACTTGACATATAAAGTTGTGAAAAAAACATAAGAAAGGAACAACATATTCCTTAATGAAAAATTGTTTTTAAAAGTGTATACAAAGGGGTTCAAATGCGAAGCTTTATGTTAAAAGTTACAAAGAGGATAACACTACACCGCAGCCTCCTATTCTCGTGAAACTTTCCTAAGTGGGTCACGATGCATTCAGTATTATTTATAGCCCGGTCGCCTACGATCGATGGTCTCGGTTAGATGCACTTATAAATAAAATAAAATTCCAATCGTTTCGTGTCGTTCGACTTTTTGTCGAATAAGCAGATAAATGAAATCAAGCTAGATTTCCGCCTTAACGCGATTTTCTACTTTAATTTAAATTTAACACTGTTACGATGGAGTATATATTATCGTCTGTGGAAAACTTTTATTCTATAGTAACTATACAGATAATAAAAATTACTGCATACAGTAATATAAAATAATAAAAAAAATAGTATAAATCCACGGACTAGCATTTTATAACACTCGTACTTAAAACAGTATATATAAAGTATCCTCAATCATTAATAATTAGTAATTTATGTTTTATTAAATTTGCTCCAGTCTAAAATTTAATATTAATCGCGAAATCCTTGTAAGGCTGATTTGATGTAAACATCCGGCGATTATTGTAAAACAAATAGAAGATTACGAAAATCCAAATAAATTCGAACATGAAGGTCACTCTATATTCTACAATAACGTTAATAGTTTTTAGAATTATTAACTATTAAGCAAAAATGAATATCAATTATATTATCTAATTTGTGTCCGTCATTGCAACAAATAATTAAGGAAATGTTACGTCAAAGAAACAACAAAGCTGGAACAGTGAAATTTTCAAAAAGAGAACACTATTAAAAAGTACTATGCGTTCTAGATTCAAAAAGCTTCGTACGAAGACATTGGACTTGAAGTTCTTAACCTACGGTGAACCCAAAAACAAAAGCGTACACATATCATTGCATATTCTGTTTGCAAAGGCTTGTCTGTGTTGCGACAACGTGATTTATTCAAGCAAGACATAAGGATTATGATTTCGTACTATGTTAGCGTGATATGAATCTTAATGCGAGGTATTAAGAAACGTTATGAGTCAGTAGTGTTTGGTAAAGCCCGGAGGATTTGCAGTTGACTTTGTTAAGTGCTTTAAAAAAGGTTTACTAATTGTGCTTCACTTATCGTTTTGGGTAAGTGATGTATAGATTAAATTGTTAAAGCTTTCTGTGCAGCCTACACGCTACTATAGAAACACATAGAACTCCATATTACACGTAAATAGGGAAATTGTATTTTGAATTGACGACTCATTGGTCTAGTGGTTAGTACCCCTGACTGCGAATCCATGGGTCCCGGGTTCAATCCCCGGCTGAGACGAACATCGATGTGATGAGCATTTATTGAGATGTTGTGCTCAGGTCTTGGGTGTTTAAATATGTATTTATATGTATATCTATCTATAATATGTATGTATATCCGTTGCCTAGTACCCATAACACAAGCTTCACCAGCTTAGCATGGGACTAGGTGAATTGGTGTGAATTGTCTTAAAAAAAAAAATTAGCTTATGAATATAACAATATACAATTAGAACGTTAAGGTAATCGTTGTTATACACTTTCAGGAAAACGACCAGGAGTGCCACTAGTGCAAACCGCCGCCTATAGGCACTCACAGGAGGCTTGCAAGTACGTTGCCGGCCTTTAAGAAGTCTTATTTCGTTTTTATAAATAGTTGGTTTAAATCTGTAGTCGTGTTACAACTGGTTACTGTCATTTACGTCTTTCAACATTCTGAGGCAAGTCGTGAGAGGTGTTAGTCACTGGTATGAATCATAATAGATTTTATCGATTATTTGTGACCATTCAAATGGAAAATAAGATAAGTTCCGTATTTATGTTATTTTGTAAGCTACAGCAACTAAGATTTATTGAGTAAATTTTATTTGTATATACAGTCTGCCTGACACTCCGTAACTCCTGAGATGTGTCCAACACGGACATAGTATCACGTTTAAAAAGCCGGCAACGCACTTGCGAGCCTTATGGCAGTGTGAGTGTCTATGCGCATCGGTATTACTTAACATGAGCAGAACAGATTCTTTGCAAGGTTCTATAAAAGAAAAATCAAAATAAAAAAAGTATGATTGAATCGTGTTTAGACACAGCAAACTCAATGGTATTTTATATTTTCGATTCCCCTCGGGATTCGATCTTGGGACTTTATGATGTGCAGTAAAATAGGAGCAGGTAAGGTAAGTTTAAGTAGGTAATGCTTTTTTTCTTTTTTTTATATATTTGTCTTGCATGGAACATTTGAATTTCTGCGATAAATGGATGATTTTTTTAAATAATAGATAGTAATACATACTTATATAATTATATGTATAGAATAAACAAGACGATTAAGGTTTTATGACGGACAGAAACACGGCGCACTAATTAGTTACGCGAAAGTTCATTGCCATCTTCTAATAATACTTTGCGAATATATCAGATTTTATTATAGGTAACTTGCTCGCGTTTATGTTGATTTGATTTAAATAAAGAACTCATTTCAACACGTCACCTATACATTTTGCCACAATAGTCTACACACTATGAGTGCGACAAGCCTATCAAGACTGATCAAGGATACAACAATCAGAGGCAAAAACGGCGCCACTGATTTTATGAAGACAATTAATCTATATCTTCTCAGTCGCTCTTCATAGTTGAAGGTCGTGTCACTGTAAGGGACCTGCTAGTGATATCTCTCCACTTTGTTCGGTCTATGGGTTCCCTTACCGCATCTGTTATGGGGAGGCCCGTGAGAATAATATGACCAAAGTAAGAACTCTTCTATAGCTGTTGGTGAGAGTCTCGTACGAAGTCTCGAGTTAATCCAAGAATATAGCGGTCCATGGTATGCCAAGCAAATTTCCCCAATCTCTCGATCTGTAGAGATTATAGAGAAAGCCAAAGTTCGCACGATTCTTAACATAGTTAATCTATATAAGTGTGCGTAAATCTCATATATTACGATTGATTTCTTTTTCAATAGCTCTGTTCCTAAAAACCTCTGCGAACATTGTTCTAGAGATATTAATTATACTTTGCAGATCACAATTAGAGATCACGGTTCTATTCTCTCATAGATCTTAGTTCATTCACACCGACTCGAATAGAAATTTATCACGATTGTATGAAAATTGGATTATTTGTGAGCTTATGGAGAACCGCCAGGTTAAGGAAAACGCATTTTCAACTGCTGTTTACAACTAAAATAAAATTAATTTTGCACTCTTGCACTCCTTCACAATTCTCGCTTTTTACGTTTTTCTTTGGTTGTTTGAAAAAGATCGCTTATTAGCTATAAGGTGGGTTGCACAATGTTTTTCTTTTTATAAGTTAATTGATAATTATTTAGTTATTGTGCAAAAAGTGTGAATAAATAAAATAAGGCTATTAGATTTTATTGATGATTTGTCTACATCATAAGTTGGACGATTACTGTTTTAGAGTTTAATTTCACAAAACAATGAAATTAGTTTTGGCCGTACGATAATAAGAGTATTTCAACTAGTAATGGTTATATTTCTGATATATTCTGTATATATATTTTTCGCATAGAGAAATGCAACATAAAATAACAATAGGTTAAAGACAATAGCTATGGTGAAGTAAATTTTGTTTATTCGTTAATCAAACGATTGTTCTCATCATGAATTTTTGATCTCCTTTTTTCGTAAACTTGTCCAATTAAAACAAAGAAATAACGAGGTACTCATGTGCCATAGAATGTTTCTAGAGTTTTAAAAATATTAAGTTATCACGTTTTATTAAAGAACTGCAATGTCAATGCAGTAAAATGGAGAAAATATGTCGTTCTTAAAAGTAATATATACGCGTAGCAGCGAATATATTGGTTTAGATATTGGAAATCAATGCCGATAATATAGTATCGGATTCGTAGACATTTCTCTCTTTGAAATATAAAATCCCAAAAATTTTAACAATACAAAACAATTTCGGAAACATTTTTAACTCTTGCTTGACACATTTTTATAAGGTCCAAATATTACTACGAAAAATGCTTATCAATTATTAAGATCTCAATCAGCGCTTAGGTTATTAATCCAAATACGGGATAATTGGTACAACGCTCGACAACATTTTATACATACAAACAAAATAAATTATTAAAAACTAAGACATTTAATTTTCAAAGACTAGAAAAACTTCACTAAATCCCAAGATAAAATGTAAGGTGTGTTAGAAGTATGCGTGTAGTATAAACACATAATAAATAACTCATTTGTAACACTAGCGCAATTCATTCTAATTTACGACAAAATAATCCATACATTATGATCGCGTGTTGCGTCCACGATATTTAGGGTAATATAATCCTTCATTTTCATGGAATTAGGTGAGTATATTGCAAAGACCATTAAAATTGTACTAATTTATTACTTTCACTGTTAGAGATTAAAAATGTAAGCTTAAATGTTTGATTAAGAAGCCTTGTTTCTTACGATATTTTCTTGTTTTTCATACAAAAAACTTTTAGTTACTTTTCTATCGTGGTTATATGGTTTTTATGTAACGCCGCTGTGATTTAAAACTTAAAGCACAAATAAAAATTGTTTCGGATATATCCAAGCCTCATTTTTTAATTATAAAATTTCTTCGTTCTTGTCAAAATTGATTATTAGGGATTATATTCAAATTTTTCATAGTTCTCATATTTTGTTTATTTCTGTATAATTTACATATTTTTCTAATTAGCTGTCAGTCGAAATAGACGTCAGAGGAAGTGTGTCGACACGTAGTATTTTCCTGTGTAATGTTTAATTGGGTTAACCTAGTAAATTTGCTCATGGGGAAAATTCTTGGTTTATCACCTATATATAGCATTTAGGAAAATCAAACACTATTCTGGTTTAATCATTAAGTTAAAATGTGATTTAAAATAAATTTAGAACTGAAAATATTAAAATAATTATGACATGTTTGTGGTTTGTTTTCGTCATTGACAAAAATATTGTAACCCATATAATGCAATTGTTTTAGAATTCAGAAAGTAAAAGCTGTGTTTATAAAGTAGACAAACTATATCATTTGTGAGACAGAGACAAATGGTTCGTCAGCTGTCTGTACACCTGCGCGTGCGCAACTGTCACTATCAGTCGCCATGGTGACCACATATGCCATCAAAACAACAGTAAAATTGTGTAGCATGATCTAAAAGTAACATGTGAATTAAAGTTTTTGATCTTTTTTAGTTTAAATAAAGTTTCATATATGAGTTTAAATTTAATCTAAGGAAGAAGTACAAGTAGGTGCAAACAAGTATACAGCTATCTCTTACAGACAACCCGTGTAAAAAGCACGAAAGAAAAAGGGAGGTATACAAATTAATGTATAGTTATAGGAAATATGTTTGTTTCCTCCTTTTCTTACACAATAATTACTATTTTCATAAACATTCCTGCAAGACTTATAATAAAAAATGTTGCAATGAAAAGTCTCAAGTTAGTACCAGCCAAAGGTTCTAGTGTATCCACAAAAGCTCATCGCGTCTTCATGTTAAGCACGCGTTCTTATTGAGTGCATCACTTGGAACCTTTTCAATTTAAGCACGTGACGACGAATGGACTGCCCATTCAAACGTTCCTAAGGGAGACGAATCTATGCCGTTTCAAAAACTTTGAAATGACTTGGTCTGTTTTGAAAGCAAGATAAGTGTGTATTATATGCAAGTGCCTCTTAAATAAGGTTATATATCTTATTAAGAATTATTTAAATATAATAAATAGAGATACGAGTAGAATTTGCTAAAAACGCTGGTTCCTGTCATCTACTAACGAACGAACTATTCGAAGATTTATTAAATTTATTTGTCATTTGAATGTAACGTTTAGTTTGACATTATGTTTTGAAAATTTCTTACTGTTTCGTTAATATTTTCCTTGTAATTTCTTCCTAAACAATCATTTAAGTTTCTGCAGTGAACAATTCAATTTTTTAATATTAAAAATTACGTATGTCTCATAGCCTAAGAATTTTAAAAATACTAAGGTCGCATGACACAAAAAGGTTGACTACACGGTCTCTAAGTTACTTAATCGTGTGTCTTAAGACGGATAGTTATTTAAATCATACAGGAATAAAAAACACATGATTACGTTAACAAAAAGTTTACCTTGGCTTTAGTAAAAGAGTTTATCACATGTATAGTACTTTAAGTAGCAATCAATAGAAATTAAGTTCAGCGTTAGTGTGACAAGGTTCCGACCTTCGTTACGCGTTATGAGCTGTCTATCTAATCCGAATACATGTCAGTGAACACTGTATGACATCACCTTAATAGGTAAGCATTTACGTATTAAAAATCCTTAATATTAAATTGCAAAAGTTGGAAACGAGCTGTCTCATTAAATGCTGCGCCATATTTGCACGACAGTGTTTTGTTTTCGCATACCTAAATAAGCTTAAACGATATGGAGTGTTAAACTGAAAATATGCTCTTTAAATATTGTATGTATATTACTAACACAAATGTTACAATGTTCAGTTAATCAAGGAATCATTATTGGGCATATTGGGATCAGTTTTAAATGGTGATAAATTCGTCAATTAGACTGAACTATGTTATTCAAAGGCTCAAGTAATGTATGGTCTGACACTACAAAAACAGGACTGCAAAAACTAAATTCCAAAATTCATTTTTCAAGGATACGACACCGTTGTTAAATAAATTTAAGCCTTATTGGTACTACATGCGGTTTAAAATTACTTACTATCACTCTAGGTAGGCAATTATTTCCGACAAGGTTCTAATTTTCAGTGACGATTGTTTAGGTAAATCCGAATCATAAAAAGTCTATCAGTGCTTTACTGAACATAACAAAATACCAAAAAATTATTTGCATATCAGTCAATGATAAGATTGGCTGGCATTCAAGGCTCTTCGTTGTACGCGTCAATAATCACAATAAGAGACATTTAATCTACATACTGAATCAGGTGGTGATGTTGAAAAAACCGGCGAATCCTTCTGGTGGGAGCCTCGACGATGTAACAAATCTATAATCACCCCCCACGAAGTTCTTCTCGGCGTTGAAGTCATCTTAACACAAATTCACTTCACACATCGAAACCAAAAACACTATCGCAGTACATACGCGTCTGAACATACTGAAACGACGGAGGAAAATGCCATGAAAACATGTTCAATGCGCTGATAATATTGGCACCAGGATAAAAATAATTAGATAATACTGCCAATAAACAAAGTTGTGCCAACATTATTATGTTCTTAATTTAAATTTAAATTGTCTATTGACAGCAGATAAACTATTTAAAGAGAAAACCATCAAAGCCTATTACAATAAAAAATCACTTAAACTCTGACCACAAACTATTAAAAGATAAGGTAATAGACGATAATTTTTCGAGAGTTGCCAAGTAGTTTAAGTTTTAATTTACATTTTGAATGTAATGTTACGCAATTTGAGGGAAATATTTTTGGTGGTTGGTTGCGTACAGGCCTACCAACCGTTTTTTAACCCGTACGATTTATTTTTTTTAGAACAGGAGGCAAACGGGCAGGAGGCTCACCTGATGTTAAGTGATACCGCCGCCCATGGACACTCTCAATGCCAGAGGGCTCGCGAGTGCGTTGCCGGCCTTTCAAGAATTGGTAAAAGAGGACCGTCATTATATTATGTACTATTTGTAATTATATATATTGTAACTAAACTGTATTTGTATTGTTAAAACAATAAAGACTTTCTCATTCAAGTAACATTTATATATATACATAAAAATATTTTATATATATAAAAATATTATTATAAAAATTATCCAGTAAAGACAATTAACATAACTCTACAATTTACCAACAGCTATTTAACTTAGTATTGTCTTTTATTGACATAACCTTTACACATTAAAAAAAAAACTTTTTAACCGAATTAAAATTATGTGTTATGTATTATTTTAATCTACAATTATTTAACATATTTTTTAATTTAACCGACGTTTCGCGTGCTTTACAGCGTGCGTGGTCACGGTGACTGAAGACAAAAGGTGTTGGATGTCAAAAAGTATCACTGCTGTAGAAAAAGTTGCATTATCTGTATTTATTTCCCGGGAGTCGATACCAACACCGTGACCACGCATGTAAAGCACGCAAAACGTCGGTTAAATTTATGTTAAATAATTGTAAATTTATAATAATAAGCTTTAATCCGGTTAAAAAGTTTTTTCTTTAGCTATTTAACTGCTACATAACGACTGACGACTCATTGGTCTAGTGGTTAGTACCCCTGACTTCGAATCCATGGGTCCCGGGTTCGATCCCCGGCTGAGGCGAACATCGATGTGATGAGCATTTGGTGTTGTTCTTAGGTCTTGGGTGTTTAAATATGTAATTATATGTATATCTATCTATAATATGTATGTATATCCGTTGCCTAGTACCCATAACACAAGCTTCACCAGCTTAGCATGGGACTAGGTCAATTGGTGTGAATTGTCTTTTAAAAAAAAAATAAAAAAAAAAAATTCGAATATCCAACATCGCATAAACCAAGCTCTGAATAAAACATCAGTCACTTATACAGTTTCATTATTTCATCCCAAATTATTTTCCCGGTGGATTTCAACAAGGGCCAAGATAAAGTACACCTTGTTGAATATTGCATGCGACAATGCTCTTTTTACAAGCATGTACGTCAATTATATTTGACTTTTGTTAAATACATGAAGTAAATTGAATGACATTATACCATATTATAATAAGTGTAGTCAACTTAAGTTTTGTGCGTTCGAACTCGTATATAAAAACTAGCTGACCGGGCAAACGTCGTTTTGCCATGTATATCATTTATAATAAAAAAATTGGGGTTGATCGTAGAGGGGTAAAAGTAAGGGGTTGTATGTATTTTTTAATGCTGTATCATAAAAAAATAAAAACAGAAAAAAATATCTAAAAATAAAAATAAAATATTTAGGGGTGGACTACCTTAACATTTAGGGGGATGAAAAATAGATGTTATCCTCTTCTCAGACATACCCAATATGCACACAAAATTTCATGAGAATCGGTCAAGCCGTTTCGGAGGAGTTTAACCACAAACACCGCGACACGAAAATTTTATATATTAGATTAAAAAAATATAGACAAAGTTTCATTGTATTGATTGTAATACAATAGTTATAATATGTACTTTTGTATGTGCATATATCGCGGCTTAGCAAGATTTATAGTTGATATCAATTCGCGGTATTTAACCTAAATAGTCATTTCAGAAAGACAAAGCTTTGTTCTTCATTATTTGGTTAACAAAGTAGTAATTGCATCACAAACTCTCTGCGTCAACTTCTCAATTGACGGTTTTCAAGTACGAGCATTATCATTTCATCATTTTACTGTGAGATTTACTTCTATTTTCTCATAAAAAATATAGAAATTAACTTTGTAAAAATTCCTAAAAATTTGAAAAAAATATTCCCTTCCTTTAACTTATGCCCGACATTCGATGAGAAATATCAAGTGTTCATATAAGTATACTAAGATAATTGGTTCAGAGTTCAAACATACTTATTGGTAGAAAATATAATAATAGCCTCATATGATTGGTTAATATTATTTTAAAGAGAAAACAAAATACTTTGACATTATCGGACATGGTCCATGAATCAAATGAATCCTTATAACTCTTATCATCGGGTTTGGAGCACGCTCACATCAGATAATTTTCTTTACAAATCAGTGCAGTACAATGCGTGTCCAATGTATCAGAGCCTGAAACTAAAGTGATACTCCATAAACCACTTAAATGCTCTCATTAACACTGTGTACCGTGATTTTTTATCATGATTTCTACTTCATATCAGTTGATATGTGGGGCTCATAAATCACACACGTCATACTTAATTACACGTTTTTTTATAAACATAAGAGAGAAGAATTAAATCAATAGCGAAGACTAATGCTGTTTTTTTTATATATCAGCATTTGCAATAATCTATTTATAAATCCATAATCGACCACAATATACAAGTATCTGATGGTGTTTGAGACATGTAGTACTTCCTTGAATATGGCAAAAAAAGCCATTGACGCAACGGAAATAAGTACTAGGCTAACCGTATACAAAAATTATCAAATTCAGGTATATTTAATTTAATCTTATACATTCGTTACAGTGATATCTTTATGAACAGATTTCTGCATGTTGTGAAATGTAAAAAGTACTTGCTGTAAAAAGTACTTAATTAACATTTATATTTTATTTATAGGCATCATATCGGTCATAAACCTTTATCGGTTTGCGTTCAGTAATTCTAATTAATATTATAATTATTATTCATTACAAATTCGGTTCAAACTGTTCAAGTTATGGTGGATATATTTCGTCCATTTTGTGACGAATGTTGTTTCAAGATGTATTTTTACTACCGCTAAATATAAATTATGTTATCATTGAAATACCGAAGTGTTGTGAAAGAATATCTAAAATGGATTATTTCGAACGATCTTCAGCGATCTACCAATGCTGTTTACGAACTGGGCGGATAAGAATACTACTATAAAACGGTCCTAAGGAATCATAACACTGTGCCGTCAAAATATGATTTATCGTAATTTACAAGGGTAGATGATTGTACGTTATATTTGCTATAGGTACATATTTTTCTAAAACAAAAGACGACTCGAACGATTAGACTAATTAGTTTAAGTCTTAAATCGGAATTACTTTCTACCGTTACATACGAGTCCTTATAACGGAAAACTAAATTAATTTCATTTCATTTGAAATGAAATTAATTTAGTTTTCCTTTTATTAATTTTTAATATGTATTACTATGTAGGTTAAGAAAATTGTAAATAGTGTATAATTGACTGTTATGATTAATAATAAACGCTTTTTATCGTGAAAAAAAATTAATACAATGAATTTTTTAGGATATTTTTTTAAATAATTTAAATGCGAAAAAGTTTCATTTACGATCCGAAATTAGAAGGATGTGTTTATTTGACATGTTTATGTGACATTTGAATATGATAGATTAGTATACATATATCTCGAAGTAATTGTTATCACAGATAAATCTTTATACGTACCTATAGCACCCTATTAAGACAAACTTTTATAAGCGCAGTCATTTTTCGCTTTCTCAACTAAAAGTACTTTAATATTTTTAGCTAGCATGCACCTTTTCTTTAAAAAGGTGATTCGCTTACGAAGACCCGTGCCACTGATGTCAGACTTTCTGGGGATATGGGGCCAACAGAACCAACTCCTTTTAATCATGAGAAAACACCTCAGTACAGTGTAGTGCTATAATGAGTGGCAGAGTAACGCTGGCCGTAACCATGGAGCGAGTAACCTATTTGGCAGTAACCATGGAGTATTACATGCACATAGACAGGCTCAAAATGGGCCACAATTTCCCTTTGTATGTAAAACCTGTATGTTTCAAGGGTTTAGACTTTCATACATATTAATGAAATGTCACGGTTCTTAGAAGCTTGTTAGGTACCGCATGCTTTCTAGTGGTCTTAGCTGAGACACTGTATAATATTTTTCACATATCTTATAATAGATTTTTTATTTATTTTAAATTCGTCGTCAAAATAAAATAGTTTCATTACTATAATATTGGAATAATTACAATTAATAACAACCCCATAGCCTTCCAAAGCATGGGACAAATTTATTACTTCTATATTTTTGGATACACAATTAGGTGTATTTTTACAAGCAAGAATGTTTCGCTAGGCATCGAACCCGGGACGTTCTATGCGCAAAATTAAGCCAAAGTAATATTTGTGATGCGAAAATGAAACTTGAGAAGATGTTTGTCTTATATGTTTTAATATAAATAAAACTTTCTGGCAATTTATACTCAATATCAGAAGATATATCAATAGAAATAAACATAACTCGCTTAGTTTCCTAAACACACTTTCTACAAAGTGAAAACGTCAATGTAACGCTTGCCTTATTGTCTTGCGTTACCATAATGTGCTATTACCTGCTCGCAAAGAACATTAAATAAATCATTAGTGATATACTGTTACCTGCGTATGCGCAAGTTTGAAGAAATATGTAGTGTGACTGTTGAAGAGTGTTTCACGCATGTATGTATGATTGTTTTTCTTAGATCGAATTATAACTTCCTGCTTCGGATTTTTTAAGTGAAACTTCTTTATCGGGGTTGGAAAAAAATTTAGTGTAACATTTTTTCGTTACGCGTCACATTTTTCCGTTACGCGCCATCTTTTGAAGTGAAACTTCTTTATCGACGTATGGGAGAAATTTTGTAGCAGGTTACGCGCCATGTTGCTTTTTGAAGTCAAACTTCTTTATCGGCGTTGGAAAAAAATTTACACACATTTGTCACATTTTTCGGTTACGCACCATCTTTTTCTTGACCCTACCACAGTTGATCCGAAGAGATTCGAAGCCATTAGTAACAAAAATATATAATAACGATAACAATGATAGTAATACTAATAATTCTATTACAATTAATGAAATTCTGTAATAATCTTAGTACTATATAGTAGTACAGTAATAAGTTAAAATGAAATAATTGTATTTGTATTCATGTCTATGATAATAAAAGCCTTTTGTTAAACTTTATATAATTTAACTTTATTTAACCAATTTCTGTAAAGTTGCATATAGTAGATCATTTTTCGAAAAATAAGGTTTTTTAAATCGAATGGCAGAAAGGCTTGTAAATATTATCGATAATACTGTTTCAGTAATCAGTCTGAAGGTATGTTCCATAATCTAAACCAGTGTTTCTTAACGTGGGCCCAACAAGCTATTCAAAAACTAATTAAATTTAATTGCAATTTCATTTTAAGTTTTTCATTATATGCTTTGAATATTTACTTATTGTGTATCGTTAACAATTTCGTAGTAAGTTCTTGATAAAACCTATCATTTAAGTTTCTTAAGAGAACGAACCAATTTTTATTATTATACTAGCTGACCGGGCAAACGTCGTTTTGCCATGTATATCATTTATAATAAAAAATAGGGGTTGATCGTAGAGGGGTGAAAATTAGGGGTTGTATGTATTTTTTAATGCTGTAACATAAAAAATAAAAACAGAAAAAATATCTAAAAATAAAAAAAAATATTTAGGGGTTTAACATTTAGGCGGATGAAAAATAGATGTTGTCCGATTCTCAGACATACCCAATATGTACACAAAATTTCATGAGAATCGGTCGAGCCGTTTCGGAGGAGTTTAACCACAAACACCGCGACACGAGAATTTTATATATTAGATTATTGGGGGGGCATAAGATTTTAGAAAGGCCCAAGTGGGGCACGACACAAAAAAGGTTGGGAAATACTAGTCTAAGCTTAGTGCTAAATTTGACCCCTTAATAAATTACGTCATAGATTTTGACATATAGGAGTCATATTTCGCGTTATCTAAACTGAATAGTTCACGTGTTATAAAACAGTATGGTCAATAAGAATAAGTAAAAACAAATAATTAAATATAAGCAAATAAATAAATAAATATGTATGTATAACCGCGGAGGTGTTTAATTCCCGGCGAAACAATCAATGCTTCAGGTGTAGGTACCTTTACTTGCCTTCCGGTAATCAATAAACATGACGCATATGTGTAGCCCATATATTGGGTGTTATGGAACTTCAAATATGGAATCATTTGAATCAGAGATGGCGCCAGCCGTAACTTTCACTTTACAATATTCGCAAGTCTTACAGGTTGTACTATAATCGTACAAAGTAAAATCCTGAAAACTTTTGTGTATTACAAGGGTTTTAAAAAAATGCCTTTGGCTAACGTCACACATAAATAAATCTGCTTTAGTGAATATAAACGTGAATTTATTACATAACTAGACGTTTTAAGTGCTTCGTCATTCTCTGAGAGCGATTGCCGAAAATCACTCAAGACGTCGAGAGTAATTTCGTTCAATCCGTTAAGAAGTGTTATCATAAAATTTGTTATTAATAATATTGTGTTAATATTTAATTAAATAAATTATTCATTTCATAATCCTAACAAACAACAACAAATCCTAACTTACAAAAATTATATATCTTATATTAATATATATAAATTACGTGTCACGTTGTTTGTCCGCTATGGACTCCTAAACTACCGAACCGATATCAATCAAATTTGCACACCGTGTGTAGTTTGATCCAACTTAAAAGATAGGATAGCTTACATCTCAATTTATACCCACAATATTATTTATTGCAAAATATTTGTTTATTATTTGATAGTCACAATTCTCACAAATGGCGCTTCACATAAGCTAAAATTTAATGGCATAACCACCAAAAAAGCATGGTGGATTGGTGTTCTCCTGCCGTTTCTCTTGAATAGTTTACTACTATGTAATATAGCAAAAATCTTAGCCACAGCAACGCTTGGCCGAGTCTACTAGTATATATATATATATATATATATATATATATAATAACAAATAATTACACTAAAAATATAGCCAGATAGAATACATAATATTTACCCACAATAAGGTTCAAATATTTACTAAAGGGAACAAACTATAAAAAAAAAATTATTAAATTAAATGTAAAATTCCAATGTACTCTCCAATTAATAAATTAAATTATTAATTGGAGAGTACATTGGAATACCTTGTTGATTCAAAGCAAAACAACCTATTGTTACTTGCAATTTCATCAATCATGATATCAGACTAACCAACTCAAAACAATAAGTGTGTTTAGAGACATTTTGTTAGATTACAAATTATTTTTGAGGTTTTTCGATTCAATATATTGCAAAGCTATTTATACGCGGGTAAATAGGTCGATATAATCTGGATTCTAGACAGGTCGAAAGAATAAATTGGATGTGGGAGTTGCCAACAAATGGCTGTTTTGTTACTGTTTGTCTAGAAGAAGTTAAGATGAAACTGTGTTTTATATATTTATTTGGAGGCGTAATTGTGACAATAGGACTGTACAGGAGGCAAACGGGCAGGAGGCTCACCTGATGTTAAGTGATACCGCCGCCCATGGACACTCACAATGCCAGAAGGCTCGCAAGTGCGTTGCCGGCCTTTCAAGAATTGGTAGTTGGTACGCTCTTTAGTGTTACTTAAAATATATATTTGGATTATATTATATTAGGAAATACTTCAGTGTTACTTAAAGCTACTAATATATCAAACGTTTACTAATATATCAAGGTTTGACATTGCATTTCATAGGCATTACATTGTAATAAACGGTTTTAACCTTGATGAATGCCTGTGCAGTGAAATCAATAATATCCTGATTAAAATAATCTACAATTTGCCTAGAACCTTAGTACAGTTTCCATTCAATGCAAAATCGGAAATGCAGAGCTAAAAAAGACGCATTGAAATTTTCTATAGAACTATTGTTGAACGCCGTCCACAATGGACATATTACCGAAATAGGGGAATAAAACCTACAGCCGTAAATGCTGGCCTTCGACCAATATGACGGATACAATTGCGTGACCACACTTTTATTACGAACATTGAACCTAACGATTTTATCGCGAAAAATTGGTAATTAAAGTGTTCAAATAATTTTATTATATTGAAAGAAACGAACGAAGAATAGGCGGTAGGTCGATTTCAAATTCTACATACTTTGAGCACAAGTGTCATTAGCAGTTAAAGGAGTCGTCGTTATATTAAATAATTATAATTAGTTGTCAATGGCGTGACGTTAATATTCCAATAGCTAGGTAAGCTTCAATCAATAGTGAACTTGAACTCTTAATGAACGACTCTGTGTAGCGCTGTTATTTAGTATGAATGACTTAAAATACAACTTAAACAAACTATTATTTGAATTATAAACAAACTATTCAACTCTAAAAACTTTCAAATACCTTTTGCGGTGTCCAATTGAATTCACCGCAAAAGTTATCGAAAAATTACGTCACGAATCTAACCTGACTAGAACACAAGTTATTAAGACAGCTAATTAACTAATTTCGTACAATATTTCTAGACAAAATTCGATTTTTTGTCACGATACATCGCGTGATCTCTATGCAAATCGATACCGATTCGGAAGAGATGAAAGTATGCTTCATTAAAAGTGTTTACCGTAAATGTTTCGCTCTAATTCAATTGTAATGCAGCCGACATACCTGGAACGAGAGAAATTTAAGTCAGTTTCATTGGTATTCAAGTAATTTATCGTGCTTATACTAGTAAAAGAATACAGAGGACAATCGTTGTTATTGGACGACTGGGATATGGGTGCTTATCTCTATTGAGACTTGCCAATTACGAAGAGAAGATTAGGAATATAAGATCTTAAGGAAAAAAGTATTGGAAAAGTGGAATATTCTTAGAATTTCCTTCACATTTTCAATTACCTTATACAAAATTAAAATAATTCCCCAAGTATCACCCTCATTAATAATTCAATCAGACGTACACGAATGAGTGCTGTAGTTCGAACTGCGTAATATAGTTTTTTTTATATCTAACAGAGTTCCGGGCAGGAGGCTCACCTGATGTTAATTGATATATATATAGTATACTGTTAGAGGGCGAGTGCGTTCCCGGCCTTTGAAAAATTTGTACGCTATTTTCGTGAAGGTCCCGAAGTCGAATTAGTTATTATAAATATAGTCTTAGACTATACTAATATTTAACAGACACTGCAAAACTGCTTTTGATCAGACGTGATATCGCTGTTGACCAATCATAATGAAACGGAACGCAACATAGTATACTCTTTCGTTACTTTCATAAGTACATATACCACATTAATGTTATATTACGAAAGTAGGACACTTTTATAAACAATATGAACAATTTTCCCATGGCACATGTGTCGAAAATGCACTTTTGTTTATATTATTATCAGCACAATAGTTGAGAAATATCTAACATCAAGATTATTTAAGTATACACGTATTTGGAATCTTTTTTAACGACGGCAACTTTACTAAAATATTGCTGGTAGAGTAACTGCCCCTACATTCTTGGGTCCCAGCCCTTTAGTAAAAATAATAATAATACTAAAACAAAGATACTATACAATAATGTTCTGAAGATAAGAGAGTGTGTATGTTATGAATATCTCAAGCAAATTTGAAACAATAATCTGTATATATATAGGAAAGAAAATGTCCTATTATTTGTGTCTTGGCTTCAGATTTCATTCTTTCAGAATTTTCTTTCTTCAGAAAGTGATCGTTGCCTTGCCACTACATTTATTATTGAGTCCATTTAAAACTACAGTTTAATGCGTCAATCTGTACAAATTATGGTCATGCGGTAATATATATTATTTATATAATTATGTATTCTATAATAGGTACATAAAATTCGATTTTAGATAATGTTATCTGTATTTTTATAAACATATTGTATAGCCATTTTAAACTTTATCGGTATCATTAAAAGTGTATTAATGTATGGTAACATTATAATGAGGTTTGAAAATCGCACGCATAAAAGTTAACTTACATAAAGGATGGTAATACTGTTTTCTTGTAAGATAAATCGATGCATAAAGATGACTCAGAACACAGAAAATTGCTTAGTCAGCAGGTGTTAATACATTCGCTTCTCAATACTTGGAATATTGTGTAATAATAATTGGGAATTTTTTAGCAATGGACTTCGATTTTTGTTTATAAATATATAAAATTAAGAACTGTTTCTTCGCCGTGAAATCTTACAAAGTGACCGGAAGAAATGGGTAAGTTTAATAATTACAAATAAATTAAGTATATTTGAGACAATGTTTTGTTAATTTTAAAAATACCACATATGTAGGAACTCTTTGTAGGAACTCATATTATCAAAAACAATCTTTAATTCTAAATACTGTTTACGCAGCTGGAAATTCCTTGTAAAAAGATTAAATATAGGTAATAGCTGTTTTAATAGTGTAGATTTCAATACAGAGATAATATGCTTATATTATTTTAGGCGGCTTATTGGTAAGGCGGTTGTGGGTTCGATCCGCTGAGACATGAAATGTTTCAGGTTAGTAAGGAAGGCTTTACTTGTCACACACATTTATTTAATAAAAAAAATGATATATTAATATACGCAAGATGCGACGGTGTTTTTCGCGATTATATCAAAAGATAACACTCACCTCGCTTACATTCATCGAAATCTGTTGGAAAATATTTCTTTATATATATAAATTACGTGTCACGTTGTTTGTCCGCTATGGACTCCTAAACTACCGAACCGATATCACTCAAATTTGCACACCGTGTGTAGTTTGATCCAACTTAAAAGATAGGATAGCTTACATCTCAATTTATACCAGCAATATTATTTTATTGCTAAATATTTGTTTATTATTTGATAGTCACAATTCTAACAAATAGCGCTTGAAAGTACCAACGTTTCATATAAGCTACAATTTGCATAACCACCAAAAAAGCATGGTGGATTGGTGTTCTCCTGCCGTTTCTCTTAAATAGTTTACTATTATGTAATATAACAAAAATCTTAGCCCCAGCAACACTTGGCCGATTCTACTAGTTTCTTTATAAAAAATAAACGGGTCGCCTGTTAAAAATTGCATAGCAATAGTCGACAATTTATATTTTGTATCGAGTCGTAATAAATATCAAACCGCAAAAACAATTAACAATGTTATTGTCAATATAAACAAAACAAACACATAGCGTATTGTCTCTTTTTCTCATGCTCTCTAATGAGTTTTGCATGACTAAGGCGAGTGAAACTTCGCAAAAACCATTACCGTTCACATTGGAAAGCGTACCATAAAATTATTTTATATGTATCAATGTATATTCTTGTAATTGTTTAACTTTTAGGTATATCAACCTTCGCACGTAAATTAAATGTTTATTGTTTTATTAAAAATAAATAATAAATAGGTTTGGGCTTCAGATTTTGGTATCTGTTTCATTAAAAAAAAAAAATTCGTAATAGGCAAGTGATCAGCCTACTGTGCTTGAGACACGCCGTCAACTTTTTCACGATGTTTTCCTTCACCGTTCGAGCGAATGATAAACGCGCACATAGAAAGAAAGTCTATTGGTACACAGCCGGAGATCGAACCTACGACCAAAAGTAGAACAAAAAATTTCGTATAGATTATTACTAGGAGTAAATCTTTTGGCATCTCCGTTCGTGATCGCGTACGAAATGAGGTCATTCGCGAAAAGACCGAAGTGATACACGAAGTAAGGATTGTCGCAACATCTAAGTGGCGGTGGGCATATAGCGTGCATGTACAAGAACCGATGGACTCGCAGCCTCCATGAATGGAGACCTCGGCAGAACAAAAGACGCCCACCGATTAGGTGGACTGACGACATCGTCAAGGAGGAAGGCTCTCAATGGAGACAGCAGCCAAGCCAGTGCAGGGTACTCGAAGATGATGGAGGACTACGTACAGAAATGGATTGCTTAACCAATAAGGAAAATAAGCCTACAGTGGGTTTATGTGAGTATAAATTACTAAAAAACGAATCGTAGCGTGGTGATTGCATATTTTGGTAAATAATGACGTTTCGTAATCTCAATGGGTAGGTAACAGAGCCGAGACATGTTTGTATTATATTGCACATTGTATAGACATGTATTGTTTAAGAAGTCAACAAAACTCACAGCCATCAAAATGGCAATATTGTTTAGATAATTTGGGCCAGTATTATCAAAGAACTGAAATAAAAATGTAACAAAATTTTATATTTTACCTATCCAATTTTATAGGTAGGTAAAATAAATATCTCTTAATATCTTATTCAAGCCTGGTACGAATTTAGTACATAGACTGTAAGCGAATATTGGTAACTGAATGTAATTCACTATATTTCTTTCATTCAAAATCAATATTTGAGTAATAAATCAGAAACTCGTAAAAAATGATTGGCAGTTAGTTTTTCGTTCATGTTACGTAACATGTTAACAGGTTTACGCAATTACTAGTATTGAACGCAATTAAAATTTATACAATCATAATGTTTTTATTAAATAACCTATTGTATAATTTTGATTTCTCTTTTTAGAATTTAAAGCTCTTTAATGTAACTGATGTCTTCTTTCATCACTGCGTAAACACAATTTAATAGAACGAGACAGCACTAATTACATTATTATACACTACTTTAGTTTATAAACAATACCTTCTCCTGTTCATTCCTTCAGTTTCTACATTTTTAAGTAGATAGATTAAGGCGATTGTCCAAATTAATTGATTCCTTTACACATTAAAGACTATGACGACTCATTGGTCTAGTGGATAGTACCCCTGACTGCGAATCCATGGGTCCCGGGTTCGATCCCCGGCTGAGACGAACATCGATGTGATGAGCATTTGGTGTTGTGCTTAGGTCTTGGGTGTTTAAATATGTATTTATATGTCTATCTATCTATGTATGTATATCCGTTGCCTAGTACCCATAACACAAGCTTCACCAGCTTAGCATGGGACTCGGTCAATTGGTGTGAATTGTAATAAAAAAAAAAAAATTAACGAATTCGTGACAGACACAATGCACACTTCGATACGGCCTATTTCCTTACATAGATCCTTCACGCGTCGAATTGAAAGCACGAACATACTTGAACGGAATTTGCGTAGTAAACAAATTGTATGAAAATATCAAAATAAGTCTATCGATATTTTTATAACAGTTATTGCGAGGGAGATATAGGGGATAGTTGCGTGTGTTTTGTTTATTTTTGTGATCAGAAACACTGAATGAATATTATGTCACTGATAACGCTTGATTTACGGAGCCATAAAGCTATAATCAGGTCGGGGCGATTCATCACCGAGCTGTCAATGTTATCTTAGTTTTTGTATCAATAGTGCATTAACCTTTTTGCAGTACGGATGCGATCAAAATCATTGTCACGGTTCTTAATTATTCTTTTTCTGAGTAGATATCAATCGTAGCATTTATCAGTACTAAAACCGGGCTTTAAGTTTCCGTCACACAACCTCTTATCAGACACCGATGTCAAATATTATGTTGTTGTTATTCGGGGAGTAATTCACGCCGCTGCCCGTCAGTGCGAATGTAAAGGCCGATTTACATTATCTTAGTGTTTAGGAGAGTGCTTTAGGATAGTACTTTAGTTGAAACATGTAAACGCTACTTGCTTTAGTAAACGCTACGCTAAAGAACTTGCCTTTCAAGTTGTACTAAAGCACTCTCCTAAACACTAAGATAATGTAAATCGGCCTTTAGATGTAGGACACGTGTCGTTTGAATGGGCAAATGAGAAGACGGTGTGCGTCGCACGTCTGTTATTTGATAAGAGGAAAGAGGCTTTAATAAAAAAGCAAATCGTAAAACACGCCTTGAACACCTATTACCATTTTCCAACCTCTTTTGTCCAAAAGCCTTGTATCCCTCCGGTAGATCACTAATATCGCCAAGTGTCAAATGTCATTCTGACTTGCCGACAACTTCTGGAGTTTTAATTAATATTTGTGAAGAATGTTTTGTTTAGCTTAAAATTTGGTCGTAGATATTATTTATTGATTTTCTCATTTTAAGGAAATATTGAATTCCACATATATACAGTGCACTTTTGAATGTGAAGCAGAACGTATTTATTCCACACCGATAATTATTACAGCACGTCACTGAAAACACCCGTCGATTTTGCATAATACGATTCATATAGGTACATATGTTTTGGGAAGAAGCTGTGAAACACAATCCCAAGAATGACCCCATCGTTTCAACTTTAGTTTACCTTCTTAAGGCCGATTTACATTATCTTAGTGTTTAGGTGAGTGCTTTAGGATAGTACTTTAGTTGAAACATGTAAACGCTACTTGCTTTAGTAAACGCTACGCTAAAGAACTTGCCTTTCAAGTTGTACTAAAGCACTCTCCTAAACACTAAGATAATGTAAATCGGCCTTTACACATCCGCGAATAATATTACTCGGTCGCCTTTATCCAATAAAATTTTACAGCAGCTAGTAGTTATCCTTGGAGTCACTACAGGGCCCTTTAGCCACTTCTCATTACCTGCCCCATTACTCTGTAACTTACAATAGTGACAGCAGCCGCACCAAGCGTTTTTGTATGCAAGTTCGACGTAGTTCTCTCAATACCCGTAGCTCTGATATCGCAACCTTGGGATCGCGCTAAAACTCATAATTGGGATTGCTGTAGCTTTTGGAAATTACAGAGTAAGGAAGGTGCTGAGAAGTGGCTAAAACGTGATCATTGTAAAAACTGCACCGCTATACATACCGTTATAATAAATCTGTGTCAGGGTTTTTGTGTTTACATTATTTGTTAAATAACTCCATTATGTCAGCGACCGCTCGACAACAAAATTATTGATAAAGTGCCAACTTCAATTGTTAATATTACGATCAGTTATGTTGAAATTGTAATATACCTATGATACTTCACCTAGAATATATAATCTCTCTGCCAAGTGTATATTTGATCGCAACTATATATTTGTACGGTTGTTAGCGTACGAAAAGTTTATGTAAATAAGTTGAAATATATTTTTGTTGGAGATCGCAACACGCCAAAATACACGATATATATTCTCAATTTCGATAAATTATTATAGGTTTCCACGAAAAAGGCAGAGTAGCCGAAAATATTTTGCACGTGGCTTATTGTAATAAAAATTCATAACAAAATATGATTGAATATTTGTGGTAAATAGGTCGTAGAACTTATTAGATATTTAGCTATGATATTGGAGATTTGTATAAAAGTTCTAAAATACAAAAAAAAATAGTATTTCTTTTTTTTTAACATAATCAATGTGCTGGACCAAATTATCTATACAATTTTGAAATTTTACTATACTGCTGGACGGGAGTATATAGGAAAAATCCGTAA
This sequence comes from Pieris napi, assembly GCF_905475465.1. Classification (NCBI taxonomy): domain Eukaryota; kingdom Metazoa; phylum Arthropoda; class Insecta; order Lepidoptera; family Pieridae; genus Pieris; species Pieris napi. The sequence continues at coordinate 6,000,663 of NC_062255.1, forward strand.
ATACTAGTACTATTTGTATATGTGAAAAGTTTTATATGAAAACTATTAATATACAAGAAAAATAAAAAAAAACTGTGCGACTTCCAATTTCGATATAGTTCCCACAACATCCGTAGCGATTATGTCGCTTTAGGATCGTGCGAAAACATTGATATCGAAATCGCAAGAGTACTGACCCTATGACAGCTGTCAAATAAATAAATAAAATAGCCGACTCCAAAATGCATTAAAACTCCTATATTTATTATTTGCACTTTTTATTTTTCATGTGTCCTTTATTTTTATTATTGTCCTAATAATTAATTAATTGCTTTGTTTTGTTCTATTAGTTTGGTCTAAATAACTAACTAAACTAAGCTCAAGAAGAACTTCTACCTTATCTGTTTTTTTCTCACAGCGACTGGAAGAGATCGCTCGAAAATAAATATTTGTATAGATTGGTCTATTATCAAGATATTAAAAATAACCTTTCTCTAATTCTTCAGATTATGTGAAGTATTAATAATTTTTACTAACGTTTAGTATTAGCATTGTATGTCGCAAACATTGAGAAAGTTATGAGATAAGAATATAATGATTGTGTCGAAGGTTTTCACAACACGCAATGTAGATATCTCGAAGTATTGTATTACTGTGAACAAATTTAACAATTGCGAATAAAACTTATTTGTGAACATCTATGGCCAATAAAAGCTCTTATCTATATATGATTACGAGATTTAGCATTACCAATCTAAAACAGCCATTGCGATTGCGATCTAGATTGGCGCTACGCATATTGTGAGAACATCGAAACATAGGTACAGAAATGTCAGCATGGCTAATAATACAGTCCTTAGTAAATAGCGCATCAAATTTTATAGCTGAACTGTTTTAATGATATTATATAATGTAGTATATACCCTTATAACTAAGTAATAGTTATCTAAATAATTTAATATGCTTCTCAGTGCGGTTGATAAACATGTATGAAATTCAGCTATGTGTTACATATGTACAGATAATGGACAATTCGAATTGACGTTTTGGAATATGTCTGAGGATAGGGTATGCCTGGAGTGGGTCCCCACATACCCTTGTACCCTCAGAGCGCAGGACGCATAACATATGCATAATATTTCCACTTCAGAGATCAAAACAAGCCACGAATATAAAATTAAAAATTATAACTTCGTAAAACTCTACCTACTGTTTCCACATTGCATCTGTATTTTAAACAATATTTATTACTTAATTTAAAAAACAATATCCAAATATTTGAATTTAAATTTTTGGATTTTAAGTTTGCAAAATGTCAAACAATATTTTTAATTCAAAATTGTCACAAAATGCCAACTATTGTGTAGACTGTAGACGTACTGGCATTCCAAATTTAAATTACGTGTATAGTGTCTCAGTAATGTAGGTTTTTAAAGGACCGTGCGGTCACTTGGCAAACAGGTGGCTCATTTTATTCACATCCAGTCGCCTGATGAAAAATTACTATCTCCACGAGACGAGTAATAACCGGCCAGCTGAAGATTTATGTAACCCTTTCTTAAGTTTATGTACTTTATCGCAATATATTGGTTCTACAGGGTTTGTTTATAACACTATTAGGATAAGCAATAAAGTAAACCCAATCTAGCTGTGGCTTTAATTAAATTCAGCTGTACTTAAATATAAAACTGTAATGACTTTTATTGTAGTATTTGACGTAGTAATTATACAAAGCTCAGATCAGTGCTTTTGGTAAAATAGTATAATAAAATAAAATAAAAATAAATCAGTGGCGCTACAACCTCTTTTGGTCTGGGCCTCAGATTTCTGAATATGTTTCATGATCAATTTAAAATCTTATAGGCAAGTAGGTGATCAGCCTCCTGTGCCTGACACGCCTTCGACTTTTTGGGTCTAAGACATGTCGGTTTCCTCACGAAGTTTTCCTTCACCGTTCGAGCGAATGTTAAATGTGCACATATAAATAAATACCATTGGCACAGCCGGGGATGGAACCTACGACCTCAGGGATGAGAGCGCTGAAGCCACTAGGCCAACACTGCTAAAATAGTCTTTATAAATTAGTGGTCTTTACAGCCTTGAATATATTTAAACTAAAAAACGTACCTTAATGTAAAACGAATGTCATTAATATAATGGTATAATTCTATGTTAATAATTAGTCCTTAGTGTTTAAAAAAATGACCTTGACACGAAAGAGACAAGTTTTGAGTGAATATGGTAACATATAAATCTATCGAGGTCATCTAACGGATGTTGCACGAAAATCTACAGTTTTCTCTTTGTTACTCATGTTTACATAACTGATAAATATAAATTTAAGTCATTTATGATTCATCGTATAACTCATTACCTATCCTAAAAAAACCTATCTAACAAAACGTTAACTTGAACGTTTAAATAATATCTTTTTAATAACACAGTCGTAACCATTAATAGACATCGGATATTATAAATTAAGTTTTAAGCATCAAGTTAGTAATAACAATCATTCTTATGTCTACGAAGTATGGTTGCATTGACTGGCGCCTTGCAGTCTGTACGATTACGTAGTGTACATATGTTAACGTAAAATTGTAAAAACCGTTAGATTGTAATCTATCTCGCGAGATTATAAACTGTCGAAAGATTGTGAACCTCAGCGTACTGCTTACAATTTAACGCATTCGGTAGATTGTACTACACCAACTTAGTTATCATTCAAACTTCTTTGGTCAATTACAGATGAATTTTACTTCCTAACAATTTCATATAACTACCGAATAATAATACCTTAAATTGTAAGCAGTTCGTTGAGGTTCACAATCTTTCGACAGTTTACAATCTCGCTAGATATATTACAATCTAACGGTTTACAATTTTACGGTGACATATACAACACATCTAAAACCTACCTCTTTTTGTTCAGTAGGGGAACTGGTCCGCACTCCAGTCAAATCCTTCCACCTGAGCACCCCCATAACTGCGTGTCTCACCCACGAGCCCCGGCGTCCTCGGCCGTTCGATAGTTCATCCACCACACCACATAAAACTGAGTTCACCACCAATCCCCTGCCGCCTCCATCCTTTTCACCCTTGACCGCCACTTCGCCGCTTATTGGTAGAGATCTTCTCTCCCTCATAAAGCCCGTGAAAATCCACGAATCCACGATTCTAACTTCCAATTCGCATCGTCACGCAGCGACGATTATTCGGTCGAGAACTCCATAAATCTATTTATTTTAATGCAAGAGTTTCAATTTCTTCGTCCCAGTTTTATGCACTTTCACTAAACACAACCTTAGGTTCCGCGGTATTTCTATAATTTTAATCACTTCACAATATCCGTTATAATCGCCCGCTGAATTATCGCAATCAAAACTTATGTTACGAAGTACGTAAAACGTATTGCTCTAAGACGGAACGTCACGACCACACCGTACGCGATTCGAAAGCCGAATGGAAAAGCGCGTGGCCGTGCCATTTTGCAGCCGCATGCTTCCAGAGCACCGGTTAAGAAAGTTTTTTATCTCTCTCTTAATAAGGACTTCTAATGCACGTTAAACAAGGATAGTACTATATAACAGATGCGGTATGACAGCCGGTATGTGCAGCGATGTCTGTCGTCACTTGTCAGCGTTCTCTTTTTAAAAATACTTTATTATGATTGCAATTTTTAATATAGAAATTACAAGGATGAGTTTACTTATAATATTAATAGTGAAAACAAGTCATTAGCTTTGGTATTTTAATAAGAAACGTAAATTAGTTATGTTGTCATTACTATTTTAAATAGAGATATCCATAAAATAATAATTGTATACACTTTTATTCAAATTGTTCGGTATTTAATAACTGTATCAGCTAAATTCAACTTCACCATTTAAGTCAATGTAATCCTTTAACTTGGCCATTAAGTTCAAATTCCATAATTACTTAGTGTAATTAGTAATTGCACTGAATAATTAATACTGTATACATATTTACGAAAGTGTTTTATTATATTTAAAAGCTGATTCGGGATCGGGTAGCAGTTTATAACTAATAATTATTTTTTACAAATATTGAACTAATAACAAAGTCTAGTATACCGCTGACGTTACTAATGAAAATAGACGTATTCCCGGATTTAGAACTGGAACTACTTTTTTCACGTTTTTATTGTAATGGAAAATCTGCGTCATGATTTAAAAACTCCTTTTTTTACTATATGCTTGATAAGATATAATATAGTATTGTCTTTTATTGACATAACTTTTACACATTTAAAGAAAACCGGATTGAAGTTATGTATTATTGTAAATTTAAAATTATTTTGCATAATTTTTTCAACGTTTCGCGTGCTTTACAGCGTGCGTGGTTAAATTATGCAAAAAAGTTGTAAATTTATAATAATACATAACTTCAATCCGGTAAAAAAGTGTCTTCTTTAAATAAGATATAATAGGTATGTATAAGGACTTCGGAAGTTAAATAAAGAAAGATGTTACATGCATATCGCAAAATGTGATCGACGCTTGGAGTGGTGACCATTTGTGTTTCGTGGGAACATCCGGTAATGCAAGGGAACAAAGATACAACAGGTGATTGGGTTCAGCTGCTTCCGAAGCCGAACCTTGACGAAAGTCTGGTGAGGAAGGATGTGGTTCTTAGCCAGAAACGGAAGACTATATCCTTATTACCACTTAGACAGAAGTATAAATATATTACGCGGTAAAATCTTGTTATGTATGAAAAATATAAATTCTATGAATAATATCAATACATATTTGTAATTTATCATCAAAAATAGAAATATGACACATCCGTTAGTTAATAATATATTATTTTGTATGTCGAAGTTAAACTAAACACAGAAAACACAAAAAATACGTTTATCACACAATAATTTTTTTAAGTTTATATGATTTTTCTGTTAATATGTATTATTATTTTATTTAAAATCGTAGCTAAAATAGTATTTTAATACAAAACGATTCAAATTAATATCTACACCGTAACTAATAAATGTAAATGTGTAGAAAATATTTTTTGTCGATTTTTTTCATTTTAACAATTACGTACAGTTTTTATATTTAATACGTGTTTCTCTATAGAAAACTAGCTGACCGGGCAAACGTCGTTTTGCCATGTATATCATAATAATAAAAAAATAGGGGTTGATCGTAGAGGGGTGAAAGTTAGGGGTTGTATGTATTTTTTAATGCTGTATCATAAAAAATAAAAACAGAAAAAAAATTCTTAAAATATGTAGGGGTGGACTACCCTTAACATTTAGGGGGATGAAAAATAGATGTTGTCCGATTCTTAGACATACCCAATATGCACACAAAATTTCATGAGAATCGGTCGAGCCGTTTCGGAGGAGTTTAACCACAAACACCGCGACACGAGAATTTTATATATTAGATAAATAATTCTAACTAAACGATTGGTGTATTAGTAAATATTGCTATCAATGTTTAGAGACAGTTAAGTAAAGTTAAAAGGAAGCTTTATTAACATAATGATAGCGGTAATTATTATAATATCTTTTATTTGAAATTCAATTAGCGTTGTGGGAAAGTATGATAATCGGACGAATTCTACATCTTTATATATATAAATTACGTGTCACGTTGTTCGTCCGCTATGGACTCCTAAACTACCGAACCGATATCAATCAAAATTGCACACCGTGTGTAGTTTGATCCAACTTAAAAGATAGGATAGCTTACATCTCAATTTATACCCGCAATTATAATGAATTGCAAAATATTTGTTTATTATTTGATAGTCACAATTCTAACAGATGGCGCTGTGTTGAAAGTACCAAACATCGAGCTACCGAATTTACACGGGTTATAGCTAGTATTGTATAGTCAATTTTTTATATAGATTAGTGAGACAATTTAAATTGAATCTACATGAAACGCGTATTATGTATCATTAATTTAAAAAATAAAATAAATCAGTGGCGCTACAACCTCTTTAGGTCTTGGCCTCAAATTTCTGAATCCGTTTGATGATCATTTCTAAATCTAATAGGCAAGCAGGTGATCAGCCTCCAGTGCCTGACACATGCCGTCGACTTTTTGGGTCTAAGACATGTCGGTTTCCTTTCGATGTTTTCCTTCTATCACCGTTCGAGTGAAAGTTGCGCATATAGAAAGAAAGTCCACAGCCGGGGATCGAACCTACGAACTCAGGGATGAGAGTCGCACGCTGAAGCCACAAGGCCAACACCGCTCGTATTTTAATTTAGACTTGCGAAATTTTCACTTTAATATTTTTCTTATAAAGCACATTTTTCCTTGCAAGTTAAAAACTAAACGGCCACTTTAAAACTTTCCCCTATGTACCGGTAATGTTTATAATAGCGTATTTTCTTTAACAGAAAACTGCAATTTGCAACCGCAATCGCCGCATTTTCTCTTTCGCTTTTGCCACGATAATACCTGATATTAAAATTTTAATTTTACTAAGGTTAAAATTTATATGTATATTTTTTTTAATTTAATATAATAAAAAATAAAATAAAAAATAAAATATGTTTATTATGGAACATAAGATACATGTATCACTTATTCCACGTCATTAAATTTCAATTTGTAGGCATCCCTACTCATCGGCAAATATTAATAAGAAGATTAGCTCGTAAGAGAGACGTGTGTAAACAACAGGAGGAGGCCTATGTCGGAAGACAATCTGACGAACTGGCTGCTGATCTAGAGGACTATAAAAAAATAGTTAAAATGTTATGGCTTAGGTTAAAATTATGTATTTGGTTAGTGAATAACGGCTATTGTTATTATTATTAAATTAATAAATAATTTAAGTACCATTAATAACTATGTAATTTCACTAATTTATAGTTAACACAATTTTAAAACGATTCCGAAATCAATATTGATTTCTAATAAATAAAACAGTGGCGCTACATTCTAGGTAGGTATTGGAGATAGGACTGTTTATTTCGGTATAACATTTTAAGCATCATCGCTACCTATATTGAAAGGTTTCGTTGTTAGATAACGTCAATTCTTTCTCAGGGATTATAATCCCAGCTAATTAACTAATTATTTCGTTAATCGACGCAATCTCTATCCGTTTTGTAGGGTAAAAGTCAGAATTGAGTGCCAAAACATTTTCACTTACAGCAGTGATAGTTTTCCTAAGCTTGCCTTTACTATGACTATCTACATACATGTGACAGACATTTAGATGAGGTTGGCGTTTTACAATTCGAGGCCTAGTAGATCTAATGCTCTGCCGTATTTGATCGCAACACACCTCGCAGTGCAGTTTTGCATAGTCAAGATCACGTAGGCTTGGGGTGTGACCACTTCGATAATTTAAACGTAGGAAGACTCGAATAAGTAGAACTAATATAGCGTATATAATTTTTTTTTATTGTATTTAAAACAATTTTAGTGTTAACTAGCAGACTCGGCCAAGCGTTGTTGTGGCTAAGGAATTTGTTATATTACATAGTAGTAAACTATACAAGGGAAACGGTAGAACACCAGTCATGGAGACCACCATGCTTTTTTGGTGGTTATGCCATTAAATTGTAGCTTATGAGAAACGTTGGTACTTTCAACACAGCGTCATCTGCTAAAATTGTGACTGTCAAATAATAAACAAATAATTTGCAATAAAATAATATTGCGGGTGTAAATTAAGATGTAAGCTATCCTATCTTTTAAGAATCAAACTGCACACGGTGTGCAAATTTGATGGAAATCGGTTCAGTAGTTAAGGAGTCCATAGCGGACAAACAACGTCACGGGTTATTTATATATAGTGTTAATATCGCTTAGTCTAATTGAAGTAAGTAAAATTGTACAACTGTTATGTTGATATATAAATATTTAGTATTGTCTTTGATTAACATAACTCATAACATTAAAAGAAAAATGCTTTTTACCGGATTAAAGTTATGTATTATTATAAATTTACAACTATTTGACATAATTTTAAATTTATCCGACGTTTCGCGTGCTTTACAGCGTGCGTGGTCACGGTGACTGAAGACAAAAGATGTTGAATGTCAAAAAGTATCACAGCTGCAGAGAAAGTTGCATTATCTGTATTTATTTCCCCGGAGTTGGTATCGACTAAAAGATGGAGGGTTTTGGCAAAAATGGCTCACGGTGTCCTCTATTTTCGCGGATTGTTTTTCTTTTTGAGATTTTAATTTGGATATTATTGGATCCCAGGTGTTTGACAATTTTAGGCCGTCTTCTCTATTGAAATTGGTGAAATAATAATACATAACTTTAATCCGGTAAAAAGCATTTTTCTTTTAATATAAATATTTGTCTTAGGGATGTTGAGGTATAATAATTTGGAAACCAGACAGGACTTACAGTTGGCATACTATGTACCAACCAAAGTGTGCTCCAATAACTAGGTTTCTTTGTACATATGGGATATGTGCGACAGCGAAGACCAAGGTTATTTGCGATACCAAAAGAACCAGTATGTTGCACTGATCCCCGTTATCGCGCCTACTGAAAGCTGTCTCCGATACTATCAACATATAAGTTCGCAGAGTGAATTCATAGTATCGATATTGTGAATATTATGTGTTTAATATTAAATACTTTATTATATTTTATCTTGAAATTATCCCATTGGCATTATTAGTCGGTAATGTATGTATTTCTGTAAATAAATAAATATATAATATTATATGTGTGGTGAAAGGAAGGTGCTTCTCTTCCTCCGACCTAAAGGGCTAGCCGCACACACGCAATAATATTGACAATAAAATACGTATTGTCAATAATATTGTGTGTGTGCGGCGTGTATTGCGGTATTGTTCAATATTATTGCGAATTTCCGGAAATTCTGAAATATGCCGTCAATATTCAGGGGGAGGCAGGGTTATTGTCAATATTATTGTGTGTGTGCGGGCCTTACTTCAATATTCTAGTTTAACATAATTTATCTATGAGTGCACGTCAAATGAGTTGTTTTCTATGTCTCAAATATTATTGTTTGTTTTGATTTTTGTTGGATTTTTGTAAAATTTATTTTTTTTGTAAATTCCGTTCTTTTTCGCATCCATTCTTTAATCCATCGTTTTTTTTTAGTTCGCGGTTTCTTATTTAACAGGCTTATTGCCATACACAATATGACACATTTTTTTTATTATCCATACTTCCGCGTAGATCACGGATCAGTTCGTGACTGGGCCTTTTAAAATTAGTAAATATTGGCAATAATATTGAGAAATATGCGGAGGCATATATTGTTAAAACAAATTGACAAACCTGATTTGACAATATTATTGCGTGTGTGCGGCTAGCCAAAGGAAGGATCCACGACCAGTCTAATCACTGACTAAAGACCCCAGTGGTTATAGTCCAGAACTTGTGCCTTCGGAATAACTTAATGCGATTACAGATATGATGTCATCGCCGTAGATTTATCGACTAATATTTAGAATATAAGGAACATCCCTAACGAATGATTACGTAAGCGATGCATCACTTATGCAACCGCATGCACCTCATTTGGCGGTCGTTAGCGCTGCCAGAGCCTGACTGAAGTATATCTCGTATTTGAAAGAAACATTTTCATATTATACACGATAAACAACTAATTTTAAAGTGCTGTTCGACAATGTAATAAATGTTATGTCTCTCTCTCTCTGTCTCTACATTCAAAATATTAATATTAATATTCCTTATGTCTTTAAAATAGGTATAGTTTACACAAAGGCAGTGCAGTGATAGGTGTGAAGCTAGGTCTTGTCTATTGTAGTTATTTTACAATGAATTAAAGTAATTTTTATGGTTTCGGAATTTAGTAGTATAATAAAAAAAAAAAAATAAAAAAAAAAATAGCTATGATTTAAAGCAGTATTTCCCAACGTTGGTAAACGTGGCCCACGCCCCATATGGGGCAATTTTATTGTTAAGCTATTTGAAAATTTATTAAAACTGTTAGAAATTTGAATTTCGTATTTTAATTATATGCTTTCAATATTTAATTACTGTGTTTCGTTTCGTTCCTAGAATTCCCTAAAATCTATCATTTAAGTTTCGTAAGTAAAAAATTCAAGATATTAATTTTAAAAATTATGTATGTTACATGATAACCAGCATAAGAATTTTGGAAAGGTTTAGGTGGGGCATTTCATAAAAGGGTTGGTATACACAGATTTCAATGATTCGTAGGTATTAACACTATTTGTTAAATTTTATACCTTGTGTAATAGACTCTGTTCATATTCAATGCAGTCTTTAATATTATATAACGGTATAGTTTGCCAGATAAGCATAAAAACCTTGGAGCTTTTCTGTTTTAATTCGAAGCTTACAAACTTTTTATAACGTAGATTGCTTGCCAAGGTATAATTTGAGCTATAATCCCATTTTTAACTCCAAGAACGAATTGTATGCGGCATTATGCAGTGTTTGTTGTGTCGCCAACTGGTTATTTTGCCTTTTATTTTTATTAACTGTCTCAAACATGACCTAGTAGCATAATGCATCTCAAGCAACCTGAGGGCATGCGTTTGTTATACTGCTGTGTGTCAATGCAATTTTTGTTATATGCACAGTAAACACTTGCTTGATAACATCGTGAAAACCCAAAAATCGATGATATGCTATACGCACAAGAAGCTGATCATCTACTTGTCTTAATCAGCGGCTTAATCCCTTCCCTCCCTTAGGTCGCAGGTTCGAACCTCGGCTGTGCACCATTGAACTTTCTTTCTATGTGCGCATTTAACATTTGCTCGAACGGTGAAGGAAAACATTGTGAGGAAACCGACATGTCTTAGACCCAAAAAGTCGACGGCGTGTGTCAGGCACTGGAGGCTGATCACCGACTTGCCTGTTAGATTTAAAAATGATCATGAAACAGATTCAGAAATCTGAGGCCAAGACCTAAAGAGGTTATAGCGCCACTGATTAATTTATTTTATCATCATGAGGGAACCGGGAAACCCAAAAATATACGACATGCATGAAAAAAAATTATCGAAGTCAATATGAGGCCAAGGGTATAGATTACTGGATTATTAGCTAAAATTATCACTTACATGAAACTTATAGAAGCAACTTAAAATATATTGAAAAAACATAATACACGTTTTACCAATCACGAATTTAAATAACTACAAGTTTGTAAAAATCTGGTTTTTTGGTAAAAGGAATCGGTAATTTGAACAAGGTCTATCCAGTGCTATCTTCAATTCTACTTTCACTGTACCTTCAACTTTGTGTTGGATTTTGTTTGCCACGACAGTTGCCCTTTTTATATATAACAGGGGGCAAACGGATAGGCTTATCAGATGTTAAGTGCCATAGACAAAGGGCTCACAAATGCGTTGCCGACCTTTTAAGATTACGCTCTTTTCTCGTCGAAGTCGAATTAGTTTGGAAGTGCTTCGGTTGGCAGCTGGTTCCACATAGTGGTGCGCGGTAAAAACTGCCTTAAAAAACGATCAGTTGTGAAATGGCGGACGTTGAGGTGATGCAACAACTCCTCTGAATACTCTTCGACCATCGTGGTAAAAGTAGAGAGACCCACTTCTCTACAAGATCAAGCCGCTCGGAAAGGACTTGCCGTCGACGATTCGTCAATTTCGTAAAATTAAAGAAACTGTACCTTTAATTAAAGAACGAACTTATATTCGAAATAAATCAGCATTATTCGCTTAATCGATTTGTTTTGGTATAGATCGTTATGCTAAGATAAGGTGCTAAAATGATATAAAAGATAACATTGTTAGTTAAACTTTACCCTATATATGTTTATAAAACCCAACCTAATATGATACAAATGTGTATCGTGTATCGAATAATTGCGTCCTTGAATGAACAAATAGAGGAGCGGAGCTAAAAACGACAATTTGCTAATTAATAACGTGTTCTGTACCGTTCAAAGTAAAAATTGGAATGAAAGTCTCAAGGCTTTATTTCAAAATGTTATTTTATATTATCTGTCTGTGCTGAATAACATTCTTAACATAATTTTTGAAAATCGAAACGTCTATCAACCAATCACAATCCGGCGATGCAAAGACAACACGACATTTTGTTTTATTGTCATTTGTCAATAACTCTAGTCCAATCATAGAGACGCGACCTACTCGTTCGACCAATCACAGACAAACGGAACGCGCCATCATCATTTACATGAATGGACAAAAAGGAATTGTCTATTCTAAGTATTATAGTTGACAATTGACAATCATTATTAGTTGACAATTGACATGACAGGAGACCGAAGAGCTGGCAGCTACCTCGGACAAAGAATTAGTCTAGCAATTCAAAGGGGTAACGCTGCCAGTATCTTCGGAACCTTGACTAAAGGGACTCCTTTTAATAATACATATATCTTAGTTATTATAGTTGAAGATTAGTAATTGTATTTTGTTATTTAATTAATATAGTATAGGTATATACATAGAAATAAAGATTGATCGATACGTATGATTATTACTTATCTTGTATTATAAGTATATATAGTGATTTTGTTAAAATACTATGTAAATTTACTATTATATTACAAATACTTTTTTTTTTTATTATAATCCTTTTTAATAAATGACCTAAGCTGCGTCAATAGGAGGGTGAATTTTAAATAGAGGACTTACAACACTGTTTCATCTTGCTCATACATATTCATTTCTCAGATTACAATATATAATTATTATAATTCTGAATTTTAGATATGCAAATAAAAACAATAAAATCCTTTTTATTAAATTTTTTAATTCTATTTTACGTAACATGTAAACTTTATTGTTTATTCGAGTCTTAGTAATATTAGCAATAAATGAAGACGATGCTAGCGATCTTTGAATTTTAAACCATTAGTGTTCAATACTTAATCCATAGTATTTTTGGGCCATGTTTATGGAATGAATAATCCCGTACCCTTGAGACTTTTAAACGACATCAAAAAACATGTTCAAAAAAGTTTGCTTAATTCAATTCTTCATTCGTCGACAGATCTGGGTGATGAAATGATTGACTACGCAGTAGTTTTAGTCAATTTAAACGTCACTTAAAAACAAATAAATGAAATGCTTTGAGTTGAAACTTAAGAACGCTTCGATAGCTTTCAGATAAGTCCATTTTCTTGCTATTATTACTTCGAAACATTCTTTCGAAGTCTTCAAAAGTAACAATAGAATTTGACGCCTCCTGCCGGTGTCTTGGACACGCTCCGCTTACCACCCCAAGATAGAACCTTTATCATTACATCGCATTTCCGCCGATTATATTCGCTGCGAAAGAGTTACTGTTGACCCCAAGTCATAGAAAAGATGCCGTGAAATTGGTTGACCGAAGAACTCAGTCGTGGTGACCGTTATTGCGAGGAAGAATTTGAATTGATGGGATTCCGATATTTCTTTAATGTTGTAAAGCAAGTATAACAACTAAGAGTCGTTCATTAAGATATATGTCATTAAGTATAGAAGACTAAAATAATATATGACAATCCCATCTCAAAACTCCTCGTTTCTTGGCGAATCCTTTAAGGTCTCTGCAGTTAGGCTATGGAATTCACTTCCCGTTCCTATTCGCTTAGCTCCTTCTCTATCTTCCTTTAAATTTCTTCTGTACAAACATTACCTTTCCACATCGTATCCCTAACTTTCGTACTAACTACTAACTGACGTGAGATTGATTGATGATTCATGTGCACATTTAACTTTTTGTTTTTCATGTATTCTTTAATAGTTTAATTTGTTTTTTGTTCCTGTTTATTTTTTTTTCTTAATAACTTTATACCGGTTTGCACTACTTTCCTACCTTATCTAATTTAATTTTTTTTTCTCACAGTGGGTGCCTGGAAGAGATCGCTCGAAAGCGATACGGCCACCAGTTGTCCTCCTTTTCATTTAATTATGTTCAATTTTTATATTGTAGTGTAACGAAGTGTTAATAAATAAATAATAATAATGATGGAGACTTAATCAACCGTAGATACAAATGGAAGATTATAAAGCTATTACTTACTGCCCTATACTTCCTAGAATAGCTCGTTAACTAATTGGGAGTTACGTTTAGAAGCCGAGTTACATTGTCCTTTTGTATACTTAAAATTGTTAATCTACCATTAGAGGTAACATACGTAATAGACTAATTGGTAACTTTAAATTAAATTACCAAAAGATAGTCTTTGTGATAACTTTTATTAAACTAGAATTATTATCCTAATATCCCTACATAATAACCTACAAACCTAATGTCAAATTAGTATCCGTTATGAATTGCGCAGCAATATCAATCTCAGTCAGTTATATTCTCTTACCTGAGTAAAATATGCCGGCAGTACCGCCCTCTGGTCATCTAATCGCGAACATTGTACACGTTCAAGTAATTCGAAGAGTTCGTGTTGGGCTCGAGCGCCGCCAGATGACGCTGTAGAACTCCATGGCGCCGACACGTGCTGCCGCCTGTTGGACAACAAAGATACTATTATAATTGCAAATCACCTACATATGGTGGCAAAGTACTTAACATTTTCACTAGATGGCGTGCAAAACAATATAAAAGTTATTATAATTACACTTATATTAATTACAAAATAGCACGAAAGATGGCGTTGATGTAAAGAGTTTATATTTTTGGAGCAATAAATAAATAATTTGTCCATTATTGTCTTTCATAATATCTTATAGTGAATAAGTTTTGCTGATGAAATTCATAAATTATTATTTTTATCTATTAAATTTTTAACACGAACGAACGCCAAAATTAACAACACAGGAAATTAACGGCTGAACGTTGTCATAATGTATGCTAATTTATTAAAAATAATTGCCGGCACGAGTCCAGTATAATTAAAGAGTTAAAAGGTTGTTGATGAGGCCATTATCAAGAACAAGTTATTTTTTTTTAAAAACGGCCCATCTGTTCTACTCAAAGAATGGCGTAAATTATATTGACAACTCTACAGTGCGTCTGTGATTTATGAGTCAATTAACTGACCATTCAGTGACCCCTTTTATAACGTACGCCCAGTTATAAACGAACTAATGGTTTTCCAAATTAAAACTCTCCCCTTAGTCAAATAGTTGCAAAAACCAGTTTGTCTCAATTAAGAATTGTTTGTTTTTCGGATCACTTTAAATTCAAAAGCGCATTCTATTGTAAAGAGTTGTAATTGGATAGCAGATGTTTATAATTATAAACAAACATTGTAAACAAGCGGTCATAAACGCCTTAACTCATACAATTTTCATTTATATTTTAAAATCTTCGAAACATAGCGATAAGGAAATTAAACGCGGATTTTCGAAATGTTGTCAATTTCAGTTAGCCATAAATTTAGTTTATTTATTGGTTTGATATCCATTGAAATAAATAAAAATACTCAAAACTAACGGAAGTATTTGTTAAAATATAAGCTTGTATTGACCTTTTTAGTCTGTTAATTATTAATTCCGATAATCAGTCTGGTTTGGTTCCCGCGGATATTGCCAGGAAACAATTCGTCATGTCTTTTTCTCAGACGAAATAATAAGAAAATGAGAGCAATTTGTCATTGTTCGTGGTAATGAAGAATTTAAATATTTAATGAATTTTACGATTTATTTGTAGAAATATTTTTAGTTGCAGAAATTCTTACTGTATATTGTCCTATTTAGAATAAACATTTAGATAGTTGGTATTTTTAGTGATAGTTCGCAATTATTTAATGTCGATAACAGATCAATTCTACGAAGTTTATTTAAGCAAAAAGTTTTGATATACATATTTCTTTGCTGAAGGGCGCGCAACTTCTATAGTCTATGGCATATCATAGTTGTACTCTGTGCCCTCGCCCACTTTTGGCGCCAATCATTCGTTACGTCGTAAGAAATGCCACATTTTATGGTTTTAGTTAATCGTGTTATTATTAGTTTATGCTTGTTTTTTTAAAACATGAGTGCATTTTGTTTATTTATACAAGTGCATTAGCGACCTAATTAATGCTATGAACATGTGTTATGAACATGTAGGAAATAAAAATATGTGAAAAATAAATTGCAAGAATGATGGTAACATATGTTTTCAGTGGGAGGTAATTTCATAAAATCGACATCTTTTGTCCGCCATTACAGACTTCAATACAACTTTTTTAATGATTCTTTACTACGTATTCTTGAGTTACATCTTCAGTATTGCGCCCATCCAATATTTATGTAGGTATGTTTTTCATGATATTAATTATATACCTATAGAACAATCATTTTTTTAAACTTTTGTTATAGATAGATAAAAAGATATCTGTTCACTAATAAAAAATATCGAAGAGATAAGGTGGAACGTGATCAAGCATAATTGCATTTTATTGAGTGCAAACTTCCTATCGTGTTGCGCTTAATACTGTCTCCGAAAATGACGACAATTTTAAAAGTTCGAAATCGCAAAAGCCAAATCGAATGTTCTATGTAACCTCCTAGCTATTACTTTTCAAATGTTTTGTAATTAATAATTAAGATACATAATCATCGCATTGGTAATAACTGTTAAGATAGTCTTGTTCTTGGAAATAAATATTTCTCCTGTTTGAGGCTTGAATTTTTATAAAATATAGTACGAACCACAATAATTCTAACGTTCAGTAGGTAAACATGAATAACTACGAGGGTAATGAATGGTCCTTACCTGATATTTACGAGATTCTCTTAAAAGATTGAATCAGATGTAAAACGTTTGAAAAATACTTTAAAAATTAATGTTTTTTATATATTTTCTGATTCTTGATTTCTCAATAAGGAGCTAGACGACGAAATACGTATATTTCATTAACTCAACTTGCAGTCGGCAATTTTTTTCAGAAATGCATATATCCCCCTATCCTTCAGGCTGTCGGGGTGTCTCTTTGTGACGTTTTTACCAGACACCCTTTATAAACAGCTTTGTACCTGTGTACATAGACAACACTCATGTTGTTGCGTGTTTTGTGCAATTTTATCTACTACCGTTTTATTAAAAGCACAGAGTAAAATGAGAGAAATGCAACGAAATATAAATAGAAACAATTTACATACGATAATTACTGGTAATATTCATTACTCAATTACCCTAGACGCCTTAGAGCAAGACTTCCCAAGATCGCAGTGCGTCAAAATATCTGGTAACGTAAATAAGGTAATTAAAATGAGGAAAATTTAATTTTATCCTTATTATTATTATTCTGTTATTAACATTTTATATGTTATTATTACGTTGTATAATTTTATGATAAATTAATCTACGGGCCGATTAAAAAGAGTGGCGGAGAGTTTATTGCCAGTTCTTCTCTTTCGTTCTACGCCCTTGATTTGAGAACTGGCAGTAAATGTAAAATTAGAAGCATTTAATGTATATTTCTTTTTTGACTTTCATAAGTGTACCTTACATTACCTACATGAATAATTAATGATGTTTGACTTTTGCCCTAAAACTACTGTTTGTAACTACTGTTCGTCGATTTAGACGAAAACTTCAAAATTCTGGTAGACACAAAACACATTTTTTATTTGTTAACTGTAATTTTGTTTTTATTAATTGCACTTTGCCCTTAGTATATATTTTCTTTACTAGGGTTGCCTGGAACAGAACCCTCGTTAGCGAGAAGGCCGCCCATTGCAACCCTAATAATTATATGTTTGTATGTGCAATGTAAAACAGATTTATAATTAAATAAAATAACATTGCTTAACCTTTATTCACGATATAGATTTTTGTGAATTCAATTTATTATCATTATAATCCAGACTTACGGTGTAATCTAATAATTAAAGCACCTCTAAATTCGAATCAAGTACAACAGCCTTCGAGACTCATTGTTAAAATTAACTGTATTAAAGTTGGGAACAATGTTTAGTGTTCACTAACTTCCATTAATAAATTAGAAGCTCGGTTACAACATTAGTTTGTTACAATATATTGCTGTTAATATACTAATTATTATCTTATCAAATTAATTATGGGAGTTAACGTTATAGACCAGTGCAAATAGCCTTTAAAATAAATAAAAAGTGAAAAAAATTACAGTAGGATGAACCCCATTAGAAAAGCAGGGGAATATGATCAAAATGAAAGGAAAAATAAATTACGGTCGATCCGAGGTCGGGAAGGGGTAGGGGGGGAGTTTTAAGGGTAAAAAACGGTTTATGTCGATTTCCGGCAAAACTACAAGTCCTATCGAAGAAAGTTAAATGGCAAAGTTAGAGGTAATAAAAAGATCTAAAACTTTTGCATTCACACATTTTTCACATAACGTCAAAATTTATGTGAAAAATTCAAAAAACCAAGTTTTTGGTTTTTTATTTTTATCTTTAACAAAAATATTTTTTTTTTAACGAAATTTGGTGAAAACTTACCTTTCTATGTCCCAAATACACTGTAATTTATTTGATTAAAAATATTTATTTGTTCACCTTATTTTGAATTAATATCGAAAAAACACCCTAATTTTCAATCGAAAATTCTGACGTCAAAATTTCAGCTTTTTTCGAAAAGTTGGTGTGCTTTCAGTTCGTTGAAATCTCTACTTTCCTATGGTAAAAAAATATATATATATTACCATAGTAAATCTTCTCAGAAAATGCAAAAAATCGTATGCAGTAACGCCCAGACCCGTCATCCCCTTCCCTACTTCTCTATGAATCTTCTTTAAATTATAATCAGATGCCTATTTATTACTATTTTAAGATAACTTATATATACCTGAGTGACCTAAAAAAAAAATTTAGCCTTTAGATGGGCTAAAATTTTCGTATTTCATAGAGAAGTAAGGAAGGGGATGACAGGTCTGGGCGTTACTGCATACGATTTTTTGCGTTTTCTGAGAAGATTTACTATGGTAATATATATATATTTTTTTACCATAGGAAAGTAGAGATTTCAACGAACTGAAAGCACACCAACTTTTCGAAAAAAGCTGAAATTTTGACGTCAGAATTTTCGATTGAAAATTAGGGTGTTTTTTCGATATTAATTCAAAATAAGGTGAACAAATAAATATTTTTAATCAAATAAATTACAGTGTATTTGGGACATAGAAAGGTAAGTTTTCACCAAATTTCGTTAAAAAAAAACTATTTTTGTTAAAGATAAAAATAAAAAACCAAAAACTTGGTTTTTTGAATTTTTCACATAAATTTTGACGTTATGTGAAAAATGTGTGAATACAAAAGTTTTAGATATTTTTATTACCTCCAACTTTGCCATTTAACTTTCTTCGATAGGACTTGTAGTTTTGCCGGAAATCGACATAAACCGTTTTTTACCCTTAAAACTCCCCCCCCTACCCCTTCCCGACCTCAGATCGACCGTAATTTATTTTTCCTTTCATTTTGATCATATTCCCCTGCTTTTCTAATGGGTTTCATCCTACTGTAATTTTTTTAGGTTTCAAAAATTATCGGCACTGGTCTATTACTCCTACTGAATATAAAAAAGTGCGTGCGTACAAAGTACACATGTCAGAAGTGAAACTTCTTAGTAAATTAATTATTGAGTAATTAAGCTGCCCTAATCACATAATTTAATTTTGTCAGTCTTTTTATATTAATGAACGATGATACTAAAGCTAATTAAAAAATAACTAAAGTTGTTGTTATGTATATAGAAATACCACCATAAATATGGAAACAATTACCAAATAATATAACAAATTCATTATTATCATAATTGCTCTTGCACCTTTTCTAAAATAGACAATTGGGTCTTAGAATAAAACGTCTTGGTTCTGTGCCCTTAAAAATACAAAACCAACAAAAAATGGTACTAATTTAGTTACTTAATAAAATAATAATGATATTGATATGTATTAAAAACACCATCGGTGTTCAAGTATTGAATCACAATATTATACTAGGACATCTTTATTACAGAAAAAAAATCGACAAAAACGATAAATTTTTACCCTTATGCGCCTAAAGAAGTTTCACTTTAATTAGTTTAATTTTACACTTATATTTTAGTGACAAATTTTATTGACCTATACATTTTTAGTGTTTTAACCAGCTACGACGCTTTTAGCGAGCAGTGTTGGCCTAGTGGCTAGAAAGTACGCCCGTTAACCCTGAGGTCAAGCGTTTGAATCACGGCTGCGTACCAATAGACTTTTATTTTATATACGCAGTTAGCACTCGTACGATGAAAGAAAACCCGGCATGAATTAGATTCAATAATCGACGCGTGACACAGAAGGCAAGAATCTACTTGCCTATTAAAAAATAATTATCACGGAAGCAAATACAGAAAGACCATCTGCAGAAGACCTTAAAGGTTGTAGCCATTGATTATTACGAAGTTGAGATATTTAATTTATCAATTCCTATCAGACCCATCTCTAAATAAGATTTTTTGAACTTTTCTTAACGTTTTATGCTAAAGCTAAAGTTAGGGTCCCTACCAGACTACTAGGTATTCCACCCAATGCTCCCTAATATTCGTAGTTAACTAATCGAGAATTATTTTCACAGCCACCTTTACTGATTGAGAATACATCTGAAATATGCAACACTTTCTTTTCGTGAAGGAACTTGATATTGCTCTCATTTTTATGTTTAATAGCCTTATTTTGTACTATATGTACTTGATAGATGTTTTGTTCCATAAATAACCTGCAAACAAGTGTTCATTGCCGTAGCACTTTATCAAATTGCGATCAGATAATTACAAAGGATAACATCGGAGCATGTCAGAGATGCCGTTCTAACAAATTGACGGTAATTTATCAATACCTATCTATTTTAGAAGATATACTTTTTAAAGTTATTTAATTTTATTGAGTGAAAACCGCGCGTTTTAAATGTTTTTACACGCTTTATATTATCTTCACCTGTATGTATGTATGTATGTAACCGACTCCTTCGAACTCGATTTTGACCCACTTTTAACGGACAGATTTAATTCAAACTTTGCGCACCTGTCAATGATCAAATTTGAAAAAATTGAAAAAAAAAAATTTAAGTTGCTCGATAGACGAAAAATATGGCACAGAGCGCCCCACGCTTTTTCACAATAATACCAGTATTTTTTGTTCATTACCATTTTCAGCCTAAATTAGGAATTATTTTTCACTTTTTAGTTTGATGTGCTTTAAAAGCGTGTTTTATAGTTTTTTAAAACTATATTTATCCAATCTGTACGTTTATTGTCACTTCTTTTTTGGGAGCACGATAATTATTCTCTTTAAAAATTGAAAGTCTATTCATATGTTATTTTTTTTTTTTTTTTTTTTTTTTTTTTTTTTTTTTTTTTTTTTTTTTTTTTTAAAGACAATTCACACCAATTGACCTAGTCCCATGCTAAGCTGGTGAAGCTTGTGTTATGGGTACTAGGCAACGGATATACATACATATTATAGATAGATATACATATAAATACATATTTAAACACCCAAGACCTAAGAACAACACCAAATGCTCATCACATCGATGTTCGCCTCAGCCGGGGATCGAACCCGGGACCCATGGATTCGCAGTCAGGGGTACTAACCACTAGACCAATGAGTCGTCTAATTAACGTTAAAAACGGTCGTATTACATAAGGATTACTCTTAAACCACAGACACATAAACTCGGCCGCCCCAAGCAGGCCTAGAAACGTAGTAATGCAGATGAGGGGACGAGAGAAAGATATAGTGAGGTAAATCGTTAACCTTGTACTCTATTACATTAAGGGGACTTAGGACATAGATATGTTAACGTAAAATTGTAAAAACCGTTAGATTGTAATCTATCGGTTATCGGTTATCGGTATTCGGTAGATTGTACTACACTAACTTAGTTATCATTCAAACTTCTTTGGTCAATTACAGATTAATTTTACTTCCCAACAATTTCATATAACTACCGAATAATAATACGTTAAATTGCAAGCAGTACGTTGAGTTGACAATCTTTCGACAGTTTACAATCTCGCGAGATAGATTACAATCTAACGGTTTTTACAATTTTACGGTGACAGATACACGTAACTCGAACTATAACTTCCATATGTCATATTCGTACATAGTCATCCAGCATAACATAAGCACTAAGTATCGACTGTCAATCGTGTATAAGTGTAGCTATTTAATGTTTTTCGTAATAACTGTAATTTGTCAAATAAATCGTAATAAAATTGATTGATTGAGTACATATGGCGGTATATCAACTAAATCTGAACCGAATGTCAAATATGATAATTTAATCTGGAAGAAATGGTTAATGGTCAGCTCTTGCTATTAAGTTTGATTGACGTTTCTGTCACCATGATTATGATGTTATTCTCACTATTTATATATTTATTCAAGAAACGATACAAGTACCGAATAACTGTATAGTTTCTCACGTTTTCTAAGTGGTGAATAACGTTTTAAGTGGATTGAAATCTACAAAACCCTGCGAGGTACTTCAAAGAAATTTATGATAGTCGTGACCCATACTGAACATAAGTCACTTGTCCGTAATAAATAAATATTCTATTACATCTTCAGAAGTGCTAATTGGTTGATTTTGACTTGGTAGTATCCTCTATAAGTCTATACTATGATTATGATTGAAAAATCATAGATACTAGAACATACATTAGAGTACAGCCTTGCGATTCTGTAACTCACTTTTCGATCTCACACAGCGGTTTAAAATAACTGCTTCACGACTGATTTGAGCGCGACCGCCGCTGTGGAAACCGCTGTGTGAGATCGTAAAGTGAGTTACAGAATCGCAAGGCAGAAAGGGAGGTGCTGCTCTTCCTACGAATTAAAGGACTCTTGACCAATCTAACCTCTGACTAGCTGGCTTGAGCCACAGTGGCTAAGGTCTAGAAACATCTTTAGCGGTTGGAATAACATCGTTAAGGCGACAACTAAAAAATGAAGGATTAATCACCGCGTGACTTTGCTAACGATTTTACTAGTTGTCATTCCACGTTGAGATATTCTACTTTAGCTATAGAAATATAAAAATAACTACTAGTGAATTAAGGTTTCGTCGTTAGATAATATATAATCGGCGGAAATTTGTATCACATTTACAGTATAACCCTATAGTCCATTGAAATGTTACATTTTTTAGGCCTTACCTTGCGTTTTTTAGAGGACGCAATTTTATTTTTTTGATGTGTAGAGGGGGTCAGTGTAAAGCTAAAAACAAGTTTGTGGGGTCGCCACCCTTGTCCCACGGCCGCCATCTTGGAAAAAGGGGTCCAAAAACCACGTTTTTGGCTATATCTCCTAAACTATCCATCGTACATAAAACTTGTAAAGACACATTTTGTAGCAAATCGCTGTGCCTACAATTATGTCTATATTACTTTTTATCATAAATCCAAAATTTTAAAAGTTATAAGTAAAAAAGTAAAAATATTTCCTATTTCTAAAGTTGACTAGGTGCGTCAATGCTCATGACAAGCCGATCAAAACAGCAGTTTTACCTTACTTTTAAGATCTCTCGTTTATTTTAAACAAATTTTCCAAATAAATTATATTTTTATTTTTATTATTCTTACAATTTTAGTTATTGGTATTCCTAGTAGGCCTATTCCACAGACAACTTGCTGATATGGTAATCTTCGACATAATTATATTATCAATCAGTTATTAGAATGGTAGCTAGCTATCACTTTTTTATTTATAACTTTTTGAATTTTTGATTTATGATAAAAAGTTACATAGACATAATCGTAGACACAGCGATTTGCTACAAAATGTGTCTTTACAAGTTTTATGTACGATGGATAGTTTAGGAGATATAGCCAAAAACGTGGTTTTTGGACCCCTTTATCCAAGATGGCGGCCGGGGGACAAGCACGCCAACCCCACAAACTTGGAGTTAAGCTTGTATTGACCCCCCCTACATGTTCCATAAATAAAATTGCGTCCTCTAAAAAACGCAACCCCAAATGTAACTTTTCAATGGACTACTACTGAATACCAGAGATTATATCCGTTAGAGATTGTGAGATCCGTTAGAGAAGATAGGGTTTGTATTGATGGATTAAAGCTAACAGATATTAGAAAATATAATTTGCCCAAGTTCATACAAATGGATATATTTTCGCATTTTCAAGTTTTAAAATCCATTTTTTATTTTTTATTGGACAATTCACACCAATTGACCCAGTCCCATGCTAAGCTGGTGAAGCTTGTGTTATGGGTACTAGGCAACGGATATACTTACATATTATAGATAGATAGACATATAAATACATATTTAAACACCCAAGACCTAAGCACAACACCAAATGCTCATCACAGTGATGTTTGTTGCAGTCGGGGATCGAACCCGGGACCCATGGATTCGCAGTTCGGGGTACTAACCACTAGACCAATGAGCCGACAAACGGTTTAAGGTTAAATAATAATTATTATTACTATCGAAGTTACGACGCCAATATAACGTGAATGTAAAGACGAGAGATCTGGAGATATGTTACATAATAATACAAATTTCCTTAGAATAGAAAAATTTAATATTACATTATTATAATTTATTGAGGTTAAATTAATTAAACCACCGACCACCCGTAGTTTTATAACAAAGTCGTTGACAGGTGCTTTTATGGTAATTTAATCGAATATTTGTTTGGTTTCAACAACTATAATATCTATGGAATTTCTACCTTTGTATATTTCATCATAAATCAATCTTGTTCATCATCAAAAAATGTTACATTTCTAATCTCTTCACAGCGTTTGTTGTTTTGCTCAATTTATTTGTAGTTTTAATATGACTAAGTATGTTGATTTCGTACGAAATTTTTCTTCGCATTTTTTTACATTAATACAACTATTCACTTATAACTATTTATTGTGTCCGTCTCGTTTTCTTGTGTAATAAAAATAAATATATTCATATTTATTATTATTTTTATTTATGGGTACACGTAAAAATTACTAATTTTAAATCTTTTTATATTGTTATATATTGCAAACTGTGTTTGTCCTATGGCGAAACAATATCTGTTTTACACATTGAAGACAATTTTGACTTGAGCATTCATCAAGTTACATAAACTATAGAAAACATGTTTTCCATTTTAACGGATATATATACCTCAATTATGTTTTATATATTTACATACGTTTTCTACCATCTAATTGTTACAGTATCCTTTAGACGCTGTATTGCACCTAGAATTTGCGTTTTACATAAGTGCACACGGATTTTAATTCAACTATAAAATATAATGCAAACACAAACTAAAACTATAATAGTGGTCCCCGTGAGGCCCCTTAAATATCATTTCCGTTAGAAATCTATATCAAAGATGTGTTTTGCAAATATCCCTAGTTCAGCGTTGAGGGTGTAAAATTAGCATACATAGTATTATTATACCATTTATAATAGTTATGAATAGTTTAATGCAGGTGTCATAACGGTTCATACGTAATTGATGGTTATAATGTAATGAATAGTGTAAATGTTGTAACTACATAGAATTAAGCCCAATTACATGGCTTAAGTGCGAAAGATTCGAAAATTAGAAGGGCAGAGTAACGCCCTTACTTACAGCAAATCAGTCTTTTAATTACACATACCTATCAATAGTTACGTCAAGTATAGAAGTTTTTGACTGCTCGAACGAATCGATTTTAATGTGCTGTATGATAATAAGCAGCGTTGGCCTAGTGGCTTCATCGTGTGCCTCTCATCCCTGGAGGTGGTAGGTTCGATCCTCGGCTGTGCATCGATGGACATTCTTTGAGGACAACATTGTGAGGAAACCAACTTGCCCAAAACCCATAAGTCGACGGCGTGTGCAAGCATCACCTAATTGCCTATAAGATTAAACAGATACATGAATCTGAGGCCCAGACCTAAAAAGGTTGTAGCGAACAGTATTTTTTTAATAATGATAATAAAACGTGTATTTAAAGGATTTGTTTTTATGAAAACGTTTATAGTAGTTTATTTCAAGAATATAATCGAAGCAAGCATCTATTTTCCCAGATATATTTTTTTTAGCCAAACTCATGGTACTAAAAATAGTTCTGCGTCTAATCGTCAGGGGGCGCTGAAAGATACAAATATTTTAAGCAAACAGTAGCGTGCATAAAGCCCCATGGTAGAGAACTTCGCGAATGTTATAAAGTTTATACTTAAGAATAACCACTCAAGTAGTTCAAACTAAATGGGGTCATCTATTATAGGTTGTAAACATATAGTCGTTATATTTATACAAATTTTACCATTAGTAGCAACTGCTATGTAAAAAGAAAAAGATTAGGGCATATTAATGACTCATTATGAATTCAAGGCTGCGAATTAATTAAACCGTTTTGAAGTCTAGATTAGTTTTTAGGCACTTTAGGTATTAATTATACAAGAAGTAAACTATTTGGAAACTTGGTACCTATTCTAAATACCCTGACTATAAACAATACCTACTGTACATAATATATATAGTACAAGTAGTAGCCCTGTTGTCTAGGTACATTAAAGAAAAAACAATGGAAGGAACAACCTGGAAAAAGAAGAGTGGGCAGACTAAGAAGATGGGCCGATGACTTGATAGAAATAGCAGGAAAAGACTGGCAGACTGGCAATGATAGAGATCTGGAAAGGTTAGGAGAAGGCGTCCAAGAGGGGTCCATATACATAGGCCTATAAGTAATATTAATAACATTTGAAATGGAACTTAAGGAAATGGAAATAAAAAATGCTTCGTTATTATTAATACACCTAAAGACTGGTCTTGGTTTAGTTTGGGATTGATAGGCATATACGTCTTCAAATGACGATCAATGAAGTAGCCTACAGCTTAAGTCTTGGCCTCAGATTTCTGAATCTGTTTCATGATCATTTTTAAATCTAATAGGCAAGTAGGTGATCAGCCTCCAGTGCCTGACACACGCCATCGACTTTTTGGGTCTAAGACATGTCGGT
The DNA here is from genome assembly GCF_905475465.1 of Pieris napi. Taxonomy (NCBI): domain Eukaryota; kingdom Metazoa; phylum Arthropoda; class Insecta; order Lepidoptera; family Pieridae; genus Pieris; species Pieris napi. Next base: position 6,027,457 of record NC_062255.1, read on the forward strand.
TTCCTCACGATGTTTTCCTTCACCGTTCGAGCAAATGTTAAATGCGCACATAGAAAGAAAGTCCGTTGGTGCACAGCCGAGGATCGAACCCATGACCTCAGGTATGAGAGTCGCAAGCTGAAGCCACTAGGCCAACACTGCTCTAGCCGGGGTGGGTTACCTATTAATAAAGAAATTTTCATAAAATTGCAATTTCATTTACTTTTACCCCGAACTTGCACGATGCGTGATAACTACTCTTTGATTATTCAACCGCGTCGAAAAAAGTTGACGAATACTTCTTCCTAAATATTTTTTTACGACCGATGCTTTTATATGACTTTCAAAAACTTTGTCTTGTTCCCAAACGCTACAAATAGAGATAAGCTATATTACTAGGCTACGTAATTTACAGGCAAATGTAAATAGAGTAATATATATCGATGTTTAGTGCTAGTCGTAATTTACATTATCGTAGTGAAACTAATTGTGCGGAGGAAATAATTTAGATTATTTTATGGTTTCTACATTATATAATTATAGGTGTATAGTAAGGATGTTTTGATTATATATTTACTTACATTACGACGTTTTTGCCGAGGAAATATATCCCGGAACAAAATACTTTAGTTAATTTCTGTGTCAGTTTGATTTTTCACAGAGCACAACTACATGTTTAATTCGTAAGAATAGACATAGACGTAACATTTATTACTAACGAAACCTACACACAGAGACACACAAAATAGTAATAATTTTGTGTGTGTGTTGCGGTTGTAACTGGCCCTGGCTCAGCATTATGCTGTGGAGCAGACGTGTTCCATAGCCCTGGTCATTCTGCCAGAGACAACAGTAAGTTTGGTCAAAGTAAATAATCACCTTTTCATAGAATATTATTTTTAGGTAAATATCAAGAATTACTTAGAACATAGTTTACGGTAACTATACTGCCAACGTGCAAAAAATATAAACATCAATCAAATGTCAATTCTCATCTGTCAACTGTCATGCCAAGTTGTAGGGCAATTTCGAATTGCGACCTAATACCTATCGCTGAAACCCAAGTTTCTAAGCTTTCGATAAACATTTATTAGAGAATGCAACAAGAATATTAATTGCTATTCTCAATTATAGCGAGAAATATATCATTGTTTTACAAACTTGGCTATAGACTTAGGCACGTTCCTTTGAAATACTTGCGATAGATAACAAGTGGTCCATCTATCATGATTAAATATCTCAAATAACGGGAGCCGAACTCGTTCAAAGTATTGCAAATCCTTTATTGGCGTATCTGTATTATTTATTGCTTGACTATAATATATCGTTTAAGGGGGCGTCCATAAATTACGTGAGGTGTTTTTTTAAAATTTCTGTACCTCCCTCCCCCCCTGGTGAGATGTCGTGAGATTTTATTCAACCCCCTCCCCCATCCCCAAATCTCACGTGAGATTTTTCAAAATGTGGGTTTCTTACGTAAACGCGTAAGAAGCTATCTTTTTGAGCTCGGAGAACTCGTACTATTGAGCTCGAAAAGCTCACACTCAAACAAAATAAGTGAAATGTTGAGCATTTAGGTATGGAGTTAGCGGGAAGTTGCAGAGATGGCCTTTAGGGTCAACTGTTTTCATAATTTTTTTTTGTTCATTTAGAAGAAAAAAATTGCGTGATATTTGCTGAGACCCCCCCCCCCCTCTCCAACTTATGATTAAATGAGATTTTACTCGACCCCCTCCCCCCCTTAAACACCTCACGTAATTTATGGACGCCCCCTAATAGGTATTTCGATGAGGAAAATATTCAAACTGAAGACTGACAGATAGTTCGTAGCATAAGAATTTAAATCCGATTTATTGTTCGCATAGTCTTAAAGCGTTCGCCGAATTAAGAACTTCCTTTTTTGAATACTATGCGTAATCAAATCGGTCGTTTTCTATTTCTATACGGTAGCAGTTTAGAACGAAGATATCTTGTAGATTTAAAATGATATCAGTAATGATTCTAGGCTCTTGTTCTTAGTAAATGTCGCATCACAAAATATACTTTACTAGATGCGTATACACACACAAACGCACACTTAGTCTACTATTCACACACACATTAACATATAAGTTACGGAACAGTTGTGTACTGGCACAAGCTATTTGTATTTACTTTGTTGCTATATTTAAAAAAAAATATTTTATTAAACTTATACTTCTTTAGGCGCGTTACGAAAAATTGATGAGAGTGAAATTTTACGATGCGCGCACACCGTGACACAAAATTAACAGAATGAAGTTGCCCACCGAAGATGCTACGGCATTGGACATAATTTAAAAACAACATTCGAATAATAATAGAATTTATGTTACACTTAATGTAAGAGAATAATAATAAATATTTATTTATTTAATTTTTCAAATGTAAACTGAACTTTATTGACTATAATGACTCCTTTTCCAATCTTTGATTATTTACATGCAATCAAAAACTATTTTTAATAATACCAAAGAAGTATAACTTCTTACGCGCGTACATAAGTACACGCACCCTTTTTTTTATAAAGTGTAAGTGACGGTACTGCTGGATTTAGGATCTGGTCACGTAAACATTTAAGGCTGTATCGGTGTAGGAAACTCCAGTTTCCAGTGTGAGTCTATATCGTATAGACAGATTAATCTAAATAAACCAATTGTTTAGAAGCGTCAAACTAATAAAGCCATTATTCATACATACATGAGTTTCTTCATATATCTTCGTCTCGCAGTAAGCAGGGTATATGTTTCTTTATGGCCGCCCGTCGGCAAATATTTCATCTTCCCTACTTTCGACTTCATTCGGCGATTCTCCGAACCAACCCAGTATTATACAAAGCAATCGCACTTCCAATGCCTATAATGAACAAATAAACAATTGACGATAGCTATATACAAGTCAAGCAACCAGCACCAAATAAAACTAATGAGTAGACAACAGGCAAATATTGACCACAAACCAAGTTTCATACAAGTGACACATAAGCGGAAATAATGTTATGTAGGGTAATAGACATAATTACAATTAATTTTCAGACGTATTTGTTATACCAAAAGCACGAAATAAAATGTTTACTAAGACTTTTATAAACAGTGTTACACTTCGTACGTTTCATTATACAGTTTGTACATTACAAAATAATGTGATTCAAGACAATGATGTTATATAAAGCTTCATAATATGTATTAATAACAGTACGAGAAATTCGCATTGATTAACGATATTGTAATTAAACTCACGCTAGGCAGAGACATTTTATTTTATTTAATACAGTTGGAATGGTAATGTTGGGGTCGAAAATACATGATCATCCACTACTAAGATAAGCTATGCTACAGGTTTGGGGCAATCAACTTGATTGTAAAGTATCTTAATTGAAAACGATACATCAATTAATTTTCTACGATTCTCCATTGACAACATCTTAAAGTGCGCTACCGTAACTTCTACATAATATTCTTATTTATTTTCATACTTACTACACTTTCAAAGGTGACCTTTTTAATGTAAATATTTTAATTGTAAAATAGATAAGTGAAAATAGCTAGATAAAAAACAGTAATTTGTTTTTTACAATACTTGACAATGCGCATGTACCGTTTAATCGTTTTAATTAATATTCTCTTGTGTTTATCGTGGTCTTTATATTATATTGATGTAGATTTTAAGCTTGAGATAATTTGTAATAATTAACAATCATTACCAAGCGCTATTAACAGTCAGTCACGACTATAACGGTGATTCCAGCAGTGGAATTAAAACGGTTTTATTTGAAATAATCCCTTTTTATAGATCAGGGAGGAAGCTGGTAGGATGAACTGATGTTAAGTGGACCGCCCATGGTCACTCATATTGTCAAAAGGTTCGCCAGTGCGTTGCCGGCAAAGCTCTTTTATAAAGAAACTAGCTGGTGCCCGTGACTTTGTCTGCGCTTTGTATTTCGAGTGGCTTATATTAGCGTGGCGTAGAAAAGTACTAAAGATATTGAATATTTAAGATATACATTTCCATCATACATTACATATGTGTAACTCTAGCGGTTTTGGCAGCGCACGCCAGAATAGCTCGCCGATGGAAGATTTTTACTACTTACTTGGTATTTTAGACAAATCACAAAATATCTTTATAAATTGTAGCCTGTGTTATTCTGATGTAGAAGCTATAATTGTAAAAGTTTCATTACAATCCATTCATTAGTTTTTATGTGAAACAAACATCCATCCATACTTACAAACTTTCGCATTTATAATATTAGTAAGATAAATACATATAAACTAACTGTGCACCTTGGTTTCACCTTTGTTATCGTAGTGTGATGTAGCACTTTAGAGTATTCCCAGATAAATGTATAGGCATTTTTCTTTCAATTTGAACTAGTGGTTATATTATACCTATGTTCGTTAAATCAAAACATTACAGATTTATGAATTTAGTATAGGCATATAGATTAGTTAAGTAAGGGTGTCCAAAGGGTAGGTAACAATCAGTATAGATTACCCCTAGGATAGCTTTGGGTAGGTACAGGTATTTATTTGATGTCTTTAAGTACATTTTGTCGGTCATTTATACAATCCACAGCGGTTTTATAATGCATGTTACATTTGTTACATTATGATTTTATTATATTATTTTGTAAAAAAATAAATTAAAAAAAGGGTGTTATTTTTATAGCACCTGATGTTGGAAAAGGGTTATGTTTAAATATGTCCCAAATTTGAGCCGCAATTGCGTTGGAATATCGTTAAAATCGTATGATTTATTAGGATATTAAAAACATACGCGTCGTTAAAACGAATGGTACCCATCAATATTGAAACCGCAAAATCGACGAAATCGATACGTACACATATCAGTGGCTTCAACGAAATCTTTGAAGTGTATGAAATTTATTTATATCATTTTTAGTAATAATATTTACTTATTTGAACTTAATAAATGACTTTGATAAAATTAAAATGTGCTTTTAAAGGTAGATATTCATTACAATGTGTAAGATTTTGAAACCCTTTTAGTATTTATTTATTTTCTCACAAAAACTTAAGACATAAGGAAGTGACAGTTATATTCTTACTTCTGTTTATGGAAAAAGCTAGTCTGTGTTCTCACACTGATGCCTGCTAAAGGTAAGAGTACCTGTGTTACAGGTCATCAGGCCTCCACCACTTCGGATCGACAGAAGATCTTATATAATACAATACATTACAATATATAAAGGAAACCACATGGGGTATGTGTGTATGTATAAATTATGTGTATGTGTATGGGTGTGTGTCTGTGTATGTTTTATATTTAGTAAAAAATAAAAACATACAATATTGTTTTTTTTTTAATAAATACAAACTCTGAATCTATATGATAATTATTATAAATGGTATGCAACTAAGCACTCGCTGTATTATGTATTTCATTATTACTTGAATACGCACAATAACACAATAATTAGGAAATGGATTAAATATTTAAAGAATGAATAACATTTAAACATATTTGTAGATGTCGCGTATAAAATAGGAGTGCAAAATCGAGAATATACTAAACACATCGTCACAAAATTAATTTATAGCTGAACAATAAATGTCGAAGTAATGACTACAGGAAGTAGTTTTGACGTACCGACCTTTTGACACTGGAGATAAGAGCCGGACAAAACAGATATTGTAAGCGCCATGATAGGGCTATCTAAGACAACTAAAATACGATTTTAAACGGGTATATATTTATGTTTTATTTCGTGTAGCCTGGAAGAGATCGCTTGATAGCGATAAGGCCACCAATCCTTAATAATTTCTGATTTCTGATTTCATTGTATGATTGATATGTTTCAATGAAAAAAAGTGTCAATCTTTTTTATTTAATTTTGTCAATTGTATTATGGTTACGTACAAGAAACGAATTGTTAATAAATAAAAGTAAATACATAATTTATACAGTAAAAGAACGAGTGTCGAGTTTTATGAAATATGAAATATATATTTTGGGGTCACAGGAGACGCTGAACTTTAACAATGCGATTTTTTATAGTTTAAACATATAAATTGAATCTGTTAATTTTCAGGAACATAAATAATAAACTGAGACTATAGTAAGACAATTAAAAATAACGATATATATGTTTTTTATATTCCGAACTAAAAATCAATCTAACGTGCAATTGGAAGATTTTTTTAAAATTTGTCCAGTAGTTTTTGAGTTTTGTTCCTTACGAACATACTTACAAATGTGGCCTATTTAAAGCAAAAGATAAGTATGTAAAGACATGCTAAACAATGTAATAATGACATAAGAGGTGCTTAAAGCACTGGGTATAATTGATCGATAATTGCTAAGTGAATTTGCAAATCAAGAACACGTCCCACATGGTTTAATAACTAAAATTATTACCTACCCACACTTACCATTAAGATAAGCTTAAATAATAGGGCAAAGCAACTTTTATAAAATTAACTAAGAGGCCCTTTGCAAACCCAAATTAGGATATGATTTTAAAAATTAAATATTATTATTACAAGACAGTCGAAAATGCGTCAAATCGTTACAAGAATAAACTACCTAACTTGAAAAAGTGAATCCTTGAAAACTTGGACAAAACCTTAAATAAATATATTATAAAAAAAACAAAGGAGTTTATCAATTCGGAGGAGTTTCATATCATTACGAGGTTGTTTGTGTATGGTAAATATGTATAAGAAGTGTCAACTTGTAATTAATATTAAAGTATGCGAACACTCGACCGAAGTACTAAGTCTCTTTAAATACAACAACTCTTATACAAATACTTTTTACACTTTCTCACAATTACATTTTACGAGAATTCTCAATGGCTAGGCAACAATAGTATTTTTTTCTTTTGTTAAAGCAATTAGTTTCGCTTAACGTAGGTATAAGTTTTGTTTGGTTTTACTACACAATACGACGGAATTTTAATGTGAAACGGCCAAGCTCTTAACTCCTTTGATGAATGTGCTTTAAGCTTCATTTAGATGGAAGCGCGTTCAAAGTATTTATGTGGTATATCAGCAAACGATATACATTTAGTATGCTTTTAGAATACATTGCAATATATCTTGATTTGTCTAATATCTTTTAAATTCAATTAAGGATAACATATATATAGACTTGAACTAAAACGCAAAACTTTAGAAATGTATAAGGTAAAAAGAAATCATAAAATACTCAAAAATAATCAACATAAGATATGCTATCAGTTATGTACATACAATCCCGACACATATTTACTATAGTACTCTGATCCACGCCCTGCGTCAACCGCTACCTAAGCCATGATTACGGTTGTAGTTATAGTTAAAGTTATATTGTTAGTTTAGGTATATATAATATTTATATCTAAACCAAACAAGGCGTACACTCCCACACATATGTACTGTCGTAAATCAACTCGTCTAGACAGATTTGTGTGCCAAAATCCAGCTACAACTGCGTCCAAGTAGTTTAAAATTATTTTTTCGAGTTAAAAATCACATTTTCTTGAACAATTTGTACCCATGTAATAACTTATTGGTAATGTTTGTAAATATTAGATATATTATCGAGATCTTCCAGCTTCGAAATGATAGCCATTACTTTTTAAAAATGTTTCGGACATAATAATAGCCTACATCGCTCAGTGGTAATGTAGCATTTTAATTGTTTAAGAATTTTTGAAATTGTTGTGTAACTCGAAACAAATATACAAATCTTACCTCTTCATAATATTAGTATACATTTAAGTAATAAATGTAAAGAATTATAAGTAATGTATTTGTCTTAGACTGAAGTATTATTTTTACTTTTAGACACACATTCTGTGAGGTCTATTTAAACATCCCTTCATGTGCAAATTTACCTGAGAATAAATGACTAAACCAGGTCAAACTAAGCTATATTTTAGGAACTTAGCGACGGCTAATGGCCTCAGTAAATAGTTTTACCGTCTGCTTCGTTTAAGCATATTTTAATTAAATTATCCTGTAATGTTCTATATAATAACGTATAGGTATTACTAAAGACTCAATCGATCGATATGCCTGATTTCTATATTCAAAATATCAGGTATAATTTAACAAAACAAACTAATTATTTAATCCTCATGGGTAGGGTAGAATTATGGGTACACAAGTACATTGACTAGTTTAACTGTCCCTTGGAGAAGGAGAGGCGCTATTGATCCATCACCTTATCTTCTAATGTTCTATATAATAACGTATAGGTATTACTAGACTCAATCGATCGATATGCCTGATTTCTATATTAAAAATATCAGATATAATTTAAAAAAAACAAACTAATTATTTAATCCCAAGGGGTAGAATTATGGTACAAGTACATTGACAAGTTTAACTGTCTCTTGGAGATTGGCTATTGCTCCTTCATCACCAAATATCGATGATAAAGCTTACAGCACCCCTTACACAACATTAAATTAAAAAAAGGACAAAAACAGTATAAAAGTTAGACGGCGCTAAAAGTACAAAAACAGTACTGAGATGAACACTTATGTATTAAATTATTTTACGCAAAGCTACAATTGCAATTCGTTCATCAGTTTATTTTTGAAAGGGGATTTTAACGCGCTAATAATTTTACAGTTAACGGAGAGAATGGCTACGAAACGAAGATTTTGCTAGAGATGCGGCTTTGTAGTAAGTTCAAAGAAGTTGGTTGTTGAAAAGCAACTCAATGTCCAAAACAACTGTTGCATCTATTGTACTGTTGTATACGATTGCAGTGAACGGGTAGTAGTTTCAACATGCGGCTCTCATCTGGGGTCGTAGGTTCGATCCCCGACTGTGCACCAATGGGCTATCTAAGTGCGCATTTAACTCTCGCTACGGCGCGGTAATAATGCCTTAGACCCAAAAAGTTGACGATGTGTTTTAAGCACATAAGGTTGCCTATTAGAAATGATCAGAAACAGAAGTCTCAGGCTCGGACCTAATAGGTTGTTGCGCGGACTCTATGCAGGTGGTTGAGGGAAAAGAATTGTATCAAATAGCAAAACCAACCCTCAACCACCTCACCCACGTCCAATGTAAATATTCCTACTTACTTATTATGTATTGTGTTTCTTTTATTTGCAACGAAGTGTAAATAAATAAAAACCCAGATTAAAACAAGCAAAGCCACAGGTAATAAATACTCATCATATAAAAGCGAACGGATGCATGAAAATGATTTCATCTTATGTGAATGTAACCGACAACCGTTCATTATCTCTCAAAGATGTTCTTAATTAAGACATTATGCGAATGGTCTTTAACGTTATTAAATGCTTATTCGCCTAATCTGTTTGGAAAAAAATCGCTTGACAAGATCGCGCATTTGAAAGGAAACTTCAAGCGCCGAGTTAATTTTTTTCAAAGGAAAATATACTTAGTGTACAGCCGCTTGAGGCTTAGTACTACTGATGATAGTATGTTGAACAATAATTATTACAAGCAGAACACATAAAATTTTAAGTGCTTTTAAATTGTGGTATAAGTGGTAATTATTTACATTATACACAACTTCAACATATACTTTTTTATGTACTCGTAACTCAGAAGGAAAATAATATTGCGCAAATGGGGACGAAAAGTGAAACGAACAAAATTTAATTTACAGTCATTTAATTTCTGGGCGAGCAGTGTAGGCTCAATTTAGGGGAATTCTAGGTATCCTGTACGGTTTTTAAAAGGTACATTAATATTAAGTCTAGAACCTAACTAACAAACAAACTCCAAGCGTGGCTGTAACTGAAAAATCTTTAATACAAAAATTCCCGGAGAGCCAAAAATTGGTGGAGAGCTGGGGTTTACCATTACAAATAAAGTTTGAAAAATCCCCATCGATCCTATGTGTGCTATAAAAGTTATTCGGGGTTAAAGGTCAAAATTTGAGTTATTTTTTGAATTATTCTCGAAAACGGTAAGTTTTATCAAAAAAAGGTTTCAAAATTGACCGGACTATTAGGGGTATTTGATTCTAGGTGGAAAATTCTGCAGGAGTTGGCATCTGCTTAGTAACATGAGCGACCCTCAACCCTAAGGTCGTAGGTTAGAGTCTCGGTTGGGCCCCAATAGGCTTTTTTCTTGGTACATAATTAATACTGGTAAGAGAAAAAATCGCGGTAGAATCTGCATGCCCTAGACCAAAAAGTCTCATGTGTCAGTCTCGAAAAGATGATCACAGATGATTAAGGAAAAATAAATGATAACGGATACAGAAATCCGAGTCAAAGATCAACACCACCACGAGATGTAGCGCCAATTGTTTTTACTTTTTATTTTAATGGTGTAGTAACGATTTATTTAAGGAATAACAAGGAAAACGTTTTTAGCTTCCTATACGAGTTTATACGACTAATAAAACACCCAACTAATAAACGAATATAGTTAAGCATGGCAACACCAAATTCGGCTGTCTATAAGTTATGTCTTAATCATTTTAATCTTACTCATAGATATATTATAAAATACCGATAGGTCGACGCGTAGGCTTTGATTGACATATGATATGAAAATAACAATTTAAAAATAATTGGCAGTTAAATAAATCGAAACATAAATCATTAGCCAAAGATAAAACATTGGAAATCGTTCATACAGATTAAAAACAATGTAAATGTTGCAAAGACGAAAAAATCAATACATCAATAGCCACAGACAATAATCCACAGATTAAAGAGGGTGACTGTGAAATCTGAGCGCGCTAAGCTGAATCAATGTCCGGAACAAATCACTTGTTTCGAAGCTTTTTATTTCGTATTTCAGACAGTAATGTGTTATGAAATAAATTCGAATTAACTTCCGCAAATTCAAAATAAGAACCACCGCTTTATGCTCATAACGGTTTATAGCAATTAATATGGTAAACTAGAGTTATATGTGTAATTACTTTTACATAATTGTTTTACGTTTTAATGTTTGTAGAGATAACGTTTCTTTAAGTATCCTCACGTATGTATTCGGGTTATTCGAATATAGTAGGAACTTCAGAGTTGTTTATTATACAAGAACGAACGTATAAGTATCGCAATAAAGATATGAAATGTTGCCAGCATTAACTTTAGTGTGGCGAACTGTGCCATTGGGACCAAAATTCTTAAATTTATTTAAATTTTCTATTTGTAATTATTATTACTAGAACGATGTTGGCCTAGTGGCTTCAGTATGCGGCCTTCATCCCTGAGGTCGTAGGTTCGAACCCCCACTGTGCACCAATGGACTTTCTTTCTATGTGCGCATTTAGCATTCGAACGGTGAAGAAAAACATCGTGAGGAAACCGACATGTCTTATATCCAAAAAGTCGACGGCGTGTGTCAGGCACTGGAGGCTGATCACCTACTTGCCTATTAGATTGAAAAATGATCATAAACAGCTTCAGAAATCTGAGGCCAAGACCTAAAGGTTATAGCGCCACTGATTTATTTAATTTTTATTGTGAAAGGTTAAGAATATTGTAAATACTGTATATTTGTGTGTTGGACATAAATCAATTGTCATTAAATAAAATAAGGAGTTGACCGGGCGCGACTCTTAATCTTATCTCACCCCACTAGTTTAGTCCATTGCTCATAAAATAAATAATTATCCCATTAAATATCTTAATAATTTATCCCAACCCCGAACAAGTTGTTTTAATTTTTTTAGCTTTAGCTTGGTAAACGTTTTAACTTGGTAACACTAAGTAACCGTTTCTAAGTAAGATTTTTGTATCTTATCATAATACGTTACTATAGTTTGTAAAACAAAAGCTATGGTAAATAGAGAAACAAAATCGTTCACACTCATGACAGCAAAAGTTATAACATTGTTTAAGTTATCAAATAACAATAAATTTCGAGACGCCCATACTTGCGATGCAAAGATGGTATCGGTCTCTTCTGAGTTATACAGGCTGCACAATAATGGAAATAATAATAATATTACATCACAAAAACGCAAAACAGGAAACAAATATAATAAAAGAAGTTAAAGGATGTAAATGGACAGTCTTACTGCTAAAAGCAGTTTCTTCCAGACAACCCAACACACTGTATATTAGGTAATACACAACTGTTTTGTTAACACACTGCGAAAGAAATTTCATTTAAAAAAGATTAATTGTTGCTAGTCTAAAAGCGATTATAAATTATAATTTGGCCATTGTATTGAATTAAATGACCATACGACATAGTCCTTATGTAGTTTCATGAAATATACTGCAAATTTCACCACCTTCGAAGCCGAACATTTATATGGTTTCATGCTAAGGTAATATATAAGTTATAATTAGTTTTACGTCACGAAAATAAAAAAAATATCAAGGTGGAAAGCAATTTCAGTTTCATTTTAAATTGGAAAGCCTGTGCTAGCCACACTTTGCGATTGAAACAGCCTGTATAATTCAATCCTATGTAAATCACGTTTTGCAACAAAGACAGTAGCATTGTTCCTTTAGGAGATGTGGGCAGGTCATGCCAAAAACTGACCATATTGCAGTACAATAAGTATTATATATTTATTTATATTAAAGCTTATTTGTTCAGCTCGCTTAAGCTTAGCCTTTAGTTTCTATATAATTTTAAAGTAAGTATATTGCTGGATTACCGAAATTGTATCGGCTTTGTAGGCATCCGGGACCTCTTACTAAAACATCCATTTCCCGCTGCGCACAGGCAGTTCCAGCCGTAGATTAACCAGAGATGCCATTATTGATTTGTTATTATATTTTATTATTATTGGAACTCGTCCTTACATTTCTTAAAGACAAATGATCGCTTCTAGGCACCCAACGAGGGCAGAAGACAAAAAAAAGAAAGCTGCAGACTTAAAGTACCTGTTCTAAATTTAATTTATGGCCATTGATTAACAAATACTGTCATTTAAAAAACCAAATCAATCGTATCATTATAAAACGTTTAAAAACGCAACACCTTTATAACAGGTGAAGATAATGCTTAATTGGCCGATTTAGAGGGTCAAAAGTTGTAGATCGTACGATAATTAATTAATAAAAACTGCGGTTAAGCTTGAGGTTAAGCTGTCGATGTATTTACAGGTGCACGAGAACAAAAAAGGTCTAAGGATCGTATTACATGTTTAGTATAATATAAAAATGTTTAAAATAAAGAGAGAACTTTAAGAGACTCTCTCGTTGAACGATTATTGAAAAGCATTCGATAGCTACTATCTTTATATATATATAATTTTATTTAATTTAATTTTGTATGCGTTTGGGTTTGCGCTCTGGATGGAGTAGCAGTCGGTACTTTCATACTTTGTTTAATATCCTAATCGCTTGAAATATCATGCAGGACAACGTCTGTCGGGTCGGCTAGTTAAGTATATTATGTATTAAATTAATGTTTTTATCCGTAATAGAAGCTCTATTTAAATGTATGTACATATATTGTATACGAAAAACAAAGGAAATATTATAATTTTTTTATGTTTCCAATTATTTCACCTTAATTCTATAATTATATAAATTTGTTAAAAATATTTTAAAGGTTTCTTAGTGAAACCTTTCGACTTCTGACCCGAACATAACTAAAATTATGAAAATTAAACTCCGACATAAATCGTATTATTCTACGATAAAGTCATATAAAGATTGAAATAAAAGACAATAATCATGATAATCATTCACTATTAGTTAAAGAAGTTTCAACAGCTAGGTATTGAAAATTCTGAACTGGTGTAAAGTTGTTAATTTAAAAAAAATTACTTCGGTTAAAAATTTATAGATTAGTTGAAACAAACATTTCGCAAAGTGGAACTCACAAGAAATTATTTAAACATTGCAGCAAACTGTTGTCAGTTACGACTAAATTGAAATAACCATAATTTCAATGAAATTGTCTACAAGTCATCGTTTATTTTCGCCTACGACTTGGAGACAATGCATGTCCTATCAATATAGTATTTGAACAATTGTGTAATACAATTTTGAGACACTTAAATTATACAATAAACTTGAAAATTCAATACGTTTTTGACATATGGGTCTGGCTTACTTCAAGGCTGGCTATATAAACTATTTGTTATAAGAAAATATAATTGGTCATAGCAAACATAGAAGTAGATATCTGATACAAATTCTTAATACAAAACATAAGTAGTTCCGGATATTAACGCGTACAAATAAATTCGTCAGTTTAATAATATAGTTTTACATGAAAAATAGAAAAATAAAAACGTCTAAAATTAATGTATTGCTAGCAGCATTCTCATTCTGGAGGCTAATATTTATTAGCTAGGAAAGTCCCAGCTATGGGCTTTCTTTGTACTCTTTGTCTGCAATTTTATAATTTACGTTTTATACTCTTAAGAATAACCTGGTATGAAATATATTTTCACTTTAAAATACATGTTTACGTCAAAAAAATTTACGTAATTTAAGAACTTATTTTTGGTGACCTGTAAACACCGACAAGCTTATTAATTTTGCAACCGGATGATAGCCCTGTAACAACACCTACGTCCTACAATCTTAGGTTACATACAGTACGATGACGTCACATCCTGGAACGCGATAAGAAAGTTATTCTGCGACTGAAGTAAAACTTCGAGCACTGGGGTCTTCGGGAAGTCAGTGGTTAGAGTGGTCGAGGATCTTCCCTGTAAGTCGAAGGAAGAGCAACCTTCCTTCACATTCCAGGTTGCACTCCGGGGAATGATCCCTGGAACTACACAGTCTGATTTCTTCATCCCTTTTGAAACGCTCATCTAGAAGCTTCGATCTCCCCTTCGTTGTCGACATCCCCAGATGCCCCACTGCACGATTTGGTTCGTTGTTCCTTATAAACAGCAAAGGAGTGACACTCCTTGCCCCTATCCATCTTCTCTATACAGTATATGGGTTCTTTCTAGCGGCGGATGAATAGACATATCCTGGATAGACATGCCCTTTATAAGACCACATCTCACTTAACATCTGGTGGGATTGGGGATGTATAAAAAGAACGTACACGTATTTATGTTATTAAATGAATGATGATTATATTAACTACGATGCTCTGTTACAAATTACGTGCGTTATTATATAGAAATTCCAACGTTTCTAGTTTATATGTATTTTAAGCTCTATGAAGCTTTTAATATCTACGTAATACAGTAGCAATAAAACCGATTGCAAATGTTAATATGCAATTTCATCCACTTACATCGATGCCTGAGTACTGTGTTTACGTTTGCATACAGTTTGTTTAGGTCAATATAACGGAGAGTTACGATTCAATTAGTAGTAATAAACTGATTTTGAACGATGATATAATTGCTTTTAATGGACATAGTGTTTTCTATCAAAACTCTTTGTTTTCAAAACGTTTTCTTCATCAAATATGTGGGTATGTTAATGTGTTGAGCATTGTTATTTTTTATTGTTTATTGGTCTTTGATTTTCTTATTTGGTGATTACGTCAACACTCAACAGTAATTATTTACTTTTTTACACACAGTACCCACCACATTGTCTATGCTTGAAAAAGAAATGCATTTTCGAGGATTCCTACAAAAAATACGTTTATCTACTATAATTTTTCAGAGCTTTGCTTACTTTTTCTGACAAGAGGGGGGACAAAATTAATAAATAAATATGACTATTTATACATTTATCAACATTTTATTGCACTTATAGACCACAAGCCCATGAACAAAAAATACCTGTGAAATGACCCAACGTGAATTACGCTTAGAAGTTAGAAGGCTGTTACTATATCTGAAAATAGCTCTGAGCACTATGCCGTCATTTCTGAGCGGTACATGTGAGTAAGTGAGTGAATGGACTTTCTCAGGTACAATGGGGGAATTTCGACTAATTATTAATGTACGGCTTTGTTATAAGTGTATAGATGATTAAAAATAAATGTCGAAAAACGTAGTGCCGTACAAAAGTGATGGTGCCGGAAGTCGGTGCAAATTTTTAATTCGACGACAGTTGCAGAAGGAATATAGGTCATTTATTACTGTACGGCATTTGTGTGATTCCTTTTGGACACATATACAGATACTTTACCCGTAAACGCCGTACATATTCCCAGCGGAGCGGTCGAAAGCCAAGGGTCGCAACATATGTCTGATTAGCATATAGGTGATGATGATATGAATCAACATAAAATTAAATGATCTTGAGAGTACTTCACAAATAGATAACATTTTCCAGCATGCCGTACATTTTTTGTGGAACACATAGGTGTATGGGGTAAATTACTTTTCTCAGAAAAGAGTCATTTTCCGGTGACTTTTATCTGTACGGCAATAACACAGGTTATTTATACTTTAGACAATCTTCAATAAAAGATAAATGCCGTACACTTTCGATAGTCCGCTACCACCGCCTACCAATACAGGGCGTCCCAAAGTTATGGGAAATGAAGGGAAAGTACCTTAAATATCGTAGATAGGGTATTTTACTAAAAGAAGACTTTATGTTATTTTTAAAAGTTATTAATTCTGCATTCAAAGATTTTTTAAAAATTACTTGCCTCGTCTGGGAATCGAACTGACTTAAATGTAAAAAAAAACACCCCTACTTTTATGATGCCAATCGAAAGAATGGCCAAAAACTAATAACTCTTCTTAAGTAACATAGTATTTTAAAAGAAGGGAACAGCGTGAATATATCTTTTTAATCAAATTAAAAACATTATCTATCGTATTCGGCCTAAAAAAATCCCCTACGAGTCTGTTACTTTAGAAAAGTTATTAGGTTTTGGCCATTCTTTCGATTGGCATCATAAAAGTAGGGGTGTTTTTTTTTAATTTAAGCCGGTTCGATTTCCAGACGAGGCAAGTAGTTTTTAAAAAATCTTTGAATGCAGAATTACTAACTTTTATAAATAACATAAAGTCTTCTTTTAGTAAAATACCCTATCTGCGATATTTAAGGTACTTTCCCTTCATGTCTCATAACTTTGGGACGCCCTGTATTATATATATTTTTGTTAAAAATATTTTTCCTTTACCTCTCTCTCCTGTTACTTTAAGGCTGTAAATATACTTTACAGCCTTATGGTAGTATACTCAGATATGTACAGTTATTAATGACCTTAAGGGACACCTCAAACGTCGTCGAAGTTTTTATCAGCTGTAAAGAATAATCTGGAGTAAAATGTACGGCATCTGGTTTTTTTTGTTTATTTATATTTGTTACATATAAAATAACAATAATCTTTAAAAATATTACTCCCCATATTACTCTAGGAGCATTTGAAAAGTCATCTAAATTTCGGAAATTTCATATATTTTTTATCATAATATTTTTATTTGTTACCATTTATAATGAACGGCTATAATGTACAACGGTAATATTTAGTAACATTATGTAAAAAAACAAGTTGCCGTACATTATTCTCTGATCTTACAGCAGTAAGAACTTGGTAAATCCTGAAATTTCGATAAATATTTAATTACACAAATATTAACTATAATATTTGGACGGCATAATTATAAAATATTATTGTCCGTGTTAAATAATATTTTGAACATGTTGCCGTACATTTTACAATGACCTTAGGGTATATGGGTGTAGGGGTAGGATTCCGACCCTTGGCTTTCGACCGCTCCCCTGGAAATATGTACGGCGTTTACGGGTAAAGTATCTGTATATGTGTCCAAAAGGAATAACACAAATGCCGTACAGTAATAAATGACCTATATTGCTTCTGCAACTGTCGTCGAATTAAAAATTTGCACCGCCTTCCGGCACCATCACTTTTGTACGGCACTAGGTTTTTCGACATTTATTTTTAATCATCTATACACTTATAACAAAGCCGTACATTAATAATTAGTCGAAATTCCCCCATTGTACATGAGAAAGTCCATTCACTCACGTACTCACATGTACCGCTCAGAAATGACGGCATAGTGCTCAGAGCTATTTTCAGATATAGTAACAGCCTTCTGAGCGTAATTCAGGTTGGGTCATTTCACAGGTATTTTTTGTTCATGGGCTTGTGGTCTATTATAATATAATCAGAAAACAAATTCTAATTCAAATTTTAAAAAATTGCGTTATCGTAACTGAGTTTGCGAATTTAATGAAAGTGCATCCAGGGCCTAAAATGAGTGTAATATTTAACAAGTTCCAATGTATGTTTACGAGTACTAAAACTGTGGAGGCGTATGAAATTGCGATTTTCTAAATGTAGGTCAATGTCGCTTTGTGCAACGATGTCATGAAATTATAATAAGCTAGAAATTGCATTCTATTATTTGTTGTTTCTATTATGCTTAGCGAGGTATTCATTCCTCTCGGGATGGTTATATAAAATGTTAAATACGCCGACAAAAAGGACGAACCGTCGTTTTAGTACTGTGTTCGAATATTAAATTTAGGGTCTGTTTCACAATGTATGGATAAAGTACCAAATAGCTATGTAACACATAAATTATTTGGAAGGTAAATTGTGCTATTTGACATTCATCGGACTCATAACTTATGATGGACTTTATGTGACGAATAGCTCTATCTAACAGTCGTGAAACGCAACAATAGTGTTTATCCTACCAATAAGTAATAAATAGCTAATTTGGAACTTATGTAGAACTTATCCGTACATTGTGAAACAGACCCTTAGTCTGGCCATTTTGTTGGATAACGAGTATTTTTTTAAATTTAAATATGGAACGCACAATTTTCTACTTCTTAAACACGATTTAAATATTATGTATTCTACAATTTGAAATTAGAATTACGTGATATGAATATTTAAACCAGAACACGACCTGTTTGGCTACTTTACAAAACTGATACCAATTTCCAATAATAGACTAGAACTGGGTATATAGTGTCAATTCCAATAATTACATCATTATCTAACGAAACATCTGTAGATGTGGCTCTTTCAATACCCTTATCACAAATTTTGAATTACGTGGTACAAAGACTCGATATCATCGGAATTACTTATATACACGCAAATCTAGCCTCAACTAACGGCATTTAACAATGAGATGTCAAAGTAATCCCATAAACTAACAATATAGAATCCTACTTAACATCTAAATGCACAGTAGCTGAATATCGTGAATAAACGCGCGGTCAGTTAAAACGACCAAAACATTACTTTATGGTTAGAGCTCGTATCTATGGTGCTATCAACATGTATAGGGTAACCATGTTCTTGGAATGAAATGATTAGATCAGGCCCTTTGATGTTTGAAATCCATTTCATGAGTATGGCCACAGAGTATCAAACGACTTTGCAAATCATAAACTCAAGTGAAAATCAACCAAGTTTTAATTGTATTAATTCGGCCGATAGCACGGAATACTAAGAACACTTTATAAAAGAGCCAAAAGATTTACATAAGTTTTTATATTTCTAACCGAGTTAGAAATTTAACATTGTGTCAACATTGTGGTAGACAGTCTTAATTAAATATATAACATATTGATCAGAAGAACTAAGCGAATATTATATTATTTAAAAATAACTTTAATATTGTGTGTAAATTTGTGTAACACGAGTAAAATTAAATTTGGCTTAAATAGTTATTAACTTATTAATTAAAACAAATATTTATGTGGAGGTGGTTTGAATTGATTATTTTTTTCAGTCGACTACAATAATAATATACTTAAAAGCAAAAACATTTTGACTACTTTCTTTATTGCCGGCCTTTTAAAAATTGATACGCTCTTGAAGGACCCTAAGTGGAATTGGTTCGGAAGTACTCCAGTGGTCAACTGGAACTTCACATAGTGGTGATGCACGGCTAAAACTGCCTTAAGAAACGCTCAGTTGTGGAACGACGGACGTCAAGGTGATACGGATGGTATTTTGAATTCTGCCTTGACGTCTGATGATTAAACTTAGCTACAGGTATTAATCTCTTTCCATGTGTATATTTCCACAGAAACAGGAAAAGTATTTACACCCCGCCGTATAATATAGTCACACTAGTCTTCAAAGTATCGGCACGTATCTCTTCCTGGGTCAAACGGCCAGGTAGGCGGGTCGATCGCTGATGGATATGCGCATACACATATTTTCTTACATTTTCATACTGTTGGTTTATGTTTGGTATAGCTTAAACCTCCATAATTTTTTAAATTGTAAGATTTAAGTAATTCGCTGTGGATTTACGGCATTAAATATTTATAAGGGTTTCCATTGTTGGTCTAGTGGCTTCAGCATGCGTCTCTTATCCCTGGGGTTGTAGGTTTGATCCCAATGGACTTTCTGTCTATGTGCGCATTTAACACTCGCCCGTACGGTGAACAACATCGTGAGAAGACCAGCATATATACACCTAAAAAGTCGACGCTGTGTTTTAGGCACAGAGGGTTGATCACCTACTTGCCTATTAGAAAAGATCACGGTCCAGACTTAACAGTTAGTAGCGCCATTGGTATATACATTCTTAGAACTATAAATTATATAGACGAGATCCATGGCACTATATACTTTTTAATTTTATTACAATAATATGTAGGTACAAGTATCACTCGAGGTGGTTTTAGTGGGTATTGCTCATCCAGTCTCTGAATAGCAGAGATTTTGGCGTGGGTCGAGTACCACATACCCCTGCAAATTTTGAGGGCAGGGGATGCGCAAATGCATTTTCACCTCTATTATAAAAAAACAACAAGTTTATGGCAATAAAAGTTATGATTTTTTTATTCTCATACAAATTAATTTGACCAATAAAATAAAAGTTGCAATGTTTGTTGGTAATTTTTGATAAATTTAAATTTATAAATTGTTTATTTTAGAGAATGAGTGTCAGTGTTTCGAGAATTAATCTATTTATTAATCATATGGTATTAATACCAATTACATTTCTGTTAAACCGCTAAATATTTTAAAGATCATTTATATGTTGTACACGTTTAACTCCCACGACCCTTGCTTAACACCTTTGTAAATTTAAGTCTAAAAACCTTTACTAAGAAAGATAAAAATGCTAAAGGCACACATAATGCTCGCTACATTTTGCACAAACAAAATATTCGAAATTAATTTTAATTATAAAGTGCGGATGCCTTCGTGACGTAGGACAGTGTGCGGTCGTGTTCATAATAAATTTATCACTTTCTTTACTCAACCCACTCAGTTAAATTAGGTGGCAATTGTGTAATGTATATCTTATCAGAACGGAAAGGTCAGCGCAAATCATTGTGTCAGACTTCCTAACAATGCTGTTACAATCTTAAATGAATTATAGGCTGGATTGTGATTTTAAAATGTACGCGTACTTCTCAAAGCGTAAGGTTCTGGGTTTAATCACGGGGATATAAAGATCTTGTGAAACGGCGAAAGAACTAAATGAAAGTCTACTCCCGAGGAACTTAAGAAAATTCTTACTAAGGAATATCTCCTCCTACCATTGGACTACGCCGATTCTTGCTCTTCCGATCTAAACGAGGAATTGCTTAATAAACTGGATCGTTTCCAAAATTTCTGTATCCGTTTTATATTCGGTCTAGGAAGTACGACCATGTCTCTGCGCTCCATAAGCGGCTAGGTTGGTTCGTCAGCGACGTAATGCTCACGTTCTACATCTATATTCCATCCTGTTCAACCCTAAAATCCTTCCTGTCTCAAAAACGATTTCAAGTTTTTGGGTGCCCACAGCTATAGCTTACGCTCTTCCGAAAACTATATACTTGAAATCCCATCTCATAACTCTTCCTTTCTTGGTGAATCCTTTAAAGTCTCTGCAGTGAGGCTTTGGAATTCCCTTCCTGTCCCTATTCGCTTAGTTCCTTCTCTATCTTCCTTTAAAGTTCTATTGTACAAACATTACCTGTCCACGTCGTATCCTTATCGTAACATTCGTACTAACTAACGTGAGACTGATCTAGAATTGTTGTGATTCATGTGTCCTTTTTTGTTTAGTTTTATTTTTTTATGTTCCTGTATTAGTTTTGTGTAAATAACTATATGTATTATGTATTTTGCACTTTGTGCTTACCTTATCTAATTTAATTTTCTTTTTCCTTTTTTCAACAGTAGTTGCCTGGAAGAGATCGAAAGCTCGAAAGCGATAAGGCCGCCAGTTGCCCTCTCTTTCATTTAATTTTGTCAATTTTGTTATGTTTTTGCTACGAAGTATTAATAAGTAAATAAAATAAATACTACTAATTTAAAAAAGGTCTAGAAATAAACATTGAAAAGGCATTTGAACTATTATGTCTTCATTAAGATTCATCCAAAAAAGTAAATATTTAGCGTTAATAAGATCAAACGACCATCAGAGGGGAGGATGCGTTATTAGTAGGTAAATATTTCGTTAAAACTCCCAACAAAGAGATAAGGCACAGACGACACAACGGGGAGGCATTTAATGCGATTAAACGTTTGATTAACCATAAGATAACGGTCTCCCAAAAACACCAGGCCTAATTTGAAAGCGGTCCCCAATCAGTAAAAAGTCCATAAACATAATAAGATTATTTCCGATCAACTTAGCACGATTGTGTTCCGAGTTTTTAGTATCGATTCGATAAATTGCAATATTGCTCGCTATAAAAGTACCGTAATATTTAAGTATCACAATGAACGTTCGATGTTTGAAATTGCAGCTGCTTAGATGTTTCATTTTTGAATTTTAACAGTTTTCATAAACATTTATGACGGAACTGTCAGTATACTCTTTAACCGTTTTGACGGACAACCCTTGATTTTATTATTTATGGATAATTTGCATCTAAACCACGAACCTAAATAGAGTGAAATACGAGGGGCTCTGGCCGGTGACAATGACCGCTCCGTCACAATGAAATTGAATGAGCCGTAAAATATTCATAATGGATTTATAAAAATCATGCAATATTTTGTATTACAGAGACTACAGTCTACAGACTGCGTAACAATTTTAGGTTTCAGAATAAAATTACGTATAAAAAATAGATTTATATACTTGAGTAGTTTTTGTGGTTGGTTGGCCATGGTTAACTATTTTTCTATACAATTAACTCCAATTATACATTAATATATACTTATATAATGTAACATTCTTTAATTTTTCTGCCATTTACTTTTGTATATTGTCAGATTTTATCGATGTTTATCTATGTATTTTTTTAAATAATTTCAAGTATTGACTAAAGGTCTAGATACCAGGTCATTAACTCCAAAAAAAAAATTGAAGTAGTTTGCCAGCATTGTTCTACACTATATATGAATTATAAATATTCTACTTTTGGTTCCATATTAACATATATGTAGAAAGATCTTTATTGTTTGACAGATGCTGTAAATGAAAAAATAAATAAATGTCTATAACATTTATACTCTATGTCAAACCCCTCAATAAAACTTGAATAGGGAGAAATTATTAAAATAACACGTCACTGGAATATGAAACCAGGATCAGTGTGCATTGATCATCTAATTACACACATACACATATGAAATCTGTTTGTTTTTTTATTCACTGAATGGAATAACAGTACATCAAGGTACAAGGTATAATACTGTGTTACTTGGTCTATTTAGAAGAAGTAATTATAAATCTAAATTTGTATTAATAACGATACTATACCTTTTTCCATAGCAAATTAATCTATACTATAATATTATAAAGAGGAAAGATTTGATTTTTTGTTTGTTTGAAATAAATAGGCTCCGAAACTACTGGACTGATTTCAAAAATTCTTTCACCGTTGGCAAGCTTTTTTTTTTTTTTTTTTTATACGAGGTGAAAATGCGCTTACGCAGACCCGCATCAAGCATGTCGAGCTTGACGCGGGGACTGTGGGGCTGGGTCTACACTCAAAACCCTCTGCTATTCAGAGGGGTAGCGAGACCCCACCCACTAAAAACACCTCAGCCCTTCACATGCCCTTAATATGGGCCCTCGGGGTTCGCTAGGCATTCTACCCAAGGGACCCGGGCTTATATCCGACATATAGAGCTCATTCAAGACCTGCGGTTCCGGGCCACTCGAGGTCGAGCCCCCAGCCTTGAACTACCGGTCAGTCTACGGTCATCCCCAGACCTCTCCCTCAATCGCTCAGCTGCCTCCTTCTGCAGCATTACATGCTCACAGAAGGTGACTATTGCACTCCAGGCCTCCTCACTTCCTAGCATAGCTAAAATAATACCCGGTAAAGAGAGGTCCGACCCTATGACCGATACCAGGTCATGACGCTCCCTTGTCCAGGTGACACACTCAGCCACAGTATGCTCCGCCGTGTCATTTGGAGCGCCGCAATGGTGGCACAACGGATGCATCTCCCTTCTAGGCACCTTATGAAGATACCGCCCAAAGCATCCATGGCCAGACAGTACCTGCGAAAGCCGAAACGTCACAGCACCCCAACGCCTATTCACCCAGTCTTTTAAGACTGGGCGAATTGCCCCTATTGTCAATACACCAGCGCGGGGCGCTGCTAGATCGTCAAACCACCTTTCGAAAAGAATTTCTCTGGCATGACGCCTCATATGCCCCGCAATTTCCCCCCACGTGACGTTCCCGTTAACTATTACCTCGGCCTTCGCACGGTATACGGCAGCGATAAGTTCTACCTCCCGCTCCCAAGGAGGAGTACCAGCTAACACACAGGCTGCCTCGAACGATACGGTACGGTAGCAGCGAGCTGCCCGAACCGCAATCACTCGTTGAGGCCTCCGTATAAGCATACGGTTCGTCCGCCTGATCAGCGCGTCGTCCCAAATGGGGGCCCCGTACAGGGCCATACTGCGAATGATTCCGCAGTACAGCCGGCGCACGCTCTGGCATGGGCCTCCAAGATTAGGCAAAAGCTTGACCGTTGGCAAGCTACACTATTCCCGAGTGACATAGGCTATGTTTCATTTCCAAAAATTAGGGATGCTTACTAAAACTTGAATAATCTAACCCAAGGTGTAAAGAAATAATCAAAAAACTTCCTTCAATCGCATGCGCTGCGAAAACTAGTAATGTTAGAGCAAAATGATGTACAACAATTTTTCAGGACACATCACTCTATGAAAAACGTTTCACATAAGCTACAATTTAATGGCATAACCACCAAAAAAGCATGGTGGATTGGTGTTCTCCTGCCTTTTCTCTTGAATAGTTTACTACTATGTAATATAACAAAAATCTTAGCCACAGCAACGCTTGGCCGTGTCTACTAGTAACAATATATTTTAGTTTAATGTTTAAAATTATTTACTGACCTATTTATTATACTGGTATAACCTTCAGCCTATAAATCTAAAACTATCGCAATTTCACTGATCCACTCTCGATGTAACGTAGTGCCAGTAACAAATTAATAGTTATAGCAAAATTTAATAATAACGTAGATTGGCTTACTAAAGATAGAAGTGTGATGTAGGCACCGCAAGCGTGCCGCAAGTAACACGTGCTTAAATATAGATACGTATTCAAACAAGAGCGAGTCATATAAACTGATTTAGTACAAAATTCACAAAGCTCTTAAACTTATCTATTCAAGATTTTCTCGTCTGAAAAAGACAACGTGTGATTGACAGATATGATTGATAGTTCATTCGTGTCTATGTTTAAGTACTGAGCAAACAATGCCAGACAAAAAACGTATTCTTATAAGGACTACATGAGGAAGGCGGAAAATATGTAATACAAGTTGCGTCAGTACATAAATACTAAGAGGTAAGACTTCTATCAAAAATGTATGAAAAGATTTATTTTCAACACACATATAAAGTATTTACAATATTCTCAGCCTACATAGTAATTATAAGAATAAATAAAAGGAAAATTAAAACTAATTTAAACAGTTTTGTCCCTGTGGCAATGTACCTTTACTGCTGTCAGCATTTACTCGCTGTTTTGCGATTATGAGGCGAGGAAAGCACCAGCTCTGGTGTCACCGGTACATCTTTAATTGGCGCCTGTGCACTTGAACCCCACGGCCCAAGAGTTCCACCCCAAAGGGAATAAAATCAAAGTTGGTGGTAAGTCTTATATTTGAGCCATTCAAGCGTTTCTGACTCAAAACTACAAGTATGTTTGTATGTTGGATAACGAAATATATCTAACACAATACGTACTGGACGGATAAATTGTGTTTGATTCTTTGTCGTACTTGTACTAATCATACTTTTTTTCGTAACAATTGCCAGTGTAAAGGGTGTTTTAAGCTGTTTTAATTCAAAGTGAATACATAAGGTGAATATTATTTAATGACGTGTACGAACCAGCCCTACGATTCTGTAACTCACTTTTCGAACTCACTCAGCGGTTTTCGCATTCTGAAAAGGTGGGAGCATGTAGTTTATTGTTTATTAGAATGCCAAATCATAAAATGACTGCTTCACGACTGATTTCAGAGCGACCACCGATGCGAAAACCGCTGTGTGAGTTCGAAAAGTGAGTTACAGAATCGCAGGGCTGTACTCAAGATAAAACATATGATGTTCTTTTTATGATTGTAAAGGAAACACTAAATTTGAAAGGGTTGAACAATATGACAAGCTAACAACGCAGAAGGAGAGGAAAACGATAATAAATAATAAGTTTCCAATAAGGTGTGAATAGTACGAGTGTAAAGGAAATGGTAATCAAGATTGAATTTAAATAAAGGATGCAATCTGTTTACAAGACGATTTCATGAATTGCATTAATGTATAGCCTTCAAATGCTAAAAAATAAAGCCTCGTATACGGGCATTAATCTTAATATATATACATTAC
This sequence comes from Pieris napi, assembly GCF_905475465.1. Lineage (NCBI taxonomy): Eukaryota > Metazoa > Arthropoda > Insecta > Lepidoptera > Pieridae > Pieris > Pieris napi. The sequence goes on from NC_062255.1 coordinate 6,054,033, forward strand.
GTGTCACGTTGTTTGTCCGCTATGGACTCCTAAACTACTTAACCGATTTCAATCGAATTTGCACACCGTTTGCAGTTTGATCTAACTTAAAAGAGATAGCTTATATATATATATAATACTACTCTACGTATGTATGTCACTAAATTCCTCTTAAACGGCTGGAACTATTTTATTGATTTTTTTGATGCGTTTAGTGGAGTCCTGAATAGTTTAGATTCACAAATCAGCCCGGCAGATGGCGCTGCAGTCGGTACTTTCATACTTAGTTTAATGTCCTAATCACTTAAAATATCATCTAGGACAACGTCTGTGGGGTCCACTAGTCTTAATATATAAAAATGAAACCCGTTTTCCGTTGTCACGACATAACATGAAAACGGCTTGACCGATTTGTCTGATTCTTTTTTTATAATATTCCTTGAAGTACGAGGATGGTTCTTACGGAGAGAAAAATTAAAAAAAATGAGTGAAAAAGTCTAAAAACAACACTTTTCTATATTCCCATACAAAATATTCGTAATAATATTTAAAGGCGATTTGAACTTTAATACCTACCATATCATAAAGTTCAAGTGGTGGAGGGGTTCCGGGGAGGTAAATTTTTATTTTTTGACATAATGTATTTGTTGTATTATCAACTTTCTTTTTTTTATCTTTCTAGCTAGACCGGTGTCCCGAATAGCAGAATAAGTATTTAAAAAAAATAAAGAATCGACTGTTAGGCGGTACGATGTTCGTCAGGCCAGCTAATGTATTATAAAAACACATACCTTTCAATATAAACTTTATACCATGTGTGAAATACTTTTGAAAACATTAACCCGTCATCATATGGCGAACATACTTTAAATTAAATTGGTAAAAACAACATAAAAGTAATAAAATTCCAGACTCGGCAGATAACATAAACATCATAAAGCACACATTAGTGAAATTAACGCTTCAGATCACAGATGAAGTAACAAAAACATCACTAACAGTGTAAAATATAAAACGGAGTCAGTACAAGTAATGAAACCATCGAGCTATTTAAAATTAACGATTAACTAACAATGCGTTCATTGACAGGGCTTAACAAGAACCCCCCATAAAACTAACTCGTAAATCCTACCCTAAACTATAACTAAACCAATAAATAAACTCACCATTGCGGAGAAAAAATCAATGGCTTTATCGAATGCAGCGCGTGCACAGTATTTACGAGTTCGAATTTCGAATGCAGTATTTATTAGTTCGATTTTCAAATAATGGTGTATGATTCTTACTTATTCGAGTATGGAATTGCTCTGACAGATGCTAACAATAATATCCATAGTAGGGCCAATGTTATGTTAGGGTCATTTTTGCCTATTCATCCCGTTTTTGCAATGTTTAATAACGATTATTGATTACGTTACTATTGACTGCTTTGTTGGTTTAGTTGGCGTGTCTATAGACAAAGTTTTCAAATAAAATCGAAGTAAAATCAATGAATAAATAAAAATCAACACATATGTATAGAATGTACTATTTTTTATACGTAATGAAAGAAAAAGTGTATCATTGAGAAAACAATCTGCCGAGTGTGAAAAATGTTAATTAATGTGTTTATCTCGTGCATGAATGCACGTGCGATGTTTGTTCATTGTTATCGTATTGGTAAATTAGTCATAGATATTACTTGTTGAGAAAGTCACTATGCTGTGTTCTAATTAATTTAAATTTATTTAGAATATAAACGTTCATAGATATATTAATTAATTAAATTATTATATAAAGAGCAGTGGCTTCAGCGTGCGAAACTCATCCCTGAGGTCGTAGGTTCGATCCCAGGCTGTTCACCAATGGACTTTCTTTCTATATGCGCATTTAACATTGGCTCGAACGGTGAATAAAACATCGTGAGGAAACCGGCGTGCCTTACACCAAAAAAGTCGACAGTGTGTGTATGGTACAGGAGGCTGATCACCTAATTGCCTATTAGATTGACAAATCATCATGAAAGAGATAGCGAAATCTGAGGCCCAGACCCATGACAGTTGTACCCCACCGATATGTAAATTTGGAACGCGTTTATGCAACCGAAAGTTCTCATTAAATCTATGGGTTTTATGAATTTTAATAATGGCATTTTTTTTTAAACGAGTATACCTAGGTTGACGTACAGACCCGAGCTGTAACGCAAGTTCGGCTCTGTAGGTAATCGAGAGCAAACAGTGTCTATGGCGAGAGAACGTTGAGGTATTTGCTACCACGGCTAATCAATGGACTATCCGGTCTGTTATTAGATAGCCTAACTTTAAGTAACATAAAGGTAAGTTGAAGAACTATTTAATATGCATTTGTCGCACTCCTAAACAAGACTGCTATTGTTACATTAATACTAACCCCAGTAGTTTGTAAATGTAAAATAAAAACATAAAAAAATTAAATCCGTTTTTTTCGTAAAAAAAAGGTTGTATTTGATGATAGATTTCTTCTAAAATATAAGTTTGATTTCAATAATTGAAACATCTATACATTTGTAATTGTTAGCTTATATATGTGATTCATAGAGTAAATTTATTTAACGGTACTGAAGTAGCTTAACCAATTGATGGTATACAACCGTTTAGCGTTAGTTAAGGTGAACAATGAATGTATAATATATGATAGGTAGACTTTGGTTCATTTATCTGATAAAAGATACACTTGAAATGCAATATATATAGAAGAACATCAGTATCAAACGCTTTAAGAAGAAAATAGTTCTAATAGCGTGTGGTCATGGTCACTTTCTCCAATTTATTAGATAGCATTATCTTGCAAGAATACCATAATTATGCAAATATCTTAATGCATAAAAAGATAAGTATTTGAACGTCTTAATAATGAAGTTAATTACCCATATCGTGTAAACGATAGTCATTCTTTCCGTTTACTATATAAAACTTGTTATAACCTATTACTCATCAACAAGATGAATTATTATTATAATGACATGTATATTTCATACACTGAATGACATTTCAAAAATATATAAAAATGTTATTTTTATCATCGTACAGAGGTAATAACACTTATTTATTAACAAAAAAAACAGTCTGAATTGTACTCAATTGTCTCTTTTCATCATAACGTAAACATGATTTGACAGAAAGAGAGTATTTAAGTTAAAGGACTGTAATTAAATTGATTTTTTATCAATAAGGCTACGTAACGCTTACTGATTTCGGGAATTTGGAAAAGCCGTTCTCAGAGTGAGCTATTAAATTAAATGCTAACTATAATTAGCGACTGCTTTAAGGAAACATAGTAAAAGATCATATTTAACTTCCGATTAGCATTACTATTATTAGTGTTTACAAATAACTTAATTCATATTGAACAAAGGCTTGTTGAGTGTCGATTTATTTATTTCATTAAACGGTATTATAAACTTCAATTAATATTTACATTAACAACGAATTGATAAGCAAATTGAATAAATATTTATGATAAAGTTTTGGAGAGTACTTTGTTTATGAATAATTGATAGAATTCTAATACTGATAAGTTTTCTTTATAGTATAATGAAAACTTTGACTGTTTTCCAGACTGAAAATTAATTGATAACTAGCTGTTGTGGTGGCAGAATGGCCAGCGCTGTGGAACAGTCTGCTGTTACATAATGCTGAGCCAGGGCAATAACAACCACAACACACACTTATTACACACTTAAAACATACCTTGTTCTTTTGAAGAAAAAATAATGTTATTTTTCACTATTTTTATGTGATGGTTATTATATGATGTATGTATGTGATTCGTTAGCAATACATGTTATGTCTATGATAAATAGCTGTATATAATAATTCGTTAATAAAATAAATAAATTAGTGGCGCTATAACCTTCAAGTCTTGGACTCAGATTTCTGAATCTGTTTCATGATCATTTTTTTAATCTAATAGGCAAGTAGGTGATCAGCCTCCTGTGCCTGACACACGCCGTCGACTTTTTGGTCTAAGGCAAGCCGGTTTCCTCACGATGTTTTCATTCACCGTTCGAGCAAATGTTAAATGCGCACATAGAAAGAAAGTCCATTGCTGCACAGCCGGGGATCGAACCTACGACCTCGGGTATGAGAGTCGCACGCTGAAGCCACTAGGCCAACACTGCTCTTATAATACTTCTACTATAATAATTCGTTAGTCACTAATAAAAGTATTTAATATATTTCTATGAAAACTGTTTATTCTCAGATAAATGCAGTTGTAACCATATTAGTGAGAAACAAGCTCTCCCGAGAAATCCCTTGACATCTGGCCTCAGCAAATTTGACCTGATTTGTTGCGAAACATGTATTTTCCGGAACAATACAGATAACTAACTCTGAAATACGTGCCAGTTCAGTTAAGAGAAAGTGTAAACCGCATAGCTTTCCTCTTAATAGCAAAATTATAACATGAAAGTACCTCACGTGGTAGTTAATTTCTCAAGGTGATCAGCTCATAAGATTTCAGCTAAGACAAGAAAGTTTTCGCGGTCGTAATGGAGTATCTCATTTGCGTAAATCGAACTTGATCAGAGCTTACTCTGTAAAAACGCTTAGAATTTCTAATAGTGATTTTAAGCGATTTCAATTATTATAAAGAGCTTTTGAAGCGATTAGTATTTAGTATTGTCTTATTGGAGTTAAGTTATACAAAAACGAAATTTTACGGAGGAAGCTTTATATATTTAAACATCAGTGAGATCGTGATCAGATCTTCTTGTCAGTATTTTGAGTTTCGCTGATGGATTCTGACTCCTTCCATGTGGAGCTATGGGTATCAATTAAATCAAGGTTGGTTTTAATAATCGAACAGTCATCCAATTAAAATATTCAAACGGCAGTCATAACAAAAACGATAATGATATTGTTAAATTAAAACTTCATGTTTGTAGGTGCAGTGAACGACCTCGGGATGAAGTTGCTCTACTTATGTCTATGGTATAAGGTTCATAATCACATTACTTTTAAAAGCGCTTGGTAAATATGCCTGTGGGCGAGGACACTAGGTGATTCACGAGCCCACTCGGACCTCAGAATAAAGATTTATATAGATTGTTATCAAGATATGTTATATCAAAATTGCTTTCAAGGAGATGTCTGTATTGCAATTGGTAGAGGAATTAAAAAACGATTGACGTTGTCACAATTGCTGTGTGATAATGAAGTAACCTCTAATAGCGTAAGGGATGACATAAGCATTACATATTGATTTATTTAGGGTTATTTATCCAATTACAAAATACATAAAAGCTTAAAATTTTAATAGTAACATAAAACAGTAGTTATTATGTTAAATTCCTAAGATATCTTCCTTTTTCTCTCCCTCTAAGTCTCGGAAATCGAAAGTTTTAGATTTGTATAAATATAAACAAGAGTTAAAAAAGTCTTGACACTTCTGACATGTGTACTTTGTAAGCACGCACTTATTTTATATTTTTTAGTGTACATACGTACGACTAAATCATAAGGTAGGTATTTAAATCGATTTATTGTTCATAAATTTGATGAAGTCATTCTGACAAAAAAATAATGATTGATAAATTCAGTTAAAACCTGAAGGGATTTATGGCTGAGTTTAAATAGTTTGTATTACGACTGACTGACGAATTTAAAGTCGGGTTTTGCCTTGTTATATACTATGGTAAAAGTGACATTGGTTTTTAATTTTTTGGAAAGGCCCGGAAGGTCAAGATGCTGATAATGACTCATTTCTCACTGTTGGTACCAGTTCACTTTCATTACCTAATAAATAAAACTAACTCAAATTGCTTACATTATTCAGTAAATATTTATTGATTGCCAACTATACACCTATCCTTACAGTTCTACCAACGCGACGGTAGTGTATCTTAACAATACTTTTTAAAAAATAGAAAAAGTAATACGTATGTGTTAATGTTTATAACCTAACTAGCAGACCGGCCAAACGTTGCTGTGGCTAAGGTTTTTGTTATATTAAATAGTAGCAAACTATTCAAGGGAAACGGTAGATCACTAGTCATGGGGACCACCATGCTTTTTGGTGGTAATGCCATTAAATTGTAGCTTATGTGAAACGTTGGTACTTTCAACACAGCGCCATCTGTTAGAATTGTGACTATCAAATAATAAACAAATATATTGCAATAAAATAATATGATAAAGTTGCACTGCACACGGTGTGCAAATTTGATTGATATCGGTTCGGTAGTTTAGGAGTCCATCGCGGACAAACAACGTGACACGTAATTTATATATATTAAGATTATATGTAATTTATATACCGTAACAATACGAAAGATACAGTATTAAGCACGCGCCACTTCTTTAAGGGGCTTGGAGCCATATATTCTGCCCCTAGATACCGGAAATAAGATTCGTTTCCGCCGAAATATATTTCATATAGTTGATCTACTGACTTTAATTGTTAGTTTTTGCACTTAAGGAAATGTATTAAGACATGTTCTATTTCCGGTGGGAATTAAATCCACAAAACGCGGTTCATTTAATCATCAGTGTGATTAATTAAGTTTATTTTAGGTAATAAATCTTGGCTAGTTGTAAGATAACTCACAGTTCACATGGACTGCTCTCATACATTCATAAGAAGAAAGTGTTATTATTTATTATGGGAATATGTATGTAGCTTATTCGGTCTGTGGGTTACTGAAAATTAAGAAGGTTTTTAGAACGTTATATTACTATTTTTAGACTTGACTTGACACTAATAAAGAGGAGAGATTTGTTTGATTTGAAACATTCTTCCATTAATCCTACATTATCTATAATATATATAAAAATGAAACCCGTTTTCCGTTGTCACGACATAACATGAAAACGGCTTGACCGTCTGATGTCTGATTTTTTTAAATATTTATTCTTTACGAGGTACGAGGAAAAATTAAAGAAAATTGAGTAAAAAAGTCTAAAAACAACACTTTTCTATATTCCCATACAAAATATTCGTAATAATACTTAAAAGTCAATTTGAACTTTAATACCATACCATAAAGTTCAAGTGTTAGTGGAGGGGTAGGTAGGTAGGTCCGGGAAGGTAAATTTTTATTTTTTGACATAACGTATTTGTTGTCTTATCAACTTTCTTTTTTTTATCTTACTAGCTAGACCGGTGTCCCGAATAGCAGAATAAGTATTTAAAAAAAATTAAGAATCGACTGTTAGGCGGTACGATGTTCGCCAGGCCAGCTAGTACCTGATAAAGATAGTGAATAGTTTCAAAATATGTAGTTATGAATCCGTACGATAATTTCGATAATTTAACCCAAACTGTAAAAAAATACAGATAAAAATCCTCATATCAAATCCGCTGCGGAAACTATGGACAATAGAGCAAAGTAAGTACTATAGTTTTATTAAAGGCATCAATATATATAAAAAGTCCGCGATACCATATATCTGCGAAACGGGACAGCACGCTTATCAATTCTAATCTGTGTAAAACTATTCTATTAAAATTATATTGATAGTAATCTGAGTAATGAATCTATATATATATACTTCTTAATTTAAAATTACGTAAACAAGAAAAGATGACAAAACATTAAACTAATGTTAAACTGTATTTAAAAAGCTAACATCAGTCAAGATTTAAATCATTAAGTTTTAAATTGTGAAATCATTGAACTCTAAATGTGAATGAACGAAAGATTCATTAAAAGTGAATGAACGAAAGATTCAAACAATGATTCGCAGCTGAATCAACGATATGCGTGCACACCGCACATGCATATTCAAAGATTCAGTTTCCATTTCGTGCGTAATCGGAAATGGGCCGAATAAGTTCTAACAAGCAAATTTACGCTCTATTCCCATGCAATTAAGTAGAGAAACGCCTAACATACGTCAATAATGTTTTATTCATTTCTAATTTACTGCAGCAAAGAGGAAGAGGTAGCCCGCAAAAAGAGGTAAAAAGGAACAAACCTAATTAAACAGAACACGCGTTAGAGTGTGACGCCGACATACCTCGGAAGACAGAAAGAAAGAGATGGATGGATGTCAATTTTTAAGTATTGACAGGTGGGCTAGCGTGCCTAATTGTACCGTTCACGCCTGGGAATGAAAGGGAAAGGAAATACATAACTGTTTTGTTTCTTAACTATTATGGGAAAATTTCAAAACAATAATAGCGAGTTAATGATAAAGAAATGATATACAATTGAATGGATATAATGGATTGCCTAGACCTCAAATTTGTTTGAATTTATATTTAATGGTTGCCGTAATCATTGTTGATTATCTATTTATATCGGAGCATTGCCGCTACTGCCATATAATAGACATATTATATAGAGATCAAAATAAATTATTGATTTACAAAAGCTTGCGAACTCGGCTATACATTGGTATAGCCGAGTAAAATCAAATACAAGATTTACTGTGAAATGCAAGCAGTTTTAGGCAAACATAGTGGCAATAAAAATAAACCAAATTTTACTAAGTTTTTTAATAACATAGTTTTTCATAAAGGAAAATGGATTTCAAAGTGTGAGGGTTTCGATGAGTTTTGGCCAAAACGCGTTTTTTTCTTAAAAGGATGAGAAATGAGAAAATATTATTCGTAAATAAAGTTGTAATTTAATTTTACTAAAGCTACATTAAGAAACTGCGTTATTAATTATAATTCTCCTTGTTCTGTCTTTGATATTCAAGTAGCGTTCTTACGTGTTCCAATTTGATTTATATAGGGTTGCCAACTTTATAAGTACCTACGCAGTTTCGCAGTGTCAAGGAGAAGACTCAAGCGAATTATAACCCCCGTGAGTCAAATTCTAATATTTTTCTGACTGTACTTATATTAAGTGCTAGAGCGGTGTTGGCTTTGTGGCTTCAGCGTGCGACCCTCATTCCTCATGACATCGTGAGGAAACCGGCATAGAAAGCTAATATTAGAAAAAAAAACAAATGATCACGAAACAGATACATATACTAAGACCCAGACCTAAAACGCTTATATTAAGTTCTAGGTCTACTCTGAATCTTAATTTTAAAATAAAGGATTTTTTCTTCTTATTTGTCACAGATATAAAAACATAACATTAACGTACTTGACATGTGTTAATTCATGTTGGACCAAGTAAAATCTATTTATAAACGGATTGAGATGTAGAAGATATTTCTTAATCAAACCTTATTGATGCTTCGGTGTGATTGAATAGCTATATATACTTTTGTCAACCCTAATCTCAACTGTCTTGATTCATGATAACATAGATACGCGAACGTGACATCTTCAATCTGAAGTTATTAACAATTATAGCTATCGAACTAGGGTTTCCAAATATAAACTATGATAAACTACAATTACCACAGATGATACAGTAATCAAATTTTAATTAAATGTCAACTGTCAAAGCGAATGATAGCTCTAATTGAAAGTTTCACGCATCATTTTATATTCAATAAATGTAAATTATGTTTTAATTAGAGGTTTGAAGCTAATTAATATCGCGTTGAGTGGTTTTATTAAAATTCAATATTTTCAGTTATGAAGCATATATTTCTGGAAGACATGTTTCTGCGTCATTAAGGGATATATATGTTAACGTAAAATTGTAAACACCGTTAGATTGTAATCTATCGGTTATCGGTTATCGGTATTCGGTAGATTGTACTACACTAACTTAGTTATCATTCAAACTTCTTTGGTCAATTACAGATTAATTTTACTTCCCAACAATTTCATATAACTACCGAATAATAATACGTTAATTTGTAAGCAGTTCGTTGAGGTTCACAATCTTTCGACAGTTTACAATCTCGCGAGATAGATTACAATCTACTAACGGTTTTTACAATTTTACGGTGACATATAGATACTGATAGATTTTTTGTTTTTTTACTTCAATGAAATTAAAAGCAGCCGTAAAGTAGTGAATACTTAGAAGATTTGACAGGACCGAACCCACTAATCTGACCTACGACACATCTGTCATTGATTGATTCGAATGTGCAGGGGGCATTATGTTCTGTGACCGATGAGTTGATGACGTTTATGACAGATGGTACACATCATTAGCCCTGTCAGACTAAGCTGTTTATTTTTCCAAAAGGATACCAATAATACCCGGTATTTTTGTTCTTATTGTTTTTATTGCTCTTTGGAACTGGTAATAAAACGTCTTCATTTATTTAAATTAACTCCTAACAAGTGAGCAAAAGCATAATTACATAGAAAACTTTTTTTGTGAAAATGAGGGTAGTTACACAATAAAAAGAATAATAGTTAAGTCAAATAACTCCTACTCATAGCTATTGTGGAAATATACTAATACATAATGCCTTTAAGTAAACACTTACTTAAGAATAATCGATAAAGTTATTATGAATTAATTCGTTTAGGAGGCACTTTAATTTCGCTTGCTAAATTAGCATAACTAGGTCGCTGTTCAGCTACCTACAAAGGTTTTTAGGTATGTAAGTTACCTGGAGTGCAAATTACAGCTTTCGCTTAAAACCCAACCATTTAATTTAGCATGCAAGAGCTGTATGGAGACAGGAAATAAATGAGATATTATGCTGGCTACTTTTGCTCAAAAGTACATTTATGGTTATTTTTTATAGAATTTTATATATTATCCAGTCTACGGGATGCTCAAAAAGGGAAGTCATCGCTGCGCATGGACACCCGTTGGAGTGGGAGCGTTCCCGACCTTTGAGATAGGAGTAAACTCTTTCTTTAAACAATTGACGGTCGTATCTCCCAGGAAAGAACCCCACCGGGAGTCGATTCCACAGTTCCCTAGTCGATAGCTAAAATTTTGTGGATTGAATCTATCACTAAATTCGAAATATAAACTTACTTATATATCGAAACATGATACGTATCCGAAAGTGTATCTTTATTTAACACATTAGGGGTAACAATAAATAATTTATTTCCATATAATCAAAATAAAGGAAACCAAGGTAAATCACTGCCAGTTATGTGGTTATGCATAATGATGATTACTGAATTTAATGAAACGTAACGAACAGTGTAACGCCTGCAATTTAAAGTCGGAACTAATTGTAATATTAAATAAAGTATTCCATATTGATTGCACCTATCTATCATATAAACATTCCCATTGAAATAAAAAAACTAACCTGTTAAAAACGCTCACAATCACCATAGTCAAAAATCCATGAATAATAACAGAATCCGGTTAAACACTTTTCACATTTTAAGTAAATAATACAATTATTCGGACACGCGCGCGTTTGTTACGTACGCAAGCGACATGCACACTCTTTGACGGCGGAAATCGAACTGAGCCGGCGCTGTGCGCTTCAATCGCCCATTGGCTGTTGTTCGTCGTTGCAGCCTGCGCCGACGCACAGAATTGAGATGCAACGCGGCTGCGAATGTGCAAACGCATAATACTTGAGTTCAAGTGTTTGAAATTGATAACGGTTTAGATAGTATTTATTTTTATTGTTGCGCAAATATCGTAAACAAAATGTAAGCTTTTAACTACGTATGTGTTAAATAAAACCTTTTTAATGGGTTTAAACGCGAATTGATATCATAAATTTAACAATCGTAGCGACAGCTCTCACTTTACAATTGAGGAACTCGAAAAGTCCAGTTGTTTGAAATTAAGATTTATATTGATGAAAAGTAGGTGCTCGCATCAAACAAATGTTATTTCTTTTGAACCGTTTTAATAAATAGTATGTGGTGGCTTGTAGGCAAGTATAATACAAACATTTAACATGATGTATATAGAAGTTAATGCAATTATAAGAAAATATGTTTCAGTACTGTTTAATCAACTGAAGACATTAATGTTTAAAGAACTTTATTTCTCATTACAAAAATTATTTTTTATTTACATGAGAAATTTAATTTTAAGTATATACCAACGAGATACACGTCGTCATCAGCTAACCCAATTTTAGTCTAATGGGCCCATTCTGATGTGTGTCTTTAATGCCCTTTTGAACTGATCAAACACGCTAATTTTACGAACCTTAGACGGCAACCGATTAAACAATTGCACACCCTCATACCTAATAGATCTCTTTAAATAATTTAACATGATGTATATAGAAGTTAATCCAATTATAATAAAATATGTTTCAGTACTGTTTAAACAACTGAAGAAATTACATAAGAGTACATTACGCCTACGTCTATTTTATTTTCTGTTTTGCATAATTAGTATTTACTTTTATCATAGCGATACTAAAACCCACATATATACCACTATGCACTGATAATGTATTCCAAGTTCAACGGGGCATTTGTCGTGTTACTCAGCTGTATCTTACTTATGCTACACGCCTCCTCACTCTGTTTTGTGACGCATATTAATGTTCCCCCATACCTGTAAGTAAGTAAATTGTAATAAATTATTTAATGCATAGAAACAAAGGGCTTTTGGAGAGATGAAATTGGGTTTTCTTACATGTTGTGTACGGAAGACTGTAAAGTCTTAGCGTGAAATTAAGAGCCGAAACTCAGTATGACGTCGAAATGTGAAAATCTAATACATTTCTGTCACAAGAGTCAAAGTTCGTGTAATATGTGTCGTTAGGATAAGATTCAAGACTAAGCGCAATCTATGAATTGCTTTTCAGCGTCAAAACCTTAAAGCGTCAGCGGGGTAGTGGAACATGCTTTTTGACGAATTCATATGACAGAGCAGTGTTGGCCTAGTGGCTTCAGCGTGCGACTCACATACCTGAGGTCGTAGGTTCGTTCCCCGGCTGTGCACCATTGGACTTTCTTTCTATGTGCGCATTAACATTCGCTCGAACGGTGAAGGAAAACATCGTGAGGTAACCGACATGTCGACCCAAAAAAAGTCGACGGCGTGTGTCGGGCACCGGAGGCTGATCACCTACTTGCCTAATAGATCAGAAAAAAATGTTCATGAAACAGATTCAAAAATCTGAGGCCAAGACCTAAAGAGGTTGTAGCGCCACTGATTTATTTCATTTATTCATATGACAGACTCTCTTCTCTGCTTCCATTTAGGTACACGCTTACAAAGCCACTAGGCGCTTTAGTTTTTCTTTCGATTTTACAAACTGATATTCCTATGGGTTTGGTTTAGTTTTCCAGTGCAGAGGTGAGTAGTGCTAGCTACCAGGTTGTAGGTAGGTAGGTTCCAACACCGACTGTGCACCAATGGGCCATCTAAAGGCCGATTTACATTATCTTAGTGTTTAGGAGAGTGCTTTAGTACAACTTGAAAGGCAAGTTCTTTAGCGTAGCGTTTACTAAAGCAAGTAGCGTTTACATGTTTCAACTAAAGCACTATCCTAAAGCACTCTCCTAAACACTAAGATAATGTAAATCGGCCTTTAGTACGCATTCGCTCGTTCGCTTTCGCTTCGTACGGTACGCTCAGAATGCTTTAGACCCAAAAAGTTTGTGTCTTAAGCACATTATTGTAACACTGGCTAGTGGCTGGTACGGTGATGAAACCATCACGCCTTAGATCAAAGAAACGGCGTGTCTCAGGCAAAAAGCTAATCACCTACTCACCTATTAAAACAATTATCTACTAGTAGACTCGGACAAGCGTTGCTGTGGCTAAGATTTTTGTTATATTAAATAGTAGTAAACTATTCAAGAGAAACTGCAGGAGAACATCAATCCACCATGTTTTTTGGTGGTTATGCCATAAAATTGTAGCTTATGTGAAACGTGGGTACTTTCAACACAGTGCCATCTGTTAGAATTGTGACTATTAAATTATAAACAAATATTTTGCAAAAAAATAATATTGCGGGTGTAAATTGAGATGTAAGCTAAAAATTACACACGGTGTGCAAATTTGATTGATATCGGTTCGGTAGTTTAGGAGTCCATAGCGGACAAACAACGTGACACGTAATTTATATATATTAAGATAACGAAACAGATATAAAATCTAAAGGCACAGATCAAGGGTTTTCCTAAGGTATTGCAGTTAATAGCTGCAAAATAAAAAGTCCGTAGGCATAGCGAACAAGTCCCGAGTCGATTGAAGATTGAAAACACTTCAAAGTGGTTCAAAAATATCGAGTTAACAGTGTTAGCAATTTAGTAACGGTATAACGATTACACAACACAAAGGGGTTACCGACTTTCTCGCATCACTTAACTAAAAAGCGTAATATTCCTGCGGGCATGCTTATCGTGATCGCAGATTCCTAATTAACTGAGATTATCGAGGGGACGACCCGCGGCGAGGAAATCGGGGTCACTGTGCTAGTATGCGACCACCTGTGCCATGCATTTTGTTTTAAGAACAATTCTTTTAATGGGAGTTTATGGTACTGTTTTGTTTAAATACATTGTTTTGTTTGAATGAAGAACAATCGTTTTCTAGCAGTGCTTACTTGTAAGTCGTTGAATACAAAGTAACGATTGCGACCAGTATTTTTTTTTCAATTAATTATAATTAATTGAGAAAAAAATACTGGTCTTAAGATTTTTTAATATTTACTTAAGTTTTTTAAGGCAGTTTTTGCCGCGAACCACCACTATGTGGAAGCTGTCCACCGAAGTATTTCAGGATCTTAAAACTCAGGGTGAGAAAAGACCGTAATAATTCTTAAAAGGCCGGCAACGCACTTGCGAGCCCTCTAGCAATGTAAATGTGAACCCATAGGGCTGTGGTATCACTTGACATCAGATGAGTCACCTACCCGTTTGCCCCGTTACATAAAAAATAATAATGAAAAGGACTTTTGGTTTAACAAGAAACATTCATAATTATTTCACAAATATCCGGCACGCTTTATATACCTAAATTTTATAATATAAGTATAGATAGTACAAAGCTTAAGAACTTGGTTAAAAGCGCCGATCGCAGGAAGTATTGGTACGTGAGAATGAAAGTTTTGGTTGGATAATCATGTTATTGAGGTAGGTTTGGGCAAGAGGAAAAGTCTTTGCTGTTACCCGTGCTAAATAGTACGAGATTTAGACGGAACAGAAACGTTTTATTTCGGGTATAGAAAACTGCTTCTCGGAACAGCAAGCCCACACTTGCAACAATGCACAGCCCCAATGCAGAAGTCCGTAAAGGACTTCCCCTCAAAAAAGGCTATATAACATGACAATCTAATACGATTTATAGTTATATATTTTGTATACACTTATGGATTACGATTTTGCAGCCAATAACAGTTCGAGTTATCTTAACAAAATCGCCCAACCACGTCACGGCCACGGTTTGGATTGAAATTCACACAAATTGGCCACTTACCCTTTCCGATCCAAATGGTAGCTGGATCGTGTTTGCGAATAATTTTCCTTATAAACGTATAAAGTGGGTATCTAAGTAATATTTTGCATGGCTATTTAGAAAATCTATATAGAACTAGCTGGCCTGGCGAACATCGTACCGCCTAACAGTCGATTCTTTATTTGTTTAAAATACTTATTCTGCTATTCGGGACACCGGTCTAGCTAGTAAGATAAAAAAAAGAAAATTGATAAGACAACAAATACATTATGTCAAAAAATAAAAATTTACCTTCCCGGAACCCCTCCACTAACACTTGAACTTTATGCTATGGTATTAAAGTTCAAATTGACTTTTAAGTATTATTACGAATATTTTGTATGGGAATATAGAAAAGTGTTGTTTTTAGACTTTTTCACTCAATTTTTTTTAATTTTTCTCCGTAAGAACCTTCCTCGTACTTCAAGGTATATTATAAAAATAGAATTGGCCAAATTGGTCAAGGCGTTTTCATGTTATGTCGTGACAACGGAAAACGGGTTTCATTTATATATATATAGATTACAAAGATATTAAATAAGTTTAAATTAATAATTTAATGAGTTTTTAGTTTCCTCTCGAACTCATCCATGCCGTATGTTCTAAGGTCCTCGTTTCGATTCTCAGAGATTTCACTCGCCTAAGAAAAATTATCAGTGAAAAACGCACTGGAATCTGCTCCACCATGTTAATTACGTCGGTCTTACGGTGTCTTTCATAAACATAATAGTTAGATACTTAACACATAATACACCATAGATCAGAGCTAAAAAAAAACTACTTCGGGTGTATTGTTATTAAAAATAATCTCGATGCTTTCTTAAATCTTAAACTAATCAGGCAAATTCGTAGTTGTGTTACATCGTTCTTAACATATATAATCTAACAAAATCAATCATTTGTATCCAACTACGGTCGGTATACATATTTAGCCAGATTGATAGCATCATTCTCAGAAAACTTGGCCCTAATAGCTGCTTAACTCATAATTTTAAGGTCACATAATACAAGCAAATTTGAATGACCATATAAACCTATCGCAAAATCTAACGTACGAAATTATATTTACACAAAGGCGTTGACCTGATTTTGAGACCTTACGCAAGGGTCATAATCCACTTTGACCCATAATTAACTCAACATGTGACTTCAATCATTCTAAAATTAAAATTACACGTGAAGTATATTATTATCGAAGAATCATATTTATAGAAAGTTCATTCTTGTTTTAAGGTCATGAACTCCTTGAGCCATTATCGCTTAGTAATTTTTAATTATGTACATCCTTATTTCCGCGTAAATCATTATTTATTTATTAAAGTTTACCACATCATGTATAATGCTATAACTGCAGTATATGTTACAAGTATTTTTTTATAAAATACATGACAATTATCGTCACAAAAATAAAATCAATCTTTGAAAATAATTGCGATATTTTACTTAGTTTGTGAAACAATTGTTGATCTTAAGATCATATAATAACAGTGATATTTTAAAAGTAAGACGTTAGACATTGCTTATCTGATATATTTAATTTATTTATTATGTTATGATGAAAACGATGTTATGTGAAACAAATATAACAAGTTTTCGTAGTATATTAAAGCAAATACTGTACTTATACGGCAGAAATGTATTTTCTTTTATATTAGTGAATATTTTATATAGGGAAAAGAAGTATTGTTTGTTTCATTAATAAAGCTTCCTTGTTATTATATTAAACTAATGATCTTATATCTTTTTGCTTATAAATCCCTATCGAATTACCTTCGTGGGCGGTCTTAGATTCATTATTTTGTTTCATGTTTTTTCTCATTTCTTACGTTGATTGCTTACCTGTAAAAAGAAAAAAGTAATTATTATAAAACAACTAGCTCACCGGGTAAACGCTGTTTTGCCATGTATATTACTTCTAGGAAAAAAATTTTTAGTTCAATAAAAATAACTATTTACTATAATAAAAAATAGGGGTTAAATGTAGGGGGGTGAAAATTATGGTTTGTATGTATTTTTGTATGGTGTATCATACAAAAATAAAAACAAAAAAAATTGTCTAAAAAATTAAAAAATGTCTTATCACTTAAGGGTTTGAAATATAGGTAGTAGCGGATTCTCAGACTTACTGAATATGCATAAAAAATTTCATAAGAATCGGTCGAGCGGTTTTGGAGGAGAATTGGAACGAACATTGTGACACGAGAATTTTATATAATACATACTATGTATGTGTGTCTATTGTTTGCTAATAGTATATCGTGGTAGTATAAATCGCTTCGAACGGCTGAATGAAACTTAAACGACCTATCTTTAATAGTGTTTTTTTTTATATAATGAAAGGCAAACGAGCTTGCGGGACGACCAAAAAGGGCAGTCTACGCAGCCCATAGACACCCATTTTTAGTGGGTGCGTTGCCGGCCTTTGAGGGAGGAGTAGACTCGCTTTTTGAACATTTGGAGGTCGTATCTCTGAGGGAAGACTTGAGATTTAAATAATTGTCTCAAAAATTACAGCTTTTTATATCAAATCAAGGTGATTCTAGAGAATTTACTGTACGGTACTAAGAGCCGTTCATAAAGACTTAGGACAGTAAAGATAAATTTAAGCTTATCGCATAAGAGAACAGTGGGATTCCCAAAAATTCTGTTCGTAACATAAACAGAATCCATACATTTGCATTATCTACCGGTTTTTGCACACCTTGCAATCGTAAACCTGCTTAATCCCGATGAGAAAATTTATACACATCCATCATATTTTAGAATTAGATTTGAGCAAGTTTTGATTTCCAGTTTTTGGATTTCAGGTTTTTTGTTATCATTAAATATGATACAAATTGAATTCATTTCTGTAGACTAAATATTTTTTTTTGTTTTTAAAGCAGTTTCTTTAGGGAATTACTGCAACTGGCGTTGTTCTTTAATCTAATCTAGGTCTCTAATGTTCTCAGAAGTCCAGAAAAGTCCTGGTGTACGAATTCTGTGTTTACCAATGATTGTTTCAGCGACTTAGGACGATAGCCACTCATACATCTGATGTTAAGCGATACCGCCGCCCATGGACACTCTCAATGCCAGAGGGCTCGCGAGTGCGTTGACGCCTTTTAAGAATTGGTACGCTCTTTTCTTGAAGGACCCTAAGTCGAATTGGTTCGGAAATACTTCAGTGGGCAGCTGATATATTTTACACATTAAGTATGATTATTATTTAGCAACAGTAACTAATAAATTATTTATTTTTGACAGTACCTACTAGGATTCGTTAAAACATTTACCTATTAGTTATATTACCAAAAATTTTTTTTTTTCATAAAACGCAAAATTTACCTGCATTCTGTGCTAAAATGCATCTCTAACCTACTTATAACACCTTATCAGATGATAATAACTTTATGGAAAAATACATTGTTGTGTTGATATCGCGTTACAGGCAAAATTCGTAGGAGTGAGTATAGTATTGAAAATTTATTTGCGTACTATTAACTATAATGTTCACGAAGGAATCTGAATCTCACACCACCTGCGCGAAATAGGACTTTTGGTCCAGGAATTAAACCGTAATGTAGTTATTAAAATATTAATAAATAAAAATGGGAAAGATTTGGGAACCCTTTTAAGTAAAAAAATACCTGTCCCAGCTCTTCCATAACAAACCATTTTCATATAAATATGTATATATTTAATTGCATCTTTTTTTTTAATATTTTTCGTTTTTACAACTATTTTCAACACGCCTGAGTGCATGAGTGAGTGGGTGCATGTTAGAAAATTAATAAGTGTGTGTGAGTGAGTGAGTGAGTGAAATGCGAAATGTGAAAAATATTTAGGTCTTAGAAGCGTCTCCAACACTGCGTAAAGTGTGTTCATAATCCTTTAATTTTATTTTTAGTTTGTAGACGGTGAGCGGGTAGATATTAAGCAGCCAATTTAATATATTATATATCTGAAAATGTTTAGAAAAAGTTTTTTTTACTATAATATTATTCTAACTTAGCTTCCACTTAAGCAATTCAATGTATCCTGAGGCCAGATAATTTGTCTGCAGCCAATACGCAATAATTATTGCACTTATGAGGAGCCCAAAGGGCAAAACATGAGGCACTTAGAGCGCGAAGCGAATGCCAAAAAATACAGTAATTTTCACCATAAATATTCATGATAGTATTTAACGTAACACAAGCTTCTTCTTTCCCTCTTTTGTTTCACTGTATATAAAAAAAGGTTGCGTGTACTTATGTACGCGCGTAAGAAGTTATTTTTTTTTAAATATAATTAATTAATAATTAATATTTAACGTAAACAATTTGATAATATTTAGTATATTATTCAATTATTTATTAATATTAATAACAATTATTATTATTACATATTTATTATTTTATTATATTATTAATTCAATTTAATAACTTGGTATGTTTCATAACATTTTAACTAAGTAACAATAGGTCTTTGTGAAAAAACTTTGCTAAATTTCTTTAAAAAAATAATTAAAACTCCTTTATTTGTTTAAAAGGTACAAATGTCATTAATCATTATGGTCATTCAAAATTTGCGATCTTCGAACTTCACGCATATTCTATTTCTTTTTACTTGTAGATTGTCTTATTCCCATCTCGCTCGCGCACGCTATAATCACACTGACAACTTTGTGTCACGGTGGCAGTTAAGGAACTTCAAAAAGAAGGTCCTTAACTGCCAGCCTCTGTAGTTCACACAAATGGCAATCGGGTTGATATCTGAAGACCGACTTATCTTCTTGCCTTAAGAAATGATCAATAAATTGGATGCAATATTTCACATTAACAAAAGGATTTGTTGTCAAAGTGACTTTATAGACCAGTGCCGATAATTTTAGAAACCTAAAAAAATAATAGTAGGATGAAACCTATTGGAAAAGGAGGAGAATATTATAAAAATTAAAGGAAAAATAATTTACAGGCGATCTGAGGTCGGGAAAGGGCAGCGGGAGGGAGTTTTAAGGGTAAAAAACGGTTTATCTCGATTTCCGGCAAAACTAAATGTCCTATCGAAGAAAGTTAAATGGCAAAGTTGTAGGTGATAAAAAGATCTAAAGCTTTTGTATTCACACATTTTTCACATAACCTCAAAATTTATGTGAAAAATTCAAAAAACCAAGTTTTTTTTTAATTTTATATCTTTTTTTATTAAATTTGACAATAGTCAATCAATTTTGAACGGCTAAAATATTTAGTATTATGAGCCCAATAAAAAGTTCACTCTTAGTAATCAAAATAGACAGGAATATCCTACATTAAAACATTTCCTTATTGGACATTTTTAATAAGCTCATATATTAATAAACCGTTACGAAACCTCATTACAGCTTACAGACAGAAGATTGATCGCAACACATCGCAATTCATTCTATCTCACTTCCTTGCTCGCGAACATCTTCATTTAACGAAACCAAAAAAGGCTTTTCTATATATTCAATGTTCTCTAAAGCTATCCAACTTTTTTGTAACATGAATATAGTATGACATGTATTTTACACCGTATATAGAATCGTTTACAAAAATGTCTTAAAATAAAAATCAAACCATTTATTTTCAAATATTTTTTTTATATAATAGGGGGGCAATTGACCCTACGGGACCCCCATAAAGGGCAGTCATCGCCCATGGACACCCATTTTTAGTGGGTGTCTGGCCGTTGAGGGAGAAGTACCGATACTCTGAATTTTTTGAGGTCGTATCTCTCAGAGAATCTCACCCACCGGGAGTCGATTCCACAGTTCGCTAGGTCGCAAAAGAAAGAGCCTTGTGAAACCGACTGTGCCATCAGCCATATACCATCAATGATTTTGATGAAATTTTGCATTGATACGGCTCGTACGGTGTTACGAGGCAGGAGGGATCTACCCAAACAATTCTTCAAAACACTCACTATATTTTATGTATAATAAATTCACTAATTACACGATAAAATTAATGATTGTATATTTCTAAATGTATATGTATAGGTACTTAAATGACTTTTGAACCGATTTTGAAATTTTTTTATATGTATATGTTTTTTTCCATATATGTCAATATATATATATATATATATATTAACTCACAAACTATCCTCCTCCACAAGAATTTCATATGATTTCGCTAAACGTTTTCTCAGGTCTGCATCAGAACTGAATAAATTTGTGACAGGTTTGTGGAGGCGATTGAATGTTTACATTTTTTATGTAGTAAAAAAAATATATATAGCTTAAATTTGTAATGTATTATAATTATTGATTGGCCTCTATGCTGTAAATATATAAAATTAATATTTGTCATTTGTCGTCCGCGCGAACGACATCGCCAAGCAGCATTCTAATCCAGAAAGTGAAACTCGACTAAAACATATTTTAATTATAAATAACACAATATACTTGTGCCTATGTCTTTCTAGGTGTGTAGGACTAGGTTTCAGCGTGATACTCTATCCTTGAGGTCGTATGTTGGACCCCCGGCTGTGCACCGTGAGGAAACCGGCATGCTTTAGACCCAAAATAGTTAGGTGTGTGTCAGACACAGTTTCTCTATAAAGAAAAATTTATGTTCACAAAACATATAAGTACATAACCCTGAAGCACAAGCCTAGAAGATTGTACCGCCATGTTTTAATGTTTCCCGAAAAACTATGAATTTAAATATCTCCCTTTGGTCAATTAAACTGACCTCTTAGATAAGAAAGGGGTCTAATAAAGATTCGTACAATGGGTATGCATGACCCAAATATAAAGATGTTCCCACAAAACAACAATAGACAACAAAGGGATGCTGTTATTCACACAGTTAACTCCTTACATTGTAGTTTTATGGAAACAACTACTGTACAGGGTGTATTAAGATGCAGACATCGTATGATACAGGGGGGTGATACTTATTAGGTGTATATTAAATTTGCTATAAACTTAAAACAATGTGGAGAATTTACTGTATTTATCAATGAAATTCATCAACATATATTATAAGTTACTAGCTGCCCCCGCGAACTTCGTTTCTCCTTAATGTGATTTTACTTAGCCTAGCCTTTTAGTACCTATCAACATGGAAGATTTTGCTATGCTACCCTGGAGAATATTCGGTTTTCTGCTATGAAAACTCTTTTGGTTTTTCTGTGAAATTTTATCTGTATAAGCTCCAGACTTCAAGTCATAAGATTTTAATTAACAAATAAAAAATAGAGGTTGATTTTTGAATACTGTATCATAAAAAAATTGAATAAAAAATAAATTTCGGGGTTCCAAACCCCTTATCACTTAGGGATTTGGAAGATAGATAGTAGCCGATTCTCAGACTTACTGAATATGCATACAAAATTTCATAAGAATCGGTCGAGCCGTTTCGGAGGAGTATGGGAACGAACATTGAGACACGAGAATTTGATATGTACCTATATATAAGTTAGAAAAGTTACTGCCTTGTTTCACAACAAAAAATAATTTTGTGTGTATCTTCAAATGTTGTTCCATGAACTTTATTTTAAACCTCCCTGTATAAGGGCCCGAGAGAAGCATTAAGCAAGGTGGCGTATTACAAGTAAATTCCCTTACAAGTGTTGAACAATATGCATAAAGGGACAAAGGTAACAAAACAAGAGCCATAAAGCAACCCTGGTGAGGTTATTGACCCCGGCGGATTTAATCTTTAGAAATCAGATAACATTTTTATATGAATACTAATGTGTTGGTGTATTTGACCGAATTACAGTGCGATAATTTACTTACAATAATATGCTGTATTATTAACAAATAAATATTGATACTAAATAACAAAGATGTGCCTTTTTTCCTTTTAATTTAACATTACGAATGTTTTAGTAAAACAGTTTAATAAAACTTTAAACTCACAGTTAAAGTTTTTGTTGGATTCTAACTGCATATACAGAATGTATTTCATTAATAATATTGACTAAGTAGATATGTCCTTTTCAATTGTAAGTACCACTTAAATAATCTTTTGAACCCCAACATTCCTTTCAAAGTGTGGGCGAGATAAAAGGGACAAATTCTTGCTCTGTTATTCAATACTAAATTGAGTTACATTAATCAGTCAAACAAGTGCTTAAAAGCTTTAATATAAATAATTTACTTAAAAGGAAAAAAATCTTGAGACATTTCTGCGTTGTTAAATTGGTCAGATTGCAACAATTTTTTATAAGTACTTGAACAGTGTCGATCTAAGATTAGGGTGAGATTCTATAACGAATCTAGCGTCGACAATGCCAAATGTCAAAATCTAATGCATTTTTGACGTACGAGAGTCAGCTTTCCCTGTTTACTAGACTTCTAGAAATTACGATACAAGTGTCAGACATTCTTTACAATTTTCTGTATCTCTGGATACAGACTACTATGGAAATTGTGGCCTAATTATTGATACACAAAAAATCGGTTATTCCTAGATAACCATGAGTACACTCTACTGATTATATTGTAATTTTTTATTTTATTTTTATGAATGGACAATTCATACCAATTGACCTAGTCCCATGCTAAGCTGGTGAAGCTTGTGTTATGGGTACTAGGCAACGGATATACATACATATTATAGATAGATAGACATATAAATACATATTTAAACACATTTAAACACCCAAGACCTAAGGACAACACCAAATGCTCATCACATCGATGTTTGTCTCAGCCGGGGATCGAACCCGGGACCCATGGATTCGCAGTCAGGGGTACTAACCACTAGACCAATGATCCGTCAAATAAAGCAATGGCGTTGATCCAAAAGAAGTATTTTCAACAGTGGTATCAAATACGACAAGAATTAGAAGATTGCTTGGCTTGAAATCCGAATTGAAATAAAAATGTTTAGAGAACTTTATTTCTCTTTCCAAAACTGTTATTTTTTTACATGAGAAACTTAATATATACGAACGAGATACGCGTCGCTATCAGGCAGCCGTCCTAATTTTAGTATACTAGACTCATTCTGATAAGTACCTTTAATGCCCTTTTAAATTGGTTAAACACGCCAATGTTACGAATTTTAGACGGTAATTTATTAAATAATTGTACACTCTCATACTTAGGTAGACTTCTTCAAATAATTTGTACGCGACTTCAGCAAGATAGCACTCGCTCGACAAGTAATGTAGTGGTGTGTTTGATTTGTTTAATACTTACTTGAAATACTCGTACTTACCTGAGTCTACCGCTCCTGCTTTCTCGTGTGATATCTTAATTTAGTCTATGTCAATTGCAACATATATTCTATAGTCTGTGCAGAAATATTTGATAATACACAGTTCGACAGTATATTGATACCTAATGTGAAAAAATTGCAAGTATTTTTTGTATAAATGACGCGTACCAAATAATAATTATATATACTACCACGCCGATTCTTTCTGCACAGTCTACTATACAAAGTCAAAACTTCGCTGTTAGTAATTTGGTTGTAAAACAAAATCAAGATTAGCGAAACTTGTTTCTAACATCTGTTTAGCGTTAATTTGACTGCAACTCGACTCCGCGATAAAGTATTACATTACTGACCACCACATTGAAATTTAGGGTTGTCAATTCAAGTTTTATCAGAATTAGGGTGAGGATTACGCGGGTTTAATAGCGGATTTTATAGACGTGAACAGAATATGTTATGATTTAAATAAATGAAGTAATTTCAACTCATGCGCAAAATTTTTGCAGAACTGTATACGTTGTAGATTTACAATGTCTAAAATGACTATTTATTTATTTATTTTTATGTAACAGGAGGCAAACGGGCAGCAGGTGAACCGATGTTAATTGATACCGCCGTCCATGGACACTCATTGTCAGGAGGCTCGTAAATGCGTTGCCGGCCTTTTAAGAAATGGTACGCTCTTTTCTTGAAGGACCCTAAGTCGAATTGGTTCGACTACTTTTATTTAAGGAAAATTAAACTCTAACTACTAATACTCTTATCAATGTTTACCTACATAATGAGCAATTTATCTTTTTATCAAAGACACAATTAGAAAGAACAAGATGAACTAGTCTGGAAGTAAACAATGAGAGTCTTACGTCTTTAAGTTTTGAATGAGGCGGTTAAAGTTCTGAATACTTATGTAAGAAGTTCGCACCTCTAGCGCATTCATACTAAGGGTATAAGAAATGAGATTTAGGCTTTAGCGCTAATGGCCCTCTATGTCAAAAAGGTATTGGACTTTGAGTTGCTGAAGTCATTGTTATAATCATAGCTAATATTTTGACGTCTCATTGGTCTAGACTCTAGTGGTTAGTACCCCTGACTGCGAATTCATGGGTCCCGGGTTCGATCCCTTGCTGAGACGAACATCGATGTGATGAGCATTTGTTGTTGTGCTTAGGTCTTGGGTGTTTAAATATGTATTTATATGTGTCTATCTATCTATAATATGTATGTATATCCGTTGCCTAGTACCCATAACACAAGCTTCACCAGCTTAGCATGGGACTAGGTCAATTGGTGTGAATTGTCTTAAAAAAAAAAAATAGCTCCAAGTCTAGTTACGAAAAAATGTAATGGATTTTTACAAAAATACGCCAATCCTAAAACAAGATTTACCAACAAGCTCGTTAACTTCATTGGTCAGTATTAAAAGAATCGCCTTACATTAAGAACAACGTCAAAGAGAAACTTTATTCAACGAACTTAAATCGTTCATTCTTGGTTACTATTTTTCCATGCTATTTCTAATAAAGGATAAACATTTTTTATTACTGTAATAGAGTAGTGTTGGCTTAGTAACTTCAGCGTGCGACTTTCGACCTTGAGGTCGTTTCGATCCCCGGTTGTGCATCAATGGATTTTCTATGCACATTTAACATTCGCTCGAAAGGTGAAGGAAACAGCGTGAGGAAATCGATATGTCTTAGACCCAAGAGGTCTCATGACTTAGATGCTGATCACCTACTTGCCTATTAGATTAGAAAATGATCACGAAACAGATTCAGAAAACTGAGGTCCAGACCTAAAGAGGTAGTAGCGCCACTGATGTTTTTAAGATAAGTGTAACCTATATCAATAAATTATATTTTGATTACTTAGCTACATATTTTGTACTTGTCTTTGTCGTATCACTTCAAAAATAATGATGAATAAGTTACTTACGCGAGTACTTTGCATTTATAAAAACTACATCTTAGTTGATGTAGAAATATGCTGAGAAATGTGTAATAATCAAACATGCTGTAATCGGGTAAAACTATACCAATAACACTATTAGAGAGTTTTATTATTAATATCTATAGGGTCTTTTTATGATCCCAATAAGCTCGTTGGGGTAATAAAACGGCGCGTAACCACACAGAAGACGGAAATTAAAAATAATGTCCTGAGGTCGCTATATAGAAATAGTAATAGTTTTTGCTTTATTATATTTATGAAAACAGGAATAAATATTTAGTCCTAACATTTTGGATAAATTATTTAAATATTGTTATTATACATTTGTAAAGACGTTACAATAATAGTGACGCATTTAACTTATTATTTCTTAAATTAATATCATTACTTCACTTCAAAGTTTTAGAAGTACTGTAGAACAAATTCAAAAATATTCAAACAACCCAGTCAATTTGAGTTTCAAGAGTTCGAGTCAAATGGGACAAGAGACATGAATTATACAATACTGGTTTTAATTAGCACGTGATCGGGGGAATACGGGACCTAGATTAAACACCATTTCTCTGGAGAAATTCTCTAATCAAATGAAATTTAATTAAGTTTAATATTTGTGGTATGTGAAATTAACTTGACTATTTAAACAAGGAATCTTTTTAATTTTACCTCGACGTCGTTCCACATCGATTATTAAGACACTTTATGCCGCGCACCACCACTTTGGAATCAGTTGTCTACTTATTTCTAAACCAATTCAACTTTCTACCTTCTGATCTATTCAGAAAATACCGTGCCAATTCTTATAAGGCCTTCTGGCAGTGTGAGTGTCCATGGGCAACGGTATCACTTAACGTCAGTTCAGCCTCTTGTTCTATGAAAAAAATCACAACTGTTAGATGTTTATTTAATGTGAATATATATATATGTTTTTTATATAGTGACGTTTATAAGTCTATATCTATAACTAATTTGAATTAATACATACATATTTATTAAGTTATCTTTGAAGTGTTGTGAATATGTGTGTAATGGTGAATGTGGTAAATCACAGAACAGATTTTTATTTTACTTAAATAACTTTAATGACGTTGTGGTTTATGATATTTTCCTTTGAATAATTGTAATGTAAAGGGAGGGTAAAACTTGCTGAGTTTCTTGCCCGTTCTTCTCAGAACAAGGCCTCCTGGTAATTTTGCGAACGGATGGCGTACTTTTGCTTTTTCGCGAATTTTGTAAACGTTTTTGACATTCATAAGCATGCCCTAAGACGCATCTAAACTGAACATTAACCTTGATACCTATTTTAATAAAATGTTAATAAATTTCTCATGAATTATTGTTAACACAGGTTTTTTTTAATAGAACAGGGGGCAAACGGGCAGGAGGCTCACCTGATGTTAAGTGATACCGCCTCCCATGGACACTATCAATGCCAGAGGGCTCGTGAGTGCGTTGCCGGCGTTGCCGTTCGGAATACTTCAGAAAAAACTGCCTTGAAAAACGCTGACGACGGCGGACGTCGAGGTAAAACGGGTGGAATTTCGTATTCTGTCTCGACGTCCGATGATGAAACTCAGCTGCAGATATTAATCCGAACAACTCCTCTGAACACTCTCCAGGGTAAATCCATGGTTTTTTTATAGCAAGAACATTTTATTGCACTATAAAGATGATTCTATATTATAAAGTAATTTATTTTATCTAAGAAAACAACAAAAGTATGAATCTCTTTCACATCTGCCGCAGTCCGTGTCCCCAACTCTTTTTAACAAATATCTATATAGTATTGATTTCGCTGATATCGAACATCAATTTATTGATCCTATTTGTTACTTTGACGTAGATATCGAAGTGATTGACAGCTTTATTATAAAACCGATAGGGTTACTCGTAACTTAAGGGCTTGTAAGTTGTAACTTCAATGGATATTCGGTTTTTAAAATTGCATTTTAAACCGACTCTGAAACTCGAGGTTTTCATAAATTGTATATAAATGAACTAGTTAACACTTTAAACATTTTATTCTCTTATTAATAATAGAACAACTTTAAAGTTTTTGTACTCTTTGGTGCATTTTGGAGCTGCTTATAAACTCTTTTGCATATTTATCATATACTAGCTGGCCTGGCGAACATCGTACCGCCTAACAGTCGATTCTTTATTTTTTTTAAATACTTATTCTGCTATTCGGGACACCGGTCTAGCTAGTAAGATAAAAAAAAGAAAGTTGATAATGTCTTATCATACAAATACATTATGTCAAAAAATAAAAATTTACCTTCCCGGAACCCCTCCACTAACATTTGAACTTTATGATATGGTATTAAAGTTCAAATTGACTTTTAAGTATTATTACGAATATTTTGTATGGGAATATAGAAAAGTGTTGTTTTTAGACATTTTCACACAATTTTCTTAATTTTTCTCTCCGTAAGAACCATCCTCGTACTTCAAGGAATATTATAAAAAAAGAATCAGACAAATCGGTCAAGCCGTTTTCGTGTTATGTCGTGACAACGGAAAGGGGGTTTCATTTTTATATATATAGATAGGTACTTAGGTACTTGCCATAGGTTGAATGTAGAATTTTAATACATTTATATTTCAATTGTGAGGATTATCTTAAATTACTGTAGTAGTTTATACTTCGTAAACTTTATTCTAAAATACAACATCAGTTTATTTCTAAGTAAATTGGGAGCACGTACATGGCAACAGGGACTGATTCCAAGAATTCCATTCGGTTTTAAAAGATAATATTGCCTTAAAAATATCAATGAAACAGCAATTTGTCCCGAGCCTATTTAAGGGATCACAGAACAAAAACAAAAGATAGTGTTATAGTAGTGCTAGTGAATCGTCGTTGTAGTATTGAGAGGTAGGTAGCACAAATAGTACAATGACCCAAAAAAGAGTGATTTATGGACTTTATCTCAGGTAAAGATAACGATCCATATCGAATGGTGCCATTATTTAACCCTTCAATACGTACGTCAGTGATACCATTGCGAATCAAGAGAAAAAAGAGCAATAGGGTCCCTGTTCTTACTTATAAACGAATATATGTATATAATTTTGTTTTATATAGCAAATCTAAAATTCATTAAATTTACCAATACATATATAATTTAATATCAAATAATTAATTGAATTACATTCCTGAAGGTCGTGTTAGTAGCGCCAGTCAACTTTCTCCACTCTCCCCCAGTTCGTAACTTTATACGTTACAAAAATTCATAAAAACTTTTCCCATATTACAAAGATCCGAAGAAGATTTACTATATGTATTTAGAACTTCGTACTTTGTCTTTGACTACATACCTTTATCTGTGAACCGATCTTGACAATTGATAATCAGCCTAATTGCACCCTTCTTAAAGTACATCTGTCTCTTTTCAACACAACGTACACACCCTTTGACGGAAAGACGCGAAAGATTTACTTGTATACTTTTAGAATTATTTAAACGGAATTTATTAGACTAGACTACGTGATTTTGCTATCATAATTGTAGCTCTATCATCAAATTGTTTAGATACGTGTCAATCAATACGTGATTTATGACACCAGCAACAGATGGCTAAGCGTTCAATTTCACAGATAACAGATTATTTCGCTAAAATTGTTATACCCTACTTACTGACACCGCTAGCTTTGGCATGGAATCGTTTCATTCATGTGTGCTTTAAATATGATTTGAGAGGTCGCTGGAGTGTTTTCCAGACTTTGTCTATACAGGGTATCTCTAAATATATGTACTGTTTAGTGTTTATACTTTACAAAACTGTCCTGAAACTTTACATGGAAGCGTAAGACAAATCCAATTATCATGGTATGCTATGGTTTGTGGACTCAGTTTCCGCACTTAGACGCTCAATAGGTCCGTTGTACGTAAAGTCCTGGCTAACTAAGCCAGCCTAACTCCTTCCAGAAGCACAGAAGTCACATACAAATTTACAAATTCATCGTATACTGTTCTGGGCCAAAAATAATTTGAATATTGGATATAATTTTTAACTTAAAGTTCTATTAAAACAATTATGCCTTCTTTTTGCCAGCCAGCTGATAATCTTCTCTAATATTGTTAAGAGAAAAGATTAGATTGTTTGTGCGTTGTGGGCACTTCACAGGCTTCTCGGAGCGACCTCACTGTTCCGAGGATTTCTGTACGTTGTTTAGCCACAGCCTCGCATTCCTGGACTCCGTGGGTGACTGATTCATCTGCGCTGAAACAGCCTCTGCATATGGGGTTGTACTAGGACATAAAGATGATTATTATTATTAGTAGTATAATATTAAGGAGACAATGGCCCGTAATTAAATCCAATTATCAAAGAGGTGAATGATGCTTTGTTGACGCAATGAGAAATGTCTTTATCACAGTATATTTCTAAATATACTGCTAACAGCAATTTATAATTCACAAAACTATTCTGACACGTGCTTTACAATCTATAAAATAAAAAAAAACATAATACAGTAGCACGTAATGTGCTGTGCGCCTCAAAATTCTGAACTTAATTAACCCAATTGCGCCGCGCAGATTACATTTCTATTACAATCGGAAACGTTTTTTACATTTCCTTTTCTCACATAACAATAATAAATTCTCGTTATAAGTTATCTAGTGGACAAGCACTTCTAATTAAAGTACCTTCCGCTTTAAAAAGCCGGATAATTAAATAAATACAATCTGGCACCAAGCCATGCATAACTCGACACGCACAGTGAATTACTAACCCAATATCTTGGAATTTACCTGTGTCATGTTAATTACCAGTTATATTTTATATATATAAGTGTCTACATATATGTTAGCCATCTCGGTCAATAATACCAATGAAAACAATATAGAACAAAACGCCAATTTACGGGCACACGCTTAGAACTTAGAAGACTGAATCCATAGGATTGGAGGGCACAATCATTTGAAAAATTAAACTTAATCCGTTGTAACATTTTTGTACAAAATATACTGAATGAGAATGAGGTTCATAAGGCCACTGTAAACAAAGGACCAACGCTGTACTAACGAATGTAGCCCAGGCTGGCCATTTCTACTCATGAAGGAAGTTTGCCAGCGATTGTCGAAATCACTGCAATTTTCGTTTCTATTAAACAAAAATGTCTCGACTAATTCATTAAGGCACGGCCCAATTCAGCCTTTAAAAATTTAAGACTGAAACACGTTAATTAAAAGATAATTTCCTAAAAAAACAAGAACCGAATCAGTCTCATTACAAAATCCTGTCTCCGGAACCAATTTGCTATAAGTCCGAATTAGTTGACATCTCGATCATCCAGCTCGGTCCACGGATGCTGGAGCTATGATCAATATACACAAAACAAGGGTGCGTGTACTTATGTACGCTCGTAAGAAGTTATACTTCTTTGGCATTATTAAAAATAGTTTTTGATTGCATGCAAATAATTCATTACAATTAAATAATCAAAGACTGCAAAAGGAGTCATTATAGTCAATAAAGTTCAGTTTACATTTGAAAAATTAAATAAATATTTATTATCATTCTCTTACATTAAGTGTAACATAAATTCTATTATTATTCGAATGTTGTTTTTAAATTATGTCCAATGCCGTAGCATCTTCCGTGGGCAACTTCATTCGGTAAATTGGACTGATGGACAAGAACTAAGCTTTAAGTATAAACTGAATTTCAGTGTAATTGCAGTGAAAAGTTTATCATTTCTAGTTCCCAGCCACTTGCAGCGGTTAATAGTCGAATCGGGTCATGAGGCCGTACAGCCTGATTTCCACAAAGCATTGCGGAGTGTCACATTTCAAGCTTAAGCTATGAAAGTGTTAAACCTAGTGTAAAGCTTTTGTTTTCTACATTGTATAAGACGATTCCTAGATCGTGAACGAGAGCTTTCCGACAATGACGTGAAAGATGTATCACTTAATCATGATATAATTCTAAGGACGGCTCATTGGTCTAGTGGTTAGTACCCCTGACTGCGAATCCATGGGTCCCGGGTTCGATCCCCAGCTGAGACAAACATCGATGTGATGAGCATTTGGTAGTGTGCTTAGGTCTTGGGTGTTTAAATATGTATTTATATGTCTATCTATCTATAATATGTATGTATATCCCTTGCCTAGTACCCATAACACAAGCTTGACCAGCTTAACATGGGACTAGGTCAATTGGTGTGAATTGTCCAATCATAAAAAAAAAATTAAAATTAAAAAAAAAAATGAAACCTCTTTTGTGTACAATTGCGGTCATAACTGAAGCTCGGAAACCTACAGAAAGCATATAGGATTACTTAATAGTGATTTCAATGATTGATGATAATTACTTAATAATTACATACATTAAAGGCACAATTGATAGTCGTAAGGATAAGCAGAAAATTAATATGGGAACTTAACAACTAATACTTTGCATTAAAATAGTTCACAGTTCGCAAAAATCCTCACTAAGAAAACATAAAATTGAGGGCGTAAATAATAAATAAAATTGGCAAAAATATGATCATATTCAAAATGCCAGTAATCCAAGCGAAACAAAAAAGTAATCGAATCAAATGTGACGATCGGCCGAGTTATTATGGATCACCCTCATCAAAATTTATAAAATAAAAAATATCTATTTCGAACACTATCCCGCTGAAGTTGCTAATGCGAAGTTGTTAAGGCTAAATCTAATATTGAAATTACAGGGTAAACTAGTAGGCATAGAAAATATAATTTCTGTTGGAATTCTCCTTTTTAGGTAATTAAATGTAAACCTGTCGAGTAAGTATATACCTAATACATATAAGTACAAATATGTAGATAATATAATAATAGGTATTAAGTAAGATTAATTAATTAAATAAAATTATCATGCAGTGTGTTTTAAAATAATTGGATGTGATTACCGGATGTAACATTCTTTATGAATGCATTTTTGCCACAATTTAAACTATAATCAAGGACTTTTCAAACGAGGTTTTCGAGGACTGGATCACATTGAGCCTTATCTGATGGTTGGTGAGAATCATCATGGACATATCACGAACTACCTTTGAGATTGTAACATTTTTATTTCATAATATGTAGATTAACATACGTTTATTATAGATCAGTGACCGTGAAACAGTCCGATGATAAATAACTTCTTATTAAATATCATTAAGCTTTATTCAATAGCTGCATTTACATCAGCTGTTAGCCAATACAATCTTGATTATTTATGACAGGTACATTTATAGAACGATAAATCGATATTGCGATTTTTATGCACGCCTGAACTTGTTACGCTCACGCTTAAAGATATTTTACTATTTTTAATAAGGAATTTAGAGTGATATTAAAGTGTTGTTTGAAGCTGAAAAATGTCACTAGATTTAGTTTTTTTTTCCAATTTCAGTGATATAATAAATTTATACCAATTCTTGCTTTTAGCTGTGTCAGCAGATCCGTATTAATTCCGTCGTAGCACGATGTTCTATAGCTTAAAGCTTTTTTTGACTTTTGAATGCATAAATATTTATTTTGTCGACATAAGGTACCGCCGACTTTTGTAGATATCGATGTCTTCTATAAAACTATAGTACCTACATCACTCTGCTCTATTGTCAATAGATTTCACAGCGTACGCGATATAGTATTTTTTATTCTTGTTTTACTCGTTGGGTTACACTAGCGTTATTTCATAGAGAACTATTAAAATATTACGAGTATATAGCCTATGTTCATCAGCGATAACGTAGTGTTTTGATTGTGAAATAATTTTTCAAAGTTCTGTCGTTTTAGAGAGTATTCAATGCAAATAAACACACAAACAATCTAATCTTTCCTCTTTACAATATTAGTGAAGATTATCGGCTGGCAGAAAGAAGGCATTAAGCGACAAACATTTGTTTTAATAGAACTTTATATTAAAAATTATATCGCATATTCCAATTATTTTTGGCCCAGAACAGTATACGATGAATATTTAAATTTAAAAATCAAGTTGCGATGCACTGGGGACGCGTGAGCATCAAATGCGCAAGACCATGTCCGGTACCGTCCTTTATGTAATTAATAGCGTGTTCAAAAAATAGCTTTGTTGCACAGACAATGCATCGAACCCATTTTTAATTTCGTATTCAAGTATCTCGCGACGAGTGACGTACGACAAAATTAATTAGTTCTATCAATCATTCGTGAATGGTGACAGTGGAGTCGGCCCACTGGTTTCCAAAAGCCTAAATATCGAATAATAAATGTAACGTGATTCCTTGCATTGTGCATCAACCCTTTGTAATGTTAAAAAACGGTTGGGTAATGTTGATTATGTTTCGCGCGCGCCCAGAGGCGGGTTGTGCGGCGCAAATATTTTGAATATTTTATTTAAATTTTTACCTGCGTATTACGTTTGTAAGCATATCTGCATATTAATAAACATTGCAATAAATCCCTTTATTACATGTTTACAAGCACTTTAAAAATCTTAATTTTACCAAACAATTCTATAAATCAAGCGTTGTAGAGGGGCACAGAGGTTAGAAAAACCTTTTAAGTAAGAAAATATCAGAAATTGACCCGAGCGGTCAAGTTCGATTTCTAACGCAACTATAAATTTTGGGTAGGTAACGAAAGGAAACAGGTCGAAAACTAATTATTTTCTAGCTCAATACTAATTTTGCTTATGGCAACTTGACTCGTTCAAATTATACTTGGTTAAGGGTTCAAACACAGGATTTTCAAATCTCTGATTAAATTTTGTAGTTTGAACATATATAATTGATCAGCAGTAAGTACTACTTGGTTACAAAGTAATACAAAAATATGTCCGCCCTTAACACGTACACTTCACGCACTACTACCTAAACATCAAAGTTTATTTTTTTTAATTTAAATTGTAGATACTAATAATAAAATGTTTATATTATTACAAGCAAACCCTTTCACCTTTCGATAACAATGAGCGCACGTCGCCCAGATGTAGAATAAAATTTACATATCTATAGAATTGATTTGAATATGACAGCAATTCATCACAGTCACACAGCGCCCTCTGGTGACCTTTAACACGTTCCGTGGAGTGGGTAGAACTAATGGATACATTTTCGTTGGAAAAGTTTAAAAATCGAATTCGTTATAGTTTCGATTGCTAATGGTTCGGTCTACATTTAATTTTTTTTTAAAAGACAATTCACACCAATTGACCCAGTCCCATGCTAAGCTGGTGTAGCTTGTGTTATGGGTACTAGGCAACGGATATACATACATATTATAGATAGATAGACATATAAATACATATTTAAACACCCAAGACCGAAGCACAACATCAAATGCTCATCACATCGATGTTCGTCTCGGCCGGGGATCGAACCCGGGACCCATGGATTCGCCGTCAGGAGACCAATGAGTCGTCAAAATAGCTGCTACGAATTTTTCATTCGCAATTCTCGAGTTTTTTTAAGGTATAAGTAATTTTCGATTTTGAATCGATCTACTTTAGATTATCAATTCATTATTCAAATGTCAAATTATACTTAGGAAATTATTATATGGTTTAGTGAAACTGTAAAAAAAACATAAAATTACAAAAACCTCTCGAATTTCCCAAATTATTGTCAGAGGTATCGACTACATAAAGATTATAATTTTATAAAGGCTTAAAAAGAATAAAGAAATAATGTGTTTCTAATTTTTTTAGTCACAGGCATGGACTAAAAATAGTTTTGACAAAACCTTTTCATCCGATTCCGATTCAACTTTTTCCGGAAGTTTTGCGTCGAAAACCCGCAGAAACCAAAACAAAATCCAATTTTCTGGTACGAAAACGAGATTTACACAAAATCCCTTTACTGGTTTGTCTATGTTATATATGTTCGAGCATTGAGTGTGACTCTCTAGCCACGTGCGTTCGAATCATAGCTGACCAAGAATCGTCAGCGTTTATCATGTATGAACTTACTTACCAATTAAGAAAATGACCAAGAAACATTTAAAAACTAGCTGACCCGGCAAACGTCGTTTTGCCATGTATTTTATTTTTAGGAAACATTTTTTTTAGTTAAGTAACTATCTACTGTAATGCAAAATAGGGTTTGATCGTAGAGGAGTGAAAATTAGGGGTTGTATGTATTTTTGTATGCTGTATCATAAAAAAATAAAAACAAAAATATTGTCCAAAAAATATTTTGGGGTGGACACCCCTTATCACTTAGGGCACTATGAAAAATGGATGTTGTCCGATTCTCAGTTATACCCAATATGCACACAAAATTTCATGCGAATCGCTCGAGCCGTTTCTGAGGAGTTTAACCACAAACACAGCGACACGAGAATTTTATATATTAGATAAGGCTAGCGTAATAGCGCCACTGGTTTTATTTCAGATACTTTTACACTTTAACACTATATTTCTACATTCTTTTCATCTGTGTGCCTTTTTTTGACAAAGGTCTCATCCAAATCTCACCATTCCTGTATGCACTCTGACACTCTCTGCCATGTACTTGCTGCTTCCTTAAATTGGTCTATCCACCTTCATAATAGTCTTTCTCTTTGTCGTACCTTTACTTTTGCGCTTATTGTACCTTGGGCACAAGTTTAGTACTTTTTTTAACAAAACTACTTGCAATAAATATAACGTACATAGGTATAATTAAGGGCACGAAATAGCATGTAAAATGTCACAACGTTTTGTTAGCTGGATTTACAATTAGGATTTGCATAATTATGCAGTTTTTATTGCATATTACAAATGACATCGTACAATAAATTTAGTGGAGTAAATTTAATGAATGTTACATGTTTTAATAAAATATGCCGCAGAAATATGTTTCACAAACAACTTTTAAATATTATATATCGTTTGCACTAAAACTCTCTATAACTTTAGGTTAATAAAACCGATGTTTTAAACTCAAATAAGCCCAGGGTTTACTGAAATGTATATCTTCTTCTTCTTGTAGTGCCTCTCCATTACTGGAGGTTGGCCGTCAGTATCTCGAAGCGTGTCTTGTCCTGTGCCAGATGCACCAACTCTTCCGCAGTTGCAATACCCGTCCATTCTCTAACGTTAAAGCCATAATTTCTTCCTCCTACCAACACGCGGTTTACCCTGGATTTTACCCATTATATTTAATTGAAGGAGGTGGTAGCGGTCATGGCGCAACACGTGGCCCAGGTACGCAACATTCCGTTGTTTAACTTTCTGCAAAAGTTTTTTCGACATTCCAACTCGTTTCAGTACCTTCTCGTTTATTCGAAGCATGCGACGATAAGTCTATAAGCATAGATCTTGTTGTCTATTAAATAAAATGTAAAATTTCGAATACGAAAGTAATTAAAGACTCAGTTCATTTCCGTACGAGACGCGTTCTATTTTCAAAACTCACGCCTCGTACCTTGCAGAAAACAATACGACCGATAAAACGCAACAAAAAATAACCTCATATTTCATATAGCACTTCACAATACCGCCAATTCAATTGGTAACAAAGGCACTCGTATTTCGAGGGTGTTCAATTTATTTATGTTAGCAAAAACATTGCAAATATTTTTTTGGCAACGATACTCGACGCCCCTCACTAACAATTCAGCAAACAGTTTTCCAGTTCAAACGTGTTTGTTTTTATGTCTCTCGTTATTCGCTGATGCAATTATACACGACGTAAAAATGTGTTCCATGTCACGCTCACGTCACGTCCTTATTCGCCATTATATTTTCGCATTTATACTTAGTGAACTAGGGAATTTTATTTGATAACGCGATATAAGTTTCAATTTTATTATCTCTTATATTAAAAGAAACCCTCCAATAATAAACCAACAACAACATAATGAAGAAAACATTAAAAAGAATGGAGAAGATTGGAGGAGGCCTTTGCCATCTGGCAAACGGACACGCAAAAGTGGAACAAAAGAACAATCTAAGAAAAATAAAGAAAAAATACTGTCGTGTCCGAAAAGAGCCTTTAATATAATGTAGTAAAAAAACCAGTGGCGCTAAAATTGTTTAGGTCTGGGCTTCAGATTTCTGTAACTGTTCCGTGATCATTTCTAATAGGCAAGTAGGTGATCAACCTTCTATGCCTGACACATGCCTTCGACTTTTTGGGCCTAAGACATGCCGGTTTCCTCATAATATCTTCCTTTATCGTGCGAGCGTGTTAAAAGCGCACATAGAAAGTCCAGCTGGGGATCGAACCTACGACCTCAGCCCTGTGATTCTGTAACTCACTTCACGAACTCACACAGCGGTTTTCGCAGTCGAGTTCGAGTTCGTGAAGTGAGTTACAGAATCGCAGGGCTGGATGTACTCGCACGCTGAAGCCACTGCTAACACTCCTCTATTGTTTCATAGATATTTTTGTAAATATATTAAATGAGGATATTCAGCGACGAACTGCAATGTTCTGATTTACTAAAACTGGGCAATAATAATTTTTAAGCCTTCCATTAGTTTCAGGTGAATTATTTTTTAATACTTATTTAAATCATTGGCTTAAGCTACCTTTAATTATTAATAGAAAATTTTGGTATTTTGTATAAATCTTAATATAGGAATATAAATTACGTGTCACGTTGTTTGTCCGCTATGGACTCCTAAACTACCGAACCGATATCAATCAAATTTGCACACCGTGTGTAGTTTGATCCAACTTAAAAGATAGCATAGCTTACATCTCAATTTACACCCGCAATATTATTTTATTGCAAAATATTTGTTTATCATATAATAGTCTTAATTCTAACAGATGGCGCTGTGTTGAAAGTACCAACGTTTCACATAAGCTACAATTTAATGGCATAACCACCAATAAAGCATGGTGGTCCCCATGACTGGTGTTCTCCTACCGTTTCCCTAATAGTTTACTACTATGTAATACATATAACAAAAACCTTAGCCACAGCAACGCTTGGCCGGTCTGCTAGTCCTACATATAAAATATTTTCTTTCTTTTGAACATTACATTAATGTGCAATGATTTCTCCTTCCAAGCAGGAAGTGCACTAAAATTTGAAGATTGTAAATAATATAACTCCTTCGTTAATTAGTTCATAGTCCCTTCATGGGCCCATAGAGACGATTCCTATTATTTTTATAGCGACAATTTGAAATATCGTCACACACCCTGAGCATCTACAATTACTTGTGTCCGGTTAGGGGTGTCGCACTGCACGGTGTCACACAAGCAAGGATAAATCAGATATTGTATTAAAATGTTTGGTTGAATTTATTAATAGTTAAAACTTTTTAGAAGATTATCTTAGTTTAACAATCTTCCTTAAACTACTATAATTCTACTCAGTTATAGTGATAAAGAACATTCAATAGCTATTCTAGGTATTAAAAGGATTTAATAAACAATAAATACAACTAATTCTTTAGATCTAAATAAATAAAAATGAATCGCAAATTTTTTTGCTAAGCGCAAAATTCGTAGATTGCTGGGCCAATTAGAGTTATTTTGTTTTATTTACTTTGAACTAAGAGGAAGGTTTTTATGATGAGAAATATTGGAGTGTTTAAAAAAATAGTTTTATTTAGTACTTAGTCTTATTCCGGAAATGCGAAAAGTCTCAAGCTAGAAAAATGTTCCATATATTGGTATGTACGCATCTAGAATAAATCTTTTTTTAAACACTAGATGCCCGAGGTAAGGCATTTTATACTAATAATCACAAATAATTCAATAAAAAACAATATATATCACGCAACACATTTAGACTGGTCTGCGGTTAATGTCGCGCTTTGTCAAATAACTTAATATAACTAAATTACGTGTCACGTTGTTTGTCCGCTGTGGACTCCTAAACTACTTAACCGATTCCTATCAAATTGGCACACCGTGTGCAGTTTGATCTAACTTAAAAGATAGGATAGCTTACATCTTAATTTATACCCGCAATATTATTTTATTGCAAATTGTTTATTTAGTAGACTTCAACATTATTTTTCGGTGCGTTGACACTTATAATGTGACCACTTCACGATCAATCTTGATATTTTTATTGGCACTTGACAGCCCTATGTCCGGCACACTCCTTATTAAATTATAAGGAAATAAACCGGTAACGGCACAAATTGTCTTCCACCCCTTATGTTTTTATGAGTTTGTTTTTGCAAGGGCCCCAGCCGGAAGGATGACGTCTGCCACGCGCCATCCAGATGCATTCCGTTCGGATTCCTTAGGGCGTAATTATTTCTAGCTTTTTATATACACTTTCATTCTTGAACTTAGATAAAACTTTAGAGTTTCTTAACAGTGTAAACTCTTTATAACGTCATTCTCTATAACGATAAATAGTTACATTCGTTTGGTTTGACAGAAAACCCATACATTTTTCATTCTTTATACCGCAACAGACTTTCTTTATAACGAAGAAATATTTTCATATTTAGACATCAACAACATACTTAAGTGTAATTGTTTTTGTAATCAGCTTACAAAACTAACCTATTGAGGTGCCGAAATTTCTATGAAAGACACCTGAGGTCATAAACAGCCTTCTCGCCTTTGTTATTGTTTATTGCATGAACACGTGTGCCATTATTCTTAGATAATATTGCCTGTAGTAAATTTTGGTGTCAGTTACTAAACGCACCACCGTCACCTATCTTGTATTAACAGTCGTAAACAAACTTTAAAACTGTCGAGATGGCCAGTAAAAGAAAAGCGTTGTGTTTAGAATATTTTACCAATTGATCGTGATAAAATTATAAAATATTATAATTTTTATATTCACTCTCTATAACGAAACGTTATAAAGAGTTTACACAGTATATGTGACTTACAACTTGTATAACTGAGGATTCAAACAACTCCTAGACATATTATAGGTTTATTATTATTTTAGCTTCACGTAAATAGTAAGATCTTTGCTTGTTTTTCAATACACGAATTGTGTTTGTTATAAATTATTGGGATTATGTATGGTGATTCGAGACAGGTGGCTATATACGG
This sequence comes from Pieris napi, assembly GCF_905475465.1. Lineage (NCBI taxonomy): Eukaryota > Metazoa > Arthropoda > Insecta > Lepidoptera > Pieridae > Pieris > Pieris napi. The sequence goes on from NC_062255.1 coordinate 6,095,256, forward strand.
CATAACTAATAATACGTATAAGTTTGGTTTTATTATATGTAATATTAAGGCAATATTATGTAGATTATATTTGTATTGTATTAAATACTATTTTATGTCATTATAGTATTTGTAGTCATGTCCAGTAATTAATTGCGACTGGCGCAACTACACTGCACCAGACTGCGACAGATCAGATTGATTAGTTGGTATTTAGTCAGCTGGGATTTCGCTGATTTTATGGCCGCTGGTTGTTAATCCTTTTAGTATTTATAACCAGCGTTGGCTAGGCACTATAAAACTGAATTTTTAATTGAAAATTGTATTGCATTAATTTTTTTTGGTATTGGTTTTGTTGTCACCATATTCGTTATAAAACATTTATAATGAACGCCAGTGGCTTATGGAAACCGTGTGTTGTTTAAGTTCTACAACGCATTCTACTTTTAGATTATGTTTGTAAAATATATAAATATTTTGTTAATTCCAAAACATAATATTAGCTTCAAAAAATATTTCTGCTTTAATAGAAATAATACGTTTACCAAATCAATAAGACAATCAAAATAATCTAAAGTGTAGTTTGAAGACGCCATTGCAACAATAAAAAATAATAAAAAAATATTACTTTAAAAATTTAAGAAAAAACAAAGGTATACTTAGTAAACAAGTTTCTTTGCAATTGTAACTTAAAAGCTTTGTTAAACGTGTTTCCAATATTTCATTCGATTCCAAACTTAGTTAACTTGGCGGATGTCAACTGGTTGCTTTCCGCAGTACTATGCAATTACTTACTGTATAATTTTATTTCTTCTGTTTAGTACCTTTTGTATCTATCTATATATTTACTTTGCTTTAATTTGAAGTGTTACCCCAGCCATGGGGTTGACACGTTTCTGCGATTCATCATTTTTATAGGCAAGGACTTGCGACGGTCACGCGTCGTGGAATGCTTTTGTTGAAGATTTGTATAGCTGTAATTCACCAGCGAGTTATTCATACATTTGTAATGTAACTTGTATTTACTTATAAGTGCAAATAAGATAAATAAAAACATTTCCAGTACAAGCATAGTTTAGCTGTGTTTTTGCGCATTTATCATCCGCTCAAACTGTGAAGGAAAACATTGTGAGGAAATCGTTGCCTAAGACCCAAAAAGTCGACGGCGTGTGTCACAGGAGGCTGATCACCTACTTGCCTATTATTGACAAGTGATACAGAAATTTGAGGCCCAGAACTAAAATGGTAGTAGTACCACTGATTTATTATATAAGCATAGTAACTCGCTAATTTGTTGCTGTTCTTTTATAAGTGGAACCCATCTAAAATTTAATAATTTATTCGCACTAACTTTGGTAAAGATAATTATAATTGACACTCAAGTTCACCTAAGTTCACGAATGTTGGTGAATAGCTTTTTATTAAAGTTGCACGCAGGCATTGAAATCCTAATAAAAACACATATTAAATGAATATAAGCGAGTACTTTCTGAAAGTCAATAAAATTACAAATATGATTTTTAATATTTTATTATTCAAGATTTATACTTCTAGATTATTGACTTTATTTTCAAGGACAGATGCACTATATATTATATGCTTGTAACTATATTATGACTGCTTATTTAATTACAATTCGATATAACGGACGGAAATTAATATATAGGCAATGTTGATGTGTGGATCTAAGTTTTAATGTATTCGCTAAAAGAAATAAAGTATTTGTATTATATAATTAACGAAAAATTAAGCGTTTAAAGTAGGGATGCGATCGATACGCCTTTTTGCCCATACGCTACCGATGTTGATACTCTTATAGAAATATTGTCGATACTGACACCAACACTTAGTGAATTAAAATTAAATTAAGGTAAAATATATCAAATTTGGTTAAAGTTTTTAATTTTTAATAAAAAATATAAACAGTCACAAACTTTGAATAAGATGAAAGGTTTAGTAATTAAAATTAAGAATTGAGAGTTATAATTATATTAAAATAAATAACTGTTAATAATTAAAATTAACATTGATAAGATTTTTGTATAAAAAACAGAGCATTCTCATGTTTTGGGGAGAAAGTCGATTACTCAAGTCTGTCTGTATGAAACGCGGGGATCCCCCGGGCATCTCCGGGCAGATAGTAATACATAGTATAGCATAAACAAGATGCGCGTTTACAACATTTTTAAAGGGCGAAGTTTGAAAAGTATCGTTGTATCGGCAATTAAAATAATGTATCGGTATCGGATGCATCCCTAGTTTAAATATACTGGACTTTGAACATATAAAACATATTTAATTTATATATTTTTAATAGTACTTATTAAATCAAACAAAAATATTTAATTTTTTATCTTGCTCGATAATAATATTTATTACGGTTTAACTTTTAAGATGTTTGTTTCTTGGCAAAATATACTAAACAATAAATAAAGCTAAGTAAGTATGATAAAGAATATTTATTAAATAGAAATTCAACACTTACACTTTTTTATATAAATTTATAATCGGAGATACCTACAGTGAATGATATTTCTTGTGTGTAAAAAATGCTATTACCTACTGTAAACACTGCCATCTAGTGAGTAAACAAGCACTATGGAAGGTAACGCTAATAGAGCGATCGAACATAAAATTATTTTAGTTTGTAAAGTAAGCAACAGATGTCGTGTAATTAAACTAAGGCAAAAAGATTTAAAATAATAATTATAAACTATTGAATGTTACTTACTAATTAGAACTTGTTTTTAATTATATACAGACGAATCAACTGCGTGTATTAATTTTTATGGAAACAACATAAATATGAATTATAAAGAAATCGATAAAGGGGTAATATGTAACAAAATTCTGTTATAGTTTGTAATAAAAAATGTAGATGGCATGCAAATCATGTGTAATTGATAAAATTTACTTCATTATAGTCTTTAATACTATTAATAATAGACTACTCGTAATCATACTTCATAATCATGATTATAATATTAAGTTGATTTAGTATCATTGTGTTGTATTTTAATGACCAAAATTTCTCAGTAGGTCTTGCTTGTACAAATTTTTTAATCGAAATACTTATAGATTCCGTAATCTGCCCTGCGATTCTGTAACTCACTTTTCGAACTCACACAGCGGTTTTCGCATCGGCGGTCGCTCTCAAATCAGTCGTGAAGCAGTCATTTTATGATTTGGCATTCTGAAAAGGTGGGAGCTTGTAGTTTGTTGATTATTGATATACCCGCAAATTTTTGCTTCTGTTTCAATAATTCAAAGTTATCGGCATTTGACACAAGTCGATTTTAGTCAGGTTGATAATTGAAACCACGAGGTGGTTCAATATTTGATCTAATTAAATAAGATAGTAATTTTCAATGGCTTTTATAGTGAATCATAAATCTATTTTCTTAAATAATATTCATAAATTCCTTCACTGGATAAAGGGACATCATTATAAGTCCCTTTGACACGTTAAACCTTTATGGACAAAGAAACTTTTGATCTATATCGGCTTACGGAAGATGGGTATTATCAAGGCCACAGATATGAACCTAATATAGATAGAATACATATAGATGCGATGTTGGGTACTGGCGATTTCGTTATTTATCATAAACAATAGAAAATAAAATAGAATGTTGTTTTAAATATAACTTTTTTGAAACTATATCGAAGCACGAATTCACAAACGAATAGAATTTTATCCTGTAGAAACCTATGAAGACAATCCAATGCTCTTTGTCGTTTCATTTTACAGAGTTTTCACTCATATTTGATGTAACAAGTGTGCCAATAACCAATCGACGGATTGTAATAGCCATCTGTAGATACAAGCTATCCATGGGAGGTCGTATCGGTGTTTGTGGATAGACCTTTGTATGAAAATGTCAGTTGACGAAAGCACGATTTCAACAGTTAATTATTTTAACTTACACCAGTTTTTTTTAATTATTTGGATTAAGATTACTATCTCAGATGGATTATGGAATGAGATAGGTTATGGGGGTCGGGCGTTAGGCCTCTGTTAATACATAGGTCTTGTATGGGCCGAAACAGGAATAAGTTATTTTCAATAATAAGGAATTGTTTTTGTCGTAAAGTGAAATAAGAAGTTGCTCGTCCCTACGACGCCGTATCCTAAGTAGTTACTTGGCAAAATGCCACCGAATGTCGATAACACAATTACTGTTTCCTGTTTTATGTCACTGTTAAGGTCAAAAGGTCATTAAATACTTACTTAAGTTTTTGAAATAGCAGTTCTCAGAAGTTTTTAATTTAAAGGCTTTTTAGTTGTCCATAAGAAAGGATACAATATAGATTATTTTTCTGATCTTTATAATAAATATTGTATTTAAAACAACCATTAAAAACTATGTTTTAAATTAAATGGAAGTACCAACAGTATAGTAAGAATTATATTAATTGCTCGAATACTACAATGTTTGTTGTCATGTTTTGTCAGAAAACCCTTTGAAAGCAATTATGCGTATTTTTTTTAGTTTTCCCATAAGAATCTTTAATAAAGTAGGCATTAGAAAACTCAAAAACAAGATAGATCAATCGAGTGCAGAAGACTATGAGCTTTTGCTACTAGGTTACGTTAGTCTATAGACCTATATTATACATAATATATCTATACCCAATATATAAAACTCTCGTGTCACAATGTTCGTTCCTATACTCCGAAACGGCTCGACCGATTCTTATGAATTTTTTTATGCATATTCAGTAAGTCTGAGGCTACTATCTATCTTTCTAACCCCGAAGTGATAAGGGGTGTCCACCCCAAAAAAAAAAAAAATTTATGATACAGCATACAAAATTTCATTCAATTTAATTTTCAAACAACGAACCTCTACGAACAACCTCCTACCTACCTTTTATATTATTGTAGATAGTTATTTTTATTGAACTAAAAAATGTTTCCTAGAAATAATATACATGCAAAACAACGTTTGCCGGGTCCAGCTAGTACTTATAATATTAATACGACCATTTTTATTAGGGATGTTTTTATTATCAGTAGTCAGCCGTTGTTGGAGGACTGCCATGGGCTTAAAGAGATCTCAATGTAGGTTCCTAAATTCGATCGCTATTTTCGTACCGATCTAAATCTTAAACCTAATTAAATAACAATACCGAACGAAGGAACGACAATTTCATATATTTTTGAGTTATGATATTTAATAAGCATGTGTGTAACGTATATAGTTTATATAGCAGTTTTGCTTTAAAGTCCTTTTATACATATTTATTTAACAAAAAACAATGATCTTTCTTATTGAAAAATATCTTATTTTGATCCTACGAAACGCTGTAATGGGCTATTCATTAGATGTAATGGTATCTTCGATCCCCTTGGATTTCATGTGTTGCTTTGACAAACAAAACTACGTGATCAATATAAATCTTTTGGTACACTCAATGCTATTTTGGGTTTTCTAAAACTGTGTAATTTATTTGCGTTTTTTTGGTTAATTAGTGTAAGTAAAAGTTACAAGTAAGTATTTCTTCGTTTTGTAACGCTTTTAGTTGTGTTATTGATGGAAGAGATTTCGAATTTGTGAAGCCTATGTAAAAAACTAAAAAAGTAGTTTGTTAAATTAATGCAATACAACGTACGTGCACATTTCTATTTCAATAGAAATTAATAAGAGTTATACATTCTATCGTTAAATACATCAATATTATAATAAAATCGTAAGATTTATTCGAAATATATAACGTGAAAAGTTTATTTTGGAAAATAATTTAGAAAAGATTTATTATTTAAGATTACCATTACTTTGTTTTTTGTATATTATTTGTTTATTATAAGTATTGTTTAACTATGGGAGCGTTCAAATATTACTTCACGCTATTTTTGGAGATTATTGAGTAACGTTTTTCTGTACCGTAAAGTACTGGAAAGTCGAAAATAATATTAACAATAACGCGTAATTTAATCCCCGCCCCGCATCGTAACGTTTTACAAGAGAACCCTCCCCCCTTCCAAAATTCGTTACGTAATACTTGAACGCTCCCTATATTGTTTTTCTTAAAATTATATATATGACTATAGAATCATACATAACTTTTTCTAATAGTTTCAAGAAATTAAAACATGTTAGAAGCGGCATTTGTATTGGCTGAAATTCCTGTTGGTACGTCAAAAGGCTTTTTCGACCAACATTTTTACAACCGAGTAACCGATCAATACCAAACGTTTCCAAATAGAAACTGGGTGAACTGGCAGAGGCTTGCCACAAATACGTTAACGATATTATTGATTCATTTTAAATCTTGTATGTTTTATTGGTAAAAAATATTTTTTATACAAAAAGAAAACAGATCCATAACTTAGTCACAGCACTACCTATTAAGCCCATATTTTCTTGGTCGGTTTTTGTGGCATTCTTTTTAAATTCGCTGTTGACTTAATTTGTCTTTGCAACTTAGCATGGGCCATCAGATGAGCATAGCACAGCGAAGAATTTTTCTAGGACATGCACTATACGTTCTATTTTTAAAAATCCTAATTTTTGTATTAAATTTAAATAATTTAGCTTTAATATGAAATGTTTAACGTTATTTTTAAATAAAGAATGTGTAATTAGCTACAAATAAATTTAAGTTGGCAAATACGTTGAAACATTTAGAGATTTTTAAGAAAAACCTTTTAGGTTTTTTAAAATTAATATTTAAGTGTATAAGCTGTCCCGCGCCGTAGGAGAGTTGGCGAAGTCTCGAACCAATACAAAATAAATATTATCTCACCCATTCCTTTGTGGTTCCTGATTTTCTTCTTCATTGCTAACGATGGATTCTAACATCTGAATCTTCAGCATTGTTGTTGATTACATGACAGTATGTTTCACTTTACACAAACACTAAGCAGTCCTGAAACAAAAAAATACTGTTTAAATATGTATTATGTGTATATCTAGGTAAAGGAAAAATTAGAGAGGGTGAGAAGGCGCGGAGTAAATAGGAGAAGATATGCCCATCTCCTACCTTCTTTGTAATACAGCACCAGAAGTTTCAAGCGACACAGTAATGCCGTTGAGGCCCCGGTAGAATGCGAGGGCGACGCCGGAGTCTCTATCGCGTAACGTATGTAGTAACTACTCGAGGTAGTTTAAGTGGGCTCACCTAGTTACTGAATAGCAGAGATTCTGGTGAGAATCACATTCTCCTGCGACTTTCGGGGGAAGGGGATGCGCAAATGCATTTCCATCTCAGATATAAAAAGGGTGCGTATACTTATGTACGCGCGTAAGAAGTTATACTTCAGGCATTATTAAAAATTGTTTTTGATTGCATGAAAATAATTAATTACAATTAAATAATCAAAGACTGGAAAAGGAGTCAATATAGTCAATAAAGTTTAGTTTACATTTGAAAAATTAAATAAATGAATATTTATTATTATTCTCTTACATTAAGTGTAACATAAATTTTATTATTATTCGAATGTTGTTTTCAAATTGTATGTCCAATGCCGTAGCATCTTCCGTGGGCAACTTCATTCTGTTAATTTTGTGACACGGAGCGCGCGCATCGTAAAATTTCACTCTCATCAATTTTTCATAACGCGCCTAAAGAAGTATAACTTCAAAAATTTACTTTGTTTGAGAACTTGATTTAAAACTAACTCATTTCATGACAACTTATATAAAAACTGTTTTTATTGGTGTATCTTTTTTTGTGCGTAAGCAGATTGTATCAGAAAAAGAAATATGAAAGTAATAAAAAGTGTGTGAGACGTTCAATATGCTACGTTTACAAAAGCAATCCTAATACGGGTGTGAGTTAATTTTTACATTGTATTTACTTATAATAAAAAATTTTCTATGCTACAGATTGTTTCTTCTTTTTGTTCCCTTGGATTTGAACCGCAAACAAAGCCTGCCGTATGTATACAAAGATAATTATTTAACAATTGGCAACCCTAACTTCAAACCTCTTTGAACTTTGCACTTGGCTGCTTCCAAGTCTCTTTGATGGCTGTAATTAATTGCAATAGTTATAAGTTTCTGTGGCTGTTGTTACTGTAATAATTACATAAGTTTTATAACAATAATAGTAATTTACATAATTATTCATTTATTTTTGGTGGAAAATAACTATATTACAGTTTGATAGACAGTTCTAACGTATAATATTTCTTTGCAAAGTATTATTAATATCTAATAATAAAACAAAAAAAGTGTGATTTTCGTGATAATGTTTTTTTTTATAAAAGGTGATCAATTTCTGTGTCTGACACAAGCCGATGTCTACAGGTTTAAACCAGGGATGAAGGCATGCTCGAACAACTAGGAAAACACTCATCAGTAGTAAAATAACAAGAATTTATAATGTAGATATGAAGTAGTATTTAAATACACAAACAATAAAAATAACAACTTAAAACATAGATTTACAGAAATAAACACAAAACCCTTACCTCCTTTCTAACCGGGGAGGTTAGAAGGGGAGGAGGTGTTGTGTCCAGTGTGGCAAAGAATAACATCTTAAGAAAAATAACTTATACACAATATTATTATTTATAATAAGACAACCAGTGCTAAGACCATTTATTAGGCTTTGCAGTCAACAGTTTGACAATTTGTTTCTGGGGGCACGGCCGTACTATCCTTATCTCGAAGCAGTTCAGGCTATTTTCGACCCTATAACTTCGTTGTGGCCAAAATTAGAAATCTAAGTTACCAAGCATGGATTGTATAAGCATGGTGTATTTCAAATTTCATTCAATTTGAACGAGTACTTTAAGAATTATAACTAGTCGAATTTCTTAATTTTGTCACTTACTGATTGACCGATCATCAAAACTCTAAGGCACTTCTAGCAGACAAGTGTTAAGTTATTACGTAATTAGCTAGTTTAATAGTTTTTGATATTGACATAGTCACTGTAAGATGTCGCTAGGTTAACTAATTAAGTAATAACTTAAAACAGAAGTTCCCTTAAAGAGGTATTGAATAAATAGACCGACTTGGTATTACATGGATCACAAATTTAAACGGTAGAAAACCTGCGTTGCAAGAGTTATTAAACCGAACATTCATTAAGTTACTTATATATATTTTAGTAAATAATTAGATGCGTTAACCAAATGTTACCAATCATCGCACACTTAAACCACAATGAGCCCTGTAGTTTTTCACTTATAAATTGTAATATAACATTCTCGTTTCCGATAATGTCCAATATATCTACTACACTTAATTGAAGTGTCACTTAGATTCTACAACCCTTAAAAAAGTCAAGTTAGTTTTTTGTTAATCCAGCGTCGCCACCCCACAACCCCTAATTTTATGTAAGTTATAAGCTCAAGTAATAAACAAACAAAGAGTTTCACTTAACATTTGAATATCTCTTCAACAACCGCCGCCGAACTTAAATCGAGATTTGTTTTTTTTACAAGTTTTCGATGATTTTTATTTTCTAGAAACGTAAGCCTTCTGAAAGAAGTTGTTATAGTTTAACTATAAGACATGCGGATATCCTCACGATGTTACCGTATAAACAAGTATTCATTGCGCATCAATGTTCGACGTCAGAGATAAGAAGCGCGACTGAGCCATCAATGCTCTTGTATCTTCGTAAAAAATAACTTCAATCAATAAAAAGGAGTCAAATCTTCTACATCAGTGATTTGAGTGCACAGCACCTCCCTTTCGTCATCAATCAGCAATCGCTCCATGATGTTTGTTCCATACCAGAGTATTTTACAACATTCCAAATAATTGAGTGGTTCAACCACCCTTCCTGTGTAGAAACGGACTCCCAAGGGTTTTACTTTACAAATTCGTTTTGTATCTAACATCTAACAAAACTTTGTTATCGCGTTTGAGGGTTCATAAGAAAAAAATTGCTATCCCAGTGACGTCAAGGGTGCAGGTAAAAAAAGCAGGTAAAAATTAATAGAATTGCAAGTAACGATTGTTGGCGCGTGACGCTTTTGATCTGTGTATTCTAACCAAAGAGCAGTGTTGGCCTAGTGGCTTCAGCGTGCGACTCTCATCCCTCAGGTCATAGGTTCGATCCCTAGCTATGCCAATAGACTTTCTTTATATGCGCATACATTTTTTCGAACGGTGAAGGAAAACATCGTGAGGAAACCGGCTTGCCTTAGACCCAAAAAGTCGACGGCGGAGGCTGATCACCTCCTTGCTACTTAGATTGACAAATGATACAGAAATCTGAGGTCCAGACCTAAAAAGGTTGTAGCGCGTTGATTTATTTATTTATTCTAACCGAAGGGCTATTAATGAATCAAGTAATTGTAAGTCAAAATTACTTATACACTTCGATAGATACATTCTTAAAAGTTTGTGCTTTACATAATATACCAAGTAAACATAATGCGCCTAATCTATAAAAATATGATGAATAGCGGAAAACGTAATTTATCAGAAAGAGACGAAGTATTTTAGCTGAATCTGTATAATTTAGCAGGCGTAAAAATATAACTATCGATTATATGAATTAATTAAAATATCTCTAAAATGCGCAATCGAAATATTTTCTCTATGTGATTATACTTTTTGAAAACGGTTCTAATAGGAAGTGATATTACAAAAGAATTATATAAATAAATTACAATAACGGTTTCCATTTTAATATTATATTTATAATATTAAGAGGAAAGATTTGAATATTTTACATTTATAAATTCATAACTATTACAAATGTATTTATTTGCTCAACAGTATTCCTACAGCTACCCACTAAACAATATCCAAAAATTTACATTGTACACAAAAGCCAAAAACGGAATACACATTCAAACATAAACAAAGCACAGTTTCACCTATATATACAAAAAATATAACAAAGTATATAATATGTATTTATAATAAATTCTAAATTCTAAGATTCATTGATCATTATAATATATATTTAATATAAAGGAAGAATAACAAAGCCATTATTAATAAAAGATACCAAAGTTTTTTTAATTATTTTTTAAACATTTCAAATTCATTCACCGTTTGAATGCTACATAATCCCCAAGTAACATAGACTATATTTATTTCCAAAATATTTTAAAATATTATGTGCGAATCCGCTATAAATTATTTTTAAATTTAAAGAAAAACTTTTTAACCGGATTAAAGTTATGTACTTATTATTAAAAATTTACAACTATTTAACATAATTTTAAATTTATCCGACGTTTCGCGTGCTTTACAGCGTGCGTGGTCACGGTGACTACGTATCGTACGGCCGTACGTACGATAAATTTAAAATTATGTTAAATAGTTGTAAATTTTTAATAATACATAACTTTAATCCGGTTAAAAAGTTTTTTCTTTAAATGTGTAAAGGTTATGTCAATCAAAGACAATATTATTTTTAAATTACTTTACACAGTGAATAATGCAAAAATGTACTACCAAAGTAGAAGTGAACAAAATCAAAAGAGTGTCAAAGCGCCTCCTGCGGTGATGTGAGAACAGTATACTGAACTCCGACCAAATGGGATAGAGGAGAAATGTGGCCTTATCTCTCCTGCACCCCCTTAAATCTGCCATAGCAGCTCACATCGATTACAATTTCGTACCGGCCGAATACGGCTCAGTGATGGCCAAGGAATAAACTAATAATTTCAAACATTTTGACGTTAAGACGCCGTAACCGAGGAGAACTGGACACCGAGAGATCAAATGTAGAACTAATATTAGAATTCAATTAGTGAAAATATTTCGTTAGCGCGTTTTAGAAATATAGAAGTTTCTTTTAACGTTGCTTTTAATTATGTCTGATTATATGTAATGATTAGAAAAAAAATAAAATTAACAACAACAGTTTTATGTAATCATAATTATTAATATAAATAAATGTAAAATTATTGTTTTTTTTTGTGTGTGAGGGTAGATAGTAATGTTATGACGTCTATATTGCACTTCACAAAAATACCTAAGAGTTTTTAAACCCCATTTTCGATCATAGCATCGTTTAACGCGTAAGTTACGGTAAGTTAAAGAATATAGGTAACAAAGTAGTAACGAGTTTACTTACTAAAATGAGAAATAGCAAGTGTTTTCATTTTCAAAGCGCCTGCGAACATCGTATAGTTAAAGTGAGTTAAGGTTAAGTTTTTATAACTTAACAAAACCAAACTATTTTTTTAAACTAGTCTTAGGTTTTAGTGTTATACGGATAAATACATTTCAAAATTCTGATATTAGTCACTACATTGTATATCAATGGCATAAAGCGTTTTTTTGCAATATTTCTTTCGATTTATGTAACATAACGCTACACATACGAGAAAAATAAAAACGAAAATTTTGATTGAGGACAAAGAATATTTAAAAAAAAATATATTTTTATTCAATGCCAGTATCATTGCGCAATTTTAAATAAAAACTTTTTGGTAGTGGTACAAATCCTTTCTCCATTTTAAAAACCATTATAAATTAATTTTCATATTCTAATCCGTTCAACATGGTGTGTGAATTACAAAGGAATTTTTAAATTTCTCTCAGCGGCGTCGTTTTTCATAATTATCAAAAGCTTTGAAATATTTACCGAGCAAGTAGTATGCATATAGGATGTAAATGAAATTATTTATACACTATACAATAAGTGGGGTTATTATTAATTATCTATGAAGACACCACTGACTTTTTCTGGGAGGAAGGCACAGACCATGGATCTCCGTCTGATTCTGACCTCTCGCTTCCTCCACTTTCATGACATTCACCAATCACCAGGCACCATGACAGACCCAGACCCTTCGGTTATGGTCCGTTACGGTCTTTTGACCTGTCCCTTTTTAGTAATTATAATTTAAATTACATTCCACAAGTGTATGTATACTGTACTAAAGTCGACTTTTATCACTAATAGTTTCGAACAGATATAAAGATTATTTTATTATTATTGTAAGATTTAAGTTGGCGTCTGTTAGATAGTACCGGTGACCCCAGAGCTGGTGCTTTCTTAAACGAATAAGCATCGCAATACAGCGAGGAAATGCTGCCAGCATTAAAGGTCACTGCAAGAGAGACAAAACTTTTTTATTCATCAATTTTTTAATGATTTCGAAGATAAAATCTAATATATAAAATTCTCGTGTCACAGTTTTCGTTGCCATACTCCTCCGAAACGGCTTGACCGATTTTGATGAAATTTTTTGTGCTTATCCGGTATCTATGAGAATCGGCCAACATCTATTTTTCACCCCCCTAAATGTTAGGGGTAGTCCACCCCTAAATTTTATTGTTTATTTTTTAAACAAAATTTTTAATTTCTATTTTTTTATGATACAACATTAAAAAATACATACAACCCCTACTTTTTTCACCCCTCTACGATCAACCCCTATTTAAAAAAAAAATATACATGGCAAAACGACGTTTGCCGGATCAGCTAGTATAAATATAAGTTTCAGAAGTAAAATTTTTTTTTCTTCAGAAAAAGGTGTCAAATTTTTCTTCATCGTTGGTGTTGAGACATCAACATGCACTCTGTGCCAAATGCAGATCGTCATCTATATAGAGGTAGCTCACTGGGTCATAGTCACAGGAAAACAAGTCTTATATCCTGGTAATAAGGACTTAGATCAGCTCCCACGCACTGATTTAACGCGAAGAAACGGACACCATACTATATACGAATCTATTTTCTAATATTGTTAAAATTTCAAAAAACTTTGTTAGCGCGTTTTAGAAAAACTACCTGGGTGTATTGTGTACTTTAGGGTCCTAGACCCTTCGCACCCTTTGCATTGTCAATTTTTTTCTATCTCCGCAAACTTTTGATTGTGCGAACAGTTACACATCAAAATTTACAAATGGCTACTTAACTAAAATAACTAACTATAAGTGCACTTAACTTATCTAAGTTTTCACTCTATAATAGGAAAAGCATAGGCTATAGTTTCATCTTGTAGTAATAACTTATTGCTATGTTTACTTAAAAACATGTGTCCAAGGCTCTCGATGTAGTGAGACCCACGAGCGTATGACTAGAAATACTACTGTTACTGTCTAGAAATAAATTTTGGGAGACGAGATAATATTGTGTAGTGTATTTATTCGGAGCCGTGGATTATTCGATATTTAGAAGGTAATTCCCTGGTAAAGACTATTGTTTGGGTTGCCATGGTACAGAACTAAAGGGACTCCCTACACCACGTACCCCGGCATCAAACGTATCTTTGTAAACGTGTTCCAGATTCGGAGTTTTACACTTAAATATATAAAAAACTTCAATACATTCTATATGTTCTATCAAGCATATGTTAATATCGATCCTACTCCATCTTGTGATAACAACTCATTCATTTAAAACTTTTGCTTAAAAAAGGTCTTCAAAAAGCGCAACTGTAGTAAATAGCAACCGCTTTAAAATTGTGTTTGTACAAAGTATGGAATCAGAATTTGAATTGTTTTTTTCGAAGTATCTCTTGCGAGGGCTGTGTACGACAACGAAAATTTTTCCCCATAAGTTCGAATGGAGTATCAACAAAGACTGGAGTATCAACGAACAGTTTTTGAGACCTAAACTTTAAAATTTAAAGGAATTTTAAAAATCACTTTTTTTAAGAAATTGCCAATCTTCGTTCAGGAAGTTGGCAGAATCATTTATATTTTTTTACAACCCTGTCCAGTATTATTTCTAAAAACTGAGGTACTATTGTTAATGTTAGAATAATTATGAGTTCACAGATGCGGATATATGTATATAGACCCTTTAAACGAGTTAAGAAAAGTTATTAAAGGAACAAAAGTTTATATTCCGACTCAACTTCTACGGTTTCCGCTCTTAACAAAACAATATTCTGGATTCTTAACAGTTTTAATTAACTTTGGCCTGAAATTGTTAAACTTTCGTTGACGTCTGAGAAATTGAATATTTTTGTTTTATTTTTAACCGACGACACATTATTAATATGTATGGTAAGGAATTTGTGTAATTAATTTAGAAATTACTAGCTGACCCGGCAAACGTCATTTTGCCATGTATATTATTTCTAGGAAACATTTTTTTAATTCAATAAAAATAACTATCTATGAGGGGGTGATGATTAAGGGTTGTATGTATTTTTGTTTGCTGTATAGTAAATAAAAAAAAACAAAAAGTTTTGTCTAAAAAATAAAAAATAAAATTTAGGGGTGGGACCTTAACATTTAGCGGGATGAAAAATAGATGTTGTCTGAATATGCATAAAAATTTCATAAGAATCGGTCGAGCCGTTTCAGAGGAGTATGGGAACGAAAATTGTGACACGACAATTTTATATATTAGATCATACAACTACCACCTAACGAAATATTCTTAGAACATTTAATGCAGTGTAAAATCCCGTTAATTATGCACATAGTAAAGAACTCATTGGTCATGCGACCTTTGACGCCATAGCCTTAGCCGCGTCAAAGCCGACGTAAAGTTTAATTCAAACTTGAAATAATAGACCCGTATCCCCAAGGACAGGTCACGGCCCTTTTGTACAATACCTACACCGATTCAAACTTCGGACCAGCCTTGCGATTCTGTAACTCACTTTTCGAACTCACACAGCGGATTTCACAGCGGCGGTCGCGGTGACAATATAAATAAAAATATAAACAATAAACTACAAGCTCCCTCCTTATTAGAATGTCAAATCATAAAATGACTGCTTCACGACTGATTTGAGCGCATCCACCGCGCCGCTGCGAAAAACCGCTGTGTGAGTTCGAAAAGTGAGTTACAGAATCGCAAGGCAGGCCAACATGCTACTGCGATCATAACACAGTACAAACATCGCTGCACATGCCGGACTGTCCGGTGTTTGGGGCAACCAGGTACCAACTAGAGCAGAAAACGACGTGGCTCGGACAAAAGTTAAAGGCCGGCAACGCACTCGCGAGCCCTCTGGCATTGAGAGTGTCCATGGGCGGCGGTATCACTTAACATCAGGTGAGCCTCCTGCCCGTTTGCCCCCCATTCTATAAAAAAAAATAGTTTCACTGCCACAGTTAATAACACCCCGAACACAATGTACCTGGGGAATCTATAGTTCAGCAACTACAAGTAAGAAATAAAAATGCAGCAGAATGTAAAAATTTCGCTGCCTAAAGTAGTTGGGCATCCCATGGAATATAGCAAGTTAAAGTACATGTCTACTTTCTCTTCCATCAGTCCATTATTACTTTTTCTCAGACACCCTGGACACATAATATGTTGTTAATGTCCTTAAAGAGTATATGGGGAAATGCGGGAAGGATTAGGGCTGCGAGTGACATCATCTGAAAGCATCTTTATGCTATCTCAATAACATGACATGATGCATGTAAGACTGACCTATTTAATTTCACACTGAATTCACACCATGTGAATTCAATGATTGCATTATTCATATTTGTTTAAAAAGTCTTAGACCTACAACGCACTAGCGGCTGGCCGCAATGCGGTGTGCCGCTGCGGCGGGCCGCACATCGATTATTACATGAAACCGCACGATAACAACGCACTGACTTGCGGTCAACCGTCAACCGCTCCGGTTGATCTGGAGCTGCGGCGAGCCGCACCGGTTGAATGATGCGGCGCGCCGCGTCCCCTCCGCGCACTCGGCGCGGTTAGCCGTCCTACCTACGTCATCACATATAATTATTTAACAAAATATTGTAAACCTATTTTAAAAGAGTAAAAATAAAAAAATAAAATATGTTTATTATGGAACATAAGATACATGTATCACTTATTCCACGTCATTAAATTTGAATTTGTAATATTTCAAGAAGCACTGACGAGTGACGATTGCGGCAGACCGCAATAGGGACGGTTAGCCGGAATACGGCAGGCCGCTACGGCGGACCGTATATACCGTAGCCCGCCGCAGTGGCACACCGCATTGCGGCCAGCCGCTAGTGCGTTGTAGGCCTTAGGTTTTATTTATTTCGAAAAACCTTACAGCTCTTTTAACTATAATATATAAAAAATAATTATCAAAGCGAAACGCTAATTAGAAGCTCAAATCGGCCCTGTAGGTACTATGAGTTTATTCGTTACAAATAAAAAATATTCCCACTCTAAAATGAGTAATTCAATTAATTTCTTCTATAAAGTACACTTTATTAATATCTGTAATTAAATTAACTATCAATATTCAAATACGAATGAAAAATAAACAACATTTATTAATCGTTAAAATAATCTAGTTTTATGACTTAAGTAATATAGTATTTCAATAAAGAAAAATTAAATTGGATAAGATTAAATTTTAATACCAATACATGCCCAGTTAATACTTATTTTATTAAGATAGTAAATTTAAGGATATCATTAATTCCCAGAGTAACTCTATATCAAAGATCTACCTGTTCATATTCCACTGTACTTAGCGGCGATGATCTTAAATTCATAGGAATTTGATTTCTATTTATAACATAATAAGGCTTATGTTTCTATATGTAACGATTTCGTTAGACAATGTTTACAAATATTATAGAATGTTTTTTTTTCGTTTACTGCCAACTATTTATAAAAAAAAACAGTTCAATAGATCTTAAAACTAGATTATAATGTGAGCCTAAGATTATTGAACCAACATAAAATTCTTCATAACTTCCCTTCCATAAGGTTATAACTTATAAGTAACTATTTATACTAAGTAATAATTACATTAGCAAAAAAAAATATCAGTGGCGCTACAACCCCTTTAGGTCTTGGCCTCAGATTTCTGAATCAGTTTCATGATCATTTTTTAAATCTAATAGGCAAGTGATCAGCCTCCAGTGCCTGACACACGCCGTCGACTTTTTGAGTCTAAGACATGTCGGTTTCCTTTTCGATATTTTCCTTCACCGTTCGAGCAAATGTTAGATGAGCACATAGAAAGAAAGTTCATTGGTGCACAGCCGGGGATCGAACCAACGACCTCAGGTATGAGAGTCGCAATCTGAAGCCACTAGGCCAACACTGCTCATATACATTAGCAACCTAGATGTTTATTATTACCTCCCTTGTTAATGTGATGGTCTTAAATTCGATTTTCGAAACAAGAACTATCATGACTTGGTAATAAACACAGTTGACAGTACATTGCGTCTTATTGGGGCTTACGAGGTCAAATGTATATTTAAATATGTACAAAAATATACATCATATTGAAGTCACGGAATACCTGAATGGGAGGGTAGTGAAGGCACTGCAAGAATAAAGCGTGCCGCGTTAATAAAACTTCTTATATAAACAATAAATAGTAGAATTTAGTTAGAACTAAAGCGTCTTCCAACTGTTTCCATACATTTGACTGTAACACTATTAAATAATTACAATGACCAGCTAAATAATTGTACCCTTTTAATTCGTGTACAATAGACGACAAAGGTCACGTATCCTAATGTTTGTCCATTGTTCCCATTGATGAATATTCGATGCGCACGCACACCATGTTAAATATTTCAATAGAAAGCCATTGGAATCATTAAACATCTCACATCGTTGTCATGTTTACAATATATAGCACCATTTTGTTCTTTAGAGAGTTTATTGATACAATCTTACTTCGGTAGCTTTCGATTTTCAAAAATTGTTTGCAAGAAAGAACTTTCAAACGTAAGCTTGAAAGTTGGAGGTTTCAAAGGATGTTGTGTTGCAAAGGGTTCAGAGCGTATTAGTATCAGATTGCTCGTATATATCTTAAGGAATTTACTATTATTAAAATATATGCACAAAACCATCTCATATTCACTACACCGTCCATTCTTAAGCGATGATTTTTTTATTGAAGAGAATGATCATAGAGTACAGTCAATTGT
This sequence comes from Pieris napi, assembly GCF_905475465.1. NCBI lineage: Eukaryota > Metazoa > Arthropoda > Insecta > Lepidoptera > Pieridae > Pieris > Pieris napi. The sequence continues at coordinate 6,113,972 of NC_062255.1, forward strand.
ATACTGTTCAAGGTCTATATAAGTATTTCCGTTAAGCTATGCTCAAGTCTTGTAAGACCCTCAGTTTAGAATCATCTCGACGGACAGCGTTCGGCAAAGACCTTAGTAAAGAGACCCAAATATAAACCGAATTCTGGCTTCTTTTCTCAAAGACGTGTTCTCTGCAATTGTTGCAAATTCTCAAACATGTTATTTGTATGTATATTATTAAATTAGTTATAAATTGAAGTAAACGGCGTATTTACAAATATAATGGAAACAAAAATAAGAATTGAACCGTCCGAAAACTTTTTTTTTCAATTGAACAACAGACATCTCTGGTAGGAGTAGGAGAGTTCTACTTCCACGATGAAATTCCACGCTTACAAAGTGCCTCTTATGAATAGAGAAATTAAAGACTTTATTTATTACATGATCCTGAAATAGACAACTATTATAATATAACAAGCTATTCAATATTAATGAAAAGATTTTAAGCCTTGCAAATGAAACATGTTTTTATATGAAAGCGAATGCATTCGCTGCAATGCGTCTCATTTGAAAGTTTTTAAATGGAAAAGCACAAGTTTTAAACGGGTATTTAAATGTGTTTCATAGTAGGATATAGTTGAAATATAAATGAAACTCTTGATTTTTTTTTCTATTTCATTCACATTATTTGTTGTCTTTCCGCATACTATGGGGCAGACACAATTCTGAGTTAATTAATCATTTTTCAAAAGTTGATCACCATCAACACCTGACAGTTCAAATCAGGTCATATACGTGCGGGTTTGATGGTGGTTTCAATGTCCTAATTAAGCAAAGAAATAGGAATCGATTGAAGCCGGGGTTCAAACGAACAACTTCAAAGAGACCTTGTAACATTTTTGCGCGTGTATTAAAAGGAAGTGAAAGTATTATCACATTCAATTTTGATAGTGAAACCACAACTTCAAATTAGGCCCCACGTCTGATAAGGGCCAATGGTGCTGACATGAATTTTAAAGTTATTTAATTTAGAAATGTACGATGACTTTATAGTTCACAGTTTATAAAGTCTAGGTAGAAACCTCGTCAAAATTAAATTGTGTTTGTTGAAAAGTCGGAATTTTAATTAATATAAAAATATCTTAATTAATTTGAGGTTGCGCTTACCAATATAGTTTACGTTAATATTTTATTGGTAAGTATAAAATCTAGGTGGATTTGACACCACATTGACACCAGAGTCGCAAAGACTTTCCTAATAAATACGCACGAAATAGTCATACCTTCTGCTTGAGTACGACTATTACACGTTCTTCAAGAAAAGAGTGTACCGATTTTTAAAAGGCCGACAACGCACTCACTATCCCGCTGGCATTGAAAGTGTACATGTGTATCACTTTACATCAGATGAGTCTCCTGCCCATTTGGCCCTGTTCTATACAAAAAAATCTCAAATTTCCTTTGTAGTCCTGACAAATTTACTCCCAACTTTCATCTGTTGTCTATGTAGTTATTGCACGCTAAAGTATGAATTTTACACCAATAAGAAAGAGTTATTGGAACTCCATAAGAACATGCTACTGCGATAGCAACACAGAACAAATATTGCTGCTGCTGGAATGTCCGGCTTATGGGGATTCAGGTCCTAACTAGCCCAGAAAACAAACGTGGATCTGCCAAATCTGCATTTCGCCCGGTTAATGACACACCTGGAACACAGAATGTACTTGGCAAATCTATGCGAACGGAAAGATCAGCAGCTTCAAATAAAAAATGAAACAGTTTCGCAGTCTTTTTTTTTTTAAAGTAAAAAGTTATTTAATCATATAGGTAACATAATTTACACTTATGACTCGTCAGTACATATTAATGCTTCTAATTTTACATTTACTGCCAGTTCTCAAATGAAGGGCGTAGAACGGGAGAAAAGAACTGGCAATAAACTCTCCGCCGCTCCTTTTTTTTCGTCTGCTGGTGGTTCGGCATCCTATGGAATATAGTCCCAGCAAATTAAAGTACAGTATCTCTATAATAAAGTCTCTTCCGTGTTAGGGAAGACGTATCAGTAAATTAATTTAAAAACACTCCATAAGAAAAACATCAATCATCCTGTCCGTCAAAAATTCATTTCACTTTCATAAACGTTTATTTTGTTGAATTTAATCTCATTTGATGGGAATAAAATACCCGACAATGGTCATGATATGGCACGTGTGAATTTATTTGAATTGCCGGAGAACAATGGTATTATAAAAACAACCAAATGTTTGGTATTCAGAGTGGAATTATGTCAATTGTTTCATGGAAATAGTGCCTTTATTTTGATGCAGTAATTGAAAAAGGAATTTTTCAACCCGACTTTTTTTATTCCCTGAACGTGTACGTTTATTCCTTGTACCTGGATTAACACTATAATAACCGTGCAATTCTCGTTCCTTTCAGATGTTGTTTTTTACCTAATTAAGCTGGATTATTCGATAATTTTGCATTATTGCAATGATGAAATGATGAAATGAATGCACCAAATGGACAATTAATTACTTTAGTTATAGCAACAAAAACACTAAAATACTTTCTCACTTTGTAATTAAAAAATTTGGTTTCTATTTGAAGAAAATTTTGGAATACAAAACTAATACTTTGTAAAATTTTCTTAAGCAACATGAGCAACTGCAACTGATTCTTTCGTGTTCTGCGAGGTAAATTATGGGGAGGCGCCTCGTAAGGTGATGGAAACATGCATTAGTAGACCACCATTTATTAGGGTAAGATTCAGAGATGAGAGAACACTATGACTGACTCCCATACATTTTAAAGGCCGGCAACGCACTCGCGAGCCCTTTGGCATTGAGAGTGTCCATGGGCGGCGGTATCACTTAACATCAGATGAGCCTCCAATCCCGTTTGCCCCCCGTTCTATTAAAAAAAAATACATATATGTAGATTAAATTATCAAATACAGGAGTCATATTCGCACTGTCTCGTTTCTAAGACCCTTAGACCCATAGTTGTTACTGTGCGTTACACCCAGAATCCTGATCACCTCCTTGTTTATAAAGACAAATTATCAATGTAAACCTGCCGTAGGCTGACCTCCTTGGAGAACTTGAGCCTTGAGAGAGTCTTGAGCCTCTATATTTACTAAACTTTATATCGTTACACGTCTACAGGTTATAAACGCATACTTAATTTGTCCATGTGTTGTGATGATTGCCCTTTATTGAGTCCAGTAGGCTTGTTTAGGCCTATATAAAAAAAAACATATATTTAGTGAATATTACCTACCTCTATTTTGCAAGAAAAGCGGTTATTAACAATTCAGAAATTGATTAAAGACTCATTCTTGATAAGTAGACAGATGCAAATATAATAAAATGAGTTAAACATAATTATATTATACTTTAATACAATGTATCAGTATCGAAGAGTGACTTAAACGCCAAATAAAATAAAACATTTACTTTCGCATTTATAATACTAAGCATATTATATTGTAATAAGAAAAAGTTTTCTCATCTCCGTAGGTAATATCAATTTCGGATATCACAACTCTGGTCTTTTGGGAGCGTATTAATAGCATTAGGGGCCCCATATATTTGCTTATTATTTTGTATGCTATTTATACTTTATGAAAGGTAATTCAGTAAGAAAAGTAAGCAAGTGTTTAGATGTGAAATTTAAAAAGCTAATGTTTATAAGAAAATGTATTATAAGAAAATGTGAAGAGATGAGTAGAGAGTGCTCGGTGAGAGAGAAGTGAATCGCTTATTATAAGTCAAAACTAGAATGATCATTTATTTAACAAAATTGTTTCCTTAAAAAAATATCAAATTTAAACAAAGATCCACGAAAACAATATATTTTACGAAAGTTTTTTCTACTAAGATAAACCTGCTAAGATAAAGCTGCTCGATAAAGTATTTCTGAACCAATTCTTAAAAGGCTGGCAACGCACTCGCAAATCCTCTGGCATTGAGAGTCCATGGGCGGCAGTATCACTTAACATCAGATGAGCCTCGAGCCCGTTTTCCCCATTCTATAAAAAATAGTAAACCACGACGTATCAACGAGGAGGTCCTATTCGATTGCCGGCGAAACAACAATTGTTGCGATTGGATACCATTGATCAATTACTAGACAAAAGTTCCCAATGATTACCGACGTAATTTCTACCTCATTAGCAACACTATGAGAGATCAAAGAATGATAAGGAGATAGTAACACAATACCTAAAAGATCCGTCTCTGGGCAAAGCCTAGCCAAAGTAGGGAGTAAATAAATAATTCCATAAAATCGTCCTAAACTTCGTTCAAATTATGTAAATGCGAGAGGCAACTTTTTCGTTTCATATTTTTCTACTAAAAAATCACTTCCTTTCATTGACTATTCAGAGCTATATTCAGACTGAAACTCATTAAGTATCTTGTCTATCTTGCGATTAAATACGGTAAAATGTCTTTTATATACTTATATAAAAATAATTAATCATCTTAAAGAAAATTATTTCTATACCAATAGATGCTAAATTAAGGTCAAAAAATTAAATGGGTCATAATACTGTCACAATATCGCTGAAACGTGAAGCTATACTGATTCAGTTAACGTTGGGTGGTATCTAAAAGTAGATCCTAACTTTTGATTTGAGATCTTTTTGAAATGTTTTTTCTTTTTGTTAGAGGACAATAGTATAGGTAATAACCTATATGGAAAGTTTATAAAAGTTTATAAATAGAAATTTAAAACAAATTTAAAAACTTTGGTCCCTTCGGCTGTGTACCTTAAACGCTGGCAGCATTTCTTCGCTGTATTGCGATACTTATTCGTTGAGCGAGGTAAGAACCAGCTCTGGGGTCACCAGCACAATCTAACAGTCGCCAAATTAAATCTTTAATTAGCGCCTGTGCACTTGAACCCCACGGCCTAAGTTTCTACATCAAGGGCAAACACAATCAAAGTTGGAAAGAAGTTGAAGTTTAGATTAATAACGTAGCTTAAAAATGGTTCTGAAAGTTAAAAATACTTATCAAACATATTATTCACGCTTTGTTTAGTTATAATTAAATTAGTTAATTGGAATGATCTCATTATATTGATACAATTATATTTTCTTTTGTCCCCGTAACACGCACATGCTTATATTTAAGCATGCTATCTCTTTCAGACAATCAGCTGTGAGCAAACAGTCGACTATTTAAACACAGGCCAAAAATTGATGTTTAACCATTAATTAGAAATCAATACTCTCTAGATCATACACGTGACACAATGTCGAAATTTCTCATTAATTACATGATGCAAAGATTTAAAAGTCTTGTAATAAAACCGTTAAAATCGATACAGGTGTTTGCGATTGACTGAGACGTGACAACACTAGTTACACATCAGCGATGCCAACTCCTAGACGCTTCACTCTAGGATCAAGTTCGAATAAAATACCAAAAATAAAAATGTTTTTGTTCTACACTCAGTTTGAGAAGTAATTTCAAACATGCATAAAAAATACATTCAATTAGTATAAAATAGCTGTTATTTCGATCTTGGAGTATAATAACTTTTTGATGTTTCAGTTACAGTCACGCTTGGAGCACGTTTATATTTGGTTTATTTTGTTGGTTGGGTTCTAGGCCTAATATAAATTGTATAAAACTCTAAATTCTCTCTCTTAATTGGACTTGGCGTTACTGCTTCATCTTTTAAAATGAAATTTAAACAAATGTAAAAACTGGTTCTTTAACATACATATACCAAGTAGCAATTGCTCATTCAATCAAATGTGTATCTAAGACAATATTCGAAAAAAGTTAAGTGACGTCATCTATGTCGGCCCATAGCGCAAGTTGACTTGCAATTTATAATTTTCACAAAAACCTCTGAACCCTTTTTCATTGAGTCATAGCAAAAGCTTTCTATAGCGCTTAATCACATCTGCTGTCTACAAAGTAGGCAATATTGACTACAACGCTACCATTCAGCCTCTATCTGGTCATTTAAACTGAGAGATGAAACATGGCGCTTTATAAGGGAAGTCCACACTTTTTATCGACATCGATAAATGGAATGTGCCGTGCTCGATTAGAAACGTCAACTTACTTATGTCGAAAGGAGCAGGAAGCTGATTTATTAGTCCCATCATGGTTTGAACAAACATATATAAAAAGTGTTTGTACCTTATTTCAGGAAGTACATTAACTAACATAATAAAATCATAAATATATTTTAAATTGTTATATGTATATTGTGAATTGTGATATATTTATCTATAAACAAAGGTAGATAACTAAATCTCAGCGATCTTCCTTTTTCACGACTTATTTAAAAAAATATCACAAATAAAAATATAGAAAATTGAAAATTTTCTTTATGTTAAATGGCTGTAAATAAAAGTTTTACTAAGACATTTATTAAAATTAATTAATTTATAGTAGGTGGAACATAAACATAGTTTTTATGTCTACCAGGACGTCGAACTAATTGATGATTATATGTTGTTCACGCAACACATCACCAATAAAATTCACTACTAACGTTATAACCAAGCCGTTGAGATAACACTGATTCAAAAGCCAATAAGTCATACTAACTTATATCTCTAGCTTAACTAATTGGACATTAAATTTGATACAGTTCCACCGTAGAAGATCGTAAAAACTCTAATTAGGAATAATTTAATAGACGTATCTCAGTACGGCTGTCAATTCGTTAAAATAACAAAGCGATAAACGTTTATGCGTATGGCTGTCACTTAGAAATCAATACCACTTTTTCATAGATATAAACTGATTGAAATGGTCTCAGTGAATTCTTGAAATCAATAAAAACCTATTAGCAACTATCTTAATTGCATGACTTATAGCAAATACCAGACAAGCATGAAATAAACATCTGCTGAAATTATTTTCTTTTATAAAAACAAATCATTACCGCAAGTCATTGACCTGTTCTTATTTTTGTATTACAAATAATTTTATGAAACTATTTTGCCTGTATTGGATATTATTTATGATAAAAGATTAAAATGTCTTTTTTCACCCTGCCTTTATGAAAGTACATTAAACCCAGAACATAATAATAATACTAGACCAAACATACACTCATTGCCTACCATTTTTTTTAATCAGTGTTTGAATCTTTGGGCAAAGTATTACTTCCGTAAGTCAATAACGTAGTGGAATTGATAGTCAAGAGTCATATAATGCTAAATCGCGACTCTGAATCTTACTTACTTACTAAATTAAATTATCCCTTTGCTTTTTCATGTGTCCTTTTTTATTGTATCACTGTTTACATATTATGCTTTAATTGCATTGTTTCGTTCCATTAGTTTTGTCTAAGTAATTTAAATTTTTCTTACATTGGTTGTCTGGAAGAGATTGCACTTCTTTGAGTTGAATTATAATATATTTCTTTATTATAGCAACGAAGAGTAAATAATTTTCTTTAATTTTCAGTTAAAAGACAGAAATTGGCTAAATTAAAATAGATTATAGTAGAATTTATAGTTTTTAAATCTAGACATTATATCTAGATAATTATTAGTATTCAAAAATTTATATCTTACCTCATTAGAGAACTGGTAGTAAATTTATTTGTAAAAACATTTTTAATTGACGGTATAAGTGTACATTACTTACATGAAATTAATAATTTGATTTGAGGGCCAGTTATTCGTTAGTCTCGAAATAAATAACTAACGAAAAGCGTGATAGAAACATCGATACTTTTAACATCCCTAGCTGGTGCCGCAATGTCGACAGGGTGCTAGAAGTGCTTCAGAGGCCGGGCGATTCAGACGGGTTACTGACCTTTGTAACATTATTTAAACAGTGCCAACTTGTTACTCATTCAACAATTTCTAAATGCATTTCGTATTATTAAGCGAAGTGTGGACTAACATTTCTTGTAGCTAACTGTATGAAAACCTTAGTTTGGGGATTGCAAGACTACTCTTTGACATATAAATCTCTTGTCAATAATTAGCTGGAACACTCTCTATGATAATGTGACTAACTCGGAAGTTGTTGTTGTTGACAATTCACACCAATTGTCCTAGTCCCATGTTAAGCTGGTGAAGCTTGTGTTATGGGTACTAGGCAACGGATATACATACATATTATAGATAGATAGACATATAAATACATATTTAAACACCCAAGACCTAAGCACAATACCAAATGCTCATCACATCGATGTTTGTCTCAGCCGGGGATTGAACCCGGGACCCATGGATTCGCAGTCAGGGGTACTAACCACTAGACCAATGAGCCGTCAAAGGAAGTGAGTACGTCACATTCATTTTGTGTCCAGTCATAATCATATCTTGGGCGTTGTTAGCAAACTTAAAACGGGAAGAAAATTGTCAGGTTGACGTTTTAAAATACGGGCCGTATTCATTATGTAATACAATCGGAACCATTTGGTAACGAGGGTAAGTTTGCAGAGTCTATATGACCACAATGACCAGTAACAATTCATTTATTTTGATTGCGCTAGGTCTGGGTTTCAGAATTCTGTATCTGTTTTGTGATCATTTGCTTTTTATAATAAGCCTGACACTGTCAACTTGTTGAAGTTATACTTCTTTAGGCGCGTTATGAAAAATTGATGAGAGTGAAATTTTACGATGCGCGCGCACCGTGACACGAAATTAACAGAATGAAGTTGCCCACGGAAGATGCCACGGCATTGGACATAATTTAAAAACAACATTCGAATAATAATAAAATTTATGTTACACTTAATGTAAGAGAATAATAATAAATATTTATGTATTTAATTTTTCAAATGCAAACTGAACTTTATTGACTATAATCACTCCTTTTGCAGGCTTTGATTATTTAATTGTAATTAAATATTTGCATGCAATCAAAAACTATTTTTAATAATGCTAAAGAAGTATAACTTCTTACGCGCGTACATAAGTAGGTACACGCACCCTTTTTTTAGTCTATAGCAAGCGTGTTTCCTAACGATGTTTTTCTTCACTGTGCGAGCGAGTGTTAATTTGCGAACATAGAGAGTTCATTGGTGCACAGCGGGATAGAACCTACCAGGGATAAAAGTCGCAACACTTAAGCCACTAAGCAGGCACTGCACTTTAAAGGCCGATTTACATTATCTTAGTGTTTAGGAGAGTGCTTTAGTACAACTTGAAAGGCAAGTTCTTTAGCGTAGCGTTTACTAAAGCACTCTCCTAAACACTAAGATAATGTAAATCGGCCTTAACGCGAACTATATTAAAGTGTATTTCAAAATGCACAAACATTATAAAATTGTCTCTTACTTGTTCTTAATTAAAGTGACACAAGTTTTCATTCATTTATTTCAAAAACACTTGTATTTACAATATTCTGAACCTGCATTGTAATAATAATAATAAAAATTTAAACAAATTTTTAAAAGCAGTTTTCACATTACAGTTATAACAGCAAATCTACCTTGACATTATTGCTTATAAACATTTGATAATAAAACAAAGAGAATTAATTCAATTCTATAAATAGTTGTTCTATCCCAATGTTTGAGTTGTGTGTCACATAGGCCTATATGAGTCCTGTGTAAACGTAACGCGAAACATTGGTTAAGTTGAAAATCGGTAAACGAAACACGTCACGCGTTCGAATGTGTTCGAAATAAGACAATTTAACGCCTTCAAAACATTTGTCATAATAGATTAATTCGTATCTAAATATTTATTTACACTTCTTTGCAAGAAATACAGTATGTACAATGTACATCGCTTTCGTGCGATGTCTTCCAGGGCAACCAATAAGCTGAGCAAGAAGTGCCAAACTACCTACATAATATGTACAATTACTTAGAGATGAATGGAACAAAACAATCAAAACATACGTACGCGATGAAAAAGGACACATGAATCACGATAATTTTAGTTAGAACAGTTAGTACCAAAGTACAGGTAATGCTTGTACAGTAAATTTAAAGGAATATGGAGGAGAGAAGATATAAATTTATTCGTATTCTTTTATTACCTCTTTGCAATCCATAGACACGGGCATTACCTATATACAGCAATATCTCACTATTCAAGGAATAATACGAATAAAAATTTGCGACAAGGATTTATCAGTACAATCTTAATTTTAATTATGGTTAATTATGTTGTATTAATTAATGTCACGGTACTAGGCTGCCATACAGCATACAACAACTAATTAATAACAACATTATAAAAATGTCGATATTATTTTTTGTTATTATTTTCATGTGGAGCCAAAAACCACTAAACTAAGTAACTAGTAATGTTGATATTAAAATAAATATATCGAAAATGTTGGCTATGCCGCCATCGATGAGTAGGCATCATTGATATCATTTAATTTAAGAAAAAAAAATCAAGCTTAAATAATATAAACTAAAACTAGAATAAAGTGAAAATTACTTAATTGTCTTTGGTACAACTAAATTAAAGATTCTATATTGAGATACACAAGTGGTACGTACAAAAGATAGATCCAAATAATAAACTTTAGTTCCGCTTTATTGCCTTATTTATTCATTTATCTGCGTATTTTTAACCCCTTCATACTTATCTGTGGTTTTTAATCAATTTCTTTATCTGTGCTTTTTTTAACCGATTTAATTATTTATCTATCTTCACAGCACTGATCTGCGATATAGATCACTGAAACACGTGTGTCTGCCGCATGCAATTCATCAGATTTCACTTTTTAAATGTTAAGTACCTCTGCACTGCAGTGATGCTTGCCAAATAGCAGGATGCGTTGAATGCGTTATGATTCATATCCCACTTCAATTAAAATATATTGCTGCATCCTCGCTGCACTAAATCTCAAATAATGTACCTAAGGTTAATGAACAAAGAAAATATTTCAATTTAGTAAAAATAGCGGTGCGTGGTAGTCAAGTGAGGTTTGAACGGCTATGGGCTGATGGGATTTTCGTGTGGTTAACGGACGGTGAGCAAATCAATTTGCTTAGACAAATTTTTGACCCAAAAATATATTACGTGAGTACGGCAGGCTGTTTATTTTTATATTAAAATTGTATTAATACAGAACAGTATTTTTTATTAATTTAAATCAATGTTTTATTAGAATTAAATATTCATTTCTAAACGTAGGTGTATTTCAAGCAGCATTTGTTCAGGTTTAGTTTTAGTTACGAACAAGAAGTGTTTGTTTTATGTTAATTTTAAGAATTTTTGTAGTAGGAACTTTATGAAAACAATTTAAATAAAACATATCTTATAGTATATAATATATACCTTTCTAGTATCCAGTATACTAATAAGACACTAAATATTATGTTGAATTGTTAAATATTTTGGTCAATTAAACAATACTTCTAAAAAAAGCTTAGTAGCTAAGCATACTTAATAAATTTGTTCAAATCCTAGCTTATAAATTTTTGTTTCTTTATTTTACATTTACCCGCACAGTGAAGGAAAAAGTTTTTCTAAGAACAATGATCAGACTGGCTTTCAGTCAAAATCTCTTTGTTTATAAAAAAAGATCAAATGAATATGCAATAATGTCTGGCAAGACTAACAGTGTTGTAGCGCCACTGTGTATGTATGACGTATGTATGTATGTATATTTCGATATAGTCCATCGAAAATATACCGTCATTTACATATGAAAACTAGTATTGAAATATTTTCATAACTGCTTATGTAAGCTAAAGTTTAACTGCAATACTCGTCAGGACACGAGTTAAACCGCGCGTAAGACCCTTTTCCTTTGATTTCCCAGGAGAGCACCCGTGACGCTGAATTTTTCACAAATTTTCAAAACTTTCCCGAAAGTTGCACACCTGTGGATGGCATTCTATTAAAGAACAAATAAGAAATTATCTGTTTTATATTACGACTGATTTATTCGTAACAATTTAGTAGACATTAATATGAAACACGTCTCCTAAACTTCTAAATTGATTCATATAATTTTCTTACGGTATTTATAAACAAAAGAAGACGCAAACAAAGTCGTGGACAACAGCTCGTCATAAATAAATAATATCCTAATGGATAAAATTACGTAGGAATATATTTCAAGCGAAACTACGAGCTTTACACTCATTTTTAAATTATCCGCTAGATGTCGCTAGGTTTATTTCACTTGATTCTGAATCGCGCTAGCACTGTGTTTTCAAAATCAATGACTTCTTCTACACTTTAAAGTAATGGTATCGCTTCTCGGCCTTTTGGCTAAGATCAAAGTGTAGTATCTGTTCTTTTCAGCTTAATATCTGAAAGTTCCCGCATAGCGGGACCAGTATATTAAACTGATTTTTGGAAACTGACGGGATGTTCGGGGCTCGCTCCACTCCTGTCACGGGTCGGCCCGGCATTGCAGTGCCGCCGGGATCGGCCCACATAATACATAAATGGAAATTTCTATTTTCTCTAATATTTGATAAGTCGGATTATTAAATTTAGATTTTGCACTTGCAGTGGATAATGTTCTTTTCATTTATCGTATCCCTGTCCCTGTGTGACCTTGATGCTTTCATCAAATTGTGCTATGTGATGCTGGATTGATAATCAACGCTAGCAGATGAGATTGATGATAATAAAATTTACCTATACTCGTCACTATCGCGTTCCGGCACTCACGCCACATAATCATGCCTCAGGTAGATTGAATTCATTAAATGAATGAAGTCCAGGCTAATAAATATACATAGGTACACTGGTTTTATTATGATTGATAATCATTTTAATTGGAATAACTACAGAGAACTTCCTTGTAATAAATTAAGACACCTATTTGCAAGATTTAAAATAATGCTTTACCACGCGCTTGCTGAGTTATTCATACAGCACGGATATACAGCCCCCCAAACCTGCATACTTTATCGGCCGATAGTTTAATCGGGCTGTTAATGAGTATAAACATATTAGTATATGATCCCGATTTACAACGACCTTCACCGAGATGCTTATTTAATGAAACGTATTTTATATTTAATTTAATATGTCAATAAATATAATCCATATGGGTTGTTTAATTAATATTTAAAAAAAAAAAATTTTTATAATTTGCATGTAGTAAATTTTTTTCAAATGTCAAAGAAACAAAAATTTATATGCTTAGGCACTAAGTGTTTTTAAATTAGTAGTATTTTTTTTAAGATTAACTTATATTTTTTTTAAATACCAAAATATTTAAAAAACGCAACATAATATCTATATGCATTTGTTATTTATTTGTAATTTTTCAGTATACTAGAAAGGCATTAGATATCTTATTTCAAAAACATTTTTTAATGTTTTATTTTGATTTTATATTGATTGTATTTTTTTCTTTTTCTCTTAGTTCTTTAGTTTCAAAGTAAAGGTTACCATGATTGATCCCTTTTACTGTTTTTGTACTTAATTAATAATGTTAAATAAAAATTTTCGAAGCGTTTAAATTACATCATTTTTGTCCGTCATCGGTAAGACAATTAGTGTATAATTTTAATTATAGATTTATACTAGCTTATCCGGCAAACGTCGTTTTGCCATGTATATCATTTATTATAAAAAATAGGGGTTGATCCTAGAGGGGTGAAAATTAGGGTTGTATGTATTTTTAATTCTGTATCATAAAAATATAAAAATTGTTTTATCTAAAAATTTAAAAAATAAATAATTTAGGGGTGGACTACCCTTAACATTTAGGGGGATGAGAAATAGATGTTGTCCGATTCTCAGTTATACCCAATATACACACAAAATTTCATGAGAATCGGTCAAGCCGTTTCGGAGGAGTTTAACCACAAACACCGCGATACGAGAATATTATATATGTATTAGATAAATTTAGACATTTCTAATCATGTATCTCCTTATTAATATCGACATAACAACCTAAAAAAATATATCTCTCGTGTAAGAAAAATAATTATATCCCCAACTAATAATCATAATATTGCTCTATAAATTAAATGTTGCACACTAATTAATTTTCATCATCGGTCACTAAACGGTTCAACTAGAAACAAACGCCCTAAGTTCTACCATACGTGCCAACATTTTCAACCCTATTTCACTTACATAAGGTAAATTTTGGTTTGGCTTTCTGATTATCTGTCATTAGAATTGTCTTGTGTTGACAGACAAGTGGGAATAAGGTTGGCGCGTCCGGTGACATTTGAATTGCCTATTAGTGCGGTACATTAGATGACATTAGATTTGCGTAGGGAGTCAGGTTAGTATATACTCCATTGGGTAGGACAGAAGGAAGTTATTCGAAAAAGATCTGTATTAATTAAATAGCGATTTTGACAAATAAAATGTAATAAAATTAAAATTGGTATACACTATCTGTTTCTTTTCTAATGTAATTTTCGAAATGTCAATACGAAGCAACTGCCATTTTTTGACAATTGACACATGCTATAAAAAATATTATCTACTTGGTACCTATGTGATTCCTAAAATAGCATTAATAGTCTGTAGTAATATAATAATTAGGTATCTGTAAATTGTTGTTTTACTTTTATCAGATCAAGGATTTAATTCAGAACCGCCCTTTAAATTTCTTTTATAAAAAAATCAATGGCGCTATAACATTTTTTTTAGGTCTGGGCCTCAGATTTCTGTATCTACTTCATGATCATTTGTTAATCTAATAGGCAAGTAGTTGATCAGCCTCCTGTGCCTGACGCACGCCGTTGACTTTTTGGGTCTAAGGCAAGCCGCTTTCCTCACGATGTTTTCCTTCACCGTTCGAGCGAATGTTAAGTGCGCTCATAAAAAAGTCCATTGGTGCACAGCTGGAGATCGAGCCTACGACCTCATTGATGAGATTCGCACGCCGAAAACCAAATTTAATACACATGACATTTTTTTTTTATGTAATTTGTTAGACAATCGTTCTGTGTCTAAAACAAAAATTGTTTTACACAAATCTCTTGATTATACGCCATGCGCACCAGTAAGTCACAAAGGCGGTGAATATATGAAGTAATATATAGAGAAAGGAAAGGTATCGTAAATTATGTAGTAGGCTTTGGTGAGGTGCTTTATCTCTCATGTATGTGCATAAATTAAGTACATATGAGTACGGGTGAGTACGGTACAAATCTAGGTGCTATAACTTTAAATAAATACATTAAAGGTAGTTTTATTATTACAAGGAAGCCGCAGACTGCAGCAAGTACTCAGAAAGAGAAAGAAGATTTAATTATAGTAGACATATCGCATTTGTTTTTGGTTTGTTCATCGTAAATGCGTTTAATAGTTATGAACACCGAAGGAAAATTCGTCGGCGCACAGTTTGAACACACCACACACACGGTAGAAAGTAGCCAGCGTGCATTCTTAAGCATTCCCAATTTTCTTCGAAAAAATACTACTTCGGAAAGTATTAAATGCTGCCAGGATTAAAGGTAAACACGACCTCAGGGTAGAAAGAAGCCAACACGCACTCTTAAGCAATCGTACTTTTCGTCAACAAAATAATACTTCGGAAAGTATTAAATGCTGCCACGATTAAAGGTAAACACGACCTCAGGGTAGAAAGAAGCCAACACGCACTCTTAAGCAATCGTACTTTTCGGCAACAAAATAATACTTCTTCGGAAAGTATAAAATGTTGCCAGGATTTAAGGTAAACACGACCTCAGGGTAGAAAGTAGCTATCACGCACTCTTAAGCATTCGTACTTTTCGTCAACAAAATAATACTTCGGAAAGTATTAAATGCTGCCAGGATTAAAGGTAAACACGACCTCAAAGTAGCAAGTAGCCAGCACGCACTCTTAAGCAATCGTACTTTTCGTCAACAAAATAATACTTCGGAAAGTATTAAATGCTGCCACGATTAAAGGTAAACACGACCTCAGGGTAGAAAGAAGCCAACACGCACTCTTAAGCAATCGTACTTTTCGGCAACAAAATAATACTTCTTCGGAAAGTATAAAATGTTGCCAGGATTTAAGGTAAACACGACCTCAGGGTAGAAAGTAGCTATCACGCACTCTTAAGCATTCGTACTTTTCGTCAACAAAATAATACTTCTTCGGAAAGTATTAAATGCTGCCACGATTAAAGGTAAACACGACCTCAGGGTAGAAAGAAGCCAACACGCACTCTTAAGCAATCGTACTTTTCGTCAACAAAATAATACTTCTTCGGAAAGTATTAAATGCTGCCACGATTAAAGGTAAACACGACCTCAGGGTAGAAAGAAGCCAACACGCACTCTTAAGCAATCGTACTTTTCGTCAACAAAATAATACTTCGGAAAGTATTAAATGCTGCCATGATTAAAGGTAAACACGACCTCAGGGTAGAAAGAAGCCAACACGCACTCTTAATCAATCGTACTTTTCGGCAACAAAATACTACTTCGGAAAGTATTAAATGCTGCCAGGACCAAGCTTTTTAATTTAATTTAATGTTTTTTTTACCTTATATTTAAATATTTTATTTTGGTTAATATTATAAATAAAACGTACACCGTAGAAGATGTAATGGATGGAAAGTTTTAAAAATATTCATTCAGTCATTTTTTACCCTTTGTATTCAGCTATCTATATATTTTCTAAAGGTATTGAAAGAAACATTACTTCGCGCTCATGATGTGTGAAAAACTATGACCTACGTTATGTAGCGGAAAATTGTGGAAACTTCTTTGAATGAATGTTTATTCGCTGTGAAATGAGGCATTGAAGATAAATTCTGAATAAGAAAGCGTTTTAGGATTAATTTGCGATTCTATATAAAGTAAAAGTGTGCGGTTGAAAAATCACAATTCACAATAAATAACAATTATATATATTTGTTTACTTTATTACCCCAATATAACCTTATGATATTTCATAGATAAAAATCCTCAAAACCCAAAACAATCATGGACAAGAACTACTTTTTTTTCTTTTTACGTGTCTGATTTATTGTATAGCCCTGTTGAAGCCGACCATCCAATTCAATAGGACCACGCGTGAGGCGCATTCATCGCTCAATTCATTTGTTAGGACGTAGAAAACATCTTGAACTTAGAGAAATCCCTTAAAACATCAACGCAAGCAAATAGATGTACTCCAAGCCCCATACGATGATCATACTAAGCATATATAAAAACGTGCTCAATCTAAGGTGTAGCACGCACTATGAAGTACCCTCTCGGGTACACTGACGTATAATATCAGACTATTATGTACCCTCTTGAGAACCCTTAAATAGCTATTGTCTGGAATTTTATACTTTTTCGTGAATTTCGAAACTATAAACGAAAGAAACGACAAAAGACCTTCATTAATAGCCCATTATAGTTCTCTATGTAATTGCACGTTGAATATTTAGTAATTCTCCAAGAATTCTGGCATTGTATTGTACAATCTGGCTTGGTACGCAACTAAAGATTTGTATCCAAAATATGATTTTAGACGGCCTGTATGGTTCCTGTCTGGCTAGGCTAAAAAAATCTGAAATGGATTTCTTGGCTTGCGATAAAATATATCGTGTAAATTATGTTCTATATACATTTGAATGAATTCAAAGTGTCAAAAATTAGCTATGTTTGGATTTTTTTCTATCAAGCGAAGTTATTTAAATCATGTATCGATCAAAATGGATACATAAACTACTCAACTCCACCATATATTTTATACCTTTTGCCTACTTCAAGAAATGATGACGAAAATTGGAACGAAACAAGTACTTTTTTGGAGTTAGACGACCATATAGGTCATTAAGCGAATAATAATTTTTATATAGGAAATTACTGCTAAAATTTGTTGTTGGAAGTGTGATATTTTAATTATATTTTGTCATGTATTTTAGAATAGGTAGATTATTACGTATACTGTAGAAAATGCATCGTGATGTTGTGGAAATAAATAAGTTTTGTAAATTCGTGAAATCTTATATGAAAAGCAAGGAAAGCCTCGGATTAACAGTTAATACCGAAATCCGCGCCATATTAAATAAGCCTCAACCCTTGACCTTTGTCTGTGGCAGGTGAAAGAAAATTCATGAGGTGTTGGATAAACGTCGGCTTCGACCCTTCGTTCCTTCCGACGTCTGCCTTTTGTTATCAATAGCCTTGAATGATAACGAAAATGAAAATACGTAGATAAATATATAGGTATATAAACCTATTTATATGTTTATTTAAAAGCTTACGCGAAATTGTAGCTGAGACGATAGCTGGAAAGTACTCTTAACGTTGAGTTATGTAAATAGTGTATGTCTGTTCAGAAGTTATTAAATTTATTCTATAACCATTACTATACGAATATATCAGGACTTCAATATCAAAGAGTTCATTTCATTCTGTTAAGAATAAATGTAATTAGACTAGACATAAATACTGTTACATAAAAACTTTTCTTCTTTTCAACTTTTTAATTATTTTGAATTTGGAACACATTTTAAAAACTTCTTCCGATTTTGCCCCATTTCACATATTTTTTCGTGTTCAAATTTCAATATTTTAAAGAAAATAGGATTGCAGTGATTGCCTAGCACAAAGTGTGTATGGAGCCGTATCATATATCGTTGACCGCTTTATATATCTCGGATCCCAAATCTCTAACGGAAGCACTTTCCCCGAGTTAAAAAGGCGAATTGCCATGAAGATGCCCGTTTAAGCAAAATCTGGAAGAAAAGAGGAATTGGTATCAAAAACCAAAATCAGACTGACGGTATTAGTATTCCCTATATTTCTGTATGGAGTAAAACGTGGACTATCTTGGCTCGAGATAGGCAAAGAATTGATGCTTTTGAGATTCGATCCTGACCCAACTCCACATACGGATTCACCAGTCTACTATAAGCCGTGAACTATATCATATTTCAGCATCGCAAACGCAGAGGCGATGAGAACATGGAGAAAACTGATCGTGGTTGGTAACACAGATGGTAAAAGATGACGTGGCCGTTCACCGACCAGATGGATCAAGTGAAAGACTCATCGTTCTCCAAACTGTATAAGAGAGGCGCTGGACAGAAACCGACGGAAGCAGATTGTCCGCTCCAGATGTTTCTTGCAGACCACAACACTCTGACATGAGCTGCCGGCAGAAGAGTAAATGTATTTATGGTACACTTATAACAAACAATAAGACAAATCAGTGCGGGCGGCCTTATCGCTTGATATGGCCATGATCGAACTCTTCTCTAGGAACAGCTTATTTAGAACACGTTACATTATTTACTATTTATCGAGCCGTGTTGGCCAAGTGCTTTCAGCGTGCGACTCTCATCCCTGAGGTTGTAAGTTCGATCCCCGGCTGTGCACCAATGGACTCTTTTCCTATGTGCGGATTTAACATTCCCTCGAACGGTGAAACATCGTGAGGAAACCGACATGTCTTAGATCCAAAATGTCAACGGCGTTTGTCAGGCACAGGAGGCTCACCTACTTCATGCATATATATAGGCATGCAACTATATAAAGCGCAAATTCGGCCCCACATGGAGTACTGCTCTCACCTCTGGGCGGGGGCTCCCCAGTACCAGCTCCTTCCACTTGACCGTATACAACGCAGAGCGGTTCGAATCGTCGACGACCAATCCCTCTCCGAGCGGCTTGATCCTTTGGCGTTGCGTAGAGATGTGGGGTCACTCTGCATCTTCTATCGCATTTACCATGGAGAGTGTTCAGAGGAGTTGTTCGGATTAATACCTGCAGCTGAATTTCATCATAGGACGTCGAGACAGAATACGAAATTCCACCCGTATCACCTCGACTTCCGCCGTTCCACAACTGAGCGTTTTGCAAGGCAGTTTTTGCCGCGCACCACCACTATGTGGAACCAGCTGCCCACTGAAGTATTTCCGAACCAATTCGACTTAGGGTCCTTCAAGAAAAGAGCGTACCAATTCTTAAAAGGCCGGCAACGCACTCGCGAGCCCTCTGGCATTGAGAGTGTCCATGGGCGACGGTATCACTTAACATCAGGTGAGCCTCCTGCCCGTTTGCCCCCCGTTCTATAAAAAAAAAAAAAAAAAAAATACTTGCCTATTAGATTGAAAAGTTATCATGAAACAGATTTAGAAATCTGAGGCCCAGACATAAAGAGGTTGTAGCGCCATTGATTTTACATTTTACAATAATTTATTTAAAATTCTACAAGATGGTGAAGCAATCGAAACTAGGTATCTGTCTAGGGGTTGTGTTTCAATAGATTTCGTAGATCTGTCGGATAATGAAAGTTAAGGATCTTACGACCCAAGACCCATGGCTTACGATTTGAATTACTCTTGACCTATTTAACTCCCGTGAGACGTATACGAGTATCTACTTCTATTTAAATGTTGACAGTATTGGTGGGTGTTCTATTTCCCGTTAGATTAATAGCTTAATACTCCAAGAAACCAATACAATGCTACATAATAACAAACTTTTTGTTACAAGATTGTATAAGAAAAATATATGGCATTTGCTTTTTGGTAGTTAGGATTAGTTTCTTGTCCTAAGACTAGGTCCTAGGACAAGAAAGTACATTCAGGTATTGTAAGAATAAATTTAATGATGTGTACATGTGCCACATACATAGATACGTAATTTTACTAGTATAGTTATTAGCAAATTATAACTTATCAATGAATGTATACTAGTCTAGTCGACAAGTTGAAAATGGAACAAAATAGAGATACTACTCCTAAAATTATGTGCGATAGCTCATTGGATCCGGAATGACGTCTAGAAAAATGTGCTAAAAGCGTGTATTAGCACATAAAAAATTGCAAAAGTTATAGACCATTAAAGATGAAAAAATAATGGCATTTAGTTTTTTGCCAATATTTAATAAACTATTAATATTTAAGAAATTTCAAATAAAGATTCTGAAAGAGGAGGAAATTTCTAATAAAAAACTCCTGACTCCCAGAACTCTATCTCCATTATTTATAATGTTAATTTAACGCTGAAAATAGGTCTGCGGGTGACATTTTTAGGATTCGCGCGTGGCGTCAAAAGCGACTACGGCACATTAATTAATTTATTTAAGGTATTGAATATTTTTTTTTAAATTTGAAAAAATTATGGTGTGTTCTGAACACTATAATTAATTTATTCCCGTTGAAAATTTTACTTAAAGTTAATTTTTCAACAAGTTAAATAATTGTTAACTAACAAAATTTTCTCGAACGACCGTCTTAATTGTAAGTGAAAAAAAATGTTTAAATAATGGTCGTAAAAATATTTGGCTTCGTAGAGCCTTTCTTACATACATACTTAACAAGATCGTGCCATAAAAGTTAAAAAAATATTTATACTTTGTTTATAACAATTTTTTTACTTAAACAAAAACTTAAAAATCCATGTAATGATGTTAAAAAAATTTTTTTTTTCTCAATCATCATATAATCGTTTTTTTATTAATACAAGATATTTATTAATTTGCAAAAAAAAAAATTCCCGCCATTTGTTGATAAATTTTTTTTCAACAAATTCATTAAATCAATATTTTTAAAAAAAAATTTAACACAACTTTATTACATTAAAAATTTTATGATTTTTAAAAAAAAAATTTTTCCTTAATAACAATTTTTAATTTTTTATAATCGTTTTTTTTAATTTTCTATTGTTTAAATAATTAGTTAAGAAATTTTTTTTTCCTAAAAATCATAATTGACAGTCTTCTATAAAGTATATAAATAAATATATATAATATAATAATATAATATATAATAATATATAATAAGTAAAGTATAAAAATATTCAATACCTTAAATAAATTAATTAATGTGCCGTAGTCGCTTTTGACGCCACGCGCGAATCCTAAAAATGTCACCCGCAGACCTATTTTCAGCGTTAAATTAACATTATAAATAATGGAGATAGAGTTCTGGGAGTTTTTTATTAGAAATTTCCTCCTCTTTCAGAATCTTTATTTGAAATTTCTTAAATATTAATAGTTTATTAAATATTGGCAAAAAACTAAATGCCATTATTTTTTCATCTTTAATGGTCTATAACTTTTGCAATTTTTTATGTGCTAATACACGCTTTTAGCACATTTTTCTAGACGTCATTCCGGATCCAATGAGCTATCGCACATAATTTTAGGAGTAGTATCTCTATTTTGTTCCATTTTCAACTTGTCGACTAGACTATACTAATTATACTAAGAAACAAGCTTATTATGTTAGTCATAGACAATATGTATATTTTTATTATATAAATTTCTGCAAAAAATGTTACTTCATTATAAGAATCAAAGGAAAAACAAGCTAAACTATCAAGCTTAAAATTATAACGCCATTTAAAAAACCCGAAAAACAAGAAGTCTACTTGTACTTAAGACTTAGACAATAGTTTAAATACTACGTTTTTTTACATACAGCAGCCACACTTAGCGGTAAGTCTCGTCTCTAAATCTTACCTCTAAAATGTGAGCTGTATATGTAGTTAATATTTGTAAAACGAATATCATGAATCGGTCGGTACATATCTTAATTAAATAACAAGAAAGAACCTTTTCGTAATTTTCATTATACATACATATTCTATTTTTGAATTATGTTATCAACCCTCTTTAATGCCATTATCACGGTCAGTTAGTATACCTTCTTAATCTGGGAAAATAGGTTAACCTGTCTGGGTATGGTATTTAGTAAAAATATCTTTATAATATATATAGCCAAGTTACAGACACTAAATAATGTATAAGCAGTGAATTCAAGTTCCTTTCTTTTCATTTCTTCTTTCTCAACCTACGCCCTTGATTTGGGAACTGGTAGTACCTAAATATAACAGTGTTCCCTGGACAGCTAAGGAAACAAACGTGTCCACTGTCCTTACTAAGACGGTTTCAGGTATCGTCTTATGACACATTTACCAACATTGTTTTTTTGTACATGTAACACAGATATCTGCGAGAAGTTTAGAATAACTCATCGTGACTGGCAGACTGGAGGGCACCAGACCTCGCGGCCGATCTACTTGCTGGACCGATCAAGTAAAGGCCCTTACAAGCCTTAACATCACACAGGTGCAGAGCCTTGCCGAAGACAGGGGAGAGAAAGATGTGCGGAGCCACTAACACTACCTTCAGAAATGAGGAGTGCGACTGAAGAAGTAAATGTAAATTGAGTTAGATGTGCTATCCAATGTTTATTAATGTAAATAAATCAATTATAATTTGACTAGCGACCCGCCCCGGCTTCGCACGGGTGCAATGCTGATACTAAATACACTACAGAAAAACTGTGCGGCCGCCGCAAACGCTACGTCCCGAAATTTTTAAATCTGTAATATCTTCGAAAATATTCACTTAAATCATACGGTGTAAAGGGCCATATAGATCTATATTAAATGAACAATGTATTCAAGGTATTTAATTGGTTAAGGATTAATGCTGTATTGGTTAAAATCGCTTCGAAAATTAGCCATTATTTGTCGTAAAAAGTAAATGACAAAAAAAAGTTATTGTGGGTTATCCATAAGAGATAGACATATACCATCACGGACTTTTCTGTAGACCTTTTCAATATGTACAATACTTAGTACATTATTTAGATAAAACTCGTAGGGTTCAGCCTGCGTTTGCAATGTAAGCGGAAAAAATGTAATTATTTACGACATCACATTAGAAACCTCAAAAATAACAGTACTTCTCCACTATTTAATGGATGTTATTATACATATAAACCTTCCTCTTGAATCACTCTATTTATTAAAAAAAACCTCATCAAAATCCGTTGTGTAGTTTTAAAGATTTAAGCATACAAAGGGAAATAGGGACAGAGAAAGCGACTTTGTTTTATACTATGTAGTGATATATTACTTAGTAGAAATATAGTTATTTAGGCAATTCAAAATTGCAAAATATTTAGGCAAGGCAAACTGTAGAAATCCATAGTCTAGTATACCTAATATGATTGTTAATAAATTCATATCATAAAGAAACACCTATATTTGTTTTCCGGCCATAAATCATGCAAAAAGTATCAATTTTAAATGAAACGTAGTGTTTTTAAGTTTTTTTTTGTACACGTTTTGTATTTCCTTTAAAGTATGAACAAAGTTTTCATGAAACCCCGTGTTTATGATGTAAATTTTGGCATCAAAATATAGTTCGAAATACCAGTCATAATTACTTAGACATCAAAACCTACGACCACAACGAGCTCTGGCACCGAAAACCGCAACGTAGAATTCGAATTTCGTACCAACCATTCTACTGACGTTTGAACGCCTTTCAGTTTCAGAACTAACCAAAGTGTTTCATACTGTAAGGGGCTGATTGGGTGGAAAATATCAAACTCACGATGTTTCTGTTTATAAAAAGCCGCAATGATCGTCCCCTACTCATAGGTAACACGTCACTCTGTGTGTAACTGTCATTAGATTGTCAGTTGTTTCTTAATCACAATGCTTTTAAGGTTTTATTATTTTATCTATTTATATTTTAAGCATTTTTTCTTTGATAATTATTTGTTACGAGCCGATGGCTGGCCATCCATCACACTCGTGAACGGGTGCTACTTGTGGTGACTGGTCGTACTTGAATTCCTGTATGCGGTGATGATTTCGTCTATGTATTTGCGTGTTGTTCTCACGAGAATGTAAGTGCGTGCTCCTATTTCACCATGCCTCCTGCTGATAAAGGACAAATCTTTGTTTTTAATTAATTTTATTATTATTTATTACTTAAGATGTCATGTGGAACATGGTTAATGGTTGAAGCTTCTTACAGCTTAAAAATTGGCGATTAAAAAGAGTGGCGGAGAGTTTATTGCCAGTTTTTCTCTTCCGTTCTACGCCCTTGAGAACTGGCAGTAAATATAACATTAGAAGCATTTCATATATAATTTTTTTTTGACGTTCATAAGTTTACATTATGTTACCTATATGAATAAATGATTTTGATTGATTGATTAAAACATATTACTTATTTTTTTATTTTTGATATTTGTGTATCATATAATATCATATTTCTCAGCATACATTTCTTTGTTGAAGTAGTATCTTTTTTTATTTGTAAAGGAAACAATGCCAGCGCTGGTAGGTTTCTTGTTTCGTCCACACTACTTCCTTTGAGTTCTTGTACCGCACGTTACCAAGTTTTCGAAATTAGCGCCATCATTGGTCATACAGAACAGGATTAGCATAGTATTTCATAATTAAGAATTTAGTTGTGTTACTTTTGGATTTAGCCGCAAATTTCAGCATCTGTTTTCTTAAGTGATTATATCAAACAAATACATTTTTAAACAATAATTTTATAATGGAAAGTTGTGGTTAATAGAAACGAAACCAGCATTCTGTAAGCAGTTGTTACTACGGAACTGGATTATTACGGTACACGCAAATAATATTTACTATTGTGTTTCTGATTATGCTACCTTTCATAACATGAACATTCTTGTGGACAGTTTCTAATAGTTTATTTTTTATTTTTACTAATTGTATAATAGCTTACTACGCTTAAATACGAAAGCTAAATTAGACTTTGTTTGAATTTTCGAAGTATCAAGTCTAATTTAATTTCAATTTCAATTAATTTTAAATAAGAGCAGTGTTGGCCTAGTGACTTTAGCGTACGACCCCGGCTGTGCACCATTGGACTATGTGCGCATCAAACACGTTGTACGGTGAAAGGAAACATCGTGAGGAAACCGTCATGTCTCAAATAAAAATTCGACATCTGTCAGACAGAAATCTGATCATAGACAAGTAGGTGTCTATGATATGAAAATGATCAGAGAAATAGAATGCCAAATACGGCTTAAACCCGTTGATAGTGTTGTAGCGCCTCTGTATTATACGTACTATTATAAAACAAAATATCACAAGAGCCTCAAAGTATTTTATAAGCTACTAGCTAGCCTGGCGAACATCGTACCGCATAACAGTTGATTCTTTATTTTTTTTAAATACTTATTCTGCTATTCGGGACACCGGTCTAGCTAGTAAGAAAAAAAAGAAAGTTGATAAGACAACAAATACATTATGTCAAAAAATAAAAATTTACCTTCCCGGAACCCCTCCACAAACACTTGAACTTTATGTTATGGTATTAAAGTTCAAATTGACTTTGAAGTATTTACGAATATTTTGTATGGAAATATAGAAAAGTGTTGTTTTTAGAGGTTTTCACTCAATTTTTTTTAATTTTTCTCAACGTAAGAACCATCCTCGAACTTCAAGGAATATTATAAAAAAAGAATTGGCCAAATTGGTCAAGGCATTGTTGAGTTATGCGCTTACCAACACATTCATTTTTATATTATAGACAAGCTCTTGGCTTCACATGTCTGCTTCATTCAATATGTTTATTCAGGTATTCCATATAGAAATTACCATACCAATTTCTTCCATTAGTTTTGACCTAAAATTGTTGATTGCGCACATGGATTGAATTGTAGGATTCTGACTGATTATAATCTATGAAAACGCACCCCATTATAACATGGAATTAAAAATATTTTAGTACATTCTTCTAGCTTACTTAAAATTTAATTTCATAATGCATTAGACATATAGTACATAAAGTCACACATAAAATGGATTTCGCTTATACACGAGATTACGGTTTAATGTCGTTCCGTCCCGTCGACTACGCAATTAAATAGTTAATTAGAATTCAATTTCATTTCATAACGTTTATTTTTAGCTTTTTATTCTAGAAACATGTCATGCTTTTAACATATAAGAAATCTGTTTTTATTAAAAAAAATTGTATGTTATGTCTAGTTGGTCATGGCCACGTGCTACGTATATATATGTTAACGTAAAATTGTAAACACCGTTAGATTGTAATCTATCTCGCGAGATTATAAACTGTCGAAAGATTGTGAACCTCAGCTTACTGCTTACAATTTAACGTATTATTATTCGGTAGATTGTACACACTAACTTAGTTATCATTCAAACTTCTTTGGTCAATTACAGATTAATTTTACTTTCCAACAATTTCATATAACTACCGAATAATAATACATTAAATTGTAAGCATTAAGCTGAGGTTCACAATCTTTCGACAGTTTATAGTCTCGCGAGATAGATTACAATCTAACGGTGTTTACAATTTTACGGTGACATATATAAATCAAAGTCTGGCGAGTTACACTATTTATATTATAGCTGCCTTGCGATTCTGTAACTCACTTTTCGAACTCACACAGCGGTTTTTGCAGCAGCGGTCGCGCTCAAATCAGTCGTGAAGTAGTCATTTTAAAAGTGAGTTACAGAATTGCAAAGCTGGACTGGTTTTGATGATTTCATTTCGTTTGAATATTCGAATAATTAATAGGTTTTTAATGTAAAAACAACATGTCGATAATCTCTCTGATTTTCAGATGAAAATTACTTTAGACTTTTGCTTCATAGACAGCTTTTATAACTGCAATGTATGTAAATGGCAATGCATCGACATATATAAAAGACTAGATATTTTAATGTGTGGTCATTATCAGGATATGGAAATAAATTTTAAAAAATCTAGTAGATTTTTGCTTTTTAATCTCATATAAGTCGCGCAAAGTCGGGTAAAATAAATAAATACGCGGGCGTAGCTAGTAGAATATAAATGAACGGTGAAACAAATCCGAAATTCTTTAGTTACATTTAATACAACATAGTTTTTGTAGCGTTTATTAAAATAAATGTGTCAGCTCCATAATATTTAATTTATGCAAATAATTACATTCACCCTAAAACACAAATGAATTTATGTTAAGTGAAATAGTAATTTCATTTTTATAAAGAAGGTGCGGGAAATGGAATGGAATGGAATAACCAGATATTGTATAAATTTGGTTTGCGATGAAATAAATTGTTACGCTCATAACACGAAGTAAATGATCCATATAATGCTATTTATTATTGTTTATCACGAAATGTTAAATAAAATCTTCTTGAAACCTTGTACTGTAATTATTTTAAGGCAAGATCTGAGTTAATAGAAAACAATTAACGATTGGGAATCGAGTCCAAAACCACCAGAAGAAAAGAGCGTACCAATTCTTGAAAGGCCGGCAAAGCACTTGCGAGCCTTCTGGCATTGTGAGTGTCCATGGGCGGCGGTAACACTTAACATCAGGTGAGCCTCCTGCCCGTTTGCCTCCTATTACATAAAAAAAAAAAACATCATTAAACTATAAACTACGGAAATGGATTTATACATTGATCTGTTCGGTGATGCCAACTTGGGGTTTGTCCTCAAATTTAGGAAAATTAGATGTACTGGGGTAAAACTACCATCATCTTGGTACTTAAGAGGTACTTTTAACATTTTTTTTCTTCTTCGTCTTTGGCTTTTTTCTTTAAAAAGACGCACGATTCTTACAATTAATAATAAGTCTCGAACCCAACCTACAAAGTAAACCGAATATAAACTCTAAGCGTGTCTAACTGAAATAAGAAAAATCTATAAAACTCCAAGATTGAAATAATAGCTATTTTATAAAAAATTATGTATGAATTAAATGAATTTTTAATTCATATTTGAAATAACTTTTCGAACCGAGTGTACTAGAAAACTTTAGGGATTTTTAATCGATATTCAGGGGTATTTCAAGTTGGTCTCGTGGGGAACATTCTGTAGGAGTTGGCATGACTGTCTCTTGCAAGTAGAACTGAATACATAAATACCACTTGCCCTGTAAACATGTACCCAAAGGTCAAACTTTAGAATCCTAACAAAATAGATGAAGGCCATTCAAGGGCAAGGTAAATCCCCAATGCCTATTGGGGAATTACCCATTTACCTATCCCTCAGTATTGCTATCTGTTAGTAGCGATACAAAATTTATAAGAATTGTTTCTTATTAAAAAAACTTAAGTAAACTTCTATGACAGAAATAAACGCCAGTACCAGTCTCTCACTGATTGCAGAAAAGTATAAAATAATGAAACGATTTCGCGTGTTTTTCTACTATAGGTATACACTATAAGTATTTGTTCGAATGTATGTTGTTACGAATAGTTTTTAAACACATTTCATGCTGTGTTTGCCATTTGTGTTTAATTTAACATTCTTTTGTATGTTTCTAGGGTTTATTATGCTCGCTGGCATACCCTTTTCCAATAAATGTCTGTTAAAGTTTTGTGTAGTACTCGCCTCAGACAAAGATACACTACATCTGTCTCTAAAAATTACCAATAATTGATCAATGAAACGGACATAGAAAAGACTGCCCAAGCTCCAAAGCTACGAGGTACATATGGTAATCATTACTTTACTTTGAACTTTTCTTCAGACCGTTGGCCATTCACCGCTGTACTTAAGATATTACTTGACACAAAGGAGATTTTCAAGAGATACTTGACTCTCACTTGTAGTTCATTTTATCCACATTGTAGTGGGAAGGTGTTAGCTAGGCTATTCAGGTGCTATGTATAATTTAAAAAATACAGCGAGGAAACGATGTACGCTAGATGTACGCTGGGAGCCAAGTTTTTTAATTCAATTTAGTTGCAGGAAACCAATAAATCGGCGGGTCAATTTTTTTTTTAATTTTGTAATTTGACCCGTACCCAGTCCAAGGTCTGTATTCAAAGACATCAATCAGATCAAAGATCACATGAAATTCCTGTCCGTTGAAACTAAGTTTAAGTGAGATTTGATCAATGATCAATAAGATTTCGTATATTCTGCGGTTCAAATTAGCATTCCATTGCGTTTTTAATACAAAGTCGAAAATGTTCGACTTCATTACACGCTGTGATTTATCAAATTAAATCAATAATAACTTTGCTACTGTACGTTATTATGACAGTATCGGCTTTATATGTGGACAGTGGTTTAAGATAGTTACTGTATTTTATATTACAAATGGTAACCATGGTAACACTCACATTCAACGTCATTTGTTTCGCAGGAAAATTGTAAATAAACAAATAATGTGTAACTACGCTTTTTAAACTATGTTACATACAATCATAATCCGCTACAACCCTATATAGGTTTTGGCCTCAGATTGGATCCGTTTCTTCGAAAATTTGTATTTTATAGCCGAGACGGATTTTTGGTTTTTTTTTTTAATATATAACTTTTCTACTCCCCTGCCATTGTGTCCAGGGACTTTTTCACATCACACGTCTCGCGAAAGACGCCCCGGCTACATTGGTAATATTTTTGTTTACAATATTCATGGGCGAGCCGGGACGCAATTCCTCGCGAGACCCGTTCTTGGGGTTTTGTTTGCCGCCTTTATGTATTCAACAATGTTTTTTCAATGATTCTATTTAAAAAAAAAATCAGGATTTTTGGGTTTGAGACATGTCGGTTTCCTGTCATATTTGCCTTCACAGAAGCAAGTGCTTATTGCGAACATAGAAAGAAAATCCCACTGGTCCACAGCCGTTAGAACCTCAGAGATGTAGTTTGCACGCTATATGGCGAACGCTGGTTTATAATTGTTCATATCATTAAAAACTAAAAAAAATGCGAGTGTACAAAGTGGTGTCAGAAGTGAAACTTCATTGGCAAACGAATTTTTAACTCTTGTTCATATTTATACGAATCTAAAACTTTAGATTTCCGAGTCGTAGAGGGAGGAAAAAAGGAAGATATGTTAGGAATTTAATTGTTATTAAAATTTTAAGTGTCGAAAATTAATACAAATAATATATATTTTTTTTAATTTAACTCGATAATTAAAACACGTGGCATTTTATTTTACAATTCGTCATTTGAGATTTCAATAAATTATTTTGCATAAAATAAAATACTAATATTTCATAAATTCTATTTACGAAATTTTAATTTCAATAATAGAATTCCTATAAGGTAATCCCACCCTTCGCACTCTCTCAATCGCTCTTTCCCTTTTCTTCGACAAAAACGCTGCACATCTTCGTGACGTTTTTAAACATTTTACCCTCATGCGCCTAAAGAAGTTTCACTTCAATATACGACAGATGGTCTCATCTGTTTATTTCGAAACCGCAACAGAGAGACAAAATAAAAACAAAATCTTTATCGTTCCATTATTCTTAACCTACTCGTATGTTTCTATTATGTATGAAGAGATAAATAATGAGCGTATGAAAGCCTAAAGGTAATATTTCCATTTTCATCCTAATACAGAATAAACATTTAGATAGAGCGGATATCAGAGTATTTGCAAGGGAATTGCTTCATTACCATAAATATACTTATGGATGGGACCTGTCCACGGGTTTTTATAGGAATTATGGTTGGACATAAAATACGCAATGGAATATCTTGGGAATCTGCGTACTTTTTCACGGAATAAATTTAAAAGACATATTACTTGGAATCTGTCGCCTATAGTTTAGCACGTGCGAACAGACATTTCTGTTTAACCCTAATGCATACACAAAGGTAATACAAGTTTTTTAGGAAAGGTTTTGTATTTGTGACAGTTGCGTGACTAAGTTTTTTCTAATTTTGGGTTGATAACGCAACGAGTATATTTACTTTTTTATTTTTTTTATAGAACAGGGCAAACGGGCAGGAGGCTCACCTGATGTTAAGTGATACCGCCGCCCATGGGCACTCTCAATGCCAGAGGGCTCGCGAGTGCGTTGCCGGCCTTTTAAGAATTGGTACGCTCTTTCTTGATGGACCCTAAGTATACTGTGAACTCACTAACAGTCGGGAATTATACAATATTGTAATTTACCCGCGTTTTTCTTTAATCATATCGTAATTTCCACTTCTACCAAACTCTAGGTATGTTATATCTATTATTGTCTACCTTTATCTCTTATACACAGTTTCTCAGAACACTATTAGTTTTAAGCTCATATATAGCGGCAAGTGTGCAAAAAAACTACAAACAACAAAGAAATCGTAACCCAAGATGTCACCGTGTATCAGGCACAGAAAGCATATCAATATGTGTCTATTTAAAAAATGAATAAGAAAATTGATGTAGAACTGAAACCAATACATATAAAGTGATTTCTCATCACTGTGTGGCTTCATTAAAATGAATATGCATCGAAATTTCCTGAATTAAATAAAAGAGTTAATTATGTTAAGAGTTTATTCCGAACTGCAAAGCCGTAGATGAAACAACACAATAATTATGTCATAACTCAATTGACTAAACATTTGAATAAATCATCATTTCATGAGTAATGAAGTGTGAAGAATAGTTGTTATTTAACAGAATGCATTTGAATAAAAATGTTAATCTCATTGTAATTCTCGAAGAATTTTCGGCTTTCTTGCAATGTTGTACAAATCTATATTTTTACCTTTTCGGCTACCTCCTTGGCTTATTTGGTAACTCAAACGGGTTCACTTCCCAGCATAATAGTTTAATTTTTTTTAATGTTGTAATAGCTTAAATCATAGCGGGGCTAAGAAAGCGTCATAGGCTTGTAAATCTATGAACTCCTAGAATTATTAAGGGTTTTATTATATACTAATGAATTAAATGTACATAAATTAATTTACATACCAATAAATGAATTTTGATTTGATTTGTAATGTAACATGTAATAAATTTCTTTATCGCCTGTCTCGGCTATGTCTTATTTAAAAAAAATAGTATTTACTCAGGATTTTATTAAATCAGTCCAGGAGTTTTTGAGTTTATTAAACATACAAAAATATATATTTCCTCTTATTTTTATATTCCACTTTTAAATTGTTTTTTTTTAAAATTGAAACAAAGGTAGCTCTGAACCATGCCCCATTTGAGGCTCACAAATTAAATTCATAAGCAAACTCTTTAAATAGAATCATCATAATCTTCAACATTACGAGTCTTAAGTCGTAACTCCTGTTTTCATTACTCGAATCGTGATCGTAATTTAACTTTGTAATCCGACATGGTCTAATAAATTCATATATGTGGAGATACAGTGAGGCTATTAAATAATTTTACAGAATTTAGAGCAAATATGTATTTTTAGATGTTTGATTTGATCAAATCTTATAGAGAGAATATTAGAAAGTCTACTAACCTATTTACTACTAGTCTAATTTCACCAGCTGATAGTGTGATTACTAAAAAAAGTTATGGTAACTTATTTTGATTTACTGAAATATACCGATTAGACAAGTCCAATTTTTTTCAAAATACACAAAAATCCTTCGGGGGGACTGCGGGTGTATGTGCTACAAAAAGTTATTTTTCAGCAAAATTAAACATTTGTCACTTAACAAATAATTATATTGACAAAATACACTACTTTTAAGGTATACTAGTGGACAGTATCAATTGAATGTAAGTCTACTAGTGGTGAATTTGCTTAGTGACACTGTATTTCAGTAGAGGAAAATACACACCAAATGTTTATATTATATTTATTGTTTATTATAATGGAACAAACATATTATCGACGCTCACGCGAGGCAGGAAGAAGAAGGTTTCTAAAAGGTTGTACTTTGGCTGAGTTCAAGTGGCTAGTTTTATTTTTAGTTTACCTTTTTTTAGGATTGGTTTCTTCTGAAAAACTTTTCAGGTACTATCAAGTAGTTTAGGTAGATAAATAAATAAATATTATCTACACTATTAGTTTTTTACCTTAAAAAAACTGTTTTTACTAATTGAAACCGAGAAATTTAGGTACTAAACGAATAACCATAGTAATAGTTATGAAAGTAGTTAAGGTCTTTTCATAAATCTCTACAAAATTATGTAATTTTAATACGGTAACTTTCTTATAATTTTCTAAACGAGAGTTAAGACGCTAAGTTTTTTACCCCGCTAGAAACGAAACGTTTTTATGAAATAAATGCTGAATGTACTTATATGCAAAACCAGCTTTCTCAACAAGTAATAAAATTAAATGTATATCACTTTTATATTTTACAAAAAATACATTTTACATGCTCTGTTAACTGTATTTTTAACTTATAAAAAACGCTAAGAATAATTAAAGAGCGTGATAATTAGGTTTAGATTAGACATCACGCGAGTCACAGGAGTGGATATAGTATGCGAGACTTACACGCTCCAAGTGAAACATCTGGTCGTATAGGCGAATGAGAAATACCCTCAAATTACAATTTATCTGTTGGGAACTTCTTAAAGAGACGCGGGGAGTGTGGGCGTCGGTCCGTGAGTAAATAAACCTTCTAATACCCAACAGCTCCAACTGCTGTCTATGGACGGGAAGCGGGGTAACAGATGCCCTTAATCCGAGCCCCCTTCATCAGTGTCTGTTGCGCTACTGCGGGGCCCACTTCCGAGCCTAATCCGGTACGAAGGTTGTGCGTAATAGCATCGCAGTCTCCCAGGCCTTTTTTGCGTTGAGGTCCTTTGGGTTACAGACCCATTCCGTCAAACCACCACAATCAACCATTTAGCGGTCTAAGTTAAAAATGTCTAAGTACGTCTTATAAAATGAAATCTGTTTGTCCTGATAAGGTTTTAATGCACAGTGAACTAAAAGTGTAATTTTAAAACTATTGTAGTATGAAACTTTGACGACTCATTGGTCTAGTGGTTAGTACCCCTGACTGTGAATCCATGGGTCCCGGGTTCGATCCCCGGCTGAGACGAAACATCGATGTGATGAGCATTTGGTGTTGCGCTTAGGTCTTGGGTGTTTAAATATGTATTTATGTGTCTATCTATTTATAATATGTATGTATATCCGTTGCCTAGTACCCATAACACAAGCTTCACCAGCTTAGCATGGGACTAGGTCAATTGGTGTGAATTGTCTAAAATAAAAAATAAAAAAAATAAAAAATCCACTGTTCTAGATTCGTTAATAACTTATACACAAGAAACCATTTATTTATTTTTCATGAGGTTTATTTGATAATATGTGGTGCCTGTTAAAACATATTTATATACAAAAAATATCCCTTGAAGTGTTTTTAGCGATCGTGTTTTGTTAATTCAACAAACTAGTATTAATAGTTATTACATCGTTAACATGACTGTATAATTACATCACAGCTACATACAAAAATGCATAAAATGCTGTGTTGGATTTTTCTTTTATATATTCCTTAGAGCCCTTAATAACTATACATTCATGATAGCTGACTACAGCCAGCAGTGCTGCCCTGCGATTCTGAAAAGGTGGGAGCTTGTAGTTTAATGTTTATCAGAATGCCAAATTATAAAATGACTGCTTCACGACTGATTTGAGAGCGACCGCCGATGCGAAAACCGCTGAGTGAGTTCGAAAAGTGAGTTACAGAATCGCAGGGCTGGTCTAGTAGCTTCAGCGTGCTACTCTCATCCCAGAGGTCGTAGGTTCGACGACCGGCTGTGTACTGACTTTCTGTCTTAGTGGGCATATAAAACTCGCTCGTACGATAAAGGAAGACATGGTGACCCAACAAGTCGACGACGTGTCAAGTACAGAAGGCTGATCACCAAGTTGCCTATCAGAAAAGCGACTATATGATTACGAAAAAGATACAGTAGACTGAGTCCCAGACCTAAAAGGCTGTAGCTCCACTTAATTTTACTACAGACATCAACCGCTGTCTTCGCCGTATTCTGGGTTTCAGGCAGACGAGAAAGATCTCTAACAAGCCACTTTGGGAGCGCTGCTGAGAAACCTCGATTAGCCAGCAGATCAAGCGACGCAAGTGAAATGGATGGACACTCCGCTAAGATTGCAATTATATCCCAAAGCAGGCGCTGATGGATCTCGCATAGAAAGCGGAAGCGTGGTCGTCCCAAGCAAACCTGACGTACGTAAGAGAGCTGGAAATATTTGGAGCGTGGTGAAATATGAGGCTCAATGAACGTTTTAGAGATTCACTCTGGACGCCCATTTCCTCATCTAGGGGTTATAGGACATAGCAGCAACAGCCTAGATTCGATAAATGTATTGATAAACTAACGAATACAATTTTATTTTTGACTAGCTGGCCTGGCGAACATCGTACCGCCTAACAGTCGATTCTTTTTTTTTTAAATACTTATTCTGCTATTCGGGACACCGGTTGTAAGATAAAAAAAAGAAAGTTGATAATACAACAAATACATTATGTCAAAAAATAAAAATTTACCTTCCCGGAACCCCTCCACTAACACTTGAACTTTATGATATGGTATTAAAGTTCAAATTGCCTTTAAATATTATTACGAATATTTTGTATGGGTATATAGAAAAGTGTTGTTTTTAGACTTTTTCACTCAATTTTTTTAAAAACTTTCTCTCTGTAAGAACCATCCTCGTACTTCAAGGAATATTATAAAAAATAATCAGACAAATCGGTCAAGCCGTTTTTATGTTATGTCGTGACAACGGAAAACGGGTTTCATTTTTATATATTACTAGTGGACCCGACAGAAGTTGTCCTGCATGATATGTGGCCATCGTGCGGGCTGATTTGTGAATCAAAACCATTCCCAGATCCCCTTGAACACACACAAAAAATTTCATCAAAATCGGTCCAGTCGTTTGAGAGAAGTTCAGTGACATACACACTCACAGAAGAATTATATATATAAAGATATAGATTTAATTAATGTAACATTAGTTCGGTTTTTAAGTATCCTTGAAATATATTTGAACTTAACTAATTTAATCAATGCATTGTGTTATTCATATTTATCCTAATAGGGCTACAGTAATTTGTATTCTGTTCATAACTTAGATACAAACACGGCCGAAC
The DNA here is from genome assembly GCF_905475465.1 of Pieris napi. Lineage (NCBI taxonomy): Eukaryota > Metazoa > Arthropoda > Insecta > Lepidoptera > Pieridae > Pieris > Pieris napi. Next base: position 6,150,382 of record NC_062255.1, read on the forward strand.
AAGATTACAATACAATCACGAGTGCCCGTTGATGATATCGCATTTTGATTATTAGGTAACTGTTAGGTCAAGAAACTGGTTTATAACTTGTATACTAGAAATAGTTGGAATTCTTGGCCTATAAATGGTTATCCATATTTTCAGTTGGAAACTTGTTAAATTTATTTGTTATGAAATTTTGTTTAAAGGAGGACGGTGTTAATTATAAAAAGATTACAATTTTAGTTGTAGTTATATATGGTTTGATTTAATTGGTATTCTTAGCTACTATGTATTATTATTATAAGAATTTATATTTTTAAACTAAATAGAATATACATTATTATAGTAATGTATGAGTATGAGTATATAAGAATATACATTATTAGTTATTAGATATAGGAATCAATTTTCGAAGAGAACATCGTAGGAAAAAATAGAGTTCTTTGTTGTTTGCCATACCATGGCGGCCATAATTGATTTTGGTTGCGAATTTGAGATTTGTGTCAAAATAAATTTGGTTTCTCTATTTTAAAATGATTGCTACATTTAGTTGTATGAATCTCCATCAGTATAATTTGTGTTGTCTACTATTAATATTAATTGATTGTTATTATTTTATGAACATTTTATTACACATATTAATTCGAAAGAAATTAAAATAATATATTACGACCCTAAAACATCCACGGCACGTTGCAAAACGTTATTATAACAGTAATTATACAAATGTATACGATAAGTATATAAACTAGGAATAATTTTCTTGAAACTTTAATTTTTTTAATGTTTAAATAATTTACGTCATGTCTGGAAGAAAATGCTTTAAGCAGTATCATCCATTCAGTATGTCCTTTAACGTCACACCAATAAGTATGAATAGAAAAAAGTCGGAATGTTTATCAAGTGCGATTACAATTTTGCGGCAAACAGTAGGAAGTGATAGAATGATGGGTGATTTATTTATCATTTAACCAACGTTTTAGCATCAATTGAAGCGAGTAGTGGACTTGTATGAATAATGCAAGTATTCAACTCGTCACATAGGAATAGAAATGTAAGATAAATTCGCTGATAATGCTGGAAAGGCAGTACAGAAAAAGGCCGCTATGGGATAAATTCTAACTTCGGGCGCAGTTTGAAAGACGGTTAAAAAAACAGCTTTGAAATCGCTTCTTATTTTGCATTAGATACTGCAATTTAAATTTTTAAGAGGCACATAGCACTACATCCTTTTATGTTATTAGCAATTAGTCAATTTTGTTTAAAGACAAAGATAAAAAAAATGTGTCTGACACAAGTCAAGTCCTCGACGATTATTTTTAATACTTGTAACAGCTATCATAACAGGATCGCTATTACAAGTATTACATTATTATTGGAAGTATTAGACAGCCAAATTAATATGATTAATATTGTGTGTCTACCACGACTAACTCACACTACAAGAAGTCAAAATCGTTTATGAATTGGGGTAAAAAAACAAGTTTTGTTTATTTATATTATTGTTCAAAGACTAACTTTACAAATTCCAAATAGACATGCAGTAACTCGTAGATGATGCACAAGAAAATGAATGATGCGTTTTAAAAGATAGATCCAACTGTTATACTTAATCTGTGATTTATCGGATACGGGAAGAGTTTATACTAGTCGCACCTGCGAAGATTCACAAGAATTATTCATGAAGCAAATTCATATGTGTACTTGGTTCAGATCGTGATGAGAAATTGTTTACAAAAAATACAACGCTTTTTTTGCTTTGACGGACTTATTCTTTGAAGGAAAGGGCAGACAGATATCTGCGTCCCTTTCATCGGGAATTTTGGCGATCAGCCTTCTGTGCCTACCCATAATAATTTACATTTACAAAAGCAGTGTTGGCCTAGTGGCTTCAGCGTACGACTCTCATACCTGAGGTCGTAGGTTCGATCCCCGGCTGTGCACCAATGGAATTTCTTTCTCTGTGCGCATTTAACATTTGCTCGAACGGTGAAGGAAAACATCGTGAGAAAGCCGACATGTCTTAGACCGAAAAGTCGCCGGCGTGTGTCAGGCACTAGAGGCTGATCATCTACTTGCCTATTAGATTTAAAAATGATCATGAAACAGATTCAGAAATCTGAAGCCTAAAGAGGTTGTAGCGCCACTGAATTATTTATTTTTATTAACATTTACAGATGTTTATTATTACTATTAACGGATTAATTGGTCCGAAATTACGTTGGCACATATTAAGTCCATGACATTCCAAAAATCTAACAAGAACAAAAGACACAGATCGACGCTAAATTGCCGATAAGAATTTAATATTGACATTTAGGCATGACAATGAACATTGATTCGAAATCAACTCGATTCATCCGAGATTGCTGAGTGGACGTGTTTTGCCTTCGTGAGTAATACAATTAGTATTTCTTAGATAACTGATAAGAGTTAGGCAAAATTGTCTCACGCACAGTCGAGTCGACTAGCAATTTTTAGTAAAGTTTCATTTATCTAGATTTAAATTTGGAATACCATTTGAATTGACGTGAGACATTGATAGATTATAGCTAAAAGCTTATGGTCTAAGATCCCGATATACAACGACCTTCACCGAGATGCTTATTTAATGAAACGTATTTTATATTTAATTTAATATGTCAATAAATATAATCCATATGGGTTGCCTAGCAAATTTCAGTCCAGAGTATGTTTAAATAACATTAAAAAAAATATATTTTTTTAAACATTTCACCGGTATGATTATTAGATAAATTCTATACCAATCGAAAGTATGAAGCCCATAGAATATGCAAACGTTAGGTTGTTTTTAATCAATGAATTATTTATGTGTATATTTTTTATGTGACACTAAAGTATATATACATCTTTAGTAAAAAAGAAGGTTATAGTGATACATATATAATACTACCCTGATTAAAAATATTGATTGAAAAAAATTACAAAAAATTTCTACATGCAAATTATATTATATTATGGGTTTTAACTTGTATAGTTACAGTTATTCATTTCTTTGATTTCGTAAGTCTATTTTATAAAGAAAAAACCATATTTCCATTGGGAACATTTGCTGTGAATTACATTATAAGATTACATATTGTGAAGTCCCGGAGAATTAAAGTTTGAAGTATGACTTATTTTTTATTTCTACTTCGCTTTAAGATTTTCTGTAAAGTTTTCCGTGTTGAAATACAGATAAAGAAACGCAGTACAACAATCAAAATCTTATTATCATTGTATAAGAACTTATGAACGTCAGTAAAAAAATTGCCAGTTCACAAGTCAACGGGACGTGAAAAACAGGCAATCAACTCCCCGCCACTCTTTTATATCAATTTTTTTAATGTGTGTGTGTACCTATAACCATTGTGTGCCTTGCTGATCTGTCATACTTTTATGAATAAGAAATTAATTTATAATTAAAATGACTTCTACTCTACCCTTTATTGAAATGAACTAAATCTTATTGCAACTTTCTGTAAAATTGCGATTACTCTGTGATGACGTGACAAATGAGTAATTTAGCTAAAACGGCGCCGTTGATATTTTATGAATAAAGGGATGTTCTTTTATAGAGCAGGGGGCAAATGCCAGAAGGTTCGCGAGTGCGTTGCCGGCCTTTTAAGAATTTGTACGCTCTTTACTTGAAGGACCCTATGTCTTGGTTCGGAAAAACTTCAGTGGGCTGGTTCCAGAGGTGGTGCGGGGCAAATAATGCTTTAAAAATCGCTCAGTTGTTGATCGAACGGATAAGAACTATAGTGGTACCTCGACATACGAGTTTAATTCATTGCGTAATCTTGTTCGTATCTCAAAGAAATTAATAAAAAAAATATATGTTTATTATGGAACATAAGATACAGGTATCACTTATTCCACGTCATTAAATTTGAATTTGTAGGCATCTCTACTCATTGGCAAAGAAGACAGAGAGGCCGAGAGAAAAAGCCGGCGTAAAAAACTCTCGGTACCTTTTAAAATAGCAAATCATCAAACAACACTTATTTTAAAACAAATTAATTAGGAGTAGTCTGTCTAGCACTAGTCCCAGGCCCTTTTATCAACTAGATAATCGAAAACTTTATAGTAAGCCTTTTTACTCAGCTTTTCTTTAATACATTTCTTATTTATTTCTAATTGAAATACCATTAATCCGATCCAGCACCCAAAATACAACCTCAGTTGTTTTTGTAAAATGTTTTTGAAGAAAATGATTACACGCTTTAATTTTATAGACATCACCCTCTTCTTCGGACCATTGGTTATAAAAATAAATCTAATAATGTTTTGTAAATGTACAAAAAGCATACAACGCAAACCCAACTGATCAAAAATGCTTCGAAAACGAAAGAAACACACGGACGTGAGGTCTAGTATGAGGTGGGAGAAACTTACAAATCTGTATCGACGTACCACTGTACTGTAGAAAATTAAGTAAGCATAACGTAGGCCACAAAACCAAAGATATACAGAAAGTACTTTCGTGTATGTCTATGTAATTTATTACTTGATATTCAGTATATGTGGGTGTTAGCAAACCGTTGTATCGCACAAAATCTTTGATTAAGTCATATTGTCTTATAATCTAGTCAGTTGGCTTTGAACTCAGTTAGGATAAGAATAAGGTCGGTATTTTTTTAAACGCTATATATGGATTATTCTCAAAGAAGCGCCAAGCAAATTGTTTATGGATTAGTCATGTAAACACTCGGGTTGATTTTAATACTAAACGAAACTTAGCAAAGCTATTGATGTTGTTCTTAGGAATTATAGTTTAGGCTTTTAAAGAAATATCAAAAAGGTTAGTCGACGTCACAGGAGACCGAAGATCTGGCAGCTACCTCGGACAAAGAATTTGTCTAGCTATTCAAAGGGGGAACGCTGCCAGTATCTTCGGAACCTTGCCTAAAGGGACTTTTTATAATATATTTTAGTTATTATATGTTAAGGTTATTTATTTTTTATGGAGGATACTAGAGTGTTTTTTGTGTAAGTTTATTTAGTTACATTAAATAAATCTTGTTTAGTTTAATAAATATAGGGGAGCGTTAATTTTATAATAAACAAATTTAAGATATTTATCCATTGCAGGGTAATTATTAGCAAATATTAATTTTTTTAGAGAAGAGACTCTTGGATCGTGGGGTTCAATTGCACAGGCACTGAACATATAAGTTGGCGCCTGGTAGATAGTACGATATAATCCCAGCATTCAATTTGTTTTATTTTTATATTTATCCATTTTAGTGATAATTACTATGTAGGTTAAGAATATTAAAAATACTGTATATTTGTATGTTAGACATAAATATATTTTTTTTACAAATGTGTTATTCCTGCTTAATTTGTTTATTTTTTTATGTATTTTTTTATTTAAATTTTGGGTCTCCCACATTTTTTTTATATATTTTTTTATATTGAATAGCAGTTCTTTCACCTATATCAGCGACAATTTCAGGGTAAACCTGTAGTTCAGAGTTGTAACTTTCCAATTGTACAAATTTCTTGTCTCTAATATGGAGAGAGAAAAGTTATGTTGGTTTATTTTGTAAAGAAGTTTTCGTTTTATTCACCGTAAGGATTAATTAAACATATTGCTAAAGGATTGCTACAATAATTAAAAATATAATAATAATATCTTAACTCTTTTTATTATTATGACATGATAATAATTAATATGATATTTGCATGGCTATTTTTATATGGCTGATTGTGCGGGTTTTTTTTAAATCGGAATATTTTCCACTTTCTTAGCCAATAAATAATTTATTATAATTATAATTATTTATAATATAAAATACTTCTAAAAACATAAGGCTATCGAAATTATGTTCGAACAAAGGCCGTGAAGTAACAATTGAGAAAACAAACAAAGCCGAGCGCTATGACTAGTATCAATAAATAATTTTAATTAAAACATGCGATGAAAGTATTAAACACGATCATCACGTGGTAGATAAGAATGAGGAAGGAATAATCTAATTATTTTTAATTAAAATTGCAATTTTAATAACGGTAATAAGATTTACGGCGTTCTTATTTTCATAGAAGATTGTTAGACTTTCTTTATAATTTTTTTTAGCTATAAAGTATATCAGAGACTGAATTACACTCTAGCCTATAAAATAATGACTTGTTAGTAATATTATATCAACTAAATTCTACAATACTTTAGTTAATAGCTCAAAGTAGTATAAACTACAGTTCTACAGAACATGTGCTTATACATTGGCCTATAGGTACGTGCATCATCCAGGCACGACCTGGAGAAACAAATGCAGAGACTGAAGATCGTAACGGCCTACAGGACATGTTAACAAAGCACAGACTGTGCCTGGAACGGTTCTGCGAAAATATTATCAAATATCTGAAGGAGGCAAACAAAAATGAAAGAACGGGTCTCGTAAGCAATTGCGCCTCGGATCGCCCATGAATATTGTATTATAATATCACCGATGTATTCGGGGACCTACACGAATGAGTATGTTTTTAATTTTTATATCTTTTTAGTAAAAATATAAGAGATGGAAAAAGTATGTCTCATTATGGCAGGGGAGTAGATCGAAAATAATAGCTTAAGGTAAGATGTCATGTAATTTTTAATGTCAAATGGTGATCATGTATTGAAGTTTTGGATAAAATGTGTCCGAGATACCTTGTCCTTGCACTTATATTCACTACACTAGTTTCACTAACTTAAAAGGTCTAGATCTATTTAGACATCCTATTCCCGTCGTGTCAAAATTGGATTGCCTCAGCATTCATATTATAGTCTATTTGAGTAAGAAAATAAATAATATTACAATAAACATTCCAGGTAACCCTTGATGACCAAGCTCCATTATCAAAGTAGCTCAGTGGTACAGAGGTGTACCATATTGTGTGTGCAAGATTTCTGCACAGCCAACAAGAAGTTAAAGTCAGCTTTAAATAGAAAACCACATCAAAATCGGTCTAGTCGTTTAGGACCTACGATGCCACTGAATAATAACACCCCTTTTTGCGTGATTCAGTATCGCAGTAGTATTATTTGTTCTCTTTTATGAGGGTACATCATTAATTCCGTAGTGAGGTTCCTTAGCCTTTTTTTGACGTTCATAAGTGTATATTGTGTTACCTATATGAATAAATGATTTTTGACTATTGACTTTGACTTTAGCGATTATATTATAAGCGCTTTAAACTATAAAATCGTCTTTAATTAAACACGTCTATAATAAAAGGGTTCTAACCCCTTTATCCATAAAATCAGTGTGGGTTATCCCATTCTTTTAATGTACTTTTTTGTCTCTTTCCGTCAAGTTAGTTTGATTAAGGCCGTTTCTCCACTGCTCCGGTCCGGCAAACGTGAATTACCGATCCGATTTAGAAACTCACAACAGTACTTACGTACTTCTCCACTACTCCGGCATCCGGTTTTTAACGATCCGATAACTTGCTAGATCGGAACGCGGTGTTTTATCGGTCCAAGTATCCAAGAGGTTATAAATTATTATTCACAAGTTTATTTATAGTTTGTTTATTTGAAAGAATCTGGATAACCTGGACCAAACCAAATTATGTTGCTATTTATTTATATTTTTATAACATAGTATTAGTGAACTTTAGTTTATTAGTAGATTATAATATTTTAAGATAGACAATATAAAAAAAGTAATAAACTAGCCAGGGCAATAAATATTCAGAATTTAGAACGTTTTATTAATAAAATAAAGTATTTGGGTTTTAGTAAATATAGGTGTTGCATGATAAATATACAAGTATCGATTTGTCGGATCGGGTATAGTGGAGAAGCGCAATCCGGCGTTCCGATATTTTTCTCATGACTCATTCCGGTATCCGACGCCGGACCGGAGCAGTGGAGAAAGGGCCTAAGAATTTGTCAAAAAATTTCAAACTCAGGTTAGCGGTAACATTATATTTATTAGTTTGTGAATCTGCTTCAAAATGTTACGTAACTTACAACTTAAATATCAAGTCTGAAAGTAAATTTGTTAGTTATTTATCGGAATTTTATAAAACAAACTGGAACTCGACGCTCGTTATTTTTATTCACTCAATCGTATGACCTATTTTTTTGAGTAAAACTTTGTTATTAAAACATTCGGTTGTACCGGAACGATGTTTGAAAGCATTCGCTGTTGTTTTGTTAAATTAGTATTAATTTAAAACAGTTTTTAAAGTATTACTTTGCGTATTTTGCGTAGTAGAGTAACGATTTTATTAATTTATACCAAAGGTATGAATATAAAAGGATGAATTCATTATGTATGAAAAGTGAAGAAAAAAATTCTCGCGCGCGACAAAAAAGCTACTTAATCTGGCTAGCCGTGGCTAAAATTCAATTGGTTTTCGAACGTTGATGTCTTGACAAAGGACATTGTTTTTATTTAGGTCTACAAGTGAAATCGAGGCAAAGAGTTATAATATCGAATACAATTTCGATTGCATTGTATCAGTTAAGTTTGTATTGATATTACAATTTCACACTAACAAACACTATGACAACCAAGAGGCCATAACAGAAACAGAGGTATGCAATTTAAATGGTGGGCCGATGAAAACATAGAAATTGCTGGAAAGACCCGGACGAGATTGGTATACAATAAGAAAAGATGGAGGATAATGGGAGAGGCCCATATGCACACAGAATCAGTTATCGTATATTAAGAAAAACAATAGTTAATGTATATATTTTGTATTACTGATATAAGGCTATAAATATAAAATTACAATTTCACATACATATATAAGACCTCGAAAGCCCCGATACTTCCCTGATAAAAAAAATCGGTTGTCTGTAAAGTCGGTTTACTGACGATAGTTGAACGTGACAACGTCATAAAAAAATATTGATGGGATGGTTGCATTTTTCAAAAAGAAATTTTTTTATTTGTTTGATAGGTATTTTGTATGGATATAGAGAAGGAGGTAAATGGAAATCACAATTGAATTGATCAAGTTACATTTATTTGTACGCATAAATACAATTATGTCAATTTTAAATGGAACGCCTCAGAGCGAGGTAACGCCGCATGAGTCATGTTTTTTCGTGCGTGCAGCCGGCTCCATCGAATTATAAGACGTTATCACGTCAAAATGTTATATATATGTTAACGTAAAATTGTAAAAACCGTTAGATTGTAATCTATCGGTTATCGGTATTCGGTAGATTGTACTACACTAACTTAGTTATCATTCAAACTTCTTTGGTCAATTACAGATTAATTTTACTTCCCAACAATTTCATATAACTACCGAATAATAATACGTTAAATTGCAAGCAGTATGTTGAGTTGACAATCTTTCGACAGTTTACAATCTCGCGAGATAGATTACAATCTAACGGTTTTTACAATTTTACAGTGACATATACACATATTAAATAAATCTTTTCACTACAATTTGACAACGAAATATTGTCAAAAACACAAGTGGTATGTGAGACATACTTCTAGTTATAGTCACAAAAAACACCAGCTCACATTGATTTCATAGATTTCTTTGATTGATTTGTGTTAACTTTTAACATGACATCTGACATTTAAATCGCCTATAAACTGATAATTTCTTTTGTTAAACGCATTGCAGTGCATTAGTCGCAGCTTACAAAAGGTTTTGTATTCCTAATCCCATAAGCGCATTTTTCTTCAGCTAACGATCCAACAAATCATGCTAAGTTTCCATTTAGAAATGAAAGCCTATGCAACTTCGATTGTTGCCAATGTATAGTTAAATAGCCACGTTTAAAAATGTATTATGCATGTTTAAATCGTTATTTAAAATCCATGTAGATTTTCTGAGCTAAATACTTTCTTTTAGGAATTTAATAAAAAGAGTTCTTTGAAAACGCAACAGAAAAATTTTTTTTTTTACACGCTTTATATTAGCTTCACCTGTATGTATGTATGTATGTAACCGGCTCCTTCGGACTCGATTTTGACCCACTTTAAACGGACAGATTTTATTCAAATTTTGCGCACCTGTCAAAGATCGATGACAATGCAATAATTCGAAAAAATAATAATAATAATAATAGTTAAAAAGAACTAAAAAACACGCCTTTAAAGCATATCAAACTAAAAAGTGAAAAATAATTCCTAATTTAGGCTGAAAATGGTAATGAACAAAAAATACTGGTATTATTGTGAAAAAGCGTGGGGCGCTCTGTGCCATATTTTTCGCCTATAGAGCAACCCAGTAGTTTTTTTAAACTATTATTTATTCTAAATTTAATCTGAATCATAAATGTCTTCTAAGGACTGCTCATTCTTATTCTTCCTTTGGGTATTGGATTAGGTTACAAGACGAATTTCTACATTAATCAAATGTAGACCACAAACAAATCTGGTATAGTTTTAAACCGCTGATACGGTTACTTCAATTGGCATGTTCTGTAAAGTAGGGCAGGCCACTGCATCCTGCTGTAGTATGCAAATAATCGTTACTAATCATAGGTTCTGCCATCATGGAATGCTGATGGTTATAGCGGTTTTAAATGTTAACATATCTCTAGTTGGTCTTAATATAAAATTCTATACGTAACATGTTTAATGAGTTCATCTATGTTTTCGTACTATTTATTCGGCTATATACGTTTCAATGTTTTTTTGCACATAAAAATGGTAACAATTATAATAAATAAACCCGCTTAAGCGTTTTATTTTACGTTTAATTATAGCATATGTTTTATTCATTGTATCATGTATGCAACCAAGCACCATGATTTTGACAACAAAAAAGGAAGTCAGTTTAAGTATTTTAAAATAAATTAGTGGCACTACAACCTCTTTAGGTCTGGAAATCTGTTTCATGATCATTTTTTTAAATCTAATAGGCAAGTGTCATCAGCCTCCAGTGCCTGACACACGCCGTCCACTTTTTTGGGTCTAAGACAGGTCGGTTTCCTCAAGATGTTTTCCTTCACCGTTCGAGCGAATGTTAAATGCGCACATAAATGGACATTCCATTCGTGCACAGCCGGGGTCGAACCTACGACCTCAGGGATGAGAGTCACACGCTGAAGCCACTAGGCCAACACTATTCGATCGTTTAAACTTTTATGAATTGTAAAATAAAAAATGATTACGATCCCATGAAAAATCTGATTTCAAAGTACAATGAAACAATATTGCTTAATGGACATAGCCTTTTAATGATCGACAAATGTCTGGCGTGTACCTCAATGGAGATTACGAAACCTATATGACAAAAGACAATCAATACAACAGAACAGATGGAAAACTGATATTTGTCAAAATGAACAATGAATGTTATAATCAATATTGTATTCTTGCTTTGTTTCTTGATCTGCCGCGGTTATTTATTCTTAGATACTTCTTAGATTATATTAAATATAAAAATAGATAAATAGAGCACATACAGTAAGAATTCTGAATTATTACTCTGCCAAAGTGACCAAAGTTAATTACCGAGCTCAAAAAATCTGAAGGAGTAGTTTATCAATTCTATGTGATTTTTATATATCTTCATGCATTCCGTTCATGCATTTGAAGTCAGTTCTGTTATTAAAAAGTATTTTATAAAATGTGTGAATTATCCAAGTTGTTATAATTTCTATCCAGAATATTTTAAATATAGCTTTTATATTCCACATGTAAACATAATTAACACCCATAACATTAAAAAGGATATTTTTCATGAAACCATAAAGCGAAACACAAGCCATGGGGGCTCTTAAAAGTTCAATTGCGAACGTAAATGTATGAAGTGCGGAGTTTAATGTTAGCTTGGGCATTATTAATCTAAATCCTTTGTTTTTAAGTACTTCTATATTTTTATTGTTTCCCTAATTACACGAGGAATATGTATATTAAAATTAGTATATATCATAAATAGTAAACGTGACATTTGAAACGATCCTTAGGTAATTATCGTTATAAATTTAATATTTAACTTAATTTCCTGACCTAGTTGTTAATCATTTAATGTATCAAATGAAGGGGCTGGGTATCTTAATAGAACAGTAATTGTTGCGGTAGGTGTAAGCTTTCCTCAAAAAAAACCAATAAAACAGACGTAAAAATAAATCCGGCTACTTTAGTAGATAGTCGATAAAGATAGGACTTTTATATACATTTCCTTATTAGTAAATGGCGTTCTATTTGTGCGGTATCCGGATTTTATAACTACGTAAAAATGAAAACCTGAACTACACAACCTAGTTCCAATTAACCAAATATAATTATACTTTATCAGTTACGACAGAACAAACGGAAATTAAAGTCAAATTAATATGAATTCCGGTGAAATCAAAACATTTGCGCCGTCTCGCATTACACGCAAATCGCAATTAAAATATATTTACCTGAAAATGGCAGCAAATAACTCACTGACACATTCACTACACTTTAACACTATTAATACGATGTTTTCGATTTGTTTACGTTGGACCGCAGCGGTGAAGCGGCAAACGCGCGCTCTCTACTAAATACAGAGTTGAACTGAAAAACGAGGACCGGCTAGCGATGAAAATTGCTCACATGCGGTATTCGTGTGGAAAATGGTTTTGGTAGAGGCTCGTTTACTTAGACAATTTGTTATTCACAACATTATGATTATTTTATTCGGTTTCATGCGTTTTCGTCCTTTAAAGACCATTAATTAATGTCTGACTATAGACATAATTAGAAAGTATATTAATTATATATTGATACAGAAGTTTCTTAGGAGAATGAGCTTTATATTATTGTATCAAAGTTGATGAAAATCGATCTCGTAAATAAGTGCGCGTCAAACAACCGTTCTTTCCTTTTGCGTATCTCTATTCTTAGGAATACCAACTGGCATGTTTAAATATACATTTAAAATTCAGTTTTCTATGGATATCCAGAAAATTTAGGAGAATTTACTAGAACTTTTCCGTAATTGCTTAAATGTCTGTTATTAAGTTTTATTATTATATTTTATTGATTGTATAATTCCAAGTTATTTTACGCATGTTTTACTCCTTTTCTCGTTTACAAAAATAAATATACAAAAAATACTTGCAGTACACATACCTTGTTGTATAAAAGCTTATGGTTCATAATTCCGAGTTAAAAGTGTGTTACCCAGTCTTTATTAAATCCTATACGGTGGGAAATATAATGGACAAACTCTATATGTAGTTTAGTTATAAGCAGACTTTTAAATCTGCTTACATTTTGTAAACATAGATAAATATTCATACGGGTTTTAATGGATTAAGTCATTAATAAGACTTGAAAAAATTCTAATAAGATACTTGTATATAATATAGTGTTATCTTGAAACATAATAATTGAAATAACATTAATAGATAATACTCATATGACTATTAAAACGATACACTAGAGTTTTAATTTAATAGTTTCCTTTTATACTTGCTATATATGTAGCGTTAGGTCTATTTGGACTAAAATCAAAATACAGGATGTCTCATAAGTAAGGACTTATGAGTCGAAAGGTCGACTGAAAAAAACTACGTACAGCATGAACATTTTTTTTATCGTTTAGTAATCTACTATAAGAGGGGAATTATTTTTAAACTCAAAACAAGCAAAATTGTCGCTACTAGAGTAACGTAAACCTACGTTTATTTTTATTTTTTTTCAGATCAAAGGTCTTATGGGAAAACCTGTATAATTGTTTCATTTACAAGAAATCAACACATTTTGTTACAAAACACTAAAAGTCTCTGACTGTGAAAACTTATGCATTTCAAATCAATTTTCGATAAGGCTTCTTACAGACTCTACGCCAGCTGATCACTACACAGTCACACGGTAATATCGTGATAAAATGTGGGCCATTAGATACTAGCTCGTACCTCCAACTTTGTTTGCTTCTGACTAAGATTAAGTGTTTTATGCTATTAACAATTAGGCAGCTTATTGGTTAGACAATGTTTTGTCATATTTATGTATTGGCAAAGTGATATGATGTATGGATATTAAATAACAATTTTAAGCTAGTTTAAGAATAACGTGTTTTTTTAAAGGTGAACCCTAACTCACTGATTACGATAAATATTTGCCTGTATGTCTAACGTCCTTTTTATATTTTTGATTAGTGGAGGTATTTTAGAATCAACAAGAATTTGAATCCTGCTAGAAAAGAACGTATCGTTGTTTAAAAGCCGCATCGTAATGTCGAGACTTTTTGTCAGTCTTCATGGACTCGGTATCACTTAACATAAGATATTTGCTTGATAAATAAATCTATACTTTATAGTTTATTTTACCATATTACTTTACTATAACGTTTAAGCGTAATATTTAGTCAAGCTCAAGGTACTTGTACATTTATTAAGAGTTTCTTATGATTCAATAATTACGAGTAATACACGTTAATTCTAAAACTCCCATTTCTTTGAAAATATTTGTTATATAATACATATTAAATATACAAATGTGGTAAAGCGCTTGTACCAAGTTAGGATTCTAACGTTACATAATGTTCCAGTTAAGCTGAGATCCATGTAAACATTGTAGCTTTCATTACGCAACGTCCTCTGACTAAGCCTTTATCTGGGATTAAGTTATGAAAAAGCTTCGTAATATAAAGATTGCCTATCGTAATTGAAAATAAAATAAAATATGTTTATCATGGAATATAAGATACAGGTATAGTGATACCTGTATAATAAATAGAGAATAAGTGTATTCCACGTCATTAATTAGAACATAAATGATTTAATTAGTTGCGCAATAATATTTTTTTCTCATTTCTTTTGTTTTACACTTCGATCACTCCAAAGACAAAGGTGCCTACTACAACCAAGGGTCGCGTCTACGTTCGTTAAATAGCTCGAATGTAGGCCTTCCATTTCGCTCCATGAAGCCTGCGAAGTGTCCAGGAAACTTCTGACCTTCTGGAAGGAGCTGGCTTAATTAGCCAGAACTTTACGCACAACGGACCAAAGGGGTCCAACTTCCAACTGTTGCCGTTGTATTCCATTAAAATATGAAAATTGTTGTGATTCTAACTGTCAGTTCGTAAATCAAATCATGAAATTTCAGTTAAATCAGAGCACTTTATGAAATATGAATTCGAACTAGGTTATTTATTGGTAAAATTATTTAGAATATAAATTATAGATAGCCCCTAAAAGGTTTTGGTTTCATTATAAACAAACTTTAATTAGCGGCTCGTGGTTTTTGTTTGTTTGGTTTACGCATAATATGTAAAGTAAATTGATGTTAGGAATATAATTATTTATAATATATTTAGAAAATAAATTTATATTAAACTTTGTCCACAAAAACAATAGTTACTTTGTCAACCGATACTAAAACATAATTTATGTTATTAATTACGTTAGATCGACTAAGGGGATCAAACTGAGGGGAATAGACTTGGCATAATATTCTATGACACCTAGCAGGGGGTCTCGTCTCTCGTCCATAGTGAGTTTCCATCGCGTTTGGTCTTAAGCCTCGTATTCAGCCTCGCTCCAAGTCTTTCCGGCTCTCTTTGCCATCAGCAACTCTACGTCGTGACGTTTGCTTGGGACGCCCACGCTTCCATATTCAAATTTTAATATTTAGCAAATAAATTTATATTAAACTTTGTCCACAAAAACAATAGTTATTTTGTCAACCGATAATAAAACATAATTTATGTTATTAATTACGTTAGATCGACTAAGGGGATCAAACTGGGGGGAATAGACTTGGCTTAATATTCTATGACACCTAGCAGAGGGTCTCGTCTCTCGTCCACAGTTTCCATCGCGTTTGGTCTTAAGCCTCGTATTCAGCCTCGTATTCAGCCTCGCTCCAAGACTTTCCGGCTCTCTTTGCCATCAGCAACTCTACGTTTGCTTGGGACGCCCACGCTTCCGTATTCCAACCAAGCGTCTGCTTGGGAAATTTGGAAATGAAATATGATTGGAAATTTTCTTATTAAGTAAGTTTCACGTAGCACCTCTATGGATGTACATCTCTATAGATGACCCACCCATTTGACCGTCATGACGTTGGCAAAACTCTGTAAACCGTTCACCATCTTCGTTGTGCGTTCCAAGTCCGTATTTGGCCATGTAACGTTCGCAGTTAGTGTGTTTTGGATGAGGATTGAAGGTCTATTAACTTTTTTCATAAATCCTATAGGATTATACGGTTTCAGAATTGAAATCGGAATTCATAATTTATTTCTACCTAAATTATCGTAAGTAATCTTTCACATACAAAGAAGTCAATATTCCACATAAAATTACCTAGTTAGCTTCAGATAAGGTTTTTTCAACCAGATAGTAATTTTCATAACAGCCTCAATACCTGTTCATCCCTGTGATGGGAGAAAAATTAATTAAAAAAAATTCAGAGACAAAGCAAGTGTTAACTGCGCAGGATTTGAACACAACTACCTCCAGATTGAGATACACTTGAGCGCTTAGATTAGTTTGCATTGAATTAATATGTATCATAAAAACCTAAACCTCATCTAGATGGACTGAAAATCTCCAATTCAAGATTCTAACACCGATCCAAATAGGATTCCTTAAACTTCTCAAACGATTTAGGTGATAAAAACGTTTTACAAGATTTTTTCCACTTTTACGCGAATTTTATTACAGCCAAAAGCTAGGAGACACTCTAAATTTGATTATTCGTCGTCGTCTCAACGTCCTTCGGTTATATTAAGGTCGCTTTAATTAATGAGGGTTCCCTTTATAATTATCACGTACCTTTTTATTATTTTGTTATTTTTTTGCGTTATTACCGGAAGAATATCAGCTAGTTCTAAATCCTAAAGGACTTGTTTCATTAAGATTTAAACCTTTCCGATTAAAAGCTGCTTCGTTTTGTTTCTATTAGCACTAGATCTGGCTAATAAAATGACCTATTTAATTCATTATGTATGCAATTAAAATATATTCATACTTACAAAATTCATGAGCCACCCGTATTGTAGAATGTCTAGGGTATACCCAGTTCTTACTTGGAAAGGAAAGCAATCCGGCAGTGCTCCAGTGTCTAGAGTGCCATCAGGTTACGTTACGTTAGGAGGCGATATCGACCGACTAAAAACTAACATTTTGAACAATATATGACACAATGCATGAAAATAATGAACTTCATAGATTAACAGACGTGATTAAGTGTCCGTTGAGTGAACTGAAAAAAAGTTTGCTTTGTGTCATTACCTATAGTGGTAGAAATAGTTAGGAATTTTGTCAATATTTTTACTATTAAATGTCGTATTTTTTTGTTTCTATGGTGTTGCCATATTGGGATGACCCGTAATGGCAACTTATTTTTTTACATAATTAATATATGTAACATGAAAGGAAAAAATATAACCCAAATGGAGTTAAACAAAGGCATTCTTATTATATTTTTTATTGAATTCTTAACGAACGACTTTTAACGTATATTTATACATAAGAAAACATACGTACCTACATATGTACATGCCATTACAAAGTTATTAATAAATCCCAATGAAATCGTATTGAGTGATTTCCATTTAGTTTTACGAGGGAATTGATTCAAATACCAATAGAGGGTTGGACCCCTGAATGAACCAAATTATCCCATTAAATACAGGAATGGAATCATCAACGCGCGAAACACTTCCTTGCCCGCTTGATGGGATCTGGCCTAGTGCCCTTTTTGATAGAGTATTTGCAATGGGCTAATAAGGAATTGCAGATAGTATTTAACGATAAATTAAGATAATGCTGCATATATGATAATTATATCGAAATTCAAAAACAATTAATCATATAGGTAACACAATGTACACTTATGAAAGTAAAAAAAATATATATATGAAATGCTTCTAATTTTACATTTACTGCCAGTTCTCAAATCAAAGGCGTAGAACGGAAGAGAAGAACGGGCAATAAACCTCAAATTTTTGCCACATTTGTAGGGAGCTGCAACCAATACACCATGTTCCACATGACATCTTAAGTAAGAAATATATCAAGAGCTAACATAAGATAACATGAGCTTTAATTATAAAGCTATGTTCTGTTTACGTTGGCTCAGCAATCCGAAAGGTGTGGTTTAAATTTTTTCTATGGGAAGGGGTCTTTCTGGTATTGTACGCTGTTAAAAGGATTGAAATCTCTCTTATCTCTATCTGCTTTTAATCTTCCCAGTGTCTAGTGTATTTATATACTTATAATGGGAAGTATTAATTTTCTATAAGGTAACTTACGGAAGTTAGGCTACATATCAAAGCTAATGGTGCTCATAATAAGAACAAATATGGCTGTATGAAATCTGAAATAAATGTTTACTATTATTATAATTATTATGGTTTCCAAACTATAAAAATAATCCACCTATTTAGGCTTGGCTTTCTAGCAATGCAGTATTCTAATGCGACACAAACGTAAAAAATATATCTTTCCTTTTACTAATATTGCTTTACAATAGATGAGATAAGCTTTAAATTTGTAGTTTTGATAACAATATAAGAACGCGTAGCAGTAAGCGTAGCACAGCTACATTGTTTAAAGAGTGGGTCACTTTTAATTAACGTATTATGCATTTTCGAACGAAAATGATTTAACCCAAATAATAATTTCTCAAACTCTTTTATTTTCTTCTGAAAAGGTTGGATAAATAAGTAAATATATTTAACATTTACTTTCTTACAAAATTAATGAAATTTGGGTGATAACGTAAGCTAGTACTGAAATCTGATTAAGAGATGTAAGGGATCAGGGATTTGTCTCGTAAAAAAACGTAGATAACAGTCATAGCAGATATGAAGTACATACCATAAAATATTAGATACATCCAGATTAATCCGTGGATATTTTTGATAATTCTTAAATTAATGTAATTCAATCAATTGTCTTGTGTTAAAATCTATCATCGGGCATCAAGACATTAAATAAGCATATCGTGATTAGCGTGATAGAGCATGCGACCCTCATCCCTGAGGTCGTGCTTTCATATCACGCCTGTACAATGGAATTTTCTTGTAATCGTGAGGATGTCTCAAAACCCAAAAATTGATGCACTCTGAGGCCAAGCGCCACTTTATTATTATTATATCGTTATAGCTAAAAAAATTTTTGGTATTATATATGTTAACGTAAAATTGTAAACACCGTTAGATTGTAATCTATCTCGCGAGATTATAAACTGTCGAAAGATTGTGAACCTCAGCGTACTGCTTACAATTTAACGTATTATTATTCGGTAGATTGTACTACACTAACTTAGTTATCATTCAAACTTCTTTGGTCAATTACAGATTAATTTTACTTCCCAACAATTTCATATAACTACCGAATAATAATACGTTAATTTGTAAGCAGTTCGTTGAGGTTCACAATCTTTCGACAGTTTATAATCTCGCGAGATAGATTACAATCTAACGGTTTTTACAATTTTACGGTGACATATATATTAGTATCACAAGTATATCTTTACACATAATATTAAAGTATTAACTCCTAAACAGATATTTCGGATAGTGTTTACATAACACCTCTGTAAACTCATTATCCTTGACCCATATTCAGAAACTTTGAAATTTTCCTTGAATACTCTACATATTTTTCGTTTTAATTAAATCTTCATGCTAATTCAGGTCTTTATGTGTAAACACATTTCAATCGTTTATTTAGTCCTTTATGAAATTAGTTTTTTGTATAGATCTCTAACCTGATGCAAAGGTATGGGCATGTGGAGAATGTCCATGAGTCTTGGGTGTGACCATGGGCGACGGTATATAGTTATTATTCTCAGCTCTGTATCTGAGTATATAATCCTTGATTATAAACATGTTTTGTCAAAAGGACATTCTTCTAATATGCGTATGCGATCTCGCATGTTGCAATATGCTCAAAGTTATCGAAACAGGTCAGTTGGCTCCTGCTACGCGCTAAAATTTGGGTAAGGGACAAAACGGTCGAAATATTAGGTCCTTACATATGAAATTGGCGTATTTCGTACTGGCCACTTTAATCACGATGTTCTCCTCTTTGGTAAGCAATTCCAAATTCAAATTTGTACAGCTATTTACTCATGTATTTGTGCTTCGATGACCGTCATTCATTTGTTCTTTTCTTCTGTTTTTTTTCTGTTTGCGTCACTCATTTTACAAAATGGAAAACTTAAAGTATCGCATTATTTACGACTACGAGTTCCGCCGTGGCACTAGTGCTGCGGAAACAACTCGAAGGGTGAATGATGTGTATGGCGGTCATGTTGCAAAAGAAAACACAGTTCGTTTTTGGTTCCAACGTTTTCGTTCTGGAAATTTCGACCTGCAGAACAAGTCCCGTGGACGGCCTGAGACCCAAGTTGATAATGAAGTATTGAAAGCTATTGTGGAAGCGGATCCATCGCAAACCACGTCCCAGTTAGCTGCAGGCTGCAGTGTTAGTGATAAAACTGTTTTAATTCACTTGAAGCAAATTGGGAAGATTAAAAAGCTTGAAAGATGGGTAACTACGTATGAGATGGCAAAAGTGCATAGAAAACAATGGTTCATACTTTGATTAATTAAATATATTATATTTAAAAATATTCGACTTTTTGTTCCTCCCATACAAAACGCCAATTTCGTATGTAAGGACCTAATATTTATCTAAATGGCATCTATAGCTTTGAGTCAAATGCCTGGACTTTATTGGGAACAACTTCCCGATAGGCCCACGACGGAATTCCGTATTCCGTTGCCGTGAAGTATGGTCTAATTGATAGGATAACATATTTTTTTATCTATTTACCTTACGAATGTTTAAATAAAAACAATAGTGCTCTTCATTCGAATTATATGCAGTTTTGCATGTTGAATTTTAATGTTCCGACTGCTGGAACGCACAGGACACACGGCAAGATACTATAGTATTCATAACATTTATGTTGCAGTGCTTGTGTTTGTTAATCATAGTTATTTTGGCTTGTGCTACATACGAATTTTATTGGAACGAAGTTCCTTATCGCGCGTTGTGAAAGGGGGCTAGACGGAAAAAATTCTTACGAAAAGTTGTCACGACACTTTTTTGCTATTTGCTATTGTAATACACCGGTTCTCGTCCGATCACCGAAGTTAAGCAACGTCGGGTGAGGTCAGTACTTGGATGGGTGACCGCCTGAGAACACCTCGTGATGTTGGCTTTTTTTGTAGGGATAAGAAATGAAAATGATTTTTGGAATCACTTAACTAAATTAGTCTTGTTGGAACGAAGTTATCGAGCGTTGCGAAAGGGGGCTGGACGGAATAAATTAAGACCAAAAATTGTAACGACACTTTTTGCTATAGTTGTTATATTTTACATTTTCGATTTAGCTATCGCCAACGTCCATACCACGTTGAATACACCGGTTCTCGTCCGATCACCGAAGTTAAGCAACGTCGGGCGAGGTCAGTACTTGGATGGGTGACCGCCTGGGAACACCTCGTGATGTTGGCTTTTTTCGTCGTAAGATTGGTGTCGAGAAAATCTATCATACTGTTATGATACCAATTAACATAAAAAATTAATCGAAAGGAATTTCGTTCCATCCGGGTTACCCTTGACACCTCTAAAGTTATTTAATATGTTTGGGTTATAATACCCAAACATATTAAATAACTTTAGAGGCAAGTACTAACCCATCAGTGAAGCTAATAGTAATAATTACAAAAGTGCATTTATTTCACGCAGTATAATATGACCGTATGTAAACGATATTGTTATAATTAGGTAAGTATAAAACGCGCATCGCTTTGAGAAAAAGCCCAGAAACTCAAACACATTTGAAAATGTCAAGTTTGTTTTTTGTCTCAAGAATTAGTATAGCACGGTCTGAGCAATGCGCCACGGCAAATTAATTTAAGAAGAAAGACACGTCGCAAGCAAACGATTCCAATTACGCCCAGGACATATTATTCTTGTACCACGATCGTTGTAAAAGGACGAATCCAAACTAGGCATCAACATGACCCACTTTACGAGTTAGCCAACTCACGTTAAATTTGGTTTCCGGTTGTACCAATTCTGAAAGATAAATTCGATTTCTTATTTCTGTATTGAAAGTTCTGCACAAGTATCCTTTTCGTCGCCTGATTAGGTATTTAAAAATCACACTTACTTACTCATATTTAAATAATATTATGAAAATTCACACTTCGTAATTTTTTGGGTCATACCGTGTTTTTTCTATACGTATCTATTAATAGTCTTAGTATTAATTCAGTGATGAAAAGTTGGGGGTTGAACGCACATTATGTTACCCTGAGCATCGTCTCACG
The DNA here is from genome assembly GCF_905475465.1 of Pieris napi. NCBI lineage: Eukaryota > Metazoa > Arthropoda > Insecta > Lepidoptera > Pieridae > Pieris > Pieris napi. The sequence continues at coordinate 6,172,561 of NC_062255.1, forward strand.
TAATACTATATACTAAGTCTGCTCTTGCTGTCATTCGGTCGTGTAAGACATTCGTCTTTAGATTATGGAAATCATGGAGTATTTGTTTTTATTCAACAGAAACATATAGGTCTACCAGAATCTGATGGCAAAAAGGGAAAAAAGAAATTGACGCTAGCAATACTGGGGAAATTGGAGTAAAACGTTTTGATACTATTTTTCCTTATAGCGGCTGATTTTGTGTGTGATAGGTACATGCAAATATAAAAATTTATCCAATGAACAAGGATAATTTTTGAAAATGTGGCGAATGTGGGGTTTGAAATTTAGATGAAAACTCCAACTCTGCTCATGAGTTTATTAATTAATTAAGAACTTGAAAATGGTACTATACTACAAATACTGCAAATCCATAAAAAAGTCTTCAACGCAGTTTTTATGATAAACCTTTCCTCCTGCATCTCAATTAACCGATCTTGTTCTATGAACTGATTTTCAATGTTTATTACATGTTCACAAGATTTTCGCCATTCATCGATCCCTATTTGAGAGAAAGAAACAGCGTAAAACTCATTTATCTTGTTTTTGATCAATTCTAAATCAAAACTATCCAAGTTTATTTGTAGAATAAGAAACCCCTGAAATAAACCAAACTTTAGTATTAGTACATAATATAATTTACACGAAAAATCTCATAAACCAAAGTATCAAGACGTGTCATTCCTACTAACCAGTCAACGCTTGCAGATGGCTCAATATCGATGATTGTGTATGTTCTGCATCTTGTTGACCAAGTATTCTTTGAAAAAAATATGTCTTGCTTGCGATCGAAGAGGTTTCTTCGACATTTTCATCATTTTTTAAAGGAATTTTGAAGCCAAACCAAAAACAATTCCTCGAAATTTCAGTTGACAGATGAAATTTTTCTTGTATTGCCATATGAAAATCGCTAATTTTTAAACTTTTTTTTTTGCCATCAGATTCTAGTAGACCTATAGTTGATAGTATCGTAATAAAAACTCCTTCGTGAATGAAGAAAACACTTAAAACCTATTAGACTTCCATTATGACTGAAAGATAATCGAGGTCCTATCGTTGTTTTATTGATTAAAGCCATATTTCTATCTGATATTTCTCTCAGTACAATTGTGTACAGTTCAAATCTGTACAGCAGTCCATCACCAAGTCCACATTTTTTTTTTACCTTCTATGTATAACATCAGTGTACAATATCATTGAATAAATGTACAATATAAAGCAAAAGGAGAAATAACGAAAACGAATATATATATTCGAAATAATGTATTTAACATATTTCATAAGTATAATATTTAATAAGCTATGATTACAAAAATATACGCTTCTTACATAACATTAAAAATAGGTAAGTAAATTAAAATTTCACAATTAAAATGTAATAATATTAAAATTGCATTAATATTTACAATAAATCTAACTATGAAGTGGAGAAATTGATACTTACTACTACTAAAATAAATTCATAAATTTAACATTTTTCAAATTTCAATTTTAGGTATAATTTGAGCCATACACTTTTGAAACGGCGAACCAATATGTGTTAAGGTTTTATCAAATTTCCCAAAGGCACTTATTTTAAATAGATTGAACTTATTTTACTTAGTGCGAGCTTACGATAAATATTAATATGAGCCCTCTATGCTTAAGAAATTTGATTATTGTCACAAATTTTAAAAGGCATATATTATCATAACATTTATACAGTATGCAATATTTAAGATTATTTTATATTTACAAATATTATGGGATTCATCGTTTGGTAACATTTGGTATACAAATCACCTTTTGAAAACTTAAGATGACAAATTGGACAGAAAGCAAGGGAATTATAAAAAAAATCTTGTCTTACATGAGTTTTAAATCTTAGCGATTGAAAGAGATAAGGAGAACTATTTTTTTATCTACATAATTATATCGGTTATAGAGATATTGTTTATTTATTTTATATACTATTTTATTATAATAAGTAGAACCAAATATTTGTATGAAAAAGCTTATAGCGCCCCAAAGTTTCATATTTGCTTTTGAATTACTTAAAAATGCCTTAGTCAGGGAAAGGTTAAAATTTTTGGATTTAGACTGAGAATTATGGATACAATGAGATATGCAATTAATTTACTTAGTTGATTTGCATAGACTTAACATGTCATTAGAAAGATTTCTATGTATATTTAACGCTCAGAGGCGCTACAATACTTATGGATCTTTGCCTCAAATAAATGAGTTTGATAATTTTGCCATATAGGTATTTTAGATTCGCGTTGGTTTTGCTTGCTCTGTACGAGATAGACAAATAGAAATCCTTTGTTTCAGTCAAAAGCGCGGCCAAAAACTTTAATGCATTAGACTACCAAACAAAAATGTTATGAATTCTGTATTAAACTAAATTTTTAAGGTATGACTAAATTATATCTTATACGGGCAAGTCCTGTATGGCAAACTTGCTTGACTAATATGAGACAAGAATCCTAATAGTATCTAATTCGATTCTCATATAACTTGACTTTACTTAATTCTACTAAGAAGATCTATTTTGTGCTACTTGTGATTACCATCACAGGTTATTTACAATTCTACTAATTGTAGCTTCATAGTTTTATTGAAAACGGCGTCATAAGTAATTTTGAATTCGTTATTAGTCGTTCTAGAGAGTTCTAGAAGTATTCTAGATTGTCTATAGTAAATAAATTGTCACCTCTAGAATATTACTAGTGTATTCTAGAAAGTTATTGCAGACAAATTGTCTTTCATGTCAAAGGATTATTTATATTGCATTCAGAGAGTAGAGAAAAATCTAAGAATCCCAAAATGTTCTAGAGAGTTCTAAAAGATCGAGGAAGATGTAGAAAGTATGAAGTATTAAGAACATCTTACAGGTCCCTAAAAGACTTGGACCCCAGAAAATCTAGAAAGTTCCAGCGAGTTCTAGAATATTTAGAAAGTAGCGTCCCAGCCAGAGAGGTCATCGGGTGGAGGCTCATCGGCATCGGGTGGGTATTGGTCGAAGTTGTGTGTGTCAACTGCTGATTTGACGGTTGGCTTTATGGGTGGCTCAAGCGTGCGCATCGCTAGACCTTCCCAGTTGAAGCCGTCGAACCATCTGGAAATGATTACATATGTCAGTAAAGTAAAGAGTAGCCGATTATTATATATGCACGTGATTTAACGTATAAATAGAGGTATCAATCATATTAGGTTCATTGTAATTAGTAGTGTGATGGCACATTAACAACACATTACAAGTGCCTTGCTCATGTATTTTTCTCATGAGCCTTTGGTAGTGTTGCGTCTATCATTGAAAATAGCTTCCTGTTATAACAGGTCCATATAAGTCTTATACCTATATAGTGCTCACACATCTACCGGTGTCCGGTTATAATGTCTTATTTGAATTTTTGAAGTGAAACTTCTTTATCGACGTATGGGAGAAATTTTGTAGCAAATTGTCACGTTTTTCGGTTACGCGCCATCTTTTTCTTGTCCCTACCACGGTTGATCCGAAGAGATTCGAAGCCATTAATAACAAAAATAAGCAATAACGATAACAATGATAGTAATAATTATATTACAATTAATGAAAATCTGTAATAATCTTAGTAGTAATAAAGTAAAATGAAATAATTGTATTTGTATTAATGTCTATCATAATAAAAGCCTTTTGTTAAACTTTATCTAATTTAACTTTATTTAACCAATTTCGTTAAGTTCCATATAGTAGAGGTTTCACTTCTTACGTGTGTACACCTAGTACACGCACACATTTTTTTAGTAGTTAATTTTGATCTCTAAGTATTAATATTATTGTAATGAAAGTAGTCGCTTCAATCAAAAAACTACAACCAATTTACGTTCCGTGGTCATACGTAATTTTTTAAATTAATAAAATAATTAGAAAAACCACCAAATTATTATTAAAGGTCAACCATAGACCAGTCATCACTTACTTGTGTTTCTGAATCTCTGTAATGCCGCCTCGCTGGTAGCCCAGTCTCTCTGCAGGGTTGTCCCTACAGAGTTTCTTGATGAGGTTAGCAGCGTTGCGGGTGATGCATCTCGGGAACTCCACTGCATCAATACCCTTTAGGATCTTATTGTACGTCTTCATTGGATCGGCTCCAGTGAATGGCGGCGATCCAGTTAGAAGCTCGAACATCAAGACACCTGGAAACAGCAGTCGAGGCTTGAAAACGGCTATTTGGCTAATACCTTTTTTTTCAAGATGGCGGCCAGGGGGACAAGCTGGCCAACCCCACAAACTTGGGTTTAAGCTTAATTGAGTCATGTAACAAATGTTCAGTTTGGCCCTCAAATTGTAACATTTCAATGGACTATATTTAACCTTAGAAAAACGGATGTCAACAATTTCACAAAATATTGAAAATTATACGATAGAAGAACGGTATAAAGATTATAAGCATAATATAATATTACTAGCAGACAGAACAGACGTTGTCCTGCATTATATTTTAAGCGATTAGGATATTAAACAAAGTATGAAAGTACCGACTGCAGAGCCATCTGCCGGGTGAATCTAAACCATCCACGACTCCACCCAAACGCATACAAAAAATTAATTCAAATCGGTCCAGCCGTTTAAGAGGAGTTCAGTGACAAACACGTACAGTAGAATTCTATATATAAAGATATGATAAATATAACTATTTTTATCATGTGCTTTTATAGTTAATTAAAACTTACTAAAAAATTTGTTAATAAAATCTTACATTAACTTAACTTACCCAAAGACCAGTAATCCGCGCTTATATCGTGACCCCTGTTCATGATGACTTCAGGGGCTACGTACTCTGGAGTACCACAGAATGTCCAAGTCTTGCGACTGGCCTGCAACTTCTTAGAGAATCCGAAGTCCACCAGCTTCACGTAGCCTTTGGAGTCTAGGAGTAAGTTCTCTGGCTTGAGATCCCTGGAAGAGATTCAACCTTTAATAGTATTTTTAGTTTAGACCATATCTATATACAAACGCATACACAACTATACAAATACACACATTTTTAAAGTGACATATCTCATAGCTAGGTTATGAAAACAAACTCAAACTCAAACTCTCAAACTCAAAATATCTTTATTCAAGTAGGTAACCAAGTACACTTTTGAATAGTCAAGTTAAATTAATCGTAAATTTACATTTACTACCAGTTCGCAAGTCAAGGGCGTAGAGCGGGTAAGAAGAACTGGCAAGAAACTTTCCGCCACTCTTTTTAATCGCCAAGTATTGTCATACAAATTGTTTGAACTGGAGCAATTCAATCCCAAGGATTAGGATCATTTAAGTAGTCCTCAAATTTATAAAAAGCTTTGTTGATTAATTTTCGTTTAACGAGGACTTTGAATTTATTTAGTGATAATTCTCTAATTGCGCTTGGGAGTTTGTTGTAAAAACGAATACAATTTCCATATAAGGAGTGGTTTATCTTTTGGAGCCTGGTTGGTCGTACACTCAAATTAGTTCTATTTCGCGTATTATACTGGTGAAAGTCACCATTTGTTTTAAAATCGTTTATATTTTTTTGGACATACAACAAGGCTTCAAGAATATATTGACCAGATAGTGTCATAATATTTAATTCCTTAAACTTATTCCGTACCGACTCCCTCGGAGAAACACAACAAATACCCCGAACAGCCCGCTTCTGCAGCACAAATATGGATTGAACCTCTGCAGCAGCACCCCACAATAAAATGCCGTACGACATAACGCTATGAAAGTAGCTATGATACACAATTTTAGCCGTGTCCTCATCAGTAAACTGTCGGATTTTCTTTACTGCATATGCTGCAGAGCTCAGTCTATTCGAAAGAGTCTCTATGTGTGGGCCCCATTGGAGTTTACTATCTATTGTTATGCCTAGAAAAACAGTTTTGTCAACAAAGTTTAGTTCACTGTCCTTAATTTTCAGGTTACCAATATCTCGCTTTACGCTAGTAGTTGTAAATCTAATACATTTTGTTTTATTCTCATTAAGCAATAAGTTATTTACATTAAACCAGTTAACTATACGAGAGATAGAATTGTTTACATCGTCCAATAATACGTTATTCCTATTCACTTTAAATAGAAGTGAAGTGTCATCAGCAAACAATACCATCTCATGAACTTCGTTGACAAAGAATGGGAGGTCATTTATGTAAATCAGAAATAAGAAAGGCCCGAGAATGGATCCTTGGGGGACGCCCATTGATACCTGCGAACCCGGAGAGGTGACTCCATTGACATGAACTCTTTGGATCCTTCCCTTTAAATATGAATTCATCAGGCTGGAAGCTTTGCCATCAACGCCATAGTGTTGAAGCTTTCCAACGAGTATATCAGGATGAACACAGTCAAAGGCCTTTGACAGGTCACAAAAGACGCCGACTCCATCATATGATTCTTCCCAGGCGTTAAATATGTCCGAAATCAACTTCACACCGGCATCGATTGTGGAGCGACCCTTAGTGAAACCATACTGTTTATTATGTAAGAGTTTATTTTTATTAAAATGTAAAGAAAGCTGGTCTAGCATTATCTTTTCAAAAACTTTGCTCAACGCAGGGAGCACGGAAACAGGTCTGAAGTTTGACGGATCAGACTCACTACCTGCCTTGAACAACGGTGTAATCTTACTTAATTTCATTTCGTCCGGAAAGACTCCACAATCGATACAGCTGTTAAAAATTATAGACAATTCAGAGCTTATTACATTAATAACGGAATTTAAAATGACTGTTGACATACCCCATATATCTTTACTTTTTTTTAAATTAATAAGCTTAAAAGTTTTAACGATATCATTACAAGTTATATGTTTAAACTGAAATTTAATATTACATTCAGGTACACATTTTTCTAGCAATGAGATCGCAGCAGCAGGTGAAGAATCTAGGGACTTGGTCGTATTTAGTGGTACATTTGTAAAGAACTCTTCAAAAGAAGAAGCTACCTCTGGGTCAGATTTTATTAACTTCCCTTTAACTTTTAACATATAATCAGTTCGTTTGTCAGACGTTTTACCTGATTCTTCATTTATTATTTTCCAGGTAGCTTTTACTTTATCCATGCTATTTTTTATTTTTGAACTTAAATATTGAGACTTTGCAGTTTTGCAATCTTTTTTGAAATTATTTGAATACAACCTAACATATTCCCTAAATTCCACACTAGTGTTATATTGCATTTCGTCATAGATTTCATATAATTTTAACCTTTTCCTGTGTAACTCCTCATTTGCCCAGTCACAGAAACTTGTTTTCTCAGAGACCAATAAAGTCTTTTGAGTAAATACTTTCTTGAATTCATCAATAAATGATCCAAAAAAAGTATTGTATAAATTATTAGGGGATGAGTTGCCACACAGAAATGGCATTCTATAGACCAATGCTTCTCTAAATCTGTCCAAACGGTCATTTGTAATAGGAGTTATCACAATTTTCTTCTTTTTACATGTTTTTTGTTTCCTTAATTGGAATTCAAACCATTGACCAGTGTGATCAGATTTAAATCTATTGAAAATACAAACATTCAAAGGGGCTATGTCACTATATATGTTATCTATACAAGTTGCGGTGCTAGCTGTTATTCTTGTGGGTGAATGAAATTGATTTATTAAATTGTATGAACGAAAAAGACTAAGTATGCGTACACTTGAATTAGAATGACAAAGTAAATTGACATTAAAGTCCCCACACACAATTAGCCCTTTATTACACTTTACTAATTTACACAATATCTCCTCTAATACATTTTCAACATTATTATAGACAGCTGATGGAGGACAATATAGACATACAACAATGAATTGCTCCAGTTCCACACAGGAGATTTCAATAGTTAGTTCTACAGAGAGGCTGATAATATCCTTTCTTTCTTTGCATTTAAGTTTTTTACTTATTAGGATTAATGAGCCACCATGAATTGCATTTTCTCTGCAAAACACACTACCAACCCTGTGGTTACAAAAATTAAACAAAACTTCATATTTTTTTAGCCAGTGCTCTGTTATGCACAAAAAGTCTATTTTTTGACTATTCAAGAATAGTTCAATTTCTAATTCTTTATTTTTCATCCCCTGTATATTTTGATGAACCACAATAATTTTTTGGGAATGAATTTTATCACATAATATACTTACCTTATTATTGCAAGAGTGGTGCTCTGTTGTCCTATAATCTAATTTAAATAAATATTATTTGGAATTTCTTCCAAGGTCTTATAGAAACATCTATGAAGACAGACCACATATTTGTAAGATATTATTTCTAGTGTTCAGCTTCTTATAAATGTCTGTTGTGTAGTTTGAACACAACAACGAATCCTCAATGCGAATTAGAAGATCATCGATGTTGTAAGCAAAAACATCGATGTTGCTATACGAAAAATATCGTAACATCGATGTTAACGGAATCGAACATCAATGTTAGCTCACGGCCTCGGCACGACCAAATTACTACATCATCTAATAAAGAACATAGGTAAAAATCTTACCTGTAAATAATATTCCTAGAATGCAAGTAGTGGAACGCTTCAACGACGCAAGCTGTGTAGAATCTAGTAGTGGAATCGTCAAACTGACCTGAAAAATATATTATACTACATTATTATCCTGAATTAAAATTAATGGGATATCATTAAAACTCTTAAACTTCTGAGCAATAACTATTTGAAGATTAAGGAAGATGATGACATATTAGAATCCCTAGTAATCCCTAATACATCATGTATTCAGTACGATTGCGGCAGTCATATTTCTGTATAATTTAAGTTTCGCTTTAATAACAAAAGCGGAGCGGGCGGATAACAAGAGCGGTGTTGGCCGAGTGGCTTCAGCGTGCCACTCTCATCCCTGAGGTCGTAGGTTTGATCCCCGGCTGTGCACCAATGGACTTTCTTTCTATGTGCGCAAAACATCGTGAGGAAACCGGCTTGCCTTAGACCCAAAAAGTCGACGGCAAGTGTCAGGCACAGGAAGCTGATCACCATATCATGAAACATACATAAATCTGAGGCCTAGACCTATAAAGGTTGTATCTATGCCACCTAAAATAAATTTAGTACGTCACACAACAAACATTTCTCTTGCGTAAAATTTTGATTTTGACCACAAATATCCCCTCAAATCTACAAAAGAAAAGATACTATTCCGGTTCACTCACTACCACCTCTTACACACTGCCATAAGTTTAACTATATAAACAATAACCTGACAGCTTTTGAATTGATATTATAACGGACCTAAGATCTTCTAAGTATACCATAAAGCAAGCTACTTCTAATTAATTTGCGAAATTTTTGAAGTTATACTTCTTTAGGCGCGTCATGAAAAATTGATGGGAGTGAAATTTTACGATGCGCGCGCACCGTGACACAAAATTAACAGAATGAAGTTTCCCACGGAAGATGCTACGGCATTGGACATAATTTAAAAACAACATTCGAATAATAATAGAATTTATGTTACACTTAATGTAAGAGAATAATAATAAGTATTTATTATTTAATTTTTCAAATGTAAACTGAACTTTATTGACTATAATGACTCCTTTTCCAGACTTTGATTATTTAATTGTAATTAATTATTTGCATGCAATCAAAAACTATTTTTAATAATGCCAAAAAGTATAACTTCTTACGCGCGTACATAAGTACACGCACCCTTTTTTTTACCATTAAATAACACTTCTTCTTTCTCTTACCCTTATCTCTCAAAATAGTCCACAACTCTCCCCCAAGGCAAGTCTCCATAAGCATATACAAGTATTTACGATCCTTGAACGTCTTGTACAACTTTACTATGAATTCGCAGTTCATCTCCGACATTATCTCTTTCTCTGACATGATGTGCTGTTGCTGTCTCGTTTCAACGATCTGGGCTTTCTTCATCTGCTTCAGGGCGAAAGAACGGCTCGAGTCTCCCTGTATTTGGACCAGCTCGACGCGACCAAAACCACCGATACCCAGAGTGGCAATGATACGTAGGTCTGATAAGCGGAGATTGGCGAATTCTTCGTTGAGCCTGAAATTTTGTACAATTATGATAAGTAAATTTAAAATTAGGCAGTTACGGTTGAATAATTTTAATAACTTTTTACTATAGCTGACGTAATACTCAGTGATTTATTTAATTTATAAGGCGAAGTGAAACTTCTGTGTATAAAGAAAAGGTCTGCACCGGAAACTTTTTTGTAGATAAATTGTTTATATAAAACGGTAAATATGTTATGACCGTAATTTAATCAAAAGTTTTTAACTATAGGACCAACATTTTGGCTGGTAATTTGAGTGAAAAAAGTGTGAATATTAAACTCTTTCATCATGATATTAGTACAAAATTGACACTTCAACATCATAAGTCGATTGAGTGTACATTGTGAATTAATTCTCAAGACAAAAACGCGAGAATTATAATTGTTATGGCTCTTATAAAAACCATATTGTTTGTCACATAGGAAAGTTAACAACCTCAGTACTTCCACTTATACTAATCTTGCTCTAGGTTTAGTGAAAGTAATAGCATAAATAAGAATAACTTGTTTTGTGGAATTTAAGACTTGACGTTAAATACAGTAACATGCGAACAAAAATTTCGCATTTCTCCTATTACGTGATTAATGATAAAGTTTTTGGATTAGACATTTTTGAATTTATTATAAACAGTTTCTTAATTGTATTACGAAAGTTAGAGTTACTCGTTAAATGATACTAAGATATAACCAACGTAACATTTAGTTTTAATTAGTTCATTGATATAACATATTACAAAAATATTCTTAGGCGTATTCCCAGGTAATGTTTTATGTCCACATTTCTTAATGAGACAAAATAAGGAACACAAATAGTTATCTACAAACGGTACGATTTTAAAATACTCACCACAATTATATCCACGGTAGCGACAACAAAATACAATGGATTACAATAAGTCTAAAATAGCAATAAGATAAGGTATACAATAGCATTGAGACATTCCAAGATTTCGACGAAACCATTGTTATACGTACAAGTGTTTAGTCACACTTTTTGTGAACTTGACATAGGAAGTTTACGGGTTTGTGAAAAAAGAATTAGTTATGGTTATGTATCTTTTATAATGAATATTATTCTTTTATCATACAAATCTATTCTGCTACTACTACCTCAATAAGACAGCAGAATGAAATATAATCAATTAATTCTTGTTACCTGTTTAATATTCTTTGTATTATTTATTTTTTTAATAATTATAACTCGTGTACATGATACAATATTTTTAATCTAATTTATAAAATTCTCGCAGTGTTTGTGGTTAAACTCCTCCGAAACGGCTCGACCGATTCTCAGGAAATTTTGTGTGCATATTGGGTATGTCTGAGAATCGGACAACATCTATTTTTCATTCCCGTAAATGTTAAGGGTAGTCCACTGTCCACCCCTAAATATTTATTTTTTATTTTTAGATATTTTTTTTGATATGATTCTGTTTTTATGATACACCATTAAAAAATACATACAACCCCTAACTTTCACCCCTCTACGATCAACCCCTATTTTTTTATTATAAATGATATACATGGCAAAACGACGTTTGCCCGGTCAGCTAGTTTATCCTATAAATATATTTAAGTACAAAAGGTTCATACCTTTGTCGGTCGTCGCCTTCGTCTTTGTATTTGGTGCGAATTTCGTCCAACGTGGAAATCAGCTGATTGAATGTCTCCCGATCAATGACAAGACACGTGGTGCCCTCTGGTGAGTCGCAGACAATGTTGGCCGTTCGTAGATCGTCTCTGTTAAGTAATTTGTCGTATGCAATTATATTTTCTATAAAAGTATTCGAACATACATGTATTTCTCAAGAGACTGGTTCCCTGATGTTTAAAGTATCATAAACATTATCGTACGACAAATCGTTGAAGTCGTGAGTGCATAATTATTTTTTTATATTCCTTTAAAATAAATAAGCTTCTAAATATTTATGTATGAAGACATCTGGTAAATGAATGAAACAGACGTAAAAATGTGTCTGTGTACAGAAATTTTAGAGCCTGGAATATTTTACGTAACCTTATTTTGATTCGAGATGTTTTTTTGTTTGCCAAACATCACAATGTAATCAATTTATATCAAAGATAAATGTCGTGCTATTTTGAAGTCTCTTTGTTTACCCTACATACAATTATTAACATAAGATAAGAACTCGCATACATATATATTTATATATGTATGTAATAAAGCTTTTTATAAATTTGAAGAATACTTAAATGATCCTAATCCTTGGGATTGATTTGCTCCAGTTCAAACAATTTGTACGACAATACTTGGCGATTAAAAAGAGTGGCGGAAAGTTTCTTGCCAGTTCTTACTCGCTCTACGCCCTTGACTTGCGAACTGGTAGTAAATGTAAATTTACAATTAATTGAACTTGACAATTCATAAGTGTAGTTTACCTACATGAATAAAAATCTTTTGAGTTTGAGTTTATGCGATTTCCTATAATTCCTCTACAGCAGTAAAACTAGCAAAATGACGTCATACAAAAAGGAATAACACACTTACCCTTGCAATGCCTTTTCACCGAAGAAATCGCCCTTGGTGAGAGTTCTAATGAATTTTTCATCATTGCTATTTGGCTGTTTCTGCGTTACCTTGACCTGGAATAAAAAACGTACACATTACTATAGTAGTTGCTACGCAATCGAAAAGGCTTTACTTAAAAATAGAATCTCTCGTCTTAAACAAGGTCCCGTCCGGCGGAAATGTTCCTAATTCTAAATTTGAAATTTAAAATTAGATACTGCTGTTTTGAGAGAATAAAACATCGTAAGGGGGCCTCATAGCCTAGCGGTCTTATTAAGTGGCAGCTAGGTGAGGGGTACCGGGTTCGATTCCCGGTTCGAGGGCAAACTTTAATTAAATTTAAATTTGTTCACGGCCTTTGGGAGGGTTGTGTGGTACGAGTGCCTAAACCGTACATGGAGAATACGGTCGAATTTCTAAAGACAAGCACGAACTATAAAAAATCCTATACTTGACGCTGGCTAATGCACAAATCGTGCCAGAGCCATTAAAAAAAAAAAAAACATCGTAAAAAGTTTAAAATACAGATACTGAGATATGTATATGAATCAACGTTTTAAAACCAAACGCTGTGCCTGAAATTTCGAAGATTGTTTATGTTATTGTCTAAAAATATTAGCATTTGAATAAAAATAAAATTAATTCGTTATAGAAAGTTAGAAAAAAATTTCCTTGTGTATAAAAATCCATCAGTATGTGAGTGTGTTTATTTTCATGGTTGTTTTGTAGAAAATTGGAAAAATTTATCCATCCATCTACATATGGATAGATTATTATCTATCCAGGTAGTTAAATTGACTGTAAATTACCATTTACAGTCAATTTAACTAACCATTGACTATAAAAACCGTGTTATCTTGTGTATAAATAAAATATTTGCGAAAACATCGCGATAAATCAGTGTCTCAGAGTAGCTTTAAAAGTTCAATAAAATTGTATAAAGTAATACAAATTGAGCAACCAAATTAAATCATAGTGCTCAGTGGATCGTAGATAATAAATGGAAAGTGGAGTTTCCGCGGTTGACATTTTCCGATGAATTGAAAAGTTAAAGCATTGCGAAACGGTTTTTAAAAGTTCGATGAATTTGTTTGAGGTTTATATTTATTTTGTTTTTGCGATTTTCGACGGTAATTTTACGTTTGAGATATTGAGGGTAGAGTCATTCATTTGAACTTAAGCTTGTTTCATACTGATATCCACTTGAAATTAGTAAAAGTGAGATATAGGAAGGTAAATCTTTTACTTGACTTATTTAATATATTATTTATCTAAACATATTAAATATTTATTTACTTATTTAATTGATATTAAAATCAGAAACGTTTAGCGAAAGCCTAATAATTATTTATCATTTATAGAAGTGTTGAAATCAAAATATATTATTTTGTTTAATAATATGTAATATTTTATTTTTCTGACTTTAGACGTCAGACCGTGTATGAGTTGACGTGTCATTTATGAAAGCAATGAGGTACATTTGTAGAGTCTTATTGATTACGATGCTATAATATGTTAGGAATTATCTAACAGTTCTCTAATGACACCAGTAATGTAATAGATGTCTTGATGTTTTAAGTTTACGTAATAATTGCCTCTTTCGTAAGATTCCGGTTCATCAGGTATAACAGGAACACTCCTTATATGCCGACATCCGTATGAGATAAAAACGGAAGAGTTACTAGGGTTGTCAAAGTAATGGATTCGTCTGGATCGAAGGAAATCTTTAAAGCTTCCAACCCGTATCGTATATGTAACTTTATATGTACAGGTACAGGGTTAACTCTTTATACCGTCATTCGTTTAGACAGAAAACCCTCTATAACGTAAAAAATAGTGTACATTTGTTTGGTTTAACACAAACACCAGTCATTAAATAATTCTAATAACGCAGAAACGCCATTCTCTATAACGAAGAAATATTTTCACATAGACATCAATAACATACTTAAGTGTAATTCTTTTTTTTTAGCTTACAAAAATAACTTTTGAGGTGCCGAAATTTCTAAGAAAGACACCTGAGGTTATAAACAGCCGTCTCGTCTGTGTTATTGTTAATTGCATTTAATTGCGCATGTGTGCCATTATTCTTATTTTGTAGGAAATTTAGGTCTCCGTTACTAAACGAACCACCGTCACCTATCGTGTATTATCAGTCGTAAACAAACTTTGTAACTGTCAAGATGGCCAGTAAAAGAAAAGCGTTATGTGTTTAGAATAATTTACCTATTGATAGTAATAAAATTAGAAATTATTGTAATTTTTAGTTACAGTTAAATTTGGGTTTTGTTTCTAATCACTCCCTATAACGAAATCTCTCTATATAATGAACAAAAACCCTCGGTATCTTGAAATTCGTTATAAAGAGTACGTAAAGTATTAAACACTGTATAATAATAATAGAAATTACACGACATTTTTCAAGACCAACAATAAATACACTACCCCAATATTTAAAATAGTATATATCCATATTTAGATGTAACAACAAAGATAATATAAAAGTTGATTGTTGAAAACTTCGCTCTTTAAAATCCAAGTGACAAATCATATAGAAAAAGAATCGAATCGGAAAATTTTAAACATACGTAATAATTAATATATTGTTAAGTATGATCCATGTCGTAAACATATTTTATAAAATGTTTATGTATAAACAAAATTTACAGCCGTTAACAGCTCTCGATTACGCGCGAAATCACTGTTTACTTTCGTTTTTCAAACGATAATTCGTACTTTTTCATTTTTATTACACATATTTAATGCTTTAGAAATCTTTACAGTTTGCACTTTCGCTAATTCAAGTTTCGTATTCGAACGAAAAGTGATTACCAAGTGAAATTATGTTTACGATCATTACAATGTATGAAAATATAAGTATGTCTTAAAGTAAATATGGATGTTTTTTTTAATATTTGTTCAGTACAAGTGGAAAAAAACTTCTTAGACCTGATGGCCGAACTCGACGACGACGAACCAACGGAAAACAAACTCAAAAGGATTTTGTTGATGGAAATCAAACCCAAGACAATATGAGATGAGACGGAATGTTATGTTTATCAAATATAAAATAAAATTCAATTACACTATGATTTATTAACGTTGTCGAATAATTATCATGCATCGGCTAAAGTATTCGTTTATTTATTAGCACCATCGAGCTGCTCCCAAGGAGCTGCTAGATACGACATCGTGGATAAACATATGAATTTAGGTAATGATTTCGAACTCCGAAGGAAAAAATCACGATATTTTAGCTGAAACAAATGTTCATGTTATTTTAGAAAGGAATTCATAGCAAGTATTTTTCACTGTATTACCCGGTGAATCAGTGCAAGAAGATCTGCGCACAGTTGCATGTAAGTGAAACCTTTTTCTAGAATTTCTAAGCCAGTTTACTGGACTAGCACTAAAAACGTACCACGACGCGATTTCTCGGTAAATTTCCCAAAGATGTTTTATTCAAATTGTACTGGTGTTTATGATTCTAAAGGGTAATTAATAAATCTGATATTATGCTAAATATAAAAATTTATAATAAATTAAACATTTTGCATATATCAATACCAAATTCTCATATTGACTTCGGTTGAAACTGCAAAAAGTAGATTATCTCGAGTATTGCGTACAATGACCTTGAATACAAAGGCCTTACAGCCTCTGCATCATTTTATTTTAGTCACACGTCACTATCACTATTCAAGAGCAGTATTTGTGTGACCGAACTTTGCTATACTCTATGATTTATTACAGTTCATTCTGTTTTTATCCTATCGTTTGAATTTGGAATAGATAAAAAGTGACTGCTTTCCCACATGTAGGATTCGTTAATCTATGAAATCATCTGCGTATATTAGGAAGAAAATGGGTTATTCTAAGGTTAAAGTTTACATATAGCCTTATCTATGTATATAGATAAAAAGATAAAAGCTTGACCAGGTATTAGAACTAAAATTCGCCTCGGTCAGAATCTTGCGCAGAAAATATCGACTCAGTTAAATGCCAAGGTGAACGGCTTATACAATCACCCAGAAAAGTTTAATACAATTCTTTACACGGATATAATTCACTTTCATTGGCAACCTTGTGGTGCTTATTAATGACTTATATATGTATGTATGTTATTGATTCAAAGCAAACAGGAGTAAAAACTTGATATATTTTATGATAATGACTTAGGATTTTAACTTAGTTCATATTAGTATATAAAAAGTTTTAAGCTAGAATGTAGATCATTAATTATACTTAAATCTCGGTTCAAGACATAAACCATTTTTTCTGCAAGATATTGACAGCGCTGAAGATAATTTTAAAGAAGGTTATTAGATTTATGGATGTTAACCAGAGAGATTACAAACTTGAAATTCGCGATTCATGCATTATAAGATAAGTGATTATTGGTAAAAAGTTGGAAATTGGAAAAAACTGTGACATTTATGATTTATTCAAGTCCAAAGCCAAGCCAGAATTAATAACAAGTAATTGATTTGTAGACAATACATAGGTATTGTCCCGTGTTGGCCTAGTGGCTTCAGCGTGCGCCTCTCATCCCCGATGTCGTAGGTTCGATCCCCGGTTGTGCACCAATGGACTTTCTTTCTATGTGCTCATTTAAGAGCTCATTCCTTTAAGAGAAGAGAGTCCCCATATGCGACAAGATGTTCACGATTTCTTGTGCCTCGTACGAATTATCTGCGTAATTCGCCAATGTATCAGGTTTTAGCTTACTACAATAATAATTATGAAGATATTTCACCTTACCAACCTTTATTTAGCAGTAGTAACAATATCTTTTTTCTTTACAATATTACGTTGTAGTTTGGTTAATATTTAATTTTAGTTTTTTTTTATCTATTAATGTGCCCTGACGTCTGTTTTCTGTTTCGTATATTTTGTTTAACAATGTAATCTGATTTGGCTTTGTATACTGTCTAAGTGTTTTCTTTAATATGGATATGTGTATGATAAATAAATTTCAGTGAGATTTTGATTGTTAAAATAAATTTTTAACATCTATGATAATACAGAAGCTAATATAATGTTTACTTTTGTGAAATTAGATAAGTTAAATTTATAATATTAATGATCTATGTCGATAGTTAATATTGAATGTTGGCCTTATGTAGTACCGTACCACAGAGAACTTTCTTTATTATAAATAGTTTCGTGAATACATGCGATTTTTCAAGATCATGAATGTGACTTCACAAGTTTCTTTGGCACACTTAAATCTAACAAATTTCATATTATATTAAATCAGCTGATATGAAAAAATAGATCAAATGGGTTACTACGGCATTGACATACACAATTCTGATTCATAAGCTGTTCTCTTACAGTTTTACCGATTTGTCTAGATAAATGGAATAGGGAGCGTTCAAGTATTACGTAACGAATTTTGGGAGGGGGGGGGTCCTTTTGTAAAACGTTACGATGCGGGGCAGGGATTGAATTATGCGTTATTGTTAATATTATTTTCTACTTACACCACATAATAGTAACTAAAGAGTCACTAGGTGGTCATGAAACGTTTTACTAGACTTGGGTACAGTACTGTACTTGGGTACTGAAAAACGTTACGGCGAGTTCATGGGGGGGGTCAATAATCTCCAAAAATTGCGTTACGTAATACTTGAACGCTCCCATAGGAAAAGTACAAAAACTATACCACATTAAGGCATACGAAGTCATTAATGTTTAATATTTATAAAATTGGTCTTAAAATAACATAATTTATGGATGTTTTATAGCATCCGGTTCGAAAACATCATAATTAGTCATCGATATTAAAAAACGATAAAAAGTTGGAAGCCAGTTGTTGTAACAGATTCACATCCGCATTTATTTTAGACTAACTGAATAAGAGTATTTATTTATCTTTGCAAACAAAAACATTTAACAAAAAAATCTGTACAATTGGCCATGCAACGGTTGGCCTTATAAATAATCTATTCCAGCAAAGATTAAAAAAAGCTAGAAAAGTAACAGAAATGTTCGAACCGGTAGGTACTCATAAAGATTAATAATTTTTTTTTTATATAATAGGGGGGAAAACGAGCTTGCGGGACGACCAAAAAGGGCAGTCTACGCAGCCCATAGACACCATTAGTGGGTGCGTTGCCGGCCTTTGAGGGAGGAGTAGATTCGCTTTTTAAACATTTGGAGGTCGTATCTCTGAGGGAAGACCCCCCCGGGAGTCGATTCCACAGTTCGCTAGTTCGCAAAAGAAAATGCCTTGTGAAACGGATTGTGGAAGACCTCCAACCATCAAGATGATGTTGGTGAAATTTAGAGGTCGTACGTAATATAAATAATGTTTCGGTAAGGTAATACAAATATGTATAGTGTATATGATATTTACAGGTCAAAGTTCTAGGTAACCTATGTATGAGCGAAGCAGGGGCTTGTCACTAATATTTACAAAGCATTAAGGTGTGTTTATAGTCACGAACTGTCTTGAAAGTTACTCCGCGGAACGAAAGTGAAAATGTTAGTATACGCTTGAGAATATCTTTGAGTAAAATAAAATGGGCAATGGAAATCGTGGTTTACGATTCCGAACCGAGACTCTAGCATAATTTATTTTAATAAATTATATAGTCAGTAGAAATGATTTGATTTACTTACAGCCCGTGTTTATTGAATTAAAGCTACACGTTACAAAAATCCATTACAAGCAAATTACGGAGTGTACAATATTCAAAACGCCAACAGTTTCTTAGCTTAGTGTTGGCCTAGTGGCTTCAGCGTGCGACTCTCATACCTGAGGTCGTAGGTTCGATCCCCGGCTGTGCACCAATGGACTTTCTATGTGCATTTAACATTTGCTCGAACGGTGTAGGAAAACAACGTGAGGAAACCGACATGTCTTAGACCCAAAAAGTCGACGGCGTGTGTCAGGCACTGGAGGCTGATCACCTACTTGCCTATTAGATTCAGATTCAGAAATCTGAGACCAAGACCTAAAGAGGTTGTAGCGCCACTGATTTATTTATTTATTTAACAGTTTCTTAGTCTTATTTCATCACACGAACGTATAATGTTATCAAAATCAATTGTCAACTGTGTAGGGCAACACAACATATGTAATCAATATTATATAAGTCTCTTCGTAAGCTCTTAAATTGTATAAACACGTGATGAATCGTGATCGTGACAAAACTATCGGAATATCTACAGACAGTGGCGAAACAAAAACGTTAATAGATATTTAATGACCAAATGACTCCATTACATTGCAATCTTTTGTATTTAAAGTTGATTTGATATGGAGTACTATTATGTTACGTAATAGAAGTACATTTGTATGTATTGGAATGATAGCTTCTTTGAATATCGCTATAGATTATATATAATAGTTATAGTCTACGTACAAGAAGTGTACGATCCATTCGAATAAAACTTCTTTAGCAAATATTAAGTCACCACAAATCACTCAAAACGACGTAAATAATTTGAAAATACGCGTCTTCACTTGTTAAAACAATAATAATATAACATATGTCTTCCATTTTTGAATACATACTTTAAAACCTCATGATTCCTGCAACAAGCTTAAATACGGGACTGTTTATAAATAACTAGCAGACCGGCCAAGCGTTGCTGTGGCTAAGGTTTTAGTTATATTACATAGTAGTAACCTATTCAAGGGAAACGGTAGGAGAACACCAGTCATAGGGACCACCGTGCTTTTTTGGTGGTAATGCCATTAAATTGTAGCTTATGTGAAACGTTGGTACTTTCAACACAGCGCCATCTGTTAGAATTGTGACTATCAAATAATAAACAAATATTTTGCAATAAAATAATATTGCGGGTATAAATTGAGATGTAATCCTATCTTTTAAGTTAGATCAAACTGCACACGGTGTGCAAATTTGAATGAAATCGGTTCGGTAGTTTAGGAGTCCATAGCGGACAAACAACGTGACACGTAATTTATATATGTTAAGATTTCTAGAAAATTAATTTAACTTACTTGTCCCTTGGATATAATGAAGAAGGTATCTCCTCTGGCGCCCTGTCGTATGATGTAATCACCGTTTTGATAGTGTGTTTCTTCAAGCACGTCGGATATTTTAATAAGCGTGTCCTCGGGAAGATCCTTGAAGATGGGAACGCTGAAAAAATAATAAGTAAATTAGATAATATAGAATAAACGGATGTAAATTCATTCCTTTAGTTTGCCGCCAATTTACATTTAGTCAATTGTCAAACCGAGTTTTGTCAGTATCAGAAAAATCTTTTTCTGGCGTTTGACAATTGACTAAAACAGCACATACATACTAAGTATGATGTGATTAACTCTAAATAATATCAGAATTAACAAAAGTATAGACAAACATAAACAAGAATAGACAATAATGTTTACATTGGATTGTCTTTAAAAATGTAAAAGTATGTCTTTGCTAATCGTTCACCCAGATCTTAATGCGCACAAACATTGCACAACAACACATTTCTTTGTCATTTAACACCAGTAAAAGAGGTGAAATATGCAATTGGATATTGCATTGCAGATTGCCACCTAATATTCCAGTCATGCATGCGATATGTTGCAATTTTGTTTGAAAGTCAAATAAATTATTAGTACGCGAATAATTTACGAACAGAATTTTATAAATAGAAAGGATACGATAACTATATATACATTCGTTGCAGACGTATTATATATGGAGCAGAAACGTGGATAATCTTAGGCTGAGAAAGACAAAGGATCTACCCTTTTGAAATGTGGTTCTAGAGGCGAATGGTTAGAATACCGTGGACCGCTAAACCCTTATCAACTATATGTCGATAACGCATCATTTCGTACTTTGGTCACACAATAATCGTGATTGGCAACACAAAAGGCAAATAATACACCGTTGTAAAAGAAGCGCACGGCCGAAATTAGTGGAGGAATTCTGTTTATTGGAGTTATTCGCGCCAGATCTTACTATACAGCTGATACTTAGACACGATTTACCTACCCAGAGAGAGAGAGCCGTATTAAAAGACTAGATCCGCCATTTCAGTGAGACTTATAATTGCACATAGGCGTTGCTGTAATATTTTTTAAATAACTAAATTGTTCTAGTAAAATCTTTAGAGAAAATCTAAATATTATAATGAAACTATTACATATTAAAAATTATATTATACACGTCAAAGAGAACTATATGCGTTTAAATTATTCGTAAAATTTTATATTATTTCAAATAGTGAAACTTTGTTTAGTATAAAAACATTATTATAATGTGAACGGATTTCACGGTCACATATGAAAGTATAATGTTAAGGTTATTCGAGTCAATATTTGTTGCTTTTGTTTCCATATTACTATTACCTAGTTGGTGGATTATAAAGTCAAGGATTTTTCAGTTTTAATTAAATGCAAATGTATTAAATAAATCAAAAACTCTCAATAAAGAACACATTAAGACTGCTAATCAAAAACCGGTAAATGATAATGTCAGTATAAGAATTTTAAAACATAAGTATATTTTCATTAAGTTGTCAAAACGACAGATTATATTCTACTTTCAGCCTAAATGTACAAAGCAGACAAGTTAAAAATCAAATTAAATACACTAAAAATAGTTCAAAAATAAAGAGGTTTTTAAATTAATACTAAAAATCAGCCCCGAACTCAATAATTTAATTAATAATTGCAACCTAACAATACGTAATCTAACGACAATTTTGATTTATTTTACTGTTCACCGGCATAATAAAACTCAAAATAATCGGGATTCGTATCTTCATTTAAGATCGTAAGCTTGCATGTTTTGGCCGTCGACCGTCTTGTCTGCCTAAGGCGACTGTAATTTTTAGTATTCCAATGTTAAAACACGTATTATTAAGTTGTTAGTTATAAGTAAGTGGCTCAATAAATCTACGTCACCATAACGACTTAACAAAACATTTCAAACAACTATAGAATGTTTTGTTCTAATTAATATCGTGTCATTAAGCACAAATGTGACAAAACAAATATCTATTAAAAATATCTTTAATTGTATTATTAAAAAAAAATGTTTATTTTATACTGATTTCACCATTAAACTCGAGTTGAGGCTGTCCGGATAGAGAACCGGCTTTGTCTTACATAATTCTTATTAGCTATGTAATCGTTAATTCCCATAGAAATAAAATTTAGTAGGAAATTACAAGGAATTAAATTTAGAATAAAAATATGGCCATAATGACGGAAGCTTTCAATATATCAAAAAATACCTCAAGCCCGACGGTTCACACAGATTTATTTTCAAAATATAAAAAAAGTTCGATAAATATACGTTCTCTTTCAATAAATTCACAATACGACTTAAATAATTACTTTAAATTTATTATAAGGAGTAATTTATAAAGTGATATTAAATCTCTCGTGGTAAGTCAAGCGTAGCGTTCTACGTCAATGAATAAAAAAATAAATTAATACTTTCAATGGTTGAATAAAACTCTGATTAAAATAAATTTTAGTTTACCATCCTGTAAACTTTTAAATTGCATTAATTATTAACTAGATTACAATATATTGTAATCTAGTTGTCTTACTCCGCGTATCAAACAAGTAATTAGTAGACGGATTTTACTGAAATTGCGAGCTTTGACTTAAGTGAATTGGTGTGTTCCTTCTGGCTGATCAATGCGCAATTAAAACTCCCAGTGCATTAATGGTTCGGCAATAATTTAGATGTACGAATAACTTTATTTAATTCTTTAAACACTTATTGCAATCAAACCAATTAATATCTATACGATTTTCTATTTTTCGAGAAAAAATTATTATTTAAAAAAATCGACAGTTTAAGAAATACATAAAGATATTTACAAATTTACCACTCAACGCTTCGCTTTTTTATGATCAATTTATATTTTTATTCTCTTCTGAGAAAAGCTTTTCATTTTATGATCTTGTTGGTACTTTGGCGTGTTGCCATATCGATGTTGTTTCATAAACAACTTTATTTTTCTAATATATTTTCCAAGTGCAACAATGCGGTGTCAACGATTTACAAAGACCATTGTGTTTCTAGTGTTGTAAACAAGGAAAGTTGTTTAGCTTATGGTTTATTATAATTATTTTATTGTCATCTACCGGATGCCACGATATTAATTGCACAGTTACATTTTCCCATATCACACATATCTTTATTAAATTTTAAGTCAACTTTCTTTACATGTTTTTAAAATAAAATGATTTTATTTTAATTTAATTAATTTGCGGAACATACATTTAAATAACATTTCAATACATTTCAATAACACACATTAGAAAACTTTAATGATACGTATTAATGAATACAGATTTCGATTTAAGACATACAGAAGATATTGATAATTTGGTGCTTTCTGTTTATGTTTTTTATTCAATTCATATTATAGGAGATATATTAAAACAGAATAAGCTTAGAAGTCATATAGTCGTAACAGTAACATTCAATCAAATTTCAATGTTTAAGTGAATTTTTCTATTAAATAATAGAAAAATTCACTTAAACCATAAAATAATCAATTAACCATTATATAAGCAACTAAAGTCATAGTTTTCTAGTCTTTTAATCTTAAAGTGATAGCAAATTGAATAGAACAGGCTACCACAAACGTCCCTCTAGATTAAATAAACATGGCCCCAAAAATATTCCTAGTGGAACACCTTATCACATTGTACACACAGAATTGATTATTCTTAAGCTAATATTTGCTCAAATAAATTTGTTAACAAGGTAATCCTAAACACGCCATATAGGCTTTGTTATTGGGTGTTTTACAATTATTTATGAATAGTATCTTCGTCATCTAAATTACGCCATAGATATCAACGCTACTTTTATCAATAAACAGAGCAATTCTAGATTAAATTGTATACGATGCCTGTATCCTTAGCTCTTTTGTACTACGTTCTTCTGTTTGGACGCGATCATAGTCACGCGGGCACGTTGCCTGATAAAAGGAAATCCTAAGCTTATCCTTAATTTGAATGCGGATCGGTCAGTGAAAGGTTATATTTAAGCGTCACGAGGCAACGTGAAATGTATTTCGCAAAGTATCGCACGAGGCTTGGGCAACGACTGTGACAAGTTTCAACAATGCCTTTGTTTTAACTTCAATTCTTACAAAAACTCGCGGTGTCCGATCGCTTACATGAATACAAACAATTTTCAATTAGATTGCGTTATTTATGTAGTTTCGTCGAAACAAGTGAGGTTTGGGATGCATCAGTAAAATTGTGATTTTGTTTTTCTGTTCAATTTCAAACATATTAAAAAAGCTTATGCATGAATCTTTGTTTTGTATGGAATGTGTGGTAGAAGCTACGTTGTATGGAATCCACATTATTCTATGTACCCAGTTTCAAAATTAGTATTTATTCAAATGGCTATATGTGTCAACAAATTTTTTTAATCGGTTTGTTTACGTCACGGGTTTGATATTAAGCCGGCTGCAAACGTAAGCGCGTATAAGATAACCTTTGCTTAATCTTATCGAGTATGTCCGTTTAAAGTTAGCAATGATAGTGCCTAACACGAACCCAATTTCATGTTAATTTAATGCAGATGTGGTGAAAGTGAAACGCGTGGTGCAAGTACTGAATATTAAAATCGCAATTGAAAATTACGTGGCAGCCGTGCTGGTTCATGAAAAGCCTGTATTTAAAAGCTGAAGAGAGGAAAACCACTCTAAAAAGTTGAACGCACTTTTTACAGTAACTAATGTTCTTTTATGACTGATCACCTACTGGCCTATTACATAGATTGAAAAATGATCATGAAACACATTCAGAAATCTGAGGCCCAGACCTAAAAGAGGTTGTAGCGCCAGTGATTTATTTATTAGTTCGTTCATTCACGATCAAATTAACAATTTATAGTTTGTCGTTGTAACAAACAAAAGTTATACATAACTATTATATGTATTGGTTTTGTTTAAAATTCTTTTTCACATAGGTACACTATCAGTATGTTGGAGGCTATGGAATGAGCGTGAGCATCTACGCTTCCAGTTACATACCGCAAAGACCCTGGAATGTTATAGTATGCGAATCATGACATGTAATGGTATCTATACATATTCTTGATGTGATGTATAGAGACAAAATTTTATCTATGTTTTTAACAAAGTGTTGTTCCTGAACTGGGTTTGCAATGCAATCATTATCACAAGTTTTGTACTTATATATTTATTGATGACATCGCTTTTTATATGTCTATAGGACCGAAGATAATTAATAAAATACTAATACTTAATGTATATGACAAAATAATTACTTTCTTGCGATACAAACATATATGTACAATTAAACCCCTCTAAGTGAATGGAGTATATTCTGTGATGATTCTACCTTAACTTATTATAACTGTCATTAAAAGAGTAGAGAAACCTAATATCTGCATTATACTGGGGCGGGCTATAGGTAATTGTGTTACAAAGATCTGATTCGGTAACTTGATACGCAGGAATAAGTGCACTTTCTAGAACTTCACGTGCATTTTAAGTATCCGATTTCATAATGTGACAAATTTCATTACATAAACATCCCTTATATGACTGTACATTATTAAGACACCTGTCATAGTGCATTTGAATTTAGAACGGGGAGAGGTCAAATCTATTTTCTTATAAATCTATTTCGAAACTGCTGGTAGAACTAATAGAACTGATAGATCTAAGGCCGGAAAAGCACTCGCGAGCCCTCTGGCATTGAGAGTGTCCATGGGCGGCGGTATCACTTAACATCAGGTGAGCCTCCTGCCCGTTTGCCCCCCGTTCTATAAAAAAAAAGGTTGCGTGTACTAATGTACGCGCGTAAGAAGTTATACTTCTTTGGCTTTCTTTATTTTTTTAAATATAATTAATTAATAATTAATATTTATTTATTTTTATTTGTTTAAAAGGTAAATGACAAATGTCATTAATCATTATGGTCATTCAAAATTTGCGATCTTCGAACTTCACGCATATTCTATTTCTTTTTACTTGTAGATTTTCTTATTCCCATCTCGCTCGCGCACGCTATAATCACACTGACAACTTTGTGTCACGGTGCGCGCGCAATCGTAAAATTTCACTCTCATCAATTTTTCATAACGCGCCTAAAGAAGTATAACTTCAAAAAGAAATATTATATAGTGTGTAGGTTGGTAGAGTGGTAGGTTTTTTCCTTAAATAAAAGAAACAACAGTAACTATAATATTAAAGCCGATCGATCATCAAATACTTTTATCCTATTTAAGAATGATGACATTCCCGCAATGTAACACGCGTTCATCTATTTCTGATTTATGTCCGTTCTTAATACTGTAATATTAGTGCATCGATTTCAATGATGCAAGCCTATTAGGTATGGACAAATTGTGGCTACTCGAAGGACAGACTATAACCGGATACTGCATGTCAAACTGTGTCAGTACCGGATTTTCAATTTCCTTACAATTTATTAATTAGTTTACTGATAAAATATTAAACTGGTTACTTAATTATACCTTTTGAAATATCCTTTATATTATTGATCGCGTATATCTGTCGCTATGAACGCAATAAATTCTGTAGTGAACTTTAGTAGAGTTTTCACTTATATAGTGAGATTTCTGAGAAAGGGTAAGTTTTAAAATTATATATTTATGGTAATTAAATGAAATATAAAGATTATTGTTGCTTATCAGCAAATATCTACTATCCACGCCGCGCAGTGCGCTCTGTAGTTAAGTTATGAATAGAGTTAGAAGTTACCTTAACTTAATCCTTAGTAAAGAACTCCAATTATACTAATCATACTCGGATCAAGTGGAGGACATACTATTTAGGTTTTTAACATTTTCGTTAATACATTTACTATCTTTACTTTAACTTTGTGCTATACATATTATTAATATTCATGGGATAAAGATATTGACAAGGTCATTGACCATTTTATTATTCATTTGTTGTTGTCAATTTTACGTTTCTTTTTCAAATAATAAATAATTGATTTTTATATGCGCCATCGTAAACACAGCGAAGCCGTACATCACCAATGTCTTAAGTAAAAAATGTATTAATTATTTTATAGTCAACTTAGTTTTGTTTTGTTTTCAAAATCTTATAACACCTGAAGTGCTTCACCTGCTTGGGTGGTCATGGTATTTAAATGTCTTCTTAAACATAAAAATTGGTGGTGGTTGGTAAAAATGGTTTTAAGTTCATTGAACAGATATCCAATATCAATTCTTAACTTGAAGCATTATAAATCTTATACGATTATTTGCTTTGACTCACATTAATGGATATTAATACCTAATGTCAAAGACCGTTCCTTAAACCTCAAGAGATGATTCATGATATTTCTAAAATACATATATTTGTCATTGATGTTTTTTTTATATATAACAGGGAGCAAACGAGTAGGCTCATCTGATGTTAAGTGATAATGCCGCCCATGGCCAAGGCAGAAGTCTAGCAAGTGCGTTGCCGGTCTTTTAAGAATTGTTACGAATATTTTACGAAATTGTAATAGATTCCCGCAACGCATTATTTATATTATTTCTATTTCTTATTTAAAAAAGGATTTTACTTCATAATGCTGCTAGAATGTTATTAGAAAAATGTGGGACTAAGAAAGTCTCAAAATAAATATATAGTAATAGTATGTAAAGAGTGATTACCATTACATATTCGTAACCACATTATAAAATGTTTAAACTATTTAAATTTATATTGCTTTTCTGTCAGTAAATGCTTCATTAGTTAAAATTAATTTGGGCGTGTAATAAATATCTCATAATTTTTTCTAATAAGTGCAACTACTGTTAGTAAATTCAAATGTGTACTAGAGCCTTTTATTTTTAAATTTTTGTATAAGGGTACACAAACACATTGTAGGTTGAAAGCCAAAGAATAGTAATGCATTTGCATAAATGGGGTCATTACCTCCTAAAGCTCAACAAAACGTCATCGTACGAGTTCATACAAAAAATCTCACAATTAAGGAACTATTTAAATCACAATTTCATTTCGTTTTTGTATTAGTAGTTTTTACTAGCTACGGGCAAAGTCCCGAATGTTAGAATAAATGTTATCTACGATTAAATAGTCACAGAATGTTCAGAATAATAATTAGTTGCGTTAGTGTTAATTGATCTGAAACGCCATTTTTAACTATTCGTGATAAGACGATGCTTGGTAGCGATATAAAGCTTTGTTTTTATGTAGGTTTCTTACAATTTGTAATCAATTCGTTTAATTAACT
Source organism: Pieris napi (assembly GCF_905475465.1). Lineage (NCBI taxonomy): Eukaryota > Metazoa > Arthropoda > Insecta > Lepidoptera > Pieridae > Pieris > Pieris napi. The sequence goes on from NC_062255.1 coordinate 6,201,339, forward strand.
TGTTTTAATAGTTTATTGGCTTTGTCGATTAGATGGTTAAATATTTAAAGTGTATGGTGATAGACAGGCTGGAATCCCCTCCTCCTGAGACCTCGTCAGAACAAAAGATCGCACCGCAGGCTACCGACTGGTGGTCACTAGTGCACTGACGACATCAACAAGGAGGTTAGCTTCCAGTGGATGCTAAGAGGCCAGTGCAGGGCGTACTGGCGGAAGATGGAGCCAACGTCCAGAAATGGACCAAAAAAGAGGCTGATGATGATGATGATGGTGATAGAAAATAAAGAAAATCTTGCTCCTGGTTTATGATAATATGATTTGGTTAAAAATTATTTGTACCAAAAATTTCATACAGTTGTTCAATAAATTTTTAAGTTAAAATATTTTTTGTTTATAAAGATTTTAGTAAGTAAATGGCTCGTGTAATTTCGTATAATACCAAAATAGATTAACCATGCTTTCAATTACCACAAAGCAATTGAAAGTATGTAGCATGTTTGGGGTGACTGGCCTCCCGAGTCCCGAATGTAAACAAGCTCTCATTAAAAAGAGAATTGTGGAACTCTGCTCTAAAAATACTTCAGAAACATAAATATAACTGATAGTTATAATTATTTATTACAAACTATTGTACAACTCTATGTGCATATCGGAAATCATATTTTAAAAGATGACTATGTTTTTATTTGTTTATAATGTTTTTGTGTTTTATAAGTATTGCATTCTTGGCTATAATTTTGAACAATGGTTACATAATTTAAGTTGGCTAAATACAAATTAAATAACTCATGCGAAAGAAATTCTGTAGTAGTAGACAACTATGACTTTACAAAGTGTTCGCAGAGATGCTACAAACCTATATATTTCTTATTTAAACATTACTTGTATACAAAAATTAACTCTTAATACTAATAAGAAGTCATATGATTTAACACATTATAGAGCATTATGGTATCAGTTTTCTAAGGCATTGGAGTGTCCCCATACGTGTCTCGGGTTTACACGTAATTCGGCCGTGACGTGACATTAAAGTTAAGTAAGTTCTTCGACTTTTTAAAACAAAAATAACTTATTAATCCGCGTCAGGAGTGCGTTATTATTGTGTTTAAACAAACTTAGCTTTATAATATTAAAATATTTCAGGTATGATTATATATAGGACGAAGACGAAAAAGCAAGTTTACTTAATAATTTATCAGTTTTGTTGAAGTTACCTAGTTAAATTATAAGTTCCTATTAATATTTAAAAGTTAGTTATTTGAAAATACCTTATAAAAGACAATATTTACTGAGTTTGATAAAATATTTTTTAGTTTTTAAAGGTTTCAATTTTATTTTTTATGTACTTAGTGCGTAATAATAGGTGAAATTAACGTTTGCGAAGGTGCATATATATGTTAATTATTAACATACCTTTTAAGGAAGTCCGTGTATTCAGCTTGACGGATGAGTCCAGTCCTCATCATAATAGTTTGGAAACATTGACGTTCGATTGCCCAAAGCCTACAATCCGTAGCTGCTTTTATGGTGGCCGTTCTTTTGCAGTTGTAGAGTATGGCCAGTTCACCAAATACCTTTCCAGGCGCCATTGTACTAAGGTACTTGTTCTCCCTCGAAACCTCCACTCTGCCCTCTGGAATAACAAAATAAAGGTTTATTCATCGATATGTTTTATAATATAAATTATAGACTATCTGTCTAATAATAAATAATAATCTATTGACGCTACAACCCACTATTAATGTTGTCTTCAGATTGCATCCGTTTTTTGATAATTCTTATTTCTTAGACAAATAGGTGATCAGCCGTCTATCTGACACATGTCATCCATTTTTGTATTTGAGACATGCCAGTTTTCTCACCATGTATAAGTTCATCGCACGTACGAGTGTTACACATAGACAGAAAGGCCATTGGTACACAGCCGGGTATCGAACATACGACCTCAGGGATGATTAGCACGCTGAGGCTACTAGAGGTTAATAGTTCTATTATTATAATTCTATTGACTATTAATATTTCATTAGTAAAATTGGCAATCTGGCATATCTATGAAAATTTTACGGTCTCTATAAAATAATTTTACCCTTGTTCAGATCCGAGCCAAATTTGGACACGAATATGAACCATGAAAACTTTCGTAAAAACTTGAAGTATTTTTAGGAGATTTAATTATTTTGTATGGTGACAAATATAATATAAAGGGACAAAGATTTAAAAGGGTTTCTTCTATATCATTAACAAAAATGTCTACATTGTATTAAACCTAGTAGTATAAAATAATTATCTACATAGTAATGATAATGATTAAAAACTAATATAAAATTAAAACACATTTAAAAAGTTTGGTCCCTGTGGCGGTGTACCTTTAACGCTGGCAGCATTTCCTCGCTGTATTGCAATACTTATTAATTGAGCGAGGAAAGCACCAGCCATTACTCATTGTATTATAAGTTAGAAATATAATACTGAGAGTGATTAAATGTTGTAACAAATCCTACGCTATCATTCAGACCGCTAGTTAAACGGCGCTGTTTAGTAAAGAGGCTGTTGATTGAACTTAATTAAGCTAGTTGTCTGCGACATATATATTATTCAATCAGATTACAGATATTATAATGACTAAAATGCACAACTGTTAAATTTCAAGTTCATCGTACCTACCAGATGTTATCGAATTAAAATCCGCGAAACCGGATGTTTTGAATGGCGAGTAGTTTGACATTGGTGTACCCCACCTGGTACACACTATATACTTTGCAACGTGATACACTAATGCCAATTGAAATTGTAATTCTTATACAAGTTTTTTACGCAAAATATTTTCGGTTAAGGTCCTATGTAGGAAATGTCAAAAGCATTCAGAATATATTTTATTCTAGTAATAAATAAATAAAAACCTACTAACCTATTTTAATTTAAAAAAACTCATATATATATATCTCTATTCAACACAGCGTAAAAAGAAAAGTTTAGTTAAAGAGTGCACTTCGAGTGATATAATAGCTTTTGAATAAACGAAATTAGCATGTTCAAATACAAAAACACAAATACAAATATCAAAAAAATTAACCGGTTCATCACATATTACTTATAAACGAATATTACATGATATTAATTTATAGTTGGAACAATTAGTAATTGCACATCGATAAAAATTAGCCTACCACGACATAAACGCTTTGTTTCACGATGGAAAGTTACCAATAAAAAATATGTTCCAACGTCAAATATTAAAATGATGCAGGCTGCCGTGGGACACGCTCTCATACATAATTAATATCTTTATATTATAAGCACGAGGATATCCCGTTAAAACATTTGTTATAGAAATCCTAAGCTAACCAATAAATCGGTGAAAATCCTAACAATCATTGCATGTTATGCGATAATCCACAATGCTTATTAAAAGCAATTATAATAATGATTTTTTATTACCCACATCTCATTGGGCAACTGACCTTACTTTGATCCTCAATAATTTACTATAATAGCATTGTAAATATCAAGATAATATCTAATATATGATAATTTATCTAGAACAGATTATTTAATGAAAAATGTATTTTGTTGGCGCCAGAACTCTCTGTGTCAGAACTTAATATCATGCAAATGTTTACTAAGTTCAGATTGCGAAATTAACATTAATGAATTTTGTTACAGAAATATATAGGTTAACGACAAATCGTTTAGTTTGAGACACTGACCGAAACTAGTAATTAAATATTAACTATAAATCGATGAAGGACTCTAAGTAAAAGTGAGAGGATTGTGAGGCCCAATATTAAAACAAAACTGTACAAAGAATTTGTTCTCAACTTACGTCAGAAACATCCTTGATTATGCGTCAACTATCTGGTCGACTCATTATACCATGTATTAAGTACCTTTGTTTTCAAATTTATAATAATTTAGACAATTATCACGAGGCTTGTCGACGTTTTGAAATTGAACTACTTAGACTTAATGTTTCTACGTGGTTTATGGAATAATCATATTGACAGCCCAGAATTACTTATAATCTTAAAAATCAAACCCACCCAAATATAGAACTCGGCATACTGAACTGTTTCATATTGTGGTACAAACTACGATCAATATACGTATACACGTATTGTACATGTATAATAAAGATTATGTGAGCCTCGACACATTCCCACACAGATCTCAACAAATAAACTATTAGTACATTGTCTTTGTTAGTACATGTGTACAATGTTTTTCGTTTATATGTAATTCATTTTTCCTATTTAAATTTAAATGTTGTAAATATTATCTTTAAATATAGCCGTAGATTATTAATAAACTGTGAAATAAATACATTTTTTGTAGTGTGGTGTGGCAATAACCAAATGAATGATATTGGAGCATATTATGCATTATATCATCTTAATACGGTAGAGAAACGGATTTATCAATCAGTGCCAAAACGGGTTGTACAATAACAACGGAAAAAAAAAATAAACCAATAAATAATTTAAAAAAAAAAAAAAATATACATAATGAAAATAACAGGAGAGGGGATGACGTAAATAATTATAACGACCTTTATAACGACTCATGTATGAACAACTAAATCAAACAATAAAAGCTATGAGAGAAGGCGTATTCCGAAAGCGCCACTCTCATGGCTTTCCCTGAAAAAAAAAATAAAAAAGAAAAAAACTTTAGAGGTGTCAAGGGACACCCGGATGGAACGAAATTCCTTTCGATTAATTTATATGTTAATGTATGTATATATATATATATAATTTTATATATGTATATATGTTAATTGGTATCATAACAGTAGGTATGATACATTTTCTCGACACCAATCTTACGACGAAAAAAAAAAAAAAGCCAACATCACGAGGTGTTCTCAGGCGGTCACCCATCCAAGTACTGACCTCGCCCGACGTTGCTTAACTTCGGTGATCGGACGAGAACCGGTGTATTACAATAGACAAAAAAAGTGTCGTGACAACTTTTCGTAAGAATTTTTTCCGTCTAGCCCCCTTTCACAACGCGCGATAAGGAACTCCGTTCCAATAACAACGGAACTGATTAGGTAAAAAATGACACTTTCAAAACATACCGGTTCCTTTAAATGTTCAAGGTTTCTATGACTCATATGCAGACAACGATTGCAAAATTACCTATTTCGAAATGTCCTTATAAATGCCAAACTGGTTTGTGTATAATTGATTACAAACGTATTAACATCGATATTCTTTGCAAATAAAACGATTAATTCGATAATTATAGCTATTAATATTAATTATTCTTCTTTTGAATTTATTATTTGCAAAGGATTACGATGCACAAATTAAGTGTTCTACAGATTATAAAAAAACGTCAGTGTATGTCAGAGACTACGACAAATTTATGCTCACATTTTAACATGACATGAAAAAAAAAGTAATCGTTTAAAAGTCGACTTTCGATGTTCAACTTTTAAAACTTCAAAGGCTTTCATTTAGAAGAACTTCGAAATTTATGATAAAAATTTTACTCATGCTTATGATTATTATTAATAGTTACTATGTGTACTCTTTGAAACCTTTACTATTTAAAATGTTAAATTAAAAAATCGCAGGTTTAGAGAGAAAATTTTATAGTTTATTTACATTTATTAATATTTAATATACAACATAATATTATAGTCATGAGCGTGGGAATATTCTTTAATATCTTTATAGGCAGATTTTACATTTGCTTGATATTGTTCAAAATTGTAAGTATATTTTTCTTTACGCCAGTATAAATTTAAAATAAAGAACTGCGTAATAATTGAACAATAAGAATCACAGATAAAGAGGTCAATAATGTATATATGTATACCTACTCGTACGAGTATATGTGCGTACCGCCGAATCGTTGAGTCATTTTAGGTAGGTTTATTATAGTTGTTGGTTGATTTGAACTCAAGTAACTCTATGGAGATACGTGTTTGTATCTGTTTCATTAGTATAAATTATTAAAAATTTTAAAATATGAGATTTTTCATCACCATCTATCAAAGTTGGATTTTACGCACATTTTGGCAATTTAAGCCACGGAGGCTTATAGTGGCGTATAGTTTATTGTATATATTCAGATACGAATAATAAAACTACAAATATTTCACAATGGTGTTTACAAAATGATGAATTATGAAATATTTCAATTACTTGAGGAGAACAATTTTAACCATTTCAACAAGGCCATTATTTGAATTATGATTCGGTGTGTTATGTACAAACCATTAGCAATGGTTAATATTACAGAGCAGGGTAAAAGTTCAAAATAATTAAGTTTTTACATCATGTCTGACGTAAGAGTCGTTAAGTTCTTTGTTATTATTTTACGAAATCATGTGAGTTTTATGGAACATTGAAAAAACATTGCGTACACGTCGAAAAGTTGTTATAGTGTAAACTAATAAATAATCTTTACCAATTTTGCAACAAAACAGTTAATACATAAATATTGTTATAGTCTAATAATCAAGTTCAATAATTACTAATACAAATTATTCATGCATGATTTTACACAAAAGTAGGACACGCAACAAGGAATAATTGATATGCTCAATGCGCTGCATTAACCAATCTCTAAATTTTATCAGACTGAGAAATACATTTCGTAATTCTATGCTATTGCAAGATACTATGAAGCGCACGAAACCCAGATCATGTTCAGTTGTTAATGTCAACTTTAGTAATACCAGAGTACGTCAACGAGTCAAATAAAACCACAAGACCTTGGAGGTCTTGTGAAATAGATCAATCAAAATCAGTCAAGGGTAATCACTTACAGCTATCTTTATCTCAGTTTGTGTCGTGATTATTTACCTGTATCTCCATTTCGGTGATTTTCTTTGGACTGCTCTTCGAGACGCGAGACATTGAGTACTATACCAGCGTCTAATGAACACTCCGTCGCGTTACTCTCTCGCTGACAAAGATTTCCCGTTCTTCTCTTTCGAGTTCCATAAGTATGCACAGGTACTATTAGTTTGGGTCGCGGTATCGAAAAGTCCGAGTCGGAACCACTAGACGAACTTTTTGCACTACGCGGATACGCGCCATTCTTAGCTTTATCACTTACACGTTCCTCACTTATACCTTCTCTGAGCTGTCCCAGAGATAAAATGTCATTATACCTATCATATCTATCTTCACTTTTTACTCGCACTGTGTTATATAATTTGCCGTATTTATCAGATTTTTGCCTAATAGCACCGTTTGAAGTCCGATGGTCACTTTCTTTCCCCCATTTAACCGAGTTATAACCGTTACTGATGGGCGGTAGAGGCGGATTTTGACTTCCTTTACACGTTTCATACTGCATTAACGTTAACTGCTCGCTTGGAGAGAGGTTCCTTTTCGGTTGAGTGACGGTAACGTTGTTATTGTATGCATTGTCGTTATATTCCATTGTATCAAGATATGCTTTTAAAGGAGCTCTACTCTCACTCTTGACTCTCAACGATTTAGACCGAAAATTAGGTCGTGCATCGTCTACGCAACCGTTCAGTTCAATGTTTGGTTGCTTTATGTGTTGAGGAATTTGTTCGCATGCAGATCCATTATTATGCTTATATAAACCAAAACCTTCCGCGTCACTATCCTTATCGTGTTTGTGTTTACCAGATCTGAACTTAATCGGTGCTAAATCCAACGTGGCCATAGAATTAATAATTTGGTACATATCATTACCAAATCCCCTAATCGAGTTATTAGAAATAGAACCATTATAATTTGGTGGTTCTATTTTTGGATCTTTATGAATTAGTTTTATTTTATCGCTATCTGTCTCATTGTTCTGTTGGCTTACACGTGAATAATATTCGTAATAGGATTCTGAAGATGGGTCAGGTGGTACAGGACCTGGGTCCGGAAGAGGATAGCAAGGCTTTTTTGAATCCACTTTCTTCTGCCGGTGAGCATATTTTAGCGACTCTTTTCGCTGTGGCGGAATAGGTGGTTGTCGCTCATTATTTCCAAAAGCATCTATATCCCATTCTGTAAAATTTCTTCGTTTAACTCTCCTTAGGGTTGACGGTTTGTAACCGTTTGGCATGTCTTTAAAACTATAACTATGTTTTAATTTATTTTGAATTAGAAGGTTATTTGTTGCTCTAGATTTTTCCTCAATGTCTTGTTGGTATTTGGCTAATTGAGATATATTGTTACTGCTAGGCACATTGGGGGGATAATTATAACCATTGTGCTCCGAATCGTATGAACTATCATTTTGATCTCTATCAACGGTGCGTCCCACATCTCGGCATGATTTGCTTCTTGATATAGAGTTAAATTTGGAACCATTAGATTGGCTACTACTGGTGCTATTATACTCGTTAAGGTTCTCTGCGCCGACCCAGTTAGCAGCATATACAAGGTCCATTGTTCTGTCGTTTAAGGAAAGCCAGGGGTCCTCCATGACCGCTTTTCCTGGATAGTGTTTGATTTTCATAATGTCCTTGCTTTCTCCACTTTCATCAATAAGGTTAAAGTGGGCGCATTTGCTTGAAACTTAAGTTGTATTGATGATTGACACTTCATTGTTCTTGTTTAAAATTTATTAAGAAATTATTATTATGTTTTATTTATATTTAGTTAATCTGTAAAGGACATGTTATAAACAAGGCTTTATGCTACAATTTAGTCGTATTTAACTAACTTAGTTTCTGATAATATGGACACAGAATTACAAGTTAAGAACCATGCAGGCACCTAACTAATAGGTAATACCGCAATGGTTTATAAAGGTTTCCGTTTCAAAATATCACCTACTCTGAGTCATAATATAAAGCAGATATTTAATTACAATAAAATATAAATCTAATACAAAAAAGTTGAAATTTAAAAAAAAACATAATTACTAAAAACCAACTAAAATTTATTACTTCTCAGGATGTAACTGTATTGGTCATTACTTCATCGGAAACGAGCCTCGAGAAATCATCAAATGAATTCAAACTGTATCTTATTACGTAATAATTAGATAATGGGGCTAAGCGACTATACGTCCGCCCCGTTACCGCACAGTAGCAAGTTTTCAATATTTATTATCATTACCTACATCACTTTCACTGACATTAAGTTTATTTACATATTGCTCATGTCTGATTAGCCCTATCATAATAACAATAATAAATTATTGTCCACTACAAAGCAATATTAAAGTTCGCTACACTTAACATTTAAGGTAATTAATAAGCAATCATAGTTTAATCTACCTTTATAGGTAAAAAATGCACTTATCGGTACTCAGAACAAATCAAATTTTAATTTTGTGAAATCAACTTTGGTTACAGAGTCATCCAGCTTGATATACCTTTTTACTGCTCTAGTTCAAACGAAATTGATTTCGCACTAACGTTCAACAATTTCACGTTAATCATTATCTTGGTGATATTCTTTAGCATACTGTTAATTATACGCATGATCGACGAGTAGAAAACGTCTCAGTATCTGATGAAGTTTAAACCAGTTCATTGGTCCACATATGCACTCGACTGACCAGCTGATACATGAGAATCCTAAGAAATCGGAGAAATCAATGTGAAGATATTTTCAAGTTTAACTTAGTACATTAGAACTGAGACCAGTAATAATTTTAGACCCTAATTGTAAAGTTTTATAACTTTTGTATTATGCGTAAATAAATTGTCCACACACTATTCTTTCTCAATCATAATATTGTTAACAATGGTTTCTATAAAATATTACAACAAAACCAACCACGGTTCTGAAAAAATTCTCACTAATCGCGCAATATTCTCATAATAAAAGCAACTCATACTCAAGTGCATTGAAATGAAAAGGTCAATTTAAAAAATAATAGCTAACATTCACGGGATTCAAAATTTTAAACGAGTTCTTTGATGGATTTGCACCTGGCGTCTATCCGGAATCCTGACTTCAACAAAAACGAGTCTTAACAAAACAATTTTGTGCTCTATCGAGGGTTGATACTACAGTATATTTTTAGAAAAGCTATATTTTGTCTAATACTTATAAAAAAATTCAGTGATTGAACTATTTCGTTTCAACAAAGATGACTCATTACTTAGAACTCTTTAATGCATTTAGATCGGTCATTGGTTTATAAAGGGAATATGAAACATGAACACTATACAATAGGTGCGCAGACTGAATTCATATGAGCGTATTATTAAAGGAACTAGGTATCCGTTATTCTGTGAGGTCATTGTATAGGCTTATCAAGAAAACCCTATCTCTGAAGAAATATTTAGAAGACATCAACATATTCTGGTAAATAGTGTTATTTATTTTAGATAATGAGATTTTGATGTTATAATTTATCTCTGACGTATATATTTACTATCACCTACCACAAAATGCATATTTCCGACCTCAATTAGTCTTATGACTTAATTCGTTACATTGTTAATAACCGCGTTGAACTAAAACTTTCTACGAATTCGTGACAGTCGCATTATTGTTATTATTCGTTTGATTTTTATCATAATGGTCGATTGTTTAAATTCATAATGCACGATCTAACGCTTCATTTCCAATCTGATATGCCACTGGCTTACCCACTTTCTAATCTTAATGAACATGACATATTAGTCAAGAAATCAATGTTGTATGAAAAATCAATCAACGATTTCTCTTAAGAGTATTTAGACCTTACATTAACATTAGAATACCATATCAATAAAAAGCTAATGCTAATCACGATAAAGTAAAAGATTACTTAATTATCTAACTGAAACTATCATGTAGGTATCCAAGAGCGAGATCATATTATTTTAAGATAAAAGAAGTAGAAAGCATGAATCTGTAACATTAGTATGCTAAATATCTAAATACAGCGCTTCAAGACACTTTCACGACTGACGAGTAGCGCACGCAAAGGTAAATTACTAAGTTGTTTAACTTGAAACCTTCATTGTTTGAAAGCTTAACCATTTACTTTCATAAAACATTATTTATAATTGATTATATTTGGGTTAAAATTGGAAAATACTAAATGACAATTCATATTGTTAATTCAACACTTTTAAATTGTAGCATAAAGCGGCCGTAAGGATCCAGTTACTTTTACAATTGTCACAATATCCTTTGATATCATTGTTGTGATATTTTGAAATTTTCGTATCACCACAAACATAATTCACGTGCATCACATAATAAACACAGAAAAAACATTACTTGTGCTTTTATTTTACAATTCACTCATGCTTCACCACAGTATAAATTTGGCCGCGATATTTTAAATTCGGAACGCACTTCGATAAACAAACGACCAATCACGACTGCGTCGCCGCGCGAACTGCAGCGTACGGATTTTTGATCAACTCCTGCGCACGTTCTACCTTGTATTTTCTACACTAGAGCGAGCGAGATAGTTGTTATTAGGAACAAAGCCTTGCACAATTTGTACCTTATGCCTTCAGGCTTCCAATGACAGCCTATCAGGATATTAAATTTGTATTTAAATTTAGTACGACTTATATTCGATTAATACATCAGATTTACGAGTTATTTGTTTAGCTGTTAGTAAAATTAATATTTTTGCAAAATATACGTATTAATAATGTAATGATTTGTTTTTGTATAGAAAAGTATTTCAATAACAAGTTCTAGAAAAAAATCAGACATTTCTTTTTTCATTTATCAAAAGACTTTAGACATATAAAAGCAACCATGAAATAGAAGATATAGTTTTTATTCAGGATATATACTATATCGTAACATACTAAATAAAAAAGTAAGTAGGACCTTCTTATTATAATTATTCTGTAGAGCAAATATATAATAATAATAGGAGTAATTGAAAATATATTTTAATTCTGCATTATTTCGTCATAGTGTGGAGATAATTAAAAAAATAATGTTGCTATTTCCATTTATAATAACCAAAATTGTTAAATAAAATTTCTAAGAATACATTAACAAGTACACTAAGTAATTATGCTCATTAATATTAAAAAAATGCTTTGTGATTAATATTGAATAATTACATCACATCCATTATTGCCATTTTTGACCGACATAAAAAAGAACCAAATCGATGTGTATTTTTTTACATTATAAGTTCGGACTTTGTCTATAAACTATAGAGACCCATATTCTTGCAAATAAATGATTATTATTAATAAATTTATATAAAAAATAGCAACAGGTAGCAAAGGTTTATATAACAAGAGGCAAACGGGCAGTAGGCTCATCTGATGTTAAGTGATACCGCCGCCCACGGAGTCCAGGGACACTCACATTGCCAGAAGGCTCGCAAGTGCGTTGCTGTTCTATAAGTTACATAAACCTAATTAGCCTAGTCGTTAATCATACGAGTATAAAACCTGAGATCGTCCATTCGAACCTCTAAATCGCACCTCTAAAAAGCTAAGCCAGGGGCTTTTTAGAGGTTATTCAAGGTTATAAAATAAAATAAATCAGTGACGCTACAACCTCTTTAGGTCTTGGCCTCAGATTTCTGAATCTGTTTCATGATCTTTTTTAAATACAATAGGCAACTAGGTAATTAGCCTCCAGTGCCTGACACGCGCCGTCGACTTTTTGGGTCTAAGACATGTCGGTTTTCTCACGATGTTTTCCTTCACCGTTCGAGCAAATTTTAAATGCGCACATAGAAAGAAAGTCCATTGGTGCACAGCCGGGGATCGAACCTACGACCTCAGGTATGAGATGCGCACGCTGAAGCCACTAGGCCAACACTGCTCAATATTATATATGCATATATTAATATATTCAAGGTTATATCAAGCTATAATTAGTAGTATATTGACATGTCTTAGACCTATAATTTAAGGAAGTGCGTAAGTCCCGGAAGGTTGATTATAAATTTTCCTTTAAAAAAAAATATAATAAAGAAAGTACCACGGATAAAGGAGCGGGTAGTGTAGCGTCTTTTGGAGAAGATAATATGAAGGAGAGAAAAGTAGTATTTAATTTTCGTGAAAGTTTACGGCTTAACAGTACTTTCATTATAAAACGATGAATTCACACGACGAAACAATTAATTCTAAATTAAGCCATTTGTAACTTTGATTTCTTAGAATCAACACAATAAGAGGAAATTTTGAACTCGATATTGCACGTAAAGATTGATAATTGTTCGGTTTTTTTACGACTTCAACACGTCCACACTGATATCGTAGAAATTATATTTTTAAAGATAATGTACTGCACTTACCCTTATTAAACAAAAATACATCCTCCACCATATTACTTAATTCATCTGTCTCTTTTCATCACCGCGTTAATGCAATTTGACAAAAGAAGACGCCCGACGGTAATTAGACTGTTTAAGGTTTCACGAATGAAGGGATTGGTATGACCAGTTAGCCCTTAGAGCAGTGTTTCCCAACGTGGGGCCTACATCCCACAGGGGGGAAATTTGATTGTTAATGGGGGGGGGCTATATATAAAATGTTACAAAGGGGGCCATGGGGGGGCATGGCACAAAAATGGTTGGGAAGTACTGTCTTAGAGCCTGGGTTGGATTCTCTACCGGAACAATACCACAATATGGCAGGTTACTGAAACTTTCTACCATAAATAAATAAATGCATAAATGTACTATTTATAATGTATAAGGGAAACATTTGTGGGATTTAAAGCGGACATATCATATTATATCACATATTTAAAGGCCGGCAACGCACCCACCAAAAATGGGGTCTATGGGAAGACTGCCCTTTTTGGTCGTCCCGCAAGCTCGTTTGCCCCCCTATTATATTAAAAAAAACTGTCAAGTTCAGCCTTCTGTGCCGCCACATCTATGTGTACAATGCTACCATTAATGTGTACACAGCCGTGAATCGAACGCGACCTAAAGGTTGAAAGTTGCACGCTTAAGCCACTAGGTCAATACTATAAAATTAAAGATTCTAAATAAAACCTTCTAAATATATTTAAATAGAATTACCTACATATAGATGTAGTGTTAAACACTTCCTGTATATTGTATAATAAAATGCACGTAATAAAAAAGTTTACCTTTTTGGTACTTAAACGTACGAACGTTTTCATACCTGGAAATTTACATTGTTTTTGTTATTTCAAGGTCGTTTGATGCTGTTGATAACCTGTTTGAATAATGTCAATGTTATCTCGATGTTTGCAAATCTAAGACTAATAAAACAATCACTTTATATAATATTACTAAATAAATATTATACATCAATTAAGAAATATATAAATTAAAACTTAAATAATACTCTTCAATGTTTATTTATTCACCAACCGTTGACCAAAAAAGCAATTTGGTACACTCCAGTTTTGGCGAGACCCCGCCCTTAACACGAACCCCAAGGTTTAAGATATTCTTTACCTGGTTTTCGGACTGGCAGCTGTTTAATACGGTCGTCATTTAATAATAATTAAGTATATTTCGAAATCAGGGCGTGTTAGCATTATAATATATATAAAAACGGACATATCCGGAATAGAAAAACTACAAGATAACTAAGAGAAAATGGTTATATAATTATCATAACTCACTGTTACATCAGGAGATGATTCGAAAGTACGAGTAAAGGTAATCAAATTGTGGTCATTTGTGACGCAAATTAGACGTCGGTCAAGGCTGTACTTTCACCGTGATAAGTATCTCCCGTTCAGGATTACGCAAAGTTAATGTAATCATAAATAATTTAATGCTATCCTTAATAATCGGGACCTTAATGTAGAGGACGTCGCCACAGTAATAAAAAAGACTGCCGGAGCCCACGAACATAGGCTCCACCATCACGTGAATGTCGAGGCTATTCAACTCCTTGACACCACGGGCCTAGTGAGAAGATTGAAAAGGACAAAACCGTTTGATCTAGTGAATTAGTGTTAGTGCACGTTAGTATTATGTGCTAAAGAGTGATTGAAAAAAATAGAACACAAGAACAAAGTGTCTTCCCTTTAATAGAGACTGTAAGTAGTGTTATTGGACACTTATGTTAAAAATCCCTTTTTAATAAATTAGGTTAGACTTAAATTACTTATTAGTCGTAAGTTAGGCTAGATCGTAATATTCCATGATGTCTTAGTGAAGACTCATGTATTAAAAAAAAAATTCTTAATAATATACTTCCCAACAATATTTATATTTTTGCTCATATAATCAAGGATTTCTATAGATACTGTCTTAAATTGCGCCACTATCATACAAATAGCAGATCATAAAGTTCACTCAAGATTAAAGAGATATCCTACGTTTGGGCTTTAAAAGTTTGAGACACATTTTATAGAACAGGGGGCAAACGGGCAGGAGGCCAGATGTTAAGTGATACCGCCGCCCATGGACACTCTCAATGCCAGGGGGCTCGCCAGTGCGTTGAAGGACTCTAAGTCGAATTGGTTCAGAAATACTTCCGTGGGCAGATGGTTCCACATAGTGGTGGTGCGCGGCAAAAACTACTATAAAAACGCTCAGTTGTGGAACGACGGACGTCGAGGTGATACAGGTGGAATCATATATAATACAATATTACCATTGCAGTTTTATTAAAAAGCTATACTTATTAATGAACCTACTATATGCATCAATTAGGTAAGATTACTTTATCACTTTCATTTATTAAACACGAGTGAAAAGGACAAAACATTCGATAGACATAAAAATGTGTATTGGAAACATTTTTCCATGATTCACGTTAGTCAGTCGCTATAAATATATTGGATTTTGTAATATTTGTATTGCTATATTAGGTCACAATGAGTCAGGTATAAATCCTTCAATGACAAGAGCGTATAAAAGAGTAATGTTTTGCTTGATTAATTAATTAACAATGTTATCAATACATCTCCTTAAAAACTTGTATGTTCCAAAAGAATTGAGAGCAGTGTTGGCTTTAGCGTGCGACTCTCATCCCTGAGGTCGTAGGTTCGATCCCCGGCTGTGTACCAATGGACCTTCTATGTGCGCATTTACAGTCGCTCGAACGGTGAAGGAAAACATCGTGAGGAAACTGGGTTGCTTTAGACCGACGGATTGTATCAGGCGCAGGAGGCTGATCACCGACTTGCTTATGACAAATGATCATGAAACAGATATAGAAATCTGAGGCTCAGACCTAAAAGGGTTGTAGCGCCACTGATATTCCAGAAGTAAATTTAGGTAATATATATTTACAACCCGGATATGTTCCAACACCAAGAATGGATGTCTATCTACGTTTCAATTAACACTTGCTGGTACGGTGAAGGAAAATGTAAGGAAACCAAATTTTAAAACTAAAATCGGCCACGCGTATCAGACACAAGGCTGGTCAAAGAATCACGAAACTTATACAAACATTAAACAATTGTAGCAACAATTTTTATAATTTTGTCCTTCAAAAATAGATACTACCACTACTAATATTAACAAAAATTCTAAGTAAAATGCAATAAATTCAATTATAGTCTTGATTGGACAAAGGGATAGGGAATGCGGGCATCCCCTTTATTGTAAAGGGACAATGAAGACCCTATAATGGGTTAGAAGTACCGTTTAGTTACAGCTGTGTGGTATTGTTTGCTTTTTGTCGAAATTCAATGCTAGTTTGACGAAACTAAGGCCTGACTTAAGAATTAACGGATTTCATAACAGTGAAATCCGTTATCATACCATACATGATAACGGATTTCACTGTTATGAATTTCACTGCTATGATTTGATAACAAATCAAATTAATACAGTTTAAAAATTCCCTCAGATACAAGTGTCTTTGTAATGTCTAAATATTATAAAGTTTTGAGCTAGTATTTGTGGCGAGTGAAAGAGCCGTTAAAGAAATTAAATTTATAGATACGGTACGCGCGCGAACCAAAGACGATGTAGTGACACAATATGCAGTTTCAATTAGTTGTATGACATCATGCCCAGAAACGCCCTGACGAAGTGTTTCCGACTATTGAGCATAATTATTTAATACAACTTCGACATAAGGGCCTTCTCTGTAACTTCCACTACCGATCCCGATCCTAATAATGAGTTTTTTTTTTGTTTCGTTCGATCCCAAGGTGCGCTTCAAGAACTACATCGAAGTTGCATACAAAACGCTCGCGCGGCAAAATCGGATTAGGTTTAAAAACCCCCTTTACCGGGGAAGTGGACCTTTACACCATACTTCATTCACTTCAGTGAGCTTGCGTCCATCCCTTCAGGCGATTAACCACCCCGCGACGGCCTAAGCCTAGTCGCGGGTAATAGACAAAACAGCCCGAGCTGAGCTGTTAATGCCTTTAAGGCCAACAACATTCTAATCCAAAAAAAAATCTGTAGCTATTGGAAGTTAAGAGTATGGACGAAGGCACTGGGACCGACTTGTCAGTGGTTAAATTGAGATTGGTACATTAATAGATCCTAGAGTTATGTTAATGCTGCGATAATACTGTTTATGTACATTTGCAATCAAAGTGAGAGAAACTGTGTTTTTGACTGAGTCAAATAGTATCCGAGAACCAAAGCTTATACACGTATGAATGTTTAAAAAATCCCATAATAAATGCTATTATGCAATTCATACTTTTATAGATTGTGTTTTCCCGAACATAGCTGTCACCGTATTAAAAAGAGCGTCACTATTAACAAATATTTGTATACAAACTGATGAAAACAAAACAAATATAGAACAATTCGCTATAGCTTTCTAAACGTATCTTAGTTATGCTCCATAACAATTATGAATTATACAATCGTGATTACACAATCAACACGTGTTATTTATAATTTCTGAATTCTCGGAAAGATATTCTGACCGCGAATGGATTGTTCTTAATCTCAACATAATGTAAAACAAAATTGCTTCCTGTCGTCTAAGCGTGGTAAACTACGCAATTTTAATACGTTTTATAAATACATAGACTAATTCAAGAGGGAAATAAGTATCTTAAGTATTATAATATAAATCCTTAGCCAGCAGAGATATATAACCTTATTAGAATATGTTATTATATCACGTATTATCTTTTACTAGATTGGTGGTCTCTTGCCTTACCTACCTTGCGCCAGTAGAACTATTCTTATTTTTTACACGCTTTATATTAGCTTCACTTGTATGTATGTAACCGACTCCTTGGGACTCGATTTTGACCCACTTTAAACGGACAGATTTATTCAAATTTTGCGCACCTGTCAAAGATCGATGACAATGCAATAATCCGAAAAAAAAAACTAACTAAAAAATAAATAATAGTTAAAAAAAACTAAAAGACACGCTTTTAAAGCACATCAAACTAAAAAGTGAAAAATAATTCCTAATTTAGGCTGAAAATGGTAATGAACAAAAAGTTGCTCTATAGGTAGACGAAAAATGGCACAGAGCGCCCCACGCTTTTTCACAATAATACCAGTATTTTTTGTTCATTACCATTTTCAGCCTAAATTAGGAATTATTTTTATTTTTTTAGTTTGATGTGCTTTAAAAGCGTGTTTTTTAGTTTTATTTAACTATTATTTATTAGTGTTTTATATTGGGAACTGCATTATAGTTATTTTAAACATTATTATGTGTTACTAGTGTAATTCTGTTCACTTTAAGATATCGGCCAACTAAGGTACCTAATGACCCATATTTTTTATAAGAATACCAAATCGGCTCTTGCGCAGACGCGTCTTCTGGGCCGGATTTAGATTTCGTAAGTAAGTCAGTACTCAACTGAGTATTAAGGCCAGAGTGGGTGAGATTGTTCACTGAGTGAGCGTAACTGAACCGAAGATTACCTTTGAAATGTGAAATTTCATCACTTCTACGAAATTATTAGGAACATTCCAAGAATTTACTATTAAGGAAAATAAATTGTTTTTGTACTCTTTATAAGATACGTTCCAATTTCATAAAAAGGATTTAGAATTAAAGGGACGTTGAGATTAACCACTATCCTGCTCAATCGTGACTTATGTAATTCTTGTATCTCTAATTTTTTTGTATTGCATCGCAATTCATGAATCTGTGAAATTAGGTTTTAGTTTATTTTATTATTTAGTTTTCGTATTATTTTAGATAATTGGTTGGTTGGTAATTCTATAATTTGTGTTTATAACATTTGGATATGCACTTCTTGCACTTTACCCTTCATGTCTATTTTTTTAGTATTTCCATACTAGAGTTGCATGGAAGAGATCGCTTCTTAGGTATAAGGCCGCTCGTTGCATCGCTTATAATTTTTAATAAAAAAAGTTGAATTTTGATTTAATCCAATACCAAAATATCTTTTTATTTAAAATATACAAAACTTTAACAAGTGTTAAGTGTGGTCACATTTTCTCAAACTTTAAAAAATCATATTAAAACCTGCCCTAAATAACATTTGATAGTGAGCGAGACGTTAGTGTCTTAGCACTGTTTTGTTTAATGTTCTGTGAAAAGTGCCAAGTGAAAAGGAATCCAAGGTTTTAATTATTAATAAGCTATATTACGTATATACTGGAGTAAAAATTAAAGTAAAATGTTAGGCGGAAGATTGCTTATAATAATACTATATTCGTTCCATTTAACAGTTTCGACGGAATAATTTGGCAAGTATAAATCTATTAAAAATTACGTAAACCTATTTCTTTAATAAAACAAAACACAATCGCGTATCTAGACCAAAAGTCAATGACAGGTCAAGAGGTTTTCGATATACGATAACAAACCTAATTTAATTAGAATAAACTCCTTGTGTTTATTAAGCATAAATTAGAATAATTTATTTATAAGGGGGTCATATTCAATTTAATATACTTTTAAAAATTTAGTTGGAGCTGCCTGGAACTATAGAAAATAAGTAAAAATATACAGAAATAATATATACCTATACGTATATAATACATAGAAATTGTGATTTTTACTAGTTCCGGTTAATGGTCACATACAATATGTGGTCTAATTTCTATTAAGGTTGTATGCATTAGACATTAGTAATTAGACAGTAGATTTTAGTAATTCTTTATTTTACTTATACAAGAATAAAAATAAACTTATTTCCGACCAAAATTACTGTATTATAAAGAAGGAGGTATACACTAATCAAAGACAATTAAAGTAAACATATTGTCTTTGACTATATATGTATATTCTTTGCCATACTTGGCATAGAATTGAAACTGCATTTATAACCGACAACTTCATGGTCAGTCAGAACAAAAGGGATATAAGCTTTGGCCTTTAAATAACTAATGCCGTATCGTAAACTTTAAGGCAAAATGATTTTATTCAATATTTAAGTATAAAGTAAAAATAAGCAAATATAATAATTTTGTAGCTCTGTTGTTTGGGTGTTCTGTTTATCAAGGATGCAGCCTTTAAGTAATATTTACAAAAGCTTGCTTTAACGAACGTATATATATGTAGGTAAATAAATATTTCGTAATTCAACAATATTATAATAACAGTACTTTCTAATTCGATATAGACAAGACGTATACGTTCGGCTTGTATGTTATATAGAGAAATACTTGAAAACTTAAGTGTGACAAGCAAGCAATTCTTAAGCTTTCTTTATTTTTACTTTCATGTACTAAACAGCAACTTTAATATTATGTAAGAAGGTTGAATTGGTGAAGGTTGAACCTTAATATTATGGAAAAACAGCTATGTGTGCAGAACTTTACCTTATCGTATTATGGTTCATATATTTTTTTTAAATATAAAAACGTTACAGAAATCTATTTATGAGGACGTGAATTTTGAAAAAGGTACCTGTTGCCTAACATACTTCTGATATAATGTAATAATTTATTATTAATTAATAAAGACGTCGATTTTTATGACAATGTTATATGTAGGTATATAAATCGATTTTTGTTGAAATAAATGTACCATGTTTTTGTATGGTCATAGAAATCGTGTAACTGAATGTTGTTATTAGATTTCTCTGCAAATATGGCAAACCACTACTATGAAAATACATAACACCAAATAAATTAATGTCACCATCTATTGAGCAATTAATGAACTAAAAGTATTTAGTTTGTACAAACTGCCATCTGTTGACGAAATAATAAATAATAGTTTTATAATACTGTCTGCTAGATGTCGCGATAATGATATAATAATAGAAATTAACTTTATGCTTAGTTTCACTACTTGTCAATAGATGGCGCTATCCACAATACATACCTTCCATAACGTAGACAATGCTGCCAACATCTCCCTCCTTGATAATTACACTACCAGCAGCGTACTCTACTGGATACATGCAATCAACAATTTCTCGTATCTGTGTCATTTCCAAATTTTTCATGAAATCGTTGTCCAAGATCGCGCTCTTTATTAACTCCCGGGATCTGAAAAAATAACGACAATTTTAGTATGTAACTTGCACGTTACATTTTATACATTTTTGTATAAAAATTCTACATATTATATAGTAATAAAACACCTAAGTAATCACTAGGTAATTTTTTTAATGAATCGATAAATAGAGAAAAATGATATCTGAAGACACACAGTTGCTTTTCAATGTATCTGCACTTAATTCATTATAGGAAAGTGTATATACATTTACATGTAAATTATGATCGTTAAAATCAAGGTTGCTCTCGTTAATAGAGATTAATGACAATAACCTTTCAATAACAACAAATTAAAGGAATAAATTGCACAGCCCTGAGTGTTCAGTCTCTTTTAATTACTAAACATTACTATTATTATAAGTGTACTATATTTAAATGTTATTATTTTGTTTACGAAGTAATAGCCTTTGAAATTTGCGTTCACTGTCGGAATTTAAAAGCGTAAAACATAAATTGCTCAATTATATCAATTGGAGACACAAAATTGTTATACATAATAATAATCTGTTTTCTTAATTAGTACTGTACGACGATTTTTTGGTTTGCACTATTATTTATGTATAAACTATGTAAAACACACATATTTTAGTAGCCGACTATGAGTACGGTTGTTTTTACTATTATAAGCGAAAGAATATCGAAACATGAATTAGAAGCTGGCGATCACGATACACATACACATATTTTTTTTTTTTTTTTAAAGACAATTCACACCAATTGACCGAGTCCCATGCTAAGCTGGAGAAGCTTGTGTTATGGGTACTAGGCAACGGATATACATACATATTATAGATATATAGACATATAAATACATATTTAAACACCCAAGACCTAAGCACAACACCAAATGCCCATCACATCGATGTTCGTCCCAGCTGGGGATCGAACCCGGGACCCATGGATTCGCAGTCAGGGGTACTAACCACTAGACCAATGAGTCGTCAAAACAATTCAATGAGTTAACAATTCTCAGTAAATTGTGTAGAAAACAACACTTTTTAGAATTCGTTATATTTATTAAAAAGCAAATTATTAAAACGACCTAGAACTGCACTGTCTGGTTTACCCTTCATAAGACGTAATGTCCAAAAAATTCCGTAGCGACATTTGTTAGTCATCAAATCAACGACACATTCGTATAAGTCATGAATCGTGTCAGCCAAAGGCGAGGACATGCAATAAAGTTCGAACGTAATTATACCAAATGGGCGACGAAGGCACTCCAGCTAACACAAGTCGACCTCGATACGACAGAACCATAGCTGAGAAAGAAATTCACGATTGATGGATAACGATACAAATGTTGCACAGCACGTATTTATTATTAAAGATTTATCGCCATCGTGCAATCGCTTTGAATGAAATATGGAGGCAATTTGCTAAAATTGATACTTACTTTGGACTCTTCGTTATTTTAACTAATTTCATTTCGCAATCTTGAGTAAAGGCCGACAGTGGTTCAGCGGATATGGCTGTCCTTTTTAACCTTGGTTCACCTAATGGTAATATCCTCGTGTTTTCAATACCAGGCGATCGAATTACTAAACACTCTTCCTCAACCTCTACTCCATTCCTTTGTATGTCTATCATTTGTCTCGTCAGTGGTTTGACCACTTGTCGAAATTTGTCGATTTCGTTTTTCAAATATCGAATTGTTACGTCTCGATCGTCGATCTCATTTTCCAACATTGCTATTATCTTGTCTCTCCTTCTTAGCTCCTCAGTTCTTTCCATCACTAGCCTCTTCATGTCCATATATTTCTTTTCCAGTTTATAATAATGGTCAACTTTACAGTGGGCCGTGTGTGTGTGCGACATTTTGATTCACATTGAACAACTGTTTTTTAATTTAACATCACGTTTGTAGAAATTGCCGTGTGAAGGTAAACTGAGTACTTTTGCTATCAGCTGTGTCATCGATATGATAGATAAGTTAATGTGGGTTTTTAGTTAAGCAGCCGATAGTTTAAGTTCAATTGATAAAAATTTTTAAAAATGTACGCGCGTAAGAAGTTATAGTTCTTTGGCATTATTAAAAATAGTTTTTGATTGCATGCAAATAATTAATTACAATTAAATAATCAAAGACTGGAAAAGGAGTCATTATAGTCAATAAATTTGAAAAATTAATAAATAAATATTTATTATTATTCTCTTACATTAAGTGTAACATAAATTCTATTATTATTCGAATGTTGTTTTTAAATTATTTCCAATGCCGTAGCATCTTCCGTGAGCAACTTCATACTGATAATTTTGTGTCACGGTGCGCGCGCATCGTAAAATTTCACTCTCATCAATTTTTCATAACGCGACTAAAGAAGTATAACTTCAAAAGTATTGAAATCTATTTATGGCTTCATAAATGATGTAAGATGTTATATAGAATTCTTTCACAATACACCCATACTCAATACAGTTGGTATTGAGTCAATGACTGTATTGTACTCCGACGACTTTTTATAGAAACACTACGTCATTCGGTCTGTCACTAATAATTGGTGTTCATTAAAATGAGTCTACAAGTAATCAATCTAATGAATTATAGTAATAGTGTTTTATAAAACTCTATACTTATATTATAAAGAAGTAATTAAGATTTGTATGTAAGTATGTTTGTAAGGAATTGGCTCAATAGGAACCCGAGTAATTTTAAAAATTATTTCACCATTTGAATCCTACATTATCACTGAATAATATAGGATTTTTATTGCAAGAAAAAAAACCGGGCCGTTAGTAGATAGTTTATAAAGAAGAAATCTTATCGTATAAGGTCTTCGGAACGTAATTTAAGTTGTATTACCGTAATGAAACTTATAAATATATAAAAATACAGAATTGGAATATATCTACTTATAGCCTCAGATCGATCAAAGACACGTTCATCATGATACATAATAATTGGATTAAATTTAATCTTAATTAAACTCGTATCAGTGAATATTAATTCAGGGATTAATTATTTGATAGGTCATGTATTTATTGCAAACCAGTTCTTTAGTCAATTGCCTGTTGGCCTAAACTAGAGGTCAACTGGAGTAACATTATTTGGGGCACACGTGATTTTAGTATCGAAAATATAAGAGTGTATCGAATTAGAAACCATAAAATTAAAAAAGAAAAATAAATGACGTATTTTAAATGATATAATCATATTTTTTATATGTAGAAGTAAATTAACAATTATTAGCGATTTTATTTGCTAAATCAATTCATTAGGTTTTTAAGGTATGCGATTTGGGACCAGAAATTAAAAATCTTTTCTGTATAAAATTAATTATTAAAAAAAAATAGTTTTATAAAGGTAGGTACAAATTGGTCTACCATTTACGGAACAATTAATATAAGAAACTTGTTGATCCAATTCCACGACTACGTTATTATTCAATATGAGCGTTAGGCCTACAACGCACTAGCGGCTGGCCGTGATGCGGTGTGCCGCTGCGGCGGGCCGCGGTATATACGGTCCGCCGTAGCGGCCTGCCGTATTCCGGCTAACCGTCCCTATTGCGGTCCTATTGCGGTCTGCCGCAATCGTCACTCGTCAGTGCTTCTTGAAATATTACAAATTCAAATTTAATGACGTGGAATAAGTGATACATGTATCTTATGTTCCATAATAAACATATTTAATTTTTTTATTTTTTACTCTTTTAAAATAGGTTTACAATATTTTGTTTACATTTGTTAAATAATTATATGTGATGACGTAGGTAGGACGGCTAACCGCGCCGAGTGCGTGGAGGGGACGCGGCGCGCCGCATCATTCAACCGGTGCGGCTCGCCGCAGCTCCAGATCAACCGGAGCGGTTGACGGTTGACCGCAAGTCAGTGCGTTGTTATCGTGCGGTTTCATATAATAATCGATGTGCGGCCCGCCGCAGCGGCACACCGCATTGCGGCCAGCCGCTAGTGCGTTGTAGGTCTTAATCTCTGAGCAACGTAGCAAAACATCGAGATTACCTATATTTGTAAAAACTAAACACTATTTACGCTCTTTTAAAGTACATTGTATTACAATTTAGACAAAAACGAGGAATTACTAGTTAAATTAATGAATTTAATTGTTATATTATTTGTATGTCTGTTGTCGGTCATAGACTGACAGAAATAATATACAGGTGAACACAGATTGACAGAATTCGAAGTGTCCTAGACCTGGTTAATATTACATTGGAATAGAGCCCAGAAATACGAAGCGACTATTCCAAAAATATGGAAGCT
The DNA here is from genome assembly GCF_905475465.1 of Pieris napi. Classification (NCBI taxonomy): domain Eukaryota; kingdom Metazoa; phylum Arthropoda; class Insecta; order Lepidoptera; family Pieridae; genus Pieris; species Pieris napi. The sequence goes on from NC_062255.1 coordinate 6,226,785, forward strand.
TTTCTAGGAATTCATAGATTTTGTTTCATTAATATCTTTGCGTATAGCAAACTTTTGTATTATTATGAAATATTGTATCTTATAAACAAAACAGTTCAAAATACTTTTCAAATAATTTGTAGAGAAAGGAAACAAATTAAATGAGTTAACTCGTGGGCCCGCCCATGACTCTACTTTAATTATATCTCTTGAGTGTATTAATTTAATAAACTATAGATAACAACAACTATATATATAATACGCATATTTTGAAGCTTAGATTTCAAGAAAACTTTTCCGCTTCTCCATTTGCTTATCGGAAAATGTTGTTACGATATTTTTAATTAAAACAATTCGTTCGAATTTGCAGTTCTAGACCGAACAAAGCTTCACATAGTCGTCGATTATTTTATTTGAACTAAGAATATTCAATAATAATAATAATCAGTGGTGCTACAACCTTTTTAGGTCTGGGCCTTAGATTTCTGAATCTGTTTCATGATAATTTTTCAATTTAATATGCAAGTAGGTTATCAGCCTCCAGTGCCTGACACAAGCCGTCGACTTTTTGGGTCTAAGACATGTCGGTTTCCTCACGATGTTTTCCTTCACCGTTCGAGCGAATGTTAAGGCCGATTTACATTATCTTAGTGTTTAGGAGAGTGCTTTAGTACAACTTGAAAGGCAAGTTCTTTAGCGTAGCGTTTACTAAAGCAAGTAGCGTTTACATGTTTCAACTAAAGTACTATCCTAAAGCACTCTCCTAAACACTAAGATAATGTAAATCGGCCTTTAAATGCGCACATAGAAAGAAAGTCCATTGGTGCACAGCCGGAATAATAAAGCAAGAATATTCAAAATCCTTAAAATTTTCAATGACGTGACTTCACTGATTACAGCGGTCACTTTTATCACATGAGTAATTACCGATAGACGTTATCAAAAAATTAGAAATCATAAAAACGGTAGATAATATTCTTTGCTTCCCTGACGTCACATAAGCCTTTTTAGCCTGTTGACAGACTAGGCTAATGCTATTTATGAAGTTTGACGTTATCGTGACAAAACACGAAAAACCATTAGGAAAATGGCTGCGTGATTGCGTAACGAACAATGATAAAGTATCCTAAATCTTTATCTATACTGTTAAAAAAGTTGAGCAGTGTTGGCTTAGTGCTTTCAGCGTGCGAATCTCATCGCTGACGTCGTAGGTTCGATGCACGGATGTGCACCAATGAACATTATTTCAATGTGCGCATTAAACATTCGCTCGAACGGTGAAGGTTCACCTACTAGCCTTTTAGATTGACAAATGATCATGCAATAGAAATCTGAGGCCCAGACCTAAAAAGGTACTAGCGTCACTGCTTTATTATTATACTGTTATAAAGTTTTAATATGTTTTGTTATACACAAGTCTAATTTCTAAAGTGAGCAGAGACTACAGACCTTCACTTGCAACGATCCTAATATAAATGTCGCAGCTAATTAGCGTAATTAGCCGTTCAATTAACAGCCTAGCCTTTAACTAAACAGCGCCGTTTAACTAGCGGCCTGAAAGCTATTCAGGCAACATTTAATAAACTGGCCGGCTAATGCTTAGGCCATTTGTATTTCGTACGATAGAGTGACCATGTGACAGAAATATAAAAAGATGAAACATCTGACAAAAAATTATTTCTTCAAAAATTAAATTGCTCGAGTCAGTCACAGCTAAATTCACATTATAATTGTCACTACACTCTTCCATTGTTTTTTTTTCATTAAACTTTGGAAAGCACCATCAAAGTTGTGGTTTGCCGACCCCTTGCCGAGGCTAGCTTAGTCTAGATGACAGAAAGTGGAACTAAATTTAAATTAACAGTCAACAGACTAGGCAAGTAATGAAACGTCATCGATCCAAGTCGCCTAGCTGTTTGATCAACAAGCAGAATATTTTTCAGGCCGCTAGTTAAACGGTGATGTTAAGCGGCTAGGCTGTTGATTGAACGGCTAATTAATCTAGTTGGCTGCGACATATATATTATGATTTAACTTGCTGGATTTGATACTGGAACGCCAGAGGTCTACTATCCCAGCACTCTTCATCCACATTAGCAATGTATGGTCTACTTGGATGCCATCTATGTCGTCGCTGTACAATAATAACCTCGTATGTCCAGAGAACCAAACATTACAGGAAACGAAAAAGTTCATTTCGATGTTCGATAAAATATTATTATGTGTTTTTGTCCATAGTTTTGGGTGGTAAAAAGGACTTATTTATTAATAACATAAATAAGTTATTACTTCATGATTATACCAGTTAAATGACATAAGTCTAAGAATAAAAAATAAAAGGTTTTTTGATATACGAGGTTATCATTCTACAGCGACGATGTGTGGCTGAACCACCTCAGTCAAACCCTTTCATATCCTCGTCATAACCTTCTATTGCATATTACATATATTCAGATCGCTAGCAGACCTCACTTTTGCTCGCCCGATTACCAAGCCAGGATTAAATCAGTACTGACGATCTGTCCTTGAAATGTACAAATAAACTATCAAACTTTTTAGTTCTGGGCTTCAGATTTATGTATCTGTTCCATAATAATTTTACAGTCTACTGGCTGGTAGGTGATCAGCTGTGCCTGGCACACGCGGTCGACTTTTTGGTTCTAAGGCAAGCCGGTTTCCTCACGGTGTTTTCCTTCACCGTTCGAGCGAATGATTAATTCGCACATAGAAAGTACATTGGTGCCAGGTATCGAACCTAGGACTTCAGGGATGAGAGTCGCACGCTGAAACCACTAGGCTAACATTGCTTATTAAACTAATAGTAATTATTAAACTGGCAGGCATTTCTGACCATGCAAAATGCTTGAAAAAAAAGTGCACTTCTTAATAATCAAACACTTTCTTTTGCATAACCTTGACACTAATTTGTAACGATACGTCTCAATGTTAGAAATAACTGGTTGAAGTATCTCTATATATTCTTAGACATAATTAACATACTTCTTGATGAAAACAATTGATGGACTGTATTAAATTAAATATTAACTAATAATCTTTAGTATATAAAATTCTCGTGTCACAATGTTCGTTACCATACTCCTCCGAAACGGCTCGACCGATTCTTATGAAATTTTTTATGCATATTCAGTAGGTCTGTGATGTGGTGTTCAACCCATAAAATTTAATTTTTATTATTTAGATATATTTTTTTATAATCCAGCATACAAAAATACATAGAACCCCTAATGTTACCCCTCTACGATCAATCCCTATTTTTTATTATTGTAGATAGTTATTTTTATTGAACTAAAAAAACGTTTTATAGAAATAATATACACGGCAAAACAACGTTTGCCGAGTAAGCTAGTTAAATATATGGCTGTTTCAGGAGCTGTCATATTTGTTTTATATAAATGGACAGGGGGCTCACCCAATGTAAGGTAGCATGTGCACTGATGGAAACTCACACTGCCAGAAGGCTCGCAATTGCGTTGTCGGCCATTTAAGAATCGTACGCTCTTTTCTTGAAGTACATATACTAATAATATGCCTTGATTTCCAGATACTAAAATCGCCTTCATGTCTTGTTAAATGTCTCTTTTTATTTTCTCCTTTAAACAAGAATCTTGAATTAAACCTTGGATAGTAGGTAAGCTATCATCGCGTTTATTGTTTTTTTCCTTAAGTGATTTACTACCGAGAGTCCATATTAGACTCACAATAAAACAATTGCGTAATTCTTTTCAACTCATGAATAATTTCTCTGTATTTAAGTTTCGTTGATGGGATATATTTGTTTCATTTATAAAATGTCTTTTTTTAAACGCTTTACTATCATAATATTCCAAGTTTACCCGAGTTATAATTATCAAATCAGTTTTATAAAAAAATAGGATAACTAATCGCGTTTACTTAGAATACATTTTTCTTTAATTTAAAAAAATACTTATTCTACTCCTAAATTAGACAGTTTTTTTTTAAATTTTTATCGTATTTAATAAATAGTATTATTTATACTGTGTCTCGATACATTTTTTAAATCAAATCGAATCTACGAGGTCTAGAAGAAATCTCTTAGGAATACAGTAGCTATTTAGTAGTTTTTTTGTTACTTTTTGTTTCTGTTTCCGTATTAAAGTAAATGAAACATAAGTTTCCATCGAGCATAAATAAATGCATAACAGATTTAAAAATAGAATTAGAAAAACCTGGCATAAGCAGCCGGAAATGCGTCGAAGGCTCTATTGTATCGGAAGTCGGTGATGCGTTACGTTAAGAGATCACGTAGAGAATAGATACTTGTGGTTACTTAAACTGCTTTTTATATATTTATCTTATATATTAAGCAAGCTTATTTTCCAAATAGGTAATGGTCCACTAGTTACGAACACAACTCTTGATTCATTCACTCTTATAAGAACCACAAACGCTCGTCGGTAGTATGTAACCTGTGTCAGGTAGTTTCGAAATGATTAAAATAGTAAAATCAAATAAAATATGACTTTGTATTCGCTTATCCTCATTTGTTCAGCTACTCGGACTATTTAAATAACCACTTAGATATTTGCAATGCACTAAACGTTAAATCGGCGAATACATCGTCACTGTGATTCTAAATTAAAAATCAATAGGCACTTGGCATTATATTTTCGTTTATAATAAAAAACCAATCAATCCGTAATAAAGAGAATTAAACAAAATAACAAAGCCATAATAGCAAAAGTACACAATAATATCACAAATTGGAATGCTTCTTTGCAAAGAACTCACTCAATACGTTTTAGTTTTGTCGTGATTTATATCGCGAATTTTTTGTGCGCTAAACGTATGCCTCAGCTGCACGACGCGCTTTAACTACTCTACTAGTGTGCTTTGCGTTCAAATGAGCCTCAGCTTGTATGATCCTACGCTTATTTCAAATTATCTATGATTTTGATTATGTAGGACCACTTTCGTAGCGTAGTAACATTAGCTATGTTAGATAGTATGCTGTGGTTGTCTTGTAATACGGTGAAATTCGTGTCCAAACAGGGCTTACTTAAAAAATCATATTTATGTGTCCCTTCCAGCCAATAGCTATTATGCTAATCATAGCCAAGCTGCGGCAAGGCAAAAAATTTAAAAATAATTTTATCCACCCAACTACGTAACATTGGTCAAAATTTTGATAATTGCTGCATTTCATGATAAAAAACAAGATAAAAATTGTATGAGATTCGGTTGGTATAAAGTATAAACTCACGTGATAATTATACAAAATATTTTACACTAATACCACTTTAATAATACCACTATTTAATATGCATTTTTATTTTTATTCTTAAGATGATATCTTATATTTGAAGGTCTTTAAATTAAAAGCAATTGTGGCCATTAAAATTTATTAAGCGTAAATAGCTCATGATGCTTCACCATTTCTATTTTCGAATACGCCACTGGAGTTTAGCCTTGCCAATGTTAGAGCCATAAACCTGACTGACGGCTGACTGTCGAAGCTAAAAATTTCCTACGTAATGAGAGGAAAATAACAATTGGCTTTTAAAATCTGTATAACTCAACAATGTTAAAAATATTAAGAAATGATCTCCATATACTAAACCAAATTCTACTGAAAATCTAAAAGAAAGATAAAATGATGCAGAAAAGAGGTATGGAATGTTTTGTATATATAAAAAATGAGATTTCTTTTCATTTTACATGTTTGTTTGGATTGAATAAAAACAAGTCCACGTTTTGAAGAATAAAGTCATGCTATATGCGCCACCTGCCGACGCAATATAGCAATAAACAGCACACAGTTCCATCGCAAATTAATGTTAGTACTGCTATTACCCCATAGATGGCGTTTCAGACAAAATTTGTTTTCGTAAACAGTAGACTGCTATGAAGAACACTTTTCCGAAATTTAAATTTATTAGTGACTAAACAAACCTAATTATCATATTATTTTAAGTAAAAATTAACAATGTGTTATAACTGTATACGTGTGTGTGTGTATTGTGTTTTTTATTACGTTGTACAAAAAATAGTGTACACATAATATAATTTGTTAAGCGGTCTTTATAATGTCGACCAAACATACCTATAATTTGATTTTAATACAATAACATTTAAAAATTGAGTTAAAAGTTCGTTATAACAACTCGATTAAAGAATTCGTATATGCTCGACATTTTATCTGAAATCTCACTATAATTACACATAATTTATTTTGCTTGGTAATTATTTCTGTGCTATAATTTGGTGGTCTTACACGTTGACGTATATTAATTTTTTTAATTTTGATAAGTTGAAAGAGCAATCACTCAATCCGTCGGACGCAGCAAGGAGAATGTCGTTTAATTATTTTTATTTTTTATTTTATTTATTATGCTTATAATTCATAATTTATCTTTATTAATTTTATTTCACATAATTCCCTTATCTGAACATGTTATCAAATTGCCTGACTATACTAGCGAACACCCCGGCTTGGCCCGGCTAGTCAAACAGTCGGAACCCTGTGTTTATTAATTCAATATCAGTGCTATGTCCAAATTGGTAATTTATGGTCAACTTATTCATAAGTTAACCGAATATTCGTGCATTACTAAAAATGGTCTATTGTAACCCAACAAAGATTCCACTTCTATGATATCGTCATAAAGTTGCCAGTGGTGCTAAAACCCTTATTGCCGCCTCATATTAGATCAGCACCCTTACTCTGTAACTTGCCAAAGCGATACCGATCTCAATAAGGAGTTTCTGTTCCGTGCGATTCCAAAGTTCCGACAGCAGCGCTACTATTAAAATCTAAATCGATCTTGCATTCAAAAACGTAACGAACCGTATCGCAGTCGCTATTGTAAGTTACTGAGTAAGGACAGTGTTCCTTTGATCATTTTTCATTTTATAGGTAAGTAGGTAATTCTGTAGCTGGCTCACGGCGTGATGCTTACCATTAAATACGCAGCAAGCATTTATTCAACATATAAAAAAAAACCGTGGCGCTACAACCTCTTTAGGTCTGGGCCTCAGATTTCTGGATCTGTTACATGATAATTTTTCAACCTAATAGGCAAGTAGGTGATCAGCCTCCTGTGCCTGACGCACGCTGTCGACTTTTTGGGTCTAAGGCAAGCCGGTTTCCTCACGATGTTTTCCTTCACCGTTCGAACGAATGTTAAATGCGCACATAGAAAGAAAGTCCATTGGTGCACAGCCGGTGATCGAACCTACGACCTCAGGGATGAGAGTCGCACGCTGAAACCACTAGACCAACACTGTTCAATATAAATATAAAAACAAAACTTTTATTAAATCGTTTAAAGTCACAAGTTTATACATATAAATATATGTTATATATACTACAATTATACTTATTATTTTATGTGCCACTGAAGCCCTATGATTAATACATATATTTTATCATATTTTATGAGCTAAGCATTATTGGTTCGCATATAACAGACAAATTATCGCCAGTCACTTGTTTATGTACACTTCGATTATTGTTCTATTATTAAAATAGCAGTAGAAAAAATGAGTAATACATAATTTGAATTATTCCCTAGAAAGAACAAAAATTATCTAAATTCCTTGGCTTCAAGTATTGCATTAGCATTAGGAAGAGAAGTATCCTACCTACATAACACTTTCTCTATCTTCTGTCTTCATCAAGACTTCTAGCTTTGACAACTTAGCACAGTCGCCCATCTGATAACGGGCGATAACGGTAACCAAGTGATAGTGGGTTAACGATTGCCCAAGCTGGTACTAGTCTCATTGAACGTCTCAAATTAAATAGGGCATAAATCCCATGTAACAAGTTAATAATGAAATTGCTATAAAAATTGAGAATATGTGAGTTGTGTTTCATAAGACATCTTTTGTGTTTTTGGTTAGGTTGTGCCAAATATAGTAATTAAATCATAAAAAGTATTCATTAATTTTTTACAAGTTTGGCAAACGGTTGAGATGAAGAAAAATCATTGATATATGTACGGTGTAATTTGCGGTTTTCTGACCTCTGCAGCTCGACATCGACATAATGACGGTACTGCAACAGGTTTCATACATTTTCAATTATACAGACCTATAGTAATTATATTAATTTTAGATCTCTGTTGCCGACTTTCAAGAGTGTTAATATGGTGTGGGAATAATTTATAACTTTTCCATAGCAACAGACGGCATTTGAGAAATATGGAATTCTATTTTTAAATTGAAATCGTACCGAAGGTGTGAACAAATTTATGTGAATAAAAATGTGTGCATATTTGAATTTAGAATTTATTTATGAGCAGAGTTTAAATGATATGGAATTCTTTTATTAAATGTTTAAACGACACTACTGAATATGATAAAAGCATTGAAATGTTTGAATTTAGAATCCATACATTCACAAGGTTTAAAATAATTTCATTCCATTTTTAAATTTTGATCCTACCGAATAAGTTCAAATCATTCAAATATGCCCGATGATTCGAATTTTAAATTGACAAGTCAAATTGTTTAAACATCTTGACAAAATAATCATATAAACATTAGGCCTTATATCTAGAGGGCAAAGAGTTATAAATGTGTACACAATATCGATTCTATCACATAAATTCAGTTTCACTACCAAGAAACAACGACTATGCAATTTGAATACACAGTATACATAATAAATATAAAAAAATAGGTATTTTTAGGTCTGGGCCTCAGATTTCTGGATCTGTTTCATGATCATTTGTTCTTTTAGGCAAGTAGGTGATCAGCCTCCTGTGCCAGACACACGCCGTCGACTTATGGGTCTATGGTAAGCTGGTTTCCTCACGATATTTTCCTTCTCAGTTCGAGCGAATGTTAAATGCGTACATAGACAGAAAGTCCATTTGTGCACAGCCGGGGATCGAACCTACGACCTCAGGGATGTATCACGCTGAAGCCACTAGGCCAACACTGCACTACCAATCGAATTTACAATACTCGTATAATATTCGATTCGGCGATTAAAATAATACAATTTAAATCGCCAAAATTTAAAACTGACATTAAATGGAATACAAGACAAATGATTCTGCAATTTTTCGAAAGCGATAACGTGTTACTTTTAATTGCTTAATATTATTTTTAAAACGAATTAAAAACCCTCAATTACTGTCAATCTTCGTTTGTTTAATTGGTAAATTGGTTCAATACATCAAGCACATATATTAATGATAACTAAAATATGTATTTAATGTCTGTAAAGATTTTATCTCTATATATATTGCAAGATACTAGATAGTATATTCGGCCATCCGCCGAATAATCTTCAAGCTACTTGGCCGAATAGCTTGAGCCGGATACATGGTCTCGCATTTTTGTAGCAATTTTATAAAAGCAAGTCGCGATTCTCACGGGTCTCCCCATAAAAGCTGCGCTAAGGGCTAAAGCTTGGCAGCAGGCACCTTACAGTGAGGTGACCTACAGCTATGAAGAATGCGACTCAGAAGATAAAAGCACATACACGGCGTAATTTTTAGGTCTGGGATGTCTTTCATATGAATAAGCATTAATTTGCGCACACGATGAATTCTAGTAGTGTAGTGTGTAAACCTATGTTTTTATGGTTGAGCGTCAGGCATTAGGCAAATTTATTTTAATTAAATTTATTTAATCATATTGGTATACTCATAAACGTCACAATTCACACCAATTGACCGAGTCCCATGCTAAGCTGGTGAAGCTTGTGTTATGGCTACTAGGCAACGGATATACATACATATTATAGATAGATAGACATATAAATACATATTTAAACACCCAAGACCTAAGCACAACACCAAATGCTCATCACATCGATGTTCGTCTCAACCGGGGATCGAACCCGGGACCCATGGATTCGCAGTCAGGGGTACTAACCACTAGACCAATGAATCGTCAAATTCATTGTTAGTTCACAAGATTTCGTGTAGAATATCCGGCCGGCATACGCCGAATATATCATATATCCAACTACCCGAGAGTAGCTCCTGCCAATTATATATTCCGATATTAACTAAGATGATCTAAAGTGCTAAACCATGTGTAGTAATACTTAAAAGGCCTCGTCATTTAACTTCCACTTGAAACCGAGGACATCGACGCGTACTCCGTTTAAATAGAACAACTGGTTTTGATTTATTTATAACGGGTTGTTACCGGCTCGAGGTACACTTAGTATTCTCTAATTAATCTTAACGGAGAATCACTGACGTCAATCAAATTGTATGTACTATCTTAAAAATAAATTTAAGAAATGTATTAAAGAAAAGCTGTGTAAAAAGGCTTACTATAAAGTCAACGATTATCTAGTTGATAAAAGGGCCTGGGACTAGTGCTAGACAGGCTACTTCTAATTAATTTGCGATATTTGTTTTAAAATAAGTGTTGTTTGATCATTTGCTATTTTAAAAGAGTACCGAGAGTTTTTTACTCCGGCTTTTTCTCTCGGCCTACACCCTCTGTCTTCTTTGCCGATGAGTAGGGATGCCTACAAATTCAAATTTAATGATGTGGAATAAGTGATACATGTATCTTATGTTCCATAATAAACATATTTTTGATATTTTATTTTTTTAACAGTTCTCTCTCTCTCTCTCTTCTGTCGGTAGGTCATATCTGAGCGTCGTGGTCAGCAAGGAAACATCTCGAGCGAAGTATATGTTTCCACCGGTTTCTGTCCAGCGCCTCTTTTATGACAGCTTTGGGGACGATGAGTCTTTCACTTGATCGGTCCATCTGGTTGGTGAACGGCCACGTGTTCTCAGTTACCATCTACGATCAGTTTCTCCAAGTTCTCATCGTCTCTGCGCAATAAATTGTACAACACACCTAATGGCCGATCAGCAAAATAGTTATGTACGGTATAGTATAGTAGTAGTAGTAGTATAGTAGTAGGTATATACGGTAGTAAAAGACGTTTTTGACTCTGGAGTAGTTTTTTAGTAGACTTATTCGAATCTTCAATAAATGGCTTCAGGAACCGCTTACTGTCTGCAGAAAGAGACAGAGGATAAGAATCCTTTTGGTAGATGTATGAGGGGTGAGAAAGAGAAGGTTCAATCGTCTCTTGCCACTTAGACCACACTTATGGCTATTTCGCTGAGGTCCCGGCGAAAGCGAACTTGAGGCTCTGTTTGATGCGGTCGTTCTGTTACTACCCGAGGTGGTTTTAGTGGGTATAGCTTACTCGCTTCTCTGAATATCAGAGTCCCTGGAGTGAGTTGACACACCTCCGTTGCTTTTAGTGCGGAGGATGTGTACAAGCATTGGTTATAAAATCAAGAAATAGCTGATTTCAGTTTAATCTGTATGTATGTGGTCTTATTCTGGATATATTAGTATGATGACTACATAGTCTTCCAAACGCGTGTTAAATTATGTAAGTGTATGGTTCAGTAATTTATCAGAAACTGAAAATCATATCGAGATGTGATTCAACTTCAGAAACAGTCTAAGTTTCATCACGAGCGGTTTTGTAGTGGTTTTCATAAACATTATTGAGTTATTCAATGTCAGATTAAATAGTTTTTGATTACTTTTATATTTCTTTGGTTTATCTTCACTGTAACGTGAGTTTCAGGATCAGAAACCTCATAGCCTGTTATAAAAAGCTCCGGAAAAATGTGAGACAATGTTTTTCCGTTCTATGATCTTTGTCTATGTCTGTAGAAACATCATATCGCTAAAATTCCAAATACAAAATTACTGTTGGTTTTATGTAATAGCATTGTGTAAACAAAATATTTGTAACATAAAGTCCAGTTCTTCGGAAACCTTCAATATTAAATTGAACCTATATGTTTCAATAATCACGACATTTTTATTGAACAACATTTAAATCACCGCTTTGCGACTGAAATTACTATTTATGTATATGCTGTGTTCTCTTAATTAAATTAATCGGCAAAATGTATTAAAAACGTCACTGAACTAATTATTCTCGAACACTGTACCCAGATTATCACATCATCTACATTAATAAATTGTCACGAACCTTTTGGCAGTACGACAGCTTTACAATATGGATAAATAAAATAATGATCGGCGCGAAAAATATATTCGCACTTAACCAATCGTTATAAATTTCAAGCGTGGCTGGTCAGAGGTTTCGAGGTGAGAATTTTAAACAAAATACGAAACGACAGCCCGTTCCTTTGATTGTGATTGGTCAATAGCATTTCGAATCATAGAGAACTCGTGAGACTTCTTAAGGTGGGAACTGACCAAAGTTACGAGGTGTAATATAGCATTCGCATCGAGCGTGTTACGCATCGAGCATGTTACGCTGTGTTTTAAAATCGGCGTAACATGCTTGTCAAAACTCTGTGCTCCGCTTTCGCCGCCAGTGTTCACGAGATGGCCGACATCGAGGACGCGTTGGTATCTTTGATTCTACTTAATTATTGTTTCCAAATCCAAATCAAGAAGAAGAAAAAACGTTACTGGACATCAAACTTTTTAAAAACAGAGGCGTATGTGATGGTTTGTCATTGATCGCAATTTTAAAAAACCAAATGATTACTGGATTATGGTCTCCTATCGATTTTGAACAACTCGTGAATTTTATTGGACCAAAAGTACTTAAAAAAGACACAATTTATAGAAAATCATAATCATGATCACTCGCGACGTGCGTCGCATATTGAGTGAACCGCGTAACAGTAAGGATTCGCCGAAAAACAGACAGACGGGTGGAGCACGCAAAGCGAGCATCGAGCGGCTCGTTGCTCGCTAGTTTCCCCGTAAAGGTCGATTTACATCAAACGAACATAGAGCTAGAGCTAGAACAAGAGCATTCTTTCGTAATCTTTTAGTGTAAACGAAAGCTAGAGGTATCGATTTACATCAAACGAACATAGAGCTAGAGCTAGAACAAGAGCATTCTTTCGTAATCTTTTAGTGTAAACAAAAGCTAGATCGAATGTTCTTTGCTCATTCGTGTCAATTCTGTGGTTAGTATTGGTAGTGCTTCGTTATGTCTGACTCTGACAGCGATATCATTACTGCAAGTGCTGCATTTATTATTTTGTCGCAAAAACTCAAAAATAAAAGAAGGAAGAGACGTTGGTGGGTTACAAATTTAATGCATCGAAGGACACTGGATAATGTAGGTGAAACAATGACGGATATGCGAAAACAAGAAGAAAGTGGACAATTCCGAAACTTTTGTAGAATGGCGCCGGAGGATTTTGATCATTTACTATCTCTGACCATCGAAATTTTTTTTTATAGTTTTCATACGTCGGATCCCACAGGCATTTGAAATTACGGTAGGCTTCTATCATTAATAAACATTTTTCTTGAGACCAATCCATAATTTAATCGATAAGATACGTAAACAATCGCTAGAACACAAGAACGCTTTGAAAAGACCGCTCAGTGGCGCGAGCACGTCCGAACACGCTAGAACGCTCTAAGCAACTGTTCGCGCGCTCTTGCGCCGTTTACATCAAGCGAACGAGCATTCTTAGAATATTCTATAGAATCTTTACGAACGCACTAAGAACAACGAAAGAATGCTCTACGCCTGTTTACACTAGAAGAATTTGATGTAGTGGGGATAGAATGAGCATTCGCTCGTTTGATGTAAATCGACCTTAACACGACGTACTGACTGCACGAATGCTCGCTGTGTTACGTGTTACATTACACCTCGTAACGTTGGTCAGTGCCCACCTTTAAACAAATCGCCTCTATTGATCTGTAGCTACTTATAGGTATACTCGTATATTTAAAATATCAGACTACCAGAAGTCTGTAGAAGAAAAGCCCCTCTTAATAATAAAATATATATAAAAAAGTGCGTGCGTACAAAGTACACACGCCAGAAGGTAAATTTCTTTGGCTAACTTTAAAGTCTTGTTCATATTTATACAAATCTAAAACTTTAGATTTCCGAGACTTAAAGGGAGGGAAAAATTAAGATATTTTAGGAATTAAAAGAATTTAATTCTCATTAAAATATTAAGTGTCGAAAATTAATACTGATTATAAATTTATTTTTTTATAAACTATTTTGCATAAAATAAAAAATACTAATATTTCATAAATACATTTTACGAAATTTTAATTCTAAAAATAGAATCTCTATAAGGAAATTCACTGTCTCTCCATCGGTCTCAATCGCTCTCTCCCTTTTCTTCGACCAAAACGCTGCACATCTTCGTGACGATTTCCTAAAAATTTACCCTCATCCGCCTAAAGAAGTTTCACTTCAAAAAGATTGATCGTTAAATTTCAACTCATTAACATCGGAAATTCATTAAAACATCGGTGGTCCATTGGTTACTAATTAGCGCCAAATATAAACATCAAAGAAAGTATTTTAATGATACATTATATTGAAAAATAAATTGATATTATTTTAATTACTGAATTACAACTACAGCACGAATGGTAGACTAAGCTATACCATAAACTTCATTATATTAATTCCAATTATTTTTTTTGCTAAAAAAGCCTGCTAGAGCAGTGTTGGGCTAGTAGATTCAGCGTGCGACTCTCAACTCTGAAGTCGTAAGTTCGAACCGTGGCTGTGTACCAATGGACTTTCTGTCTATGTGCATTTGCACGTACGGTGAAGGATAATATCGTGACGAAACCGGCATGTCTAAGGCTGAATTTAGTCTCACGCCGACCGCACGCGCATCGTCGACGCTGATGATCGAGATATATGAACTTCTAGGAAGCGTTTTTGAATGACGCGTAGCTATCAGCGCGCACGGTGGTCAGCGCTGACGATCGCTAGAGAGCCTCTGGTTTCAGTGAGCGTTGTAGTGTCGAACAGAGCGGACGTCGTCGGCGTGTACAGCAAATCGCGAAGTGGATACAGGTCGAGTTAGGTAGTACAAAGCAGCAATAACGAATACACTCCGCATTTTGGTCTTCGTCTGTACAGTAAGGCGGTCAGTACGATACTGAAACGAGCCACGCTGAGCCTCAGCGCTGATGAACTACGCGCTGATCTATGAGCGCTGACGGTGAGCGTGAGACTAAATTCAACCTTAGACACAAAAGTCGACGGCGTGTGTCAGGCACAGAAGGCTAATCACCTACTTGACAATTATAAAAACAAATGATCACAAAACAGGTACAGAAATCTGAGGCCCAGACCTATTAGGTTATAGCTAATGGCGTTTTCATAGTTTCATAGACACAACTAATTTGAAAACAAATTTATAAATTGATTTAAAGCTTCATATGTGAAATACTTATTATATATATATCATAAACGAACCAGCTGTCCTCTCACATTACTTGAACAATAAAATGATTTCTCGGATAGCTCTTGTGTCACTTGACATACTTACCAAGGCATCAAATTAGATGTAAGATAAAAATATGCTTTACATTTTCCATTCCTATATGGAAAATGAATATATCCATCATCGTCATATCGTCATAGCCATCATCAATGGCTATACAGTTCCTTGTGGACATTAGCCTCCGCAAGTATATTTCGCCATGGCAGTCTATCTCGTGCTTCTTGCGTCCAACTTCGAACACCTATTGTTTTTTGGTCCTTGATAACTCTATCCCACTTACACAGCCGGGTTTTCTCTTGCCACCAGGTTGTGAGTTCCGCCATGTCCCAATCACTTGATCCTATTGCATTTTATGAATTGGACGATGCGGCTGAATATATCCGCTTCATACTAAATTATATTGATGTCTATCACGACATCAAGTATCACAAACACTGTTCATTAGCCAAATTTATAAGGCCGATTGTCATAGGTAGAGGAAATAAATTGATTTATTAATAAGAAGGTCAAATTTAATTTATATTAGAAGATATACACCTATAATACTAATAGTCTAAGCATGACACCTCGGAGTGTCTATAGATAGGTACCGGTAGATAGAAAAAAATATTTTTTCTATCTACCGGTACCTATCTAGGCCGGCCATCTTAGATATGCTCCTATATCCTTCACTACCTGATAATGGCCCATACGCTCAAGGTGCTTCAGCCAATGAAGAATGCAATGGTGAACAGATTGGAGGAGGAGCTGTTGCAACTGAAAGTCAGCAACTGGTGGGCAAGTGGCACAGAACAGCGAGCGGTAGAAGTTTCTCGTTTCATTTTGGTTCGCAAGCGGAATGAGTAACTTTTTTTCACTGAAAATATTTACGACACGTAAATCGTCTAGTAGCTTGGCCTAAACGCGTCGACAATTGACATACCAATAACGTATTAATGACATCATTAAACTAAAAAATATCTGAGTAATCAATCGAAAATGCAGCCATGCATTGTATGCATTTAAAGTAATTTTAAAACAAGATTTCTCGCATTGCCATCTTTGGGTCACTACAGGTATTTCCACTACCTTTATTTGTTCAAGTTGATGTTACTTTCACTTACTTAGAGGCTTTGCAATAATCTTTTTTTCTGGTAAAACAAATTTGCAATTAGAAACTAGAGAATTAAATTTCATATATTGTTTGTTACTCAATTGTTTTCACACAATAAATATTCTTAAAAGTAAAAACTAAAAAAGCTCGTTTTTAGTTTTTTTTTAATTTTTATGTATTATATATCTTTTATATCTGTAAAAAATATAGCCTATGAAACTCAGGGTCATGTAGCATACTAATTTTCTTTATAATATTATATATGACGTCGTAAATTCGATATTATGTAAGTGCGATTACTTGATATGATATCCTGTCTGAAATAAACATTTTCTAATTTCCGCTCTAATTTTCTCTTCACAAAGTTATCGACAAATAATCAGTACGACATTGAATTATACATTACTTTATATAGAAGTTAGTGTATGAAACTTAACATGACATGACTTCATGTTATCAGTAACCCCAAGAACATTACTCAGCAAGTACTTTATATACAGAGCACATTTTATTCATCAGTTCTGTTTATAACCACGAACTATTTATTGCAAATGATCTAATGACCCATACTAAAATTTCCCGACATCCGAAATCAATAAAACAGATGAATCTGGTTTTTTATTACAAATATTACGGTTTTTAAATAAATATTATATTATAACACAAAAAAACTGCTATTACTACCTTTTAGTTTGGGCCTCAGTAGGTGATGAGCCTATGCGCATACGCCGGCGACTTTTTGGGTCCATGGTTACTATTTAGTAACACGCATGTTGATATCTTTTGATTATACACCATAAGAAGGTACGTATATCATGTCACAATCACATGTTGAGGACGCCCATAAATCACATAGAAAAATGGTTTGACAAGAGTATAATTGACACTTTAGAACAAGGGTCTACGTTTTCAGTATGCGGGGTGATTTTCGTGTCTCTATTTGAAACCAGCTCCCCTGGATAATATGGCACGTGTCTCTAATCTGCCACTGATTAAAAATTATTAAATCTGAGATCTAATCAACTCATAGGTCTATTTATTATAATCTTCGAAATTATGGAGGTATTAATTAAAACATTATCTCAACGGAAACCAAAAGAAATTGTTATTATGTAAAAACATGAAAATTATCTGCACAATAATTAGTCCAACTGATTAAAGTACTTTATAAGGAGCATGCCCCAAATTAAATTAATTATGCAGAATTAACCAATTAACTGTAATTAAGTCTCGATAACAACTCTTCAGTATAACTAAAGCCTCCACTACCTAATCACCTTAAGAGCGACATTTAGTTGAAACCAAATTACGTTTTCAAACAAATGTTTACGGCGAATACGGTTTGATGCAAGCGGTTTTTATTTTAAACTGGTAAGGCGGGTAAGACCCGATAGGTGAGATAATTATGCAAATAAAACAATTTGTGTATTTCCAAGGAGAGTGGTCGGATAAGAAACAAATTCACATATGAATATGTAATTTTAATTGGTGTTACTGGATAACGAAATATTTGTTTCTGAAAATATTGATTTCTCGCACAAGTCCATATTTAGTTAAAAGTTTGCAAAACTGATAAATCTGTCGTAAGCTTCTCAGCTTTGAGAATTGTCAAAAATGAAGTAGGAACTTTAATTTAATGAGATTTATAACAGGGAATAACAATAATTGTATGTCACACTATCCCGAAAAGAAATATAAAAACAAATACATACTCGTATTTTGAGATTGTAAACATTGTATAAGAAAAAGAAAGAAATGCATAAAAAATATTGTTCCAAAATATCCTATGATGAAACATTAGTAAATTGACAGGACAAAATAATGTGCTTTTAAAACACGGAGACCCTAAACAGTACCTTCCAACAACACCCAACATGGCTGGTTTTATATAAAAATTGAATAAATTCCCATATTTAGTCACCACTAACAAAATTTATTGTAATTACCGTATCAATTATTGTAATGCCAGTATTTCTATATACAAAGTTGTCAAAGGCAAAAATAGTCATCAAGCTAAGTAAACTAGACTTGTTGCAATAGTTATGCTAAATATTGCCTCCATACCTTCCTATGGTAATTTAGGGTAATATAAACCAATATCTGCAAATGGTATGAATACTATTGAATATGTTTACAGGTTTAATCATAATTTCAAGTCGAGGTAACCTCATTCGAATTAATTATATACAATTAGGTTCGTCATTTGAGTTATCAAGAACTATCAGCAAGAACAAACCTTTTTAAAGATCTGTTCAAAAGCTAATGTGTATTACCTTTCATCTAGTAATTGCTAGCCTAGTAAAATAATGAACGATATCAGTTGCTTTTACTATTATTATTAAGCCTTTATTGCCGACACCCAGTACAATATAATAACAATTATTTAAGTTACATAAAAAAATACTTAATTCTAATAAATAAATAAAACTTAATCTAATACGTCACTTGACCCGTTTTAGGTAGCCAGCGTGTCCTGTGACACATAGGCCTCTTCCAGCTGTTTCCATTATTTTCTAATATTAGCTCTTCTTGTCCAAGTTGGGCCTCCTATTATCTTTATATCGTCTGCCCATCTCTTGCTCTGACTTCCTCTTTTCCTTTTTCCATCGCGTGTTTGCCATTCTGTAATTATTTTTGTCAATTTCAACCTGCTATCTCTCGTCATGTGCCCAGTCCAGCGCCATTTCAATCGCCTTATTTTCTTTATAATGTCTTCTACTTTGGTCGCTGATCTGATCTCTTCTGCTCTTTTTCGATGTCTCAGTGTTACACGCGCCATGCTTATTTCCATTCCTCTTTGGCATGTTCTCAACTTTAGAAGGTGTTTCTGAGATAATGCCCCAGTCTGGCAGCCGTATGTAACACATGGTAAGATACATAGATTGAACACCTTTTTCTTAGCTACCATTGGGAAGTCTTTACTTTTAAGTACTTCCTTAATTGCTTTAACAAATATGCTATAAAAATGTAAACAAATAATTTACCAAAAAACATTAATTAAATATTCTTTTCCTCAGCGGTAACCATCAAAGACAAAGCGTGTTTAGAATTTTGTAATTGGCAGTAATAAAAAAGTCGTTAAACTTTTTCAATGAAAAGATAGATTCAAGTTGTGACAACGATAAGGACGGGCTAAGGTTATCAGTCCGCCTTGAATCAAATTGCTAACAAGCGCTAATCTCAAGTCATGGGAAGAGTGTCCAAATACGAAAACTTAAGCAAATAATTCTAGACGATATGAAAATTTCATGAAATCGTATTGATAATATTAATTCAAAAGAGGATTTTACAACGAATAAATATTTTAATCACTCTCGTATTTGAGGGAAACCTACGGGGCCCAGGAATAATGCTGACGAGGAAATTGCTGATGGGGAATTACCATCTTCAGTTATCAAATGCGTCTTTGGCCCAACGGTGAAATTTCCAAAACGTCGGGACATTCGAACCAACAAAAATCAAAGAACAAATATAAATATAATTTGCGCTTTCTCCAGAAATTAAGCCGGATTAATTATCCCTTACGTTAACACTGACTATCCATGTTGATCAATAAAACAGATTTATAACATGCCCTAAGACAAAAATCTACACCTCAAACATTTCCATATACCGTGAACACAAAAAGCGAAAACCTATTTGAACTTTTTGTAGTTTAATTAATTTGAAATGTGTTTGAAGTATTAGCATTTTAGGCTTAGGCTGGAATTTTAATCAATGTGTATGCAATTAACACGTAATCTTGAAAGAAAAAGTGAACCTTAATTTTCTTGACACATAGAATTTATTCGCATGTTGCGTTATATTCTTTTATGGACATAGAACATACCCCTTAATGTAACATACACCTAATTCCAACGTAGTTATTTTAAGAGAATTTTTTTAATAATACATCTTTTATGTATGATTCATATTGTTTCATAAACGCCATAAATGATACACGATCTATGAGAAGTTTGAGAATGTAATTAGATTAGGGTTTTCCATTTCCCGTGCCCGTTTACGAAACTTCGGTTTAGTTTAAATTCGGAATACCAAGGTCTACAGAAAACATCCCGCATGATGCGCAAGAGCATACTAATGATCCATTTACGACGATTTAAAGCTAATAAGATTTTTGGATTGTTACGATAAACCTATCGCGAGGCGAATTTTAATTGCGGCTAATTTTGTGTCTGACAAATTGTTTGCTCTTGTGAAAACGACTATTAAGCAGCAATAAAACGCACTTGCCATTTTAATTTATGATAGAATATTCTGATCGCGAATTCTATTGCCTTTGAGACGTAAACAAATATATGTTCTTCAAAAACGCTTACTTCAAATGTAATCAGCTTAAGATCTAACGACAAAAAACGAATTATTACATTAAATGTAGTAAAAACGGATAGTCTCGCTTTCGATACATTATTTCATCTTCATCTCTGTAATTGTATCATCTCCTTCTTTATCTTTGCATCTTAACAGTGCTATATTATCATTATTTATGTTTAGCATTACATACTGGCAAGGGCTATTATATACCATAGAGTAGTTAGGATTAAAGAGTCTTTGGTCAAAGTATAAAATGCTTACGGTTGTTCCCAACTAGGTTGGATTCTTGATGAATTGCATACGTCCATATGCAAATCAACAGGATTTCAGAAAAATGATAAAAGTTTACGACTGACATTGTTTATGTTTTGTAAATATCATAAGCATTAAAATCATTCTTTAGTTCCCCATTCGTTTCATATTTTCCTCTGTTTTACTTTTATTGCTGAGATAAAAGACATATTTAACATTTACACGTACAGAATTAGTGTTATCAAGATTAATTGGAGTATCAACTGTGTTTTTTATATGAACATTATTTTTAATACTAAAATCTCCAAGGTCTATTCTTAAAGCCAAAATTTATTCATATCCATTATTTAAGCTAGTTAAACAATTTTCAATATATTTTTTCTTTACAGGCATATAGGTCATCAGCTATTTACTTCACAATGTTAGTTTATCTTTTATTTTATTAATATTCTTATTTGTATAATTTTCAGCGTTACATGTAATTTTATTTCAGTAGATTTGGTTATGCATTTCTTGCAACTTTTTTTTAGTTATTTTCCTAAGTTGAATGGAAAAGATCGGTTGTTAGCGATAAGGCCGCCCATTGCATCCATAATAATTTATATAACGTACCGTAGTTTGAATTACTAAAAAATGTTTGACTTAACAGTAGAAGTATTAAATGCGCACAGAAAAATTCAATGGTCAGAGCCGGAATTCGAAAGTACGTCTTAAGACGGTCGCGTCTAGCTCCTAGGCTAACAGCACATATTTTTGAATATAAGGTAATCGTACACCAAATTGGCTTATGCAAAATGTCAATGAAAATTTACCGTGTTTTGTTTCGTGTTTCAGAACATGTTACGTCCTATCAATGAAATGATAAAGAAGAACTGCAAAGTGGTCCAAATTTCCTTTGAGATAACACTTTAAGGCCATAATTTCCATATCCAAGTGAAAACCTTGACGTTAATAAGTATCGATAACGTAAGTGAATGCTAAATTATTGGTTACCTGAAGGCACCTTGCAGAATCCTTATAATAAAAATGTAATTGAGGATGTGTATAGATAAAACAATAACTTTACAGTTGGTTATTTGAAGCAACAAAATTTCACGTTTATGGCTGTTTTATGTTTGTATTCTTCTTCTACCTGTTAAATCTTTACATCTTGTATATTTAACTCATTATTTTTAAACACTTCTACTAATTAATTTAATACGATGCCACATGTTAGAAACCTCTTGTTTTTTAATTCAGCCAGAAAAAAAATATTGACAGTATTATAATAATAAAGTGTTTATCAGCCATTTTAATACTAATAATAATTACGATTTTATCAAAATTTAGTATTTTCAGCGCTGTTAATTGCGAATAACATAAAGCGTCAACGTAAAAGAGGCTATTTGCTTTGTCTTTTCGGTATTATGACAGGAGATAAAAATTTCGCTCAAGTTCAATCAGTATAATTAAATTAATAAAAGCACCCCCTGTAGTTTAATGATTGAAAAATTAAGTGGGCTTAAATAATTAATAATCAATATATTACAACTACTGTATTACTGTATGAAACCAGTACGATTTTAATAATAAAATAAATTATTTATAATAAAATAAAAATATAATTTATTTATATGCAAAATTCACAACAGTTTAACATAAATAATATACTTTATATTTCTCCAGTAGAAACTACAGAGCCGCGGTGAGTCGCTTGTGAATAATGTGATACGAGCAAGAACAGTCAACTTGTGTAATTATTTGTGTATGCCGGTTCTCTTTGAGTATCATTAAGTCTCTCGCTTGTTGGTTTATAGGCCAATTTATAAGTATATTACAAATTAATCCTTCTTAAGTACTTACTTGTTACTTAAGTACCAAATATGATCACGCGATGCTTCCAATGTCTTCATTTCGAAAGTAAAATTTATATATCAGACACTTGTTGTTCGTCTTGTGAAAAATTTATATTGGTTTAATAAACGAGCAGTTTTGGCCATGGTTTCATTCGAGTCTCATCCCTGAGGTGGTAGGTTCGATAGCTGGCTGTGCACCAATGGGGTTTCTTTTTATGTGCGCATTTAACATTCGCTTAAATTCTAACGGTGAAGGAAAACATCGTGAGAAAACACGCTTGCTTTATACCCAAAAAGTCGACGGCGTGTGTCAGGCACAGGAGGCTGATCACCTACTTGCCTATTGACAAATGATCATGAAACAGATACAGAAAACTGAGGCCCAGACCTAAAAATAATTAAGTGCCACTAATTTATTTTAATGAACCGACAAAGACTAGAAATACACCACTGCTTGCAGTTCCTATTACATTTCATTACACTAAACATTCTTTTATCGGCTACCTATACAACCCTATACAACGACTTTTTTTCAATAGACATTTAATTCCCCTCGCAGCTCTTTAAAAAAAGATATCCTTAAAACACTATCAGACATTTAATGTCATTAAATCAAGCCGTTTTGTAGCCTGTGATTACACACATGCTTCAGTTACGCACACATATACACACCCAGACCTTACACGCATTCTCTCTCTCATATTATTGTTAAGACTGTTTCAGCGTTTCGATATAAAAATTATTTTGTATTATAGTTAAGCTGTAAGGTTTTTCTAAATAACGGGTTGAACATGTTGCCTAGAAGAGATCGCTTGTACGTGATGTGGCCGCACATTGCACTCAGCGTTTAGATTTAATACTGATTTTTATGGTTACTGATTTTTTAAATGAAAATAAGTGTAAATAAGTAACTATATTCTTTCTTAACCCGTATAAGATTTATTTTTTATTGATATCTTCTTCTTTTAGTGCCCTCTCTGGAGGTTGCTTGCAGTCTCTTGAAGCGTGTCTTATCCTGTATCACATGCAGCAACTTTTCCGCAGTAGCAATACCCGTACACTCTCTAACGTTGCGAAGCCATGATTTCTTCCTTCTACCAACACGCCGTTTACCCTGGATTTTACCCATTATAATTAACCAGACCTTCTAGATCCAGCTTATACGAAGCAAGCGGCGTTAGCACCACATATCAAGTGCTTCTAAGGCGGGTATCTTCTTTAATTGTCCAAGCTTCACAGCCCTCCAGAATAAATATAATATTTATTAATTTTTTCATACATTTGCATGTGTTCTCTGTGTCGCTAAGTAGATCTTATCAATAAGATGTACAATGCCTTATTGAGTTGTGATGGACGCCATTGGAGATAATTCATTATTTACTAACGACAGTCTCGTGACTGCCAAACATGAAATTTGTTTTAGTAATTTGTATCGTATAAGTGTTAAACTATACAGTAAATAATGTTAAGGATTTTTAAACAAACGCTAGTTATGAAATAGGTATATGGGTTTATTTTTCTTAGGAAGCGAGCTGATGTCCACAGTGTTATCTGAGTAGACAGATGTATTATTGGATCCCGTTCTTAATAAATTTTTTTATAAATAATACCAATTCTACTCCCCTGCCATTGTGTCCAGGGACTTTTTCTAACTCTAAACTTCACATCACACGTTTCGCGAAATACGCCCCGGCCACATCGGTAATATTTTTGTTTACAATATTCATGGGCGAGCCGGGGCCGTTCTTAATATTACCAATAGACAATGTCAAAATATACAATTGTCTAAGGGTCGATTCGACCAAACTTCAATTTATACACGAGTAACTATACCAAGAATAATCTATTCCATGATTTTAATCTCGAGTAAATCCATAGTCATTTGTCCACGTAATCATTAGTATAATTGTGCTAGGAATAACAATACGCGAATAGCAAGAGAATGGTGAACGAAAATAAAACTCGGCAAATAAATGTTGTTCTACAACGGGACAGTGTAAGAGCATACATCATGTCAACTCGATTTTGCCGTATTATAGTGTGAAAAAGTAGCTTTTAACAGGTGTCAAACGACAACAAAAAGTTTTTATTTCTTGTTTGTTTGAGGCTTTCGTCTAAAAAGGAACTTCTGTTGAGCCCAGTTGAATTTCATTCTAATATTATAGAAAATAAAAAATCTAAAAACAAATAAATAAATAATGAATTGTTTAAACGTTTCATTATACAATGCTAGACTATTAATTTAGTGCGTTGCGTTGACTTGATATTAAAACACAGAATACATATTTGTGAAATGACAGAAATCAGCTGATTGGACTGACTGACGCCATTATTCTAGGAATAGCTGTTATTCCGTGCGAAACGGCGGTATAGTAGCAATTCCCGAATAAGCCCACAATTCTTAGAATTTGTAGTTGGTAAAACGTAAAATTGATTTACTCTCGATTAACTGACGATTTATTCTAAGATTAAGATTTACTCTTGTTTGGTCGAATCGACCCTAATTCAATTTCATTCCATGAGTCGTTTAAATTACTATTCCAAATTCAAATATAAACAAATAAATAATAATCCTAAAATGTATGAAATTCTAATTTGAAACTCAGTTAAAAAGGACTGTAGGAGCAAGCTATAAATTGTAGGTGACATTAAGCATGAAAAAAATATTATGTCTGTGTGGCCGCAGTTCACATTGATTTTGTCGTAAAACCTTATTTAACTCAACCTTCATTGTATTTTACCATTAAATGCAAATAAAGTTGATCGTAAATAAACTTAATGGAATACAATTCTATGAAAAATTTATGATTATCGCAACATCAAACAGAGCGCTAAAAATTTAAATTACGTATGCTTTTTAATTAATAATAACTCATGAGCTATGTCAAATAAATGTCTCATGTTTACAGACAATTATTTAGCATAGGCACAGACTAAAATATCATGTCAAATATTTCATTTGTTTTTACACAGTACATTGTCGCTCGTGTTTTGTTTTTAAACTTTAGCAAAACTTATCTGGCTTTTTAAACAATTTGCTTTTGTTTTCATACTTATTATAGGTACTGGACATAACAAGTTTAATGCTTTCATTTGTACAATAGGTCCGAGTTTCGTCCACGGCCATGTACGCCATTTTTCATTTTTCATTCATCATATAATAAAAGACAATATTGATAGAAAAATTCGATATCTGGCAAAACAATAACTTTGAGTTACGAAGCACTGAATACTTTATTACCTACTTGCCTTAATATACCGAAAAAAATACACAACATGTCTGTCCAATGTTCGTTGGGGTAAGAACTTTATGAGTTAATCAATTTTTAAAAAAAAAAAACCTTGTAAACAAAAAAAAACGTATTATTGTAAACGTAAAAAAAACAAAAGTCTTGGCAAAGTCTGAATAAAACCAAGTTACTTGTAAGTTATGTAAAGAGAACGACAATTTTAATGACTGAAAATGCTCTTTAATTAAGATAATTAAATGAAATACTAAACATTCTATGACACGTATGTAACATTAATTACAATCTAATATAAGTTCCGTTTGGCATTGGCCAGTACTGTCGTGATTGTGGTCAGATCAGACATTAAAAATCGGTTTGCATTTCCAAGAATTAAACGATCATTAGCAGCGAATGTCCATTTACGAAATGGCTTTGAGATCATTTTGCTTAAACTCTTATGATATAATGTATAGGTCAGTCTCACTATAGTCAACTAAGTAACTAAGGGCCTATTTTTGTATTTGCCCCAACTGTCAGCTAAGAAACTAAAGAGCCCCGTTTTTATATACCCCAACTGTCAACTATGACACTAAAGTGGCTCTTTTTTGCCCAACTTCTACGTAGTAAATGTATATATTATGTATGCTATTTGTCGTTGCGCCCTTTTATGTAGCATATTTATCTACAAGCCCGTGCCAGCTATTTTAAGATGCTTGAAACCAGGTGCAATAGTGTGCAGTATTCATTTACCACGATTTACCTTCAGGCGTAATTATTTGTTAATTAATTCATTATTATTATACACACTACAATATTGTACAAAGTATATTGTTTCCTCGACTTTCAACCTTTTTTGATATGACCTATCGTGCACGCCAAGCAACAAAGTATTTCTTGAATGCTATATCAATTATAAGACAATTCTACTTTATGGACAAATTACATTGTCCTACTTCTAAGTTTTTTTAGACTTTTAGAGGTTCCTCTTACGTATAATAGATTCATATTGTTATATACGTATGAATAATTAATTGGTTATTCTGTGGTAGTACCTTTCAATCCGTTCCTAGAAATTACGTTTTAGGAGCTACTAGTGACTCGTGACGGATAAAAAGCGTGACTATTTAGTTTTAACAATTTGTGTTTGTATAGGTTTTATCCTTTGGTTTCAAGGGGACTTGTTTACAGGCTAGATTGATAACCTACAAGTGTTTTGCAGATTAGATGCGATAAAGAAACTGGTACTTACGTCTCGTTCTTGTCATAGATAGGGAACGTCTGATGCGCCAAATCCTGGAGCGACGAACTCGTTTGCGGCTCAGCGGAAATACCCTGGGCCCTCTGTTTCCTTGGTGCCCGCGAACCTCTTGTAAACTGCTGGTATGGAAACACGCTCTGGAGTTTATCCAATTGCGAGCGCAAATCCAGCATTTCTTGATCACGTTGTTTCAGCAACGCCTCCAATTCCCTTATTCTCTCGATTAGCGGCGCCATATCGTTGGACATCGCTGCGTTAGCGACGCAATTCTCTGAATCTGAATTCATTGCGGTCGGGGTCCCCATTATACCGTTGGGTTCCTCTCTATATGTCTCGTCTAAGGCTCGTCTATCGCCGTTGACCGTGGGCGCCGTGGTAAGCGCACCTCCTCCTATATGTATTATCCCCCTCGGCTCATCGTCACCAGCTGTGCGCTGTGACGATCCAAAGCAGAGGGTGTCGAAACACACGCGCATTCACCCGGCTAGCGAGCACGGAACTTTAATCACTAGGATTATCACTTAAAGTTAAACGTTACACTGCACTACACTGTGTCGTTCGTGGCAGTTAGCGGGATTGACAGGATGTGAGTGGGTACTGGTGCGCGTGCGTCGCGTCTGCGGTCGGCGGAGTGTGTGATAGCGTGCTGTTCGGCCGTCAGTCAGCCCCGCGTGCCTCGGCGTCGCCCTGTAACAATACAAAATGCTATCAGTATCAATGATCATCTTAATAATTATGAATGAATGGTTTTATATAAACACATATAACTTCTTTGCTATATTGCCAGACGCCCTAATTTTGGGGATTCATATTACTATAATATATAACAGTGTGTGGCGTAGTGATTAACGCAAATTGTGTATAACATTAAAGATTCCCGGTATAACAATCATTTGTAGGAAGAGAAGGTCGCTCAACTATTTGGTTAAAAAATTGGAAAGACGACAGTCGCAGTATATCTGTCCATTTTTATAGTAACAAACATACCGATATGAGCATAAAGAATGATATCGCTAACAATAAATAAATAGTTTACATTGAAAATTTGTTTCAATAAGAATTATCTTTATCGACCACTTGGAGTAGATTAAAAATATATATCATGATTATCTATTGTATATCTTCATATTACTAAACTATTAGTGCTTGCATATACAATTTATTAGTTATCAACGCAGCTATGGATTAAAATGTTTATATATTTTTATTAATGTCGTTATCGAGTATAAGATATGGCTGTTTATTTTGAGAGATCAATGATCACTTGACTTGTATCCAGCTGTGGATTTTCTATTTCGAGATTAATTTGTTATTTATAAATTTATCCGTCAGAGTTATTGAAGAGTTAAGGGTTACTCAACCCCTGATATTTAAAGAAGTAGAAGAGTGTACAAATAAAAAGCTCTTTCTTATACTTTCGTAAACATTCTTCAACCGTTGCTGAGAATAAATTCGTGATTAAATTTCAGCGCACTTTCAATATATAATACTCCAACGTCAGCAAAAATAGACAATTTGTGCTGTAAGTGAGATAGTGGCTGGATACATATCTAAAGTATCGGCGTTGCAAGGTATAGAACAGAGGGGAAAACTGGCATGAGGCTCACCTGATGTGTGACCATGAATGCTATCAATGCCAGAGGGCTCGCAAGTGCGTTGCCGGCTTAACCTTTAGTTCCAAGATAATTTTAAACTTGTACTAAAACTAAATATGTATTTATAAGACAACCTCCTGCCTCGAACTAATAAACACAGATCGAAAATCTTTGTAAAACAAATCCTATCATTTTAGATAGGTATTTTCAAATTTTATAAATTCTATCATATTATATATATGTCGCCGTCGTCTAAATATAAAAACTAACACAGATTTTAATCATCTTATCAGCAAAGAAACATATTCTTGTAATCGCTTAGATCCACGATTTCTTTGTGTGAGTTGATAACAGACTATTTTTATGCATTGTTTAGATCTATGGATACATTTTAACTGGTACAAATAAAATGTTCTTTATTTAAATTTTTAAAGGATTTAAATTAAGAATTGCTATTATTTTAAAGATGTTGTATTTCATTCAATAGTAACTTGAGATTGACAAGAGGTATTTGTGACACCTATTTCTATTATTAGTTTAGTTCTTGCCATTGTGCTGTTATGCAATAAATATAAAACCGATCACTGATATGCGACACTGCTTTCTGTTAGACCAACGGCCAACCACAATCAAGCATTTCGTCTTTTGTTTTTAAGCGACTTCGAAAAACCCTCGTATACAGTTCGAGTATGTTTTGTCTCAACAGGACGACATTCGAAACAAAGGCGTATTCAAATGCCTAATTGCAACTAAATAATCTCCAATTCTTAAGTATTAGGACATTTGAACAACATTATATCTATTACTCATAGTAATAGAAGGCTATTTGAATAAAACTATCTTAATGGATAAAAACGCGAACTTATTTACATAGATGCATTTCAGCAGTAGTACTTCCGCCTTATGTAGTATCATTGCTAAAAGATACTTAACACGTCAAATTATGTAAATAATGTAATTCGCGTTTATATTCTCATAGATACATATTTAGGCACAGGTTAAGAAATATATCATATATTTCAGATTCTACACGTGGATCTCTTGACGTCACAGACCCTAGAAAAACTCAATCAACTGAGCAAATAAAGATCTGCCAAAGACAAGAGACGGAAGGCACATAGCCAATATAAATGATAAATGTTTTCACAACAAACGCTTCAAGGTTTCCGGAATTTATAACCAAACATGGATGTGAGCAAAAAGGTTTATCAATAAAATTTTACGTGTTCTTAGAAATTCATTTTTTGCTTAAAAAGGAAATGTCTTATCATTGTTCACCATTATATAGATATATATATATATAGCTTCATTGTATTTGATATTAATTTTTTCAATTGACCCATACACACAGGCGCGGGTAATTATTAAACGGCTGTACGCTAGGCAGGTTTTAATAAACCATAAACAAATTATATATAATAGATATTTCATACACAAGAAAAGAACCGATACATCGCTATGTTTATAATATATTGTAAATTATACCTTAAGACAATAAAGCTATAGATAATATGAATGAATGGCTAGAACTAAAGTAACAATTCTATAATCAGATAAAGTCAATAACAAGTAAGAAATATATTCAAGTCCGTGTTATTCCACGACAAATATTTTATCTATTTTAAACGATTCATTCAATTTAAATGTAATTACTGTCAATAGATCGGTTTATTTAAGACTTAATGCCAATAAAATTAATTGCGTAGAAAACTTATTAGTTCAAGGGATATATTAAGTTGTAATACATTTAATGCTTAGGTGTTTGATAAAATTTGCATTTTGACACAATTTATAGTCCGTGATATAACTAACACGTTGGTGGTTTACGCCTACGGTCCGGAAAATTCTAGAAACACTTCGATATATAAGAAATTATTTGCCGGAAGCATATTCATGAACAATAACAAAAAAGCATCGATAAAATGTCGATCCATGGTCGATCATTTTTATAGTTTTTTTTTTTCAAAAAGATTATTATGAATTGTAAATTTCTGGTAATTATTTTAGCTTTTATATAAAGCTGGAAAGTTTGTCTAGTCACAGGGAATAAAATGCATCAAGGTTGCAGACAGCAAGTACCTACAGTTATTTTCTAAGGTCCTTTACACGTCATATTAATATGTTAATGTCAACCTTACTCTAGTTAAAGTGGGTGTCTTAGTTCCGGTAGGCGTAAATATATAATACAACATATGCACACAATCGTACGTAGGCAGTACAAAAGCAAGGAGCGGTTTATGAAGTAAGAGATATTTAAAATATATTTATGACTTCACTATTATATATTAACATTAAATGAATATTATTATTATTGTATTATAAATTAAGGTTCGCACTCTCGCACTTCCGTCACAATTTTTTTTTTATTGTTTTCTTTAATAAGCGTTGCCAGGGAGAGATCGCTTAGTAGCGATAAGTACGCTCGTTGTACCATGTTTTTAAGTTTATTATTAGTAAGATAATTTTATTCCTGTAAAAAAGTGTAAATAAATCAATAACTATCTAATTATAAGTGAGCAAAACATAAATGGTATAAAAAATTTCAAGACACCTCTGTGAGTGAATTTGTACCTACAATTGTCTTCAAAAACTTCTTTTTACTATGTCACAATCAAGCAGTAAACTTGTATCTTGGTTTTTAAAATTGGTTTACGCAAGTATTACGTGTTTATTCCCGTTACAGTTTTATTCAAGTTAAAATAACAAATTATATTTTTAGAGTCAAAAAGTAATATTTGAATGAGGATTAGATGTGGAGTACCGCATAGAGATAACTTTTAAATTCACAATTAAAAATTCAATTTACAATTATACTTGACCCAATGTTTTGCGTCAAAGCTTAGATGAAAATCTATTTTTATTGATTAGTTAAATACCACACCCTCTAATCGTTATGTCGAGGTTAGTATACAGTTCTTGAGCTGGTCATTTTACAAATATGTGATATTAATGTTTTAGATTCAGTTTATATATTTTATTCATCACAGGAGACCGAAGAGATGGCAGCTAACTCGGACAAAGAATTAGTCTAGCTATTTAAAGGGGAAAATCTGCCAGTATCTTCAGAACCTTGCCGAAAGGGACTCCTTTTAATAATATATTTTAGTTATTCTCAAACTCAAAATATCTTTATTCATGTAGGTAAACAAGTACACTTATGAGGTGAGATATTGTTTTTTTTACTAATGTATTAATTGTTTTCATTTATAGAATGATAATAACAGTATACTTTATGATTCTTATGTCAATTTATCTTTGTTTATTTAAAACTTGCGCTACTCGAATACCGCATAAAAATCTCTAATATCACATTATCAGCAAGTAACAGTATAAGTATATATGTAACATTATGTATTGATTAACATAATTGTGCATTAATAAAACATATGACAAAAAATAAAATAGATCTTCCTTTAGTTGTTGAATTGAACACGCTGTCTCGTAGTCGACCACATAAATGATGGTTTCGAATTTAGTCTTTATGCTGTATGTTCAATTAATGAGGAATGCAATATTGTAATACATATGTCCCGACGACACTGGAGCACCGCATCTTATAATTATGGTCAATGTTTACAAACACGTAACAAATAAAGGAAGGATACAAATTCTTTACATAATCCTTCATAAGTTAAAATAATGTCCGTTTAATATGTTTAAAGGACAAAACCATTTAAATTAGTGAATTAGTATTAGTGCACGTTAGTCTTAAGTGCTAAACAGTGGTACGTGAAAAAATAGAACACAAGAACAAAGTGTCTTCCCCTTAATAGACTCTGTTATTGGACACCTTTCGGTTAAATATCCATTTTAGTATTTACTACAGAATTTTAGTTTAATTTTAAATTACTTATTAGTCTTATGTTAGTCTCGTAATGTTCCATGATGTCTCAGTGAAGAGACAATGTAATAATGTAAAAAATATGTTTCAAAAAGCTTCGTCATCATGATGACAGCTACATGAAACATTTTCCTAAAATTATTCATGCGTTTAGGTCACTGTGCATTCTTTGTCTGGTTGTGAGTGTCTTGAGTGTCATGAATAAGGGAATTATTTCTTAAAACAATTATCAAGCCGCGTAAAAATCACTTTATAGATTTAACGAAATGTTGTTTTCGTAATGAAATTATAGCTTGCTATTTACCTTTCTTTCAGTTATATAAATTTTCTATGGTTTAAAACTATATTTTTTTATCTTGTTGTGAGTACTTTATGACTCTTAAATAATCTTAGTACATTATAGGTGTCGTGATGATGTATTTTATATGCCACGACTTAAATAACAATATTGAGATTGTATATTTTTGTTTATTGTAATACATATAATGTTTTTTACTGTACAAGCTTTACATTAGTACCTATAAAAGTTGCTTAAATTGTTTTAATTTATATTTGATATTTGATTTAAAAACAAATACGTGTTTTTCAAACTTAGAACAATTATTTTTATTTTTAATGTTCTGATTTCAAATAGCTCTAGTTAACCGTAGACATTCTGCGGCTTGAAAGTTCAACATATTTATAACGAGTGCTTGGTCTCGCGAGTTATTTTTAGACGGTTCTCAATTAGATTCAATTCAACACGACTGTACAGTGTCGCATGTACAATTATGTTATTATGTATTATATGCTATGTACTTTATCATGGGCGGAGTACCTGTCTACATTATAGTATAACATAGAAAGAGACCTCGTCTTACATTTCCTACATTTATGTCTTAATAATACAACGGTATGTAACCCTTTGTGAGTCTGTTTCATTGATTTGGTAAGATAATGAGCATCTAAAACCTGTAGGAAAGTTAAATTCAAAGTTAAAATCTTCGCAGTCATCAGCAAGTCTGATTGCAAGTCTACTATAAGAGCATATTGAAGTAGATAAGGTTATAAAAGATGCTTTGATTCGTTTATTTTCCAATCAGTCTAAAACAAATGTGGTCGATTCTCGATCTATCTGTCACCGTAAAATTGTAAACACCGTTAGATTGTAATCTAACTCGCGAGATTATAAACTGTCGAAAGATTGTGAACCTCAGCTTACTGCTTACAATTTAACGTATTATTATTCGGTAGATTGTACTACACTAACTTAGTTATCATTCAAACTTCTTTGGTCAATTACAGATTAATTTTACTTTCCAACAATTTCATATAACTACCGAATAATAATACGTTAAATTGTAAGCAGTTCGTTGAGGTTCACAATCTTTCGACAGTTTATAATCTCGCGAGTTAGATTACAATCTAACGGTGTTTACAATTTTACGGTGACAGATAGATCGAGAATCGACCACATTTGTTTTAGACTGATTGGAAAATAAACGAATCAAAGCATCTTTTATAACCTTATCTACTTCAATATGCTCTTATAGTAGACTTGCAATCAGACTAGATGATGATGCGCAGACGTAACTGCGAAGATTTGGAATAAAAGGTAGTCTGTATTCCAACAAAAACAATTTTATAACGAAAAAGTAAAAATACTATTAAATATGTTTGTTTGTTATGTCCTTAAATATAGACAAGCAAGTTCTAATGTTAGTATTTGTTGGGATAAATTACTTGACTTGGTATGACGCGGAGAGTTAAATCGCGTTTATTTAGAATTAAGAGTAATTGATCTTCATTGGCTGGCGACTATTTTAACAATCTTGTATGGGGTGACGAACTGACCGTCTGAGCTTTAATAGAACGAGTATACAGGATGTACTAGTCTAGTATCAAAATATTTTATAATGCATTCAGAATATTTCGAATTCCATTTAAAAAAAAATACTTTATTGTTCGACAAATTGGCAGGTTGATGAAAGTTCGATTTTTAAAAAAGGAATTGGGTTTTTTTATCAGCCAGGTGTACTGAACGTATATAAAATCGTCTTCTATATGTAACTTCAATAGATTGTTCGCCAAATAAGGTGCTTCCGTAGTGGTCATTAAATAATTGAACAAGGCAAGTTAAGGTAGGCATCTAGTGGTATTCAGGCCGGCCAATTTAGCTATATTATAAAAATTTATGGAGCTATGTAGTTGAAATGTGATACATGTGATACGACCTTAGAACTTCTTCGTATTTATGGATCTCAATATATTTCCTTAACGTCATAACTTATTTCCTTTTGATATCTCACTCATTAACAAGTCATTACCAATATAAAACTATTGCTTTTAAATATCGATTGATGGTGTTTTAACTGTCTTTAATTGAACCTCGTATGCTATATTAACTTTTTAAATATGATGCATTTATGTACCAATATTCTGTTTGAACGTACCATATTTGACAGGGCTCAATACGTAATTGTGACTTGAGATGCGATTTAAAAAATGGACCTAATTTTTGAGAAATTTGGGGACAATGGCCTAAAAAGATCAAACCTTCTTTTTTTTTTAAACAAACTTTCAAACCTTCTATGGTCTGTGGTTTTACGTTATAATATTTACTAAACGCAATCATAATTTTATTATTTATCTAGTTAAATCTATGGTATGAGTATTAAATTTATGTTCCAGTTTAGCTATGACAGTTCTAGACTTGCCACTCTATGAAAATTAACACATCGTGACAGCGCGCCAAGCAAAAGTACGACTTAATTTATCATTTGCTGTTGTTCAATGGTCAAAGATTTCTTTGGGACGTATGTACTTAAAGTTTATTGAAAGCCAAACTCAGCATGACATTAAAAGTGTGATATGAATCGGTTCATAATCAGATTACTTTTAACACGTCAAAACAATTATTATGACAGTTGATTGACGTTTGATGCAATTTGACAACTGGCATTTCATCATTAATCTTAATCAATGTCAAAGTGATTATTGACTCAAGCTGGCCTCGCTTCATTTCACTTTCGTTTACTTAAATCCTACTATACGAAGAGGAAAATGATTGTATATTAGACTTATTATATGAAACAGTGTTCTCTTAGCTCGTACAAGCATCTTTAAAGGGACCTGGGTGGCTGTTGGCATTTTGCCAAAAGGCCGGCAACTGCTGAGTCGTAATAACCATGCCATCAAAAACATAACTTGTAATAAATATAGTTTAAAAAAACTATAAAACCACCATCAACCAATACCATTTTCAGCCTAAATTAGGAATTATTTTTCACTTTTTAGTTTGTTGTGCTTTAAAAGCGTGTTTTATAGTTTTTTTAAACTTTATTTATTTTCCACTTTTTAGTCCTAGCAGCAATACGTGTTGTCTCAATTTAATCGTATTGCTTTGTGGACTTAAAAAAAAATTCATTGTTTTTCGAGATAAACCTATGAAATTATTATATTGTCGCTGATTCTTTATAAGTGTACAAAGTTTGAATAAAATCTGTCCGTTTAAAGTGGGTCAAAATCGAGTCCGAAGGAGTCGGTTACATACATACATACAGGTGAAGCTCATATAAAGCGTGTAAAAAAAACAAGTCTAGCAAGGCAGTTCTTTGTCAAAGTTGGTCAATTTATCCAGTACCTATTTATGGGACCTTTTGTCTTATCAATTAAGCCAGCCTAACAACATCATATATTTTACAGTATATATTGACGCAGCATTCGCAGAAAAAGATAGTGCCCGTGCCGCTTTTTTGCTCGACTTGTGGGCGCACTAAGGTAGGTATCTCAAGGCGGAGAACAAATTACAAATTTAAATGTAAGCTTTAATCGGGAACCGAAGCTACAATATAAAAAATATGAAAAAAAAAACAAATAAAATAGAATCCTTTAACCGACTAGGACTTAGTCGCATTCGTTTACCTAAAATAATCTTTCGTCTCTTTTTATCCAATTAAATTTTCACTGTGATGAAAATGCTCTCCAATTAGACTGATTTAGTTTTTATGAATACGTAAATACAAACAAGTATGTATTATAATATAATAAAAAAGGATACATCTATTCTAATATTATAAAGAGGAAAGATTTGTAAAAAGTACTGGACCGTGGATTCTTTCTCCATTTGAAAGCTACATTTATTAATATATATTATAATTGCAAGAAAAAAATAAGGATCCCTACTAAAACTACCACAATGTTACCCAAGGTGTAAAAATGCCTATAAAATATCTTTCATTGCATGCGCTGAGAAAACTATTGATGATAGAACAAAAAAATGTTCCACAATATTAAAGAACATATCAATATCTACAAAAATGTTTAACAAATACATGTCCACTCGTTCGACGCCGGGACGGGCCGCTAGTAATTAAGATAGTTTCATTCTCGTGAAAATAAAAGATTAAATAAATTCGTTATGTTGCTGTATCAAACAAAATCTAAAGTGATGACAATAATAAATTATTTTAGAGAAACAATTGAAATAGTCATTGTAATTAAAGTTTCAAGTATTGACTTGATTTGACATATGATTTTGTAAAATGTTATTTGAATGTGAAAAACTTCCATTTTAATTAAAGCCTATTTATATATACATTATAAAACAGCCTATTCATAAAAGTTCTATAAACCTTGATAATTAAAAAAACGTTTTGTTTTATTCACGTTTATTTACTTTTAATGAGACAAGAGGGTAGAACAAAAAATAATAATTTTCCAAGAATTATAATATTCCTTATAATTTTACGCTACAACCGTCCTTTTAAAATTACTCACTAGTGTGTAATTTAATAAAAACAAATAAATGCAGCCGTAATTCTTGAAAGGCTGTGTTGACCAGATGATTGACAGTTTAGGTACAGCCTTTCGACACCGCAACATATATAATTGGCCAATTTTTGGGGAAAACTGTTATTTTACACTTGCATTCTTTGTTGAAAGCAGGAATGTTTTATTGTAATATAATGGTCGGAATATCTTGTACTTAGGCGGAAGTTAGCAAGTTACAGGTATTTCATAAATCTAAGTTTAGGAAAAAAGGCCAGTACACGACCTTGAATAGAAAAATGTTAGGCTAATACGCTCACTAGGCGATTCTGTATTACAAAGTAAAAGCTCTGGGTAGATATTCCGTATCGCGGCACCAGCGATTTTGAGGCTGATTTTTTTTATGACTTCGTCATGAGTTCTCAGCACCATAACTAGTGTTGTTATGATGGCGCATGACCTTTTTTGCCAAAAAAAAAAAAATACAAAAGTACCCAAAACGGAATCAGAGCACCCCACTACACATGTGGTCTTGTCTACCTTACCCCTAGAGTTTATATAAAAAATCGGAGGCGCTGAGAGAGAGCTGCATTTCCCGCAGCGACGGAGCTGTCCAAAAAACCTATTATTAATATTGTTCGGTTAGGTTAGGTTAGTATATTAATATTTTTTTTTATGCGCCATCATAACAATACTAGTTATGATGTTACATACAGATCATAACGCGACTGTAAAAAAAATCAGCTTCAAAATCGCTGGTGCCGCGAAACGGAATATTTACCAAGCTCTGTTTGATTATCAATTTTATAGCTGTTGGTTCTCGATATAAATAATTCAATATTGATAAGCAAAACCTTACATAGCTCATACACAAATATATAAATAATTTTCCAATAAAATACTAGAATTATAGATTATAAATTTGTCAATTTGGCGCAAATGTAAGCATTAAATTTTCCCGGCGTCAGAGTCAAGGCGGGAGTAATTATTACACATAAAATGCACTAATATTTTAGTTTAATTTACCTCCTTCCCGCTCACGATTACACGAATTAAACAATATCTTAACAAAAGATAATTATCGTTTCATTTGTAAAGGACAGCAATCAGAGAAACTACAAGGGCACGTTTTTCTGATTAATTTACGACGTGTGGCATTTCCAACGCATACCCGGTAATTTTTTAAATGACAGGTTTTTTCATAAACTACGACATCAGTAGCCATTCCGGCCATTATAACAAGGGGCGGGTTAAATGATTTAAATCATCTCGATATAAGAAATATTTATTTTGAATTCGACATAATGTTGCTTTATTTATCGGGTACTTCGCCTTGAATGTAAATTATTGCTTGTCGATCGCTCCTGTTTTGGAACCATGTTTTCGAAATAATTTACGTTTCCAGTAACAGGTGTAAATGGAAAACATTGTTGATATTTTAATCCATAAATATATTAAAAAACCAGTGGCGCTACAACCTTTCTAGTGCCTCAGATTTCTGTATCTGTTTCATGATCATTGTCAATCTAATAGGCAAGTAGTAGGCTTTTTGGTTCTAAGGCAAGCCGGTTTCCTCAAGATGTTTTCCTTCACCGAGCTAATTTTAAATGCGCATATAGCCAGAAAGTCCATGGGTGCACACTGCACAGCCAAGGAAATCGATCCCACAGGGATGAGAGTCGCCAACTGATGCCACTAGACCAACACTGCCCAAGAAATATCTTCAAATAAAGTTATTGGTTTTTTTGAACTACCCTCAAAATGAACACGTACCCGATTAAAAATTTACGTACTCGTACGTCATTTTGCTTAACGACAATCGTAACAAGAAATCTTTTAGAAAAAATAGATAAATTTAGAATTCTATACCTTCAATTAATTATAATGGGTAAAATCCAGGGTAAACGGCGAGTTGGTAGAAGGAAGAAATCATGGCTTCGCAACGTTAGGGAGTGGACGGGTATTGCAACTGCGGAAGAGATGCTGCACCTGGTACAGGACAAAACACGCTTCAAGATACTGACGGCCAACCTCCAGTAATGGAGAGGCACTAAAAGAAGAAGAAGAAGAATTCTAGACCCATAAACGAGAGCACCAAATAAGTATTTAATAAGATAATATACAAGTATTCAGTGGCTTCGATAAAATTTCGTTATTAAAAATGATTATCTACTACATATGGTATAATGAACATGAAAAAAGTTATAGTATGTATGTGTATGTAGATGACATACTTAAATCGTCTTCTTAATACAACGTAACTTTTGCTTTTAATTATAGCTAGTGTGGGAGCATTGCTACTGTAAACACTTGTTGGAGTTTATTGGAGACATTATTATGTTAAACTTGTTAAATTATGCAAAATAATTCAATAAAATCAAGATAATTATTGTGCGGTAATTATTTCTCTCCGCAAAATTATTTGTTAAGACGGAGATGTTTGTTTATGTGTTAAAAGTTTACTCTGGAAATTTGAAGTTTAAAGGCCCAAAAGACATTAAGGTATAGAATATTTCTTGTAAAGGTATATTGTTGTATTAATTATATTTTAATAAATCATTCATAAAAGCATATAAAATTTAAGAATTAATAAAATTTGCTGCTTTTCATTACTTCTGTGTAATACACTAGTTTCCGACTGTGATGATCTAACTTTATCTATCTAATCTTAGCCTTTCTAAGATTCCTATGTTTAACATTCATAATTTTTATTTTTATAAAAAAGAATATTGTTAACGAAACACAATAAATCTTCAAAACATATAATGAAAAACTAAAATACAAATTCCTAATAAATTTTCGAATCCCTTAACAATCAAATAGCCTTACCACTTTGGGAAACACTGTTCTAACCAGTATTTTGCATAATAAAACTACTTTTAGACAAAAATAAATTTTATTCCGTTTTTACTCATTATGTCCCCAATTACTACTTGAGACTAACAGATGTATTTGCAACATCGTCTAGATATAATACCTCATTGAAAGGTTAAAGCTATTAGCGCTTCTGTTTTACTTTGGTTCAAACCAATTACCATAAGTTTACGCTATCTTGCATGGTACTTTATGGCTTCAATAAAGGGTAAAGAGTAGCTCTAAGTGGCAAGGTAAATATTACTTTAAAAAATATTACCATAGAGTGTAAAAATTGTTGTTGATTATTAGAAATGAGAATTCAATATCATTAATATTCATTAGTTTATTTTTGCTTTAAAATAAAATAAATGTTATATACTTCATAAGTGTACTTAATTATAACGCAATTATCACATTTTTATTTATATTTTAGTACATATATTTACATACCCTAGGAACGAGATCGTTGTTAATTGTCATTTTCTTTAAATGTATCTTTATTTACTTTATATTACTTTTTTGTACTTTACACTACACCAGTAATGTATTGACGTATCAATTCCAGTATTTTAGCCCTATACGAAATATGATTTCATTAAATCAGTTTTCTACCTTTAGTGTTCTTGATAGGCGAGTAGGTACTAAGTTTTGTATGAACATATTAATAAATCATACAGATAAATTTATTAGTGCACAAACGGGACACGATCTCAAGGTCAAAGTTACTATGTTGGTACTATGTTGCTTTCGATAGCAATGGCAATACCGATTACGTTTTTCTATGTAAAATTCAATGAAGTTCTCTCAACATCTGTAGCACTTATGCCGTAACCTTGAGACCGCGTAGTACAACTCAATATTGAAGTTAGGATCGTAATTGATTATTAGACTGTACGAAAAAAGTGTTATTGAGTGAGTGATGAATGAATTAATTAATTAATAGAAGAGATAGTGATAAATAATCATTAATTTATCAAAAAACACATAATTAAAAATATTGATATTTATACGTTAGTCACGTGACAAAGAACGATCACAAATTAGTTATATTTGCATTTTTGTAAATAATATATGAGACGGGGACTGATTTGATCGAAATATAATGTTTGTGTTTTTTAAGAATGCTAAACACGTAAAAACTTAACAGGCATCTTAAGAACTGGTACGCCGCCATTTTTAGAGCGTTTTGGCGGGTTCTGAAAATTATATATTTTTAATAATTATTAAATAGAATAAAAATAACAATTTAAGTCGTTTTTATAGTGACTGCAATTATCTGCAATTTTTTTTCAAATAGCCTTTTGTCTTAGTAGCTTTATTAGGACTACATTTTCCTACAATAAATACATAGCATGAAAACATAAGATGGAGATTAATGCGTCGTCCAGTTAGCAAGCATAGTGTAATTGAAACCGCGTGATACCATACTCGTAGTTACGTATATTGATATCCTATTCGCTTCATCTACTTGAGTAAATAAACACTTACATAAATGTATATAAACAAAGTAAAACTCGATAGAAATTGTTACTGGCCGAAGTGACATAATCTTATGTTAATGTATAGTTTAAAATATACGGTTTCATTCAGAATATCTAACAACCCATTTATTATGGATCCTGATTTACTATATCAGAAAAATCGTACATAAAATATTTTTTTACATATGATATTTTTAAAACAACGACCGTAATATTTTCAGATTATCAAAACTCCACATAGTGTACGTACCTATAAGCACATCAGTCAAACACTTTAACAAAGTTATATAAATAGACAAGTGATAATTAGCTAGTTCA
This sequence comes from Pieris napi, assembly GCF_905475465.1. Lineage (NCBI taxonomy): Eukaryota > Metazoa > Arthropoda > Insecta > Lepidoptera > Pieridae > Pieris > Pieris napi. Next base: position 6,268,843 of record NC_062255.1, read on the forward strand.
TAGTAGTAGAGAATAATAATTACTATTTGTTGAGGGTACCTAGGCAAAGTCAAAGTCGCCTCGACATAATTTTTGTGATTAAAAATAGAATAAGTGCATAAAAAGGTTCAATAAAGGGATTATAATAAACTAAGCTATCGCCTACAACATATATCGTGTAGAAGCAAGCAAAGATATATGTATACTGTAATTATTCAGTTGTGAAAATTTTTTGATTAACCGTCATACTTCGTTGGGAATAATTGGCCATCATAATTCGTAGTCTGAGTCATATCATAAGAACTATAGTGAAAGTGAAGTGTCGTCTGTTTTAGAAGTGATTTGTGATAATCAATACTTTGATTATAAGACGTAAGAACATTTTTGAATAACTTAAGCTGTGTTATGTTCAATTTATTCGCAACATTTGTCGGCAACTGATTGGCACCTATCCATAGATAGCTCTTTGGTATCTTGATCTGAAGTGTAATAAGGATCAAATCTTAGATTTTTTTTATTGTTTTTTAATTTTTTCTTTTTCGATTGGACTCATAATTTGAGTAAATATAAATAAATAACAAACAATGCCGAAGTGTATTGCTTGCGTCAGAGACCTGGATATAAGTACACAAATCAGGTGTACAAAATGCTTCAGAGGCTGTCATATCGAATGTGCGAATATTGCGTCGGAGACATTAATTAATTCCTGGATATGTCCTCCATGCTTACGCAGAGAGGATCGCGGTCAAAGTATTTCACCTGAAAATATACGTACATCAAAGGCGCGGCGTAATAAGAAGGATATAGGATTGAGCGACCGTTGCGTGTCAAAAGATGAGTTACAGCTGTTCATAACAGAGGGTATTAAACACGCAATAGACTCCAAACTTGAACACCTAGAATCTAAGCTGATAGAATCTCTGAAAATGTCTCTTCTTGGTGAGATAAGGGAAGAGATAAAATCAATCGTCGCCCCATTTGTGAACGAGGCTGAGTGTCTCAGGGAGGAAGTGAATATTTTGAAAAGTGATGTCCAAAACAATAATACCCTTATTAAAGAACTGCAATCTCAAATAAATAAACAACAGCAATGGAATAGGATGAACAACCTCGAGATTGTTGGGTTACCCCATTCCACCAACGAATCCACACACGCCTTAGTGAAAAAAATAGCAAAGCATGCAAACGTCGTATTGCAGGATGAACACATCGAATATGCTAATCGCGTTCAACCGAAACAACCTGTATCTGGTAAACCAAAGACAATCGTAGTGCGCCTAAAATCACGTGATATTAAGGATAAAATTTTATCTGGCTTACGTCGAAAGCGAGGCATTCAAACACTGGATATAGGACTGTCAGGGGAATCGAAAAAGTTCTTTGTCAATGAGCATTTGACCCCAGAAAACAAGCAACTTTTGAAAGAGGCAAAAGCTCTCGCTATAAAAAAAGGTTTCAAATTTGTGTGGGTTCGCAATTGCTGCATTTTTTTACGCCGGAACGAAGAATCTCCTGCTATATCAATAAACATCAGGCGCGATTTGGAGAAAATCTGTTAATTATATGTTCTTATATTAAGTACCCATATTACACAAAACAAATTAAATTTTACATAGTAGCCTTACTACCTAATTTGAGCATTCATAACCACCATTCATACACACAAAATCACATGAACATTATACCTACTCATAAAAACACTCTTCTACATAAATACAACTTACACACCTGCCTATGGATATTAAATGTTATTAAAAAATACAAACATTTGCGCCGGTTAAAACCTCAATATTCTGTGTTTAAACATCTCGGGTCTTCATCGCTAGTACTATATATAAATATATGCATACACTTTTATACCTTCATACTTAGTAACAATGATTACAAATAACCTAAGTTTGTTTTATCAAAATGTCCGTGGATTGCGCACAAAAACACTAGATTTAAAACAGAACATACTCATGAACGACTTCGATATTATTCTAATCACCGAGACTTGGTTAACTTCTGGCTTTTACAATACTGAATTATGTGATGACCGATATGATGTGCTCCGTCTCGATCGGAATTCTAAAAATTCTACTAAAACGTCGGGTGGTGGTGTTATGTTGTGTACGAAAAGGTCACTGCATGCGCAAGAGATGGCCGAGTGGACGTGCGACGGCGTTGAGTGCGCCTGGTTGACTATTCCCGCTAGTACGCTCGCGTCGAATGAATGCAATAAACGCGAACTACATATATGTATTGCATACATACCACCTGACGATTTGCAGTCTGTAAGACTTACAGCGTTTACAGACTTTCTCCTATATATTTTCTCATTACACCCAAATGATCATTATATCATAGCTGGCGATTTCAATCTACCCCACATAGGCTGGTCTCCTACCTCTGATCCCACCTTCCTTAGGCGTGGTACTGTAAACCTACAAAATGCGGGTGCAAAGCTTATTGAATCATGCAGTAGTCTTGGTTTCAGTCAGTATAATCTTCATAAAAACTCCTCTGGAAATATACTAGACCTAGTATTTAGTGACATATACATTGAGGTGTCTAAATCTTGCAGCTATCTCGTTAAAGAAGACCCGAACCATCCATGCCTGGAACTGAAATTGACGGAATTGATGACGCCTAGTATTAAATTAAAAAAGGAGATAAGGTATAACTTCAAGAAGGCTAACTACGATAAATTAAATGAATATCTTAACGGTATAGACTGGAATGACTCTCTAAGAGGCGACACCATTGACATAATTGTGCAGAAATTTTATTCAATCCTCCACCGTGGAATTGATCAGTATGTGCCTAAGACTACCTTTTATGCTCATAACAAATATCCGGTCTGGTATACTAAGTCGCTCATACACATAATACGCGACAAACGAACCGCTCACTCTCGATGGAAAGCAAGAGGAAACCCACGAGATTACGATGAGTTTTCCTTACTTCGTTCAAGACAGAAGGCAGTCCAAAAAAAATGTTTTAAGTTATATATGCAAAAAATACAAACATCGTTAAAGAAAGATCCAAAGAAAATCTGGTCTTATCTAAAAACCTTACGAATTAATAACACTGGCTATCCAAATAGATTACAATTAGGAAGCAATATATATAATAACGAATCGGAAGCATGCACGGGATTCAGTACTTTCTTTGAGAGCGTATTTCAACAAGCAGCACCTTCATACCATGAAATTCTGCAGACTAATACGGAAGTAACCGACAACATTATATGTAAACTAAATACAACCAAATTTGATATATTGAAGATACTAAATTCATTAAATGCGGAAAAAGGAGCTGGGTATGACGGTATACCACCTATTTTTATCAAAAAATGTGCTCAAGCTATTACAGAACCACTGTACATAATACAGAACTTATCCGTGAACACATTTGGCATTTATCCTGATGTATGGAAGATAGCTAAAATAATACCTATTCATAAGAGTGGCTCGCGGCTGAATATTGAAAATTATCGACCAATATCGATACTTAATACTTTCAGTAAAGTCTTTGAAAAGATAATTTATAAAGCCATCCACAATATAATAAGTAATTCACTTCCCGATGAACAGCATGGTTTTATCAATAAACGTTCTACGATAACCAACTTAACCGTGTTTACGAACTATGTACTGCAAAGTATGGATGGTGGTGCACAGGTTGATGTAATTTACACAGACTTTGAGAAGGCTTTCGACAGAGTGGATCACACCATCCTATTACATAAGCTCCAACTTCTAGGGATACGTGGTGACCTACATCGCTGGTTTTGTTCATATATAACAAATCGTAGACAGGCGGTTGCGGTTGGCAGTGCTAGAAGCGACTTTGTTCGTATAAGTTCTGGAGTTCCTCAAGGATCTATATTGGGTCCCCTGTTATACAATGCATATCTTTATGACATAAATAGTACCATTAAAGATTCAAATTACCTTATGTTCGCTGATGATAAAAAGATATATTTAGAAATAAACAAAGAAGGAGACTGTCACAAAATTCAGGCCGACCTAAATAACCTTTCCAATTATTATAGACAAAATCGAATATCGGTTAATGCTTCTAAATGTGTCAAAATAACATTCACCAGAAAAAAAAACAAATTTAACTTTAGCTATCATATTAATAACAAATCTGTAAAAGAAGTATATTGTGTTCGTGACTTAGGTATATGGTTAGACTATAAAATGACGTATAATAACCATATTGACACAATAGTTGACAAGGCCTATAAGCAGCTTGGTTTTGTAAGACGTGTTAGTGAACATTTTCATGATGTCGACTGTATGAAAGTGCTATACTATACGTACGTAAGAAGTATTCTCGAATATGGTTGCTCGGTTTGGTCACCTAGTTACACTGTACACAAAGAAAAAATTGAAAAGATCCAAAAAGACTTCATAAAATTTATCTCCTATAAGACTTACAATAAGTTTAATACATATAATGACGCGTGTGAACATTTTAAAATAAATACTTTAGACTCTCGACGAAAACAATACGATTTATTGCTACTACATGACATCATCTCAAATAAAATTAATTGTAGCTCCCTTCTAGAAAAATTGCCCTTCCTTGTTCCTGCCTACCAGACTCGTAATCGTGCTTTGTTCCATGTTCCTCACATTAACACTAACTATGCAAGGAACTCAGTTTTGTATCGTGCAGCTCGGACATACAACGACCAATATTTAAGCCTCGACCTGTTTAAGCTGTCGCGGAATATGATTAAAAGAGGTATTAAGAATATCCATAGCGCAAAATCACCTGCATCATGAGCATACCCCACATACACACCTTCACGTACTTACCCTCACTTTTACACCATCATACAACACAACCAAATTAGGTACCACTTAGATAAATGTATTGAATAGTTTTTATTTGTTTGTTCCCTTTTATAAATTCTTGAACCATTTTGTAGTTAATTGTATTATTATGTATTCCATATTTGGCTATATTTTTAATGTAACTGTTTGTAATTGTATATAATTTATGTTAGCTGTAGGTTTACAAATAAATAAATAAATAAATAAATAAATTACCTATTTCCTTAAATGACGAAGCATTGTAAGTTTATTACACTAATAATAAAATCAATTACTTTACAATATTGCCCATGAGTATATGTAGAGGACTGCGACGCGGCGGGGGACTTTCGACTTAACCGCGCATTATGATAGGTATAAATTATTAATAAAATATAAATAATAGTTTTAAATAATAAATATTAGTTTTTAATTCAAAATGTTAAAATTTATACGAGTTTCATTTTTATAAAATTTATGATTAACACGAAATTTCTTTGCTATGGTTTGGAAAAAGTTCAAGTTTTAAACGAAATTGCTTACAATGTTAGAATGGACTAAGGACATTGTAACATTAATTAAAAGCCAAAACGCGCTAGGAATTCAAAACGGCTGAACCGTAATGTATACATTCAGTGATAGTTGAAGGAAGGACTTTATAGTCATATATAAAAAAATGAAAGTAATAATTCAAAGTCACTCAAAAACATTATATGTCGTAACAATTTGATAATTACGAGTAGGGATGCATCCGATACCGATGCCGATACCGATATATCGGCGATACTTCGGGTTTGCCGATATATCGGCATCGGCGATATTTTCATTGCCGATTCACCGATACTTTTCAAATTTCACGCTTTAAAAAAAAAATGTAAACGCGCATTTTGTATGATCTAGTTTGTTGCAAACGAGCCATGGACTATTGTTGCCCGAGAAATCCCCGCGTTTTATTCAGTTTGTTGTCTCTATCATTCGCTTGGGGACAAAGCATTATTATTTATGTATATTATATGTATTTCATTTCGCTAAACACTATTTATTTATTAACACTTTCTTGCATTACAATATAAAAATTGTACATAATTAAATGAAAAAGAGGGCAAAAATACATATTACATATAAACTAAAAAAAGTCTATATGAAAAATAAAAAGTGCACATGAATCACGATAATTTACCATCAGTCTCACGTCAGTTAGTAGTTAGTAAAACTCTTGTTGGATTGATTAGTAGACCAAAATTTTTACTCGAGTCAACTATCTTTGCCAGCGCATAGTTATTACATATTATGGCTTGCGGGAGATCATTGAGACTTTATTGAACGTAGATTTGAAGATCATTTAGTTGGCTTTTAACTGCTATCGCGAGAAGTATTTTTTCGATGCCAAATTTAATAAAATACAGAATTACAACAATGTTATCGTTGTTAATTTTAATTATTAACAGTTATTTATTTTCTTTAATTATTACTCTCAATTCTTAATCTTAGTAACAAAACCTTTAAAATTATTCAAAGTTTGTGGCTATTTTTTGTATAGAGTATATACAAAAAATAAAAATTATAAACTTTAACTTAACTTGATATATTTTACCTTAATTTAATTTTAATTCAATAAGCGTTGGTATCGGTATCGGTATCGGTATCGACGATATTCCTATAAGTGTATCGGCATCGGTATCGTATCGGCAAAAAAGCGTATCGATGCATCCCTAATTACGAGTATATTCAAGGCCGTTACTAATCTATTAAGGTCATTGACCTTATTGAGTTGTAATGTATATCAAAAATGAAAATTGATAAGAAAACAGCTGCACTGTTTATGGTTAAGTGGATGTTATGCAACATATAGTCACTCAATCTCAAAATAGCTTTATTCATATAGGTAACAAACACTTATGAACGTTAACAGAAAAGATCTTAAATTGATTCCAAATTTACAGTCACTATCAGTTCGCAAGTCATGAGTGTAGAACTGGCAAGAAACTCTCCGCCGCATACAAGTTGTTGGTAAGGCAGAACAGCCAATATTTGAACTGGAGTAAATCAATCCCATTTTTATTTTATATAAACTGGAATTTTCAGCCCCAACAAAGGCACGTTGCGTTGAACATCAAAAGACTTCTTTCTATATGCGCAATACTATAATATAAAATTCTCGTGTCGCGGTGTTTATAGTTAAACTCCTCCGAAACGGCTTGACCGATTCTCATGAAATTTTGTGTGCATATTGGGTATGTCTGAGAATCGGACAACATCTATTTTTCATCCCCCTAAATGTTAAGGGTAGTCCACCGCTAATGTTTTTTTTAATTTTTAGGTATTTTTTTTTTATGATACAGCATTAAAAAATACATATAATTTTCACCCCTCTACGATCAACCCCTATTTTTTTTATTATAAATGGTATACATGGCAAAACGACGTTTGCCCGATTATAGTATACTAGCGTATACTATAATCACTAACAAATGGCAAAGGAAAGCAGCAAAGAACGTAAAAATCTAATACGTTTTTAACATACGTTACGTACGTACGTTTCGGTGTGTATCAGAAAGCTGATGATCTACTTGGCAGAGAAAAATTATGAATAGTTTATCTGGCCCGTGCTCCATTTGAGTTTGAGACTTGCTTTACTGCCTTGCGATTCTGTAACTCACTCATAAGGAGGGAGCTTGTAGTTTATTGTTTATCAGAATGCCAAATCGTAAAATAACTGCTTTACGACTGATTTGAGCGCGACCGCCGCTGTGAAAACTGCTGTGTGAGTTCGAAAAGTGAGTTACAGAATCGCACAGCTGATATTCAGAGTCCGGAGGGCAACTCTAGCGTCCACTGAACTGTGAACACATCCATTTTTCTCGAAACATATCTTTTGATCTATAATTATTATTCTATTTATAAGTTCAATACTGTATGCATGCACAAAATTACATACATATTATAGAAAATAAAACTAAAACATATAAACGTTAATCAAGGAAACATAACAACAGTAAAACACAATTTAATCTAAATTAAATCTTGTATTGGCCTAGTGGCTTCAGTGCGCGGCGCACGGTGCACGGCGATGGAAAACATCGTGATGAAACCTTACCTTAGACCCAAAAAGTCGACGGCTTGTGTCAGACACATGAGGCTGATCACCCAGCTTATATTTGATTGACAAATGATCATAATCAGATACAGAAATCAGGCCCAGACCTAAAAAATTTGTAGCGCCACTGTTTATTTTATCTTAAATCTTGTATAAATGTTTAATTTTTACCTAAACGTTTCGTTTCACATACATTTTAGGTTAGGATATATTCGAACTACCACGAATATTAAAATTATGACTGTGTAGTAAGTGGTGAACTTAAATTTCTTAAGAGAAGTCAGCAACCACGTCTTTTAAATACAGCCAATCTTTAAGATTCCTTGTAAGATAAGGTACAATTAAACTTTTAATTTAATATCTTTATTTAAACCCTGTTGAGTGTCAATCTCATAACGAAATTATTACGCAAAGTATAATTGTTTAATATGCATAAAAGTTAAAAATAATTTTATGCATATTAAACAATTATATTGATTAAATATACTTGAAATTATTAAAAACTTTTTGTGGTTAATTATTGTGTTGATATCAACGGGTAGCATTTGTTTAAACATGTGTACTTTTTACTCAAGTATTGAACCTTCATTAAAAACATAATAAGCGAAATTTAGGATTAATTAAAAACATACCGGACAATTCTACACAACACGATTATAATTTATCACTACACATAAGATTTCGCGATCACCACTTCATCTATACGTGACGCGCGCGCCGTGTCAAAGGAATTGTATCAAACTGATGGCAAATGTCAATTGACGGTATTGTGGATTATTATCTGGTAACATCCGCACAAAACATAGGCATACAACATAGGTCTATAGTAGTGTGCTTTTCTGAAACTTACTGGTTTTTATTACATACACATTGTTGTTATTTTTAAAAAGTTGAAGCAGAGTAGTCCGTAGATACAAAAATGCCAGTTCTGCTGCTGTCTTCTCTAGGTGTGGAACTATTCTTTGTAAGACTCTAAACGACCTTTGCATCACATCAGAGGTACAAACAGGATCATGGGGAATATTTTTGTGCACATTAGGTCCAAAGATAAAACTGAAACGTAAATAAGCTTCCTGAAAATGCCATAAGTAATCTAGCTTCTTTGCGTAAAGTAAAAATGGCAATTCTTTAGTTTAGTATTTTTTTAATATTACGCATATATTTTTATAAAATTATTTGGTAGTAGCAAATTATTTTATTAAAAGTTGGAGGTTTATAATATATATAAAGAAGATACCATCGTAATCTTTATTAATTTTATATTATTTATTATAAACAAATTTGAAACAGCGACACCTAGCGTCGGATAGCGGAGCTGCTATAACGTGAACACATATTAACATACAATGATGAATGATGACAATCGTTAGATGGCGCGCATGTCAACTACAGGTTAAACTTCTGTTAAGTTGACACTTAAATAGCAATGAAATTAAGGAAAAATATGATTTATGATAAATATACGAAATAAATACCAGTGAAATTAGTATATGTGCCATTGGCATTTATTTATTTCAGGAGAGCAAAAAATAATATAAAAGTTATGACCATATGGAAGTACAAATTACAATCCTTACTTATCGTATGTGAAGTTATTTATATTCGATATGGACACAATGTCCGTGATCTATTTTTAGTTTTTTCTGATAAGAGCATCATTATACCAAATAATATTAATAATTTGTTGTTCAACAATGAATATTGTCCCAATCCTAAATTGTTGAATTCAATGTCATTGGTTAGTTTTTCTATCTTCTCTTGGAAATCAAATACTTATAATAAATCTAGTTTTTACACAACTTACTTGTTTATTCATTTGTGGTTTAGTATACAGTTTTTATCGGATAAACAATGCCAATATACAACATCGTCATAACTTGAATTAGAATTTTGAATCACATAATTAATTATTATTATTTAAGTACGTCGTGAATTAAACAAAATATTCACATTAGAATTGCTAATATGTTATTTTCGGTGATAAAACAAAAGGTTACGTATTTATAGCACTATAGAAGATGAATATTCATCTTCTAGTTTCTTTTATGGACTGGATTATATAATCCAGGTCATAAAAGAAACTAATCTAACATAACGGCGTTAAGCTCGGTCTTTCGTTTGCACAATATATCGCAATATAATATCATGCGTGGAGTGACTAAAAGGACCGCTAATATGCAAGCAAGGGACACACACAGCCGTAAGTCGTTCATTAAAATATACTTAAGACTAATAGCAAAGATTTTTTTATTTTTTTTTATTTTGTCATAGTTAAAAGTGTTTTATACGTAGTCAAACTTAGACGAACGTCGACTTTGTATCTTATCCTTAATCGTCTAATCGGGGAATTAATTTCGATACTTAATTTATCGATTGATATAATAAAAGTGATTTTAAATCCAAAACATCTGTTGTATATTAGTGTCGTATGAAATTTTTTTAAGCTTAGTAATTAAGTATTAAAATCCGTTGCTGAGGTGCGCCGTTCTTTACGCAGCTCTTAGAAATAACTTAAGGTCTCCGTGGGCGGTTAGTGTTCTCTTTAGATTTGTTTCTTTACGGAGTGGGTTATACCTTTCAGCGTGGGACGAAACGAGATATCAAGTTTGAAACAGGTTTAACATTCCTTAAGTAATGATAACGTAACTAAGAAGACTAGTGCGCGCATCTTTATTTACTAACTTGGCTAAAATCATTATAATAGGCATCAGCCATAACCATAACTAGTTTTTGAGACCATCATGGTAGGTATACAGGGGCATAAAGCTAATAATAATATTAAATAATAATAATATGATCGGACAATTCACACCAATTGACCTAGTCCCATGCTAAGCTGGTGAAGCTTGTGTTATGGGTACTAGGCAACGGATATACATACATATTATAGATAGATAGACATATAAATACATATTTAAACACCCAAGACCTAAGCACAACACCAAATGCTCATCAAATTTATGTTTTGTCTCAGCCGGGGATCGAACCCGGGACCCATGGATTCGCAGTCTGGTACTAACGACTAGACCAATGAGCCGTCAAAGCTGATATGCTGCAATTGTGTTTTTATAGGTACAGTGTCCACGAATATAGTGAGAAACTAATACTAAATAAAAATAATCCAATTGAACCAAGGAATACCACAAGTCTATGTGATGATGTTTTGTTTTTTTATAAGCTAGTTCAATATCTGAACCAATTGAAAATGCTTATCCAGTCCTAGACCTTTTCATTTTTCCGTGGGACCTATTTCAACACACAAACAGCTAAGAGCTAGTGATAAAGGGCAAACCACTCACGACACTTTATTATCTAGATTTACATAATTTTCAATGAATTGCCAACACAATAATCATTTTACGATTTTAAAAACATACAGTTTTATTATTAATTACAGAATATTTAAGAAAAAATTCTAGAAAAACCTAGCCATGGAGGTCTTTGTGGCGTCTAATTATTATTGTCTTTGATATATGGTTAAAAAGCATACATGGAGATCCATCCATCCGACCATCCAACCATCCGCAGTCTGCCATATATTTTTTATTAACACTTCGTTGCAGAAAATACAATTGATATAATTAAATGAAAAGGAGGCAAGTGGCGGCCTTATCGCTTTCGAGCGATCTCTTCCAGGCAACCACTGTGAGAAAATATAATACATTAGATAAGATAAGCAAGAAGTGCAAAAATACATAAGACCATACTGAATACTCAACCCAACAACGACAGTAGATAGGAGTAATTTTTTTATTTTATTAAATATATAATACACGAATTAAAAGATGCGAGGCTTTTATTTTAACATTTCTAAGTAGAAAGCACTCTAAAGGTCCTGATAAACTTGTAATGTTCATTACAAGTAAATTCACAGAAAAATGAAGGTAGGCAAAAATTCTAGTGAAAATACAGTTTTGCTTCAAGCTTTTTGCTGAGAAGAGCTTCTGTCATTAATCCGCCGTCTATTATAAATATTTTTGGACCATCAAATAGATCAAGAAAATGTTCGTAGCGAAATTTGGCTCTTGGTTGTTCAGTTCGACAGATTGAAAAATTCTCTGCGAATTCTCTGTTATGTTAGTGAATGCTCAAGTCAAAACAACATTAAGACGGTGGTAATATGCAAATTCTAACAAAGTGCTCCTTGTATAAAGTTTGCTTTATATGCGAACATAGTCATGGGCAACAGCAGTTTATCGATAAATGTGCTTTACAGTATATGTGATGATTATACTTCACACTTAAGTGTATTATTTGTACACGAAAGTAGCGATTAAATATTTTATAAGTGGTTTTCAGCACGAGTTGGTACTTCAAACAAACTTAAGAAATTATCTCTAGCTGTATCTCCGGGTCTGGCCAACCAATGTTCATAAATAAGACGACGACTCATTGGTCTAGTGGTTAGTACCCCTGACTGCGAATCCATGGGTCCCGGGTTCGATCCCCGGCTGAGACGAACATCGATGTGATGAGCATTTGGTGTTGTGCTTAGGTCTTGGGTGTTTAAATATGTATTTATATGTCTATATATCTATAATATGTATGTATATCCGTTGCCTAGTACCCATAACACAAGCTTCACCAGCTTAGCATGGGACTAGGTCAATTGGTGTGAATAAAAAAAAGAAAAAAAAAGATTCTACTCCGTGTCTCGTGATAAATATCCATATGAGGTGCTCTTAGTCATTTTAATATTTTCCTACACCAGTTTTTACATAACAGAGAGCAAACGGCCTGCCCTCTCCTTATATTAAGTCACATAGAGGCTCTCGAATGCGTTGCCGGCATTTTAAGTTTGGTACGCTCTTGAAGAACCCTATGTCGAAATGGTTCGGAAATGCTTCAGTGGACAGCTGGTTCGTGGCGTGGAAACTGCCTTAAAACGCTCAGATATTTATCCGAACTGAAATAAAACTTAATCCTTTCTAACGTCATAAATGTGTACGTCTCTTAAACTCTTAGACAAGAACATCTAAGTGTTGAGTGCATACATGAATCTTCAATCATCCAACGGAAACGTGTAGATGTAAATCGTATGACTAAACTGTTCTAAAAATAGATGTACAGGAATGGTCAATCCGATAACCCGCTCTGACTCGACTGGTTATATTTACCAGATATTACAAATATAGAATGGGTAACCTATTTTTATATTGCAACACCAACAATGTGGTTATCATTAATATGAATTTATTAATAGAACAAGTGTTCAATTTATCTATTGTTTTGAGGCTAATAAGCTGGGCGAATTTCATTTAAATCACATTGGCTTAGAACGCGTAGTCGACTCATAACTGAGAAGATCGCAAGAGAATTTGATAGTCATAATAAGGGGCTGAGGTGCCAAACCAAAGGCCACCTTCCCAGTCCAGCTGGTAACAACTATTGCTGTATATTATTTCCAAGTGATAAATAGCGTCATTACTGACGTCATAAAAGTATGTTAATGATATAGATAGTGTAGCATATAATACTACATCAAGAGCGCAATGAAGGCAGATATCCTGAAAAAGTAGTTGCCTGGGCCACTGCACTAAGAAGAAGCATGGTAACATACACAATTTATATTATTAAAAATTGAATTGTTACCAGAACTTAAATGATTGGTTCTTGAAAATTGTTAACGATAAGTAAGTACATTTTCAAAATAGCAAGAACGTCGAGTCCATTTTGTGTTCCCAACACGTACGTTGTTGGCAAAATTTAAATTTTAAACCATTGTGACCAACGTAGGGCCCACGCCCCACAGGGGCATTTGATTGTTAATTGCAATTCGAAAATGGACTCGACGTTCTTGCTGTTTTGAAAATGTACTTACTTATCGATAACAATTTTCAAGAACCAATCATTTAAGTTCTTTAAGGTAACAATTCAATTTTTAATAATATGAATTGTTGATGTTACATAGGGGCATATAATTTTTAGAAAAGCATGGCACAAATACTACCTAGTGTTTAACTAATATTTCATTAATTTCCATTAAAACTCAAGTCTAGACTATAATAGAGCACTTTTGATGACGCAAATAATTTTTTGTCGACGTTTGCTTAGCGACATTGAATTTAATTTACCAAGGCTTTCTCAGTAGCGACATAAATGCAGCTGAATGCAATTATTTAAACGATTATGCAGATATTTATGACAAATCAAACGATTTATTTGTCCTAGTTGTGATATTTAACGATTTAAATGAAATATTAAATCAAATGACATTTGACACTCACATAAATCCTAATATGATACTGAATTTGTTGATAGTAGGTGGCGATTGGATCTACAAATTCTTCTAGAAAATGAATTTAATATTGAAGATTTTTGGAAATAAACACCGACCACACTACATCATAAACAACGCAAACCTAGATATAAGCTACCCAAAAAACGCACCTTCTACACCCCCTTTTTCTACTGCAGAGGCCATCTTTAACCACTTTCTTAAAAACTAATTTTCACCAACGATTCAAAAATGTATACATTCACTAACCTAAACATCTTCTCAACCGGTCTAAGAAGTTTTAAGTTATACTTATTTTTTTTTTTCGTGGGGAAATGCGTTACGCATACCCTCCCGCGGCACGGTTGACCTTGGTGGGGAAGGGTTATGTGGGACTTGCACAACAGTGCATACCCACTAAAACCCCACGGCGCCACCAGCAATCGCCCGGGGCAGGACACGGTAACAGCGTAGCCTTGTCCGCATCCAGCCACGCGATCAGCCGTTATTATCACGGTCCTCTACGGCCACGAATGATGTGGAATGGACCTTGGCACAGCAAGGGCCTTTCACATCGGCCAATTCACCCTGTTTATAAAGCTGGGGGAGGTCGGGCACGATGCTTGCAGGGATGCGTTAGCATCCCTTCTTTTCGACGCATGAACCCCTGTTCCCCCGCTGGAGCAACTGCGTGCCCAGGATTACACACGGGGTTGCACGGTGCAACGGCGGAAGTTATACTTATGCCTTAACACTGTACTATTTCTATGGCTTACTCGCGGCGTATAACCCGAGATCATAAGTTCAGTTCGAGGCTAAACAAATATTATCTCTGATAATGCATCGCCCAGCATAGAAGGATAGTCGAGAAGCAGCAAACTCATTTATGCGTGAATGAAACTTAATGTAATGACACGCGAATTCGTTGTATAAATTTATAAATAAATCCTTAAAACCGTCTATTTGGCATTATCTCAGAAACATCTTTTAAAGTTGAGAACATGGCAAAGAGGAATGGAAAGAAGCATGGTGGGTGTAACACTGAGACATCGAAAAAGATCAGAATAGATAAATCAACAACCAAAGTAGAGGACATTATAGAGAAAATAAGGCAATTGAAATGGCGCTGGACCGGGCACATGACGAGAGATAGCAGGTTGAAATGGACAAAAATTATAACAGAATGGCAACCACGCGATAGAAAAAGGAAAAGAGAAAGACAGAGCAAGAGATGGGCAGACGACATAGAAAGATTATGTAGCACAACTTGGACAAGAAGAGCTAACATCCGAAAAGAATGGAAGCAGCTGGAAGAGGCCTATGTGTCACAGGACACGCTGATTACCAAAAAACGGGTCATGTGATGTATAAGACTATGTAACTTAAATAAGTGTTTATATATTATACTATCAGCAATAAAGGCTTCATAATAATAACAATAAAAATCCGTCTGAAATTTGATTATCGATATAAGAAACACTAGGATCGTGTCACTTCTTTAGACCCTACACACACACATAAATACTCCTATAATTTAATCCTAATACTTATATTTTAATTTATAGTGGGTATACATGTAATCTAATAAAATACTATACGGTCGTAAAGTTTAATCGTTATTCCATAAAATCAAATGGAGGTATTGCGAAGAGAAAAAATAAACAAACCTAAAATTAAACTAGAAACATCAAACACGCAATGGCTGTTTAAGATTTGCGAGAATTGTTTGAAAACTGAAATACTGACTCAATTTACATCCTACTCCTTTACCTACTTCTTTTATAATACCGAGACTGGATTTAGGACCAAGCATTAATGTTTGTAGCCCTTCTACCCAATAATTTATCCCGATATATAGTAGTATAGCTTTATTGTCTGGTTGTGTATACTGTCCTAGAAAAAAGGACAGAAAAACCAATTACTCATGTAAAAAAATTTACACACTATGTATGGAGGATGGTGATTTTTTTATCAATAATGCGGTAATTTTGATACCATGATATCAATTAAAATTAATGTTTAATACGTTATTTTTTAAATTTAGTTCTTCGTATATGCATGGTTGATTCCTAAAATATGGAATTGATATTATTTACATGTGCCATTTTAAATTAGTATTTAAAAAAAGTTGTATTCTTAAAAATAAAATAATTTTCTGTTCTGTTATTGATAAAACTAATAAAAATATTATATAATTTCTACTGATTACAATGTACAAATATTATTTCATAAACAAAACCCTCAAAAATAATCTGAAGTGATCTAAAAAGCGAGAGATATAAATGATAATTTTGCAAGATTTTGGAAAAGATTGCTCTGCTCTGAGACAGATCTGCGAAACTGTAAGTTAGAAAAGTGGAAAGAATGAATTATAGGGGGAAAATTAATGCTAACTTACACGCCCTAAGAACGCAGCGCTAGAACCTAGGACGGTTCTGTGAAAGGAAAAGGTAGCTCTTACAAATAAGATCCGTTTTCAATGACTTTTGATCTATTTCATCACCGCAAACGTTATTGATACCTTAAATTGCATTCCCAAACGGAAGGTAGTAGATAGCCAAAAGTAATATATAAATCGTCTTCTAATTGAATTTGAACCTGGTTCTTTGGCAATCTGCCTGTACTATCAAAATACGTGTGTTACAAGTGCGAATAATATTACTGTCAAATCGCCAAAACATTTGTTGCTTAAGTAGGGTGAGGAAAGCGTCAAATAATAATTTTAATCTAATAAAAGAGTGTGGACATTTGATGACACGGTAATGATATGCTTATTTAATATTAAAAATAATATGCGACACACTTGTCATAATAAAACCCAATGACAAAAAGCAACCGACACACAACTCCCATCTACAAAAGCCAATCTAGCAAACATGCTAATCAAAATAACAAATCCATGAAAACTCTCTCATCAACAAGAGGATCTAACAGTGTCTCAGGAGTACTGGAACCAAGCTTGTTAAACTTTGTAGATAACAAAAAAGACAAACACAACACCAGAACAGGACGTCACAGACCTCTCGCACATTTTATAGAAACTTAACAAACCACATAAGTAATATTAAGTCTTCCAATTCGATTAGTCACAGTGGAAAACTATGACCACAACCGTCCAGGGAAAACAAAAAGTGTTCAAAAACCAAACTTTATAACGAATTTAACATGCTTGGATAAAGTTTTAGACTTTAAAGGAAATTTTTAAAAGCAAAATGCCAGTAATACTGTCACGCTGTCACGACATGTCAAGCTGTCTCTTGCCATGTCTAAGGTATGCCTGTCAGACTTGAAAATATACATACCAGTTAAAAAGACCAAATCAAAACTTGTCAAAGGGGAACAATTAATAAAATAAGACACAGAAGAAGAAGCATTACTAACTAGCGATGCCCTAAATTGCTAACTTGCTCCAATTGTTGACTGGAGATGGGCAGGGCAACAACTTTCAACTTGCAACAGCAGCAGGAGATCCTTGAAGGAGGCTTTCACCTGCGGAGAGGTTCTTGCAAACTAATAAGAAATTATATGTTAGTATATAGTATAGATAAAAATTATATAAAAAAACTTGTAATGTACTTTAATTTGGCATTTTTTGCCTTTTTTTTTCGACATTCGATTTCCGTCGACTGAATCTTTAGCTAAACAGAGATAAAGTTATGACAAGAAACCACTTCGAATTCTATCTATATAAAACCAGTTTATCATGTAACCTACGTACATTCATTCAATGAATATACAAAATCTATTTTAAAATACATACATATCAGTGCATAGAAACTGGTGGTTACATATTTATTCCGATAAAAACGTTTTATTCAGATTAGAATTTTATTGCTTCTTGAAACAAAATCTTTGAATTTAAGATAACTAAACCCCTCTTATAATTAACCTTTAAGGCTAAGCTAATTAAAACTCATTAAGTAGTAGTTTAGTAGTTTATTAGTAATATTATTTTGCTATACTAAGGGTCTGTTTCATAATGTACGGATAAGTTCTACATAAGTTCTACATAAGTTCCAAATTAGCCATTTATTACTTATTGGTAGGATAAACACTATTGTTGCGTTTCACGACTGTCAGATAGCGCTATTCGTCACATAAAGTCCATCATAAGTTATGAGTCCGATGAAGTATCAAATAGCACAAATATTCCAAATAATTTATGTGTTGCATAGCTATTTGGTACTTTAACCATACATTGTTAAACATACCCTAAATATCTTTTACATACGATAAGAATTATAACCTCTAATCCCTTTATTAACGCAATCTGACAAATTGAGGGCCTAAGTAGGTAAATGGCATTTTTAAACGATTGTTATCAAGTATTCTGAAATGTGTAACATTTCTAAACTGATGATATATAATGCTGCATTTTTTAACATACATTCCGTTATTTCATTCGTGTGTGTTATAGGTTTCAAATGACGGTTCATAAATATTTATGTACAATTTTCTGCGGTCTCCGATACATAATAATGTAGTTTTGCGAAATCAACATTGGAATTTTAGAGGTATCGTGTGTTATTTGTCAATTCGACTTGAGTACTGAATTGTTTTTGATGATTGCCGACACTAATATTCAGCCTAGGATAGGGGTCTTTAACTCTCGAAAAGGGTACACATGAAACAATGTATGAAAATAATTAGTGAACTGAATAGATGAACAGACCTTTTTAATTGTCCGTTGAGTGAACTGCTTCATGTCTGATTTTAATCTATTACTGAACAGTAATAGATTAAAATGTTGTGTTATTTTTCCTATTTGTATATATTCTTATTTTGTTAATTAAATAAATAATCTTATAGAAATAAATAAATACAGGTAGGTATTAGGGTATAGTTTAGTTTGCTTTTTTATTGTATTTTCTAACTAATCTATTGCTATTAGTATATACCTCCAAGGTGCTATTCTACATTAAACCGCCAGTGTGCCACATGTATTCGTTTAATTATGACAGTTATAATCTAATTCAATGATTCGTGAATTAACCGAATGACATTAAAGTGATGAAGGCAAAGATTCAGTAGCAAATTTTTATATATAGTAATTGTATAGAGCAGTGTTGGCTTCAGCCAGCGACTCTCATACCTGAGGTCGTAGGTTCGATCCCCGGCTGTGCACCAATGGACCTTCTATCAACATCGTGAGGAAACGGGTTTGCCTTAGACCTAAAAAAGTCGACGGTGTGTGTCAGGCACAAGCGGATAATCAGCTACTTGCCTATTAGATTGACATTGAAATTATCATGAAACAGACGCAATAATACGTATTTTATAACCCATAAATTGAACATCTTAATTATTTGCCTTATATCAACAACAATGTGCTCCATTAGTTTTGATGGCTTTCACTTAATAACCAATATTATTCAGAAACTGTTTAATTGGTTTTAAATTGTTATTATTTGTGCTCATTATTTTACAGCTGTCCACAAGGTGGGAATTTTCGCCTTTTTATGCTTAGCATTGTCTGCCCTTTACCCAAATTGCATCATGGGTAAAGGGCAGATTCCAGACATCAAGAAAAAGTTAATACTCATTCAACATTGTCTGCAACAACTCTATTGTATATCACAGCTTGCAAATATATGGCTGGGCACTTTATTTTTATAGAACAGGGGGCAAAGGGGCAAGAGGCTCACCTGATGTTAAGTTATACCGCCGCCTATGGACACTCTCAATGCCAGAAGGCTCGCGAGTGTGTTGCCGATAATAATAATAAAAGCCTTTATTCCGACAGAAACTTTTGCATAATTTTAAACTTAAACTATTATCACTAGTGAGTCGGTGACACCGACAACCCATCTGTTTTCCCAACTTTGGCAAAGGCCTCCTCCATTTCTTTCCACGCTGCTCTGTTCTGAGCTTTCCTTGTCCATATTTCCCCAGTAACGGATTTTATTTCGTCTTCCCACCTTCGAAACTGTCTACATCGTTTTCTTTTCTTATTTCTTGGGTACCAATATATGATCTTTTTGTTCCACTTTTCTATCTTATTATATGACCAGCCCATTTCCATTTCAATCTTCGTATCCTCGTTGTGAAGTTTTCAATCTTCCTGTGGTTTCTTATGATTATATTATTAATTGTTATTTTTAATGAAGTATATAACCTAGTAAATAAGGGCCCTAAATGTAAAGTAAGTGGGATACCACAGGGATGAATTCCGGACGTCTTAAAACTGGAGCCGTTTCTTAACATTGGTTTATGTTTATATGGAATTAAAATATCCCTTTAGCAGCCCTATTATGAACTAGTTTGATCACGTTACGTATTTCCTAATCAATTATGTCTACGAATGTATTTAATACTTGACATTCGGATCACGGTATTACCTCGCAAAGCTTATACCTAACACATATCACATACATGAAGTATTACATACATTTTTGCATATTTGAATAATTCATTGCTGGATATCGATATATTGAAATTGGGTTTGCAATCTATATGTATAAAATTATTTGTCCTGAACGATTCATTAACGCAGAACTTGAAGGTGCAAGAACTTAACATTGTAGGATTTGATGGATTACATATTTCCATAAGGATTTTTGGAAAATCTAAGCCTAAAAGGGTAAAATTAGGGCGAAATGTATCTAAAAATAAAAACGTACAAACTTCAATATCGTCGTATAATTGTATAAAGTCAATAGCAATCATATAGTTACATGCAATACAATTTTTATTAGTACCTAAGAGATTTTCACTTAGATTTTTCTTGACAGATATATTATTTCCTTATAAAGCTACTATTTATTATAAATGCGATGCATATAGCTATTTTCGTTGTATAATGTATGTATATATTCACGTAGATAACGTAATAAAGTCGAATGCGATCAATAAATTAAAACTAAAATGACCGGTACGGAAATTAACAGCCGATCTATTCTCGGTCAGAGCCATTATAGCGAAGATACAGCTATTCGAATAATCTTTAAGTCGTAACCTATTTCTGTCGTCGTACTTTAAACCTTGAGAAATATGTGGAAAATTTAAGATCAACAAGTGTCAAAGACACGTATTTTAAATTTCGAATGTAGGCGATTGTATGACGGTCAAGATGTATGACAATATAGAGATATGGGTATTTTGATTTTGATAAAAATTATTGGTGTTTGATAAATTTCGCTAGTGATAGCGTGCTACTGATAATATTAAATATGTTTGATGGAGGAAACATTGTTTGGTTTGTATCAAAATTACTCAGGGCATATGGTACCTCCCATACTCAAGTATGAAATTTTTCTACTTCTATATCAAAACTATTCGTTCTTATTATCATCGCCACTGGACTACTAAATGTTACCCCTATTTCACTAATATTAGAACTGATGGGCCTAGTATAAGCTTTGTTACATCGGTATCAAAAGCACAATTTGTAAAAAAACAATTCTTTTAAATAAATTGTTTACCATATCTTCTTACATTAAGAGTTTATAAAATTTTCCTTTATGATACCGATATCGATACGAGCGATTGAAAAAAAACCAGTAACATTGATAAATATAAGTATATTTTATTGATATCTCTTTCAGATAAAAATATTCGGCCAGATACCGTTATATTGAGTGGAAGATTCAATGTCATGTGACTCTCGATATATGTACTTTCATATAAAGGGGTATAGCTGTGGGAGAATTGCAGCTAATATAAAAATATACTTTTTACGAAGAGTCAAAATGTTGGCTTTTATTATTATCATTATCATTGTTCAAGTCATCTGTATATTACTACATAGTAGTAAACAGTATAACCTTATGAATCAACTTCCCTCATAATGAAGGTCTTCAAAAGATTTGTTATTAAAACATAACAGTTACTTAAGCCGTGCAGTAAGTTTTAAGTAAGTTCTCCATAGATCAGAACGGCAGATAAAACGGGTTTCACTGCTTTAGTTAAACCGATCGTAAATTAATTGGACATTAAATTTCGTAGTTCTATCTTTATCCGGCTCCAAGTCATTGTGCACCGCTGTCTTCGCCGTATTCTGGGTATCTAATGGCCCAAGAAGATCTCTAACGAGCAACTTTGGGAGAGCTGCCGAGATACCCCGATTAGCCAGCAGATCAAGCGACACAAGTCGAAATGTATATACATGTTATTGTAAAAGCTCGAACTGCAGTAAATCCTAAGATATTCCATTAAAACCTAAGATCTCCCAATTCCTAATGGTAAATGTCCCAAAAGGTTTGCGATTCGAACGCTTACCACCATTTCGTTGGTAAATCTTAGGATTTACATTAATGGCACGGTAAATGTTGAAAAACAAAAATAATTATTAAGTTACACTAGCTTATGTAAGCATTATGTTTGTATTTCGTTGTTAAATTCCAAATAGAGAACTACTGATTCAGTTAGATAGATATGATAGAGATTGAGATATTCAGAGATATACGTTATGTGTGTTTTCAAAATAATTTAAATAAGTTGGTATTAGTTTGTACTTATTACTATCATATGATACCTTTATAATACTATGTACCTGTTTTGTCTAATAGTACATTAAAGTAAATAATTAAGAATTACTCATTATTTTATTCCTAAAACCAACATCTACCAGCTGACAGTGGTAAAACCTAGCATATATACTGAATTCGAATGGTAAAAGCTCGAAAAAATCGTCGTATTTTCAGAAATACTTACATTTACCAACTCATGTCGGTAAATCCTAAGACTTACACTTAAATCTTAAGATTAACCATAGTTCGAACTTTTACAGTAACATACATTCCGATGAGATTCCAATTATATCCCAAAGTAGGCGCTTGATAGGATTACCCGCAAGGAAAAAGGAAGCGTGGCCGTCTCAAGCAAACCTGGCGTCGTACAGTTGCAGATGAGGTAAAGAGAGCCGAAAAGACTTGAAGCGAAGTGAAATACGGGGATCGAGAATGAATGCGATGGAGACTTATGGAGGACGCACTCTGCCCCATCTAGAGGTTATAGGATATTAAGTTAATTTAACCATCGTTCTTTAGTTATATAATAAATATAAATAGTTACCAATTACATGAATTAAATTGACGACGGAGTAATGCCATAAGGCTCTGTTTTAAGTCCAGAACAGTTTAACAAAAACAAATTCAGTTTCTATAGCGTTAACGTTATAAAATCTTTAGCATAAAGTCTAATACGAATACGAATAATGCGTCATCAAATTATAACTTTAAATGAGGAAAATTTTAACTAAGCACAATAAAAATTACGCTTAAACTAATAGACGAGGTAAATGTTCACTAACAAATGTACAATTATTAATATACACCAGGTTCATATGATCATGTACTTGGTTATATTAAGTTTACTAATTACTTTGCCTGAAAACACATTGGAATTGGGGCACACGTGGTAGAAAATTTTGGTCTATTTTATTTAAATCCATATAAAATTTAAGTGTAATGTTATTGTAGTTTTGCCAGTATACAATAATAAATGTTCTGCCATAATAGATATCGCTGATTTACAAAATAACATCTATCACATAATATTACCTACTTCTATCACATTTTACAGTTTCGTTATAGGAATAAACATTTATACTACAAAGTATGCCCTAGGAGGATTTGGATTTTTAAACAAATTCTTCATTCCAATGCCGTTAGTTAAATTAGTATCGTAATAGAATTTAAGTAGATAGGATTTGATTAGATTATTATATTATTATTAGCTCCGATTATCTACTAGGAATTCACTCTTAAACCATACTCGCGAGTGGTGTACTACAAGGTACAACATTGGTATCGATTGTTTGATTTCGTGAACTAACTCCTTAGTTTACCGTATCACATTGGTTAAGACCCGGCTAGGGTAATATTTGGAGTGGAGTGCTAAGTACAACTCTCGTATGTCAATGTAATGACTTGCGAATGTCATACTTAGTCTCGACTCTAAATGTTACCCTTACAGATATCATTACTTGGATTAAATCCGAATTCTCAATGAAGAACTGAAGATGAAATGAGGTGGTTCTAGTTAGACATTTATGTCATCGGCCTATTAGGGTAAATACAGAGTGTACCTGTGTCAGCACGCACACTGGTGCCCTAACACTAGGTATAATATCTTGTAGTCTATGAGAGATTTGCCGCCATGACCGAATTAGCCTCTAGGAATTTACTTACTGGATTACATTTTCGTTACCGAGGTGTTATTAAGTACAAATTGTAATTATTTAAATAGATCATAATTAAACCTTTAGTCACTGTACATAACTATGCAAATAGTCTATGGTCTTAGGAATACGGATGCATATGAAACCTGTTCAGAATCTAGAATCTTACATATTATAAGCCATTCGCCGGTAAAAGTGCACGAGGAATAAACGTGATTCTCGCTTTTACTTAAGCGATAACGAAGTGATTCAATAATTAATTATTCAACTAAAGTTACTGCTGATTAACCGCCATTACAGAGCCGGCTATTTTTAGAAATTCAAAGAGATCACAGCTTCGTTATTATAATGAGTGTTGGTTGTCCTTACCATAAAAATATTTCTCTGATTCTATTATATTCATTACGAATGTATAGAGGACATTTCGAGTGTTTAAAATAATAGAACAAAAAATAGATAAAGACTAAAATACACGTCATAATCAACTAGACATTTATTGTTTGATTCTCGAGCATTTTAATATAATATAAATAAAGTTATAGTTAGCATTATTCTATCGTACAAATATAACAACAACGATACTTACAACCATACCCCCAAAATAGGTTCATTTTCGAAAAAGTCATTATCACAACAAAAACATTGAGGTTATAGTCGTTGTCACATCATAATGACAGATGACGTGCGATAACAGCCACCTGCACAAACGAAAAGGCACACGCGAAAGACACTACTTTGGATCACAATAATGTTCAAATAGCATAGTTTAGGGACCGAATAGGAACGCGACGCGGCTTGGCATCGCGGCCGATGAACGGCACAACACACGTCAAGGTCACTGGAAGAGAATCCAGTAGAATGCAGCTCCGCTAGAGGGCAGCACACAGACGAGTAGCTACCTCGCTGCCCGTATGGCAACTAACTAAGCAGCACTAAAGTGCGCCTTAGTGATGCGCCGATAAGCGGTAAAGGTATAAATAAAAACGGTGCGCTGTGAATATGAATGAATTTACGTCAGAACTATGTATGAAATTGTTCTAGAAGGGTGAAACTGATGGTTTTTTGATCCTGCCAAACTTTTAGTAAGTAGCTACAATTTTTAACAAAAAAATTATGCAAATAAAGCTAAGAAAACATTATAGTACAATCTTATGAGCAACGAATTACCTTCATAATACATTAGGAGTATGCCTCCTTAAAAATATGAGCACTGATTCATGTACATATAAATCTCAGATAAGAAGATTACTTAATACCATATTTATTTAATTATTCATGCATGTAGTGTAGAAATATCGAACTACTACCGTAGTTGAGATAGCCAATAATGAAGCTATTTGATACAAGATGGCGCTTTACAATATTCAACTTCTACTACGGAAATGTGTTCCTTGTAGTTGAATTTCATACCAAAATTTTTCATTACCGTACCTAAGAGCGCATACATAAAATATGAAATATGGAACTTTCAATCACTCTTTTTATTTACTCTATTTACTTATTTATATTTTTCATGTTGATAATACTATTTTATCTGTTATGGAAAGACAAATATTTGCGTATGTTGCATTGACCGGTTTTACGGTAAGCTGTTTTTTGTTCCGATCTCGAAACAATTATTGTTTCATTTAAAATGAAAAACATGAAAAAAACAATTAAAATCGACTCCAGAATCTGCAGATGCTATTCTAATTTTGGCTGAATGCGATACTTTAAATAAAAATGTTATAAAACATGTAGATAATAATTTGGACGCTGTATTAGAAGAAATACGTCACGTTCCAAATTCATTTCTAAGAGATACCACATACGTGTAATACACGGGCGTTAATCATGTAAAACTGATTTGAGTATAAATAGGATACATAATTGTATGCAATTTTTTCACTATTAGTTGGAAGTTGGAACTGACCGTGATTCACAAGATGAGCAATTAAAGTTTATTTTCAGAGAGCTGACCTACTGGGGTTCTTTAATGACGGATACAGGTACTTTAAAACGATTATATTAATCTTTACAGTGCTGGTAACTTTGTAAAAAGTATGTGAAGATGTAAGTTTTTAAATCATTTAAATGCGTTGATAAAAGCTTTGTTCTCTGTTATTTTTATTTACACTTTTTTATCTTAATCTTGTTTAATTATCTAATAATGTGGCGGCAAATTTCTGCATTTTATTGCTTCTGAATGATAGAATTATTCATTATTGTTTCGCTGGCAATAGATCGTATGACCACCAGGATTCAACTATGTGCTAGTAATCCATAGATGAGTTTAAAAGTTAAGGATTTTAAATCTTTGACAGATCAGATTGACTTGCCCAACATTGCTCCACTCTCACGTACGTGGATACTACAGTATCCAAAACAATAATGGCGGCATCCGTACATGGATACTACAGTATCCAAAGCGACAAGTTTAAGAAAATGACATCTAGTTGAAACTGAGGTTAGAAATAAACGTTTTTATCGACGTAGAATGATAGCTTAGGAAACAGTTCACCCAATAAACTACAGATGGCAATGAAATATGTTTAGTTCTCTGTAAAAAAAAATTCCAAACTCAATTGACTCGTTCTTGTGAATTTTGGGAACAAGTCTTTCGGAGTTTCAGCAATTATGTCGTAAGTACTTTAGTTTTATATTATATTTCTTTAATTATCATACATCAAAATAAACTTGAATATTTGTACTTTACGGTTATGATAAGATTATATAGTTTTAAATGCTAAATTGAGTTTAATTTCAACTTTAAAATATTTTTGTCAAGGGCAAAATGGCTTCTTAGAAGTTGTTGGCTAATTTTGATTATTTGTTTACGTCTGTTTAGTGAATTAATAGTTAAAAATGAATGTAGAGTCCTTCATAAGCATATTCATGCCTTTTCCAAATAGAAATACATTAAGATGATTTAAGATTCCCAAATAATATTGAGGTGTTCCACAGGTTTATCGTTATGGACAGTGCGGTATCCACGGACGTTAGAACAAACGTCATAAATAAGGGTTTGTAGAAACGACAAAATATGTTTGCAATTTTTTGTTACGCATGGTGTAATGTGTTTATTTATGTCTCCTGATTATGATATGATGATGATGGCCGTGGCAGTCGTGGAGACCGCGGGGGACGTGGAAACAGTGGAGAAACGGTGGATTATCATTTACAACTCGAAATCTTATCAAAAATGTCTCATTAAAATTTACAACACTGTTATTCTGTTTTTCATTTAAAAAGAAACGATTGAAACAAATCGAACATACCCTATTTTTTAGTTAGTTAAAAAACTACATGGTGTGTGGGTGACCTTAGATAGGCGGCCATCTTGGCACAAAAAAGTCATAGCGCGCGACTCAAGAGGCTATGGTAAAATTACGAGAAGTGGTTGTTTTGTTTTGATTTATTAGCTTACTCAATGATGATTAAATATAAATATCTTGGCATCTTTTGAAAGGATAATTAGTCTAGTTTTTTGTAAAATTATTCTTATTTCGAAATCGTTTATATTTTTTGCGTAAGGCCTATATCTATAAAAAAATTTAAGCATTTTTGCTCAGACTCAATTGTTTTATCCCGTTTTAAGTACTAATTTATTAACATTATCCAATTATTACAAAATGTGTTTTAATGTATATACTTCAACCTATGCTGTAGTATTTTTTTCATAGTTGTAGTTATTATATTTCAACAGATATAATGGTTTTTGTTGCGATGTAGCGGGCGCGGTGCGCGCGGGTCAAAGACGCGCGAGTAGCTGTACGGTTGACGTGAAAACAGTCGCGCGGCCCGTACGTGAGAGTGGTTATGTAAATTTTATCTAAATGTTAAAAAATAACACACATTTTTAAACGTATAATAGCGCCACCTAGTGGTGTATATTTCATACTTAACTCAGTTGATAGAGGGCGTTAAAAGTTTTTATTTTGTTCTTGGCCCATTTCACTATAGACCAGTGCCGATAATTTTTGTAACCAAAAAATTACAGTAGGATGAAACCCATTAGAAAAGGAGGGGAATATGATCAAAATGAAAAGAAAAATAAATTACGGTGATCTGAGGTCGGGAAGGGGTAGGGGGGGGGGAGGTTTAAGGGTAAAAAACGGTTTATCTCGATTTCCGGCAAAACTAAAAGTCCTATCGAAGAAAGTTAAATGGCAAAGTTGTAGGTAATAAAAAGATCTAAAACTTTTGTATTCACACATTTTTCACATAACCTCAAAATTTATGTGAAAAATTCAAAAAACCAAGTTTTTGGTTTTTGATTTTTAATCTTTTACAAAAATATTTTTTTTTTAACGAAATTTGGTGAAAACTTACCTTTCTATGTCCCAAATACGCACTGATCTACTAACTTTTAGTAGAAATCAAGATATTAGGAAACGCCACGACGCACATTCTGTTATACATAATTTTCTATTTCCAAAAAGATATCAAATGTATGCTAAATGAAAAATTATTCATCAAAAAATATTTAAAGTATCGTATAGTACGAATAATATAAAACGCCTTTTATTATAATTATGCAATATATAAGAGAGAACGTATTTAAGTAAAGGTTTCGAATCGACAAGATATATCCAAAATATTCGGACAATGTAAAAGGATTAGCATATTTATTGGTTGTTATTATTGTCTTAATATATTTTGTATTAATTCTGTCACTTTCATAAAATCATAAACAATGTTCAGCTAATCTGCAACACGACATTCATTGACTGTAAGCTAGGGTTTCCTAGAAAAGCGGTGCCGTTATCTAACCGCCGTAATGTAACGTTGGCTGACGTCACCCATACGGTGTCTATAAATAACATCGGAGTAGGTTTTCTAGAGAATGTTGAGTGTCAAATAGCGGTGCTGTCATTTGCATGACGGCCGTCATAGCGGTGATAAACATTAGTTCAACGTTTTTCGCGTGTAGCGGTGCCCATATTTAATTACAATGAGTGGAAACGTGACTTGGACGAGCGAAAATGATTGTTTTTTTATATTATGATAAAAAGACAGCCGTTAATAACAACCGTAAAATGATGGCCGTTAGTTAACGGCACCGCTTTTCTATGAAACCTAAGCTTTAGGCAGTACGAAGTTCGCCGTGTCAGCTAATAGTAAGTCAAGTCGAAATCTTGATACAGCATGTAGTGACTAACCCTAGAAAATTTATAAATAAAAAACCTATTTGTTTACAAAAAAGAAAAATGAGTAGGACCAACTTTGGAAATCGGACTAAATGCGCCGCATTTTATATTGTGTGTGTATTTTCCAACACGGTCGGATAGTTGGTTATGATAACATTATTTTTAAGTACATACAATTCATTTACTTTGCGTGGTAAGCAAAAACTTCTTATCTTTTTGGAATGAATGACTCAGGTAGTCTGTCACCCGATTTCGGCTTCAGATTGATTTGTGGGAATATATAATACCTTACTATAAATAAAATAAAAACAAGTAATTTTGCCAAGAATTTTTATTTAAAAATAAATTATTGTAGTACAATCTTGCACCAATAACAACAAAATTTTGGTTTAGACATCATGAAACCGCAACATTCGCTCAAAGCTAGAATTATCTTAATAAACGATAATATAAAATTATCTACTTACAAGTGCGACAGATTTTGCTATTAAAAATCGTCTATATACGTATTGTGATAAAACTTATGGACTTATATGCTGGACCCATAGACAAACAAATAAAAAAACACCATTTAACGTGACCATTAGCAAGATTATGAAATTCTTGTCAATGACGTCATTTTGAAAAGTTTACAATCATTTTAATGCTGTTTTACGAATACTTAATATTATACAAATGTGAGTTTTAACGATTCATAAAAAGCAAAGTAAATTATGAAATTGTTTTTCAATTTACCAGCCGTATGCAAGCTGTGGCCCATTATCGGCACGCCAAGAATTTATTTGCTGTTTATATATTAACTAGTATTTATAAGAAATTTACACTAAAAAATACGAAGCAAACTTCGTGCGTGCGTCTTTCTTCCATGTACGACGTCAATAAGGAAACTATATTAAATGAACCTCATTTATTACATAAAATTCTTGCTTTTACGGTCTTTAATAATTACTAAATTAAATAATCAGTCTACGGGCCCACTTTCAAGAGATTCACCCTCACGCAAAACTAAGATAAAATCGTTAAAAAAACTATCGCTTAAAAGAAAGGATAATCAGCGTATAAAATTCATAGCACACACACTTCGCCATTAAATCGATAAGTACCAAATTACAAACAAAAGTGCATTATAACCTTCGAAAAGCTTTCCCTCTACAATCGAAGCTACATGAACAAGCAATCTCGAATGGAGCTCAATTCATTTTTAATCCAACATTAGATAACTACATTCATTTACTATCCTTCTAATTGCCTAATAGAAATTGCTTTGAAAGTTTACGCATTCATAATTGACTGTTCAACCTTATTGCTTATTAATGTACCATAACTGTTATTCGTTACTTCTATTTAAATAAAACTTTTTCAACACATTTATTACATTCGAGTACTTTAATTCGTTACTCGCTGTCCACTAAGTTGTGTAATAAAAATTTGAGTTCCTGAAATTATATCACTTCTATTTTAGCTTAAAGAAGACCGGCCCCTATATATTTAAAATATAAATTGTCAAGTATGAGAGCAATAAAATAAATATGAATTACACAGCCTTGTAGGACGAATTTGAAACGCATGATTGAAATTAGTCCTGAACATACTTTTCTACTTGTCGTATGCATATATGCATTATCAAGGAGTTTACGTAAAGCATATAATAATACATTTCTAGCCTTGATTTTTGCAATAATACAGAATTTGGTTTGACAGTTCAAGGAACTAGATAATGTAGAACCATAGACACTTGTCAAGAGTACGTCTTAGACAGTACATACTGTAGAGCTCATACTTCAACTATTCATTAAAGTAGCCTAAATGTGTTGTGTCATAAAAATATTGTTGTAGGACCGGTCTTATCTTGCTGACGTATCTTTGACACTTATATAGATTAAACATTTCAGAGCTTTCGCTATTCTAACTGTTTGTACATGTCTTCAATCTGTGGTTTGAAATAACTCTTGATTTCGGGTCTTTTCGCTTTCAGGGTGGGAGTTAAAAGTCCGTTCTGCACTGAGAATGGATCTGGGTGCAAATAGATGTCTTTCACCTGAAAGTAAAAGAGTTTCTTTTTAAAATCAGCCTTGCGATTCTGTAACTCACTTTCCGAACTCTCACAACGGCGATGGCGCTCAAATCAGTCGTGTGGCAGTCTTTTTACGATTTGGCATTCTGATAAGCAGGGAGCTTATAGTTTATTGTTTATCAGAATGCCAAATCGTATTAACAACATCGGATCATCGTAACATACGCACAGTTAGTTCTGTATAGGCGTGGCAACAAAGGCACACATAGTGCATAAGAGATTACTTATCTTGATGAACATGACAAGGCGGTGTGTATAGCGTCCATAGCAACAACTAGTCTTGGGAAACTAGTGCGATGTATGAGAATAAAAAAATAAGATAGTTCTAATATAATATGTTTGTCACAGAAATGCTACCAGCAGCCGATTTGTAGTGGCCAAATTTAAACGAGAGATTTTTATTTAGCCAGATTAGTTCTGCAATGTTATAGTAGTACAAGAGATGACTTTAAAACTGATTTAACTGATTGTACTGTTGACAACAGAATATAGAGAGTTATATTATAGTACTTACTACTACCTTATAGTACTTCACATTTTAAAGATAAATTTACGTTCGTTTGCTTATGTTTACCAAAACCTTCAAAGATCTTCGTACCAGTTTTTATTTTTAATATACTACTTTTGAATTGATTTTTTGAGTGAAACATTAGAATTGATATGAACTTGATAATGTAATAATATTTGTAGTGAATAATATAAGAAATGACTATGATGATATGATTGATAATGTAATGACAAATTTCAATTAGACAATTTTGCATGCGTGTTAGGATATGCTAAGTTTAGATAACACCAGCCTTGCGATTTTGTAACTCACTTTTCGAATTCTCACAGCGGTTTTCACAGTGGCGGTCGCGCTCAAATCAGTAGTCAAGAGTCGATTTGGCATTCTTAAACAATAAATTACATCCCTCCTTATCAGAATGCCAAATCGTAAAATGACTGCTTCACTACTGATTTACAAGGCTGCTGCCAGCATAATATTTTTGTACCATATTCTTGCAAATTATTATTATTTTTTATTTTTTTAATCTAAGTAGACTTTACTAATAACATACATTAACAAATGAACTTACTTGTTCAAAGGTTTTCAAGCCTGCCTGTTTGCCCCGATTCAACATGTCTTCGATTATCATTTTCTTCACTTTCTCATTCTCACACAGCGCGGAGAAGGTACCTTTGATACCATTTTCGAGGGCCCAACACTTCACCACATCAACATTAGGTACAACTACTGCTACTATACACGACTGAAAGACAAAAAAGATTATTACAACACGTGTAAAGGTGTATTTGGTAAAATATTGGCGTCACTAAACATTCTTCATCGATGGTTATTCTGGAGACGAATCGAATACAGGACTTATTCCATTCAACAAAACAATAATTAATTCGAGTTGGCATCGATGGATATTGACCAACTTGAGGAACATTAAAATGGTATTGTCTTTGATTGACATAACCTTTACACATTTAAAGAAAAAACTTTTTAAACGGATTAAAGTTATGTATTTTTATAAATTGACATCCAACACCTTTTGTCTTCAGTCACCGTGACCACGCACGAGGTAAAGTACGCGAAACGTCGGATAAATTTAAAATTATGTCAAATAGTTGTAAATTTATAAAAATACATAACTTTAATCCGGTTAAAAAGTTTTTTCTTTAAACATTAAAATGATGAAGTATGTCTACCTCATGGAATAGATAAAGGTCGATGACTAAAGATGTCTTTGGTCGAGTTTTTCACCAGAAGAGAACCAGTACGAACTAGTCCCACTATTTCATTTTATACACATGCTGAGATATCATCATCGCTGTAAATTTTAGGTAATATAATTCTTTTACAGATTCTTTTGGATATTATATAGCTATAGTTCAGTTAAACGTGGAATTAGCTCTCTTAGTCATTTGGTGTTATATTATTGAAATCATATGCAAAATTGCAAATAACCCTGTATGTTTTAAATTTTCAAAAATGTTTCGATTTATCGTCTAGTTGATTATGTAAACGTTAATACTCCTTTATTAGTAAAAGTTGATTACGTTTGCCTGCGATTTACGAGTCTACTCAGTATACGAGTTTAAAAACGGCATAAACATCTCGCGCACTAAAAACATTTTACGATTATTAAGTTTGCGTTGCTAAATTTATTACCACTTGAAATTATAGCTAGTCTCAATCAATAATTTTAATTATTCAGAAAGAATATTATGATTGGGCTATAAACAATCTATGTATTACCAAAATGGATTTTACTCATACGCACGTTTCTTCTGGTATTTATTTATTAATGAAGCAGTTATAGGAAACAAGCTGATTTTACACTAACACTAATTAATTTAGGTAATCCTTATATATTGCATATTCTGAATTTTCAAACTAAGAAAGAAATCTTGTGAAAAATAAACAATGCGGCCTTTCTATTGCTACCCGGTGGTTTTGATAGATAGAGCTAATAAAACACATACACGTTTACAGTATAAATATGATGCAACTATCCACAATAATAAATTGATATACGTTCATTATAAATAAATCTAAATAATGAAATGCTTGTTGCTGCAGACAATTTTCCATCCGCGCTTACTTCACAATTGACGTTTCTTTATTGCCATACCAAACAAAATCAGATAACTTATTTTTATTATTTACCTTTAATGATTCTCCGTGTACGAAAACTTGTTCAACGTACTGGCTTTTGATATAAATATTCTCGATCTTCTCAGGAACAATGTACTCGCCTTGCGACAATTTGAAAATGTGTTTTCTTCTGTCAATTATTTTTAAGGTACCATTCTGTAACGACATCGAATTTTACTAAAGTACTTATTATAGAAATACGGGAGTAGTAAATACTTATCATAAATGTATGTTATTTTAATATTAATATTATTTATTTACACTTCGTTGCAATAAAAATATAATAAATACACAAAAATTATAAGGGATGCAACGGGCGGCCTTATCGCTGCAGCGATCTCTTCCAGGCAACCCTAGTTAAAGAGAAAATCTAAAAAAAGAACATGATGAGTGCGAGAAGTGCAGAACCAAATGTTATATTAAAAAAATATAGAACCTTAATCTAAAGTAATACAAAAAAATATATATTAATAACAAACTAAAAACTTAAAAGCTAATCTTACAGATTCATGAACAGCGAATAGTGATGCAATTGCAAAAGAAAAGGAAACAAGAATTTCACAGGTCACGATTGATCAGGATAGGATAAGGTTAAGAAATGTTATGAAATGTATTCCACAACTTAATAGCGGCGATCCTAAATGAATTGCCTAAGAAGGATGAACTGTGGCATGGAATTTCCAATAAACATCTACATATTAGAAGAGCGTAACATATAGTTAGAAGGACCTAAGAATTTGAAGTGATTTTTGAGATAAGAACGGGGTTTTCGGATTGAAAAGAATTGAGTATAAAAGTTGAAGATATTACAAGTCAAGTTGTTTTTTTTTTAAATATTATTACTATAAATAACTTGGAACTTACCGGTAGCCATTTGCCAATATCACCAGTGTGGTGCCAGCCATACTGATCGATCACTTCCCTAGTCTTCTCCGGCTCCTTGAAGTACCCCTTAAAGACATTTGCGCCCTGCACGCAAATCTCACCCTGACCCTGCGCCGCATAGTACTCCATTTCTGGGACGTCCACCAACTGTGAAATAAAAATACCTTATCAGACTAAGCATAAAGAAGTGAAGAAAAAATTAAAAATATCCCTATCAAACAAACAAAATGCCTTAAAAAGTCTGAATTTGTGTCAACTTCCAAGGAACGGAACAAAGATGTCTCTAATGTCATTTGATAGTCGTTGTATATATATAATATATTTTTGAAGTTATACTTCTTTAGGCGCGTTATGAAAAATTTATGAGAGTGAAATTTTACGATGCGCGCGCATCGTGACACAAAATTATCAGTATGAAGTTGCCCAGATGTTGCGGCATTGGACATAATTTAAAAACAACATTCGAAGAATGATATAATTTATGTTACACTTAATGTAAGAGAATAATAATAAATATTTATTTATTTAATTTTTCAAATGTAAACTGAACTTTATTGATTATTTGCATGCAATCAAAAACCATTTTTAATAATGCAAAAGAAGTATAACTTCTTACGCGCGTACATAAGTACACGCACCCTTTTTTTACATATAAATATCCCAATATCCCCGACTCTTTGTGGTGCGGGACCTTATTTTATACATATATTTTGTACAAAAATATATAAACATACATACATTAAGAAATTTCCTAATATATATATCCATACATAAAAATACATATATTACTATCTATTTCTATTTTATATTCATGGGCTAGTGGGGGCCCGTCTCACCTCTTCTACGCTCTTGTTGCAGTGAGTGACACGTCGACGTTGTATATTATACTATCTAAACTATCTATAATATGTTCTGAATCAATATATCAAAATATTAATACATCGTTTTAATATAATTGATATGTATCAAATCAAGGGGAAGGTGATTAGGTTTTTAAAGTCAAGCTGTTTTTATAGCGTGACCGAATATTTAGAACATAAGTTTAACGATTACTCATAAATGACTTAACTTCTTATTATGACATTTGCATGCCTATTTATATATGGCTGATTGTGCGGACTTTTCTTGTTGTTCGATTTTTTTATTTTGTACCACTATCTTGGCAAATAAAGGATTTATTTATTTATGTGCGATTTACAGTGGAAATATACCTTCACTTTACAACAAGCGACGGGAGGCCCAACATGTTCTGGCACGTGGTCACCCTGAACTGTCAAAGTCACCGGCGCCGTGCACTCCGTCTGACCGTAACCCTCGACAATCTGAAACAATATATTTCAAACATGTTACTTCCAATTCTAAGCCACGAAAGAACATCATTAAGGATTAAAGGATCAGGGAGCGTTCAAGTTTTACGTCACGCAATTTTTGGAGATTATTGACCCCCCCCCCATGTAACGCGCCGTAACGTAACGCGTTTTCTGTACTCAAGTATAGTAAAACGTTTCGTTACCACCTAGTTACTCTTTATATCTAAAAGTTACCATTATGTGGTGTAAAGTACTGGAAAGTCGAAAATAATAATAACAATGACACGTAATTCAATCCCCGCCCCGTAACGTAACGTTTAACAAAAGGAACCCCCCCCCCCAGCCCCAAAATTCGTTACGTAATACTTGAACGCCCCTTCAACTGAAAACAGTTAATTATTAGTATAACACGTTTTTAATGTTACGAAAAATTTCATGTTTGTTATAGAATCCGTTAGTCGTTAGTCTTTAGTTTTAGTTATTAACTTTAAACTTTAATAAAAATATAAAAACTGGCACGTGCAACGACTAGATCAAACCTCAAAATAAACATCGGAAATGGAGTCGTTAATTTCCTATAACTACTCCACATCTTGACCTTGGCACTCACAAATATTATTACAGAAAACAGCCCACAAATGTTAGTAGATAGTCTAAATATAACAGTTGCGCATCACTAGATTGACGATTGGAAGATGATTTATAGAGATAGCAATCCCTTTGAACTCGCTCTAATTGAGACGCTGAATGCTAAATGGCGTTCTATGACGTTTATGCATTTTTGACTTTGACTGTATCGTAACGATGATGAATTAAGATATAACGTGGCAACCGCACGACACAAATATATGGATTTGTAATGAGTTTAATTTCAAGAGCTTTTAAGTTATTTGCGTTTTAGACTGATTTTATACCTTAATTTTTGTAGCAGTACTTTTAAGAAAGAAAGAAAGAGAAGAAAACTTTTAATTTGATTCCAGATTTGACAATTTCAGTGTTGCAACGTTATGAGAATGTACTAAATAGTGACGTTGCGAAATTATTCGATACGGAAATGGAATATTTCCGGATCGATTCCTCTGGTTTATAGTAGTATATCTAAACTGTTTTCTCTACTTTAATAGAAACTAAGTATATCAGGAAATTAAATATTTCTGAACGGATAATTTAGTTATGACGATTAATTTTATTAAGGACCTGAGAGTTTTCTTTAATAATTGTGTATGAAATGATTAAAAAAATGTGATCATGAAGGAACATGAAAAATATTAACTTTTTATAAAATAAAGCAGCGGTTACTAATTAATAAATAATTATGTATTTATTTAAATAAAAATCAATAATTTAGTCTTTAATTGGCACACCAATATTATGATTACATAAACCTAAATCGCGATTGTTTATCAATTTTTGTGTTCATCACTACACTATTATATGTGGTATCATTATTTTACAAAATGACAGTAGCTAATGTCAAATGTGGAATCGAAATATAAGTCGTGGTATTGGTGCGTATGCAAGACGCATACTTTTACTAATATTTTTTTATTACGAGAGAGGTACTACTCGATTGAAAATCTAGCAACATTTCACAACAAATTGCCTATCAAGGTATATAATTGAAAGAAAGACATAAAGAATAAAGCGTTTAAGAGATGAAAAGATGAGTTTTCTTAGTTGGTACCGTTTAATGAAGAACAACGTTATTTACCAGACATCCGAGGGCGCATCTTGCGAACGTTAGCACGTTGCCGGCGAGTGGCGCGGATCCCACCACCATGATGCGGAGACGCCCACCCATACCTTCACGCACTTTGCGGAACACCAACTTGTCCCACACGGAGTCTGATCGAATTATGCCTCTGTAAAATTATGTACTTTTTAGAAACATAAGGTGTACACTGTACAAGGTATTAAAATTGAAACTTATTAGGTTTTGCCCTTAACTCTTCATTAGAGGCTTAACTTGCTATTATTTTATAGAAATTATAGACAAAATAAGTTTTAATAAGCAATACAATTTAAAACTGAAATGCCAGTTACTTAATTTTTGTACACGCTTTATATTAGCTTCACCTGTATGTATGTATGTAACCGACTCCTTCGGACTCGATTTTGACCCACTTTAAACGGACAGATTTAATTCAAACTTTGTACACTTATAAAGAATCAGCGACAATGTAATAATTTCATAGGTTTATCTCGAAAAAACAATTTCTCGTTATTGTTGGGTTGGGTTGGGTTTCTCGATAGACGAAAAATATGGCACAGAGCGCCTCACGCTTTTTCACAATAAAACCAGTATTTTTTGTTCATTACCATTTTCAGCCTAAATTAGGAATTATTTTTCACTTTTTAGTTTGATGTGCTTTAAAAGCGTGTTTTATAGTTTTTTTTAACTATATTTATTTTATATCATTGTTTGTTTATTTTGATTGAGTCTATGATTTATTAAGAAGGACAAACTTTTTAATAATTATAAATTGTAAATATAAACAAGTTATTATGATACTGAAACTGTCCTAGAATGTTATCTATCATTTTAACAAACATACCTTTTTAGTTCAGATTCCTTTGCCGATAGTGCCATATTAAAGAGAAGTTTTTTGATTTTGGAACTGGCTATTTCGCTCTGTGCCTTATCGTAGAGTCTATTGAGGAGTCTGGGTACAGCAGGCATCATGGTGGGTTTAAGTGCGCCCAAGTCATCTGCCAGTCTTCTAATGTCACCGCTATAAAAGCCAACTGCCCCTCCTACCATGTAAAGAGCGTTCTGAAATAAAAATAAGTTCCTTCATATACTCAAGTATATAATAAATATTGCGTGTTTTAGAAACCTTGAACCTTCCTTATAAAAAGTAGATATGGGGAGAAATTATCTGTGCTAAAAATCAATCTGGAACTGTTTAGGAAAAACACCTTTTGTATAGTTGTGTAGTTTTACAATAAATTACCAAAAGAATTAAAAGATCTTCCGACTAGAGTCTTTAAAAAGCGACTTGGTGTATTACTTTTGGAAAAAATGTACTATTCAATAAATTATTATTTGCGTGAGACACTGTATTTGATATAAATTTAATAAAATATTATATGATATGTACGATACAAATAATATATTTGACTTTGACTAATAATGTAAAATGTAAAATTCCTTAAGACAAATTTGCGCGCCATTGTGTGTGGCAGAATATGCGAAATTACGATTAAACCACATTACACATTTTTGTACCATAATAATGCAATAAATAATTATTATTACGCCAAAAAGGTGACCGCCCTTTCGCAGCCCATGGAGACCCATTTTTTGAGGTTGCGTTGCCGGCCTTTGAGGGAAGAGTACACTCTAATTTGAATAGTTGGAGTTCGTATCTCTCATGGCAGACTCACCGGGAGTCGATTCCACAGTTTGCTAGTTCGAAATAGTAAATTCCTTGTGAAAAGAAAGACTTCCAGACATCAAGGCGAGAGTGGTATCATTTTAGCACAGTAAAATATCGTTCGACACTGTTAATGATAGATCGAAATATATCGAACGAATTTATTACAACTGTAAAACTGTTTGATGTTACAAACGTTTAATTGCCCGTAAAATGAGTAAACCGGCCATAGAGTAGGCGGATAAGAAGGCAACAGGAAATTTACTCCATCAGTCAACGTCAAAATTGCAGATAATTTGGATCTCAGCGTGGTTTCTTACATTATTAAAATGTGCAATGTCAATGAAACAATTTAACTGTCGTTCGTGCAAGTCTCGCTTCAATGAAATGATTGATGTGAAGGCCTGCACTATAGTATGCAATTAATGATGTCGAGGTAGATTTTGCTAGTACATATGTGAATCACTATGGTAAGAATGACTATGATCTATTATTATTATTGCCTAATATATGTAAACTAAAAGTACAGAATACACCAAAAAACACTAAGGGATTTAACCTTGGTTTCTGAAGGGCTACACCACCAAATGAAATCATTAGAACAAACAGAGAATAATAAACGTTTTTATACCTTAGACATACCTAATATTACATCTATCTTAAATTTATGGAGCCAAGCAATCACATCCCTTGTTGGATAAAAATATATTTTAAGCGTACCTTTATTTCAGGTGTTATTTTAAAATTTGAATGTCTACCCACAAGATTTTAACGTTCTTTAATTAAATGATCTGAATTTGTTATAAAAAAATGTGCCATCACAACATTATCTCATTTAAAACTTCTGCTCTCTTTTTATTAAATGCAATTGATATAGCTTGATATCGCTGTGTTTTTTTTAAGTCGTTATATTACTATGAGTCTATGCTATGGAGTAAGCCCTATTTAAACAGTACTTTTTAGCAGATATATGTATACGCGGTTATTTCTTAGATAACTCCCATTGCTTCACAACAGTTATCAGCGAGACACTACATCAATTTGATAGATACTTGGTTAAATAAATGTATTATTATTAAAACTTATAAAAATACCAAACAAAATTAAAAAATGAATACAAATTCACTGGTTTTTAAAAAAATTAAAAGTCAATATCGTATGTTTCATTTCCCGCATTTAAATTAACAAAACTTACCTCACAACATCGCTCGAGCATATGTGCGAGTGGCAGGAACGAAATCATCACATCGTGTTTCGTGGGCCTGTGTTCACCAAGCTGCATTGTGACACTGCACATGGACGCCACAACATTCTCATGGCTCAGCATAACACCCTTTGGCATGCCTGTCGTTCCAGACGTGTAACAGATGGTACATAGATTCTCTGGCTGGGGCGGCTAAAAAAATTCTTATATTATTAATACATCTAAAATGTTACTCCTAGTTGTATATTTTTAACTTATTTTGGATTTCTCGTCTGTAATAAATGCAACTATTATCTGCGTTTGGTACAGACCTACTGTACGTCAAAATAAAATAGGTGTATTTAACATAATCGCGATTGGGAACCTTCTTTATGAGGGAATCCGGTTGGTAGCCGTGCCGGTCTAAGACGGTTGCGCATTCAAATGAACTGCAAAAGGTTATTCTTTACAGTATATAGACGAGATGAACAATGATAATGAAGATAATAAACATGTAAAAGGCAAAAAGGCAAATAATGGCGTACAGTAGGTACAGACCTGGTACAGACCAAACTTGTTCAAGAAAGAAAGAGAGCTACAGTAAACCCCATACAATTGTCATCTGAGATCCATTAACGCCTTGCCCATTGGCTTAACAATAGGGTGGTAGTGCTGGCAAAACGCCACGGGTCCCAAGAAGGCCCCTGCCCAAGAGATATTATGTACTATGTATGAATGTGAAGTCTCCAATACGCATTGGGCTAGCGTCGGGACTACAGACCATTCCCTCTCGCCTAAGAGAGGCCTATGGTCATTAGTGGGACATATACAACGTGTAATTGATTACGATGAAAATCTCGAAGTTTATTAAAATTAAACTGAGTACAACGTGACGCTTTTGACTGATAGGGCCCCATCATAGAATTTGCTACGGGCCCCAGATGGTTCATGGTGTAGTTACGCAACTGGCCTTGCCGCAAAAAGGCTCTGACTCAGTGATTCCCAAAGTGGTCTATATCGACCCCTAGGGGTCTATGACAACCTGCAAGGGGTCTACGTCAGCGAAAAAAAATTTGGGGGTCCATGAAACGAAAATGGGAGTCCACGATAGTGGATCTCAACACATACACTGATAGTACCTATTTACTTACATCATACAATCTTATAATATCAAAACATATACATTATATTGACTTATTGCTTATGTTATTTTATTTAT
Source organism: Pieris napi (assembly GCF_905475465.1). Lineage (NCBI taxonomy): Eukaryota > Metazoa > Arthropoda > Insecta > Lepidoptera > Pieridae > Pieris > Pieris napi. Next base: position 6,310,891 of record NC_062255.1, read on the forward strand.
AGTTTATTTTATGTTTACTTATTGCTACGTATATTTTACATAACAGATACAAAATTTTATTTTGAGTAGTTTTAATTTAAATTAAATTAATAAACATATAAATTAACATGTGTTTTTACTTTAAGTTTTTAACACTAAACTTCACTACAGTTAGAAATTTACAGGAAATCAATATCAGGTAAGTAGGGGGTCTACCCAACACGGAAAAACATGGCAAGGGGTCTACGACACAAAAAAGTTTGGGGAACTCTGCTCTAACTAGTTGCGAAAGCCACATACAAACTATGGTTATATGGACAAGTGAAAGTATAATCACGATTCACTTACAATGCAAGGATGATCTTTCTGCGCTCCTTGTATTTCAACATCGCTGAACTTTAAGATCTCCACGCCTCGACTCCTTGCCCTTTGGTGTGTAGAGGGTGACACTTCTCTTATCGTGATTAATTTACGAAGACACCTGGGTGCTTCATCCAGTAGTAAATTAGCTTTCTTGTCGTCTTCACACACCACCAGGGACATTTCAGCTGAAAAAATAAATGTTTAATCATTTAATTTCTCCTTTACATAGCAGACGATTTTTGTGGTAGATTTCGCATTATATTCACGTGAAATGCAAAAGTATATTTTATTTCTCTAGATTTCTTTTATAATAAAAATATACAACACAAAAATAACAAAATAATCTCGTATATTTATTTGAAAGTCCATAACATCACAATTGCTGCCTTGTTTTGGACCTAAGTCAAATCAAAACAATTATAATTTCACCGGGAATCGAACACAGGTGCTCCGGATAATCATATGAGTTAATCACTAAGCCTTAATTACTGTAACTAAAATGTTTTTTTAATACAGTTGCTCAAAAAGTGGCGTATTGCAGGGACGTATAGCGTTCGGGATGTGGGCTATTACACACTCGTGCTTTTTTTTTACCTTTTCCGAACTAGTGCGTTTTCTTTCCCAACTGTCAAAATAATGTCTATTAAAAAGAAAAAACCAACCACGAAGTTTTTACTAAAAAAAAATCATAGAAATTTTTATGATTCATGCAAATATTTCTAAAAAGAAGCTACTGCTTTGTTTCAATATAAGATTTAATGATTTGATTCAATGAGTTAGGTTAGATTTCATTTCATCTCCTTAAATTTCATTTCATATCAATAAAAAATTGTACTGAAGACTTTGCTGTATGGGCATAGTTCCCTTTGCCTACCCAGAATGGGTGAAGAAAAAAAAAATATCTGCTTATATTCTTTTACGGTTGGCGCCATTTTCCAAAAATGTTCTTTGCGCGTTTAGTTGTTTGTTATATTATATATTAAATATACATGAAAAATCATACGAAATAAATAATAGTTTGTCTCGAACAGTAAATAAATATGCAACCTAAAACTTCTCCAGTTAGTATAAAAAACTGTACCAATGTATATGTGAACAATAATTTGTATAAGAAATAAATGATTAGTGAGTTGAGTTTATTGTTTTTTTATTATTTTATTAAATAGCTTAATTTTTTCGCAACTGTATTAAAAATAGTTGTTCAGTACACGTGCGGAACCGTCATTGCAACTTGTTCCGACTGTCAACCCTCACCTTCGGCTGCGCCTCGGCTCGGGTAGACATTTGTCGAAACTCTTTGCAATGACAGGCTTTCCGCACTTGTAATGAAATATACTATTACATCATCTGTCAAAAAAGAAGAACGAAGTGGATAAAAGGTTGTGTTGTCACGCATTTTTTCCTATTCACAAATCATTAACTAATCCAGATTAACCAACTGGAATTTAGAATTAAAACTCTGAGCTTTAGGGGTACTCACTTTGATTAATAATAAAGGCACAAGCGTTAGCTCCTAGTGTGTCATATAACGGAACTATAACCATCGAATAGCAGTACGCAGCTTGCTCCGTCATGATCCACTCTGGACAATTTTGGGCGTAAATACCTGAAAAAATTATACATTATTATACACATGCTATTATTAATAAAATTATAGTGCGGACTGACAGTTTGATAGCTTAATTTCGATACGCACTGCTGTGTTGAGAACTTTGCTTACTTCAAAGGTGCCTTGTATATCATGTTAATTATAAAAAGAAATATTATTCAATTATTTATTCCTATTTCATTAGTCTAAGAACAAAAGGTGAACGCTTTAGCTTATTGTAAGCTGTGGAGTGCAGCGCTGCCTTTAGCCAATCGCTCTCTCGCAAATCATATCTCTATAATTTGGAAATAATTAAAATAAAATAGAAAAGAATATTTTTAATAAATTATTGTGAATATTTTTTTTTATACTTTAAAGTTCCTTATGTACTACAGTACTCACCGACAAAGGTGGTTTGGCCCGGGGCAACGCCTTGGCATAGCAGGCCCGAACCAAAGTTTTTAGCCCGCAGAAGGGTCTCATTGTATGTCTGCCACACGTACGGCTTATTTGGTCCGTCGCGCCAACCGAGACAGTTGCCATTATCTGAAGAAAAAACATACAGTCAAAGACAATCAAATTTTACTATTGATCGCTTAAGATGTCATGTGGAACATGGTGTAATGGTTGCAGCTCCTTCAAACGTTGTGTTAAAAAAACCATGGCGATTAAAAAGAGTGGCGAAGAGTTTATTATCTTCTCTTCCGTTCTACGCCTTTGATTTGAGAACTGGCACTAAATGTAAAGTTAGAAGCATTTCATATACATTTCGTTTTTGACGTTCATAAGTGTACATTGTGTTACCTATATGATTAAATAATTTTTGACTTTTTAATCATTAAAAAAACCAGGTACATTACAACCCTCTAGCTCTTGGCATTAGATTTCTGTATGTTTTTGGTAAAAATGTTTTCTAACGAGCAAGTAGATCAGCGACTTTTTGGGTCTAAGGCATTTCATTAAGGGTTTTCTCACGATGTTTTCCTTCACCGAACAACACATGCTCACATAAAAGACGTCAATTTAAGCGGACGACCTCAGGAATAAGAGTTGAACGCTAAAGCCACTATATAAAATAATTTTGAGAGGAAGCTTCATGTTAATGAGTTTTCCATGTAATTGAGCGCCTGACTCTTGAGAGCTGATTACCTGAGGTCGTGCGATCGAATACATCAGAGTTTTTTCCTATTACTCATACATCGGTCGCAAAACATCGTGAAGAAATCGACGAGACTTTAGGCAAGCACCTTTAGGCAAATCTAGTGTCTGGGTTACGATACTTAATATAGCGTCATAATTACAATTTCACTTCACAAAATACTTAGATTATTAGGATGGAACAGGTGTATGATTTTTACATATAAGAGTCAAAGTTCCCTAAGTATTAGTATAAAATTCAACTAATTCTTAAAACTTTGTAGCTACAATAGCTGCGCGTCCTAATCTTCTCGGAATTTGTATAAAATGTATATTTTGCAAAGGTTGAGATTAAGGTTGACGTAACGTATTTATTTTAAAACTGAGGGCTATTAGGCCGGAACTTTTCCGTCAAGCGAGGAAGAATTAATTTACAAGGCCAGGCTAAATAATATGTCATGTAACATGTGAATAAAATCAAATTAAACCAGCTATGTATTGTACCTACACCGTATTATTTTGATGACTCATTGGTCTAGTGGTTAGTACACCTGACTGCGAATCCATGGGTCCCGGGTTCGATCCCCGGCTGAGACGAACATCGATGTGATGAGCATATGGTGTTGTGCTTAGGTCTTGGATGTTAAAAATATGTATTTATATGTCTATCTATCTAAAAAATGTATGTATATCCGTTGCCTAGTACCCATAACACAAGCTTCACCAGCTTAGCATGGGACTAGGTCAATTGGTGTGAATTGTCTTAAAAAAAATTGCAAATAAAGAATTATTATTAAAACTCTTTACATAGGTAGGCAATAGCATCGATCGATCTCTTGAACTTTACAAGTAAGGTTAAACAATACAATAACAACAATAATTGTTACCACTCGCTATTTTTGCAATTATTCATTCGTTTTCATTTCCTTATCATCAAGATCACATTTAAGAACTCCTTTCAAGTGTTACAAACATGTAAACAACTCCAAGAATGATAAAACACTATTATTATTGTGTTTATCGCGTACAACTTTAATGAGAGCCCTTCAGTCGCTATGAGAATTGTAAGTTTGTAATTACATGTCCACGTTATTTATTACTTAGTATGAATCAAGTCTAGAAAGGCTGTCAAGTACCCCATGTTTATTGTTCGCGATACTGACCACTCGTTAGGTCTTTTAATTAAATAAATTCTTTCAAACAATCTTTGTATAAAACAAGTGTGTCCGTACATCTTTTTATACTTTTTTATTGCCACGAAAGCAGTCACGCGGGCAATACTTAGTTTTTTAACTTTAAAAATTAACCATATGAAAAAATTTAAAAGAAAAGTCAGTATTTAATGATTTTATTTGAATTTTAAAGTATCGGTACCGAAAATGCGGTTACAAATACCGGGTATCTTAGTGTAAGATAGGCTAAGACTAGCGCTAAATAATGTCAAAACCACGCCCTTATAAACATTAAATAAAGCCAACTAAAGAACCCCCAACCTTTTTGAAGTATTAAAAGTATTGGGTACTGTTAATGGGGTTTCTCAAATCAAATCGTCACATTTATCGTCGCATGTGGTACAATTGTATTTTTTTAATATTCTTGCTGTATTTATTATTTATCAGTAAAGTAGAAATTGTGGTACTAACTTGATTCTTTAACACCTCTGCGAAAAGTCTCGTACAGCGTGCGCGTGTCGTCGTGAAGATACCGCAAGAACCTGCCATTCTTTGCTTCTTTGTAGAATTTCGATACACGAACTAATTCTGGACCCTGAAATAATTACAAGGTTAATTAGACTTTAGTCAATATATTAATTGGCTGGGTTTTAATTATAAAATATAAGTTACAATGAACATTATATTTATACCACGACTTATATTTCGATTGCACATTTGACATTAGCTACTATCATTTTCTAAAATAATGATACCACATATAATAGTGTAGTGATGAACACAAAGATTTATAAACAATCGCGATTTATGTTTATGTAATGATAATATTAGTATGTCAACTAAAGACTAAATTATTGATTTTTCTTTAAATAAATACATCGTTATTTATTAATTAGTAACCGCTGCTTTATTTATAATAAGTTAATATTTTCATGTTCATTCATCATCACATTTTCAAAGAAAACTCTCAGGTCCTTAATAAAATTAATCGTCATAACTAAATTATCCGTTCAGAAATATTTAATTTCCTGATATACTTAGTTTCTATTAAAGTAGTAGTTGTTTAGATATACTACTATAAACCAGAGGAATCGATCCGGAAATATTCCATTTCCGTATCGAATAATTTCGCAACGTCACTATTTAGTACATTCTCATAACGTTGCAACACTGAAATTGTCAAATCTGGAATCGAATTAAAAGTTTTAGTATAGTGAAACATCGATCTAAAACAATAATCGTTTATTGAGGATGACACATAAAAAGCCGTACACAACTCATTGAATGGAAATTAATGCTAGTTATAAAGATATGACATACAAACAACCTTAATACCGAAAGTAGGATGTAAATCACTTCCGGACACTACAGGAAACGCTAAAATTCCCAATAATATTATTACAAACAGCTGTTCCGATGAATATATTAGCGCTTTCCATTTATTATTATTTATATATTATTTTTAACGTCGCGCATTATATGGGAGAATTTTCTCGGGAATAAATATAGTTAAAAAAAACTAAAAAACACGCTTTTAAAGCACATCAAACTAAAAAGTGAAAAATAATTCCTAATTTAGGCTGAAAATGGTAATGAACAAAAAATACTGGTATTATTGTGAAAAAGCGTGGGTTGCTCTATAGACGAAAAATATGGCACAGAGCGCCCCACGCTATTTAATTTTTTTATTTTTTTTTCATTTTTTTTTCGGATTATTGCATTGTCATCGATCTTTGACAGGTGCGCAAAGTTTGAATTAAATCTGTCCGTTAAAAGTGGGTCAAAATCGAGTCCGAAGGAGTCGGTTACATACATACATACATACAGGTGAAGCTAATATAAAGCGTGTAAAAAATACTGTTTTTGTTTGGAAGGCATATAAAATCTGACAGCTAGATATATAGAAATGTAAAAAGCTACAACTCTCGGTCTTGGCCTTACATCTTCTATTTCTTCCAATTTCTGCCTTCTGTGGCTGATACACGCCGTCGACTTTGTTTGATATGTTTCATACATCGTAAGAAGTGTTAATAACGCACATAGAAACAATTGTGCCGGAATTTGAACCCACATAAGAATTGCGAGTCGAGTGAAATTAGTCTAATACTAATGAAATGCAGACACAGAAATGTGTCTTAGCATCACCTAGGGTGACCTGTCATACACATTTATATGCATATAGAGGTCATTGTTCTGAACTGAATCCTTCTAACAAGCGGAAACCCGTATTCCATAATCCATTTACATAATATGATCAGTTTAGAACATACAATTAAATATATTATATATAGTTACATAAATCAGGAAGATATAACATTAATGATTACTGAAAATCACTCAATGTCAAATTAACTTATTGCTTTTGGCTAGCATCTTTTTTGAAAAAAACAAATGAACAATATTCAAGAAGGATAATGTACCGTGTCAATAAGTTTCGTAAGGACTAATCAAATTCGAATTTTGGACAAAAATATCTTCTATACATATTGTCAACAATGTGTTTAACAAAACACTGTATGAATACTTATAGTACGAGATCCCGCTGCAGGATTGGTGCGCTCATCGACTATTTGTTTAAAACCAAATTTTTATGTTTATTTATAATCAAGAGAATACATATTTACTAGGGTGCCTATTAAAATTTGGCCGCCATTATTTTTAATTAAATTATTTTTAATTGATTTTTGTTAAAAAATTTCGTTCATTTATTATTTAAATAAAATAACGTCTACATCACGGGAATTAATATGAAGATTCTAAAAAATCACGGGTGCCGTTGCACACCTGGCCGCACCTCTTTGCAGCCAGGTGTAAACAGGTATGATTTCGATAAATTTATACGTTTATAACCTATTTTTATTAATTATATGTCAAATTGAAGCTAATTTTTTTCTATTATTTATCATATAAAGTTGCTTAATTAAATCTGGCCGCAAATAAGGGCTACTGGCTGTTAAAGATAATAAATATTTAAGGTAGAGTGAAAGAGAGTTAGCGCGTAACATCATTTGTCAGACGAGGACAGCGATTGTCGGCTGTGCGACGCTTTTAAGCCATTGCGCATGCGTCGAACGTTAGTGGGGCTAGTTGTAACAATTTTAACAAATAATTGAATATCATGATGTGTATTGGCTAAATTACTACTAAATAAATTTTGATCGATACTCTAACTATTTATCTATGAAGTCTAATCGAAATATTATCAAATCTACAGGCAACTATCTCACAATTATTATTTTTTTGAAAAAAGGGAAGTGTTACAACTTACCCCGTGGTTGGGGCTAGTTGTAACATCTGCTGGAGCAAGTAGTAACAACAAAAATGACACCTTCAATTGTTTAATTTTTTCACATCTTGGATCATTTTGCTTTGTATATATAACAGAAACTAACTAGGTATTTCTATAAAGTGTTTTTTATGAAATAGTTAACTGGAAAAAAAATATAATCAACAAATTAAAGATTTAAGATTTTAACTATCTTTCTTATTCTGTACTGAAGTATAATATATATAAGGTACTTATATCATGTCATGAAGTATATAAGGTACTTATATCATGTCAACATGGCACTTATTATACATCCATGAAGTCTGTGCTCTGTTCACGTAGTTTTTAAAAGGGCCGTAGACTCCTACATCTCCTACAGGTTGCAAATTGTGGGAGCAATTGGAGGGAAACTATAACATGACAACATTGTTTTCTTTGGCTTTTTCGACAACTGCAATATTCACATGTGAGCCATGGTTATCAAGCAGTAACAGAACTGTCTCTTTCTTGGTAGGTTTCGCGTCTTTGATAAAATGATCTACAAAAATCAAACATTCTTTATCAGTCATCCACCCTGAAGAATTACCAGCTCCAATGCAATCTTGAGGTCCACCGCGAAAGAACATTTCTGAGTATTTAAGCCGGGGAAAATTGAACATTGGCCGTCAGTAACTTACAGCAATCTGGGGGCATATTGTAACATGTTACAACAAACCCCGAGGTTTTGTTACAACTAGCCCCTTGATATAGTTCTTAATATTTATCACGATAACTATTAAATCAACTTAGTAATCTTGAAAACTGTTATACAACATCATAAATAGTTATATTTTAGCATAAAATAAAATACATAAAACTTCAAAGCTACGAAAATAGTGAAACTAACCAAAAATTTACGTTAGTAAAATTATAGGTTACCTGTCAACAATAAAGCGTTTGCACACACCCACTCACTGAGCCGCCTGGCGGGACCCTGGCTGTGGTAAAGTGGCGTGGCACGTTATAAGTTTAAGATTAGGTAAAAAAAAAACGTGAATAAAATTCAAATTCCTATTGAAAAAGGTCTGTTACTATTTACCCCTGTTACAACAAGCCCCACGCTCCCCTAATAATAAATAATAATAAGTATTATTATTAATATTAATTAATAATTGAATAATATACTAAATATTAAATATTTAAAAAAATTAAGAAAGCCAAAGAAGTATAACTTCTTACGCGCGTACGTAAGTACACGCACCCTTTTTTTATAAGTTATTAATATAACAAAGAAAAAAAAATTTAATGATAAACAACAAAAAAAAAATTTTTACTAATTACATTTTGAAAAAAAAAAGGACATTAATCAAATTATATTTGTTAAATTGTGAATTTTTTGATAAATGCAGTAATTAATTTTTATACAAAAATAAGAAATAAAAAAAAATTTTTTAACAAAAAAACTTCAAAGTTAGAACTGTGTCATTTATATTGCAACTATAACCTATATTATTCTTAGGGTGAGATCTATAGAGCGCACTTAGACTTTGCTCAGACTTAACTATAACCATTCTTTACTTTTTTAAAGGATAATAAAGAAGGTATTGCATGAAATGAAACATCAATTTCTGTCTTAGCTTGAGCTTAGCTTAATCTCACCGTTAAAATGTCTATAAATATACTAAATCATAGTTTAACCTTAGTGTTTTTCGTAAGTAAAGTCTGAGCAAAGTCCAAGTGCGCACTATAGATCTCACCCTTAAATTCAATTCAACTTTTACTTACGGTTTGTGTTTTGTAAAAATCTTCAAATTCTTGTTTATCTTTTTGCTTCAGAACCACAATTTTTTTTAGACACTCTGAATGATATCCAAAATCATTAGTAGAGTCAATTGTTAATAAAAGGTCATGATATTTATATTTTTTTTTACGACGAAACAATAACATTAGCGAGCACTTTTGGAATGATACATTATTAAAGTCGAGTACATTGCTTTTTTCGTTACATAAAAAACACGACTTCATCTTTATCAATTTTATTTTACATTAATTAATATAATAATTTTTAGATGCACAAATAAAATAACAATGTAAATATAAAACGTTGTTTATTACGAACTCCAAAACAGCGTGGTTTATTATGTTAGAATAAAAATGTTGCATCTATTCAGTTTGAGAACACTGACATTCGACGCATGCGCAATGGCTTAAAAGCGTCGCACAGCCGACAATCGCTGTCCTCGTCTGACAAATGATGTTACGCGCTAACTCTCTTTCACTCTACCTTAAATATTTATTATCTTTAACAGCCAGTAGCCCTTATTTGCGGCCAGATTTAATTAAGCAACTTTATATGATAAATAATAGAAAAAAATTAGCTTCAATTTGACATATAATTAATAAAAATAGGTTATAAACGTATAAATTTATCGAAATCATACCTGTTTACACCTGGCTGCAAAGAGGTGCGGCCAGGTGCGCAACGGCACCCGTGATTTTTTAGAACCTTCATATTAATTCCCGTGATGTAGACGTTATTTTATTTAAATAATAAATGAACGAAATTTTTTACCAAAAATCAATTAAAAATAATTTAATTAAAAATAATGGCGGCCAAATTTTGATAGGCACCCTAGTAAATATGTATTCTCTTAATTATAAATAAACATAAAAATTTGGTTTTAAACAAATAGTCGATGAGCGCACCAATCCTGCAGCGGGATCTTAGACCATTAAGATGTGCTATCAACTACTTACAAGGAACCCAAATCGCAAAAATATATATAATATATTCAGTAATTCGTTAGATTTACTAATTATATTAATTGTTGAATACATTGTGCCTTCATGCCTTTAACTTAACTATATCATTTAAACGTGTTTTTTAACGGAAACTTTGATAACCGTATCGCAGCACAGCTATGGGAACTTTCGTTAAGTGGCACGAGCGATCGATTTTCCATCACTATCAAAAGAGGGGCGCGACAGAAACAATTAATTTCCATTATAAGGTTTGTTTTAATAGGAAATGTTTTTGGCTTTGTTTGTTTTTTTAGTACTATGGTTTTATAGGGCACAGATATTTTGTCATGTTTTATAGAGCCTTCATTACAATCCACGCAGATGTAATGACGCTACTACATTGTAAGAAAGCCTACACTGATGTCTTATTTATATTTTAAAGTCCTATATATATATATATATATATAAGGTTATCTTCCTACCAGCTAGGTTATAGCTAATTTAACAACGCAAGTATTACGTATGCAGATTTACTGGATTTATCCCCCCCCCCCTCCTCTTATAAGCAAAAGAAAGCAAAGCTTTTAAAAATAATAGTACATAAACGTATTAATTTTTTGTATGAATCCTCTAAAATGCATTTCGTTTTCAAGCATAGACAATGTGTGGGTAATATGTGTAGAAAAGTAAATAATTACTGTTGTCGTAATCACCAAATAAGAAAATCAAAGACCCCCTTTCCCCCTATACTGCTTACGTAATACTTGAACGGCCCTTAGTGCTTAGAAATGTTCATAGTTAACACATTGATGCAAACATCAAATAAGAAAAGTTTCTGAATTTGGATATTTAAACAAAGAAAAGAATTCGTTTCAGTTATAAATTATAATGCAGTCTTTTACCAAAGCCAGGAATAAGCTTGCATTAATTCTCGAAGACGACGATTATTTTTAGAATTTATTCTTGTGTCTCAAAGACAAGGTTGTAGGGAAATAGACATCGTTTTAAAATATTGTGTGGACAGTTGTGCGGTGACACGATCGTAGTTATTTATAACAAAATTCGGTACATAACACACATGCTGTCTGTAATATATTTAGATCTACTCGATTCATCCTACTCAATATCCCTTAGAATGTTTTAAAACAACAGTTTTATTACTTTTATCACGAATAAAAGATATATATCTATAACTAGCAGACCGGCCAAGCGTTGCTGCGACTAAAGGGCCTGATCGACGGACGAGTAAGACCGCGGTTTTATGGCTCGTCGGTAAAGCTCGCCGGTGTATCATTGCAAAACCACGGTTTTAAATACCGCCGAGCCTGGCTCGCGGCTTGTCGTCGTGTTATATTTTTTACTCGGCTCGCCATGCAAAACCGCGTGTCGATCACGGCCGGCGAGCCGAGCCGTCACTTTTCGGCGACAGCGCTAGAGGACGCATGTGCGCCAGAAGAGCTGTGTACCTAGTACCTACCTACTACAAACTTCGCGTGCGTGCTCAGTCCGTGTCACAATAATGGATCTACGTACTTGCAGCCACGATTTTGTAATACAACTAGCTGACCCGGCAAACGTCGTTTTGCCATTTATAATAAAAAAATAGGGGTTGATCGTAGAGGGGTGAAAGTTAGGGGTTGTATGTATTTTTTAATGCTGTATCATAAAAAAATATCTAAAAATAAAAATAAAATATTTAGGGGTGGACTACCCTTAACATTTAGGGGGATGAAAAATAGATGTTGTCCGATTCTCAGACATACCCAATAAGCACACAAAATTTCATAAGAATCGGTCGAGCCGTTTCGGAGGAGTATGGCAACGAAAACTGTGACACGAGAATTTTATATATTAGATTTATAAATGCCTTTCGAGACTGTCCCTGTTTATGGCAAACTAAATCAAGCGAGTATAAAAACAAAGCAAATAGGCTTGCAGCATATAATAAACTCGTGGATATTGCAAAAAAATATGAACCAAACTCGGATATAACCGATATTAAGAAAAAAAATCATTAAAAATTAAAATAATAAAAAAATAAAAACATAAAATTTATTTATCCCATGGCGAGATAGGCTTCAGACTCGGAACAAGACATGTTTGCGACTGTTTTGCTTGCTAATCGATCAGCACCAACGAGCCGCGAGCCAAGTTCGTCGGTATTTAAAACCACGGTCTTACTCGCCCGTCGATCATAGGCTTAAGGTTTTTCTTATATTACATGGTAGGGAAACGGCAGGAGAACGTCATGGAGACCACCATGCTTTTTTGCTGGTTATGCCATTAAATTGTAGCTTATGTGAAACGTTGGTACTTTTAACACAGCACCATCTGTTATAATTGTGACTATCAAATAATAAATAATATTTGCAATAAAATAATATTGCGGGTATAAATTGAGATGTAAGCTATCTTTTAAGTTGGATCAAACTACACACGGTGTGCAAATTTGATTGATATCGGTTCGGTAGTTTAGGAGTCCATAGCGGACAAACAACGTGACATGTAATTTATATATATTACGATTATACACTCCGTGATTCAGATTGTTTATAGTTCCCAGTTATTAAATACTTTGACAATAGTCAAAGGTACAGTAGAACTGTTCATATTTTAGTCAGATACAGACAATAAAGAATATTTAACTGACAGAAACAAAGGGCTAAACTAATAATTATATACCTAGCCTTTCAGTACAAACACAAATTTTAATGCACAACATTGGAAAAATTTATAACATATTAAAACATGTACTTTGCGAGTCTATACACGAATAATATTAATGGCGGTCCATTCATTGCTTACAATCAACATAATGGTAATAGATATATCATGAATACATCAATCTCTATGCCCCATTCCCTAAGGTTTTATAGGAGCTGTATATAAAAAAATAGTTTCAACGTTAAATAGAAAAATACATCTCCATTGATAATGCTATTATAGGAATACTTGACATTGTAAAATTTGGCTAGAGTTGTTTCCGCATAACATACGTGAATTCTACGGATCATGGTAGTAAACTATATTTTTTTATGTTTTAAAACGTAGGAGATAAAATTCAGAAGCACTCAAGTCTTAAAATAAATCATTAAATCAATAAAATCATGAGTAACTTTTTTTTATTAGTTACTTTTAAAATTATATTGCTACACTCTCGTCATCAACGCTGTCAAATATTATGCCAAATTTCATCTAGAATAATGAGGTAAACATCTCTTGAAACTATACGTAGATTTAATTCTTAAAATAGAAGAGGAAGATAGGAGTAACAAGGTTATAAGCGTTGAACCATAAACCACAATTTTTTCATGTTTTTGATCTATTTTTTTTCATAAAAAGAGCTCACGGGACACTAGCTTTTACAGGCAATTACATGCTGCCCATAGACACCTATGTTGGTGAGGTTGCCGACCTTTGAGGGAGAATCCGTATTTAAGGCCATGCATAAAAGCAAAATTTTCATTTTAATCTATTTTTTTATTAGAAATTAGTCTAAGATTAGTCGACAGTATTTCGGAAATTAGAGACATAGTTTAATCAACACATGAAGAAATGGTTTGCTACTTTCATGCACACATATATAAAAGTCAATCATTAACTTTTCCCTAAAAGGACCACTAAAACACTCTCTCACAGCATCTAGGTATTTTTATAAGGCACATAGAGACTTAGTTTGCAGGCAATTTCATTTAATATTCAATGAATATGCAATATTCATACAAATTATACCCGCTCGCATACCCGCTGGAAGATAAATTACAGCTTTGTAAAAGTATTTCCCCAAATATATGAGTCACTAACGCGACATTGTATGAGAAATATGTAGTACAGCATTTTTGCTACCCTACTCGTAGTCCCGTGACCGAGTGGTTTGCCAAAATAAATAATATCATTATGAAAAACTAAAGATACGTAATTACCATATCGTAATATATACGTAGTGATGTTATAGATATATATATATTAACGAACGTACAAAGGACGGTGTAACTCAGCTATGATATTTAAAAACTGTTAGATTTGAAACTGAAATTGAATTATTACTTAATAAAATTTACGCTAACTACTCGGAGTAGTACGGCTGCTAGAATGTAAACATTGTTTTAAATTGTGTTTCTAATAAACCGAATAAGTAAATCTGTGTCTGTTTAAATTATCAATATAGATTATGTACCGAGATTCAAAAGCCACATTTTTAGACATAGTAGTATGTAAACCTATTTTAAAAGAGTAAGTGTGGAGTTTCCTTTCCATTCTTCTCCACACGAAACTACCTTTTGGAAGAGACTACCTACCTAAACTACCTTTTTTTTGACGTTCAAAAGGGCCATTTTAGATGGTCTAATTGAAATAAATGATTTGACTTTGAAAACAATATCAAGGAGCATCAAATTATCTTAAATCTGGAGATGAATTCTTTCAAAACTTAAACGTAAGTATTGATTGATATGATTTGACGTTACTAAAGATTATTTAATAGGATACTAATTGAAGTATAGGTAGGCGATCTCTCTTTAGTCGGTGGCTCATTTATGAGCGTACTATCTGCTTCCACTGGTTTCTTTCTGTACAACGACTTATAGGCTTGATGGGCCTTTGATAAATTGATAAAATGTATTCAAATCAGTCTCTTCACACTCGAAACATCGAGTTTTGTAAATGATGGAATTAATACGGGTCTTCTATTTAAAGTTTTTAATGTAACCGATTTTCTTTTTGCTCAACAAGAATGTTATTATTGTTTATAAAAACAGGAAGTATCTTGTTTCATTTCCTGTCCCGATGTTGGCCGTAAATCAATTGATAATTTGCGTTGATTTATTTTGCACTTTCACAAAATTTATGTTTGTTGTGAATGCATAAATCTAGGTCTAAATTCCATTAAGAACTTCATAACTCGGTGGTGAAGAAATAAACATTTCCATCGACGCAATATTTATTAACATAGCAAACACAATGAGTAAGCTGATTTAGGAACTACATAAGACCGTGCAACTTTTAATTTATAATATACTTAGAACATAGTTAGACCACGAGGAATGTTCTAGAATTACTATCTTTACTAACTTTTTTATTAATTTGTGTAACTATGGACCTATGTTTGAAATAATAATTAAACAACTTTAAGTGACAATGCTTCATTTATACATTTTCATTGAAAAAATCTTCGTTTTTTTTTACAAAAAAATCTCTTAATATTGTTGTTACTATCGTGTCATTAAAAATTTCGAAACAGACATTTAGTATGGTCCTTGAAAAGGCTATTTAACTTTCCTTTTTAAATTGTTACATTTTATTGAACACTCAGTGTTAATTATTTAACAAATTTATCGATTGCAGGCCGCAAAAACGGACACTTTTTTTAAGGAATCTCGCTGTTGGCCTTAAGTGCCTTTACGCTCAGCTGGAGCTGTTTTGGCGATCGAAGTTCGGCCTGAATGGGCATTTTTCCCGCGACTAGCGCAAGGGCGTCTCCTGCGAGACTCGAACCTCGGCTTGGGCCGTCGTGGGGTAACTGAGACTGAGTTAGGGCTGCTCTTATCGTGCCCTACGCGATTAATTTAATTCTATTAGGAAATAATCTAAGTCTAAACCGCATATTTTGCGCCTACAAACACGAACGTAATTTTGGCACAGATATCGCCACAAAGGTCTTATAATATATAACGATATCTTATAGACATATTCACATAACGAAAGTAAATCTTTAAATGTATACGTACGGATCTGTTTATTTCAAATACGCTAGAAGGCACATCTATTTCGAATTCGTCATTGCTATATCATTGGTGCCTAAATATACTCGTACTTTATAATGTACTTACTTTAATGCTATCAGATTGATCAAGAAGACTGATTGGAGCTCGAACAGGAGCAACTCCTACACAGCAAGTACAGCACGTCATTTCAACTAGTCACATTTAGTCACTAAAATCAATATCCATCACTATTGCGTAATCGTAATCACAATTATGTTTACTTTTTTAAATTCTGTGTCACTTTCGCTACAGAGCTGTAGAGACTGACATGAGAGCACCAGGGTTGCTCTTGCTACAATGAGTTAAAAATATCGCTCGAAGATGCGCAGTGCCAAATGTGTTTTTGTATTGGATATCTTGAACTTTGGTACCCTGTTATAAGGATTCATTCGAGAGATTTCAGTACTAATATATACTAGTACTAATATATAATAACCTAGGTCATTAGGGAATTTAGAACATTGACCTTTTCGAGTTAGATGTGGTAAATGGATTAAATTGCATTTAATTAAAGTTTGACTATATTTATCTGGCGCTTATTTTATTTGACTTCATTGCATTAAGTCAAATAAAATTAGAGGCTTTCATTGTTAGCTACGGGCGGCCTTATTACTAACATGCGATCTCTTTTGCGCAACCCTAGGCAGGAATGAAACCCCAAGGGTGCAAGAAGTACGAAACTAAATGAGCTTACAAAATTAAAAAAAATTTTTTTTAATGACAATCACAATTAATGCAATGCAATGCAAGAAAAAAAAATCAGTGGCGGTACAACCTCTTTAAGTCTTGGCCTCAGATTTCTGAATCTGTTTCATGATAATTTTTTAAATCTAATAGGCAAGTGGTGGTTATCAGCCTCCAGTGCCTGACACACGCCCTCGACTTTTTGGGTCTAAGACATGTATGTCGGTTTCCTCACAATGTTTTCCTTCACCGTTCGCAGAAATTCCATTGGTGCATAGCCGGGGATCAAACCTACGACCTCAGGTATGAGAGTCGCACGCTGAAGCGACTAGGCCAACACTGCTCAAATGCAATCAAGAAAAAGTTAAAAAAAAATTAATAACGAAATTTACGAATAGATCAAGTTAATACTTCTGTTCCTAAAACACTTTATTTAGTAAGAAGCCTATAGATTATCACGTATTACAGTTTAACATTAAAACTAATCACGTGCATAAGCTTAGTTTAAATTCTTATCAATCATAGACCTATTAATCGCAATCGCAAAATGTTTTATCAGTCATGAACTATATTATCATTTTCGTCTGAACATTCAAATTACTCAACACTTGTAGCATCGTTTTTTAAAATGCTTTCCACGATTTTACTTGAGAAATCTCGTTGCGATGAAAGATATTATTATCTAAATGTCTACATATTCGAATGTCAAAATTTAAACTAAATACGTGTATTTAAAATTAAAATTTAGGTACAGGATTTTGCAATTACTTTAAAATATCCGGAATTCATTTTAAGAAGAAGTTTTTTTTTAAACACATTAAACGATTTAAATTAAATATGACAAATGACACATAAAAACTATACAATTTCTAATTGCCCCGCTTACATTTAAGTACTCGTCTATCTCTTTTCATCATTGCGTAAATATAATTTGATGGAAAGAGACAAAATAGTACAGCATAATAAAACTGATTAGCAATGTTGATGTCTATATACTAATCGAATTGACAATTTCCGCACCTCATTATTACATAAGCTACACTCCTATACTACAGCTTTAATATGAAATAGCGGTTTTGATTAATGTCACACATCAATCATACGTTCACATACAGCTGTCGGAAACAAGACGCACCTGCTGTGATACAGAGATCAATTTATATAATAAAAATATTAAAATGTACTGCGATACACGAATAACAATACAGAAATAGGCGGAGATAAAATGATCCAAATTTCATGTATAATGGTAACCATGGTAACAGGGATGTTACTATTTTGGCAGAAGTTAATGTTGAGTTGTTATTAATTATTACTCGTATACTGTATTCAATATCTTTTAAGTCAATTTTGGTCGGTGATGTCTGGAAGAAAGCTCTCAGCAAGGCTGTCTATTTATATCATTTGGCATTTTTTTATTGTTATGCCTATTTGTGTGTTAGTGTGTTAATTATTATCGTATTTATACGTAGTATAACGTTATAATCTCGGTGACGTCCTAAAAACACAGAACTTGTGTGTCACACAACACACTCTCGTACCGCCTTGCAAATACATAAACATGTCAAAACATTAACTAATTGAGGCTTTATAGTATAAAGTATAAATGTAGTCTCAGAACTTCCTGGTACAGAATGGTACGGAAGGTTTTAAGTTAATTTTGTTATTGTTTTCGCTCAATATTCGTAGTAAGACCGTAGGAAAAACACACGTATACAATTAACGACTTTGTTTTTTAATATTACTTATATTTTTGCAGTGTTTATTGTTTGTTTTGCGCAGTAACTGAAAACATTGCAAAGATTCAGTAAAAACATTAAATCATGGAAGTGATTAATTGTAATATTTTTTTATTTTAAACTGTTTATTCGCTAACTTTAAATTAGTCAAGTTTAAAAAAAATCCCTAAATTCAAAAAAAGTTATTTTTTTTGTCAAATGATTAAACATTGATGATGTTTGATCATGTGTTGTGACGAAACAAGAAAGATGAGAACTTCTGTTAAAATTGTATTCGTCAATATTTTTTATTTTATTTTAAAAGGCACACTAACGAAACACATACAAACACTTACAGAGAACACATAACATAGAAAACAAGATACATGCATGTGCATCAATAACAAGTGTGCACAACATTTAAAGGGAAACATTACAATGATGAAGAGAAAATAACTTCAACATTAAAAGTAAAAAACAAACTAGATTTAAAAAAATACAAACATGCAATTTACAAATATATATAAACAAAAAAAAACAATAATTTTCTACTTTGCAATTATCACTATTGGTCACGGATGGAGACTGTCATTAAATGGATCTGCTTGGCATGTCCTCAGAGCGTCGTTTAATGTCGATAGAGATCTGTGTAGAGGAGCATTACAACCGACGTTGGTCCTCAATATTGTTGCACATGCTATGTTTTAGCTACTTCATTCCTATTTATACTATTGTGTAATGACCTTTTACATTAGTAAACATCATAAAACACTTACTGGTTCCAGTAAGCTTTGTTCGTGTAATGTTACGAGTGGCTTCTCAGGCTTTGGGCGTGTGGTGAGGTAGAAGGCCGACGCTGCTGCAACGCCCGTGAGAGCCAGGGCACCAGCTGAACCGCCTACCATCCAAAGGTACTGGTCGATTTCACTCACTGTAACAAAATTCAATAATGCTGTATATTAAACCTTATATTAATTACGTTTTTGTATTGGGAGCCTACTAGAAGACGACAGAATCGTATGTCGTATGTCAAGAAGTCTCTCATATTCTTCATACACATGATTACAATTGTCAATAAAATATTAAGGGTCTGTTTCACAATGTACGGATAAGTTCTACATAAGTTCCAAATTAGCTATTTATTACTTATTGGTAGGATAAACACTATTGTTGCGTGTCACATAGCGCTATTCGTCACAGAAAGTCCATCATAAGTTATGAGTCCGATGGAGTGTCAAATAACATAATTATCTTCCAAATAATTTATGTGTTGCATAGCTATTTGGTACTTTATCCATACATTGTGAAACAGAACCTTAAAGTGTAGAAAATTTATACAAATAATAAATTTAATTTATTTCTTCGATAATAAAAACACGTGGTATTTTAATATACAATTCGTCATTTGAGATTTCAATAAATTATTTTGCATAAAATATAAAATACTAATATTTCATAAATTCTTTACGAAATTTTAATTTTAAAAAGAGAATTTCTAAAAGGTAATTCACCCTTCTCACTCTCTCTGAATCGCTCTCTCCCTTTTCTTCGACAAAAACGCTGCACATCTTCGTGACGTTCCGTAAAATTTTTCGCCTAAAGAATTTTCACTTCAAAAAAAAGCAAATGCTTTGGTACCTTGACAATTACGCCATTTAGTGATAATGATTAATTTTCTTCAACTTGTGCATCTGTTTTTGTATACCATAAATACTATATACAGTAAAATATTTTTTAATAAACCAAGGACCTGCAAGTCAACACGTAAAACTACTGAAGTAAAATTAATTGAGCTAAAGAAAAATTCATAAAGCAGGTCAAAATAACTCATTGAAACATGCTATTTATAAAGCAATAATTTCAAATCATGATTCAGAATTAAACCCAATTAAATTCCGCGATAGCCTTTTTAAATCGAGGACTCTTCAGTTAACCTTTTAATTCACAAAATTATAAAAGAAGATTGATGTTTTATAAAGTACCAGTAAATTAAATACGAAGCAACGAGGTGAACCAGTAGGTATGCCACAATTTTCATTTCCGTCAAAACAAGACTGATACACATTACTTAAAATTTTTGTGCTTTGTAAGATACACCTTAACGCAAAAACAAATAAAGATTCTACTTTATATCATAAATTTAAAAGTAATTATGAATTACCCTTGCTGAGGCCATGGTACAGACTTTGATGCCCTATCATATATAGTACAGACTGATTTTGCTAGCTAGGTAACAATTTGATAGGATATCTATAGGTATTCCTTGCTAATGTTTCATTTAATTTATACCAATGTTCATTCAGTGAGTGAACGAATAATTCGTTTCATATTATTACTTAACTTATTATTAATGAACTATTAATTACTTAAGATGTCATGTGGAACATGGTGTTATGGTTGCAGCTACTTACAAACATTGTGTAAAACACAAACTTGGCGATTAAAAAGAGTGGCGGAGAATTTATTGCCAGTTCTTCTCTTCCGTTATACGCCCTTGATTTGAGAACTGGCAGTAAACGTAAAATTAGAAGCATTTAATGTATATTTCTTTTTTGACGTTCATAAGTGCACATTGTGTTACCTGTATGAATAAATGATTTTTTTATTGGATTTGATGACATTTCAAATCAATGTATCAATATGTAGACTATTTCGTGATCCAATTTCTTCTAAAAGCCATATATTCCTATTCAGTATGAAACGACTTACTCAAAGTTATGTCAACTGCGTCATGACTAACCAATCTCCTTTATAAGGAAATGTCAGCACGTCAACTTTCATGACTTAGCTATCATTTAGTTCCTGGACTGTAAAGTGTGCAAGCAAGTTTAGAAAGTGGTTAGGGGCGTAACGGCATCGTACCGACTCGGGCGCATAGATTTCTCGGGAATCTCTCGCGTTTTCCATTGACACACTTTTCCAGCGGCAATAGTGAAAACAAAGAAATCGGAAAGATTTCACGATCACACAATGCACTTTTGATTTCTATCAACATGAAGCAACCGTTTCATGTGTTAGAAATTAGGGACAGGGTTATACTCGAAAGTCAATGTCGAAATGTAATGTTTAGAAGGGCCCACATGTAATTGAAGGCAACGTAAGGTCGTATCGACCTCGGCACCTTGTCTTTGAATAGGTACCGATTTCAAAAGCTCGAACCTTGGTTACCTACTCTAATTTCCCTTCATTGTGAATTCAAAACGCGTTGCAAGCCGGACGGCCCTTGAAGGGACGATTTTATGAATAAGTCTTTAGCATTTGAAATAACTTGATCGCTTTAGTTAACGATTGCTCATATCGTAATAGAAATATGTCAAAACTAGCAGAATCAACAAAATTGCAAAATTAAGGTTCGAAGTAAAGACAAAACAACAAGTTGGCGTTTTGAGAGTTTTAAATTTACTTACAAATATTTGTAAAAACAAGACATAATATTTGTAAATACGTCTGTAAATACAGTTATCTTATTTAAATATTGCTGACATAACATTAAATTTGGGTCAAACATGTTTATTAATAATCCAATTAAAAGGAAATCAGAGAGTGTAATCGTTTAGTTCTCGGAAATTACCCACTAAATTAAATTATACTCACGTCCACTGCATTGGTTCCACCAAATCGTCTTCTCCTTCGCGCTTTCAGTCTTCTGTGTTTCATCAGTCTTCTTAAGTTTCTTCTTCAATTTACGACATTTCTCCTTAACACTAAACTCAGTCTTATCCTCCACTTTGTCCTTTTTGCCGTTGAACCCAAACTTTCCACTACCCATTTTGATTTCTCACAATTATATCGTCAATATATTACTCCATGTTTTTTCTTCAATATTACCTAGTATGCATAAAACTTGATTGTCATAATGATACGCTTTACCGATAATTTTGTTGGAAGTGAGTCGCACTCTACACTACTAAAAGGTTTTATAGTTTTATCCGCGAAGGGCTTTGGCCTTGCGAGGGTCATTAGCTTCGCCATTTGATATCTAAAGCATAATCTGCCTTCTGATTTCATAGTCTTATCTAAACGCTGATATTATTTAGTTTATTTTGAAGTTCATTGCCATACTTTAGCCACCTAAACGAAACACAATTTGTATTAATCTTAATATATATAAATTACGTGTCACGTTGTTTGACCTCTATGGACACCTAAACTACCGAACCGATTTCAATCAAATTTGCACACCGTGTGTAGTTTGATCCAACTTAAAAGATAGGATAGCAATATTATTGTATTGCAAAATATTTGTTTATTATTTGATAGTCACAATTCTAGCAGATGGCGCTGTGTTGAAAGTACCAACGTTTCACATAAGCTACAATTGAATGGCATAACCACCAAAAAAGCATGGTGGTCCCCATGACTGGTGTTCTCCTACCGTTTCCCTTGAATAGTTTGCTACTATGTAATATAACAAAAACCTTAGCCACAGCAACGCTTGGCCGGTCTGCTAGTAGAATATATATAATTTTAATGAATTTTCTGGAGTTTCAGAATTAAGATTGATGGTTTTAATATCATGGTAGATTTTGGGAGGAAACTGGATTTCTTACAACTCGTGCTTATTACGTACTCAAATGAGGCTGTATTTTCCATAATTTTACAAACGTAATATTTTCAACAACGTACTAGCTGTTACCTGCAACATCGTCATTCGATAGGAATTACTCGACTTTATTCGCAGTATTTTTTATCTTAATACAAACGTTTTTTTTTAAATATCGTATCATTGTGACATATGTATAAAGATGTAAGATGATAAGACTGTTGTTGTATTGTTATGTAGTGAGGAGTGTATCCTGCCATTCATAACGGCATACCTTGTCACACAATAACATTTGCATTATTGATTATAATACCTTTATTTCTATATAATATTCGAGAATATTTTTAAGAGCACCGTATACCACAGGACTAGTATTATCGGTATATAAGATTCAAACTGGGAAAACCTCTGATAATATATTCAATGATTGTTTATAAACTTTACCTCTGTTCAAATTTAAGCCAAAAGCATTTCATTATGCCTCAACAATATTTCAAACAAAAACAAGTACCTAAATAATCCCAGCGCTTAATGCGTATCATGTTGTTGAAGCAATAAATCAGAGGCCTATTGTAGGAGTAACAGGCGGGCATTCAGCTTGCTAGTACTTGCTATTTAGTACAAAATATCCGGTTAAAACTTCATATATGAGATTTATTAAAATTGACTCAATAACAACTAAACGTGAATTGCTTTTATGAGGCGTAAATCATCGTAAATAACAAAAACCAAGTTTTTGCTAGATTTTAACTTAAAATATGTACAATACTTTAACAATTAGAACCAAAAATCTATATCATCATAATTTTTAACAACAAAGGAGTAGATCATTTACAACCATGCATAATTTAGTTTAACTGGTTTCCGCTAACGCTGCACTTAACTGTTGTTCCGACGTTTATAACTGATACTAAGTACATGGAACAATGAAATTATTATGTCCGATCGTTTGTTTTAGGGTCAAAAGCTATTGCGGTATGCTTTGTTCTATAATTTGATATATATGTAGTAAAGCGACGACAATACCAGTATAATTCTGTCGATGCTTTAACTAATCAACTAGACTTATATTAGTCACACGTTTATGTATATATTTTCACAATCTTATTCCTTCATGCCCTTTCAAACAACGCTAATATAGAAGCACGCTGAAGTTTCACCTCTTCGTTGTCGACATCCCCAGGTGCCAGACTGCACGATTTGGTTCGTCGTTCTTTATAAAAACAGCATAGGAGTGAAACTTCTTGCCCTCTTCCAGCTTTCCTACGCAGGGGGGTTCATTCAAGAGTTCTTTCCTATGGGTTCATTCAAGCGACAGTTGAAATGGCATCTCCTGGACAGCCGTGTCCCCCATTAGGCTACATCTCACTTAACATCAGCTGGGATTGTGGCCAAACGTCTCTCCAGTTATGTATAAAAAACTTATGTCAAAAGGTACAGAAGACAGATTTATTGACGAAATATATACAATACGAAACCTAGGGTGCTAGGAACTCCGCTACACTCCTAATATAGGGAGGTTGAGATTGCTAGTGACCATTTATTATTATTGATTTCCCTGTGGCTATTGGAACTGAAAACCACGCGTATGCATCGTTCGAATACGAGCAGTAAACTTTACAAACTGTATTATCAAAGCGATTGTTGTGTAAAAAGCATTATAACAAGGCATTTGAAAATTATCGCCCTGAGCATTTTTTTAAGACACTATTTGCCACTACTATGTCCATTAGCTGTCTCAATGGAACGTATTTCCAATCGATTTTGACTAAGGGTCCACATAGGGTAAAAATCTAACCCGTTTTCTCCGTTGTATATAAGAAAATCGTAAAACCTCTGAACAACGCGAAAGATATTATACTGTTAGCTCTATTGTGCTGTAGCTGTTAAATAGCGGTGTAGATGTCAATGACCTTTTCATTTTGATAAACTCGTCAATTCTCAGCAGTTTTTACCAAAGCGAGGTTACAGTTAAGGTGTTACGTTTCCGAACCGTTTTAATTACCTCACAGTCACGTAGCATGACTTTACCGTTAAAGGAAAGTGATATGATGGATTTATAGAGGTTTTTGTACGATCGATTTCAAGGTAATTTTTTACTGATATTATTGATTATTTTTCCGACCCTAATGTCGGCCAATAGAATTGCACCATTCGACGTCACGTGGTACAACCTACATGGTATTATACTGAAAATTTTTTGTGAAAATTTTCTCTGGTCGTTGCTTCAAGAAAAGTATTAAGTAGTTGTTTTATTCATTATGAAATTCTTATTTGTTAACTGTACATTTCGTCTCATGGTGCAATTCTATTGGCCGACATTTGGGTCGGAAAAATAATCCCCCGAATACCACTCGAGCTTCAAAATTATCTGGTATTTCCCTCAAGGTTCCCTGCAAACAAATATAGTTGTCATGACGACTCTAGTCGTCTATATTAATTGTTTGCAACGAACCTATCGGGAAATACCCGATAATTTTGAAGCTCTTGTGGTATTACATATGATTATTGAGTGATCTCGTAAGGCCATAGTACACGGAAAGTTTTTGAAGCTTTAACAAAAATACTACTACCAACACGTTTCTGAAATAATTTAAAATCAATATCGGTTTTAATTTTAAATCGATTCATTATTGTCAGTTACCAAAAAATATGGGTACGATTGTATGGAAATATCATATTAAAAACATGGTACAAACTGTATGTTAAATACAATCGAAAGTGTTTAGAACCAAGTCATAATAAATCAATTTTGCACACGACTTTCCTTTAAACACGAATGCACTTCCTAAACGTGCATATCAATGAGACACCCACACAATGAGTCATGCATTTAAACTAGGTATAACAAAAAGGTAATAAGCTATGAATAAGCTTTTGAGGGCTTTAAATAAATGTCACTATTGTAAACATAAGAAATGTTTTGTAAACAGTATTACGTTTTACTGTTAATGACCCCAATCGGTGTTCTGTTCGTGCAACCAAAATAAAGATTTTATAAAACAAACGCAAACAGCAAACGGGCTGGCGCGGGCGGCTCACCCGATGTTTAGGTACCGTCGCCCATAGACATTCATCTTTTCTTGAAGGACTCTAAGTCGTATTGATTCGAAAAATATAAATAATACTTTAGCGGGCAACTGGTTCTACATAGTGGTGGTGCCACATCTGCCTTAAACGCTCAGTTGTGGAACGATGGACGGAAGAACGAGATATTGAAATTGAATCAATAATTTACGGCACCCAATCTTCAAAAACACCGAAGAAGGTGTTGTAAAGCGGGCTATAGACGTTTGCGGGCAATTAGACCGCATGTTGCAGTCAAGACCGACTGCAACATGCGGTTTCCTCAGGAACTGCTCGAGCGGTCCGTGTATTGCGATCAATATGAATTTAGTATGGAAACTGCAGATCGCCGTGCGGCGACCGCATGTTGCAGTCGGTCTTGACAGCAACATGCGGTCCGTCTATGGTCCGCTTTAGTCTTGTCAAGACAACTACTGGAAACTAGCTGAAATGTTATAAATGATTTGAAATTTCCGCCACCTTTTAGTAATTCTTGTAGTTTTCATTAACACTTGTTGTTACATTCAACCATGTTTAGAGTGAGATTCAAAAACGAGACTTATGCAAATTAGTCCTAGTTAAGTATAAAAATCCAATATATTTTTTGAGTCAAGACGACAGATGGACACAAAAAATTACGACCTGGAAAGGACCTAAAGGAAAACGCTGCAGAGGGCGACCTTTCGCACGCTGGGAAGAAGATATTAAAAAAATAGCTGGCCCCAAATGGCAGCACATTGCGCAAAATAGAGAAAACTGGCAAAAGCTGGAAGAGGCCTTCACCTGAAGAGGGGTTCCCATACAATTATTAGAATATCAAAAACTGTAAATAATAATACATAGCATGATAGAAATATAGTCATAATATTTATTCATTTACTAATAGATTTTGTTAAGTTTTGCAAAGGTTTAGAAAACCACATAAAGAAATGTACCTTATTAATTGGGAAATAAAAGGCTTTTTTTTTATTATTTTTTTTTTTTATTAAGTATAAAAATCCAATATATTTTTTGAGTGAGATTTAGCGATAAGTGTTCTTAAATATGTATTTACATCCATTTTATAATGGAGATGCATATATGAGACAGCACACAATCGAAGCTATAAAAATAGAATTCCTATATAATAATAAACTTTATAAAAATAATATTACTTTAGGAGAAATGTTTTGCCACCGCAAATTGTATTACAATGTCAAAAGATAGTAAAATAAATCATCTTTATGTTCACGACTCAAGCCAACACACCGACCTTTTAAACGTGGTCTTCAAGAGTTCTATTCGTTCTAACCTTAAGCAACCGATTAATACGAGGTAACATATAGATATTATAAAGAGGTGAATAGAGGAGGATCTTTTTTTTTATTTTTTTTTATTGTTACGTTTTCCAAATAATTCTCCGACTATGTAGTCGTCGGAGGTGTTACAAAGCTTACATAAATGGTAATTACTTTATTACTATATTACTATTTCTACTACTAATACTACCTATTCCTTTTGACAACCCCCTTTGGGGAGGATCTTTGGAACTACAATACATATTTTAATAATTACCAGCAGATAGATACATTCATCAGTTTTTAGGCAATCTAAGTAATCGTAGGACGATTTAAATACTATTACAATTTCCCATACATTTCATTGAATCACATCCGAGTTCCAGGTAGTTTTTATAGAAAAAACTTGTAGAAAATATAAAAGTTACAAACTTTAGTCAATCATTGAAAATTCCTCTATTATCTTTTAATACAAATCGCTGTTAAATTACGCGAATATAAAATGAATACATTATACATATATGCAAATACAACTATGCACGATAAAACCCAATTCAATGAACTTGGTTCTAAAATGGCAACAGGATACATTTAATACTTCTCGGGAATAACCTAGTACACGATTCAGCGAAGAAATTGCAATTCTCTTATAAAAATTACAATTTATTTATAAAATACCGCACCGCGCTGTTAATATAATTGGGTATAGATTTCTTTCAAGTAAACTAGTGGCGCTACAACCTTTAAGGTCCGTACCTCAGATCTATCTAATAGGCAAGTGGGTAATCAGCCTTCCATGTCTGAAACACGTCAACTTTTTGGGTCTAAGGCATGTCGGGTCCCTCAACGTAACAGCGATAGATACATTGGTGCATAGCCGGTTATCGAATCTACGATATTAGCCATGAGAGTTCGCCGAGACCACTAGGCCAACACTGCTCTATTTTTTAAGTGTATAATAAAAACATAATGAAATATTGTTCATGTTTGTCATTTAAACATACCTACGAAAGGCAATAATTTAAATTATCTCGAATATGTTATATGAAATATTTACCCCCGATTCATAAAAATACCTCGTATTGCACAATTATTATCATCCGTCCCTTTTAATCACAGCGTAAACACAATGTGGCAAAAAGAGACAAAAAGGAATTAGGAACTATAACACCACCAAAAAAAGAGCGTACTGATTTTTAAGAGCCCGGCAACGCACTTGCGACTTGTCTATTGGCAGTGTGACGGCGGTGGCATTGTCACCTATTATCAGAAAACCAGTCCGTTTGTTGTGTTCTATAAAAATACATAGTACCGAAAAGTAAGCACTTCATATCACTAATCGTGATCAATAATAAACTTTACATAATAATGTTACATTTAAAACAATACATATTTACTTTTTGACTGAATGTAATCTTTTATCTGCAAGTCAACTCACTTAAATATCATAAAGGCTTTTAAGATTGTCGTGTGATATAAACTCAAGTTTATAAACAAAGAAGAATGTAAATTATATGCGGAATATTTATTTTTAGACCACATAAAGTGGCTGATTGACATAAGTGTCGCTAAAGCAGTATAAAAAAGTTTATAAAAAGGATTTAACTTTAGTTGCCGGATAAAATAATTTCCGATATCTGTGATTATTTTATCCATAATCTGAAGGAACCTTTACATAACATTAATTTATTTTAACGGTTGTATTCGTCAAAGAATCGGTCTGATTAAATTTAAGGCTCAAGAGTTTCTATTGTTTTATGGCGATGCTTGAAATCTATCGATCTATGCATATTTTTTTCGTTTTTAACAAATATTATCATAGTAAACCCTTTGTTGGTAAATTCGTTTGCAGAGACAAATACTACAAAACTTTACGTTTAAAACTTTAACGTTACAATAATCACGCTTGCGGACTCACAACAAAACACGATGCGGTATCGTTACGACATTCCAGACCAACACAAACAGAAATCACACGATCACTACTCAGTCGCGGGCGCAGATTCACGCGCGGCCGTTGCGGCGGCAGTCCGATGCGACAATGCGCGTCCATGTTGATGCCTGAACGCCTCCCCCGGTCTAGCCACCTCTCTCTTTTGTGTTGACAAGAATCAGAAGCTGACGAAACTGCTTGAAAGCCTTTCCCTGGTGCTTGGTGTGCTGCTGTGCATGGTTGAGGTCTTCAACGTAGATGTACCATGTGTTTATGTCAATTAAATAGTACTCAAGAACAGAGAGTTTTTCCCTTAGAGTAAAGTAAGTAGGTGTTATTGAACACTTTCTTATGTTAAACATCCTTATTAGTAAATAAGGTTAGACTTAAATTACTTATTAGTTTTAAGTTGGGCTAGATCGTAACGTTAAATGGTCTCTTAGTGCAGAGACAATTCATTAACTACCATCAACTCAAGATCGTTCTAAAGTATTAAATGCGCTTTTGATTCAATCCACGAACCATAGCGGAAAACTTTGAATACATACATCAAACGAATGATCTTTATAAAAACATTCTTTTAGACAACCTATTTATTAAATTTACTGTGTCTATATATTATGATGTCGCTTATCTTTAAAACTACGGCGTTTGCTTACAAATAAATATAGCTTAGCTCGGCAAAACATTTAAGCTTTGTTTTAATCAGACGCTCACCACCTGCGACATAGCAACCGCATATTGCATAGCAACCAGATTATATGTCAAAGGACAGCCACCAGCTCGTTATAAATACAGAATCTTAACATATATAAATTAATTCACAAGTAAAATATGACATCTAAAGAACTACGGACCTTGGTCTGGTCGAGCATTAAACTCCAGGAGGTGGAAAAAAGTCTTCTGCTTTTCCACAAGAAAAATATATTAAGTACTTATAAATCGTTGTGTTAATAGTCCATCTATCGAAGGATATCACGTCACACTAAGGGTATGTTTCACAATGTACGGATAAGTTCAACATAAGTTCCAAATTAGCTATTTATTATTTATTGGTAGGATAAACACTATTGTTGCGTTTCACGGCTGTCAGATAGCGCTATTCGTCACATAAAGTCCATCATAAGTTATGAGTCCGATGAAGTGTCAAATAACATAATTATCTTCCTAATAATTTATGTGTTGCATAGCTATTTGGTACTTTATCCATACATTGTGAAACAGACCCTAAAAGTGTGCAATGTAAACCCTCAAATGAAACTTATATCTAGCTTGTAACAATAAAACTACAAAAACCGCGATTGTTATCGACGCAAATCGAACAAATTGATAACAATTGTAGTGCATAAGTCAATTACTACAATTGAATTCAGATTCGAGGCCTTTTATGCCGCAAATACAATTGGCCTTTATTGCACTACAAATGCTTCACAGTTAAACGACTCCGGCTTGAAGTAAACGAGGACGCTTAATAATTGTAGCGAATTCACCCTTAAGTACTGCCCTGCGATTCTGTAACTCACTTCACGAACTCACACAGCGGTTTTCGCATCGGCGGTCTCTCTCAAATCAGTCGTGAAGCAGTCATTTTATGATTTGGCATTCTGAAAAGGTGGGAGCTTGTACTTTATTGTTTATCAGAATGCCAAATCATAAAATGACTGCTTCACGACTGATTTGAGAAGTGAAGTGAGTTACAGAATCGCAGGGCTGGTTAGATACATTTCAATGTCAAACCCTTCGGATACAGAACCAATAAAGGTGAAATTCAAACTTGTTCACTATCGGAAATGAAAAATACTGAATAATCAAAAATATCTTGTTGCAAAACTTCAGTACTATTAGCAGGCGTACTTAGGGTAAGATTCAGAGTCGAGATTTAGCGATATATTCGACTCACGTATGTCAATAATGTATTTAATTTGAGGACTAGAGTGCCACGTTAATTTTGTATCAACGAGTCTGAGTAGGTACCACTTAGGGTGAGATCTATAGTGCGCACTTGGACTTTGCTCAGACTTTACTTACGAAAAACACTAAGGTTAAACTATGATTTAGTATATTTATAGACATTTTAACGGTGAGATTAAGCTAAGCTCAAGCTAAGACAGAAATTGATGTTTCATTTCATGCAATACCTTCTTTATTATCCTTTAAAAAAGTAAAGAATGGTTATAGTTAAGTCTGAGCAAAGTCTAAGTGCGCTCTATAGATCTCACCCTTAGAGTCCACTTATAAGTAATTTAAGGAATAATAACTTCTCATTCGATGAAAGCTGACACCTAAATACATAAGTTACGTATGGTTATATAAACCGTACTATGTAACATAATACTATAAAATTTTCAGTTGCCTCAACATATTCGCCTAATGTGAAGCGTAAACATTACGAAAATACGTGTAAATATTATCACAAACTATATGCATGTCACGGCAGCAAAACAAATAATATTTTGCATATACAAGGGCGACGAACTAAACATAAATTGGCAACGTTACGATCGTACAGATTTTAGACATGACACTGCACTGTGGTGCATCAATGCAGTGTAATCTAAGCTATATTTATATAACACTGATACACGCTGATTGATTAAAGCTGAAAAAGGGTTTAAAACACAATTTCATTAAGGTAAGACACCTTAGTCACTACTCTTTTCTTCTACAAAATTAAATCAGTTGCCAAAATGATAAAGCTGTTGAAAAAAATAAGAAAGGCTAATATTTGCTTCAATTAGTAATAAATAATTATATTAAAAATGAAGTTTCACCGACATGTATAACAATAAGAAGTGAATAAAAAACCGCATATTCGACGGCTAAATTAGATTTTTAAGTTAATTTTTTATTTTCTTTAGACTGTTATGTTAATTAAATATATAATATAGTTTTAACGGATAAACGTGAAATAATTTCTATATTTACGTATTATGCATTTTGAGAGCTTTACAGTAGATGGTCAGATGCTTTCAATAATATATCAAATACTTAAGACTGGTAAGGAAATCTTTATTTATTGTTCATAAACATATCCTAAACGATAATGATTACCTATTGATTTCAAGGCTATTAGAATGCTATGTAGAATGGGTCTCTATGGACCACAGGGCTAGCATCCTAGTCATAGCCCATAAATTACCTTTTGTCCTTTAGCATTTGCGAAATTCTTGCAATGAGCGGTAAACTTCAAATAGGCTTAAAAGGTATTTATTGACTACAAGGGACATCGTTACAGGAAACCTGTGTTTGCTTAAGTTATTTAACTACCTTAAGAAGGAATTTTCAAAGAAAGACATTTGGAA
Organism: Pieris napi; assembly: GCF_905475465.1. Classification (NCBI taxonomy): domain Eukaryota; kingdom Metazoa; phylum Arthropoda; class Insecta; order Lepidoptera; family Pieridae; genus Pieris; species Pieris napi. The sequence goes on from NC_062255.1 coordinate 6,343,404, forward strand.
AATTTCAAAAATATTTGAGTAGTCTTATGTTCGCAAAGATATAATTTATAAGATTTTTACAGTTTTGCACGCTGTACAGCCAAGCATCGAGTGCGTAACTTCGATATAGTATTAAATTTTATATTCAACTTTTAACAGCGCAGATCTATTATTATTTGATGCAAATTTCGATATATGGCAAATATCTAAATGTAAAACATATATGTCGACCGAGCCAGTAATGTATAATTCGTTTAATCGAATTTAATAATTATTAAAATAATAATAGAAATTTTTATATCTATATACGATTCGTATTGACCACTACAAGTTCAAACACAGGAATCTTGAATCACGCAAACTACTTTGCTGATGAAATCCTAAAAGTTGATAGTTGAAGTTAAAATATGGTACCTCTTAATAACCTCAACACTACATCATTTGTGTTGCTCATCTTTTTTCGTATATTTTAAAAAATACTACATTTCCTTTGTGTAAAAAAAGGGTATAAAAAAATTCAAATTTAATATATTTATTTTAAATAAAAATGGTCGTAATTAAATTAAAAAGTATTTTATTCGGCTTCTGTGTTCGATAATATGGCCTTGCTTTTATTTATTCTTACCGCTAATTACCGTATTACTGGCTAGCTATAACTTGATTTACTATACGCATTACGTTTTATTACCGGCATGACTATAGGTATAAATCTACAAAGGTATGAAGAATCCTCCTTAATTCCAAATTGGAATATATATGTGTATTAATAATTAAACACAAAACTGTGCAATAGATATAAAATAGGATAATTAAAAGATGTTATCGAATATCTCATTATTATATAGATAAGTAACATCGAATAACAATTCCTCTTAAAAACGCATAACCGACGTGGTAGCATCCATTTTATGATATTTCAGTTAATATCTTGTAAACTGTCACCAAAACTCACACTTTATCAAAAATGTTACATCTAGATCATCCATGAATGGAGGCTTGAAAAAACACATCGAACACGTTTGGTATCTTTGAAGTGAGACTAAATTAAAAAAAAAACATAAAATAGTACTAAATTCAAGTAGGTTTAGAATTAGTCCACTTTTTATAGTTCTAACATTTCATCAAAATTGGGCCACGGATTGAAGTACTTTTTGCTATTCAAAGTTTTGTATTGAAATATGCCAATTAACAAATTCAGCAACATGAGAGTGAGACTGTCATTATGAATAAATATATTTTTATATATATAAATTTTGAAATTTTGCTTAAGGGACTATGTAGGGTACATAGTCCCTTAAGCAGATAAGTTAAAAATAATTTTTAATACTTATTACAAAAAAAAAGCAGACAATATACAAAGCCAAAACAGATTACATTAATTAACAAAACATACGAAACAGAAAACATAACTCAATTCAGTACCTACATGAATAGATATAAACAATAAAACTGGAAAATAACAACATCATGTTGTTTTCTCAAAACTTATTAATTTTCAAATACATATTTACTTCAATCATTGCACTATTACTCTATGCTATAGCTTGCAAAATAAATGCAAGCAGTAGCGTAACAATAGGGTGGCAGGACTGGCAAAATGCCCCGGGCCCCGGACCCAAGGGCCCCCTGCCCAAGAGATATTATGTTTTATGGATGAATGGGCTAGCGTGGGGACTACAGACCATTCCCTTTCGCCTAAGAGAGGAGGCCTATGGCCATTAGTGGGATATTTACAACGTGTGATTGAGTACGCCGAAAATCTCGAAGTTTATTAAAATTAAACTGAGTAGGGACGATTTACTTTTGACGGGCCCCGAAATTGCCCGTGTGGTGGGTGGTATAGTTACGCCACTGCTTGCAAGCATTAATGCTATGTAATCCTATAAGCCGTATATTAAATGGTCAAACAAGGCATAATAAAAATAATTCACAAAGTCGCGTGCACCGACTAATATAATAAACATTCCTATGTAGAGAATTTGTTAAGTGCGCTTTTAGCGTGGGAGTTCGCGATCGGGCCGAATCATGCGGTAACGATGACGCATCATCACATGCAATTACTGTCACCTTCGACTAATTACATTCTAATCAATTGAATATTTATTGAGGCGATTTAAATATTTAAGTGCTAGACAGCGTGAATTATTGGATCAGACGCAATATTATTTAAATATGTAGGGTATGTTCATCTTACTTATACTAAATTAATTTGTTAATTTATTCACTTTGGAAGTTATTGAAAGTACATTATTTTATGCCGTCATAAGATTCATACGTTATACTTACTTTTAAAGCCAACTTCAAAAAAGACAGAGGTAAGTTTATATTTTAATTTACGTCCCTGATAAAAGAAGTTCATAGGAACCGATTTGAAATGCTTAGAGTTAGAAACTCTATTAAAAGTTCTTGCATTACCTTGACTTGCAAAAAATCTAAGCCCACTGAGCCGTTGCTCATAATTAACAAATTCTGTTGAGCGTTATTCTTTAAAAAACAAAATCCAAAGTATTCAGACAACAATAGAGTCGACCGCGCCAAGAAAGACGATGCCAAACCAAAAAACTTAGATTCTTTCGATACCCGCGTCTACGACTCTCAAATATGCGAAGGATAAAACCAAAAACTGTCCCATTCTCAGAATCTGCAGGCTATTGTTTAAAAGATCTTACAATAGCATCATTAGTTTTATGAGGTCAACGACCCTCGCGAATGATAGACAATGGCACGCTGTTTGAATTAAAACGTATGCACATGCAGCGAGAAGCAAGGACAGCCTTGAACCTGCCACTGCAGTTCAAATGGACGCAATTCTAGCCACCAGATCGCAAATGTTCAATGCAAGTGAAACATATAGCGAATGCGGGAGAATTCTAAATATATATTTTCGGAAATCGAACTTCAATGCAATTCCTACATTATTTAAACAGAAATCGTTAAAATTATCTTTAAAATCTTAAAGATTTAGAATTAATGAAAATAGTTTTAAGATACCACACGACTAGGAAATTCATTTCTTGTTAAAATATTTAAACTTAACATTCGTCAGATAAACAGCATAATTCACTTATACGTCTTTCTCATCTTGAAATCAAATATTAATAAAAATTTATATAATTACTTTACTTACATATACCCAAAGCATAGACAAAAACATTTCTGTATTAAAATATTTTCTGGTTTTAAAATTATTTTTGGTTTGGTATTTTTATTATAATAAAATAATACGGATTTTACACGCAATTCATAAGATTATTTCTAAGATTTGCTAGACTGTGTTTTCCTGAAAAATCTATGTCTGCTGAAACAGATGAAACAAATGATTCGAGTAAGCACAGAAAGAGCGCTTTTTTATAGAACATAGGGTAACGGACAGTAAGCTCATCTGAAGTGATACCCACCGCCCATGGACATTCAATGCAATGTCAAAGGGCGAGTGAAACGCCGGCCTTTTAAGTATTGGTACGCTATTAATTAATGACGCAGAAATGTTAAATAATGTTTAAATTCCCTCACACATCCATCCATAATGATAGATGGTCACATCAAATTTATAGTTGAAATTAATGATTTCAACAGAATAGCAAAACGTATGGAACCAGTAGGTTGTTAGGTCACTGACCTAACCGGTCGAGAGCTTAAAGCTTTGTCGAGCGAACGGAGTACGGCGAATCTGGCCCACTTTGGGATGTCTATAATATACAGCACTTATCGAATTTTGCCAATATTAATATACTACTCATTGTTCTCGTTCAGAGTTTATACTGATACACTTTGAATGTAATATAATTAAACTAACACTATATCATGGTATTAGGTAGATATTTCTAATATCAGTGTCGCAGATACATATTCCAAATTCGATTGTGTATGTGAAATTAATTAATTAAATTAAGGTAATTAATTTCACATACACAATTATAAATACTGTGTACCACGCTTTACGCCTTGATGTTAATCACGAACACATCTTACCATTACGAAATCTACTTGCTTTGACGAAAGAACATCTTTTGGAAGAATATAGTATTTCCGTACCAATTGGACTTCGACCTTAAAGAAAAGAGCATACCAATTCTTAAAAGGCCAGCAACGCACTCGCGAGTCCTCTGGCACTGAGAGTGTCCATGGGCGGTATTACTTAACATCAGATGACCCTTCTCGTATAAATCTCGTTTTCCCGTTCTATATAAAAATATATCATATCATAGTAGAATCAGTATCAAAGCACCAAAATTAAATTTTTGAATTTGTATAGCGGCAGATGCTACACAATTTGTGAGAATAACTTAACTAAGTGATTTAGATGGGTAAACAAATCGTAATGATTCCCGTCCTTTGTGTTTAGTATGGTCATATTAATCTTCCATTCGCGGTTAGTGTGTCGAATAACGGCAGTTCAGCAGATGGAGTTAAGCGTATCTACCGAGAGTCAAAGATAACGTCCTTAACAGATAGTTACAATGGATAAACATCGAAAGAGTTGGTGCCTCAATTCTGATTTATATTCGATTGTAACGCTTAATATCGTGATGACTCGAAAGCAAACCATAACATTTAAGTCTAAATTCGCTAACACCTTCTTAGGATCCTATGACTTTTTAGTCACCATGTAACAAATGCCATAACGATAACGATCAAATATTTTATGTTCCAAAATCAAAATATAAAGTTCTTATTTCAAATTAAATACGAGAATCAGACTCGCCAATGTTGGCAATAGACAATGTTATGTAAATTAAGATGGCAACACTACTTTTCAAGATGGCTACTTTCTCTTTACTTTTGTAAACTGTGTCACGTTGTTCTTAAATAAAACTACAAGTCCAGAAATAAATTACTTTTTATTTATATAGCCAATAAAAAGAACTCACAATATTTTGTACGATGTTCATCGGAATTTGGTACAAAAAAACAATTTACCATCGCACAAATTTCATTATCTTTGACAATATACTAGAGCCTGTATCGAACACGCTTCAAGTTGTGTCATGAGCAGTTATGTGATGCTTTTAACCTACTTAAACGATAATTGAACAAAAAACACATCGCGTCGTGTACGAGCGTACCAAACACTTTAGCAGTTCATTTAATTATGATAAGTTTATCTATAAACAAACATTTTTATCGAACACGGCTTAAGAACACAATAGTATTTATAGATCACCCAATATACATTCTGATATAAATATGTATTTGGTTAATCAAACTAAACAATATTTTGATAGCTTGAACTTATGTTTTTTGAACATTCCATCGCAAAAAAGTAAAGGCTATTAGATCTAAGACTTAATTAGGCTTCTAAATTATTATGTGTGAGCACGTTTGTAATCTTTGATTTAGAAGTGTATGCTGTCCAAAAATTCTAGAGTAATCACAACTACTTTTGAACTGATTTGACTTTGACGTTAATTTATAATTTCTGTGGTATATAATGACAGTGGCAGTTGACAGTAACGCCATTGCTCTGACAGGTTTTACGGAGTCTTGAGAGACTCGCGAATGCACATTTTGCATTAATTTGCCATTTTTTTTCAGTTTTTTACTTTTTTCCACATTTTATGTTTTACTTATGAACACTTAACTGAATGTTTTATTGTTTTAAATTGTTTCTGGTGGCTCATTTATACAGCATTAATAATAATATATATTGCTAGTAGTTCTTAAAAATATGCGTCGTGATAGTCGTTTCACTACAATATAACGCATCACTAATTTGGCTAAATGATAAAAAATGTACCGTTCTCGACACCGTTGTATAATGAGAGTCATTCGTAATAAATGAGCTATAATATATCTACCAGATATCCCCTCTATCCCTGAGACGATTTCGTCAGTATAACATTAAAATCCGTGAATTTTCCAACCCTATTTCAAATGAAATTTAAGAATTATTTTAGTGTAAAGTTAGTTTTGCTTCCAGGCGCAGTAAAAACGCCCGAAAAGTTTCGCTTATGTAATAATAGCAGGGTCTATCTAATGATCTTGCTAAAACGATATCAATTTACATCTTAATAAATCCTCAGAGCAAACCAGATTGGAAACTAATCAAACGAGTGACCTCGATATTGCTATGATAAAAAATTGATTCACAGTTATTTATCTATCATATTAGAGGCAGGAACAATCTGGGGTCATTGCTCTTTCGCGATGTGAAGTGACCAAAATTGTGGTATTCAACAAATAATTTTTGTCAAAAACTAGTTTCGCTACAACCGTAATCTTTTAGGCTGTTCACCTGTTTAAATTGCCTAGGAAATCAAATGTTAGGGCCGTTGACCTTATAACGATTATAGTGTAGGCTTAAATTAAAGCTGGTAAAATTTTAATAATCCTTTTCGCAGTAAAATATTTAATAATAGAACATTTTCTCTTTTTAGTTTTTAATTTATGTAATCTATATTAACGTAATCTTCAGCTTTTTATTGAAGAGTTTCTGCTTTTGTTTGAGCGTGCTAATCTCAGGAACTATTGGTTCTATACTCGAACAAGACGCAACCGTGAGAAACCGCTGGGTAGCTCGTAAAAATATAATTATGTTCCAACTATTCATAAAATTAATTGTGCTCACTAGATTATTTTCACATACAGCACATACAGCTAGCTTTTGCATAGTTTCAAGAGAAGTTATTCAGTGTAGTTCACAATAATCCTACGTGAGACGATGACCTTTTGACAATGATACCTCATCCAGCCATTCTAATTTTGCACTACTTATTTACAATACGCTCGAATCCGGTCTGAATGACCCACAAACCCGGTGCACGGGTCTCGTTGACCGACTGTATATAATTGCATCGAGTGCAATGACCAGATCTTTCACTTCACGTTTTTGACGGGCGTAAGATCAATTACCTAAACTATCTTGCTAACGGTGACTATAAAGGCAAACATAATAACCCATTTTTATAATATACTGGCGGCTCCTAGCACACACGGCCGGATATAAATTTTTCTAAATATATAATTGACCATGTCATTCAAAGATAATTAAGTATTCCAATGGTGAGACAATTTTCGAAGATTGATTGAGATTTGAAGTTACAAACATAAAAAACTTTCTTCTTTTTTGGCAAAGTTCACGAAGGTTCAAATCTCATGTTATAAGCTGACTCGTGGCTTAATAGTAAACTCAACCTGTCGTATAACCCGAAAGTGCCGGGTTCACACGCGGTGACAATTACTTCGGAATTGTAGGTTAAAAAAGCTTCCCGTTTTAAAAATCCACTTAAATGGTTACGGGACTTCATAACAAGCCAAAATTCCAATTTATATCTCAGACCAATCTGAAAACATCACTGCCGTTTCCTTATTCAACTTTTATGATGTAGATAAAATGTAGCGTTTAAGAGTCAATGACCGACATTGTATCTGTTTTAAAATAAAGTTTATAATTACTTAAGTGCAATTACGAGACCTTGGATATTCATTAAAAATTAGTTGCTACTTGTAAGTACCAATTAAATCACATTATCGCGTCACTGCGATATGTTGATTTTAAAAGGTCTTTTTAACTTATTATTAGTCTTTAGGCGTGTATCACAAATTATAATTACGAATTTCTTGCGAAAGATGAATGCTGCGAAACATCGAGTTATCGAAATATGTTTGTTTAAATACGCTTTTCAATTATTGATCTTTTGCGTATATTCAACTGGACATTGTGGTTTCGAATCCCAGAGGAGCTATAGTGTGCTATTACGATTTTTACACCTTTGTGCCTTGGATGAGCAAACAGTCCTGCACTTGCTCTGTTTATTAGTTTATTATATGCGTATTGGATATACGTCCCACCCACCAGAAGATGAGTTCATTCTCTAGCGTAAATACACAAAAATATATTTAACTATCACATAGTTATATATACCAACTTTATTAAAAATAAACGTACTAAAAACCATAAACAACATAGTAGAAGACCACCCGAAAAAGAAGAGTAGCAGCAAAAGACTGGCAGACTCTTGCGGGTCTATACTCTATACTACTAGGCGACTAACATAAAGCTATGAGTAAATACTAACAACATTTGAAATGGAACTGAGGATATGGAAATATAAAAAGGCTTTATTATTTAAACAGCTATTATTAGTAGCCTCATGATATGACAATATATAATACATTCTTCATCTATTTGAGGCATATTGTACGTTTATAAGGCTGTCACGATAATCGATACAGCCTGCGTGACATAAGCAAATAATTCAGGAATTTCAGCCGGCTGACGTTGACCTTAATAACTAAACTCAGTGATTTTGATATAAGAACTTTTTGGTGACGTAAATCAGCTTAAAGTAATGAATTGATTAGCTGAAGTTGTCTATCGCAGAATTTAAAACATTGAAATAATTTTAATTGCCGAGGGGCTAGTATTGATTTTAATATATTAGTAGTACTCGCGTGCTTTTTTATGTTTTAAATGTTTATTCAATACAAAATCAGTCCTAATTTACCCTACAACATTCTTTCACTTGTTAATCTAATTGTGCTTACGCTGCGTAGTAAAAGAGAAAATATTTATTTTTATGAATAACTTTTCATTTATTTTAAGATATTGTATTTAATGTGCTTTTATTTAATTGCCTGCATAGTTCCTATAAATATTTTTATAATTTTTTTTATGGAACGGGGCAAACGGGCAGGAGGCTAACTTGATGTTAAGTGATACCGCCGCCCATGGACACTCTCAATGCCAGAAACTCGCGAGTGCGTTGCCGGTCTCTTAAAAATTGGTACGCTCTTTTATTGAAGGATCCTAAGTCGAATTCAGTGGGCAGTTCCACATAAAATGCTCATAGTGAAACAACGAACGTCGAGGTGATACGGGTGGAATTTCGTATTCTGCCTTGACGTCCGATTATGAAACGCAGATGCAGGTATTAATCCGAACAAAATACGTTGCGCATAAGCATTATTTTTACTTTGAAGGTCACACATAACTGAGAATGAAGGTTTGTTATAGATGAATATCTCTTACTAACTGGTGTTATTCTATAATACCGTGTATTCTTTAAAAGATCAATCATTCACTTACATTTTGACATTGTTCAAATCTTGATTAGCTGCAAACCTGAAACAAAATGATAAACTGAGTTATAATCGTAATACTTCAGAAATACAAATTTATTTACCAAATAATAGAAAATAATAAATAAATTTCAATTAAATTATTATATTTATTTTTGTGCATTATAATACATACCAATAAACAAACTCTTAAGGAAAACTAAGCACGAATAATACCATTACAACCGTTGACACTATCGCTAAGAATAACGGTTAGTTCATATGTAAACACATTTCCATATTTAATGTTTAAAAAAGCGGACTTTGATCATTAAGTTATGCGTTTTCCGAGGGCCGATAAGTATCAGGGACAATTATTACAACGACATATTAATTGCACTCCGTTTTTCTAGTTCAATGTTTTTTGTTTTACTTTCCATTTAAATTGCATAAACATTTTAATTTATATTTTCTCAGGCCAAACATATATCAAACCTTTTACTCTACCTAATTCGGTAATATAAAGAGACTAGAACATACTAATTCATCTACTAGCAATCTGCGAACTTAAATAATATCTAATCAAACACAGTTGAGTTAGGGTGTTATTAAGAGACCGTCCGTCAGTCGGCAAAAATGGCGTTTTCTAATTTTGGAGGCCAAAACTCCCTTAGGGTCGCTGGGCCAGCGGAATGAGTATATTAGGAGAGAAGCAAGCCTATACATATGAAGGTCATTTCGTAAGATTGGTTCAATAGTTCCAGACGTCTTAGAAACAAAAGTTAAGTCTATACAGCAATATCTGCTCTAGTAGGTAAAGTGTAACAATCACATCGACTATAACAAAGTAATGTAGAAATTTTCAGAGAATTTTAAATATTGGTAATAATAATAAACTTTATTCATAACAATATGTACTATATGGTTTTGACAAATTCGATCTGACGCTAGTCCCCACACGAGCCTCTGTGTTGTGGGTAACTAGATAACAGCTCTTCTGCGGTACATGGTACCGGTAATTAAGAGAAAAGGAATACAAGTTATGTATACAAATATTTTTTAGGGAAAAGTAAATCTTAATGTGAAGACTAATTTAAAAAATTTGGGAAAAATTTGTTAAAAGTTTAGGTATAATTAAAACGCTGCCATCTGGCTTTTTCTATTTACATGAAGAATATAAGTTAATAAATATAATTAATTACCTTTATTTAACGATAGAGGCTTTACGACGTACCATCGCGATCAAGTTGTGAACTTAAACTGGAAATTGTACATGTTTTTATATTTTAAAAAGTTTATTTCCATTCACGTGGCATTTCTTTGACATTTTTTTTCTTCTTTCAAGTCAGTGTTTCTCGTCAAAATGACTTTTGCCATCTGCCAGTAAATAGACAACAGATACAGCCATTAGTGACATAATAATATAGGAACAAGAATTTTTCTGTTAGGAAACTTGGGCAGTGCTCTATTGCCGTAGGTATTTGGAACTAAACGGGGACACGACATTCGTGCAGTATACTATATACATTGTATGACAAATCGATACGTCCGAGTTTCGAGCCCTCTAAAACTGACATCAGAAACGATTAGATCGTAAAGCTAACCCTTTAATAGTGAACGCACCGATTGGACTTGGCATAAAAATTCGAACACGTACTTACTTAAGTAACATATAAATTATCTACCTTTATAGTACTGTGCAGACGAACACATTTTATATGTAGGTATAGGTAATAAAACCGTAAATGTCTAGTTTGTTACAGTAGTTTTCGTGAAGATCGAACACACTAAATGATGGTTATATATAAATCGAAGACATTATTTAAAAATAGACGTATATGTAACGAGTTCGTCATATCATTGTTGATTTTTGTAGTTCATGTATTTAGTTTCAGTACAGCAACTGTGCTGTTTTGTTCTGATTTAGTTTCTTTACGGATTACGCACCCCAACAAAGCATTAATTATACAAATATACGATTAATACGATACCTTAATATAAATGAGTAATCCAAATCCAAGTAAATATCAAATGATAAGCTTTAGTTTATTATTGAAACTGCAATTACAAGTCGTACTCGGTTTTAATAATTTATTTACGCCGGGAAAGGATAAGCTCTACGCTTTTGAGTTACAAGGGAGATCGTGTAATGCAGTCTTTTTTTAGCCATGTGACGCACTAAGAAACCTTCTGCTCCATTAGCCCATACTTGTTTCTAGGTTAAGAAAAATATGATTTGTACATACCATTATATATATAAGTACTAAAATAGCTTTTAGTTTACAACGTAATTCATAGCATTACCTAATTACCCAGATAACTAACCAATGACTTACCGTGAATTGTAGATTATCCTTAATTATTTTCATTATTTTCTCCCACTAACACTTTATTTGGTTTCTTAAACCACTGTGAAACTATTGAGTTCACTAAATAAAAGCTTTGTCGTAGAACAGAGCATTCATAATTTAATTTATAACTAGCCTAAATATTTTTCTAAATCACAGAATAATTTACATGAAGCAAGTGCTGCCTAATATAGGCAGTCCTACTTTGGTTAACGTGAGCTGCGACGGGAAAAACCATTGATTTTACGCATGCGTCGAACTAAAGCATTCCGTCTCCAATCCAACCCCAATGGTAACATTAAAAGCACGCAATACGGAAACATGCGCAGCAATGTATTGACATTACTATAGGACAGAAAATATATTATTAATACATAGCTTCTCTACTGTTTTTGATGCGACACCAAAAAACTTTAGGTTCTTACAAATTTATTTCTAAAATATCTATAAAAGTATAAATAAAGAATAACGCCATCTGTTCAAATTCCTAAACAACTACTGGGGCCTGGAGGTTCAGAGGACTTGTAGTGAGGTGGGTCTGGCTGAGGTCCTACACGGGTGCGTAAGGTTCTAGTCAGGTGCCAGCACCGGCCAAACAAAGGCTTTTGGTGTAACTGACTATCCTTCATTCGCCATCCATACACATTGCCACCGGTTTCAGCGAAATAGTACTTATTCTCAGGGCGTATTTTAGATCTCTTTACCAAATACTGCTTCCTACCGAACTCGGGTTTGTCTTTATAGATAATTTCCCTTAATTCAGGCTCTACAGGACGCATAATCGGATCACTGGAGAGTTCGGTATCGGGTCGTACCAAGCGCGGGTCTTCTTTGGGATCACCAAGGCCAACATCAACTATCGAGTGGCCGTGACGTAGATGTTTCACGCCTGGAATGAATGTTCCATCGCGTATGGGTACCTTCTTCCTGTTATATCCGGCAACGACATGATCGCGAGTTATTGTGGCCATACCACCAATCATATCGTGAGCGATCACATCTGTCTCAAAATAATTTGTTGGTTCACGAGATAGGGTCGCTGCTTGTTGGATCTGCTCGCGATGCTTATGAATCCAATTGAGCCGTAAACGATTTTCCTTCTCGTAGTTTTCTAGTAGAAATATTATTACCGCCGGGTTATTTATATCCAGCAACGGCATTTTGGTATATAATAAACGCTTACAATAAAATATCAATAAAATCTTGTTAAACAAAGTTCGTAGAAATTAGACAAACGTCAAATATCAAAACAAAAGCATTCCTTACCGATTAGATTGCCTATGGTTCTTACACGTCAATGTGTCAGCAGTCACGTAGCGATACCATCTATAAATACACTTTTATTCCGCGCTATTGCAAAGGCTGGGTAAGATACATTGCATTATAGAAGTCCAAAAATAATACATGTACACAGATGAAGATTTTATAAATCCAACTTTTTGACGATTCATATTTTCGTTTCATTTCATAGAATGGACAGGCTTACCTGATATTAAGCTCACACACAGCCAACGTGCCACGCGTACGTTGCCGGCCTTTGAGGAATTGATACGCTCTTGCTTCTACATAAACAACACAAGAGACAGTGGTCTTTGTTATGATAGTTATAAACAACGACTATTATTATGCGTAAGATAAGGTCGAAAATATAATTTTCATTGGGAGGGGAGATTCAAGTAAATAAGAGTTTGATATTTATTATTTCTATATAATTATGTATTTTCAATTAGATATACAATTATTCTCTATTTATATATTATTATTTTTATTTCGAAAAGTCTTTTTTTTTAAATGAGTAACTAGTCTATCATTGTCTACAGAATTTTAAAAATCAATGAAATATTTGTACATGATAAACACGAATTCAAATTATAGAGTAGGGAATCTCTGACTTCAAACGAGTATTTTTCAAGGGACCGGAAAAAATTCTAACTATCGAGCAGTCAACTATATTGCTGTATTTTTAAAAGTTAGAGCTGATTTACACAGGGTCAGTAACTGACTACAAATTCGAGGCAAGTCAGTGCTGACCCGAAAAAAACCCTGTGTAAACTGATTTGAAGTCAGTACAGTGGCTTGAAGTCAGCGCTGACTTGAATATTCGGACACGAATATTTTAAAGTCAGTTGGCGCCCCCCGCCACCCGCGCACCCCCACGCCAGCCAAATAAACCCCGTGTAAACAGACAAGTCAGTGCGTGGTTAGTCACTGCCGCTGCGTTGTAGAGTGACCACGTTTTTTTCGCTGGCGATAAAAATGAAGCTTAGCGAAGACGAAACCTTAAAATTGGTGCAATTATATGGCGAAAACGAGTGCCTTTGGGATATTAAATCCCTAAATTACCGCAATAAAGAAATGCGGTCAACAGCGTTGCAAAATATGGCTCAACAAATGCAAATTGAAGGGCTCACTTCTACTGAAGTAAAAAATAAAATTAAAGCCATAAGGGCTACATATTATTTCGAGATCGACAAGATACAAAAATCCACCAGATCTGGCGCTAGTGGGAACGTATATGTCCCAAAAGTCAAGTGGTTTCAAGAACTGGACGGCTTTATAAAAAATGCTATTGTAAATAAATAAATAAATTTTTCAACAAATAATTAAATCGTCGTTTCAGTTGTTTTCGCGAATTCATTTTTCCCACTGACTTCACAAACGTGTGCTCATCGTGAGAAACGCACCACTACTACTTACTTCATGTAAACAGTTAAAGTCAGTCGCGGCGCCGACATTGGCGCTGCGACTGACTTGTTTACTGACCCTGTGTAAATCAGCCATAACAGGCAACTTGCATCATGTAAATGGGCTTTAATAGAAGAAAAAATCATGGGTGGACAGCAGAAAAAAATTAGTTCAATTATAAAAAAAATATACGAAATATTTCAAAATTTGTTTATTCATAAATAAATAACATTTTGTTTGGAACAAAACAACCTCCATAATGAATCACACACCATACATCTCGACATATTAATTTTCTAATTACTTGCTAATAATACTTACAGCAATCTTAACATTAACGTTGTACATGATTACCACAATAATTTGAGATTTTTAAATATCTACGATTATAGAGAGAATTCCAATTTGAAAATATTTTTTTTCTATAATCTTTAAGAATTGGTCATAACTTTAGCGACGAATACTGTCGATATAAAAAATTTAATTGATTTATAGAAAATTCTAAGCAATTATCAAAATCTGTTTGCGAGTAGTAAGTACTTACATTTATTTTGGTCATAGTTGTGGTGATTAAAATAACTAATTAAGGATTCGGTTTTACTAATTAAGAATAAGAAAACGGTTTTTGTTCAAAAATAAAAATGTTTTCAGATTAAATTAACTTCTCATTATGAAGCTATATTGAAAATAATAAAATAACCAAGCACTTATTGGTGTATATCATCAAACAAAACACGATCGCGCAATCCAGACAACGCAAAAATGTTACAATAAAGAACTTCATACATTTACCAAGATGTCATTAAGCAAACTGAACCGAATTTTTGCGTCGTACAAATTGAAAAGAGACATTTATATAGCAACACCGCGTAAAATTTGAGTTATACATCAATAAATAACTGGTAAAATAATCCAAAATTATCAATTTTAAGCGCCACATTTATTTCTCGAGATTACAAAAATTCATGAATTAATTCACATCGTCATCTATACATGACAATACGGTGGTATTTCAATAATTTGAGGTTATTCTCTTAACCTTAGAATGTTATTTTTCTTAAACCTAATATCGTTAACACACAAGCTAATTGTGAAGTGTTTACGAAGTCAAAAAAATTCTCAGCATACATAATTGACTTTTTGGTTAGTAGACGACACAATTGTAGAATTTGGTATGAAATTATAATGGAATGGTTATACGGACTTTGGGACTCATCAACGGATACACGATGCATATGATCCGATCCTACAATCGGAGGCAACATAACTTGTACATAAACGTACACGAACGCGTGCGTGTACGTTTGCTCTATTGGTTTCACAAAGTATTAAAAGTTTTAGTCTAGAATATTTGTATGAAAAATCTTTTACTACTAAAGACAATAAGATATTTCATAACTATTCAACACAAGCCTTTAATCCTTGTCAAATTTATGAGTTACAGGAACGAAGAGCAAAGGTAATCAATGCGTCGCGTATCCGTAAACGAGGCCAAACTGTCTTGATAGCGGTATTACATAAAGCTGCAGAAACACGTAGAAAACAAAAATTCACAAGTAAGTACTCATCATTAACTGTTAATCCTCTAAAATAGTTGTATTTACACGACGCGCGACCTTATCGCCCACATTCACTCATGAAATGGACTTAGAGGGTTTAAACTAAAAATTAATTCTACAAAAATCATCACAATAAAGATGTTTCCGGTCTCAATTTAGTAATACCTAACTATAAAATTTTTTGGTATTTCCATACGTTCGCTAAGATAGGCCCCGATTTCAATTATAATGTTTTACCAAACGTGAGAACATAAAATTAAAGTAAATAAAAGTATCTTAAATGATACCAAAAACTAGCGAGACACGAACATAATTCATGTTAATTACACGTAGTAGGAATAGAATGAATGAGGTAAGTGTTTAACTTTCATGTCACGTATTATATTAAACAGGCCGAAATCAGCTAAAACATTTTATTGTTTTAACACGCCATCGCTTAAGTATCCGACATTTAAAACTAATGATCTTATATCTACGAATGTAGTGAAACCTTCTGACTCAAAGCTGAGATAAACTATTTTAAACGAGCCTAGAAGCTAATGTCATAAAACTATGGTATGTTATTGATTTTTGAGATTTTATTACAATTTATTTTCAGTTCAGAAA
This sequence comes from Pieris napi, assembly GCF_905475465.1. Lineage (NCBI taxonomy): Eukaryota > Metazoa > Arthropoda > Insecta > Lepidoptera > Pieridae > Pieris > Pieris napi. The sequence continues at coordinate 6,359,581 of NC_062255.1, forward strand.
TTAAAATTCAAAGTTGATATTCGATTTTAAAAGTCCAAATGTTTGTTATGTGTCATGGTAATTGTAAAAGATATCTCGCAATATTTATTAGTTTTAAAATAGTAAGTCACAACTCACAAATTAACGTTTTTTTTTTCGGTAAATTAATCCAAAAGATAAACCTAAACTGTGAAACAGCAATTCATTTTCGATTTTGTTTTAGAATTTATAGAAAATTGCCGTTTAATTTCGAGTGCGAGATATATATATAGTTTTTGCAAATCTACGGTGAATAAGACATACTTTTAGGCGTCAATTAGAATAATTACCAGCTAAGTCAGATCTTCGACGGAATCCAAATTTAACCAGCATAATTAAATATGGACCCCGTCGAAGCGAGGTCGTTTAGTTCATTTCGTTCAAATGGCAGAACTTCGTCGGGTCCCGCTGCGTCAGCGCGTTGTTGCAGACGAGGCCGACAACCGGATTCTCCAGATTGTCGTATTTCGAGTTGGTCTCCGAGGAGAGGCTGACGGCACCACTGCTGTCTCCCTCGTACGTGTTCTCCGTGTCGTCTACGTGCGAGCTGGCGCTGGATTTGTCGTTCTTCTCTGGCTCCTTGTCGAGACAGAAGTCGAGTTTCTCGCCATTGTTCGCTTCGTTTGCGAGCTCGATCCAGTGCGCGCGGTTGCTTTTCACGCGGTCTAACATCGGTTGGAGCGATGAATGGAGTACGGCGAATGCCTGAAATTATTTAATAATATAATAATCGTTTTAATACATACAATTAAAAAAAAAAATGTATATTTTATTTATATCATTATTTACTTATGACTTAGGTTTCCTTGTGTGTGGTAGTAGTAACAGTAGTGGTTAGCGGGATGGTGAATAAGTATATAAGTTTGCATCTAGTGGAAATGGTAGTTTTATTAATAATTTATTTCATGGTTTAAAATATCTTAATATATATAAATTACGTGTCACGTTGTTTGTCCACTATGGACTCCTAAACTACCGAACCGATATCAATTAAATTTGTACACCGTGTGTAGTTTGATCCAACTTAAAAGATTTCAAATTATTTGTTTATTATTTGACATAATTCTAACAGATGGCGCTGTGTTGAAAGTACCAACGTTTCATATAAGCTACAATTTAATAGCGTAGCCACCAAAAAAACATGGTGGTCCCCATGACTGGTGTTCTCCTACCGTTTCCCTTGAATAATTTGCTACTATGTAATATAACAAAAACCTTAGCCACAGCAACACTTGGCCGAGTCTGCTAGTTGATTTATATTACGATTTATGACTTTTTTTTCCTAATTCATTCATCGTTTTAAGGTTTAATAAAATGTTTTTTTTAAATAATAGGGGGGCAAACGAGCCCGCGGCACCCAAAAAGGGCAGTCATTGCAGCCCATAGACACCCAATATGGGTGCGTTGCCGGCCTTTAAGGAGGAGTACACTCGAACTTTGAATAGTTGGAGGTCGTATCTCTCAGGGAAGACCCCCACCGGGAGTCGATTTCACAGTTCGCTGGTTCGCCATCAAAGTGATGTTGATGACTTTACATATATTTTTATTATTTGTGATCGGTATAATTACCTCGTAAATGGGCAAGCAAATAGTATCGATGAACTTGACCTGCATCGATGGCAGCTGATCCTCTTTGTCTCGGTTCATTATATCCTGGAAGAAAAATATATGTATAACATTAACGATATGTAAAAAATCTGGACAAAGATCTTGTCTGTTATGAAAATGTATCATGTCCTTAAATGTAATTATGTCAAATTCTTGCCTTATCAAAGGCATAATTATTATTTTTCATTCTTGATATTTAAATTAGTGTGCCTAGAACGTTTTCTATTAATTTCTTTTACATTTGACAATTATTGAAACAAATTTAATTGAAGTAGTAGTTTTGCTCTGTTCTTTAGCATAAATATACTTTTTTCTTAATTTGTACTCAAATGGTAAGACACCCCAACCCAATCCGGAGGACACGACATCGCGTTAGTTCTACATTTCAAATCTCAAGCATTTTATCTAAATCACTTTGTCTAATGTATAACATAAATAAGTATAAATTAATGAAACAAAATGTACACGAAGTGAGTATCCTTCAACAGGAATGTCAATAGAGCGAAATAATCTTCTTCTTAAAGTGCTCCTTCTTGCCTTTCGAAGGCGATAATCATAGCTACTTTAATTTTAGATGACGTGCTTCTGAACAAAGACTTGATGCTTTGACCAAACCATTGTCTAAGATTTTTTTTTTAAAGACAATTCACACCAATTGCCCGAGTCCCATGCTAAGCTGGTGAAGCTTGTGTTTTGGGTACTAGGCAACGGATATACATACATAGATAGATAGAATAGACATATAAATACATATTTAAACACCCAAGACCTAAGCACAACACCAAATGCTCATCACATCGATGTTCGTCTCAGCCGGGGATCGAACCCGGGACCCATGGATTCGCAGTCAGGGGTACTAACCACTAGACCAATGAGTCGTCAAAGATGTTTCAACCTTATACCAGCCATTTTGCCTTGTCTGATTAGTTGAAGGAGCTCGTGCTTTTTTGTGTGAGGTAATCTTGCAGATCTTAAAAAAAGGGGTAATACTTACTATGGGCGTCAAATTGAGGTTCTGTTTCTCAAGGTCACCCTGGCGGAAGAACTCCCCGGCGACGAGCGCTGCCACTCGTCTCTCCACGGGCCACGGCTTAGTGATGGCGGCGAGGTCGCACGCCGTCATCAACATCGCACGGAGCAGCCCGCGACGCTCCTCGCACTCCCCCCAAGCGGGTGTGACCGTCTTGTCCGAACTCACTATGTCGAGGAAGGCATTTCTTTTACTGAAACAACATGGAATATATATTTAACTAGTGGACCCGACAGACGTTGTCCTGCATGATATTTCAAGCGATTAGTAAAGCAAAGTATGAAAGTACCGACTGCAGCGCCATCTGGCGGGCTGATTTGTGAATCTAAACCATTCCCAGATCCCCTTGAACACACACAAAAAATTTCATCAAAATCGGTCCAGTCGTTTGAGAGAAGTTCAGTGACATACACACTCACAGAAGAATTATATATATAAAGATGATTTTAACACTAGGTTAGGTAAATATATTCAGGTGTTACTCGGCTTTAGGAATGCCGAAAAAATAAAAACATAAGAACTGAATGTTTCATTTACACCAATACGTTCACAATACATAATAAACATTAAGTCTTTTACTTCTGTAAAAAAAATCTAAATAATTTATTGCAAACCGCCACCAAAAATAATAAAAAAACAACGGCATGCACTCCGGGAGTGCCGGCAGAAGTGAAAACTTGAATATTACCGTGATGCATTTTTGATACATATTATGAAATGGTTAGGGAATAATTTTTCTCCAATTGCTTTATCAGTATAAAAGTACTATCATTTATGTGGTAGAATACAATATTTATTTATTGCGCTATCGTACATAAACATGACAATTTATATTACATTAAATACGCCGCGCCAGCTGTCTACTCTCCATCCGTCTTACGAATTTTCGATCAGGTCACGTGTCCTGACGCGAGTTTAACATTTTTTACCCATTCCAAAAAAAGTGTACAACGCCGCTAAAGAAGTTTTGTTTCGAATATCTATTGTTAGTAGCAACTTACCTGAAATACACAGCCAAATCGGTGGAAAGAATAGCGTCTTCCAGCACCTTGACAACCTTCTCGTAATCCTCAGAAGAGAGATTCGCCAAGATCTGGTTTCCAGGGGAGTTCAGGATCATGAGACACTGATCGAAGTGGTGGTGCTCCATCGTCGAAGTCGAGTACAACTGGGCCAGGGGTGATGATGCCCTGGAATTATGAATCATAGGTAAAAAACAAAATTATCATTAAACCTGAATTAGGTCGTGTTTGTAATGCTGACCAAATTTACAGGATTTAGGGTCATAGTAACGTATGTACAAGGGCAACATTGCGGATTCCTTGTCGTATTTTTTGTCACTTTATATCCCCGAAAAATGCTTAATTCAGACATTACATAAGTGTTGCTACTAAAAAAGTTCTCCACCGAAAAAGGGAAAAATTTGAGTTATTTGAGGGTAATAAAAAAAATGTTTAGTATTTTTTATGTTTTACCTACAAAAAGGTAAATCTCAATATTTACTTTAACTCAAGTGACCTTATACTATATATACACTATAACGAACACTATATCAAATTAAAGTTAGTTACTTTATTTTATTATTTAGCTGCCTACGAATTCCAAACCTTTAAAAAAAAAATGTTATCTTTACTTGTGCGTTTTTTATTGTTTGTGATGCAAAGGGACGTAATTATCACTCGCCGTAAAACCAATTTTAATGAGAGCACCACTTAAATGTATGTATAGACACAGATGTTCAGACTCGTATTGAAATTGAAAAATGTGCCCGGCCAAAAAGGTTTTCCATCTCTGATATGTCAAAAAATGATAGCTGTCAGAATTCTACGGAATTAAAAATCAGAGTATAAAACGATCGCCATTTAGGCTAGAGACAACATAATCAATGAAATGATCACCGAGAATGAGCTCATGGTCCCCTGACCTGACCTCAAGGTCCTCAATACTCAAGTATTAGATAATACCTGGAACTTGGGTATTAAATAATTGGGCATTTTCTCAAACTTCACTTTGTACAGGAATGTTTTTTTGCTTTAACCAAAACAACATATTGAGGTTATATTTGTAATTACAATATTATTTCTAGGTTTAAAATTGTGTCTCTCACTTTATTTGGAAGGAGTTGTTAGTCCCCCGATGGTCGAGATCATGACAGAGACATCCGATGATCAGAGCCAGGCATTCGAGCTCACCGAAAATCTGCCACCATTGAGTATCCTAAAAGCATAAAAATAAATAATAATAATAATAATCTTTATTCATTTCTCACAAAAACTTAGTACATAAACAAGTGAGAGTTATATACTATTATAAATAAATAATTGTCTTACTTCTGTTTAGGGAAAATGCTAAAATAAATACACTAATCTCGTGATAATAAATAGATCAGTTTAGAATGAAGTACACCTAAAAGACCATTATTAATCAGTAATTCGTTTTACATCCGGGAGAAACATTGTATAATTTTAAGATCTAAATTTAGGCGATAATAGTATTATGATTCCGGGAAAGTATATTTTCTTTTAAATCTGTAAAGCTTAGTAAATAAAACATTATAAAAAATAGTATTGTCTTTTATTGACATAACTTTTAGACATAGAATAACACTTTTTTAACGGATTTGAAGTTTTACATAATTTTAAATTTAACCGACGTTTCGCGTGCTTTACAGCGTGCGTGGTCACGGTGACTGAAGGCAAGAGGTGTTGAATGTCAAAAAGTATCACAGCTGTAGAAAAAGTTGTGTTATCTGTATTTATTTCCCCGGAGTTGGTATCGACTAAAAGATGGAGGGTTTTGGCAGAAATGTCTCACGGTGTCCTCTATTTTAGGTAAACAATCCGCGAAACGTTGATTAAATGTAAAATTATATAAAATAATTGTAAATTTATAATAAAACATAACTTCAAATCCATTAAAAAAGTGTTTTTCTATTATAAAAAATGCTCTTCAGCTAGGCAAAATATCAGTTTACAAAAAAAAAACGTGTGTGTTATGTACACGCGTTAGAAGTTATACTTCTTTGGTGTAACAAGATAAGAATCTTTTCAAAAAATTATTCTACGTTTGTAGAAAAAACGACACTAACAATAGAAAACACTAAAATGTTGACTATAGCTGACTTCAGGGTGTCGGTTTTTTGTAACGGTGTGCGCGCGCATCGTTTAAATTTACTCTCATCGTTTTTCCCTAACGCGCCAAAAGAAGTATAACTTCAAAAACTCCAACAAACTCACCGTAAGTATTGAGAACATCATCTGAGCGACGTTGAACGCATGTCTCCAATTGTGATAGGTTACATTGCGGTAATTCTTCTTAACGCTCAAGAGCCACCTACAGAGCACGCCGTAGTCTATGTGGAACCGTTCAATAAAGTCAAGATCTAGGAACATTCTCAGGCAGGCGCGCAATGTATCGTCATCTGTCAAATCAATGTCATCGAATGACAGCTCATGGAGACTGAAGTGGGCTGATGATGGTATTCTTAAACTCTGAAATAATTTAATAGAATTATTGAAAGGTTTATGATACTAACAACAATTGTCCGCTATAAGTCTCTTTCAGACAAAACTTTTATAACATAGTACATTTAAAAATAAAAACAATATCCAAAAACTACAGCTAGAGAAAAGACTGATGAATCACCGTTTGTTTTCTAGAATTCGAAGGACCAGTAACGGATCACCCACGTAAACATTGGATCTACTCCATTTAGAAATAGTATAAATAACAATTTAGCTCTATATAGCTTTAACAAATAAAATAGTAAATACGCCCTCACAAATTTATGATAAGGTGTTTAAATCGCTTTTGATTCGCCTAAACGGACCCACATACACCAAACAATTTCAAAGACGAAAGCATCTAATCCCATTGGATTTAATTGAAGACAATTAAATTTATATGTATTATTCATGAATATCTCAAGTCTTAATTCTCATGGCTCTTAATTAACTTAAGGATCGCGTTCACTAAATCCGTAGGCAGAAGCCATTAATCTTAAAATTCCCCCAACAGTATAACTGAAACGCTATAAATACAATTTATATTTCTCATAACAATTTGGCTTCAGCGTTTGAAAGCGTTAATTTTAATATGAAATACTAGCGAGGATTAAAATTACTTGGGTAATATTAAATACTCTTTCAGAGGGCGTTAGTCATGAATTTTTAAAGGAGTTTTGTACTTTACTATTATGTTTATATTTAAAACCGCAGATTGCGAACAACATATTGTAAAGCCGGCTCTAGACTCTCGCCAGCCGTATGTCAAAGCCCTCGTCACGAATATGGGCGAATCTGCACGAGTGGTAGCCATCCACGCTTTTAACGTTTACGTACGGTATATTTAAATACTCGCTACTACAAGTTGGACGTAATTGGAGTGACTGCATTAGCTACTTTAAGTGCCTACCAATAGTGCCGGCCTATTGGAGGGCACGCCTGTCCAGGCGATGCCTACTTAACCGCCGCTTAAATGACCTCATATTAGCCTAGGGGAGATGGCAGGAGGAAGGAGTCCTTTGCTGTTTTTAAAAGAAACGACGAACCAAATCGTGCGTGCGTTACGTGATTCTAAGTGATCGTGATTTCGATGGAGCATTCTGCGGAATTCAATCTAAAGACTGAAAGGTAGGTAACTGCAAGACATGGTCAAGACTTAGTCTGTTCGGTATCTCTATATTGGTTTAAAACATAACCTAAAGTTAGCCTGCGTTTGTATTGATATAAATATCTGTTGCAAATCTATTTCAATATGAAGAGAAATGTCAGCTTACCCGTAATCTTTGTGCGTCATCTATTGATGCCGACGCATGGTAACTTAAAACCTGCAATATTAAATAACATATTTAACAATTCCCTAACTCTATTTACAAAGATGGAAATTTTAAAAACTTGTTCCTACATTCGAAATCCTTAAAACAATTTTCTACGGACAGTTGGTTCCCTAAACAGATACAAAAATTGAAGGCCAACAGTTTCTGTCAATTGTCAAAATCAGAGCGTAGATCCATAGATAAAATACAATTTGATCCATTTGCAATACTTACATCTAATGTTACACTCTGTTTGGCCATGGCAGTGATGGCTTTCTCGTACATATGTGTATTGTGGATTCCCATACCGCAGAATATCGCGAACGCCTCCACAAAGTTCTCATCGTTCTTTGTGAAGAGCAGCTCGTCAAATTTGTTGATTAGCTGAAAGAGATGTTTTATATTTATATTATTTTAACTCTTTACTATAAATTATACTTTACTATTCTCTCAGTGTGATTACCATCATTTAGGTTAACTAAATAAAATGTTGCAACATTTTATATTCTTAGAAGCTTATATGCTTATTGATTTTGTACATATAGATTCTGTGTAACATATGAGTTTTTTTATGTAATAGGAGACAAACGGGCAGGATTCTCACCTGATGTTAAGTGATACCGCCGCCCATGGACACTCACACTGCCAGAAGGCTCGCAAGTGCGTTGCCGGCCTTTCAAGAATTGGTATGCTCTTTTCTTGAAGGACCCTAAGTCGAATTGGTTCGGAAATACTTCAGTGGGCAGCTGGTTTCACATAGTGGTGGTGCGCGGCAAAAACTGCCTTAGAAAACGCTCAGTTGTGGAACGACGGACGTCAAGGTAAAAATTACGGGAAATCTATGTTTTTCTTATGATTTTGTTACTAACTCGGCACCTTAATTTAAGTAACAAGCACAAATAAGTAAGTCGTTGAAGTTCCTTTGATACTGTTTTAGTAATTGTGTATTTAGTAAGTCCAGTATAAAGCAGCTTGTATAAGTATGACCATATATAAACGAACTACTAATAATACGAAAATATTCTCGCGTGAAATTAATTTTGAAGTATAACAAGACTTTTGGAATTGCCACCATTTCACAAAAACAAAAGAATACAATAGAATAGACAATATAATCGGAATTAAAAAGAAATTTCAACTATCATTGTCTCTGGCCAGTGCCAAACTTTGAGTGCCATCTAATTCTTGGTTACAGATGGAAAATTTAATAAAAGTGTTCATATGTTCAAATCGAAACTTTATTTCAATTTCTAAGAAACGTTTCGTTCACTAAACGTCTGTCGAAGTGTCGACACAATGGACAATCATTTTAAACTCAAGATATTAACAAAATTAAATATACATGCTAAAATTGTATCTATCTATTTTAGTATGTTATAAATATAGTTTTCAAGGATTTACTAAGGATTTATTACAATGCTATTACCATTTAATATTATTATGAACAACGAAATATAATTATGAATTTTAAATCAAAGTCCGGTAATAAATTTAAATATGGCGAGAGATAAGGTCAATATTTATAAAAATATAGATATGATAGAACAACTTTATTTTGTATCATTTTATTATTGTAAAATTCAAGGGATTCATCTGATCACTAGTTGTACATAATTAAAACCAAATCGCTTTTAAAATAACCCACTGCTAATTTGCATAATGAGGAATATTTATCGTATTCAAATAACGCGTTAATAATATATTATAATCTAAAACAAAGCTCCTTTTTGTCGCATTACGCATACACCGCAATGCGCAACGTTGTCCAGTATTGTTGGGGCGTGTGAATTTTTTATTAATTCTCTGTTATTAAGAGGCAACCCGGACCGCGGCTAACGTACAGGAACGAAAACTAATAATTCAAACGGCCTTTGTTGTAATTTGTAAACATTTTCAACAAAACTTTTTATGGTGGAATATGTTACAAAAATTAACCCCATTAAGGTCGATTCACACATATCAGTGAACCCACAGTTCCGGCACAGTACCGTTCCGTATCCGTGCTACAGTGGTGCGTCAGTGCTTCAATTCACACATATCAGTACAGATCTCTGCGGGTCTTCGTGCACGACGTTCCCTTCAGACTAGCGTTGACGTCGATTGTTTTGATGGCACTCTTCAATAACACAGAATTAGCTATGATATCCATTGCTTTAGACGAAGAAGAAGAAGAGAATCGAGGAAAAAAAAGAAAATGGATACATGAAGCATGGAAGTTAAGAGAATCAGAAGGAGAATTCGTGACATTATACAAAGAATTAATTAAAGACGAAAGAAAGTATTTTGAATATTAATATATTTTGTTTTCGATGCAGCGGCGTCAGTGATCCGTGATAAAATATCGTTGTCGCCGATCACGTCCGTGATGGCCGGTGCCGGCACTGACACTGACGGTACTGAGACGACACTGACACTGACAAGTGTGAATACATCCATAGAGAATGTTTGAAAGAATAAATATCACTGATGCGGTACTGTGCCGGAACTGTGGGCTCACTGATATGTGTGAATCGACCTTTAAACGTACTTTCAAATGACAATTGAAAGACGCTTTATACTTGACTCGAAACGCAAAAGTTCATTAACTAATTGCGGCTCTGTGTTTAGTTTTATAGCTAAGCAACGACTATTTTACACGCTTTATATTAGCTTCACCTGTATGTATGTATGTATGTAACCGACTCCTTCGGACTCGATTTTGACCCACTATAAACGGACAGATTTAATTCAAACTTTGTACTCTTATAAAGAATCAGCGACAATATAATAATTTCATAGGTTTATCTCGAAAAAACCATGAAGCAATACGATTAAATTGAGACAACACGTATTGCTGCTAGGACTAAAAAGTGGAAAATAAATATAGTTTATAGCGTATTTTATAGTTTTTTTAAACTATATTTATTAGTTATAGTAACGTGTCATTTTGAGTTTTTTTTTGTTAATAATTTTTGCATTACTTGTACCTCTGTAGGTACTTCTTTTTCATTTCAGGGTTGCCTGGAAGAAATCGCTTGCTAGCGATAAGGCCGCCCGTTGTCTTATAACTTTTATAACCTGTTTTTTTTTATTTTTGTTATGTGTATGTTCTTGATTAAGGTAATAAAGTATAAATAAATAATTTATACACTTCTGTGTAAATTTTATTATAAAGCTCTTTTAAACATATGTAAAATCTTGTAACACCTGCGTAGCAATTTAATACAGCCGGTTCCAATGAATTTTTAAACGAGTTGACATTTCGGTGCCGATTATATATTTGAAAGTCCCTATTTTCTGGAGATACATGTTAAATAAAAAATCGTATTTTGATCCATAATTTAATACAGATCTAAATAAGCCGCAATGCTGAGGTCGTGCGTTCAAAGCCTGGTTGTGCAAAGATATTTTCTATTTGTTCATGAACATGAACGTGTAAAGCACAAAACAAACAACACCACTTCAAAACCACTTCAGTCAGATCTATGCTCAAAAATACACAGACATCGTTATACCAATAATGAATTTAATTACCAACGCTTCAGCAAGAGTTTCGCTTTTCAACGTCAAAGCTTATTTAAAACTCCATTTCGACGTTAATTAATACTGAACACTGTAGTTCCCTTGTGATTTATTACTAAGATTTTGAAGCAATTAGTAGAACAATATTTGACGTCCGCTCACAAACGAGGCCGCTTTTAAATTGTTTGTAGGTTCATAATTAGCTATTTGCTCAGACGTTTCGCTAAATATTTTATGGTGTCCCAGTGTGATACTGTGATAGCATAAAGATTCTTATTGAAATTCGGGCTCGAAGTACGTTAATACTCAAACTCAAAATAACTTTATTCATATAGGTAAACAAGTACACTTATGAACGTCAGAAAAGAAGTTACATCAATTGTAAATTTACATTTATAGCTTCATATAACGCATAATACTTGATTTCCTTTAATATTTATTTAAATTCAATAATTTTTTTGAAGTTATACTTCTTTTGGCGCGTTAGGAAAAATGATAAAAGTAAATTTTTTCTATTGTTAGTGTCGTTTTTTCTACAAACGTAGAATTTGGCGAAAGATAAAAGTTTTGAAAAGATTTTTATCTTGTTACGCCAAAGAAGTATAACTTCTAACGCGTGTACATAAGTACACACACGCTTTTTTATTAAATTAGTGAAGCACGCATGAGCCCTAGTTGTTCATTAGACTCATTCGTGTCGTTTACGAATTTAAGGCGAACATTCCACGAGTGACTTAGGAGTAGGGAATATAAAAAAAAATATAGGGGAATATAATTTTTTTTAGATTTGTGCGTGGGAGGAGTGACGATATGTGACATTCGCGTTAGGGGGTAAGCTGGCTCAGCTGTTACCTGTTCCCACCCTTTCTGGGAGCTGGAGGCATCCATCAGGTTTTAGTGGTTTGTAAATTATTGAGTCCCACATAATCTCTGCTTGAGCTAAATGCCGTAGGGATTTTAACAGCATTTTCCGACGACGAAAATGGAGGGGTTTAATATCCCCTATGGTATATGCGCATGAGCATTTTTCGTTTAACTTTGGAGTGCAAAGGTTTTTATAATCAAATGAGTGTGCAAAAAGAGAATTATAGCGAATCAAATAATTAATGCTTAACTTATTACTTTTATTTATTTATTAAGGAACACCAACAGATTACATGTATATATTTTCTAATTAACAATATTGGGTTTTATTCTAGCATGCAATCTAATAATAGGTGTACACAACCTTGACTCTAATGAATGATAGCGGACAGAGTTTACTTAAGTATTTGTATCTTTAAACATAAATAAATTGAAACGTGGAAAATATTACAAGACTTATGGCTGAGATGACTGAATTTTCTTCTTAAAACTAGGAAGTCAGTCATAATACACGTCAAGACTATGTCTACAATTACATTGGTTAAATTTTTTATTACTTGTACATATAAGATGGTAGCATAACGTTGGAGTGCTTAATGCCAAGATTTGTTAATGAGCTACAGGAAACGTTACAAAACAGCTATAGAGGGCGAAAATGTCCTGCTCTGCTTCGAGAAAAGGATGCTACGGCCGTGCCATCATTTTTATGCAAGTGGGACGTAATGTGACTAAAAATTCGCCGACTCATTGGTCTAGTGGTTAGTACCCCTGACTGCGAATCCATGGGTCCCGGGTTCGATCCCCGGCTGAGGCGAACATCGATGTGATGAGCATTTGGTGTTGTTCTTCGGTCTTGGGTGTTTAAATATGTATTTATATGTATATCTATCTATAATATGTATGTATATCCGTTGCCTAGTACCCATAACACAAGCTTCACCAGCTTAGCATGGGACTAGGTCAATTGGTGTGAATTGTCTTTAAAAAAAAAAATACTATACGAGTATATTAAGAAAGAAACAATGTTGATTCGAAATCCTTCCTCCACAATATTGTGAAATAAATCATACGTAAATAAACAAATTACCTGTATAACACCAATAATTTGTCCCTCAGAGTTCTTGATCGCCATACAAAGGATTGTGTTGTGCTTGAAGCCAGCACCCTCGTCCACTGAAGGGTCGAACCGAGCGTCCGTATACGCGTCGGGTATATTTACAGTCTGGAATATTTAACATCGTATGAGGTCAAGTACTTGGGATTCAGTGCTGTGGTTTTGGCTCAGGAATTTTCAGTACTTGTGATAACAAAAGTATTCATTTACACAAATACTGATGATAATCTTATAGTACCTATAACATACATTATATAAGGGCCAGATAGGCCATTATCAGAGCTTATAACTTATAATTCTTCTATTAGCGTTTTGTATTTTTTTATATAGTATAGGGAGGCAAACGACGCAACGGGACGCCGAAAAAGGGCAGTCGTCGCATCCCATCGACAACCATTTTAGTGGGTGCGTTGCCGGCCTTTAAATGTACGTATGTTTTTTTTCAATAATATTTTTTTTTCCGAAATCAAAGGCAGAATGATATAATTGCGAATTCAACATAGATACGGATGTGGTGATGCCATAATTAGTTGATATATTTTGTATATACTTCTAGAAATATAGGCGAAAATACAATTTCTCCATGATGTCTTTTATTCATCATTATTGACGTTTACACACTTCAAAATTACATTTAATATAGATAAAACATTATATAGTGTTTAATGTAACAAATTAAATATAAATTTATTTAACATTATTATTTATTACACTCGTACGTACCTATGAGTCGTGACCGTACTTGCTAAAGCTACGCTCATTAAATAAACAGTTTCGTCTATAAATATGAAACAATTTAACTATAAAAGTTTATATTCCAACTACAGTTTCATAACACATAAATTGGCACAGTTTAACCCCTTTAATATGCAGTATCTTGCTATATTAAACTACTGTGAGCATAGCTGCATCTGAGAGATTTCAAAGCTATTAGCTATAAAGCTGCGTATCGACTGGATTAACTTCGGTACACCCATTTATATGAGAAGTTTTGCAATGCGGTCATGTCTACTGTACGTAATTGCAACTAAGATAGTACTATTTTTTGAGGGTAGACGGCTATGTTAGACACTTTAAGGACAAAAATGAATCGGCTTTATTTTAATAATTATTTTGAAATATATCTATATTCTTTAGGCGCGTTATGAAAAATTGATGAGAGTGAAATCTACGATGCGCGCGCACCGTTACACAAAATTAACAGAATGAAGTTAGTTCTAGGTGGCATGAAAATCGATAATAACTAGTCAAGTTGTATATTCTAGTATTTTTATATTTACAACACGTATTTCGTAACAGTACAATTAAACAGTGTGAATAAATAAATATTAATTTGGTGTTTTTATTAAATCAATTTCATATACGACGGTGATTTTATTTACTAATAATAATATTATTGATTAATTTTAATGTTTATCGTTAATCACTACTGCATTTTAGTTATTTTTTTCCATACGCCAAAGAAGTATAACTTCTAACGCGTGTACATAAGTACACACACTCTTTTTTTTGCCTATTTATATAAGCGTCATGAAACACTTAGCAAAGAACACAGCCTAAAGAGTATCTAAGAGGAAAATCTATGTATTATATATTCTGCTACCAATTATAAGACTTGGCAACCGATCATAATAAAGCGGGGCAAGCAATTGTTTTAATATCAGAAGATTTAACATTCCACGAATCACTAACAATAATATGCCTATATTTGAATATCTTGTTTTTGAAAGAACATTATATCATCACTAATTGTCTTTTTTAATTATATATTTTCCTTTAAGTGCCTGATATTAAACGTGGTATATCTAATATATAAAATTCTCGTGTCACGTTGTTTCTAATTAAACTCGATTTTCGTGAAATTTTGTGTGCATATCGGTTAGGTTTGCGAATCGGACATTTATTTTTCATCCCCTTAAATGTTAAGGGTTAAAGTAAACCCCTAAATTTTTTATTTTATTTTTACACCATTTTTTTTTATGATACAGTAACAGATACAAAAATATATACAATCCTTAATTTTCACCCTCTACGATCAACCCCTATTTTTTTATGTACTTATGTATGTGTTTTATATTTGTTATACTACTTTTAGTGAAGTAAAAAAAATTTCCTAGAAATAATATACATATAGAGCAAAACAACGTTTGTCGGTTCAGCTAGTTTAATTATAAAAGTATAGCAAGCTTTTGAAACTCATACTTATATTTATACACAAAGCTTACAAACCTCTCCAGTAGTAGCAACGTAGCCAGTGATACCGATGTTGATGGGAAACCTGCTCTCGTACGGGGATGTCCGTGGTGTACCAGGTTCTTCATCATCACCAGCCTCCAGATCGAAAACACGGGAGAAACTGCCCTTGGACGCTTCATGTACCAGCAGCACCTGGAAAGAAGATAATTTTAAGTGAATATTGTAAGAATTTAAAAACAAGTTATAAGTTTTAGATGTATTAATCTGTAGAAGTAACTGTAGAAGTAAGAAAACACTGCACAAATCTACACTGAACGCAATGCAAAAACTTATGAATACTTAAAAGTTGGCATTTAATTAAGCTCACCAAAAACTTATAATTAGTTATTTGGGGTTGGTTTTTCAATTTACAAGAACGTATTTAATTAAGATATAAAAAAACATGTGTCTGTGCTTATGTACACGCGTTAGAAGTTACTTACGTATACTTCTTTGGCGTAACAAGATAAAAATCTTTTTAAAATTTGTATCTTTCGTTTGTAGAAAAAGCGACACTAACAATAGAAAAAAGGTATTTAATACATTGAAAGTTTTATTATCTAGTTAAATAAAGTTTATTTAAATGTCACAAAAAACAAATTTTCTTAATTAAAGAAATGGAATTTTTTTATTTTAAAATGTTGACTATGCTAACTTCAGGGTGTCGGTTTTTTGTGACGGTGTGCGCGCGAATCGTAAAAATTTACTCGCATAATTTTTCCCTAACGCGCCAAAAGAAGTTATTTTCAAAAAACTTATGAGAAGACCGGCTCAATCTTTTAACTTCCTTATTAACAGAAAACAAAATTCTGGCTAGAAAATATAAAATGTATCTTATTTGTTGATTCCCAAAACTGATTACACTGAGAGACAAAAGAGGATTTTCTTTCCCGTTTATTTCACAGAAATCGAGTCAGAATGACAGCTATTACAAATTCTCTAATCACACAACTACAACAAAGCATGGATAGCTAACCTACATGCCTAAAATAAATATGGCAATTCGAAAACTGGTCCCTGGACCAATTAATAACGGTCCACAACTTTGTTGAAACAACCGCATTGATCAAGTAAAATAATGTTGCCAAAATGTATTTATTTGCGTCCTGGGATATTTATTCTCATATGCAAATGTTATGACCAAAGTAGTAAAATATTTTATGTTTAATATTTCATACGAGGTAGCGATTTTCGCCGAGTTTGTTTCCTAACGTCTAATAATTCTTCATACCAACAACTGGTAGTAGGATGAAGGAAAATGTCGTGAGAATTTTCCCTCTCATCTTTTCAGTAATAATGTTGATAAGAAAATAAAGAAAACGTAAGAGGGATTATAGGGCCACTGGACGTATACATAATGTTATATGTAAAAAGTTATTGAATTATATGTTTACGCAGATGAAATTATAAATATAAGTAGAAAGATAGACAGTAAAAATACTTATTAAATTGTAAATTAGAGAATAAAATCATAACAGAGAGAAATAAACTAAATGAATAATAAAATGACTATCGGCGTAGCAACAGTAATAAGCCATTAAAGGTATTCTTGATTTTCCTCATTGTTACCAATTATATTTTTCTTGGACACGATCCAATAAATATTTCTTGAGAAAATGTTTAACTAAGCACGGATTTACGTCATGTGTCAGTGTGAATTAAAAGAAACGTTTTAAGCAAAGGGAGCTTTCAAGTACAGTAGAACCTCGTTAAGTCGAACCTCGATAAGTCAAAAACCTCCAAATGTCGAAAAAATGTTTTGTTCCCTTCCCTTAAAACACCAAAACCTCCATTACTTGAAATCTTGACCCTCTGTTAATCGAAATAATCACCGAGTCCCTCCAAGCCATTTTGGTACATATTTTCACTCTATAACTCGAAAAATTAAATTTGACCTCTGTATCTCGAACATAGGTACGTTTTATTTTACAACCTTTACAACTTGATCATTTGGAATTTATTATCTCTATTGTTCGAACAAAAATAAGTTACCGACTTTAAGAACTCGCCGACAATGTGAGTACAAATTTATAAGAATAAACCTCAAACTCTTTATGTCGAATCAAAATCCGCCTAAGTCGAAATCCTCCATAAGTTGAAAACTCTATAACTCGAATTTTTTGGCGTCTCCCTTGATGTTCGACTTATAGAGGTTCTACTGTATTACGTAACGTATTTTGGGAGGGGGGCTTCCTTTTGTAAAACGTTACGATGCGGGGCGGGGATTAAATTACGCGTTATTGTTAATATTTTTTTTGACTTACACCACTATAATAGTTACTAAAGAGTCACTAGGTGGTCACGAAACGTTTTAATATACTTGGGTACAGTACTGTACTTGAGTACTGAAAAACGTTACGACGAGTTACATGGGGGGAGGGGTTCAATAATCTGGAAAAATTGCGTTACGTAATACTTGAACGCTCCCAAAACGTTATATCAAACACTTACGGGATTTGGCCTAACACAATTCCGCAAGATTATTTATATTACATTAGGTACATCATTTTCTTAAAATGTGACCATTAATATGTATAGTGGGAAATATATATTTATTTAGGGGGTTTGATTTAAAGTACTGGGTAACGCCAATTAACTTAAAAAAAATAGGCCCACCTGATTTTAAGCGATACCGCCCCACCACCCATAGACAGTCACATTGCTCTCAAGTGCGTGGCCGGCTTGTACTGTTAAATCTACCCCATACAAAAATTTATCGTTATATTTTGACTATTAATTTAATTACTGTTTAACATTTTAGTACTTGTTCTGGTTTCTTTATCCTTACTATTTAAGTTAATACGAATTTAAGATTAGTAATTAATTTTAATAATTTAGTAATTAATACAAGATAAATACATAAAAACACAGTATTACGTATATGTTATAAGGCTCACGCATGTTCGTGTTAAATTTACAATTGGACAAAACTATTATTTGACATTAAAAAAAACGATTTATTTAAATATTAACATAGCCCTGTGTTAATCCTACGCAGATAATACTGTATTGCAATTTAATTTCACATTTATAAAAGCGTTAAGCACGTCTGTTTAATGTTCATATTATAATTAAAACAATATTTGCTTATAATAAGCCGCTCACATGATTTAAGCGTAGTCTTTACATTCGCTTTTGAATTCATATTTTATCAAATATTAATAAAGTGTTGCGTTTTATTTAAAAGTTTTAATCCCTCAATAATAAAATATACGGGTATTAATGGTATTTAAGCTGTCAGAGAACTGTTCGTGTGACAGCTTGCGAATCTCATCACTATGGTAGATCAATTAATCAATGGAATTTTCTATGTGCGCATCTAATACTCACTCTTGTACGGTGAAGGAAAACATCGTGAGGAAACTGACATGCCTTAGAACTAAAAATTTACAGCCTGTATGACAGAAGGCCGATCACCTACTTGCCCATTAGTAGAAAAACTATTACGAAACAGATACTACAATCTGCGACCCTAAAAAGTTGTAGCGCCACCGGGTATTTTTAGACATGATAACTTCGATAGAATATTTTTAAATCAGCCTTCAAACACATCGTTGATATGAGTTTTCATATTTTACAGCTTGCCAGCCAGTGGACTGTGAAATGTGTTTTAAATTTATATGTAATAAATTTAAATATTTAGAGTATGAGGGTGAAACCTAAGAACCTATAAACCCTGCGGATCGCTAAGCCCTAGCTGTATCCTAACACATAGTGTAAAAAAAAAATGTGTGCGTGTACTATGTGTACACACGTATGAAGTGAAACTTCTTTATGATATTATTTTTCGAAAAATGATCTACTATATGCAACATTACAGAAATTGGTTAAATAAAGTTAAATTAGATAAAGTTTAACAAAAGGCTTTTATTATCATAGACATGATACAAATACAATTATTTCATTTTAACTTATTACTGTACTACTATGTAGTACTAAGATTATTACAGAATTTCATTAATTGTAATAGAATTATTAGTATTATTATCATTGTTATCGTTATTATACATTTTTGTTACTAATGGCTTCGAATCTCTTCGGATCAACCGTGGTAGGGACAAGAAAGATGGCGCGTAACCGAAAATTGTCACAAATGTGTGTAAATTTTTTTCCAACGCCGATAAAGAAGTTTGACTTCAAAAAGCAACATGGCGCGTAACCTGCTACAAAATTTCTCCCATACGTCGATAAAGAAGTTTCACTTCAAAAGATGGCGCGTAACGGAAAAATGTGACGCGTAACGAAAAAATGTTACACTAAATTTTTTTCCAACCCCGATAAAGAAGTTTCACTTCAATAAGTACGGGATGTCTGAACCGAGATACCAAAGATAACAAACGGAGCCCTGCAGGTAGGATCAGAGGTTCAAGGTGGTGAGATTTTCTCAAAGCTATCGGGAATGCTCACGACGATAACTAAGGGCATGAATGCGACTTCGCCACTTTGGAAAGGAAGCGAGAAATGAATAATATTCAAATCTGTTTATAATTATAAAACAACGTCTTAAATATATTGTAAACTTTAAACCTATTGACCGAGATAGCCGATATCCAATATAGAATAACGTCATTCGCGGCGCCGGCGCATCGGATCAATGCGATGCACATGCATAACGATATATTCCTCGCACCTCATGTCTTCGTCATTTCCGGTTTAACATACACATACAAATGAAAGAATAGGTGTGCAGAACATCTTCTAAAGTTATAAGAACATACTTTACACTACGCATTGCAGACCTTAGAGACAAGACACTTCGGAAGAAAGAGGCAGAAGAAAGAGGAGATGGTACATACCGTACCATTCTTCTCCATATGAAACTACTTTTTGGAAGGGGTAACTAGTCACTGGTTTTTTAAATATTTTAAACTTAGTATTGTCTTTAATTAACATAACTTTTACACATTTAAAGAAAACACTTTTTTACCGGATTGAAGTTATATATTATATTTTACATAATTAAAAAAAAATCTGACGTTTCACGTGCTTTACAGCGTGCGTCACCGTGACCAATACATGTTTCTTCAGAGATTTAATAGGCCTAATTGACATTACAGCATAAGAGGCTATAGGAGATTAGGTACCTATTTCTCTCAAACTAAAAATAACTTTATTCATTACGTATAGGTAACCAAGTACACTTAAGAACTTCAAAAGAAAAGATGTTAAATTGATTCTAAATTTACATTTACTACCAGTTCAGGGCGTAGAGCGGGCAAGAAGAACTGGCAACAAACTCTCCGTCACTCTATTTAATCGCCAAGTTTTGAGTCATACAAATTGCTTGAACTGGATCAATCCTCAGGATTAGGATCATTTAAATATTCGTGAAATTTATAAAAAGTTTTATTAACTTACGTTTAACGAAAGTTTTGAATTTATTCAATGATAATATTTCTCTAATTTTACTTGGGAGTTTGTTATAAAAACGAATACAATTTCCATATAAGTAGTGGTTTAACTTCTGGAGCCTATTTGGTCCTACGCTTAGATTTGTTCGGTTTCGACTATTATATATTTCGACTATTATACTATACTGGTGAAAGTCACAATTTATTTTGGACCCCTATGGTACCCAAGTTCTTTTACTTTATCAATGCAGTCTCAGCGTAAAAACCATTCCCATATTCAGTGGTGAGATTAAAGAAAGTATTCATAAACAAATACAGCGTAATTGTATGTAAATTCAGTATTCACGATTCACGATCAGCTCAGTGGCAATATATAAGATCTAATGAATCCAAGTTCCATTCAGAAAATAATATAACCATTTGCTAACAGTATCAGTCTCAAGTATTGGCCATGTTCCAATAGCTCAGTACAATGTTTCTCAATGGGTACTGTCCAAGCGACAGTGCCAAAAGGAATTTAGCTTTTATGATTTATATATTTTAAAAGTTCTCATATAAAAGCATTGTTCAGTTACCGAACATGGGTATACAATTTCAAATACCTAACATTGTCATCTTTTACGCGAATATCACAATGTTTAGGACACCATACAGTATAATAGGAAATAATACTTTTTTAAACTCGTACACTGGTAGGTACGAGTTAATACTACATTATTTAATTTTTTGAAGTGAAAACTTCTTTAGCGGCGCTGTACACTTATTTGGAATGAGTAAAAAATGTTAAACTCGCGTCAGGACAAATTCGTAAGACGGATGTTTTTTTAAAGGATTATGAACCTTGTGCTATATAGTTATGGTTTTAATTCATTTGTCTCTTTCCTCAGATACATTGATGCATGTGGAATTGGACCTTAAGTCAATACATCAAGGTTTAATTTTGCGAAACGCTAAAGCTTTATTATTAATGAACTTACGCGAATAAAAAATGACAACTTAAAAAATAGTGAATTTTCGTAATTGAATTATTTAATACTAATTTTAATTATTTGTGTAGGTTTCGTAAGACGGATGGAGAGTAGACAGCTGGCGCGGCGTATTTAATGTAATATAAATGGTCATGTTTGTGTACGATAGCGCAATAAATAAATATTGTATTCTAGTACATAAATGATAGTACTTTTATACTGATAATTACAGCAATTCGTGCAAAATTATTCCCTAAACATTCCAAAATATCAAAAATGCCAAATGCCAAAAATATCACTTCTGCCGGCAGTCCCGGATTTTAATTTTTGGTTTCAATCAATACTTGCTGTAATAAAAAGGTTCCAGTGCTGATAAATGTCAAACAATTACTTTGAGGCTTCGTATCGTCCTATCTAGGCTTAATATTAATAGGCATTGTAATTATAGAATGGCGCCACCTCCGGGCACAGTGGTTAAATTATGTACTTGCATTACACAATTTACCGGCGACGGATTGTCGGTGACATTAAGCCAAGTTTACATATATTTTTGAGTTCTTTTGTCATATTTTTGAGTTCTTTTATCATATTTTTTGAGTTCTTTTAACATGTTTTTGAGTTCTTTTATCATATTTTTGAGTTCTTTTATGATATTTTTAAATGCGAAATAAATCTGTGTCTGTCATAGTAGTTATCTGTAATTGTAGATCAATTAACAAACTTTTGTCTCATGTTCGTTTTTACTGTCTTTGTTTTCCATTGACATATTTGCCCTACAGTTTCTCATGTATACTAAATAAATTTTGTTCCCTCGTGGAAGGGAACAATTTTTTAAAAAGATCATTAAGATGTGAAAGATATAATAAACGCTTAACCTCCGCTAACATTTTTTCGGCCGTCTACTTAACGATTTAGGAAGCGATTTGAATAATTAAAATCAGTTTAAAAAATTTAAGAACAGAAATTTTTAAAAACAGAATTATTTTCAAACTGTTCCGATACAGTAATATAATATCAACTGTATTAGTGTAGCCAGGGTCTAAATGACAGTATAGCCGGCTTCTTAGAATTACATACGTAGAGGCACTTAAATGATAATTTGCTTCGAGTAATATTTGATAACATAACTTACATAACAATGGTAAGAAGTAATAAGTTTCGAGAAAATGATATGAAAGCACTTGGCTTTAAAGTGTTTTGATTTTGTATTTTTTTAGGTAAAAAACCTTCTTAGTAATCGGTTTATGCTCTACAATTTGTTTATTTAACCCTGAAATTAAATGGAGATGGGCAAGTCATGTGTGACTCTCTGACGATCGATGGACCATAAGGGTGACCAGGTGGGGTGGCCCTATTGGGAAACGAAACAGAGGAAGACCGCTCACGAGATGGGCGGACGACATTGCTCCAACGGCTGGCTCGAGCTGGATGCAACTCACCCAAAATCGTGATACCTGGAGATCCCTGGAGGAGGTCTACACCTGCGGAAGGGTTCTTGCAAAATAATAATTGGGAAAAAGATACAAAAATTAGGAAAATAATAATAATAATAATTGTGTAATTTACTTTCTTAAAAATATATGTGTAAAAATAATATTAAGTTTAATTTTGTTATTTTTATTTAACCCTGATCTTATTACAAATGGCTAGAAAAAAAAATAAGTTTTTACTGGAGTTGCTCCCACGACACGACTGCTTGGTGTTTGGGTTATGTGGATCTCGGTAACAAACACACCCACTAAAACCCCACGGTTCATCTGCACTAACTCTCTATGGAATGCGGTAACAACGGAGCCTTATCCGTCTAATAGGAATGCACCTGGATTTGTCACAGCACAGGTCCACATTACAGTTGCATTTTCTAAACTCTTTATTTTTGATGACTATATTCTTTTAGAGAGAGAGCGGTATCCTATTTATTTATCATAAACATTATTGGCTCCTTTAATATTTTAGTAAAAGATAGTGTCCAAGTACAACGTAGGGCGCTACATCCCTATAATATATATATATATATATATATATAAGACAATAGTCTGTATTTCAATAGCAAGCAAGAGGCTAAATAAAACTTCTATTTGTTTCTCTGTAAATAAAGAATGCAATTTTATTTATCGAGTAGGTTACACACTGATACAATCCTTACAAGACTAACACAATCTTACCTGTAAATAAAGAAACGACAATAAAAGTTCATTGTTATCACCTCTCGATACATATAGCTAAACTAAGTATTAAATTAATTTACAAATAAGATTAAAATACAATTCAACAATCTCAGCATATTTGCCCTTTACATCTTTGACAATGTCAGCTAGCTTGACGTGACACGACGCGGCTCACTCACGAACTAGCAGTGCGCGCGAATATTCAAATTAAAGAGATCATTCTCTTTACATCTCCCTCCTCCAGGATGAGAATTGCTCCAGTAATTCTCATGGTAGCCGTACATATTATTCAGCGTTATCCATCATTTATTCCACCGTCCATTCGAATAAGTTTTGTTATATGGTATAAGCTTGTATTAGTTTTTGTTCTGCCTGTGTTTATTTTGTATATTGTATTCGATATTTTGTCTGTTATTTCAAATGGGCCGATTCTTAAATTGTCCATTTTCTTCCTATTTAATTTGTTTCCGTTTTCCACATATACCAGTTCTCCTATGTTGAATTCCCATTGTGTTCTGCCTTTATCAAATAATTTCTTATTATATGCATGTGATCTAATTGATCTTTCAAGTGCTTGTTGTCTATTTTGAACCCATGTTTCTGTATCTAATGGTTGTCGTAGTTCTTGTGGCAAAATACTGGTGACTTTTCCTTCTAATAGATATACTGGTGCAAAGCCTGTCACTGTGTGCTCGGTTTCATTATACTTATCTATACATTCTCTTGCAATTGACGTCCAGGATTTCTTTTCATTCTTCTGATTTATTTTGCACCTCATTTTGTTAACCAGTGTTTGGTTCAATCTTTCGTTGAGTCCGTTTGAAAATGGTGTATCTACCGCAGTAAATATTAGTTTTACATCATTATCTGTCAAAAATTCTTTGAATTCTTTTGAATTTAATCCTGGATACTGATCTGCTAGTAATATCTCAATGTTTTCCGTCTCCAGAACTTTTTTTACTAACTTGATGAAATCTGAAGCATTTTGCGTTTTTGATGTCAGAATGAACGCAAATCTTGTAAAATGATCAACTAACAAATGTAGGTATTTCTTTGTTGATCTTTGTCCTCCAAAGCCACCAATGGTATCTATCGACATTATCTGAAATGGTTTTTCGGCTGGTCCCAGATGTGACATTAATCCGTATTTATCCTGGCCTCTCGATTTATTTTTTATACAGGTTTCACAATTTTTGCATATTCTTTTAATGTTTCTCGTTAAATTCTTTGCTGTATAATAAGGACTGATTTTATTTATCATTTGGTTGATCCCTAAATGACACCATTCGGTGTGTGTTTCCTTTATTAATTTCACACTCGCTTCTTCAGATAATATAACTTTTTCTCTGTTTCGATCTTTTTTGTATAGTATCCCATTTCTTTCGATTATTTTGGTTTTCTTTTCCTTTATTTTCTCGTTTTTCTGCTGATCTGCCTTAATATCATCTATTGTTATCAGATTCACCATTTTTAAAATTTCTTCATCATTATCATTATCTTCCAATACTGGGTTTCTACTGAGACTGTCTGCTTCCGTATTATTCTTCCCCGGAATATATTTGATGTTGAAGTCATATTGTGACAAATAAAAAGTTAATTCACCAAGTTCATCGTCTGTTCTAGCCTTTATGTTGAGGTTTTCTAGTGGTTTGTGATCCGAAAAAACGGTGAACTTTCTTCCAATCAACCAATATTGCCAGTATTTGATAGCTTCTTTTATTGCCAAGCATTCAAGGTATATTGCCTTCTTTCTTTTTTGTGAATCATTGAGTTTTTTTGAAAAATAACCAACTGGTTTTTCTTTACCATTTTTTTGAATCTGTTTTAATATTGCACCTATACCATTCAACGAGGCATCCGTGTAAATTGTAATAGGCAGGTCTTTATCAAATATTTCGAGTACCGGTTGTGAGCATAATATATTTTTTATATTAGAGAAAAAGTTTCTTCACATTCTTCTGACCATATAAACTGGGCATCTTTCCTCA
Source organism: Pieris napi (assembly GCF_905475465.1). Taxonomy (NCBI): domain Eukaryota; kingdom Metazoa; phylum Arthropoda; class Insecta; order Lepidoptera; family Pieridae; genus Pieris; species Pieris napi. Next base: position 6,385,242 of record NC_062255.1, read on the forward strand.
ATAATTTATGTAGTGGATCCAATAATATCGAACTATTTGGTATGTATTCGTGGTAAAAGTTAATCTTTCCCAGAAACTGTCTAATATTCTTTCGGGTTTTGGGTGTTGGGAAATTTCTTATTGAAATAATGTTATCTTTGAGCGGTTTTACCGTATTATTTCCTATTATATGTCCTAGGTATTTCACTGATGTTGCTGCAAATGTGCATTTTTTAAATTTTCTGTCTTTTATTCTGTCCTTTGTAATTTAAATCTTTTGTCTGTCCTCAATACGTAGTGGTATAGACCAAAACGCGGAATTTATGTCCAGTGTGGTAAAATATTTACAATTTCTTGCTTTAACAATCAAGTCGCTTATCAATGGAAATGGTTGTGCTTGTGGTATGACTATCTTGTTTAGTTCACGAAAATCAATACAGAGTCTCGATTTTGTATTTTCGTCTCTTTTAAATGCCAAGGTAACTGGTGCTGCGAATGGGCTGTATGATTCCTCAATTAAGTTATTTTTTAGTAAATTACCCACCTGTTTTTCTATGTCTATTTTGTCTTCTAATGTGCAACGATATGGTCTTTTGCTACAGTACTTGTCCACCATTAAGTCTATCCGGGCTTCATAATCTGTTACTGTACCTACATCATATTTGTCTTTGGCAAATATAGTATTATAATTCTCTATTAAATTGTGTATTCGGGACTTTTTGATATTGTCCAAGTGATGTAGATTTGTTATGAAGTCATTTTTATTCACATGCTCATTAAAATTGACTTTAATTTCCTCTATCTCTTCAAATGCATTCATAGTATTTATCTCCCTCTTTGTCTTTTGTAAAATTTTTAAATCTTCATTTTGAGCTAATTTAAATTTTTTTATCATATCTAGTCCTATAATGAAATCTTCAAAATCCAGTTTGTCTACAATAAAAACATCAACATATTCTTCTATATCAAAAATCTTTACTTTTATTCTTATTAAACCTTTTGTGTATGTCACACCATTGACAGTTCTTAATAATATTCTAATTGTATCCACAGAATCATTCTGTGTTCTAACTAACCTTTTGTTTATCAGAGACACTTGTGAGCCTGAATCATATATTCCATTTATTTGTATTTTGTCTTCTAATAACATATTTATTTTTATCAATGGTGTGATTACTCGTTTTTTGTCTCTTCGCTTAGATTTACTTCTATAACCGAATTACTTCCAATCCTTTTGTTATCTGCCCCTTCTTTTTTAAACCAACAAGACTGTTCTGGGTGGTATCGATTACCCTTATTTAAATACTGACAGGTTTTGCATGGTTTTTTTCCTAAACTGTATTTCTTATTGTCATCTTTTTCTTCCTTTTTTATTTTGAAGTTTTTATTATTTACCAAACTTTCACATTTACTTATTTCATGAAGCAATCTTGTTGAGGTTTCACACTTTTCAGGATCAATTCTGTTTCTAATAAATTCAGGTAAGCCGGCTGCTATAAGTGTGACCAGACTTTTCCCGCCAATATTTTCATCCATATCTAATAATAACTTTTCTTTTCTAATGGCGTATTCCATCAGTGATCCTTATTTATATTTGTAAAATATGGCATACATTCCCGAACTCCATCCTTTATCGGCAAATGTGTCCAAAAATTTATTTTTCCACTCGGACCATCCAGCCTCGATTTTCAAAGTCTTCAATGTTGCCGAGTGCCAATCTGCACATGTTTTGTCCAAAAATAATCTTAATATTTCTATCTTTGTTGTATCTTCCTCAATCTCAAATCGTTTACATTCATTCTCGAATATTTCTATCCATTGTTTCGCATTTGAGAATTTACATACAAATTTCTCAATCATGAATCTTTCTGATATATTTTTCAAATTTAGTAGACCCTTTTTCTTCTGTGTGGATTCTACAATATCTGTTTGTTTTTTTTCTTCTTTTAAATATAGGTCGTTAAGCATTAAATTATTATCTTCATCAAAATAGGCTTGAATCATTTCTTCTGTACATGTCATCCATATTGTTCTTTCTTGACCTCTTTGATTTAAACTTTTTCTCACTCTTTTGTAGGTTTCTGTTTTTGTTAATGCTATGTGACGACTCGCGTATTTATCAGTCTCAGACAGTGTATACTTTTTGTCATCTTCTGTTGTAATTGAGGTAATGGCAATTACACTCGTCTTATTGTCAGTTTGTGATGCTTCAAGCTTAAATGCAAACTGCAATTTTTGTGCCATTATAAACAAGTATTGTCGTTTTATAAGACAATAGTCTGTATTTCAATAGCAAGCAAGAGGCTAAATAAAACTTCTATTTGTTTCTCTGTAAATAAAGAATGCAATTTTATTTATCGAGTAGGTTACACACTGATACAATCCTTACAAGACTAACACAATCTTACCTGTAAATAAAGAAACGACAATAAAAGTTCATTGTTATCACCTCTCGATACATATAGCTAAACTAAGTATTAAATTAATTTACAAATAAGATTAAAATACAATTCAACAATCTCAGCATATTTGCCCTTTACATCTTTGACAATGTCAGCTAGCTTGACGTGACACGACGCGGCTCACTCACGAACTAGCAGTGCGCGCGAATATTCAAATTAAAGAGATCATTCTCTTTACGTATATATGATGGGACTTGGCCTCAGATCGCATGCGTTTCTTTGATGATATTTCATAGACAAGTAGGTCATCAGCCTTCTGTCTGACAAATGCGATCTGCGATCATTTTAATAGATATAATATTTTGAGAGCGAGTGTTAAATGTGCACATAGACAGAAAGTCCATTGGTGCAGCTGGAAATCAAGCTACGATCTCAGGGATGAAAGTCGCACGCTGAAGCTAGGCCAACACTACTTTTATACATCAACTTTTGCATTATATAACAATTTACTTACTATTCAGTTATATTTAAAACTTTGCGCTCAACACTTTTTAATTGAAAACATCCAATTTTGTTTCCGTTCATTTTGTACGCATATTGATTGCTTTTTCTTTTACTACATGCAATCGACTGTCCAAACGGTTTCGTAATTACGTTTGTATAATTAAAAAGCAAATTTACGTATACACGAGAAAAAATCCATTGGTGCACGGGAATCAATTCATGACCTCAAAATTAAGAACTACTTTTTGTTATATTGGGTCCACTTAAATGTATTGCTTAAATAAATATATTTTCAGCCCAGTACTCAGGACTTAAAACATGCCAATAAAAATAAGTCTCACCTGCACCCTTTGACACCGAATCAAGCTCTGCGTGTGGGTCAATATCCTCAACACCATATGCTCTATCGTGCTCTGCTCCTCAAAGACCATCCTCGCCAAATCCAACAGCACCTGGTTCCTCTTCACTTCGAGCTGCGACCGTTCATACAGCTGTGCGTTCCGTAAACCAATGCCGCAGAATTGGAGATACGAAGAGAACACTTTCTCGTCGTATGCTGTGAATGGTCCGTCATTTTGTTTGTTTATCACCTGTAATAAAAAAGAAGTAAAAAAGTAAGAAATCATTTAACCACATAGGTAACATAATCTACAGGGGCCTCATAGCCTAGGGTTCTTATTAAGTGGCAGCTAGGTGAGGGGTACCGGGTTCGATTCCCGGTTCGAGGGCAAGTTTTAATTTAATTTAAATTTGTTTTCGGCCTTTGGGAGGGTTGTGCGGTACCGGGCGAGTGCCTAAAACCGTACATGGAGGACACGGTCGAAGTTCTAAGGCAAGCACGAATTATAAAAAAATGTTATACTTGACGCTGGCTAATGCACAAACCATGCCAGAGCCATATAAAAAGAAAAAAAACATAATCTACACTTATGACATGTCAGTAAAGAACTACATATTAATGCTTCTAATTTTACATTTACTGCCAGTTCTCAAAGGGCGTAAAACGGGACAGAAGAACTGGCAATAAACTCTCCGCCACTCTTTTTAATCGCCATTTTTTTGTTTTATAAAATGTATCAATAGTAAGAAAAACATTACTATTTCTACTATAAGATTGTCTATCGATTGTCTTGATTACTTTGAATCTGTATTATTTGTACAAACGTCTATATTTCATTGAAGAAACCTCCCACAACACACAGTGATCGAAGAATAAATCGGATAGTTTTGGAAACTAATAATAATACATAATTGGTTGTCTATAGACACGATTTAAACGTGCGTTTATTACATGACTCGACGTTTAGCGGCCGACAGCGACAGTTACTAACATAAAATTTTACTTCAGTGTTAATTAATACATAATTATTATGAGAATATTACCTGCGCGACTCCAAGGACTTCGCCATTGATGTCTTTAATCGGCATGCAAAGAAGCGATCTTGTTTTATAGCCTGTCTGCTGATCGATATCATGGTTGAACCTTTCGTCCTGAAACAAAAAATATTATATTTAAAATCTATAATAATATTACAAAGAGGAAAGATTTGTATGTATGTTTGTAACGGATTGGCTCAAAAAGTATTGGACCGATTTTAGAAATTCTTTCACCATTTGAATGCTACAATATCACTGATTAATATAGGCTTTTAATTGCAAGAAAAAAATAAGGATCCCTACTAAAATTACAATAATGGTGATTTACCCAAGGTGTAAAAAAAATGCCTATAAAATATCATTCATCGCATGCGCTGCGAAAACGATTGATGATAGAACAAAAAATGTTCCAAAATATTAAAGAACATATCAATATTTACAAATTAAAAAAAATATGTCCACCCGTGCGAAGCCGAGACGGGACGCTAGTATAATAAAAAAAAAATATATCAATGGGGTTGATTATTATTGTCGTCAATTCCACAAAAAAAAATATCAGTCAAATAATAGATATACGTATATTAGTCATTTAAACTCGTGTATTTTTTTGTATTAATTTTCGACTGAAATCGACATTAGATTTATTTGCAAAAGAGTTTATATATTTCCAAAACATTAATTGGAAATGGTCTTCGCAAATTTTTAAATTAATAATTTTTCTTTTTCGATTTTATCATTTAAAATACTGTTCAATTGGATGCGTAGAAGTTTAAACTATATCATAGGGTTCAGAATTGCATATGCCGTACTTCGATTTTATCTTCCGCAAATTTTGCCGAACTTTTCCTAAATTCTAGAATAAAATTGAAGTTTATAAATTTTTTGAGCGTTTGAAACAAAACTCGTAAAAATAGAGTTATATAAAATACACTTGAAATTTAATTCGAGTTCGCCCAATGTGGGATTCAATTTAAAGCCGCAAGCAATAAATAAGGAGATACAGCTAAATGTACTGTAAATATAGTTCTAGGACAATTCAAAAATTGATAAACCAAATGACCTTGCCCTAGTAGATCAGTTCTTGCACTGTTTTTTTTAATACTCATTTGTCTCTTTCCGTCAAATTTCATTTACAACACTGATTTTGTAAATACGTTATACATAATTAAAAAATATATACCAGTTGGATCACTATATATATGTTTTTTTCAAAAAAATTTTTCTGTCAGCTGACAGATTCTTACGAAAATTTCCTTGAATGAATGATTGTGAAAACAAAACAGTCATATTCAAAAAGATAATTTTATCGGAAACTCCCGCCGAATATCATATAGTTACAAAGTACTGTCCAATACAACTCATAAATCGCCATACGAGTAGTACGTAATTCAGAATATTTTGCGAATAGTACTATGGCTTCGCGCCAAAGACGAAGTTATAGTGTTCTATTCATGCCTTGGAATCTCATTAACGCTGATAAGACTTCATCCAACCGTGAACGAGAGAATCTGTTAGATAATAATATTAAAATACCTTGGAATTGTCAATTATATTTTATTAATTTGCCTTGTCTGGTAAAGTAAAAGTAAATAACCATTATTGAAGTGAAACTTCTTTATCGGGGTTGGAAAAAAATTTAGTGTAACATTTTTCGGTTACGCGTCACATGTTTCGGTTACGCGTCACATTTGACCGTTACGCGCGTCTTTTTCTCGTCCTTACCACGGTTGATTCGAAGAGATTTTAAACCATTAATAACAAAAATTTATAATAACTATAACAATGATACTAAAAATTATATTACAATTTATGAAATTCTGTAATAATCTTAGTGGTAATAAGGTAAAATGAAATAATTGTATTATTTGTATTCAAGTCTGTGATATTAAAAGCCTTTTGTTAATCTTTATCTAATTTAACTTTATTAAACCAATTTCTGTAAAGTTAGTTGCATATAGATAATTTTTCGAAAAATAAGGTCATAAAGAAGTTTCACTTCTAACGTGTGTACACTAGTACACGCACATTTTTTATTTTATTTCAAGTAGTTTTAAGTTTATTTCAGGAAAAACTAATTCGTACTAATTATTTTTATGTTATTAAGTCTACCGAAGAAGGCTGATGAAATCACGGGGCTAAAAAATTCAATAAAGAATGCCGGTATATATTATCTGCCTTGCTCCATTTATTCTTTACTGAAGCAAAATGAAGTACGTAGTGTACATTATACACCACCGCCCATGGACATCTCAAAGGCGGGTGGGTTACCGGCCTTTTAAAAAATAGCGCGCTTTGGTGGACTCTAAGCCGCAATCAAGTAATTCAAGCAAATCAAGTAATTCAAATATACTTATAAAAATTCATACATGTTTATATGTACTTTTATATCAAAATTTCTTAAAACCAGTGTTCAGGCGAGCGAAGTACATGAAGTAACATACTTTCAACTCCTAAATCCTGATTTACGCTATAAAAATGACCAAGCCATTGTAAAACGAATAAATCGCAAGAAAATTGTTACAGCATACAAATCTCCAGGGTTAGAACCACTACTTTTTATACCGCAAGACATTTCCCAAAAGACAGTACGGATTCTTTCTCTAGATGTATCTTTCTCTTATTCATACGTACTACAAGCCTCAATTAGGTGAAGGGATGACTATTTGTGATAATTATAACCCCCCCCCCCCCCTCATATTTAAAAATGGTTCATTTTATAGTTGTTTAAAAAAATCGAATCTAAGCAAATCTCATTTTTTCTGCTAAATTTATAAAAACAGAAATCTGTTCAAATTTAAAATGCGAGACGAAAAATCATATTTCAATATTTTTTTAGATTTTCTTTTAAAGTAAGGCGTTTTTGCGTCTGTGACTGACATCGGTTTTAAATCCACGACCTGAGGGATGACATTCACATCCATAAAAACATATGAAAACAATTGAACAAACAAATTTTGACAAATACACATGAAACTATATCAAATCAACCGAACCGTTTTTACTAAAGTACTCTTCTGTCTCTTTTCGTGACAGCGTAAACACAATTTAATAGAAAGAGACAAAACTTTAGTCAGACTCGAGTGCAATCAGACTGTTTTTCATGGCTTTCGAGTAATTTTTTTCTGAAAAATGCGTACACGAAGAGAATACATTAGAAGCTGAAAATAAAATATGTAATAAACTATTTAAACATATATTTATCGTATCTGATAAACTTTGATAATACTGCATGTTATTACTTTTCATCAAGGGCTTTCAAAGGCTATATTTACACTACTGATATAAATTGATCGACAGAATATGACGGAATTCCATTAAGATAATAAATATTTATCTTTTGTGGCGCAACAAACGCTTACTTACTGAGTTATATTGAAAACAAAAATAAATAGATCTGAAACATGTACGTTTCAGATTCAATGTTAAAAGGACAATGAAATAGTTTAAAACATCTTCATGCGAGTTATGTTACCTAACATTAGTAAAGATTTAAAGTTAATAATTAGAAGCGCAAACCAAATGTTAGCAATCATCGCACACTTGAAGCCAAAATTTCACAATTTTTTTTTTTAACAAAAGCCGTTTAGTTTTTCCCACACTCATAAATTGTAATATAATATGTCGTTACTGATAATGTCCAATAGGTCGACTACACATATTCTTCATTGTTAACAGAACTGTCACTCAGATTCAAGTTTTTTATTAGTCCAGCGTCGCAACCCCACCACTTACCAATTTTGTGTTAGTTATAAGCTAATGTTTTAAACGATTAAAGCCACCCATTTAGGCTGAGCTACGCTCGTCCAAAAGGCCCGAGCTAAGCTGTAAAGGCCCTTAAGGCCAACAGCGAGTTCTTTACAAAAAAAAATAAGCCAATTGAAACCCAGCTTCAAAGAGTTTCATTTAGCATCCCTTCAACATAGGTGTTTATTTACCTTTTTTTTTTTTTCAAATTTTGTATTAGAACCAGTGTCACCACTGTGGGTCCCATCATTTCATTACACATGTAAAAACTATAAAGTATGTTTTATCATACAGCAAACTAGCGTATATAAGAGTCTTCTTAATCAAATATATCTGAACCCCCATATAAAATATATTTAAACCATAAGTCATGATAAACAAGTCAAAAAGCAAGCATAGCAATTGTTACAACGTAATAACAACTTACAACGTAAAAAACTTCGACGCATTATTAAAATGGAACTATCAGAATTGCTAATAGTTTTCAGCGAACCCCATGCGACTTCAGAAAGTTTGCATACAAATGTTTCATACAATAAAAGGGTCAACGAACTTTGAACTCAAAGATTTCCACAAACGATATAAAGCTAGATACTAGATTGTATTGCATCCTTCGGGTTATTCGTGGATAACCGACCCTTAGCCGTGGGATTTAGTTTTACAAGTTCTTTGTTCTTTGGATAATCGCTTATTGACTAGGAATTCAACTTAAGACTGCAAATGTAATTCTCCCTCCGATTTTATTATATTTCAAAAGGAATTCTCTACACATTAGTTTAAGTATAAGAGATTACAACTCAATATTCCTATTTTTATTACACATATATTTTCTTTGATGGATTGTGTTATTCTAAACAATCTCCGTGGTTTAATTGGTTACCAATTACGCCTGATTACGTAAAAACCAGCTGATCTCAACTTGTTTTGCGGCGAAAAATTAATTATCTTACGTCCGTAACGTGCATTTTTTTCGGCTAATCTTTCAAGTCAAAATCAAGTCAAAAATCATTTATTCATGTAGGTAACACAATGTACACTTATGAACGTCAAAAAAGAATTATTCTTCTAATTTTACATTAACTGCCAGTTCTCAAATCAAGGGCGTAGAACGGAAGAGAAGAACTGGCTATAAACTCTCCGCCACTCTTTTTGTTTTACACAACGTTTTAAATAAGGACCATTACACCATGTTCCTTTAAGCACCAACCATAGACATTATTCATCTAAAAATATGTGTTGCTTGCTACTAAGTTTGTTTTAAATCTAAGGAATAAACCAATGTTATTCGTGGCCTATTTAAATGTAAAAAGAAATATAAGCCATGAAGGATGATGTAATAATGGACAAGCGTGGAAATTCTAAAGACATTTTCCTTGAGCCTTCATCTACCGTATTGTTATGATAATTTGTGATATATTGTTATGCCTACCTCAATAGATGCTAATCATATTACTTTACACATAATTTATAAAATGTTCTGAACACATAATGATTTTGTTCTTTCTCTAAAATGCATATCTATACTAATATTATAAAGAGGAAAGATTAGATGTTTTGTTTGTTTGAAATGAATAGGCTCCGAAACTACTGGACCGATTTCAAAAATTCTTTCTACGTTGGCAAGCTACACTATTCCTGAGTGACATAGGCTATGTTTCATTTTCAAAAAAAATAGGGATGCTTACTAAAACTTGAATAATCTAACCCAAGGTGTAAAAAAATAAACAAAAAACTTCCTTCAATCGCGTGCGAAAACTATTTTGTATTTCAATTTTTCAGGACACATCACTATGTATAAAAAATGTCGCGACAGCATGTCTCTATCTTTTATAGTTACGTCACAATAAGCGTCCTTTTATTATTATTTTTTTTATTAAAATACCACCGCCAGAAAAGGCTCTTTATTCGTACCTAGGTATTGATCCTTATCAAAATAAATACCAACGTTTCACTTAAGCTACAATTTAATGGCATAACCACCAAAAAAGCATGGTGGATTGGTGTTCTCCTGCCGTTTCTCTTGAATAGTTTACTACTATGTAATATAACAAAAATCTTAGCCACAGCAACGCTTGGCCGAGTCTACTAGTTTTTTTATAAAAGAGAAGTTCTATGATCATCTATCATCATATTAGTATCCATATTTAATTTTAATTGTTATAATGCAAGAGGTATTTGTCTTGCGCAAAAATAAACTCAAAGAAACCATTTATTGCACAGAAATAAAAGAAAAAATACTAACATACATAATTGTTTTATGTTTAAAGACAAGTTGAAATTGTGGAAGGTATCAGTGATAAAGCTATTAATTGTATCTGCACTGAGAAATCATTTAACATAACGATCTAGCCCAGTGTTTTCCAACGTGGGGCCCACGCCCCACAGGGGGGAATTTGATAGTTAAAGGGAGCTATTCCAAAATGTATTAAGATATTGCATAGCTTCTATCGCGGGCCTCGAGCATGGAGACCGAATCCAGAAATTCCGTAACGAAAAAAACCTTGCGCGTTAGAGCGGGACAGAACGCATACTGCGTATTCACATCTCTCCGACGAGATCGGTGCAGCCGGTGCGCGTTAGAGTGAAACAGACTATATAGGCGAGTTAGTCTGGGTCTGGTAGATTGACTTAATTTATCAAAGAAAAAACTTGAATTAATATCAAAGAAAAAAAAATACTGCATAAATAAATAATTATAATTGCATAAGTTGAAAAACAATTTCCAAGTAATTTCTTCCTAAATCCTATCATCAAGGTTTCTTAAGTGAGCAATTCAATTTTAGATATTAAAAATTATGTATGTTACATAGGGGGGCGCATAAGAATTTTAGAAAAGGATAAGCTGGGGCATGGCACGAAAAAGGTTGGTACACACACACATCTAGCGTAAAAGTCTAACCTAATGTACAAAAAAGGATGTTTAATATAAGAAAGTGTCCAATACAACTTACAGTTTCTATTAAGGGAAAGACACTTTGTTATTCTCTACTAGCATTTCTAACTTACCACTGTTTAGCACTTAAGATAAACGTGCACTCATACTAATTCACTAATTCCTATATTTTCGTTTCTTTCAATCTTCTCGCTAGTGACTAGGAATAAGAAATTATGAATAAATAAAATAATATGAATCTGATGTCAAGCCTTACTAAAAAAAAGCCTTTTTAGGTCGTAGTGCCACTGATTTTAGGGCCGGGTAGGGTATTCGTGTCATGATATTTTGTCAATCTAATAGGCAAGTAGGTGATCAGCCTCCTGTGACACACACCGTCGACTTTTTGGGTCTAAGGCAAGCAAGCCGGTTCCCTCACGATGTTTTCCTTCACTGTTCGAGCGAATGTTAAATGCGCACAAAGAAAGTCCATTGGTGCACAGCCGGATTGAACTCACGACCTCAGGGATGAGAGTCGCAGGCTGAAGCCACTTGGGCAACACTGCTCATATAAGTAATATTTAAATATGATCACGTTCGATTTTTCATCGTTTTCACACGTCTCACGGTTAAGACATGATAATCTCACGCAGTTTTCCTTGCTGTAATAGAATTTGTGTGCCAAGTGCGGCGACCTCCGGATTGAGAATTGCAAGCTTTACAACAACAGTGCTCCAATTCCGTACTAACATATCCCTTATTAATCGAGTCCTTGTAACATTAAACAATAGTGACGTAAGCGTAAGACCGAGTACACATGAATAATTCCTGCGGCCTACAACAAATGGCCAGCCATCAATCTGCACACTTCATGAACTCCGATAGGGTTTATATTGGTTTGGGAACAGTGAAAGTAATATTGGCTTCGATAATAAATTACTTACACATAAATATTGCTTAGTTTGCAAACCCTAAAGCGATAGAATCTCTTTACATGAGATTCATCAGTCTGAGTTTATTTCGTGTTAATTATTTACTACTTTAGGTAAGAAAAAAGTTGTCTATCTATTCTTCTTCAATACACAATTAGGTGATATAATACTGTATGTAAATAAACAAGAACACCTAGATTGTTTATGTGCTAACCACAGACAACAAAGATAATATAAATAGACCCAAATGTTTAATATTATTTTAAAAATAGAATATTTTCATTTATGAAATCAATCAACCCATTTAGAGTTGCCGCAAATTATACAGTATAGCGCAGAAATCTCGCGACAGAACGAAAAAAATTGTGCGTGTACTAGGTGTAGGTACACACGTAAGAAGTGAAACTTCTTTATGATCTTATTTTTCGAAAAATGATCTACTATATGCAACTATACAGAAATTCGTTAAATTAGATAAAGTTTAACAAAAGGCTTTTATTATCATAGACATGAATACAAATATTTCATTTTACCTTATTACTACGAAGATTATTATAGAATTTCATTAATTGTAATAGAATTATTACTATCATTGAAAAACATGACGATTTGCTACAAAATTTCTCCCATACGTCGATAAAGAAGTTTCACTTCAAAAAGATGGCGCGTAACGGAAAAATGTGACGCGTAACGAAAAATGTTACATTAAATTTTTTTCCAACCCCGATAAAGAAGTTTCACTTCAAAAAAATTAATGGCGTGCTGACTTAGATGTCAGATACGAGTCATCCCTAAAACTAAACGATATCTTTCATATTAATTTATCCTTTACAATTGGGTAAAACCGTTATGAATATTGAAATGCCCTAGGGTCTAAGTAAGCACTTAGTATATGCATAGTGGTCGGTTGAGTTACTGTGGCGCCTCTGCGGTTGACTCATGTAAGTGGCCAATTGCGGCTTGTTGTACTCAAGGTCAATCTGGGATTAATTCATCATGTTCCATTTACATCATAATATTAAACTCAAGACAAGAGGTACACGTTCTGAGCTTCAAGTACAAGAATAAATATTTTCGTACGTCTTGGAATCAATCAACAACCTGTCTATAGAAAAATGACGCTTCATATGTATCTTTTTTGAGAAGTAACCTTTATGGTTCTGTCACTTTTTTACGCATGTATTTTATGTTAGATTTTATTGAATTTTTAATCGAATCAGAGTTAATTCTTGCTTTCCATATCTAATTTAATGATCATTAGTATTATTTAAAGTATTTTAAATTAAAGATTTTTAAAAACGTTTCTCTTTGATTTCATAAAAAGAGGTTTTTAAAATGACAGATTTCAGAACTAAAACCTATTTATAGTTATGAATAAACTCGATATACGATTATGAATAGTATTAGATTATAAATGATTTGCAGAAAATATTTCGCAATAGTAACGAAAGAATATATCCATGGAAATTATTTTATCATGCAAAATACCAATTAATATAAATAATGGATAACAACAATGTACTTTCCATATTAATTAACTCTGTTCAAACAAGCTACACTTAATGTGATTAAAAACAACTTCAATTATCATTACGAGAATTTTTCCACATTGCAAATACGTAGATGTCACCGACATTTAATTAAAACTTACGATAAATGATTTTTAGTTCAATTCAAGTGTTTTTTGTGAATATCACAGCTATTCTGTTCTCGTATGGCGTTATACAGGTCTTTATTTGGAAATAAAAATCATTATTTTTTGGGTAAATATTTTAGCGTAAGGTAACTAACTCTGCTATGTCAAAAGGGTGCTGAGTTTGGTTCATGCCGGATGGTAATTAAAGTCTTCTGTGCCTGATCACTCTTCACGGTTTCGTAAGTCGTAAAGTAAGTCAGCCTTGGGTGACTGACATAAGTTGTATTGAGACTAAAACAGTCAAGGAAAAGTTTACGCAAATATAAAAATATTATATTGGTGGGTATATTGGTGAGTAATAGTATATTGGTGAGTAATAGTATATTGGAGGGTATCCAATACACAAGCACAGGTTTAATCACTAGAGACAACATAGCAAAATATTGTTAAAGCGATAAAAGGTAATATATATATGACTTATATACAAACAAGGATTTCGTAAAATATTGTGGTTAAAAAACCATTTAAAAATTTTCCCCTGCAGCAGTTTTTACAACTAAAAAACAGACCAAGATATTTTTTCTTTTACGAGTTCAACACAAAGCGAATTCACTATTCACAACTCCGAAATATTGCTAGGGAAATTATAAAACGGCTCACTTAGAACCAAGAGTGCATATCGTTCAGGGAATTATAAATTAAAGATGTTTTATTTTTAAATTCACTGAGAAACGAATTTTTCACTTTTCCGAAATTATATCATGATTTCGTTACAATATCATTTACATAGTAGAATTTTAGCATACATACTTATACTGATATACAAGATATACTTATTACTGTATGATTAAAATAACAGTCTTTTATTCGTTTAATAATTCTTTAGTCGGAGAACATTATTATAGTCAACTTTTAAACACCTTGGGTATCGAAACTTTATGCAGAAATATAACTTTTTCGAAAATATTCTATAACATATCTTCATCAGGAATAACGTAGGGTTCTAATGGTGAGATTTTTTTCAATCAGTCCTATAGTATTCATTGCAAACAATCAATTTTTTCTTCTTTATAATATTTGTGTACATAAAACGCGGTAATACAGACCTTACTAGTGCAACTAATTGTAAGTACAACGATAACACTATATCTAAAATAAATATCAAGTATCTTAATAGTAAAATATGTATTACTAAAAATAATCCACTTTTAACTATATTAGTAAAAGCCACGTTCTTTGAGTACAAAAATCTATAATACTTAATCGTAAAGTATATTAGCGCTTAAACAAATATTTTATGCTAAAAAGATAAATTTTAAAAGCGATTTATCTACTTTGAGGGCTATCAATCATTTTCACTTTGCGAATGCTTTTCGAACTCTGAAAGACAATTTCTCTTAGGACCTTTATCCTGTTATATTAAATTTACTGTCATTTATCATCCTTGACTTATATTCGTCTTAAAATTTATGATCTATAAATCATTAATATGGATAACGAAAATTATCGTGGTAAAAGTATGGAATGGAATACCCCTCGTATTCCATAGTGATAATGTGATCATTCATCATTCTTCTTGGAAACAAAACAAAATAAATACGGACCCATAGATACAATATTAAATAAAGCAATCAATTCTCTTAGATATAGAAGTCATTTGCTTGCGTCATTTTCTAAAAATTGAACTTCGCGCGGTAATAAAATATATATATATATATGCTTGAAAATTTTTAGTATGAAGCTGAGCTGGTAGATGAAGACTTGAGTGCAACAATTAGGGGTTTATACCCCTCCATATTCTACTGTTGCGCGTTGTTGAGGTGAGTTAAGCAAGGAAAACTTTTAATTAAACATATGTGTATTGTTAGAAAATACCTTGTACGCATCAGGTATATTCACGGGTTCGCCGCTCTCCGCCACGTAGCCAACGATGCCTGAACCCCATGGTATCCTGATCTCCTCAAGCTGTTCCATCTGTTCTGGAGTTGACTTAGAGCAGACATCGAAGAGCTTCGACACCAGGCATCTGTGAAAAGGATTTTTTTTTAATTGGCAGTACGATTGGGTTAGCTTCCTTTTACTGTAAAACAATTTATTATTGAATTTAATGTATTGTTGAAAAATAATGTCAACTTGAGGTGACAATTTCTTTCTGAGCATTGCTGATTGCTGAACAGCATTTGAACGTCTAAGGTAAAGGTTTTATATATGTTATATATGGTTTATTTAAATAAAATAACTAATTACTCGGTGTTTAAATATATATAAGCGCAAATCCCGAAGAAGGCAGGACCAATTAGAGTTTTTTTTATTTATTCCTTGAACTTAGAGGAATGTTTTTATGGAAAGAAAAATTTGAGATTTTTAAAATTTAGTACTTAGGTTTTGATTCTAAAAAAGCGAAAAGTCTCTATGGTCTCTATATAAGCAACCGATAAATAAAAATCTTTCATTGATTAGACATTGAACCATATGATGCGCTAAATATGTCAATAGTAAAATTTCATATACGGGAGCCATAGTTCGAGCTAAATCTCGATGTTACTCATAGAATCGTTTTCATTAAATCAGACATTTGTATAGGCAATCATACAATCTGCCTGGAAGACATGCGCGAGACAGGACTGTAATCGAATTCCAAGCTTGTCCGAGGAATTTCTAATCGGAAATAGTTAGGATTTAATAAAATCAACTTTTGTCAATATATTGTTATGAAATATTATGTACAATAAAGTTTAAACAGATATAAGGCTTTCAATTATCATCTAATATATAAAATTCTCGTGCCGCGGTGCTTGTGGTTAAACTCCTCCGAAACGGCTTGACCGATTCTCATGAAATTTTGAGTGCATATTGGGTATAACTGAGAATCGGACAACATCTACTTTTCATTCCCCTAAATGTTAGGGGTTTAACCCCAAATTTTTTTTTTAATTATTAGGTAAAAAAAATATTTTTATATTTTTATGATGCAGCATTAAAAATACATAGGTACAACCCCTAATTTTTACCTCTCTACGATCAACCCCTATTTTTTATTATTAACTAGCAAACTCGGCGAACTCCGTTTCGTCTTGGCTTCGTTTTATGTAACATTTCGTTTGGTGATCCCACTTTTCTGTTGAAATTTTTCCTGAATTTTCTTTGCTATAAACCTCACGGAGCCCGAGACCTTTCCAACGAATGCATAACCGTGGAAATCGGTTCGTGCATTCTGGAGTTATAGCGTCAGGAAGGAAAACCCGACTTATTTTTATATAGTAGAGATGATATACATGGTAAAACGACGTTTGCCGGATCAGCTAGTATTATATATATACAGTAACACACATGAGAACCTGGGTTCGTGACGAACAATAGTTGTAAGGAAAAATCTAGCATTTCAAATATGGATAGGGTCATGCTATGGGGTTAAGTAAAATTCATAATCGGCAATAGTTCAAAAGTCAAAATCATTTATTCATATAGGTAACACAATGTACACTTATGAACGTCAAAAAATAAATATATATGAAATGCTTCTGGTAGTAAATTTTACATTTACTACCAGTTCTCAAATCAACGGCGTAGAAAATAAGAGAAGAACTGGCAATAAACTCTCCGGCACTCTTTTTAATCGCCAAGTTTTTTGTTTTACACAATGTTTTTGACCTGCAACCATTACACCATGTTCCACATGACATCTTATGTAATCAATAGTTAATTGTTGTGTCCTAAGTCCTAACCTACCCATAATTCATCAAAAATATCATCTTATTAGACCATTTGAGCTGGACTACTAACTGTCTCTTTCCATCACAACAAAAACCCAATTTGACAGACAGAGACAAATTAATACATTAGTTAAAACAGTACAGTTACGACTTCCACTATCATGACAAACTTAATATTTACGGAACTAAATTTTCCATTATAAATATAAGTCATAAACTAATTAGGTGTCTTCAACCGATAACAAATCTAGATAAAATCTAATGCTTTTACGTTTTAATTATATAACGCGTTATAAATTATATTAGCTATATAAAATAAATATGGTTGCAGCGTTTATACCTTCTTAAAGAACAGAGGGCAAACGGGCAGGAGGCTCATCTGATTCTTAGTGATACCGCCGCCCATGGCCACTCTAAATGGCAAAGGTCTCATGAATGCGTTGCCGGCTTTTAAAAATTGGTACGATCTTTTCTGCATATTAAATAACCTCTAAACCGAGTTAAAATTTTTAGGGGTATTTGATGTTGGTTCTAGGGGGAACATGGTCATTATTGGTCATGGGTTCTATCGGTAACCTTGTACTGGCACTCGATTTCTATCATCACGATAAAATCATGCGACATTTTATCTTAATATTCAAAGTGAGTTATTTGATACTCAAATTGAGTCAAAGCTTCGAATGTTATTTTCGCCTTTCAATCACTGTTATCGACAAATAAATTTTTCGATAATATCTACATGAAATACTTCTTTTGATTTTTTTGATATATTACATTTACTACACATAATCAAAACAGTGTTAATAGTAGACCAGACGATTAACCTACTCGTTTCTGGATCAGATTCAGAATGTTTGTGAAAATGGACAGGTCATAGCACCCATACCCGACAAGCGTGTATATTTTTTTTTTATGTAATAGGAGGCAAACGGGCAGAAGGCTCACCTGATGTTAAGTGATACCGCCGCCCATGTACACTCACACTGCCAGAAGGCTCGCAAGTGCGTTCCGGCCTTTCAAGAATTGGTACGCTCTTTTCTTGAAGGACCCTAAGTCGAATTGGTTCGGAAATACTTCAGTGGGCAGTTGGTTCCACATAGTGGTTGTGAGCGGCAAAACTGCCTTAGAAATGGCAACTATCATCTCGTCCTTACCAATAATTTTGATTATTGTGTAGTAAAATATTTTGTGAATGTCTATGGACCTCTGAACCTCACGATGAGATATTTTGTGTGGAAAAATGTGGCAAAGTGTGTGTGTGGCATATAGGTCCGTCCCGAATATTTAAAATATCAAGGGAATTTTTACCTAACTTATGTTATTAAACCAAGAAACAGTTTTTAATGCGAATGTATAATTTACCTGACTCGAGGTAAAATGTTTCTTAGCAGTTAGATTCTCGTAAGCTTAAGCACAAAATTAAAAATAATATAAAAGTTTAAAGTATTTTTTTAGATTAGAATTAGCAAAAGTCGACAAAACCAATAATAGAATATTTAAGATTATTAGTATAAAGTTCGTGATAAGACGCCAGTTAAAAAGCAATATATACTGTATAATTGGTCCAATGAACGTTAACTCCACAGAATCACTTCTAGAAGAACCACAAAATAAAACCTACTTTATAAAATAGTTGGTACCTAACGCTGATTACTTTGTGTCTCTCGTCTTCAAGCAGTGTAATATTAGTTCAGCGACTAACTTTAAGCTTTTAAAAAAATCTCTCCTAACATCTATTGCTTACATACAAAAAATACAAATGCTAAAATAATGCTGCACTTATTCCTTATAAAAAACCTTATCAATTAAGTAAGATAAAGATAAATCCCGTCATACTGTATTTTGTACAGCAAAACAGATCTTTGTGTTTCAAATGTACGTGTTCAGAATGCTAATGAATTTGGAAGCTTTAGGCAAAAGGGTGCTATTATGAAAACGGGGTTATCTTTCATGTTTTCGACGCACAAATACAGTATTGGGTAAGATTTCAAATAGTTCTTTAGTTACTGACGCTTGAATTTTTATGTTTGCAAAATTTCAAGTCACAAGAACACAGAGTAGTATCAAATCTAATTACATTTTAACCGGATCCAAACGTTTACTTTACAAAAAAGTAACATTATTATCCGGACGAAGAAATCGAAGTCAGTACCTAGATCAAGATTCTCAAAGAAGGCTCACTTTGTGTCGCAGCGTCAGAGGAACTAACGAGAAACAAAAACCGTTTCACGTGCAGTACAGAAAGGGTTAATATTTGTCCTGTTGAATAATTAAAATGATCCTATTAACCACAAATATGTATTATTTTATTATTATTACTAGCTGGCCTGGCGAACATCGTACCGCCTAACAGTCGATTCTTTATTTTTTTAAATACTTATTCTGCTATTCGGGACACCGGTCTAGCTAGTAAGATAAAAAAAAGAAAGTTGATAATACAACAAATACATTATGTCAAAAAATTATAATTTACCTTCCCGGAACCCCTCCACTAACACTTGAACTTTATGATATGGTATTAAAGTTCAAATTGCCTTTAAATATTATTACGAATATTTTGTATGGGAATATAGAAAAGTGTTGTTTTTAGACTTTTTCACTCAATTTTTTTTAATTTTTCTCTCCGTAAGAACCACCCTCTTACTTCAAGGAATATTATAAAAAATATAATCAGACAAATCGGTCAAGCCGTTTTCATGTTATGTCGTGACAACGGAAAACGGGTTTCATTTTTATATATATAGATTATACCGTTTTACTCTAAATAGTCGTGTTTCAGTCAGTACTTTAGTAATAGATTTAGACCTTATTTAATAAAGGCATGTTTATGAATATTTCGAAATGTCTCGTCTTTCGTATCTATTAAACGTTTAGATTTTGTTTACGCTTAACTCAAGAAAAATGTCAAAATGCAAGTAGACAAAACCGTAAGACTTAAGGAATTTTACGATAGAGCCTTGTAAATGATGACGGTGCAAGAAGATTTGTGGCGATTTGCGGCAGAGCTAGACATTATCCTTAGAATAATGACAGTGATCAATTTATTCTTTGAAAATTCTCGTCCATTTTCACAAGGCTGTACTTGATCATAGTTAAATTGCGTAACATAATCCGTTGGGGTTCAATTTCCAAGACAATAAGTAACCATTTTGTATCAAGATTAATGAGTTACTATATATATGTTAGAGACAATTTTTCGTATATTTCTCTAACAGGTACTACAAAAAGATTCTAAAAACTTTAACATTACGAGCTTATAAGAAAGTCATGTGTTTGTATATAGTTCGTCTTCATGATAAAACCATAGTTTCCTTTTTTAAGGCAATTTCTGCCGGACACCATCACCTCTCCGTAACCAGCTGCCAGTAGAGGTAATCGAATCGATACGACTTAGGGACCTTCAAGAAAACATCGTACCATTCCCTCAAAGGCCGGCAACACATCCGCTAGCACATTAGGGGTTGTAATTTTCCACGGGCAGCAGTAAGCACTTTATTCAAAGTGAGCTACCTAATCATTTGAATTTGTCAAGAAAAAAAAAACTCGCGAAAAATAATATGAAATGTGCATATAGCCGACATCGATAAATAAGAATGGAGCATTATAATTTGAATATAGGTTTGGTACAGCAGACATTTAAACTAGGAGACTCGGCCAAGCGTTGCTGTGGCTAAGGTTTTTGTTATATGTACATAGTAATAAACTATTCAAGAGAAAACGGTTATGGGCATCACCTAGCTTTTTTGGTGGTTATGCCATTAAATTGTAGCTCATGTGAAACGTTGGTACATTCAACAAAGCGCCTAGAATTGTGACTGGCAAATAATACACAAATAATATTGCGGGTATAAAATAAGATGTAAGATCTTTACAGCTAGATTAAACCGTAATTTATATATATTTAGATATGCATCTGTCAAAGGTCAGATAAGTAGGATATCAAGAAGAAAAAAAAAGCTAAATAATATCCCATGGGGTAGAAGTAATTGTTCCGTGTACTAAGCTTTTAATCCTACAAACGCGGAGGTAAGAGTCATAACACTTATGGAAGCTATAAAATAATAATTTATCTTTATAACCGCAATATGCATATACTGTATAACTATCCTTCCTTATTAATATTTATCAATGTCGATGTCATCAATATATCGGAAGTCCACTTATCTGATTGTGTTGGATAACCAGACGGGCTTTCTTCATTTGAAGGTTTTTACTTAAATTATTCAATTTAATTAAAGATTCAGCATATACACTTCATAATTCAGTTATGTTGTATTCGCTTACTTCAAAAAATAATCTAAATCAAAATTTTACTTAAATTTATATAAAAAAAGAATCAGTGGCACTACAACCTTTTTAGGTCTGGGCCTCAGATTTATGTATCTGTTTCATGATCATTTGTTAATCTAATAGGCAAGTAGGTGTCAGCCTCCTGTGCCTGACGCACGCTGTCGACTTTTTGGGTCTAAGGCAAGCTGGTTTCCTCACGATGTTTCCTTCACCGTTCAAGCGAATGTTAATGCGCACATAGAAATAAAGTCCATTGGTGCACAGCCGAAGATCGAACCTGCGACCTCAGGGATGAGAGTCGTACGCTGAAGCCACTAGGCCAACACTGCTCAAAAAACATAAATTTATAACACCATTAAATTTCCATTTCATTTCTAGGTTCGATTACATACAACCAGTACAACTCACCACGATTCTATTTTATCTCAGAATTGTTCGTACACAAAAATTATTCAACACACACGAAGGAAACTGTATCGCTATTATCAACACTCGTGCCATCTCCCAAATTCCCAAACGCGTTCCACTTAATCCCCCCGCACTTCACCCCCTCGACCTTAACCTTACAGGATAAGCCAATAGAGATGTACTTATCAGCCAGTTCTGAAGACGTGTTTCGTTTGTCTCATTTAGATTCAACATTCGATGTGATGAGATTATCGCATGTAGGTTTTATAATCTCGCTACGACGAAAATATTTTTAGGCGATGTTTTCTGCTTGAGACGTTTTAGAATTAAATTAAATCTCTTTCTGAGACCCCTATTTCTAAGAATTTGGGATGTATAAAAGAAGTTATATATATATATGTGATGAGATTATCGCATGTAGGTTTTATAATCTCGCTACGACGAAAATAATTTTGGGCGATGTTTTCTGCCTGAGACGTTTCAGAATTAAATTAAATCTCTTTCTGAGACCCCTATTTCTAAGAATTTGGGATGTATAAAAGAAGTTATATATATATATACTAGCAAACCGGCCAAGCGTTGCTGTGGCTAAAGTTTTTGTTATATTACATAGTAGCAAACTATTCAAGGGAAAACGGTAGGAGAACACCAGTAATGGGGACCACCATGCTTTTTTGGTGGTTATGCCATTAAATTGTAGCTTATGTGAAACGTTGGTACTTTCAATACAGCGCCGTCTGTTAGAATTGTGACTATCAAATAATAAACAAATATTTTGCAATAAAATAATATTGCGGGTATAAATTGAGATGTAAGCTATCCTATCTTTTAAGTTGGACCAAACTACACACGGTGTGCATATTTGATTGATATCGGTTCGGTCTATAGCGGACAAACAACGTGACACGTAATTTATATATATTAAGATAGAAACGCAAACATAATACATATTACATTTTCGAAGTCTAAATATCTGACAGACCGAATAAAAATAAAACAAAGAATTAAATGATAATAAGTTACCAAATTTAAGATGAGTGTAAATGAAAACAAAGGAAATATGAAAATCATTCTAAGGCTGAATATCTTCAAGACTTACTTACGGCCGTGAAAAGCGATTAAAGTTTAGCGAAGTATGAAAACAAGATCTACACGAGTTCAAAGTTGGCCAACTTTGAAGCCAACTTTATAAATACCAAAGCTCAAAAGAATCAACAAAAGAAATTTATAAAATGTTCCTTAACGTATAATTTATAAAATAATAAAAAACTTACTCGCTAGCAATAGAAAATATTATGAGAACAATCCAAAAAAATCGTCGATGAAAATGTTCCACCCAAGTGTAAACCTCACGCAATATCGTTTCACTTCGAAATATATAATGCATCAACTGCTAAGACAAAAAAATACTAAGTCACTTTAAAGTTTATTTACTTAGGAAAATACCAGGCAACGCTCGTGGCAAGGCGTCTCCTCTTCCTAGCTCTATTTTCAATTCAATAGCATTACTTGAATTAGCGTCTCCTGCCCCATTAGCTTTTATCTATTCAAGTTAGTAGACATCTGGTAACATTGGGTTATGTTCAAGACTCCCTCTCAAAATAACTTTGGTAAGATCGTTAACTGTCACGCCCCATTTAATAACAATTCAAAACTTCCCCGAAATATTCGAGTATGTAAATTGGACCTTTAGTCTAATTTTACACCAATTTAGCGGAGAATGTTAAGAACATTCCGAAACGTTTATTAAATCCAATGGTTGCTTTGTCTGTAAAGAATTTGTGTAAGAAGAAACACTACATAACTAAAAACAAAGGTCAAATAGAATACTTACACTTCACTTAAAATAGATATCTATATATATAAAAATGAAACACGTTTTCCGTTGTCACGACATGACATGAAAACGGCTTGACCGATTTGTCTGATTCTTTTTGACGTGATAACGTCTTTAAAATCGTTTTAGTCGGGTGACATGTTCAGAAACTTGTGTCACACCAAAACCTCACGAGCGCGATCGCAGGTATAACGAGAGAGAGACGGACCGATCTCCCGTCTCATCTCGAGCGCTGCCAGTCATTCCGTGAATGTATGAAGAAAAATGTATATCATAGTCGAATAAGTAAACTTGTCATTTTACACCCGAAATTTATCATCAAAAGTGTGAATAAAACGATAGATGTAATTTAAAATTTGAAAAAATTGTTATCTTCATTAATTCCTTACTTCCCAAAAACTTATATCACCAATAAGACGTTATCACGTAAACATCTCGATCGTAAACCTACTTTACAAACAACCAATATTTTTTATAATATTCCTTGAAGTACGAGGATGGTTCTTACGGAGAGAAAGATTAAAAAAAATGAGTGAAAAAGTCTAAAAACAACACTTTTCTATATTCCTATACAAAATATTCGTAATAATATTTAAAGGCAATTTGAACTTTAATACCATATCATAAAGTTCAAGTTTTAGTGGAGGGGTTCCGGGAAGGTAAATTTTTATTTTTTGACTTAATGTATTTGTTGTAATATCAACTTTCTTTTCTTTATCTTACTAGCTAGACCGGTGTCATGAATAGCAGAATAAGTATAAAAAAAAAAAAAAGAATCGACTGTTAGGCGGTACGATGTTCGCCAGACCAGCTAGTATTATATATATATATAAAATATAATGTTTTATAGAGAGCACGAGAATAAATCAATAGATTTCTCTATTGAAAAAGTACAAGCACAAACAATAACAAAAGTACACTTAACAGACGAAAGGATAACGACATCCCAGCTATTCCATACAGTATTACTATCGTGAAATTGAGCGTGTAACCGAAGACAGATTGAGGCGATGAGACCTTTAGCCCACCGCACCCATGGGAACATAACGCTGTAGAAAGTTAAGTAACTTGGATTCTAGCCAGGATGTAAACAATACAATATACACGAAATATCATCCCAGAATCCATAATATCATATTATGTGGAGGAAAACCGTTGTTTAAAAGCTAGAACGAGACGCTAATGTTACACCAAAATTCAACACGAAGCTTGGTGTATTTTACTATCCGCTTTGTGTATTTTGTTTTAAGACATAAAATCTAAATATATAAAATTCTCGTGTCGCGGCTTGACCGATTCTCATGAAATTTTGTGTGCATATTGGGTATGTCTGAGAATCGGACAACATCTATTTTTCATCCCCCTAAATGTTAAGAGTCCACCCCTAAAAAAAATTTATTTTTAGAATAAAATTATTTTCTTATGCATTAAAAAATACATACAACTCCTAATTTTCACCCCTCTACGATCAACCCCTATTTTGTATTATAAATGATATACATGGCAAAACGAAGTTTGCCCGGTCAGCTAGTTAACTATAAAATTGAATTATAAAACGTGACTAAATCTCTGAAACTTAAATCCATTCGAGATTGTCGCGACAAATAATGTACATGATATTTTTCTTTCTAACAGATGGGTAAGCTGGTATATTTATTTTTACATTACATTAGATTACCGTTGAGGATAAAAGCGAAGACGCGCGTCGTTAAGTCAACAAAATGTGTGGTCCCCGTCGCATGTACGCCATTTGTACGAACACTGGACTTCCGATTTTTTTCCTTTGTCACGCTCTAATAAAGAAGGTCTGTACTAAACGTTTTATATGCTGGTTTGTAGTTTTCCACCGGAAATGACTTATCTCGCTGTTTTCCTATTTTGTTTATTCGTAATCAGATTTCCTTTTCGATTTCTGAAGACGGTTGAATGATATTATTTAAGGAGTACATTAGCTAAACGATTAGTAGATTAATTTATTCAACAGGTATTGTCAACATTAATTTTATCAGATCCTAGATCAGATTGTATCTAGTAAATTAGTAAAAAAATATAAAAATATAGTATTGTCTTTGATTAACATAACCTTTACACATTTAAAGAAAAAACTTTTTAACCGGATTAAAGTTATGTATTATTATAAATTTACAATTATTAAAATAAAATTATTCTTATTCTTATTTAACAATCCGCGAAAATAGAGGACACCGTGAGCCATTTTTGCCAAAACCCTCCATCTTTTAGTCGATACCAACTCCGGGTTAATAAATACAGATAATGCAACATTCTCTACAGCTGTGATACTTTTTGACATCCAACACCTTTGTCTTCAGTCACCGTGACCACGCACGCTGTAAAGCACGCTAAACATCGGATAAATTTAAAATTATGTTAAATAATTGTAAATTTATAATAATACATAACTTTAATCCGGTTAAAAAGTATTTTCTTTAAATATAAAAATATCTAAACGCTCACGGCACCCGTATATATGCAAATTTAACAACTTCTCACACCAATTAAAATACAATTCCATTTATATCCATTTTAGAGTTATATCTTGCATTATTTATATCATATTCCTTATGTATTGCATTACATGTTCACGTCTCCTTGGGAGGCCTAATCTCTTGAGTTATTTAATCCGGCTCAAATGGCGACATCATTAATGCCATACGAAGGACAACATCTATGCCACAGATCATTTAAACATTGACATACTAAACCTGCTACTGCGTGTTAATAATAAGGATGATATTCGCTTACCAAAGACAGTTTTGGAACACTTGTTATTGTTTGTATGAAATTTAATATCATGTCAGCTTGGAAGCCGTGTAGGAAATACCATCCTACGATAACGGATTAGGGACAAAAGCTTTTGTAAATAAAATGAAGTCCACTAAATAAAGATTTTCACAACTTAACCTACGTTTAATAAGCATTTTGATAGAATATTTTTTATAAAGCTCTGTAGGTCACACAGAGGTCTCTCGAAAAAAAAATCCCGATCGATGACTTTATTGATATATATGTGTTCCTATACCGTAATACAATAGGAGATTATATATTCTGTACAGCAAGAAACCTCTTAACAAAACCTCAAATTGCTTTATATAATTACAGGTGCGAAGACTTTTTGTCAAATTGAAGTATTTCTTCTTCAGAGAGACAGGTGAAATAAATTTTCATTGACATTTCTTTATTTAATTTACGAGAAACCTTTCGACAGTATCAGGTTACATTATAGGAGATTACATTTTCATGTATTTTATTAGGTACGAAGCAGACAATCCAAAACTTCAATTGAAAATGTTTGACGATCATTCCTCTGCCTTTAATGACAATAATGTGGCAGTTATGTTTGCTATATCGATAAAATATAACTACTATAATTAATGTATGCATTTTAATACATATTTCAGAGGTATTGTTATCAACTTATAATAATTTTACATAATTTTTTTTTCCGACGTTTCGCGTGCTTTACAGCGTGGTCACAGTGACTAAAGACAAAAGGTGTTGATTGTCAAAAAGTATCACAGCTGTAGAAAAAGTTGTATTATCTGTATTTATTTCCCCGGAGTTGGTATCGACTAAAAGATGGAGAGTTTTCTTTAAATATGTAAAAGTTATATCAATAAAAGCCAATACTATATTTCAGAGTTTGATTGTCTATTGTTACCGTACTTTTACATATTTCAATTCCTGTAAACAAGCTTTAATGTTAATATTTTTTTGTCCCTCCTATCAACTTAAAATGAAAGTTATATTGCCCCACAGATTCATAAAGAGAACCATTTCATCGATTTTGTTCATTAAACGAAGGAATTCAGATTTGCGTAAAACATGACGTGTAGTTGCGAAATGTCAATTCAAATATATTCGATTGTATTTCTGTCACTTTGATCACGTTCACCAACATCACGAAATGTCCCGTTGACATAGAGTAATTAATCGCTGTTCGAGTAATGTTACTACGCAATTTCTACAATAATGTCTGATCTAAGACTCACGAAACGCATAAGGTTTATAGAACGAACGAATTTTGTACAAGAACCAATGTTTTGTTACCTACTAATTCTTTGACACGTACATTCTAAAAAATTTGATCACGTAGCACGATCAGCTTTGTACATTTATCCTATGTGTACTTAAAAATAAAGTGAAGTGGTATAACAGCGACGTATCTCTGCCTGAATATAAATTTAAAAAAAAGTTACATTAAAGATTTTTACAATTTAATTTACCTGCCATTTTGCGGATTAGGCGAGGCGGCTTTTTCTCCTTGGACGAGGAACAGAGAGCCTCGGTCGGCATCAAGAAGAATTGAAACGTTTTGCAGGATTTTATGGCATAAAACCCGTACTTCCAGTTCATTGCAAATGTCCTTTACCTGGAAATAATAATAAAAACTAAATAAATAATACACGAGTAGTTAGAATTTGTAAAAAGTAGCGCAAATGATAATAAAGATCTGAAATTTTAACTTCTCTGTGGCTAAAAGAAATATAACATTTTATTTGATTTATAATCTATGCTGTTAGGCCTTTTATGAGCTAAAACCCATGAGCATCAGGCGTCCTCTAGCATTTTCTAGAAACATTACCTTTCCCTGTTTCTTTTTAACGCATAATTAAAAGTCTTACGTTTACGTGATACTACTACTTTTTGTAAAATTCTATATTCGGTTTTCCGGATATACACGCGATTTATATGAGGTAAAATAAGTTTTATTTAAATATATGTTGTTCTGAAATCGTTTTTTCAATAGGTAGATTCAAAAAGTTGCCATATGTACAATTAGGTTTGCAATCGGACAGATCCTTGACAAGATTTTTCCATTTCCATTCCATTTAAAAGAGTGCAAAATATGGTATTAAATTTATAGCTAAAACAATTTTTTTTTATTTTTTATTTAAAGACAATTCACACCAATTAACCTAATCCCATGCTAAGCTGGTGAAGCTTGTGTTATGGGTACTAGGCAACGGATATACATACATATTATAGATAGATAGACATATAAATACATATTTTAAACACCCAAGACCTAAGCACAACACCGAATGCTCATCACATCGATGTTCGTCTCAGCCGGGGATCGAACCCGGGACCCATGGATTCGCAGTCAGGGCTACTAACCACTAGACCAATGAGTCGTCAAAACAATCCAATTTAATTCTTTGATTCCAGTTATTACAACCACAATCTATTCTTCTAATACATCTAAACAAACAAACACTGGGTCAGTCACGTTCAACCCAAATTCAAGATAAAATTAATGATTCGTTATATCAATAGACTTGAATAAATAGCGATGGAAGATTAAACAAATGTTCGGCTTGTCTCGGAAGATGTTGAAATATGATACGTTTGTGAATTATTAAGCTGTATTAATTATAAATGCTTTGGCCTAGATCTATTTAAATCTATATATATAAAAATGAAACCCGTTTTCCGTTGTCACGACATAACATGAAAACGGTTTGACCGATTTGTCTGATTTTTTTTATAATATACCTTGAATACGAAGATGGTTCTTACGGAGAAAAATTAAAATAAAATTGAGTGAATCAGTCTAAAAACAACACTTTTCTATATTCCCATACAAAATATTCGTAATAATACTTAAAAGTGAATTTGAACTTTAATACCATATCATAAAGTTCAAGTGTTAGTGGAGGGGTTCCGGGAAGGTAAATTTTTAGTTTTTGACATAATGTATTTGTTGTACTATCAACTTTCTTTTTTTATCTTACTAGCTAGACCGGTGTCGTGAATAGCAGAATAAGTTTAAAATAAAGAATCGACTGTTAGGCGGTACGATGTTCGCCAGGCCAGCTAGTATTGTAAAAAATTTAATATTTCTTTAAACAAAATATTTTTGATGCATTCTTTCACTATTGGTTTACTGTTCAATGTGAAAGCGACTTACGTAAGTTTCCGAAATATCGGTTTAGCTTAAAGTAGCAAGGTGGTTTTAGTGGAAAAATTCCCACATATGTCTCTGATGAATACAGAGAATGCTGAGAAAAGCATGCACCAAGCAAAATGCAGAAGTATGCTGTGCGTCCAAAAGAAAGGAAGGACTGAAGATCCTCAACTATTCTTACCACCGACCGGCCGGAGCGGTATATATGATAATACGTATATATGTGTACTTTGTTCTTAGAAACACTTCTATAGCGCGATTATAAATATGGCGTCATCGTGCTGATTATAACCGTAGATATTGCTATATGCGTATTACTAATAAAAAAAGTTTAAACATATATAAATCGTTCTGTGGACTTATGGAAGGACACACTCGTAAAATATATAGTACGTATGTTTATTTGATATAACTATGACCCTGACGTAAAAAATAACAAAACAAAAATGGTCACTTTACAAAATTTACTTACGTGAAGTTATTTGCGATAATAATAAACACAAATCGATCGTTCGATACTATTTGCAAAGTGTATTAACGTCTGGTATACAAAACGAAGGAAATTTGTTCGGAAATCAAAGGCAAAACTTTGGTGAATGGTTCTGAAGGGTTGGCTAAAGTTATCGGCGTGTGAGGCAATTCAACTCGAATCCGTACCAAGTATGGACTTTTGACAGTTGACACTTTATACAAAGTAATTTATTCAAAGGTCCTAACTTTGATAATTAGCAAGATACAATACTTGGGTTGTATCTTCTACCGCATATTGCAAGATGTTCGAATAATGCTATATCTTCCTTATAAACGATACGTCGTTATAATAAATCCTATATTTTAACCAAAGGAAGAGGTTATCAATTTCACGTATTTTTTGTGATTAAGCATGACCGTGCCTTGCCGTGGACCAATTTGGATAATGAGGTGTCAAATGATTCGGATTAAATTTGACTTTCTGTTACTTATTCCCCCCTCCTCTTGTCAGCAAAAGTAAGCAAAGCCCCTAAAAATTATAGTACCTAAACGTGTTAAATTTTGTAGGAATCCTCAAAAATGCATTTCGTTTTTAAGCTTAGACAATGTGTGGGTAATATACGTATAAAAAAAGTAAATAATAACTGTTGACGTAATCACCAAATAAGAAAATCAGAGGGACATCCCCCCCCCACCTTTAGTGCTTACGTAATACTTGAACGGCGCCATAACGTATTGAGAAAAAAATATCGTTTAATACATTTAATTCTAATTTAATACAAACAGATATCTTGGCCAACAAGACCAATCAATATAAACAAGAAATATTGTTATTGTATACTTAGTGCATTTTGGAGTCGGTTATATGTTTTAAAGCAATTTATTTGATTCAACACTAACAAATATTAAAACGCCGATATATATTGTAGGAAAATAGATTTCCATCTACAAAGATAAAATAAATAATGTCTTCGAAAGCCTTTACACGAAATCTTAAAATACCGCGTCTACGGAAGGCTCCTCCTTCGTAAGCATTAGAATCGGCGATAAGCGTAGGAGGGGGAAGGAAATCCCGAATCCAGTAATCATCGCCCTTGCAAACGAAGTTCATAAATATTCATAATGCCATGCCAGTACCAAAATATTCTGTTCGATTTTGAAAGCATTTGTAACAATTATAGATAATATCTTTAACTTAAACGTTAGTCTTCTCATGGTCCGTAATCATTTGGTGAAATACTTTCAGAACAAAAGTGTATCAGGGTCTCTCATCATGAATAATATTATAATTATATGAGTCTTATCGTAGTTTAGTATTCTATAGCTGATGGTATAACGATTTGGTCAACCATTTCATGATATGTTCAGTATTGGTCGTATACATAATATCTGGTTAATGATTTAGTACAAGGAGACATTTTTACTGAAACGAAAATTTACTGGCTTAGCTAAAAAAAATCCAACAAACACAAGTAAGTGATAATTTTTGGGTCTAAGGCAAGCCGGTTCACTCACGATGTTTTCCTTCACCGTTCGGGCGAATGTTTAATGCGCACATAGACAGAAATACTATTGATGCACGGAAATTGAACCTACGACCTCAAGGATGAGAGTCGCTGAAGCCACTAGGCCAATACTGCTTTAGCTAATCCTATAAAGATAAAGCAGATAAAATCGAGAATCATCGGTACGTGTCTCACAAAACACAAGAAAATTATATTAATACAACAAAAAGTAACAATCTACGAATAATATACCAACGGTAAAGATAATTAAGATATGAAGAGAAAATATTATAAGCAAGAGACTATAAATAACAATAACATTGGAATATTGGTCTACGAAAATGCAATTCCATAACTCATTGGTAATAGAATCCAATGACAGTCGTATGCAAACGTTATTGCATTAAAACAACGTCATTAATTCTAATCAGAAATTCACAATTGCGTAAATAGTACATTGGAAACGATATGATTCACGTCATTGAATCTATGAATACTGATTCGGATATCCGGTTTGATTGATATAATACTTAAGAATACTCACGTCATTGTATACGCGATATTAAAAGTACATTTGTTTACGTAAATATTTGTAGCTTAGAAATTTAATTTTGGAATACAAACTATTTTGAATTTAGAAATAATTAGAATATTCAAAAATAGAACTGAACTTTAGATAAGCTATTTAGCAAGTTCTTAGAAGCTAATAACGTTATTAAGCCTTTTGCTTCCAAAGTCGTCAAAAGAACGGGTATTTCGTAGCAGAATTACAACCTTTTTAGACATATTATTAATCTACCATATCTATAACAGACTGCTGACTGACCGCTTTTTAATTTAAGCAATATAGATAAAGAAAATACAATTATTATATAGGTAACATTAGTATAGCCTAACCAAATAAGGGAGCGTGCGTTCAAGTATTACGTAACGCAATTTTTGGAGATTATTGGAAACCCCCCGCCCCCATGTAACGCGCCGTAACGTTTTTCTGTACCCAAGTTTAGTAAAACATTTCGTGACCACCTAGTGACTCTTTATGACTAAAAGTTACCATTATGTGGTGTTAAGTACTGGAAAGTCGAAAATAACAATAATGCGTAATTCACTCTCAATCCCGCATCGTAACGTTTTACAAAAGATCCCCCCCAAATTCGTTACATAATACTTGAACGCTCCCTAACCAACCAATATGGAATTCTAATTAAAAATGCAGTCAGTACGTTTTTAATATATCAATGTATATCTAACCGCTATCTTTAACCGCTAACGACAAATTTCGCACGTGATCTCATCACCGATATTACTAATTACGTGGCATCGTATTAAAAGCCATTTAGGGGCTAGAATCACGTCAACCTGTATCCGATTATCTATCAGGGCACGTACTTCCGAACTCCGATCTTCGGAAATTGTGTTATACCCTGGGGAGACTCCAAACAGAATTTCAAAAGTTAAATCACCTTTTTAGCTTGCGGATTGTACTTACCTATAAATTTTTATTACAATCGTTACATGCCCTAGGCGATAAGGGTTTTATCGCTTGCGAATGTAACATTGTACAATAACAATAATCTTTATACAGAGATAAGATAATTTTCCACCTTATAAAAAGGCTTTAAGGGTTATTGTGGATGCATATTGCGTTAAAAATAAAATATCCAAATCTTCTTGACCATTTTTCTTCTGCCTCGTAATTAGCTACTACTTATGTATATTAAGTGTGACTCAATTAACCTTTGGATTAGCTTTTACATTTTTGTTTATACATATTATTATTATTTTTCTCTTTAGATTTTACTTTTTTTTTTTGTTAATTATTTATGCACTTGTACTGTACTTTCTGTCGGTGTTTCTTTTTTAATTGTTCCATATTAGGGTTGCCTGGAAGAATTAATCGCTTGTTAGCGATAATTTTCCTTCAGCCAAGACCTGTTATAGCTGAGGCCTACTTTAAAGAAAGCTGCCGCTCGAAATAAAGTCAAGCAAAATTATTCCTGTCAAAGAGCTATTTCTGTCGCTTTTATCACTGAATGTTCAAATTGCTATTTGAGCCTCACTCGTGATTAGTTTTCTTACAAAATAATATATATGTACAGAGATACATATAAATAAGAGTTTTATTGATGACTAGCGGTACCTATATATATATGTACATTTGTTTTTTTTTTTTAAATTTTTATATTACTCAGGGGTAATGCAGTGTTTGATTTCGGTTTAGTTTCTACACAATACATAATTTGTTTTTGTTTAGTATACAAATTTGTGTAAGTGTATTTGTCTTACGCGAGTATATACTACATTTTTAATTACATATTAAAACTAATTCATTACATTAACATACATCGTTTCTCTCGTTGATCTCGCTTAAATTACTCGAAAAGATAAAGTAAAAAAAAAAGTTACATTGAGATACAGATAATACATTAAAATAACAAGTTTTTAATATACTGATTAGAACAAATTAAAGAGTTATCCTCAAACCTCTTTATAACGTTAGTGGGAGTGTCTTCAAATCTTTTAATTATTCCATTAATTTTGACGAGTAAAAACTTTAACGTTGACGAAAAATATATTAAAACGAGGACTAGTATGAAAAATTCAAATGTCTCAGCAACTTTAAAAGGTTTGAAGGAAATTAAAATGCAAAAACTTAATTTTCTTATAAATTTATTAAAAACGATGCGGTCAAAGAACTTTCACCTCTCAAAGAGCAATTTAAAATTAAGTATTTTTTTCTGTTCCAGGACTTTTCTGATCATCTATCACCGCTGAGAATTGCCGAAAACCACCACAAACTGTGTGGCGACATTAACATAACCTTAAAGATAATTCCAGAAGATTGCAAGGGTCGCCACAGGTCGGTATTAGCTTAAAAAGGGTCGGGTAGCTGTAGCGGCTTATAAGCTAATGATAAGGCACGCCTTCGTGTGTATTAACGTACACTATGTTTACATATAATTGTTATCAACCGGGGACCCCCACTATCAGTGACCTCCGAGTTCAGAGGCCTGAATTCGTACACATGTAGACATGGATCATTTATAATGCTATATCCTCAATACACACAAGGAAAGGATAAGTATGAAAAAAATTTGCTTATTAGATTTGAGCTTAGTTAAGAATATATTTGAACCATGGGTTCGCTAGCCGTTGTTACACAATTTTAGCTTAAAATAATCAGCCTTGAAAAAGGCACACAATTGTCAAGTCGTAAGGTAATAGTTAGACTGATAATATAGTAACTAATACTTTGCCTTTAGTTAGTACACAATACACACAAACTGATATAATTATAAAACCCAAGCGAAACAAAAATGTTGTGCATCAAGTGTGACGATCGCTCTCATAAACATTTATAAAATAAAAATATATAATTCGAACAAGTGTTAAACATAATAAGTCTAACAGCCTTACGTATAGTTACTCAGAATAACAAATTAATTAATGTTTTTATAATTAAAGTGTTTAACTGCGTTGTTAAAGCTTGATGCCTAAATAGATTTTTGACATTTTCAATCTACTCATACTTTCACTACAAGCACTACAAACTTGAAATCAGATATACCTTAACAAATAATCAAATCGATAGTATCTAGGCTCGTAAGCCTTTATCAATAAAACAATGGAATAACGTTTAAGTGTGGATAAAAACGTAAGACAGAAATTATTAAATTCATATATTATGAAGCAACTCTACAGGCGTTAAGTAAGCTTCAAAAATTGTGAACCTTGCCATCGTTTTAAAGATTCAAAGGTCCCAGAGTTCGCAATTCCGTTAAAATATATTTTTAAGGTAAACGAACACCACAATTCATTTAACGTCTAAAACATTTTACCTACAAAATTAACGATTACGAGATTTAATTATCGAGATATACTAATAATTAGGCGTGAATTGGGGGTTTTAATTAAATATTCTATCAAAATTCAACATGGTACTTTTAATGTACACCGCGACGTCGTGGTGGACAGAAAAACTTCTTTTTTAAACTAAAATAGTAGTTAAACAAATAAACGACGTTATAATTATTTGAAATGCAAAAAATCATAATATCTCCTTGATATATCTCTTATTTGAGTGATTCTCAGAAGCGTAGTAATACAATCATTATACAGCTATATGTAAAATAACAGATGTTTACGTTCATATAATATAGGAATATTTTTTTAGTAAACAGTTTAAGATAAACATCGAATACTAAGAGTCTATTATTTCAATTTCGAGCATCACTTTTTTTTCGCTTGGGGTTTATAATTATATAATTTAACTAGCAGACCGGCCAAGCGTTGCTGTGGCTAAGGTTTTTGTTATATTACATAGTAGTAAACTATTCAAGGGAATCGGTAGGAGAACACCAGTCATAGGGACCACCATGCTTTATTGGTGGTTATGCCATTAAATTGTAGCTTATGTGAAACGTTGGCACTTTCAACACAGCGCCATCTGTTAGAATTGTGGCTATTAAATAATAAACAAATATTTTGCAATAAAATAATATTGCGGGTATAAATTGAGATGTAAGCTATCCTATCTTTTAAGTTAGTCAAACTGCACGGTGTGCAAATTTGATTGATATCGGATCGGTACTTTAGGAGTCCATAGCGGACAAACAACGTGACACGTATAGTATAAGATCCCGATATACAACGACCTTCACCGAGATGCTTATTTAATGAAACGTGTTTTATATTTAATTTAATATGTCCATAAATATAATCCATATGGGTTGCCTAGCAAATTTCAGTCCAGAGTATGTTTGATTAATATTTAAAAAAAAAATTATTTTATAATTTGCATGTAGTAAATTTTTTTAATTTTTTTCAATCTATATATTTAATCAGGGTAGTATTATATATGTATCACTATAACTTTCTTTTTTACTAAAGATGTATATATACTTTAGTGTCACATAAAAAATATACACATAAATAATTAATTGATTAAAAACAACCTAACGTTTGCATATTCTATGGGCTTCATACTTTCGATTGGTATAGAATTTATCTAATAATCATACCGGTGAAATATTTAAAAAAATATTTTTTATTTAATATTAAAAAAAATACTCTGGACTGAAATTTGCTAGGCAACCCATATGGATTATATTTATGGACATATTAAATTAAATATAAAACACGTTTCATTAAATAAGCATCTCGGTGAAGGTCGTTGTATATCGGGATCTTAGACCAGTAATTTATATACATTAAGATAGTGAATATTTGTGCGTATTGGGAACCATATAAAGGCATATTACTTACTACATACATATTATCAGTCTAACCTCTCTAATTATTAGCTTACCTTACGACTGACAAATGTGTGCCTTTCTAGAGATTTTAAGTTAAAATTGTGTAACGACGGCCATCGAACCGATGGTTCAAACATAAAACACAAGCTTCGTTAGTATGAGTTTAGTTGACTAGGGTCGTCATAATTGTAATCAATGGTCTGGGGACCTGTAATGCCTACAACAATATAAAGTATATAACAAATAAAAAAGCTGGATCTACCAACCAGTTCAAAGATAAGCTCCTTCTCATCCAGCTGCTTGAGCTCATGCCGAGAGCGCCTCTGAGGCCTTGAGGGTGTCGCATGAGGTTGGTCTCCCAGGAAGGTGGGAGTCCCATCTACAGTCGTCACTAGTGGCTTCAGAAGACCACCTCTCTCGAACTCGTGCGCTGAGATTTTTCTGTAGCAGGAAGAGACAAATTAGATAAAGGTATAGATAGATAGAAAGATGAAAAGCAGGAGATATCTACAAGCCTCAAAACATAAATATTTCTGTGTATTTTGTTGATTTTTATTTTTTGCCATAAGGCATGATCCTATTTGCTTCTATTCGAAATAATTATTGAGTTATAAGAAACAAAATAAAAATAGTACACAAGAACAGAGTGTTTTAGCTTTCTTTTCTTAAATTGTGCACAGACAATTAAAAAAAAGTAACAAAATAAACTTTGCCTCGTAACCAATTAAAGCTGGTATTTTGAATATGAAGACCAAGCGTGATATGGTCTCCATTCTCAATGAACCTCTCGCACTTTAATAAATATATAGATAATATTATAAAAGGTCACGGAATGTATGACATTAAATCTGACGTCAAATCATTATTCTTATTACTGTAACATCTTGAATATCTCATTGTAGGTCAGAAACCCGAATAAGGCACGTTTCTTGTATTTATAAAAGCTCGGGTACATTTGTGGCCTATATCTTTTCCCGATTTTCTCGCAATACAATGTATATACGCCTTAACGAGCGGAGTCAGTGAATTCTACATAGAATAAATGATGTTCTTTCAAAATGTTTTTCATAAAATTGGGAATAACTGCTAAATTTAGTGATTGAATATTATTCGATAGAACGCCATTCATGTGCGTCTTTTAGTAACAAACACGTCCGCGGATCAACGGAGCATTCAGTTTTTTAAATCGCTAATCAATTATATTGATAAGGTAATAGTGATTTAAATATTATACAAACAAACAAGCATGTGTCTAAAGTTCCAGTAGCCATTTTAGGAAAAGAATTTTGAATATAGAACTCAGGCGTATTTCCTGCAAAGCACTCCACTTGTTAATACAAAGCATTATGCCCATAGCCTGTAATATTAAAAACTGTATACTAAGGCGTCTACCAGTTTTGCACATCGTCTTAAACTTATACAGCCTAATACTTAAACTAATATATAGATATTGGTTACCATGGTTACCATTTTTTAAACATCGAAAATACAACGGTATCAATTAACAAACGCGGTACTATTACTTACACTTTTTTCACGCTAACAACAGAATCATTTTGTCGATTACATTTGATTATTTTTACAAACGGATTGAAACTTAAGTCAACATCTGATAGATTTAATGCTAACTTTTAATGAACAGAGGTTTACAATTTATCTAAGGTCGTTGACCTTTCGGGGCTTCGTGGAAATGTTAACAATTACCTGTTTACAACTTATTTAAACTTTTTCAACATTAGTGTCAAGTACACGACCGCTACACTGTTGAATTTGCGATTTTCTCAGGCATAAACAAATGTTTATACACTTTAAATTTAAGTTTTAATAGACTGTGTGGAAGTTTTGGCTTTGGGAATAACGTACTAATATGTGCAACAAACGTTTGTATTTCTATAGATACTCTTACCGAATGAAAATACATATACGAAGGCTAGCCATAAATGAGATTCTCCGCGGTTAAGCGAACTAATATAATCATTAAAATATTTAAAAAAAATATATTTTGTTTTTTAATATTAAGTATTAAGATAATTACTATCGAAGTATAATGAAGTAACTGACAGTACTTCCCGCACATACTACAATCATACACTTTTATTGGATTACATTATTAACATTCTGAAACGCACTTCGGGTCGGTTTTATAATTTTAAATTCAGAATAAGCAATTAGTAAGATATTCAGATTTGTTCTTCTATTTTAACTGGATGTATGTTTTTATAAAGTCGGTACTATACAACTTCCCAGATTTAGTCTATATGGAATCGTCTTACTGTACTGTTGCTAGGTGAGGGGTACCGGGTTCGATTCCCGGTTCGAGGGCAAGTTTTAATTTAATTTAAATTTGTTCTCGGCCTTTGAGAGGGTTGTGCGGTACCGGGCGAGTGCCTAAACCGTACATGGAGGACACGGTCGAATATCTAAAGACAAGCACGAATTATTAAAAATTATATACTTGACGCTGGCTAATGCACAAATCGTGCCAGAGCCATAAAAAGTACTGTATTTTATGGAGGGTAAATGGCTACCCATCTGATGTTAGATAATAATATTTGTACACAGATACAAAATGTCAGAAAAAAATATCAAAAAGTTCTTTTGTTTCACCTACAAGTGATTAATTTTAACTGAAAAAGTTTAATTTACGACCTTCGAAGCTTTTGGTAACATCTGGTATCACCGCGATAGAGATGTTGCAATTTCGTAATGATAATAAATCGTCACTAACAGAGGCTGTTGGCACCTAGCCAACTCAGAAATGGGATTTTACATGCGAAAAAAGCGTATTGTAAGGCGCCTAACTTATTGAAGGCATACTGAAGCAAAGTTCTTGGCAATATTAAAATATTCACTCTTTATTTATTATAAATTTCGTCACCTTTATTATCAAAGTAGCTATTCAGGGTAATGACTAAGGACTCCCACACAAAACTGCGAATTCGCATCGCATCGCAGGTACTTGCGATGCGAATTTCTGCGATACGATTTCCTGCGGCAAACCGTTTGGTAGGGCGACCATTACTTCGTAGTCAGCCGTACTGGACGTGTTTTTAGGAAGCGTAAGATGGATTGCAAAAAGATTATTGCACTGCTGTTATTGTTAAATATATATAAAAGAAAAAGAAGATTTTGGGTTCATCCATTTATTACGATTATGAACTCTGATGCAAACTTTCACAGACGCTCTTCCACGCATCTTGCTTAATAAATTTATTTTTATAATGTTCATCACTTGTGTCCCAAAGGACGGGACGCTCCTCAATCATATCATCGCAAATTCCTGCGATGCGAATTCGCATCGCATCGCAGTTTTGTGTGGGAGCCCTAACGCCATTACGCATCCTCGATAACTGATTCACAACGCAAAGGAATTTTCAATTCGAACAAGAACCAAACGAAGACACACCTTAGTCATATGTTTTTAAATAAAAAAAAATTTGCTACTTTTATAATCAAAGCGATCGAATGCAATTTCAAAATAAGAAGAGATTATAATTAAATTTCATTTTATATTATTCATGTCTCGCTGTTTGCCTGTATAATTCTTATGAATCGATCAGTCGATATAACGTATCTACGAAACCCACAAATTAGATTTATGAGGTCATAGTGACATATTTCACGGAAATAATATTTTAATTGAGTGGATAATTAAATAAATATTAGAATACGTCTTTCCGTACTAATTTTAATTGATAACAGTGTTAGTTAAAGCGCAAGGCATAGCCACGCGCAACTTAACGGATTGTCTGACTAGACGGGTCCTATGTTTGATTTCTGACTGAAAATGTTTCGGATAAATAGGACAATGGTACAGAATTTCCTAAAGAAAAAACGGACGCATGAGATTTCAAGTAACAATCTTTAAATGCAAACATAAGGAATGAACGGTTTCCTCCAACAGTTTCCTTTCAAGTCACAGTTATATTGTAGATATACCACATAACGACAATTTAATTGAGCAATATTCACCAATAAATGATCATTTTATTAAGCCCAGTGTTATGAAATGCGAAACACATTAAACGAGCTATTAAAACCGAATCAATTTTGTCAATGTAAATACTAAATTGGCGGCAATGCGTGAATTCGCCTCTTGTTAATACCAGCCATTTATAAACCATTGATTAAAACCATTACGAAAGCTCCATTATGAATGGATATAAGCCTTTTTGTGTAGGTATTATGATATCTATGATTTGTTTCGCGATACAATACGCGTAACATTTGTTTAATGTAATTGAATTGTCAATACGAGCTGTTGTTTTAAACTTAGAATCTTGTGGTTCGAAAACTTAATATTGAAATCGGGAATGATTATTTTATATTAAATTCAATAATTTACTAGTTGGACCTTCCATGAAAAGTGCATTGTAATGCTATTTTTCTAGAAATTATCTTAAATTACTTTAATTGTATCAAAACTTTATTCTATTGAAGGTCATTTCAAAGACTTTTTTATAGAACCGGGGACATATGAGCAGGACCTGAAGAAATGAAACCGCTGCCCTCAATGTCAGAGGGTTCGCGAGTGCGTTGCCGGCCTTTAAAAAGTTGTACCAGATATGTTATACACGTACAAATAAACGTTAACGACGTTTCATCAACCAAAAGAGTGAGGGTATTAGAAAGTATATTTTATTATTGGACCGTTGATACACGCCTTAAATATTATGAGGAAAAATACAGTGAAATTCCATTTGAGATTCTGCCTACAGTTTTCAAGGCATAACTTTGATCATTAATAATTATTAATTGATTCATCTTGTATTTAAAATTCTTTCTTAAAAATTGTCTCCTAGTGACATTCCAGCTTTCCTAGCATTATACGCTGAGGTATTACATTGAAGCAACGCACATGTCGTCGCTGTAGAATGATAATCTCGTAAGTAAGTTGACGACTCATTGGTCTAGTGGTTAGTACCCCTGACTGCGAATCCATGGGTCCCGGGTTCGATCGCCGGCTGAGACAAACATCGATGTGATGAGCATTTGGTGTTGTGCTTAGGTCTTGGGTGTTTAAATATGTATTTATATATCTATCTATAATATATATGTATATCCGTTGCCTAGTACCCATAACACAAGCTTCACCAGCTTAGCATGGGACTAGGTCAATTGGTGTGAATTGTCTTTAAAAAAAAAAAGTCCAGAGAACCAAACATTACAGGAAACGAAAAAATGATTCATTTTGTCAATGTTCGTTAAAATATTTATTTTTGTCCATAGTTTTAGATGGTTAAAAGGACTTATTTATTAAAAACACTAGCTGACCCGGCTAACTTCGTTCCGCCTTAATAATAATATCGTTGTTACTTTAGTTAAACTTATTTTAGGATTTCATTAAGGTGATAACTTTTTTTGCAAATAGAGAAATGTTTTATTGCTTGCCATTGCAAAAGAAGAATGGCAGTTTTACACATTAGGCCTCTTCTCTCTATCGCCAATATTGCGATACTGCATGTTAAAGCACTTTCTGCTTTACAACATTTTTTGATGAGGTAACACATGTTTTCGATCAAGATCAAAGCCTGGTTATGCATCTTCTCATTTACCTCAAGTTCGGAATTTCTTGAAGTGACACGAATTCGACGTAAAATGATGCGTAGTTTTGTCAACAAATGTCACCACATGCCGTGTGCATTCGTAAAATTAATTAATTTATTTATTGTTATTCGATAACTTATCCGATATTTTATTACTTATTCTGCTATTCGGAGTGGAGAAAAATCCATCAAAAAAGACATAACTAACATCGGTCCAGCCGATCTCGAGTTATAAGTGTTGTAACAAACACGACTTTCTTTTATATATATAGATAAATAAGTCCATGTTTATGCCAGTTACATGACATAAGTCTAAGAATAAAAAATAAATGGTTTTTTGACATACGAGGTTATCATTCTACAGTGACGATATACAGTTTTAAAGTGTTATTTCTTGTTTTCTTTAGCTTCATTCAACTTACCTAACAGGTGTAGTGGCTCCAGAGCCAGCTCTCGAAGGGGATGGAAGTTCAGCACTGGGCGGTGTAGCATGGGACACCAACCACGCATCCACCACTTGTCGCGGAGCTTTTCTGAAAATTATTAATCCAAACACTTAAATAACAATTTAAGTTATTTGCTTAAGCTAAGGAATTTAAAGTCATCTAGTTAATAAGTAATCATTCTGGGGGACCTTTGGCAATACAAATGTGTAACTAGAGTTATAAACGCGAACGAATTTGTTTGTTAATTTTTGACGTGACAACGTCTTATAATTCGATGGAGCCGGCTGCACGCACGAAAAAACATGACTCTTGCGGCGTTACCTCGCTCTGAGGCGTTCCATTTAAGGCTTGAAGTGCAAGCGAGAGCGCGAAGCGACAGAGAGGCACAATCGGACTCCGCGCTCTTCAGCGTTCGACATCTGTCTCTCTCCTACTTGAGTGAGCGATTCGTGACGTTGTCACGTTCAACTATCGTCAGTAAACCGACTTTACAGACAACCGATTTTTTTAGGAGGGATAATGTTTTGATGTGCGTATCAACTGAATTGTGGAAAATGTAGTGATTCAATGTTTAGGCAGATGTGCCTATCACCTGGTTTTCATATGAAAAACACACGTAATTCCGACAAGTACCTGGTACAATTTTCACTAAACAGCGATTTTTTATTTTATTTTAATGAATTAATCGGTGGCGCATCAAACTTTTTAGGTCTGGGCCTCAGATTTATGTATCTGTTTCATGATCATTTGTTAATCTAATAGGCAAGGTGATCAGCCTCCTGTGCCTGACACACACCGTCGATTTATTGGGTCTAAGACAAGCCAGTTTCCTCACGATGTTTTCCTTCACCGTTCGAGCGAATGTTAAATGAAAGAAAGAAAGTGCATTGATGCGCAGCCGGGGATCGAACCTACGACCTCAGGGATGAGAGTCGCTCGCTGAAGCCAACACTGCTCCTTTTTTTATTATTATATTCATGTATAATACGTATTCTGGTTAAGAAATTGGGCCGCTGGCATTAGACAACTACCCACAAACTGTAATACACAAAACGTGACGTCAAATTCACCTTATGTTGTTTGTTTTAACTACGAGTCAGCTTCGAACTTTGATCGTAACAAAATATGTTGGGAACGTGAATTTTTATTGTTTCGCTTTCGTAAATATAGCACGTTGTAACCGAGCAAGTTAGAAATATTTTATGCAAAATTACTTTTAATGGAATTACTAATGTACAGACCACAAATTTCCGTAAAGTTGTTTGAAAATATTTTGTTTAAGTAAATTATGGTGAAAAATTATTAAGCTTGCATCCAGATTAAGTTACAGTAACCTACAGTTAAATATTACAAAAATCTAAAAAAACTAACTTCTGCCCGCAATATTCGAGGTTTCATGAATTTTGAAGAAATATTTAACTAAATATAACAAAATAATATATAATAGTAGCATAGTGTTAAATTGGCCCACTCAGTAGGCTCACAGTAGACACTCGAGCAAAGATAGATAAAG
This sequence comes from Pieris napi, assembly GCF_905475465.1. NCBI lineage: Eukaryota > Metazoa > Arthropoda > Insecta > Lepidoptera > Pieridae > Pieris > Pieris napi. The sequence goes on from NC_062255.1 coordinate 6,429,601, forward strand.
TAATATATATTATTACTTTATCCATCTATATACGTATATAATATATATTGCCAAAATATTTTACAACCTTTGAACAATGATAGTTTTTTTTTAATTTACACATTAAACATACACATAAAAACAGTTTAAATAAGTTATTAAGCAACGGGCCTTATCGCTAACAAGTGTTTCCTTCCAAGCAACCCTTCTATGGAAAAAAAAAAGAAATACCTACTGAGGATAAAATATAAGTGCATAAATAATTAGCAAAAAAGTACATGTAACACTAGAAATATAAACTATACTAAATGAAAAACTAAAAAGTTAATTTACAAAGGACCAAAATGAATTACACACCCTAATGAGAATCACATTATTACTAAAATCTGTTTGGTAGTTTGAGATGATCGCGTTCATGTCATGGTGTTCTATGTTGACATTCCAAATGCTATTCTAGTAAGCCCAAAGCCTTAATACAAAATATTAATGGTTTAAAATTTTTATCTACATAATATGGCAGTAATAAAAGTTTAATTTTCTTATAATATACAACAATTTAATGGGTAATAAAATCTGTTAAAGCTATCTAGTATACGTAGTACATTAGCGACAATGTTAGGATAGGTAATAGTTATAACGATAAAATTATGTTGCTGCACATTAAAATCATTGTCAAAGGGTTATTACTTTTAATATCAAACGTTAAGGCCTTTAGAAATACCTACCGATTTGGATTAACAAAATAAAAAAAAACTAAATTAAGATACATCTTTTAGAAATATTTCAATTTTTTATATTGTCCTGTTGCAGATTTTAGGCGCTGGTTCTATACCTCCCTGAATACTGGTTGGTCGGCCAGTTTCATGTAATATAATTAAAAACGTTTTTATATAAAACTAGCGGGCCTGGCGAACATCGTACCGCCTAACAGTCTATTCTTTATTTTTTTTAAATACTTATTCTGCTATTCGGGATACCGGTCTAGCTAGTAAGATAAAAAAAGAAAGTTGATAAGACAACAAATACATTATGTCAAAAATAAAAAATTACCTTCCCGGAACCCCTCCACTAACACTTGAACTTTATGGTATGGTATTAAAGTTCAAATTAACTTTTAAGTATTATTACGAATATTTTGTATGGGAATATAGAAATGTTGTTTTTAGACTTATTCACTCATTTTTTAATTTTTCTCTCCGTAAGAACCATCCTCGTACTTCAAGGAATATTATTTAAAAAAAATCAGACAAATCGGTCAAGCCGTTTTCATGTTATGTCGTGACAACGAAAAACGGGTTTCATTTTTATATATATAAAATATATGTTTTTTCGAGCAAAATCCAATATTCAGGTTAGGTAATGAAACTGTATTTTTAATTTATTCCTTGTTTTACAAAAACCTTCTCTATCAGATTCAAAAGCTCAATAATTATTCAGATATCAAAGCACATACAGACTATATCGAAATATAAACAACGGCATGCTGGCGGTGATAGCAAGAGGGCTAGATTGCCCTTACATGAGTCACTGCAATGGACGACATATATAATATATATATTAAAATATACTCTAAAATAATTTTTAGCACAATATGATTACTAATAGTACCAAACAAAATGTACCTTAATGTACCTCAATTCTCTTTACGAGTCAGGTCAAATAAATAAATTCTTTGTTTATTTACACTTGTAAACATACCTATATACTTATATATAGGTACGTAAATATATATATGACGGCGCCAGTACCGCCGTAAGCGTCTATATTAATAATAGATTTACTTATTTTAAACTATAATTAATGCTGTTAGATGATTGATTAAAATAGAGTTATAATTTGAAATTTAAGTGGCATTTTATTTATTAATATGTCTGACCCCAATCGATATACGTATAGTTTTATATTCTCTGAACGCCATTATTACTTAGATGACTGACTTGTACAATATTATTCTGGCCGTAAGCAGTGTTCACCGCTACTTTATTGGACACTTTATAAGATTGCCGTTTTGATAGCTTGTAATGTTAATTCATTCAACTTCCTTATTGCCTTCTTTGTCTAGATGTTGAATGAGAAAACTACAACATTAAATGAACGAACCATAAAATAATTTAATATTTAAAAGGCAACCACGTTATTCCCTTGAATCATGATAGTCTCGAGTTCCTGTCGAAATGTGAAGACTAAAGGCTGACGAGATGATAACCAGTACGGGATGAACCATGATACCTAAGGTAGCAGACGAAGACCTACGGATAGGAGCAGAGTTTAAAGGTGGAGGAACTTTCTCAAAACTATTGGGCAGGCTCACCAAATTAAGGGCTTGAAGTTTTCGACACTTTAGGAGAAGGCGAGAAATGAATAACCTCTTAATATAGTTTAATTTAAATCTGCTTTTGTGACATAATATCTACTTTTCTTAGTACATTTAAGATGAAATATTATATTTATTAATTTTCATTGCACAACACATTGTCTAAAAATAGTAAAGCGGTGTTCCATCATTTGGGACTTTAGATACTTTTATTTATGTTTTCATATTTATAATTATTTATTAATATAATATATAAAATTCTCGTGTCACAATGTTCGTTCCCATACTAATTTTTGTATGCATATTCAGTAAGCCTGAGAACCGGCTACTATCTTTCAAACCCCTAATAGTAAGGGTGGTCCACCCCTAAGTTTTTTACTTTTTAGATAAATTTTTTTGCTTTTATTTGTATATTATACAGCCTACAAAAATACATACAACCCTTAATATTCACCCCTTTACGATCAATCCCTATTTTTTATTAGTTAATTAAAATCTTAGTCTTGAACTCTGAGGTTTATATAGAGGAAAATTCACAGGAAAACCTAAAAGTTTTCATACCAGAAAACCGAACAGTCCCTGGGGTAGCATAACAAAATATGTACTAAAAAGGTAGGCTAAGTAAAATCACATTAAGGAGAAACGAAGTTCGCAGGGGCAGCTAGTATTAATATATTTTTCTATAAAATCTAAGACACTATAATATATTTTATTTAATACCTTAACAGGAAACCAAGCTTCAAAATCAAATTACTCGAGAACAAATTAACTAGTGACGAAGTTGTTAACTCGATTCGCTGCAAAACTTTGCAAAGAGCTCACGTTAACTAAATTCAAGCAAATTTACACAATAATTGATTTTAAAGGTTTAGATTAGCATTGTTACTAACATATCATGATATAATAAATACTTAAACAATTATTATAAATTGACTCGCATAACTTTTTAAGTATTTTCTTGTTAGTGGTAAGCTTTTGACTCTTTTTGGCTTAATCTAAGTAAGCATTAAAAATTAATTTTAAAACCTTAAAGAAATGAAGAAATCATCAGTTAATCCAATAGTGACATTTATAATTATGTAAGAGGGTTTTTATCATCTATACTAATATTATAAAGAGAAACGATTTGATTGTTTGTTTGCATTGAATAGGCTTCAAAAGTACTGGACCGATTTTCAACATTAAAAACGTTATCCCTGCGAACATTGGCTATAGAATATTTACAAAAAGAAAAAAAAAATCCGTGTACGCTGTTTAAACTATTGACAATAGAGCAATAGACATACCATACAATATTTTAGAAGAGATTAATCTACAAAAAAGTCTGCGATACCATAAATCTAACAAATAAAAAAATGTTTTTGCATTTACCGAGAAAAGCTTCAGTCTATATAACATCGTGCTAGGACCTATTCTATGCATTGGGAATGGCTTTAACATTAATACCTGTGTTCTTTTCGATCCGAAATATATATATTATATAAATAACAGACTTAGCAATAGAAAGAAATCTAAAAGTTATTCTTGACTCATTCATCAAAAACTTACTCGCTTTCCCCAAGTTGTAGATAATGAATTTGCCCGTTCGTTAACAAACTTCTTGCCCTTTACAATTCCTAGATGCTATATTTTAGTTTAACTTTAAATTTGACGAAATTATAAATACCGTTATTAATTAACTCACCCGCGATATTGCGTCCTAAAATTGCATATTATAATCGGAGCGGATTCTACTAAAAGAGGAAGACTGTGAATTTGCATTCTCCCTTGCATAACACATGGATGCGAAACTTGTTGTCTGACAGTCATAGAGAAAGACTTGAGAAGTGTCAAAGGGCAACGGAAAGAAGTATGCTATATAAGTTCGTATAGACTTAAATTGGAAATGTACAAGCTGAGGCGCAAAGTTCAATCCAAGAGATGGGACCAGAAGACCTCTTCATAGCATACAAAGTTTTGTATGAAAATAAATTTTTATTTAAGTTTAAATGTGAATATTCACAGTAAAGTAAAGTAAAAAATCATTAAATCATATAGGTAACATAATATGACTCGTCAGTAAAGAAATACATATGAATGCTTCTAATTTTACATTTACTGCCAGTTCTCAAATCAAGGGCGTAGAACGGAAGAAAAGAACTGGTAATATACTCTCCGCCACTCTCTTTAATCGCCATTTTTTTACACAACGTTTGTTAGCTGCAACCATTACACCATGTTCCACATGACATATCAAGTAATTAATAATAATAACATAAATTTAAAAACAAAGACTTGTCCTCTATCAGCAGGAGGCATGGTGAAATAGGAGCACGCACTTACATTCTCTTGGGAACAACACGATAGCTTACCTTAAGAAATAATCATGCACGAACTCCTGGTTCTCATCCAGCCAGGCTTCTGTCCGCGCACACTCCGCGTCGTAGCAGGCAGGCGCGGGCATGCCTGCGCCCGCGCCACCTGACGGCTCTTCTATGCTCCGGAGCTGTAGACCTAAAACAAGACAAAGGGTATTGAGTGGCGAAAACATCAAATTATTAGTAAGCAAAATAGTCTTACTAAACCATAGCTATGACGAAAATGGTAACAAGTTTGAAGTTAGTATTTTTGGAATTTTATTCGGAATATCCACTAGTTTTAAAGGTAGGCCCTTAAATAGAGTAATTTATAGAGAAGTTATAATTCTTTTGGCGCGATGGAGAAAAATGATGAAAGTGAATTTTTACGATGCGCGTGCACACCGTCACCTAAATTCTACATCGTAAAGTTAGTTCCAGGTGGCATGAAAATCGATAACTATGTTCAAGTTGTATATTCTAGTATTTTTATATTTAGAACACGTGTTTCGTAACAGTACAATTAAACAGTGTGAATAAATAAATATTATTTTGGTGTTTTTATTAAATCAATTTCATATACGACGGTGATAGTATTTACAAAAAAATTATTATTAATTTTTTCCATAAGCCAAAGAAGTATAACTTCTAACGCGTGTACATAAGTACACACACTCCTTTATTTTTTTTACATATAAAATACTTTCAACCATAATTGTATTCTTGCAAGTTCTTTGTTCTACGCTCTTTATAGATTTAAGAAAAAATACAAAAAAATATGTGACGGTGGAACACAAATTTGATTTGTGAATACAAATTGAGAACCTTTTTATATTGACCGTCATTATTGTAAATTGTGTAAATTTTATACGAGATTTCACAAGAGATTTTATACTAAGCATCAGAATAAGTCGATATATGGATAGGTCTATAGTCAAATTGGTGAGAAAAAATTTGCACACCTCGTGTTTGCAGCCTAAAATAAAGCGTGCTTTGCGGAAAGGAACGAACTAAACAACTCTGGAATTAAAAATCGTAATTTGACGTATTTCTAACTCACAAATTATTAATAAAGACTACTATAATATTTTGAGGTCAATTTTTTTTGTAAAAAAGTTTTACAAAATCTTACCAAATGGCCTAGTACTGGAAAGTAATCGAAACATGATGAAATTGTCTTCTTCGTAATGAAGACAACACGAAACACCACTATAATTATTAATTATTCATCAATATTAAATTTAACTTAGGAGACGACCGTTCTGCGTCCGCGCACGCCGAACAAAGGAAAGAGCTTCGCAAATTATTTGACATTTAAATTTTAAGGAGTGAGGGTAGTTTAAATTTTTCTAATATAACGTACATCTGGTTACAAAGACATTTACTTCAAATTACATGATAATTATGTTTAGTTTTAAAATGTAGTTAGTAAAGATTCTAGTTTACGATAGCTAAATGATTTTTTTTAAATTAATTTATTCCATTCTTCACAATAAGACAAATCAATATACCTATGTTAAGAATAAATTGTTGGTGGAAAAACATTTTATAAGTATCTATATAATCAACACATTTAAAATTCTTTTTCCTGTAACAAAATTTACACTTTTGTCATCAAAAAATAAATATATGTAAAACGCTTCTAATTTTATATTTACTGCCAGTTCTCAAATCAAGCGCGTGGAACGGAAGAGAAGAACTGGCAATAAACTCTCCGCCACTTTTATTTTTTACCCTACACGAGTCGAATTAAGTAGTATGGATACCTAATTAATAAAAATATAAACTAATGCTAGAAAAAGTCCAACGTTGGGATATGAATTACCCGAACAACGGAGCAGTCGGCAATTTACTTAGCACTAAATGTTTTGAGGGGTAAAACAGACTGCATAGACCTGCTTTCAGAATTGCTTAAACTGTATGTGACTGAAAAGTATTTCTGAACCCGGAGGAATTCCCCTACAGTCACCGTTTAACCGTTTCCTCAGTTCTGCACAAAAGCTGGATATATATGTGACTGGTTTAGGAAGACTGCGCGATGAAGTCATTTTATTTATTAAAGGCCAAAACCAATATGCAATCTCAATCCAATTTTAGCTGTCATAGATCGACAATTCAATCTATTTCTAAAGAAAAGCATACCAATCCATGGACTGAGATACCAATCGAATTATTCAAACAATCTGTATGAAATAAAATTTGTTAGTATTTAAGTGTGTAAGTTTGTATATATATTATTGTTTGGCATCTATGCTGTAAAGAAATAAATCAAGGGAAAACAATTTGTATTACTATTTTGACACTATCCTCACCTTCCCAATCATAACAAACCATTATTAAAACTTTATAAACGAATTAAAACATTTATCAAATACAATATATAACACTTATAATCATGTTGACATACGTCAGTAAAGACAAAACAGTATTTACTTAAAAAGGCCGGTTAATTTATAAAATACTAGCTGACACAGAGAACCTTACATGACAGATACGAAACCCATTGTGTATTGGACTTTTGGAACGAAGTTCCTTATCGCGCGTTGTGAAAGGGGGCTAGACGGAAAAAATTCTTACGAAAAGTTGTCACGACACTTTTTTGCTATTTGCTATTGTAATACACCGGTTCTCGTCCGATCACCGAAGTTAAGCAACGTCGGGCTAGGTCAGTACTTGGATGGGTGACCGCCTGAGAACACCTCGTGATGTTGGCTTTTTTTTTCGTCGTAAGATTGGTGTCGAGAAAATCTATCATACTGTTATGATACCAATTAACATATAAATTAATCGAAAGGAATTTCGATCCATCCGGGTGTCCCTTGACACCTCTAAAGTTTTATTTTTAAATGTATTTATTCTTCTGTTGTTCGGGACGGATACAAATACAAAAAATCATGAAACATAAAAATCGGTACAGTCGATCTCGAGTTATAAGTTCGAACAAACCCGACTTTGTTTTATTTATTAAGTTAAAATGTTTACTTTCAATGAGAGAACTAATTTAATAGTGTTCATGCCTTCATCAACGATTTTTGTATTGAATAATATATACATACATACTAATGTTATAAATATGAAAGATTTGAGTATTTGTTTACATTGAATAGACTCCAAAATTACTTAACCGATTTATAAAAATCTTTCACCGTTTCTATTGAGGTGAAAATGCGCTTACGCAAGCCGGCGACAGATGTCGAGCTTGACGCGGGAAGTTTGGGGTTGGCCTATACTGGGGAAGTGGAAGCGAGACCCACATAAAACACCTCAGCCCTCCACACGCCCTTAAGATGCGCTCAAAAATGAGGGATCCTAACTAAAACTCCAATATTAACACTACATTATTGTACAAAGTGTGCAAAATTGACCTATAAATCCCTTACATGCGCGAAAACGATTGATGATATAACAAAATAACGTATTACTACTTTGCAAGACATTATCTACAAAGTGTTGTGACAGCATATGTCTAGTTATTAATGTTATGTCACAATCTCAAAAACAATAAAACAATAATATCCAAACGCAAAAAGAAACGTGTATGTGCGTATGTTAAAATGTATATATTTTTTTATAATATCCCTGCGAAACCGGGGGCCTTAGTATATTATAAAGCTGAAGATTTAGTTTGCTTGAAGAAACTACTAAACTTTAGAAAGGTCTTTCCTAGATGTGCAATTAATATTAGTATCTTTGCACTTTTACACTTGCTTGTATGGTGAAAAGGATAAACGCGAGGAAAATGTCTCAAACTCATCAAATTTGTGTCTAAAGTATGACAAACGTATGTCAAAAATGCAACATTTGACCAATGGGATTCTTAGCCCTTAGTTCCCACTGTAAATAATCTAATCTACAATCAGATATCTTCTAATGTAATCTCTTTTGCATAAATTAATTAATAACTTCTAGTTGGAACAATAGGTACATTCAGTTAATATTAACATTTCAATTTGAAAATTATCAACGTAAAGCTTCAGTCCCTATACAATCGGAACCCAATCAGTCATATTAGAAATTGTAGACAAGCCCCCGCTTAGTAGGCGCAAATACATTGTTCATACAAAAGGGATTAATCATTCGAGTGAGGTTTTAATCATAACTTTCAGCTTTTCATGTGAAATTATATGCGCAAATTAACGGTATTAATACGCAATTAATTCGAATTCCATGTAAGGTAATTTCCACATTTTACTGTAAAAAATGCAATAAAATACAGTGTAAACTCTTTATAACGAATCAAAGATCCGAACATTTTTATTCATTATAGAGAGGGGTCGTTATAGGGAGGGAAGAAATAATGTGTGGGTATTGGGTTAAACCAAATAACTTTAATTCATTTTTTACGTTATAGTGAGGTTTTTGTTATAACGAACGACGTTATAATGAGAATACACTGTAATTACAAATGCCATAGGAACAAAAAGATTTAGTAAATATATGTGTTACTAATATTGTTTTCGAGGGACTTTTGCAATAAATAATAAAAAGTAGTAACATACAGAGCGTAGGAAGCGCTGCCATAAAACATAATAACTAATAAAATAAACTAAGCAATAAATATAAATTATGACAAATTTAATACTGGCAACACTCTAGCCCATAAGACTATATATTTATTTTCTTTTTCCTATATTCGTCAGGCAAAAATTCAATGACATTGACCGAATAATCTCGCATTGTCAGATTGTACACAGATTAAACACGATTAATAATAAAACCACATTTTATTTATTAACATTACTATTTCTGTTTAGTTTTGGTCTTAAATATAACTGTTGGTAGGACCAACAGTTAGATACTCTAAACAATTAGATAATACATATTAATATTGAAATACCGAAAATCACCGCTTCAAACCTTAACATAGTAAACTGTGTTGAGAGGAAATCTTATACTGTACTATAATATACGGAGAACAAAAACTTTGCGTGACCAGTTCTAAACTACAATATTTGTTCGGTACCAGCTGTTCGATTTTATCTCGCAAGTTGGGACTATTTACAGTTTATATAACGCCCGCAGATAGGGGCACTGAGCGGCCAATTCACAAACTTAGGAAGTAATTTTAACAATTTACTTCTTGAGATCATTGAGCACGCGTCCTAGAACATACTGTTTCAACACACACATGTACTATGCTTCCAGAAATCTTCAATCTTTTTATTTATAACAACTAAGTTAGTTTTTGCGGTTCAATTACTCATTCTTTTTTTTCTGTCGGGCTGTGAATATTATTGATTTAGCTAGAAAAGTCAACACAGTATTACATATGTATTTTTACGTGTATCTTAGCGACTCGAATTGTTGTTTAAATCCGTTAATGAATCTCATTTAGACACTAAAATTGTCTTAACAACAGTATTAAAGTAGATGGCACTTATAGCTATATATTAGTTATATATCTATATATATAAAAGAAAGTCGTGTTTGTTACAACACTTATAACTCGAGAACGGCTGGACCGATTGCCATGGTTTTTGATTTGTTGGATTTGTTTCCGTCCCGAATAGCAGAATAAGCAATAAAATATCGGATAAGTTATCGAATAACAATAAATAAATTAATTAATTTTACGAATGCAAAAACCATATGGTGCCATCTGTTGACAAAACTACGCATCATTTTACGTCGAATTCGTGTCAGTTCAAGAAATTCCGATCATGAGGTGAATGAGGAGATGCATAACCATGCTTTGATCCTGATCAAAAGATGTTGGATATCAGAAAGTGCTTAACATGCAGTATCGCCATATTGACGCTAGAGAGAAGATGCCTAATGTGTAAAACTGCCATTCTTCTTTCGCAATAGCAAGCAATAAAACATTTCTGTATTTGCAAAAGAGTTGTATTAATGTAATACTTAACATTAATGAAATCCTAAAATAAGTTAAATTAAAGTAACCACGATATTATAAGGTTGTAGGGCGGAACGAAGTTAGCCAGGTCAGCTAGTAGCTAATAAATAGTAGTTGCTCATACAAAATGTAATATTTATTTGTTTTACGTATGTCGCGAACGCATAAATATGTCATATATTACCATATGTCTTATGTCTATTATATATATATATATCGTTACCTTACTATGTAATTATTTTGTATTTAAACACAACACTTAGATAGATATGTAAGTTTCTTCGAAATCGCAAATCATAACATAAAATCCCTCTTGAATTATACTTATATTTTTATTCTATAAAAATGACATCGTCAAGTATTTTTCACAACGAAAGCGGATTAAAGGAAAAACAAATAAAAATATTCAACGTATTTTCATAACGCATACTTGGAATCTATGACGCAATATGTATTTCAATTAAGGAAAAGTCAACTCTAGTTGTTTAATTAACATTGCGATACTAACATATGATCAGATAAACATTGTAGCGTGTCTGTTGCAATTACGGTATAGAAATAATATATAACAATTTTGTAAATTGGACGGATACGTATTAGCTCAGTTTGGGCGTCGTATCTACGTAAATAATTTAATTGAATAATAAATTATTTCAAATTCCTCGGTCTAATACAAACTATTTACATAACTGAGTCATTTATCGTATACCTTTAGTTTATAACACAAATTACCAGCACATATAATAATTAGTGTAACTAAAAAAAAAATTCAATAATAATATAAAAAAACTCTGGTATCTTTCAATAATAATGCCTTTGTTAATCTTCCTTTATATTATAATGATCAACGCATCTTAGAATTTATTATAAATATAATTTTTCTTTTTTATTTAAATAGGTAAAAATTGTTAACAGTGCTTTATGTTTATGTTTGAATGTGTATTCCGGTTTGGCTTTCGTGTATAATGTATTTGTTTGTATATTGTTTAATGAGAAGCTGTAGGAATACTGATGAGCAAATATATAAATAAACGTATCTGCTACTAAATAGTTTAAATATGTTTCGAGTTAAAATTCAAAAGATATGATACCAAAGAATTCTGTATAAGCTTCTAGATTAAATAACGCGGTTTACGATTGAGGATTTGATTAGAAAAATAATAAGCTTTTAAACTAAATTGAGTTTGTATCTTGAATTCACGACACTTTATGTCGATCACAAACTAATCTAGGTTCCAACTAAGACGTATTAAAATAATAAAATAAACGCTTTTAAATTAAATGCGTGAAAGGATTTTCTTCAATCAAGACTAAAGCATTGATATATTATATAGATTGACAAAGATTAAATATATCATAAATTTTATAACACACTAGCTGTCCCCTGCCACGCTTCACAGTGGCACATTGTTATTGAATGGTTGGTAAATGAGAAAGAAAACAAAGAAAACATTTCATATAAGTTTAATTTTGCAATACTTGTGGAAAAAAAATCATGATATAATAAAAACAAAAAAAAATAGATAAAAACAATCCTTGATGCGGATTATATACGTATATGTGCAGAACTTTTTGAGTTTTTGAAGCGTACACAAACCAACATACCATTTATATATAATACTAGCTGACCTGGCTAACTTCGTTCCGCCCTACAACCTTATAATATCGTTGTTACTTTAATTTAACTTATTTTAGGATTTCATTAATGTTAAGTATTACATTAATACAACTTTTTTGCAAATACAGAAATGTTTTATTGCTTGCCATTGCGAAAGAAGGCACATTAGGCATCTTCTCTCTAGCGTCAATATGGCGATACTGCATGTTAAGCACTTTCTGATATCCAACATCTTTTGATCAGGATCAAAGCATGGTTATGCATCTCCTCATTCACCTCAAGATCGGAATTTCTTGAACTGACACGAATTCGACGTAAAATGATGCGTAGTTTTGTCAACAGATGCCACCACATGGTTTTTGCATTCGTAAAATTAATTTATTTATTTATTGTTATTCGATAACTTATCCGATATGCTTATTCTGCTATTCGGGACGGAAACAAATCCAACAAATCAAAAACCATTGCAATCGGTCCAGCCGTTCTCGAGTTATAAGTGTTGTAACAAACACGACTTTCTTTTATAATATATAGATATATAGATGTCACCCATAAGTCCAATTCGTGCAGACTAAATTAAACATACATTATACATTAGTCCATGGAAGACCCAGTAACTACATTACATAATTGAATACAATACTTATGATTCTTAAGGAAAATTATCCAGTTGAGTTTTTCCACGGATCGACAAAAGGATAAGGAAAGTTTCAATTCCTTTCGTATTGATTAAGGAAAAGCTTTACCACAATTTTATTTCCGAATACTTATAGAAAGTTTAATGAAGTAAACATATCTAATTCTGCGTTGCGTTCATTTTATTAATAACCACACTTCTTGAATACGTTCTGTAAATATTAAATCCAGTTGATTCATTAATTCCAAAAACTAAAAATACTGTGGTTATATTAGATATTAGGTTCGCGCCAACTCTGACATGAGATCGTGGATTCGTACTCGGGCTGTACCCGATTAAATTCTATGTACACAAATTGCTTGCATATTCGGCGAGAAAGATAAGGAGAGGAAATTAGAACTAATACTCAAAGAAAGATGGAAACATACAGTATTCTGAAGCTAAGACATGATTTTGATTGGGGGTACAAATTACAAGTGCACAGGCAATAATTAAGATTTTATAATTCCAATTTGCAATTTCGTCTTGCTCATAAACACTCATAATATTACCCTTTATACATTTATTAACTGTTATCAAAATATATAGGAACATTTTGTTGATAAATATTATATTGTGACAAACAAATTCAGAACAGACGACGCTTTTATCGCTTTAATATTATCACATGGGTTTTATTTTCTTCAATTCGAGAGGAAAATATCTGAAATAAATTGTGATTTTCAATTCCATTTTTTCAAATACCGTTAGGAGAAAATACTTGATAATGTGGTATTATTCGTATAGAAACGATAAAATACGTTTTTAAATATATACGTAGTCGTAAGTTCTATATACATATGTTGAAATTATAACCCCTGCCATTCATAAATCTCTCGTCTCTTTTTGTCAATTTCTGTTTACGATTTAATAAAAAGAGATAAAAGAGTTCTTTAGTTAAATCTATAGCATATATTGATTGTGTTTGGTTAACACGAGTACACTACAATACTTTTAGTCTTGTCTCTCGCTGAATAACGTAAATATTGTAATAATTTCGCGTTTATATGCATTAAAGAAGTTTTATTTAAATGTCTACTATACATTGTCGTCGAAATAAGCCGGCCCATTTTTACTTTTCGGACTTTATGCATACAAATCTATCATTTATTCTATATCATTTCTAATCCCTAAAACCTCAATAAATGTATGTATTAAATAAATATTTTTTTTTATTAAACGCGTGGAAAACAAACATAAAACGATAATCTAAAGGCAAATACTCAAGTCAAAGTAAAATGTTTTTCTGCGCGTACGGAAAATGTTTTTTCAGGATCAAAGAAAAACTCATACTAATTTATCTAAAACCCGAAGAGTATTTTGCCAATAGTTCTTAGGAAGGGTCTCAAAGGGCCCTATAGATTACGTTATTACGTTTAAAGTTAATATAAATGTCCATAGTTAAGAGAAGATGTAAGTTGTAACCCCGGCTGTGCACCAACAGTATCTTCTATCTATGTGTCATTCAACACTCGCTCGTACCTTGAAGAATAACACCGAGAGGAAAGTAATCATACACCGAAACAGTCGACGGCTTGTGTCAGGCACAGAAAGGTGATCACCTACTAGCTTATTGCAATGAATGACAATCACGAAACAGAATCAGAAATTTGATACCAAGGGTTGTAGCACCTCTATTTGTTACATTCTTACTTATTCAAAAATTCAAAAATCATTTATTCACGTAGGTAACACAATGTACACTTGTGATTCGTCATTAAAGAAATAAATATTAATGCTTCTAATTTTACATTTACTGCCAGTTCTCAAATCAAGGGCGTTGAACGGAAGAGAAGAACTGGCAATAAACTCTCCGCCACTCTTTTTAATCGCCATGTTTTTTTTTTACACAACGTTTGTAAGGAGCTGCAACCATTACACCATGTTCCACATGACATTTTAAGTAATTAATAATAATAACATAAATAAAAACAAAGACTTGTCTTGTGTTATGTACAAGTAAACTTTGCTTTTTGCTTCCTAGAGAATCGAACCAAAGATCTCGTCTAAGAACCATTAAATAAACAAAAACCGAAATACAAAACAAAACTATGATTAGGTAATTCAATTAAAATATATGTATATAATTACGCTATCTTTCTCGTAATGTGAATACAAGGCGACTATAAGGTAGAAGATACTGCACAATCAAATCTTTAAATTTAATACAATACAATGAAAAGTTCCATTGCGGAGTAGTTTACGAGATGAGCCCCCCCCCCCCCTCGTCGACATAAATTGCTTTTATGAGTTTGGACGCTGACTACACTGACCGCCCACTCATTGACGTATAACATAAGGTTTTACTACACACCGCGGATTAAATTCCATGAAATATCGCGTGTATATTTAAATTCCTCATATTTTGGGTGAGCTATTTTAGTATATGAGTTCCGTTACGAAATAGGCTTTATAAATATTATTTTGCTATTAATTATCAATACGCGTTAGTTAAAGATATATATTGGCGCCTGGTAAATAGTACCGGTGACCCCAGAGCTGCTTTCCTCAACGAATAAGTATCGCAATACAGCGAAAAATGCTGCCAGCGTTAAAGATGCCACAGGATTAAATTTTTGAATTTCTTTCAATTTTATATCATTAATACGAGTTTTATTTCAAGATAATATTCATAATTCACATACATAGTCGCAATTTAATAATCTTTTTAGAGCATTTAAACAGCGTCAACGAATTCATAATGTAATAAACTCACGTTTATATCCGTTATTAAGTTTTATACTCGTACGAATGCACTGTAGGCGTAATCAAAGACAGTATGGTTAATATAAGATTTATAAAATGCGTATTGGTTAAACATGGGATTCTCCTTAGGGTAAGATTAGGGGAAAACATAATTATAAATAAGTATGACTTAAACTGTGATGGTCATGAATACCATCTAAACTGAATTTTACACATACATTTGAAGGTCGACTGATCAATCAAGAAGAAAAAAAAGACTGGCAACTAAATTTAGTTCGGACCATCAATATTATTATTCAAAGATAAGTGAATTACAATTTCATATCTTAAATGAAGTACTCAAAAGAGAATCTTGAATCAGCTTGAAATGTACATAAAAATGCCAGATGCTTTTTTATCCGTTTGGTAGCCCAGGTTTTGAGACTTTATATATGTAATATATATACCACATTCGTTAACTAATAATTTCACTGAACAATTTAATGTACTTTTTACACGCTTTATATTAGCTTCACCTGTATGTATGTATGTAACCGACTTCTTCGGACTCGATTTTGACCCACTTTTAACGGACAGATTTAATTCAAACTTTGCGCACCTGTCAAAGATCGATGACAATGCAATAATCCGAAAAAAAAATAAAAAAAATAAAAAAAAATAAAAAAAAATAGAAAATAAATGATAGTTTAAAAAAACTAAAAACACGCTTTTAAAGCACATCAAACTAAAAAGTGAAAAATAATTCCTAATAAAGGCTGAAAATGGTAAGAACACATGAATTGATGTGCTTTAAAAGCGTATTTTTTAGTTTTTTTAAACTATTATTTATCTTAAAGAGGAATCAAATTCTGTGAAAGTTTTTCAACGCATATTGAAGAGGTTTAGGAGAAAACTATAATGCATTTCATAACATGATGACAAATACTTTAAATAAATGTATACCCAAAACAAAAATAAACCTCAAAACTACACCAAAAAAATACTGGCTAACTAAAGGTATAAAAAGGTCATCTAAAAATAAAAGATTATTAAAAACATTTATATTAAAAAATAATAACAAAATACTATCAGAATACTATAAAAAGTATGAAAAGCTACTTAAAACTATTGTAAATAATTCCAAAAAACTTAATTACATAAAAAAAATGAAAAAGTCTAATAATGTCATAAAAACAATGTGGAATGTAATAAATGAGCGGACGAATAAAAAACCATTTAAGGAAAAACATAACGTAGAACTACAGATTAACAACGTAAAATATACAGAACCAAAACAAGTAGCTAACGCCTTCAATAACTTTTTCGCAACTATCGGAGAGACTGTAACTTCTTCACCGTCACTATCGCACGCTCGCCATTCTTCATATCAAGCAGAGCATACTTTTTTTCTCAGACCTGTGCAACCCCTAGAAATATTTAATATATTAAAAAACCTCAAAAACAAACATAGTCATGGAATTGACGAACTTCCCCCAACTCTCTTCAGAGAATGTGCAGAACTGCTGACCATGCCTCTATGTATGTTAATAGATCAATCATTTAGTGAAAGCATTTTCCCAGACTTATTGAAAATTTCTATAGTTAAGCCCATTCATAAAAAGAATTTAAAAACAAATCCCAATAATTACCGCCCAATTGCCCTTTTACCAACAGCTTCGAAGATATTTGAAAAAGTTATGTGCGATCGCATCTATCAGTTTTGTGAAAAATTTAAACTATTCGATGAGTCCCAAAACGGCTTTCGAAGACATAGATCAACCACATTGTCCGTCTTTAAATATATTCAAGGAGCACTTGACATTATTAATGACAAACAATACGCAATAGGATTATTACTCGACATGACGAAAGCATATGACAAAGTTCAATTTGACATACTATTAGATAAACTATACAATATTGGAATTCGCGGTGACACTCATGAGTGGTTCAAATCATATTTATTCAATAGACAACAGCAAGTTGAAATAGAACATTTCGATCACAAATCTTGCGAAATTCAACACATTAGATCTGAAAATAGAAGGCTGAAAGCTTCAATTCCTCAAGGAAGCGTGATAGGATGCCTTCTATTTTTGATCTACATAAATGACCTTCCTAAAGTGATGCATGAGCCATGTATTTTGTTTGCTGATGACATTTCGATATTGATATCAGGCGAAAATAAATTAGAAATTAACACAAAACTACAAATGACTATAGATAAAGCGGATAGCTGGCTAAGACTACATAATCTGGAAATAAACTACGAAAAAACTAAACTTATGACATTCCATCCCTATCAAAAAACTCAAATTGACATAAAATTAACATATAATGGTTATAACATAGAAAAGGTTCAAAAGTTCACACTATTAGGTTTAGACATAGACTCCCATATAGACTGGAAGTCTCATGTAAATAAGGTTAAATTAAAACTGTCTCGATTCGCATACGCACTTCGCGAAATTAAAAAATCCACAGATATGAAAACAGCTCTAGTCACCTACTACTCATATGCTTACTCCTGGTTAAGCTATGGTGTTATCTTATGGGGTAGCAGTGTAGATGCCACTGCCGTATTTACAAGCCAAAAAAAACTTCTGAGAATTTTAGTTAATATAGGAAATACTGACTCATGCAAGCCCCACTTCATTCGGAACAATATTCTTACTCTACCTGGCATATATATACTTGAAACATGTAAATTTATTCGCAAATATCCTAATATGTATAAAAAAAGGGAAGATACAAAAACCCTTTACTCATTAAGACCTTCTCGTAAAAACCAACTGATTCCACCTACATCCAGACTAAAGTTACATCAATCAGGACCATTGACCTCCTCCATAAAAATATATAACAAATTACCAGAAAATTTGAAGAATGAAACAAATAACCTGAGGTTTACCAAATTTCTAAAGGAATTATTATATAAGAAATGTTATTACACTGTTACAGAGTATCTGACTGATAGATTTTAATTTCTTTATAAAAGTTAAGTTTATAAATAATGTTAAGTACCTTTTCGCAACGTAAAACCAAAGTAAATATACCAAATAAATAATGTATCTTATAAGAATAGGAATGTATAAGAATATAATGAAATATAATAAAGCATGCCCTTTTAAAACATTGCTGTGCCTAGCCAAGGTCCTTATTCATTATTTTGATTAATTATGTACATAAGGAATGCAATAAAGTTTGAGTTTGAGTTTGAGTTTGAGTTTTCTCAGAAACAAAGAATTTCTCATATTATCTAAAATCCTGTAGTAAATTTTGCTACTGTCCGTAAGGTCTAAACGTTAGGAGTACATAAGCGTTATCTAGCGTTATTTTAATCAGTATTTAGTTCTTGTTCATCCAACTGTATAGGATAAACTTTATCCTCCGAATACTTAAATGCGAGTTCGACTACCCTCCACAAACCAAACGATTGTGGTCTTTCTAATGCTATTAACTCGAGTCTCTTTGATAAAGCGTTAAACAATTGAGGAGTCGAATTGCCAATTTAAGTTGAGTCGTTTTCGTTTAGTGTTTACATACTTTGATGTACATAATGCACTGAACAGAGAACGATGCCTTAATTGGAAAATGCACGGATCACAGGTGCCGACATCTTGAAGGAAACTAAAAATAGTCTATTTGAGGTAATCGTAGATCATTATCAGCTGAAGGGGGCAATTTCAAGGAAACACGATGTTTTGAAATTACTTGAAAAGGTGGGGAATTTTTGTATACTATATTATTCAGTATTGAACAAATCGTAGTTTTTTTTATGTAACAGGCGGCAAACGAGCAGGAGGCTCACCTGATGTTAAGCCCATGGACATTGCCAGTAGGCTCGCAAGTGCGTTGCCTTTTAAGAATTGGTACCCTCTTTTCTTAAATACTACCACCTAAACAAACGTTGGTGGGATTGCTATTCTTGTCGAAATAGCTGAATTATAGAGAATCTAAATTCATCATCCCTGAGTAACGCATAGGTTAAATTTATTTCCAAAATAATAAAGAAATAAATATGCGGCCCTGCGAAGCCGCTAGTGATAAAGACGCATGTCCTACATGACTATAAAACGCGATAGAAGATGTCATACGTTCAAAGATTCTTCTGAAAAACCATTAAACGTTACATAGATACACGTTTAGTACATATTTAGAATGAACATGCTGCGAACGTGGATCAAAGTTCAGATAATGATCGAATATGAAAAACTGGAGATACGTAACCTTCATGATTGAATCAATCTACAAACAAGTCAATTCTATTTTATTGAATCTATTAATACGTTTGAATCATTCTCCTATTATTATGGGACTTTATCGAAACTCTTACTTAATTTTGCTTCAGCGAATTATCGTTAATATCATTACTAATCTGTCTCTTTCCATCACAGCGTTTACATAATTTGACAGACAGAGATGAATGAGTACTTAGGTGTAAACATAAAATCAATATTACAATATAATTAATTCAAATATGCGTTTAATATATTTTACATTCTAATTGTAATAACTAGTCGCATTTATTTTAGTAAGTGTTTTTATATAACGACTAGCAGACCGGCCAAGCGTTGCTGTGGCTAAGATTTTTTTATATTACATACCTAGTAGTAAACTATTCAAGGGAAACGGTAGGAGAACACCAGTCATGGGGACCACCATGCTTTTTTGGTCCACTATCTGTTAGAATTGTGACTATCAAATAATAAACAAATATTTTGCAATAAAATAATATTGCGGGTATAAATTGAGATGTAAGCTATCCTATCTTTTAAGTTAGATCATACTGCACACGGTGTGCAAATTTGATTGAAATCGGTTCAGTAGTTTAGGAGTCCATAGCGGACAAACAACGTGACGCGTAATTTATATATATTAAGATTAATTACAGTAATTGCTATTGTTCTTAGGACACTTAGCTTCCACGTGATGTGTAAAAATGTAGCTTAAGTTCAGCTACTTTATGACACCAACGGATGGAAGCTGTATATATTAATGCTAGCTATAACCCAATGGAAACAGCCAGATGGACCTTTTAGGGTTCAGGGATTTTATAGCTTCGTATCTTTATTGGTTTTACAACTGATTCGACAAACCTATAAAATTGAAGGAAGTGATATTTTATGTGCTTTTGTAACCTATGAATAATGCTTGTGTAGATCTAGTATTTTATTTACTAGCCTCGGTTGATCCAACTTAACTTGAAACAACCTTAATTGTGTAAAAAGCCAGTGCGTGCTAGTGTGTGCTAGAGTGTATATTAGGAAAAAAAATGTATTCGAACATATCTTACATATACCAATATACCTGAACACTGATATCATGCGGCCCTCATTACATGAATGTATGACAAATACAGAAATAAAGATTTATTAAAAATCTAAATATATATAAATTACGCGTCACGTTGTTTGTCCGCTATGGATTCCTAAACTGCTTAACCGATTTCATTCAAATTTGCACACCTTATGCAGTTTGGTCTAACTTAAAAGATAGGATAACTTACATCTTAATTTATACCCCAATTTTAATTGCAAATTATTTGTTTATTATTTGATAGTCACAATTCTAACAGATGGCGCTGTGTTGAAAGTACCAACGTTTCACATTAGCTACAAATTAATGGCATAACCACCAAAAAAGCATGGTGGTCCCCATGACTGGTGTTCTCCTACCATTTCCCCTGAATAGTTAGCTACTATGTAATATAACAAAAATCTTAGCCACAGCAAAGCTTGGCCGAGTCTGCCAGTAAACATATAAAATATAACTTAGTAGTACCACCATTATGCTTACAGTACACCTTTTATTATTTGCTAGCTGATGAAGAGGTACGCACAAGGGACCAAACGGGCCTCTAAGTGCAGAAACTGAGACCACACTAGCTGATGAAGATTTTTTTATAGAACAGGGGGCAAACGGGCAGGAGGCTCATCTGATGTTAAGTGATACCGCCGCCCATGGACACTCAATGCCAGAGGGCTCGCCAGTGCGTTGCCGGCCTTTTAAGAATTGTGACGCTCTTTTCTTGAAGAACCCTAAGTCGAATTGGTTCGAAAACACTTCAGTGGGCAGCTGTATCCAAAAACTGCCTTAAAATCGTTCATTTGTGGAACGACGGGCCTCGAGGTGATACGGGTGGAATTTCGTATTCTGTCTCGACGTCCGACGATGAAACTCAGCTGCAGGTATTAATCCTAACTGATCACCAAAGTTTAGCGGTTAGCAGGTTCGACGGTAGAAGTGGTCTCAAACCCGGGTGCCAGTCCTATTAGACTGCGATAAACTGAAATGGAATGCACCCTGCATATTTGTTCTTAGCATCGCATAGATCTGTCCCAATTGAGCCGAATCAGCCTGGAGATGTAATCACATTGTAGAATTAATCTATACACATTTAAGTGTTGAAAAAATACTTATAATAGGTACAATCCCTTATATTATATTGTTATTGTGGGTTTTAGCATTATTATAAAACTCAATTGGATACTAGAAGAAAAACCATCGTAACCGTAAAAAATACTCCCGTCAGCCCACGTTTTTAAAAAGCTCGTAATTATATGGCTTATAAGTCAAACGTATATGCATATGAAATCCTTGTGATAAAACTCGTATAAAAATATACATGAAACATGCTTCAGCCATTTGACGCGGCTAAATATAGTGAGGTGAAAATAGATTTATAATGGACTATTGCCTTTCGTTTTATCACGTTATCACCGACCATTAGCTGTGTTTGAATAACAATTTAGTACATTAACTTTTATTACTATGGAAGATTCCTATGCATTGCTTAGTTTGAGTGTTTTCATTTTAAATTCTTACACTAAGTTGGAGTCGTCTCCTATATAAACTGTAATTGTGGCTTAACTTTATACATTTATATGCTGGGACACATCTCTTCATTTGTTTTACTAATTTAAGCAAAGAATTAAAACCTTTTTACAAATTTAAAAAACTTTTAAAAGTACATATAATTAACAACATACATAAAATAACAATAACATTAATAAAATAAAAACTTTAGAGGTGTCAAGGGACACCCGGATGGAACGAAATTCCTTTCGATTAATTTATATGTTAATTGGTATCATAACAGTATGATAGATTTTCTCGACACCAATCTTACGACGAAAAAAAAAGGCAACATCACGAGCTGTTCTCAGGCGGTCACCCATCCAAGTACTGACCTCGTCCGACGTTGCTTAACTTCGGTGATCGGTCGAGAACCGGTGTATTACAATAGCAAATAGCAAAAAAGTGTCGTGACAACTTTTCGTAAGAATTTTTTCCGTCTAGCCCCCTTTCACAACGCGCGATAAGGAACTTCGTTCCAACAAAAATAAAAACAAACATATTCTATATCTGTGTCTGTAAGAATCGTAAATGTATTTACAAACCATCAAAAAGGCCCTTCTAGCATTTAATTATGTTTATGAACGAGCATCTAAGAAGTTATTACTATTTATTACCCATATAATGCCTTTTGTAACATCGATGCGACCTACCTGCACTTTTGTAAAAAATATTGTACATATTGTTAGAAACTAATATTTTTATTTTACATAGTTTGTTTTCAAATAATTTCATAACACAATGTACATAACTAACTTACTCTTAATTATCTCGCTAAGTGAATGTAATTCTTTGAGAAATAAAGTATCTTTGAACCGAAGAATTATAAATCTTATTATACTTCATAAACGGACATGTCACGAATGAACGAGCTATGTTATAGTGAATGAATGAATGTTATTGTGTAAAGGGAAAATTTATTCATTATAGAAATTATATTTCTTACTATACAATTCTATGAGTCAAAATTAGCTGTCATTTCATTACTATTAACTAACCATGTCTGTTAGAAAGATCTTACTCTAATTAATATCATAAAAGTACAGGTTATTTTTGAAGTGAAACTTCTTTAGGCGCTTGAGGGTAATTTTCTACAGATGAAACGTCACGAAGATGTGCAGCGTTTTTGTCGAAGAAAAGGGAGAGAGCGATTGAGACCGATTGAAGAGAGTGAGAAAGGGAGATCGAGAAGAAATACACGCTATTGGTTGATAAACGAATGGCGTTTAGGAGTTACATATTAGAACTTAAGATGGCAATTCTATCGGATAACGTCTTGTGGAGTAAACTCAGATTTATTATTTATTAATATTATAATTAGCACGTCTACAGTGTAAACAGTGTAAATATAGATATACAAATACATGGAGTAATCCTATACTGGTACATGATGATCTATTGGGGCTTTTACCTTAGTAATAATTAATTTACAAAGAAGTTTCACTTCTGACATGTGTACTTTGTACGCACGCACTTGTTTTATACAGAACTGGATAGATTGTTCACAATCCTGATGTTAAGTGAGATACGGCCTATCTACACCTTCTATGATTTCACAAGAAACACTTGGGGATGTCAACAATGAATAGATTGAAGTCTCGCGTGCTTCTAGACAAACGTAGTTTAAAAGGTGACGGAATCTAGATCAAAACTGTTCTATTTCTAAATGTAGCAATCATATTTTTAGTATCCTAACAGTCAATGTATTAAATACAACTTCGAATCGTCAAGCAAACTGAAGATATAAAGCCACGCTCTCAACGTTCCTTACAAAGTATTTTACTTGCACGTGTAACTTGTCGATTCTTAGAGGTGTCCCGGTATTTATAAAGCAGTTTCAGACAGAATACTGAAGAGACTTGTAATGGAATAAAGCTTTTACGAGCTTCCGTATCTATTTTGTCCTTCCTGTAAATTACAGTAAAGTTAATTATTCCTTTTCATTTTATTGTTTACTACGGGTTTAGTTTTTATTATTATTCGTGAATGAGTATTTGGACTTACTATTACTAACTTTAATTGCAATGTTAAAAAGGCGATACAATTTATCTTAGAATTGTGAATAGCACAATATAAAACGCTTACACTCTAAAAGGGATTGACATTTTTAGTCTTTGCTATCGTCAACATTATTTGGGAGACAAATAACTCTTATTATCAAACGTTTAGTAGTATCATTTACAAAACTGCTGGCCCATAGTGGCTGGAGGATTCTTTGTGAGTGTTCTACAAACATTGTTACTTATTAACTTACACAATTTTTTTTTTAAAGACAATTCACACCAATTGACCTAGTCCCATGCTAAGCTGGTGAAGCTTGTGTTATGGGTACTAGGATAAACATACATATTATAGATAGATAGACATATAAATACATATTTAAACACCCAAGACCTAAAACATCACCAAATGCTCATCACATCGATGTTCGTCTCAGCCGGGGATCGAACCCAGGACCCATGGATTCGCAGTCAGGGGTACTAACCACTAGACCAATGAGTCGTCGACCAATGTATTTATGTGTTTGTAAAATCATAATAACTAATATTGTTTTTATTGTACTTTATTTATTTTTATTGTCTTAAACGATGTCATAATTTTAGAATGATTAAACAAAAGATTACTTCGATTGAATCAAGTTTGTCGATTTTTTTACTATGGTATGAAAAATATGCTTTAAAGCATTACCAAACGAGTATTTAAAGTATACTATCATTAACATGACCAACAAATACTTGTAATGTAATGTAAGTATAATGGCGACTTACTTTTCTTGTGGTGCAGACATGATCCGTGAAGGCGACACATACTCGCCGTTTGCCCCATGCGGGTGCTACCCGCCGCAAGCCATCGGCGCGTACATCACTATCACACACTTCACTTTTACACTTACATCTTGTTATAATCTGTGTACTTTTATATTCTAAAATTAAAAATTAAATTTCGAACTATTTATAGTCGTTGATTATCCCATAGCACAGCTTATTAGGCTAATTGAAATCTTCTACAGATATTTAAATTTAGAATACTAGACTTCATATCTATACTATAATATTATAAAGAGGAAAGATTTTTGGTTTTTTGCTTGTTTGAAATGAATAGGATCCGATACTACTGGACTGATTTCAAAAATTCTTTCACCGTTGGCAAGCTACACTATTCCCGAGTGACATAGGCTATGTTTCATTTTCAAAAAAATTAGGGATGCTTACTAAAACTTGAATAACCTAACCCAAGGTGTAAAAAAATAAACAAAAAACTTCCTTCAATCGCGTGCGCTGCGAAAACTATTAATGATAGAACAAAATTATGTATTACAATTTTTCTGGACGCATCACTATCTATAAAAAATGTCGCGACAGCATGTCTTTTGTAGTTACGTCACAATAAGCGTCCTTTTATTATTTTTTTTTATTAAAATACCACCGCTAGAAAAGGCTCATTATTCGTACCTAGGTATTGATCCTTATCAAAATAAATACCAACGTTTCACATAAGCTACAATTTAATGGCATAACCACCAAAAAAGCATGGTGGATTGGTGTTCTCCTGCCGTTTCTCTTGAATAGTTTACTGCTATGTAATATAACAAAAATCTTAGACACAGCAACGCTTGGCCGAGTCTACTAGTAAAGAAATATTTTAGATTTAACAGATACTACGCCACTGTCAGACTTCTAATAAGAAACGAATTTATTATTAAAATCCTTCTGTAAAAGTTGTTTAAGCTGTGGTAAAAAAGGTAGGTCAGTGAAATAGATATGATATAGATGTTAAAAATGAACCTCGCCCTACGAAGACTTTATTTAAATGAAGTCAAAGGTTAACCATAGGTATAGCAATGTTTTAAAATACATTATAACATTAAATATGGCCTTTGACGTCAAAGTCGCATGAAAATTACGAGTACGTAGACCACGCCATTAATTAGAAAACGGCTTTTCCTTCGTCAGGGCCTGTCTGTGTCAAATTAGTCATAATTTATCGGTTTAGCCATAAAAATGTAAGACAAATTAAAAGGATATATATATATATATATATATATATAAGGGAGTTAAACTCAAATGTGTTGCAAAAATATTTATTTTTAAGAAACAACATTTAGAGGTTGCTATTTCAGTTGTACTTTTATCCTATATATATTTTATAATCAATTAAAAATGTACTCATAACAAACACTTCATATTGCAATTAAAAATGACACATACATAGACAAACAAAACTAGTGTCTTTTCCACAGACTAACAAACAAAACTAAATGAACATTTATAAAAACAAAATAGATAATGAATAATCTAATTTCCTTTCCTAGTGGGAGTGCCATGCTGTTGCCTTCGGGCTTCAGCCAAATGGGCAGGCACGACCGGGGCAGTACCACTGTCTCTCAGAAAACCGGCGTGAAGTGATGCAATAAGTTTGCCTTATTGTACTCGCGTTTCGTGCGGTGAGAGAGACTCCCGGAGCCCATTCCCCCCCCCTCTACAAGAAATATGAAGGTGCAGAAAAAAAAACAGAATCTACCCCAGGGGGGTACCACACGCGCTCGCGGTGGAGAATCCCCCTCTGGGCGTCCAACACCGGGACACTCTGCGCCCGGTGGTGGACGCTCAGGCTGCCCTTCGTATTCTGGGGGGGGCAATTCTGCGCTCGGTAATAATAACATTAATCGTTCTCGGGGCAAACGGAGCAATCCTACAAAGGCACCCCCGTCCACACTCGCCGTGGACTTCACAAATGTTAGGGGGCTCAATACCAATATCAACGCAGTCCACTACCATTTAGAGACTGCGAAGCCGGCCTTGCTCTTTCTTACCGAGACTCAGATTTCCTCCCCGGCTGATACTTCCTACCTCTCCTACCCGGGGTACAAATTGGAACATTCATTTGTGCCGCGGGCTGGAGTTTGCGTGTACGTCAGAGAGGATATCTGTTCTCGTCGCCTCGGGACGCTTGAAGGAAGGGACCTATCTAACCTCTGGCTGCGCGTAGACTGCGATGACCATCCGCGATTCTACGCATGCCTGTATAGGTCCCATAGCGGAAATACCGAAACTGACCGACTCATTGAGCACATCCAAATGGCTACAGATTCCCTGCTCGAAAGGGTTCCTACCGCTGAAATCGTGATACTTGGCGATTTTAACGCCCACCATGCCGATTGGCTCGGCTCTGAAACTACCGATCACGCGGGAAGATCCTTTCACGACTTTGCTTTAGCCTACGACCTGACACAAATGGTCCCTGCGATTACGCGAATACCAGATGTGGATGGTCATAAACCCTCTTTGTTGGACCTTCTGCTGACTTCACATCCGGAGAACTATCAAGTCTCTGTTGACCCGCCATTGGGTTCATCAGATCATTGTGTGGTCCGGAGTACTGTGCCATCTACGCGCCCTTCACGGCCCCGCTTTATGGGTTGTCGCCGTATTTGGCACTATAAGTCAGCAGATTGGGACGGGATGCGGTCTTTCTTTGCGTCCTACCCTTGGGGGCCTATGTGCTTTTCGCCGGAAGCTCCAGATTCCGTCGCCGCCTCTGTCGCCGAAGTGGTTCTGCAGGGCATGGAACTCTTTATTCCATTTTCTGCGGTGCCGATCGGTGGCAAGTCTCAGCCCTGGTTTAAACGTTCTTGCAAGGCGGCCGCGCGTCGAAAGCGAGAATGCTTTAAGGCATGGACGGAAGCGGCGAAATCTCGTGATGCCAATACCAGCGAACTTAAAACAGCATATAACTCAGCCTCCAGGTCCTTCAAACGGGAAATCACTAAGGCAAAGTCAGAGCACATTGCCAGATTTGGCGAGAGATTGGCCCAACTCCCTTCAGGGACTCGAGCCTTCTGGTCTCTCGCCAAAGCTGTCCAAGGGAATTTTTGTCAGCCCGCTATTCCACCACTGCACAGGGAGGATGACTCGCTGGCCCACACTGCGAAGGAGAAGGCCGACCTTTTAGGCTGTCTCTTCGCGTCCAACTCGACTTTGGATGACCGAGGAAGATCACCACCGACCATTTCGCGGTGTGATTCTTCGATGCCGGAAATCACATTCCGGCAACGTGCTGTCCGCAGAGCACTATCTTCCTTGGACATTCATAAGTCGAGCGGTCCGGATGGTATCCCCCCAATTGTGCTGCGTACTTGTGCTCCTGAGTTGGCTCCGGTCTTAACGCGCCTTTTCCGGTACCTGTACTCGCTTGGCACTGTCCCGAAGTGCTGGAAAACCGCTTCGATACATCCGATCCCTAAAAAAGGCGATCGCTCTGATCCGTCCAACTATCGCCCAATAGCCATAACCTCCTTGTTCTCCAAAATAATGGAATCCATTGTTAACTGCCAGCTCTTGAGGTATCTAGAGGGCCACCAGCTGATTAGCGATTATCAGTACGGCTTTCGTCGTGGTCGTTCGGCTGGTGACCTTCTTGTATACCTTACACATAGATGGGCAGAGGCAATTGAGTCCAAGGGGGAGGCGCTGGCGGTTAGTTTGGACATAGCGAAAGCCTTCGATCGGGTGTGGCACAGAGCACTGCTCTCGAAGCTTCCAGCCTATGGGCTACCCGAGAAATTATGCGATTGGATCTCCAGCTTTCTGGCTGATCGGAGCATCAAGGCTAAATTAATTACTTGGAGGGAAAGGCTAAATTAGCCTCCAAAAAGCTTGGTGTGCTCAGCAAGGCGAGACGGTACTTCACTCCGGGCCACCGCATGCAACTATATAAAGCGCAAATTCGGCCCCACATGGAGTACTGCTCTCACCTCTGGGCGGGGGCTCCCCAGTACCAGCTCCTTCCACTTGACCGTATTCAACGCAGAGCGGTTCGAATCGTCGACGACCAATCCCTTTCCGAGCGGCTTGATCCTTTGGCGTTGCGTAGAGATGTGGGGTCTCTCTGCATCTTCTACCGCATTTACCATGGAGAGTGTTCAGAGGAGTTGTTCGGAT
Organism: Pieris napi; assembly: GCF_905475465.1. NCBI lineage: Eukaryota > Metazoa > Arthropoda > Insecta > Lepidoptera > Pieridae > Pieris > Pieris napi. The sequence continues at coordinate 6,458,862 of NC_062255.1, forward strand.
TAATACCTGCAGCTGAGTTTCGTCATCGGACGTCGAGGCAGAGTACGAAATTCCACCCGTATCACCTCGACGTCCGCCGTTCCACAACTGAGCGTTTTTCAAGGCAGTTTTTGCCGCGCACCACCACTTTGTGGAACCAGCTGCCCATTGAGGTATTTCCGAACCAATTCGACTTAGGGTCCTTCAAGAAAAGAGCGTACCGATTCCTGAAAGGCCGGCAACGCACTCGCGAGCCCTCTGGCATTGAGAGTGTCCATGGGCGGCGGTATCACTTAACATCAGGTGAGCCTCCTGCCCGTTTGCCCCCTGTTTTATAAAAAAAAAAAAAAAAAAAAAATTTAAGAAATATAATTATTTATTTACATATATAACAATGGATTTAGTTATTTTTGATCTTAAAATATTTGTGGAAGTTCAGGGAAGATTTAAACGATGGGAAAAATAAATAATGAGTCAAGGAAAATACTTAAAACGGCAATTGAATTTTCCAATAAAAACTGTTCCTAGCTAGAGAAGATTTGACGTCTTTTTAGGAATACTAAAATGTGATTTGGTTGTCATATATTTATGCCTTGCCTTCAGAAATGTGTGTTTCATAGCTCTGAGATAGCTACAGTATGAGTTTCTCTTTGGTCTGTTTTAAAAATCATCGTATTACGTTGCAAGTTCACCGGGTCATCTAGCTATTAAAATAAGTCAGTGGCGCTACATCCCCTTTAGGTCTGGGCCTCAGATTTCTGTATCAGTTTCATGATCATTTGTCAACCTAATAGGCCAGTAGGTAATCAGCCTCCTGTGCCTGACACACGCTGTCGACTTTTTGTGTCTAAGACAAGCCGGTTTTTTCACGATATTTTCCTTCACCCTACGAGGGAGTGTTAAATGCGCACATAGAAAGAAAGTCCATTGGTGCACAACTGGGGATCGAACCTGCAACCTCAGGGATGAGAGTCGAAAGCTGTAGCCACTAGGCCAATACCGATCTTCATCTAGTTATTAATAAAAGAAAATCTATATTTAAATATAAAAGTTTCGCGTAGTCAAAGACAAATCTCAACAATAGATGTATAGAACAAAATTTTATATCTCACAATACGGTGTGTGTAACATATAAAATAACTTACTACAACAACCTTCAAGGCTTTGTAGTTGAAACGCATTCTTCTTAAACACATAAAGGGCATTGTCCGTTTGATATATTGCCAATAACAGAAGAACAAAATAAGAGATTGTAAATAGAATTTGTACGTCTCAGTATTACGTCACAATTGTATTCTCTTCACAGTGTTTGCATATTTTTGCAATAACTGCGAAGTATAATTGTCGTAATATTTTTAATTAAAACAACTTGATTATGCCATAGTATTTTTTAGCAATAAAATAGTTTAGAACCTAATATTTCTTAATTGTTAGTAATCAGTTAATTTGACAAAAACCTCATATATATTTTTTTTTATAGAACAGGGTGCTAACGGGCAGGAGGCTCACCTGATGTTATGTGATACCGCCGCCCATGGACACTCTCAATGCCAGAGGGCTCGCGAGTGCGTTGCCGGCCTTTTAATATATTCACGATATTGTTGAAAACTTCTATTGGTACTGGTGCACAGCGGGGAATCGACCGGATGTCGATAAGAATTTACTTTAAAAACCAGTGGCATTACAACCTTTTAAGTCTGGGTCTCAGATTTTTGTATCTGTATAGTGATCGTTAACTTTTTTTAATAGGTACGTAATCAGTCTTCACACACACACACACACACACACACTGTACATTTTTCGGTCTGAGGGACGCGCCTTCCACGCGATGTTTCCATCAACGGAGTAGTGATAGTTAAATGCGCAGAACTAAATTCGTTTACCGTGATTCGAACTCACGACCTCAGCCATATTCTCAAGCCACTAGGCCAGCACCGCTTATAATTTAGAATATATATGTTAGGAAATTCCAAAATTATTTTTTGCAAGTCCTAATAAATCTCTGTACCAAGCAAGCTGGACCGGCGATAAATTGAATTAACCACACTTCTTGAACACAACTACGATGTAAGGGTAACACCCTCCTGTTTAATTTTAGTTGTATATTATAAGAACATGGTTTTAACCTTGGAATAGAAAAAGGGTAGTTTTTCTTTGTGCTAATGGCAATATGATTTATTCAATGTATGAATGTGTGTGTAAATGGACCGATCGTGTAGCTAGACACAAGTGCTCTCTCAATTTCAAATCTCATACTACGATGGGCCAAATGTCCGATTCGACCGCAGTAGGAGGTGCAGATGGAAACCTTTCAAGCGAAAGGGAAGGGGAGGGGGATATATGCAAATTCGCTTATGTCGCAATCTTGATATCGCGCGATACAAAAAGTATACATTGATGTCGGTAGCGCTTTCGCTATTGGGAGTTAAAAAGAACTGGTGCTGAGTATATAAATAAATTTTAAATTATTTATTAATAAAATATTTAAAAAAAACGAATATTTTTTTTTAAATATTATATATAAACCTTGACCTCTGCATCTCATCAACCAAAATCAATATTTTTTAAATAAATTATTACCTAATTATAAAAAAAAGAATAATTTAGCACATAAGTAAATAAATTAGGTATAAATCATACACTAAGAACTAAATTTAAAAAAATATATTTAAAGAATATAAATTTATAGAAATAATTAATCACCCTATAACAACCCCAAAAGCTCTGACATAAATCATTATAATTTTTAAATTAATAGGTAAAAAAATCATATAAGGATAACTAAAAATAAATCAACTCAAGAAACTCCCCGAAACTACTCTTATAAATAACAATAAAATTATTATTTTTTTACATTAATCTTCATCATAAAAATTATAAAACTCTAAATTCATTCACTAATTAATAATTAGAGATATCGTAAGTCTTTGTTAGTTTGTAATGAGTCTCTATTATATTATAATTACAAGGTGTCCATGCTCGCAGTATGGTGATTTATTACAATTAAATTACTTTTGAAATGATTATTAATAGTGTAAAAAATCGTATACTTATTGTCACAAATATGTATTAAAACATTTAATAGCAACCAGAAGCCTAAAAAACATGTACCTATTAATTGTAAAATAATAATCTTAATTAGTAACTATTACATCTATCAAAAGATCAGAGACTTGAAGCAAGTTCGTGACTTGGATTAAATTTAGGAATCAATAGTAATGTCCATAGATTAATGTTTAACAGAAAAAGCCATAAAAAAATCCTTAATGAAAAAATTATGGATTTTTGATTCAGCACTGTGTGGTCTTCGTCATACATCAATAGATACTTTTTAAGAGACTCATAATATTTTATAGATAATTATATTGTTTATTATATTGTGTAATTGATAAATTTAATAGATAATTTACATCAATCAAGTTTTTCTTAAACATATATTTGTTAAGAAAAAGCCTCTAATGTGAGGTTATTGTTAAAAAGTCAATGCATTATAAATTTAGCTGCCTTTTATTCATTTTTCAAGCGTCAAAATTGCCAAAATTGAACGAAATTAAAACTTTGATTTACATACTTAAAGGCATTTGAAAGTAATTAATTGCTGGACATCGACCTATTGGTATAAAAGATTAAGTTTGAATGAGATGTTAAATCAAGCGTGGGCGTCTATTAAACTCGGATCTAGCGCAAATTGTAATTAATGTTCTACATAAAGCCTACAATTATTGTCTACTTTCTACACCTACAATCCCTGCACAAGGCGGCGTCCATTGCTCTGTCCACGTCTACAAGGTTTTATGTACCATCATGGGCTGGTAATGTTATATAAGATTAATAAGAAAGAGAACAGTGCGATGAACGTCGTAAGAACGTAATGAAGAAGACAACAGTAGAAGTAGGCGAAATATTTCTTCTACTCAGTTTGCCCAGGACCTCTGTAAATCCATCCGCGTTGGAGGCAGTTGAGGTTCAGAGGGTACTCACAAAGTTCTATAAATAACACTGAACTGGACTGGTCCAAGAAACAACAGTCCAAGTTTAAACACTAGGTAGGGGGAAGAACGAATGCTTGTTCATATCTTTTCGGATAGCATATATATATCAAAATACTATATAAATCATTATACTTTACAAAGGTAATGAATATAATGTCAGTTTTTTTAAGGTGCATTTATATTCTTAGTAAATAATCACAACTACTTTTACGACGTATTCAACAAGAAACACTCGCCCATTTAGTAACTTTAAAGAAATTACTATTCGAATCAAACAATATATTTCTAAAAGCCAAAAACATGTGTATAGCTTTATAATATTAAGTATATGATATTGTAGTCACAGCGGGAACTCTACATAATAAAATTATGTAATCTACAAACTCAATAAAAATGCAAATTGCATTGCATCGGTTTAGTTGGAAGCAAATATTACGAATTTTATAAAATTCTTTGTTATTTCCATGAGATTTAAAGTTTGAAAATTCTTGAAAATGTGAAAGGAATATTTCCTTGATACCCATCAATCCGAATCGAAGTCAGAATATGTTATTTCATCGAATGGGAATCCACAGATCATAAATAATTCAGAACTGCGCGGTAACATCTTGAAAATGCTTGATACAGATTGGTATAATTCTAAATTCAAAATGTTACCTGTTTTCTTACCAACTCTGTTTTATCTTAATAAATTATTGACTTCAACTATTTCACGAAATTATGACTAATGTGTATTGCACATTTTAAGTTCATTGTGTGTTTCAAATAAAATCTTGTTTTAATATACTATAACAATAGTTCTAAATTCAAATTTCTACAGGTTGGTTACCCTTTGCTGTAATATAATATATTTAATTTGTAAACGTGGTATAAACTAATTTATTTTCGTTATCGCATAATGGCACAATAATAGTTATTGACTATTCTAAAATCTGTTTGCCTACCATATAGCTCGCTTGGAATAGCAACGTATTGTCCGTCATACGTTTAAGTTTCTCTTTTAAAGTCTAACTTTCCCATGTCCAAATACGATATCTAATATTAACAATAAAAATTGGAACAATAGCACATACTTGTTACGCACTGTTAAAGGTTGAATTTTATTTTTCTATAACCATTATCGTATAGTTGTCCATGCAGAAACAATGATTTTTTTACAGAACAGTGGGCAGGGCAGGAGGTATATCGTCATTTAGGTGATACCACACTGCTTGAAGGCTCACGGGCCTTTTAAGAGTTACGCTCTTTTCTTCTAACCTGTCATGTGTTGTTTCACATAGTATACAGATAAACAACAGCTAAATGCAATATGCAGTGCGTCCCTCAAGGCGACAAGGTAACGCAATCTCAGAAGGCGGCGTCGCATACTAACTATCAATAATATATTCATTCATTCATCCGGGAAAAATCGTGGCCTACCCGCCTCAAGACGCGACTCGAATGTAATAGTTAAAAATTACCTAAATCATACGGTAACTTAAAACTTTTCATTATAAACGCGATTATTTCATTATATACATTATACATGTTTGCTTAGGTAGTGATCTGCAGGTCTTTTTTATATTTCTGTTACTGTATTAATTCGAAGAATCTCAATACATGTCAATTGTTGATTATGCGCCATTGTTTGACTATAACTATTACTACAGTCGACTCTCGATAATTTTACACTCGTTAATTTGAATATCTCGATAATGTGTATTGTTTTTGAAATAATAAGTAACAAATTTTGATCAAATTCTTATTTCCTTCAGTCGCCCCTCCCCCTCATGGTTATTCAAACACTTGTTATCTTGAACTCTTGATAATTTGAAATTTATCTGTGGTCCCTTGAGTTTCAAATTATCGAGAGTCTATAATTAATTGAATAATTCAGTCGGCTTATAAATTTTCAGTCAATAATCGGCTAAATAGTTTTGGGCATTAGAGTATAGTCAGAAAAAAACTATATTTTTTGATAAATTTACTAAATGTTCAAAAACGCGGTTTCTATTGATTAGTATAAGTATAGATTACACTACTATACAAAAAAAAATAGTTTGTGTCCTTAAGTTTATTTTATGATTTTTCGGTTAATTATGCAATGAAAATAAAATACCTTTTTTGGTATTAAGTTGGCTTTTGTAATAAGTTATACTAATAATACTATTTGGGGTTTATTGTGAGAAATGACTTATGAGCATAAAAGAAAAAGCAAAAACATGCATATTTAATTTTTTGTTCACTTTTTTGTAAATTATTTTGATAGTAAAACCTAATGGTCTAAGATCCCGCTATACAACGACCTTCACCGAGATGCTTATTTAATGAAACTTATTTTATATATAATTTAATATGTCAATAAATATAATTCATATGGGTTGCCTAGCAAATTTCAGTCCAGAGTATGTTTAATTAATTTAAAAAAAATATATTTTTTTAAACATTTCACCGGTATGATTATTAGATAAATTCTATACCAATCGAAAGTATGAAGCCCATAGAATATGCAAACGTTAGGTTGTTTTTAATCAATAAATTATTTATGTGTATATTTTTTATGTGACACTAAAGTATATATACATCTTTAGTATAAAAGAAGGTTATAGTGATACATATATAATACTACCCTGATTAAAAATATTGATTGAAAAAAGTTCAAAAAATTTACTACATGCAAATTATAAAAAAAAATTTTTTTTTAAATATTAATTAAACATACTCTGGACTGAAATTTGCTAGGCAACCCATATGGATTATATTTATTGACATATTAAATTAAATATAAAATAAGTTTCATTAAATAAGCATCTCGGTGAAGGTCGTTGTATAGCGGGATCTTATACTATAATAAAAACCATAAACATTTTAATTTTAATGATTTCATTTTCAAAAAAAATCCCTATATATTATAATAACAATGACACCCGACCGTCTCATTGCTATAACAAACAAGAACATTTATCATTTTACGTTCGAAAGCAAAATCTAAATCCAAACTAGATTCGGCGAAAACATAAAATCCTTGGATCAAAGATGAATCGTATAAAATTACTCATAACTAAGCAGTTGCTAGCATTGCAAATTATTTACGTGAACCACTCCTTGGCGCCAGTGGTAATAAATTTTGCAAGTCAAAGCATTAAAATCTCGTTAAAACGCTCTTGAGTATTAGCAGTGCCCCCATACCTAGTAGTTACAGCTCGTCGAGTCTGTGGTTAATGTAACGTAATGAAACCACCGTCACTCACGAGATGGACGCACTGACATTGCCAAAGCGCAACAAGTGAACTGACACAACTAGTTGATCAACTGGTCATCAGACTGGTATACGAAGTAGCTCTGCCAAACTTCGCTATACGAATAGACGGAGTTTTTTATTGATTTTGTAACATAAAATGAAAAAATTAAACACAGTCGAATTAAATAAACACCCTTTTCCTTAACTGCCCTTTAAGACCGTGCAATAAAAAGTTGTTTGTGATCGGGCCCTTCGAATCGGTTGGATTATTTGAAGCAAAACAAAAAACGATCTTGAAAATTCGCCTTGAAATTCTTGATCATCGCACAAAAAACTTTCATGAGGACAATAAACAATGATAACCATGTTCAGCTTCGGCAAGATAATTATGTGAAGAACTCTCCTTGTAAGTGAACAAAATATTTTTATTGTAATTTAGATTTTGTTTCCATACAATGATACAACAAAAGTTATTAGAATAGATCTAATACGTTATACCTACTTTCATGAACACTTAAATTGTACTCCGTGATATTGGTAGCAGTACAAGTTTATACCTAAGTAAATAGTAAATTGCTTCCCGTCTAGTAAAACTAATCTATGCAGAGAATGATGAGTTGGTGGATTAGTTTTGCAACAGATCTATCAACTAATCAGAGCGTCGAGGAATGCTGTACAAGGCCGGCTTCGTTCGTCGACCAATATCATACGAGATTTTTACTACCACGCGTTCTTTAAAGAAAATTAAATTTCCTTCCATATTTTTAAAATGATACAAAATTATGTATCTGCAATCGAGCCATATCACATTATGGTATTATTTATCTGACATTGTAATAAAATGTATTAATAATAAATAAGATGACTCATAAGAGCTACTCAACTGGTGATTTTAGTGTTGTAGACTGTTGTGAAACAAATATTTCATATTCAATTTAATGTCTAAACATTGTGTAATCAGTGAAAACATTTTTTTTAATGTAATTTTTTTACATTATTATGATTATCACGAGAAATTTAAGTGAGTGCTCCTATTTCACCATGCCTCCTGCTGATAGAGGACAAATCTTTGTTGTTAATTTATTTTATTATTATTTATTACTGAAGATGTCATGTGGAACATGGTGTAATGGTTGCAGCTCCTTACAAACGTCGTGTAAAACAAAAAACTTGGCGATTAAAAAGAGTGGCGGAGAGTTTATTGCCCTTGATTTGAGAACTGGCAGTAAATGTAAAATTAGAAGCATTTAATGTATATTTCCTTTGACGTTCATAAGTGTGCATTGTGTTACCTGCATTAATAAATGATTTTTGACTTTATAAAACTAGGTTTTCGTGGAATTTGGAGTTAGTTAATATTTGACTCTTTAAAACAAATTGCCCGAGCCCTTATACCAGGTTCACATGAATAACCTATGCGCTTTTACACGGCGATGTTAAAGTTTTAAAGACGAACAAATCCAATACAAAATAAAAGAGGTAACATGAAATAAATTAGTAAAAAGGGCATGGTTAAAAATAAAATAAAAATACTATACCAAAACATTTCCTAACGAGTGGGCAATTCATCAAGTATTTCCAGGGTGTATGTGGGGGCTGTTTTTTCTTCTTGCAGCTTCTATGTGAGGGGTGAGAACACCGCTCAAGCGTCTTTCCGTGTTTCGTGAACATTCCGAGAACACACTGACACTTCCATAGAATGTTACATCACTAGCACAACACTATCACTAGTTGATGGCTCACATCGCCCACTAATAACCTATTAAGGTACCACTATATCACCCATATCCGTCACTCTGCCAGGCAAAACGCTTGCAGCGGACCACTGCAAAGAAAAGAAACAAAAAGAATGTAGTAATGCCCCCAGTGCCCAGACAAAAAAAAAGAAATGGCTTAGAACGTTTTTATGAAATCCTTAAGAACAGCTCAGAACATGAAGTGTGACTGAGGTTAAATAAAAATCTCTAAATCTCGAAGGTGTTGTCTTTTGAGACATACTTTTATAAACATTACTTTTGCACTAGAACATTTATTGACTCCGAAACAATGACCGAATATTTTTTGTTAGTAATAAAACCTACATGTAAACATAAAGATTAATCATTATGGAGGTCAGTTACTAAGACCGGTTCCAATTCTTTATTTTGAAAAAACCAGATACGATCTTGTGAAAATCCTTAAAAGGCAGACCTACCAGTACCAAGTACTAACGTCTGGTTTCTATACAATAGTCGTAAGTGCTACTATTCGCAGATTTAGAAAACGTATTTAACAGATAATAGAAAATATAGATTTAGCGAGGACTATTATATTGTCTTAATATATATAAATTACGCGTCACGTTGTTTGTCCGCTATGGACTCCTAAACTACTTAAACGATTACAATCTAACTTAAAAGATGGGATAGCTTAATTTATTTAATTGCAAATTATTTAATTATTATTTGACAGTCACAATTCTAACAGATGGCGCTGTGTTGAAAGTACCAACGTTTCACATAAGCTACAATATAATGGCATAGCCACCAAAAAAGCATGGTGGTCCCCATGACTGGTGTTCTCCTACCGTTTCCCTTGGATAGTTTACTACTATGTAATATAACAAAAACCTTAGCCACAGCAACGCTTGGCCGATTATTTATAAATAAAATAAAGCTTTACTAAATAACATAAGCAAATGTTTCATTAAATACTAAATTCGACTGAAAACTGACTGTAGAATGGTTTAGTTCTTTAAACGCACAAATTTCAGATGGCGCACAAATTTCTAAGTATAGGAATAGGATAGAAAAAGTAAAAGTATGTGGTCGACAGTATTTAACACGCGGTCACTAACCAGGTACGGAAGGTCAAGGATTGCATATACTCAAACATCATATCCACCAAGACAAGGACGACGTTATCGTACTTCCGTTAACCGTAAACAAGTTCTTGAACACTATTTTGCCTTTAAGAACAAAATTTCATTAATCGACTGCGTTTAATTTTTGGTATTGATTAGACTTTAACCTGTAAATCTTAACAATGTAAACCTTAGTTTTGTAATCAATCTTAGATTTCTGTTTTTCTTTATATTGTATTTTAGTTTCAAAAATTGTTACTATTTCGTTATTCCATTGGAAGAGCGGAGTACTCTGATGTACAGGTCTCCCAAGACTTAGTTCAGGGACTCCAATATCTGTTAAAAATGTAACTTGTTATTGAATTAAGATTTTTGAATTTTGAATTTGAATTACGTATTCATTTCAGTCTCAATGCCGTACAAAGTTTTTTTTTATGTGCCATGTATCTGACACTCACACTGCCAGAAGGCTCGCAAGCGCGCTGCCGGCCTTTTAGGAATTGGTCGCTCTTTTCTTGAAAGACCGTAAGCGGAATTGGTTTGGAAATACTTCAGTGGGCAGCTGGTTCCACATAGTGGTAGTGCGCGGCAGATTTTGCCTTAAGAATCGCTCAGTTATGGAACGACGGACGTCAAGGTGATACGGATGGTATTTTGTATTCTGCCTTGACGTCCGATGATGAAACTCAGCTGCAGGTATTAGTCCGAAAAAATCCTCTGAATAAGTGCATGTCTTCTACATGTCTAAACCAATTATCTGATGTGTGTTAGTCCGCAAATGCTACTACGTCAGTTGTTATACAAAAAAGTATTAAAACCAGATATCGTTGACAACAAATATTCACAACATTAGGCTCTAAGCGTTAAATAATGGAAATGACACTCACCAAGGCCACTCAACATTATACTAGTTTTTTACGTTGATAACGACGGCATTATGCCGGTTTGGATTCTATAAAAACTTGTATTATCTATATGATTAACCCATATTGTATATAACATATGTTATATTCACTGTCCAGGCGGCAGACTTATAACGAGACTGCAGATGTTGTGACTTTGATATCCGAACACACAATATGAAACTGACCCTTGCGGTAAGGGGAAGGAAAATGTTCTTCAAAGCTATGACGTCACTCCGAGGTCATGCCCTCAACGACGGAAAATAGACGAGAAAAAATATTTATCAGATCCTCAGGCGATACATCAACGCCTCGTGTCAAATTCTAAGAAATCCCATCTTAATACATTTTTAATGTTCTCTAAATGCATTCGCTAGAGACGTCCGTCAGCTGTGCGCCACTCCACCGTGAACTATTGTGTAGACCAGTGATTCCCAAAGTGGTCTATATCGACCCCTAGGGGTCTATGACAACCCTGCAAGGGGTCTACGTCAGCGAAAAAAAATTTGGGGGTCCATGAAATGAAAAATTGTGTAATTTAATCCTTCTCACTAAAAATATTGACTTATTGCTTATGTTATTTTATGTTGTTTATTTAATGCTACAGATACAAAATTTTATTTTCAGTAGTTTTAATTTAAATTCAATAAATAAATCTATAAATTAACATGTGTTTTACTTTAAGTTTTTAACACTAAACTTCACTACAGTTAGAAATTTACAGGAAATCAATATCAGTAAGTAGGGGGTCTACCCAACACGGAACAACATGGCAAGGGGTCTACGACACAAAAAAGTTTGGGGAACTCTGGTATAGACTATCGACATTTGAAATACCGAAGCCGTAAAGAAAACCGTTCTAAATATAAAAACTACGCTCGAATGAAAAGGTTTTCAATGTAAGTTTAAAACGGCGTGTAATATTTTCACAGTAGTCAGTTTGCCGAGCAATAAAGCAGTGACAGCGTTGCTAACATTATGTTTTAGTTAGGGCGTATCGATTGAATTAATGAGATGAGGGCGCGCGTGTGGTCCCTGTGCTGAATTGTGGATGGGATTGCAAACGAGCACGTTATCGCCCCGAGTACGTTTTATAGTCTCGTTACCATTTAGAAACAATAGTGAGAGATATTTAATAATGTTTTCGAGCAATATTTGGACAGGAGCTACGATTATTCCTTTGTATTTAATGGAGGCGTGATAAAAATTAAATAATTCTTACAATCTAAGATAGTGTATGATCAAAGTCTATTTTATTTGCGTATTAAGGTAAAATATTTGGACTTTGGACCGCTCAAAACTCACTGGTCTACCACACAGTGTGTAGAGAAGTTCTAGACATTGATATTAAAGCCGGCAACGCACTTGCGAAGTTTTTGTCAATGTGTCTATGGGTGGCGATATCACTTGAAATCAGATGAGCCTCTTTGATGAGATAAAAAAGGCATTTGAATTTTTTACGATTCCAAAATTCAATTTACGTAAAAAGACTAGTATTTAAGAATGTGTACACTGAAATATCTTCAATTACCGTTCATGAATTTTAGTTATTTTAATACGCATTGTAGAGAGATTTTTTTTTGGAACATGAGGTAAACGTGCAAGCACTTTGATAACCGTCGCCTATGGACATCTGGAACGCCGATAACTAGCGGCTGTGTCGCCGATCTTTTAGGGAAAACTTAGTAAATTTGATACTAAGACTTATCAACAAATGTTATTTACCGGTTCTATTTCTTGAATTTAATTCTATCTGAAATTGAAACTAGCTTAGAAGAGATTGCAAATCGAACATTTCTCGGTAATACTAGTGTAAATGACCAAACAAAAAACGCGAGCGTAAAATCCAAGTCCATAAAAGATTGACGATCATTTCGCTAGAAATGTTTCTTTTAAGCTGACTCATGCGGAATGACCGTATGATTCCAAGGAATCTGGACCGGTACAGTTGCAAAAACATCGAGTAGTACGGGCACGTGTAAGGTAGATAAGATTAAATCCAGTTCCTCGATCAATTATGTAGCGCTCGGAGAGGAGTGATTCATTCTAAATTCAAATGATTGCATTATTTATTTACTTATTGTCCACCTATATATAACTATATATAACTCTCAAATAAGATAGAACAATTAAAATACACTGTGAACCTACAACCACAACCAATATTTGCATTAACATGTAGCAATATATCCAGCCAAAACTATAGCTAAAGACAAGATATTCATGCAGTGTAGTAATCAAAAGACTAAAATTATTAACAACTAGCGGCCCGTCCCGGCTTCGCACGGGTGGACATTTTTTTTTTAATTTTGTAGATATTGATATGTTCTTTAATATTGTGGAACATTTTTTTCAATCCATCATCAATCGTTTTCGCAGCGCATGGGATGAAAGATATTTTATAGGCATTTTATTACACCTTAGGTAACATTATTGTAGTTTTAGTAGTGATCCTTATTTTTTTCTTGCTATCAAAATAGCCTATATTAATGAGTGATCATGTAGCGTTCAAATGGTGAAAGAATTTTTAAAAACGGTCCAGTACTTTTTGAGCCAATACGTTACAAACACACTTACATACAAATCTTTCCTCTTTATAATATTTAGATACCTTGTAAATGATCGCTACAATGCAATAAAACTGCAAGGTGAAGCAGAAGTTTTATTTTTTTTCAAGTTTCTTTGGTTGGTTTCAGGCTAATATTTTATGAAAAAATATTGAAGTTTCCGACATAGAGTTGCGATAACAAAATGCCTATATGCACTTACGTAACATAACGTATAAGTAACGTACTTCCGAGAAATATCAGTGATTCGAATGATATTACAGATTGGAAGTACCGAATAACAGTGGGAAAACCATACTAACATTCTTAGTATATTTTTCTTATCATTTGTGTAATAAGCGATTTGGTGATTAGCCTTCTGCGCTTTCCAGGCTAAAAATGGTAGAGTAATGTGATGCTAATAATATATGTTTTGTTTTAAAAATGGTTGCTATTGGACCCACCCCTACATTCTTGACGCATTCTTGTTGTGGGTGACTAGATACTCTTCCCGCTTCCGTGGTACAAATTAGGTATAACCATCTAACGGTACCTAACCACGTAACATACCACGAAAATGGAAATACAAAGAAAATGAAAAAAAAAAAAATTGGTTGTTTGTAAAGTAGGTTTACGATCGAGATGTTTACGTGATAACGTCTTATTGGTGATATAAGTTTTGGGAAGTAAGGAATTAATGAAGATAACAATTTTTTCAAATTTTAAATTACATCTATCGTTTTATTCACACTTTTGATGATAAATTTCGGGTGTAAAATGACAAGTTTACTTATTCGACTATGATATACATTTTTCTTCATACATTCACGGAATGACTGGCAGCGCTCGAGATGAGACGGGAGATCGGTCCGTCTCTCTCTCGTTATACCTGCGATGTGACACAAGTTTCTGAACATGTCACCCGACTAAAACGATTTTAAAGACGTTATCACGTCAAAAAGTATTTAAAAGTAATTGAAATAATAAACATTAAAAATGGATAATGGAAAACTCAAATCAATTCAAAAAGGTCCCTTTGGCAGTGTACCTTTTTTTTTAAATGCTGGCAGTCCTTTCAGCAGGCCTTTCCTCATTGTATTTCGATACTTATTTGTTGAGAAAAGTACCAGCTCTGGAGTCAGACGCCTGTAAATCTTTAATTAGCGCCTGTGCACTTGAACGGCCTCTAAATGTCTACTCGAAATGGAGGAGACATATATTTAACGTTTTTTAATAGAAAATGAAAAATGAAAATGTTTATTGTGTCTCAATTTTACATTAAATACATGAGTTGAGACCGCCCCCGTAAGTAGTCAGAGACACTTGTGTTGGGATTGGCTCGCTACTTCCCTTATTTATACAATATTGAGACAGTTGTTAGAAAATAATACAAAACAAAACAAAACCCAGCTAAGAAGCAAAGCCGGTAAAAAATTAAATAAAATAAAATGTAATTCTCATCGTTTTTAATCTTCAGATTCTATGAACTTCTTCTATGCATGCGTGGTTGTGTGTGTAATGTGTATGTGCGCGCGTGCGTGTGAGAGAGAGAGAGAGAGAGAGAGAGAGAGAGAGAGAGAAAGAGAGAGAGAGAGAGAGAGGGAGAGAGAGAGTGAGTAAGTGTATGCTTGTAGTTAAGTATTTATTATTATTATCATTACTATGTAGGTAATTAATATTATATATTAAATGAATCATACGTAAATATCTTCAAATGTCTATAGTTTTTTACATTCGCGGCGCCAGTGTAAAGCTGGCGTTACAAGTTAGGTATGTACACAGTGTGACGAAGGCTTGCCGCGATAACACGAGGTCAAACAACTAACAAACCAGTAAACGTTTGAATAATGCCTCTGTTTTAACGTATGTGATAAACCTACGCAACATGTGCGGTCTTTCATATCTACCTTTATGAACAGTAACATATTTTAAATACATATCGTTTTTATTTTAATAATATCGGGAACAAAGAAATACATAGTAGGACATAGACAAAAATTATTTCAAGATGAATCTAATCCTTATATATAGTCTGCTACTGCTAATGCTATAATCTGTGCAAATATTGTCTATGGCAGCTTTACAGATCAAATGTTATCTATTATTTTCAAATAAATAAACGACAACACATTATTTAACTATCTTTTTGTTTTCATTGTTATTTAATTTAAATATCTTATGTAGTTTCGCATTTCTTGCGCTCACCTTATTTAATTAAATTTTTCCTTATAGATGTCTGAAAGACATCGCTTTTGTCCTTCTTATTATTTAATTATTCTAATGACGACTTGCGAATTTCTTATACCTTATATAAAATCTAGGAATGAACAATAGTTTTTAAAATTATCATATAAAGACGATTTCAGTTGAAATCAGGGTGATATAATAATAATTGATATTCTACACGGCTTCGGGGATTGTTGTTCATTTTCGAGGTCATTCACCTCATGGACTGTTTTCTAATCAATTGCAATCAAATTTATAATTAAGATGTATTCGATTTTTATACGATAACTAATTGAAACTATAAGTTTCTATTAACGAGCCACGAATTCTTGTTAATTAAAATGTTCAATTCCCAAGGTCATGTACGCATTGAAAATGTTGGATTTGATACAAGAAAAATAGAAATTCAAGAAAAATAATTTCTTAAAATTAATCTTTCACATAATTAAGATATTTTAGGGCCTTTTGGAAAAACCAAAGTCAACATGACCTTATTAACTGACGAGCGTAATTAATTACTTTTTATTCAGTATGTATAAATGAGGCTCTCAGAAGGTTGTAATTAATATCTATAGTTTTCTAAAAAAAATTGCGTATGATTAATTTTTGCCACGTGACTAAATTGAAATGTGGTTTCGCACGTGTTTAAAACACATGAGCGTACAATAGTTGAAAGCTTGCAGCGTAATATTTTTTTTTAGTTTTTTCTTTAACTAGGGTTGCCTGGAAGAGATCGCTTATTAGTAGTGTTGCCCAAATGCAAGACCAAGACGAGACTTAGGCCAGTCTTGGTATTGTCTTGCGTCAATACACCTGGTCTCGGTCTTGGTATTGGTATTGCGCTCTCAGTCTTGGTCTTGGTCTTGATCTTGCAGCAAAGAGTCTTGCAAGTCTCGCAAGACTTTCAAATACCTATTTGCCTATTGCTATTTGTGGGGGCTTGCGGGCTATCCTGGAGCATTCACCAATGTACAATGTTCATCAACCAATAATAGCAGGCAGGCTACAGGCATTGTGTTGAGATTAGCAGATTTCATTACAGTGTGCGTAGGTACATTTTTTAGGCAATTTGTCGTACTCGTGACTGGCGCGCTTTGCTACGTAGGTACTGTCGTTAAAGTATGTGTAAGTAAGAAACGATGTAGGTACCTACTACAACAAAATTGTATTCCTTAGAAAAATAATCGTCGTACCTACACGACGATTATTTTTATTTATTTAGTAAATCATCGCTGAAGACAATAGTCGCTACTAGAGTAGGTACGATAGAAGTTGATAAACCGACACTGCAATTCTCGATGATTTTAAAACAAAATGCGTAAAGCAATATGACGTCGCTCATATTTGGAGCTTTTCCACGTTTCAAGTTTGTTAAAATCACCCACTTCCAATTTTGCAGTGCAATGTCCTTTAAAAAGGTATAATAGGTAATCTATATATATAAAAATGAAACCCGTTTTCCGTTGTCACGACATAACATGAAAACGGTTTGACCGATTTGTCTGATTTTTTTTAATAATATACCTTGAAGTAAGAAGATGGTTCTTACGGAGAAAAATTAAAATAAAATTGAGTGAATCAGTCTAAAAACAACACTTTTCTATATTCCCATACAAAATATTCGTAATAATACTTAAAAGTGAATTTGAACTTTAATACCATAGCATAAAGTTCAAGTGTTAGTGGAGGGGTTCCGGGAAGATAAATTTTTATTTTTTGACATAATGTATTTGTTGTCTTATCAATTTTCTTTTTTTATCTTACTAGCTAGACCGGTGTCCCGAATAGCAGAATAAGTATAAATATAAATAATCGACTGTTAGGCGGTACGATGTTCGCCAGACCAGCTAGTAATAATATAAAATAGGTATATTTTTATTACTTACAACAATTTTTACAAAATCTACCTATCCTTACGACTACATTCTTCATTGCGAGGACAACATAATCTATTTGCGTCCGTTCTGAGCACCCGGAAACTTATTTTATTCTTTAGAACATGGGCAGTGGCGGCGACCTTTGACATGAAAGCGACGGCGGCAACACAAAGTCTAGAAGCGGACTAAATTTTTACCTATTTTGGTGGGGTTGTCAATGTTGGCATTAGCACAGAAAAATAAAATTAAGTAAACACAACGTTTATCCACTTTTTAATAACTAGGTATCCACGATAGAATATTTTTTCTACTAATTTCCTAAGGGTCGATTCGACGAAACTTCAATTTATACACGAGTAACTATACCAAGAATAATCTATTCCATGATTTTAATCTCGAGTAAATCCATAGTCGTTTGTCCACGTAATCGATAGTATAATTGCGCTAGGAATAACAATACGCGAATAGCAAGAAAATGGTGAACGAAAATAAAACTCGGCAAATAAATGTTGTTCTACAACGGGACAGTGTAAGAGCATACATCATGTCAACTCGATTTTGCCGTATTATAGTGTGAAAAAGTAGCTTTTAACAGGTGTCAAACGACAAAAAAAAGTTTTTATTTCTTGTTTGTTTGAGGCTTTCGTCTAAAAAGGAACTTCTGTTGAGCCCAGTTGAATTTCATTCTAATATTATAGAAAATAAAAAATCTAAAAATAAATAAATAAATAATAAATTGTTTAAACGTTTCATTATACAATGCCAGACTATTAATTTAGTGCGTTGCGTTGACTTGAAATTAAAACACAGAACACAATATATTTGTGAAATGACAGAAATCAGCTGATTGGACTGACTGACGCCATTAAATTATTCTAGGAATAGCTGTTATTCCGTGCGAAACGGCGGTATAGTTACAATTCCCGAATAAGCCCACTATTCTTAGAATTTGTAGTTGGTAAAACGTAAAATTTATTTACTCTCGATTAACTGACGATTTATTCTAAGATTAAGATTTACTCTTGTTTGGTCGAATCGACCCTAAGTACTCAGTCTAAATATCTTTTTCAATAATATGTTGTGTGTAATTGAATGGTAAACTCTAAATCTTACTAGAGAGCTTTTTTAAAATAAACTTATTGAAAGCATTGACATGGCATATACACTTTTCAATCTTGCTGCTCACATTTTAGTACCTAGATATCACTCACTATCTATCATTTACCGATATTAACAATGATTATTTCGAAATCAAAATATTCGCAATTCAATAGATGCAATACCTACTTAGTTATTAATTATCATCTCGCCCGACAGCTTTTAACGCTGTAGTGTTCGAATTCAAGCCAGTCTGAGAATGTATTTAAATAAAAAAAACTCAGAGCATTCAATTTATACCTACCTACTGCTGGGACATCTTCAAGGTCATTTAATTTTATACTCCTATACCAACCCTACCAAAATAGGTAAAAATTTGTGTGCCTCTGTCCGTACTCTTTGTCGGCGAATGCGGCGCTCAGTGTCAAATGCTGTGTAACACTTGTTGCAAACCGCGTCTTTGTCGGTAAATTATCAAATAAGTAGGTATTTAATACACCGACCGACCAACAGTTTATTCGCAGAACGTCACATTTCCCCAATCAACTTTGAACCTTAATTCTTTAGCGATAATCTTGAAAATCTGTTGAAGAAATTTAATAGATTGTAGTAGCTTGATGTGCTGGCGTCTGTACCATAGTATTGGCTGCCGTAGAAACTGTTACTAGACCTACTCGACTCGCTGTTAGTTTTAAATTTTGCTAAATAGAAGAATAATATAAACTTTGAAACATAAGTTTCACACCTACATGATGTTTATATAATTTTGTTAACTATAATTTTAAGCACATACCAACCTACGAGTACTAACGTTAGATCTGCACATTAGACATAAACAAGCATAACATATTATTATATACCTACAAGGTATGAACTTTGCTAGAAAGTTATTAGGGAACAGATTTGTGAGTATTAACACGCTACCTACTTAATAAATTGTTGAAATATAATAAGTACTTACCTACCTAATCAATACAATACGTTTCAGGGTGCTTTCAGACGAGCGGCACGTTGCCAATTACAAATACAACTGCAGCTCTTAGTTTAGTGTTATGATTTGTGATACCTACGGTTTTGATACTGGGGAACGTTTCTCAAAATCAGGATTGAAACCAAATACCTACTTAATAACGCCCAAATCTCAGTTTGTCTTAACTGCAAGACGCAAGAGTCTTGCAGGCTTAAGTATTGTCTTGCTCAAGTCTTGCAGGGTTCAGTCTTGGTATTGGTCTTGCTATAATAAGGCGGTCTTGGTATTGGTCTTGGTCTTGCAAAAACGCAAGAACAAGACCAAGACTGCAAGACCAAGACCGATTTTGGGCAACACTACTTATTAGCGATAAGGCCGCCCGTTGCATCCCTTATAATTTTTTTTTTTTTGTATTGTGTTTGATTTATTGTTTTTTGCAACGAAGTGTTAATAAATAAATAAATAAATAATATAATTACAATAGCTGTTAAAAACAGCGGTACTCATAATCGTTTATTAAATTATCCTTTATTTGTAACAAGTCCAATATAATAGCTACAGATGTTTAAATGCGGAAAGTCAAGTATGCTCAACGTACCCCATGGATGAGATAAGTTGAGCAAGGGTATGGGGCAAGTTGAGCACTAAGAATGTCTAGGCCAAACCATGGGTTCTATGTTAACTTGAGATGAAGTAAAATATGTGTTTGACAATCAGCTCTATATTTATGGTCTTTTATTGACAGAACAACAAAACTTAAAGAAATTTTCTTTGTATAATTAACCGAAACTAGAATGAGTCCAGCTGTGGCAATATTTTCTCCTGAGAACTGTTAAATATGTTTCCAAAGAAATAATAAGAAATTATCAACAAACCCAAAATCTATTTATTACGTACCTATCTCAAGACGTATATACAGTTTCATTTACATTACACATTAACACATTTCATATAATTATGTAATAAAGTAAAAACGTATTTATACTCGCAAAACTAAACACTATAATAATATTATGAATTATTATGACGAGTAGCAGAAGGCGGGGTTCTATCACGCACCGATAGTAATTGTTATAATTATTTAGTCTGTGGACATTAGAGGCGCCATATAATGTTTAAGTAAATAATAACACGCCACGCCGTGATAACGTACTATGTAAAAACTTGTATTAGTAAAATTTTAGCTACATTAATCGGGGACAGGAAAATCAGTGTTTCTGTGAGCAATATTTAAAGGGGGTTAAGATTTCCTACATTTAATTAATTACTTTTTAAATAAAAACCTAAAATAAGTCGGGATGAAAACAAAAGAGTTTTTTTTTAATTGCTGTATTTATATACTTTTTATATAAAACACAATAATGGACGCATCAAAGATTACTGCTAAATTTTATACGATTATTCCAAAAAGGTTTTTTCATAGAACGACGACACAAAGAGATTTTTCCTGTTACACGTGTTAGAGATATTTTTGTCTAGAAATCATAATATATCCCACTTTTATTTTCATATTAATTATTATTACAATTAGGAGTGTGTATTAATTAATATTTATTTGCCAGGAAAGAGGTATAGATGAATGGGCATTAGCGCAAATTAAGATTAAGATTTCGGCAGAATACTTATAAAAATATATAAAGAACTCAAGTTATCAATCATTAAACAAAGACTCCATTGAAGTCATTTTATCATAACATATATAGAAAATATAATTACTTAGTTATGGAAAATTTACATTAATTATGTACTAAAGTAATTATCTTAAATGTTTTCCGTATTATTATCAACATATCTATTCTCTCGATACATTATAGATTTATAATATAAACAGTTATTGATAAGATAACATATTACGCAATTATCAAGTGTAGTTTGTTCACTTTTCGTTTATATCGAACACACAATCTTTGTTTTGACAGAAATCAAACACACCTCCGATAAACCCTGTGCGGTCAGACTTGAAACGTGCTGTGAAATGACACTTTGACAGCTATACTTTTTTAAATTCCGCGTTACGCTGAATAAATTTTCATACATGAATAAGTATGGCAAGTCTCAAGATACGCCCCCAAAGCTAAGTCGGCCTGGAGAACATGACTTTTTATTTGTGGCAGGTCCCAATTCTCTGACTAACAAAAGATAGTAGTGGGCCAATCCCTAGAATACCCTGCTTTGGATGCAAATGCATCTCCATGGCTATCATAAGGGGGCAATTAGCTGATAAAAACAGTCGTAAAACGCAAGATTTTTGTATCGATCCGGCGCGGGTCATCAAAAATCGCTTAGGTCGATTTAAACACGCGAATACCGTAACGTACTAGCCGAGATAAATTCATGGAAAATTACTTTGCTCAGAATTTTTAATCTTACGTTATCTATGATAAATTACTGTCATAAAGCTATCATAACAGTTCGGAAGGACCAAAAGTAATGCAAGGAATGCGATTTTGTTTTATTTTTATTATTTAGATATAGAATAGAATAAGAAATTTATCTAATTTATTTTTTATGAAAAGTTTAAATATCATTAGAAGTAAAATCCTATATAATTATATACATATCTTGTCTATGATTTAAACTTATTTTTTTTAATATTTGAAAATAAGTTTTCGGCCACGTTAACAAATAATATAGAATAACAATAATTAAAAAAAACAGCCTCTACGCCCTGATTAATATAATGTTAATTACATATTTCAGCAGCTCATTAATTTTCTTAAGCTACAAATGCAATTTCAACATGTTAAAAAATATGTCTTCATATGAAAATTTTCCTAAGCTTTCCGCCCTTCATGCGACGGGAAGAATGCCAAGAGTAATATCGATAATTTCAGAATGATGTTACGTACGCTTCCCTAATGAGTGCTAATATTTAAATAATGTATCTAAAACTTGAGAAAATTTATATTGTTTTTTGAGCGAACCACGACTGCCTTGAAGATCTCGCCGTACTATGTTAATTTGAGGAAAAGATTTGTGTTTTTATAAACTTCAAATAAACTTAACTCTAGAACCGATTTCGAAAATTCTTTCACTGTTGGAATTCTACATTATCCGTATAACTCCGTAAAAACTTTGGCATAAAAAAACGGACACTTAAGGACGTTATAGGGTCGATTTCAGTGAATTGAATCAAATTTAATTGCTTTACATAGTCTGTATACTTATAATCGTGTAAATTAATACGCATGAACTGAATTCTGGCAAATTTTTTATTACTTTGATGAATTCTTTAAAACCAATGTACACTGCCAAACAAATGGCCGGCAATGAAGACAAGAAGAATTTTTTACTTTATTTAAAACTAAACACGATTCATTAAATTAACTTAAATCGACTTTAGAAATTAAATTTCCTTTGGTGCCTGTTTTTTGCAAAAGGGTTTATATTTAGCTGTGCGAAGCCGGGACAAGGCGGTCGGAAGTTATGTAATAAATTCGCGTTTAAAGTTCTTTACGTTAATTACGATTTATTTGGTGTGTTAAGAAAATAACATTCGTTTAAAATTTTCAGGAGAGGATTTAATTCGAGAAAGAATAAAGCGCTTTTAAATAGAAATTTTATAATCATTTATTTTGAATTATAAATCTCGCGACGTTTCATGCTATTGGTCTTATTCTTGGTGGATTTTAAATACCTACAAAGCGCCCTGTTCTATCACCACAGTATTAATTTATTAACTTAATCAGCTAATTTACAGTTTGTTTTAGTTAAGTTTATAATTAATTTTTTATCATTAAAAGAAGCATCAACAAAGCTGTTTAGAAAAAGAATATTTTTCCACAGAATACCAATTACTTCTATAAGATTTGGTAACAAATTGCTTGAAAGTGAATTTGGCTCTGATTAATTCTATTGAAGGCTTTCCTTAGGTACAAAGCGATACAAGCAAAATCGGTCCCAAATTAGCCACATTATTGAACGACCAATGATTCAAGACGATGGAACCAATCTATGTAATGTGTTTGAAATTGTAATCCTTATTAGTTTACGGACACATTTCTACGTTAGTTTAGGGCAAGAAGACGAGAGAAGCTTTAAATTATTGAAAACCAATAGAAATATAAATGCTAATTCGATCGAAAGTTTATTTTCACACGTAGTTTTTGTTTATAATTTGTTTAATGTTAATTAATTAAATTTCGTCATTTTATCGATATATTCATTTGACCGAGGAACAATAGAAGAAAAAAAGGTTAGTCGACATCACAGGAGACCGAAGAGCTCGCAAACGGCGGACAAAGAATTAGTCTAGCTATTGGGGAACGCTGCCAGTATCTTCGGAACTTTGCCTAAAGGGACTCCTTTTAATAATATATTTTAGTTTTTATATTTTAAGGTTAGTTATTGTTTTTGTTGTTCTTTTTTTGTATTTATAAGCTAGGTTAAATTATCATCTTGTGCTGTCATTTAACTAAGTAGCTTGTATTAGGTACTAATATATTTAATTGTAACATGATTCTTTATGACATGGAAGAAAATGTTAATTTTAATCACTAACATTGTTAGTACCTACTGAAAGATTCTAGTAATTTAATGTAACAGTTATACGTAGTACATCTTTAGTTCCCAAATACAACTTTTTTATCAAAAATCAAGACAACACTTGTGCGTGCGCTAGCTTATGGCAGTCGGACTCCAACCGACGGCGATTATTGCACTGCTATTTTACTGCGAACATCTATTATATCTTAATAAGTAAAGCATATTTATACTTAACTAATTTATTTCTTTATAAATATTAAATACCAGCTTATCTTCTTTTAGTCTGTAATTGTATTTTCCTTTTCATTGGAATATTCACTCCAAATTTTCCTTTAGCAAGTGTCGCGACAATAGCCTTTGTAATTTGACTAATTGGTCGTGGCTATCAATTACGATGGTTCCAAAACATTGTTCAAGTACTGAAAACTAGGCTATAACGGTCAATTTAACGTTAGTCTAGACGTCAGCAGTGGTTAGCGATTATCACTCTTACCGTGAGTAATAAAGTCAAATAGTTGTATTAGGTCATAGTAAAAATTATTATTTGTGTACTTTCATGTATGTGAAGAAAATTAAACAAAAACTTTTAAGGTTTACTTGACCTTAGTAACAAAGACTACTAGTGGTATATTCCAAGAGGTTTCAAAAAAAAAAAAAAAAAAAAATCTTAGTTAAAATACACTTCAAAATTACATGTGTAATAGTCCAACAGTTGAGCCAAGCTATATGTTTCATCCACGGGAGTGGACCGGCATCACATCCACCGAGGAACTGATTAACATGTGTTTTTAAATATGGTTAATGGTATTTTTGAATGCATTTATTAAGTAACTAAAAGTGTTTTGTCTGATAAAGCAAGACACCTTTTATCACGAGTATGTCTACTGGCTCCGCTGGACTAGCTATCCAGAGAGAATGGGTGAGAGTGTCTAGAAAGCATATCTAATACCAATAGGGCATAGATATTGCTGAAAAGACTCCGTGAACATCGACTCACGCGCGCTTTATGTGACCGATTGGTTGAATTACAAGTGAATAATTAATTTCATACAAAATTTCACATTGATATCTTTATAAGAACATTTAATAAATAACTTTTTATGTACTATAGTGATTAATGTCTTGTGTTAGATTTATAACACAAGATTTATAGTGTTATACACATGCATAATAAATGGTATATTATGTAATATGGCGCCGTTATGTTACCTGAGAAGGCTCTATTTGTAGCCCTGTCCTTACACGTATTGTATTTTATCGAATGCTTATAAATAAATGAACGATTTTTGTAACAATTTACGTCTGTATCTTGGGAAAAAGAACTAAAAGAGAATGCCATAGTATATTACCGTTTTGTGCTTAAATGTGGAATCTCATGGTTTATTTGTTGATGGGTCCGATTTCTTATGAAATTGATTCGAATTGGATGAAAATTATTTATAAAAAAATAAGAAAAGCTACATTAAAATTCTCTTTTATCACATTACACATTTTAGTTTATTATAAATAGCTAAGATGCAAACTTAAATTACTGCAAGAGATAAATGAACTTGGAAAACAGGGACTCAAATTTAGTGCAAAAATAAAAAAAGTTATAAAATAACACCATTCCACATTGATTATTTAAAAGACAAGACAGACAAGACAGAAGGTAGGCATTATATATTAATTAACGAGAACTTAGGCAAATCTAACCGAAATGTTTTGGAAACAATTCATTCATTCAAATGCGATGTGATATCATTTCACCCTTTGACCTCTAGTAGGGCTGCTAAACGACACTAAAACTAATTTGTATTACAACAGTTGTAAAATAACAAAGTTGCAAATGCTAACACCATATATTTAATTTTTAATTGATAAATTACTTCGTCCCGAGAACACCTGGCTGTAACTTGTTAACTAAAAATCTTAAGTTTTATTAAATATCGCTTTTTTGCTTAAAATAGCGGAATCCATGTGAAATCGTTACAGGTTTCATAAGACTCATATTGTAAATATATGGAATATTAAAAAATCCGAATAATTATTATCATAACACGCGCATTTAGCTAATAATAAAATCATCAATTTTAATTCGATTAAAAAATAAGATTAATAATGAATACCGTTAATTTTCCATACTTGACATAGGCTTTATGTATTTTTTATGTACCAGGAGGCAACGGACGATTACATTGCCAGAAGGCTCGCTAGTGCGTTGCCGGTATTTGTTTATATAATATTTATTTATGTAGTATATTTAAATATATATTACAAACTGTGTTAAGTTACAAATTTATTGATTAAAATCAAATTACATTCTAATAGCAGATCCTTATTATAGACTAATTCACTACCACTCAGTACAGAAAAACTTAATACTTTCGTGAAGAAAGAAAGACTTTTTAATTCAATTCCGATTCATAATTTATGGGCCTTCAAAACCCTTGATTGGTGAGTTCAACCTGAATCCGCTTTAAATATGATTTCTTACGTTGCCCTACAACTTGTCCGAGACGAAATAAACAATACACACACATAAAACATGTTTACATTATTTGATAAGTCGCAAAATACTACGCGCTCTGAAATCTTTACATTATTAAATATTTTTACATCGCTGTGATATCATTAAATTTCTGAACCTATCTACTGATTTGTCTCACTTAAATTCCTAATGAATATAGTATTGTAACCTCTATAAAGAGGTTGTCTTTTAAATTGAACAGATAAATGAAAAGAATATCTAGAAGTATTTGCTGTATAAAGTGTTATTTGTTGACTGTTGGACGCCATCTAAAATCAATTTCGAAGTGTTTACCGAGGACCCTACATCCTTTCCAACTTAAGCTTGTTTGCTGATGATTGTTTACCAATTTATCCAACCAACTCTGGGCTTTACATAGTCTTTTATTTATAAGTTAGCACGGAGAAAGAATTTAGTCGATGTTATGGTAGCGACCTCATAGTAAAGTAGGTTCAAAGACGTCATTAATTATTTGGAACGACCTGTCAGTCAATGGAATAAAAAATGAGAGCTTTCTGGCCTATTATAATATCGGACAAAATGCTTCTTACTTTCGAATGTCAGAACCGGAACATCATTTGTACTACGTAGATGCTTACGTATATACACAATAGAACAAACAGTATTCATATTACAGTCGCAAAAGTACGTTCAAATTGTATTCTGTGCAAGTTATGGCGTATATGAATGCATTCTCGGACATACTGAACTTATGCTATTGGATAATCAACAGGTAGGTATTAAACGTTCTACATTTAAATAGTTCGAAAAGCGACCGGAGTCGTACTTACAGATAAAGTGTCACGAATTCCACAGATGTTTTTAAAAACAAATGTTATCCGTCAACAAAAACACATGAGGTGCTGTACACTGGGGCCGTTAACCCGACTGTCGGACTGCGTTTCGAAAACTTAGCAACAAACCCAATGAATATTCAAAAATAGACCGTCGTACTGTGATACACGCGCGATATTGCATGTAGTATCGCTCGCTACACTGCACACGCGACTAGACTCTATACTAGGGTAGCAACAGGCGATAGGACGCCGAATCTCTACGAAAATTGAGTTTAAAAGTTTCCAGTGGCAACACAAAGTTAAGATCGCGAGAGGGCTCAACGCGGCGAGAACGCGGCAGCCCTGCGACGCTTGGAAATCGACTGGCGCCTCAGACCGCGCCGCTCCGCACCTCGCATCGCGAACCCACACAAGCTAACGACTCACAGGCAAACGCACACTTCGACATCTCCGACCGCAAGTACACTACACACACGCACAATACTGATAAACAGCATAAACACAACCGCGATGCAGTTGCATTTATAAACATACCTATCCCTCTTCTCAGGCGACGCACAGTTGGACATGGCGATAGCAGCAGCTATCGAGCACGGGCTCCATTGTAATAAATCCTTCGATAAGTTTTTCCTTGTATGCTAATGAACGGTAAAGGTAACTCGAGTTGTGACCCTCCGACATCTTTAAACTGTATGCTTAACATTGTGAATGTAGAGTCGGGCATACTCATACGTATTGCTTTCAATTTATGTTTTAGTACGTAGAGCTTAACTCAAGCCTAAACCAAATTGGAAAGTAAATTTGAGGTTTAAACAGGAATAAATAAATATTCTTAATTATTCTTCAGGGTTTTGAATTGAGTCGTAAATTTTTTGTATGAAAGATATTCATCCTAGATTTAACTGTTGAAATGAGTTATATTCCTCAGTCACGTGTTTGTGTATTGAATACACGAAAAATTTGCACATTACAACTCCATTGAGGTCATTACCTACTTTTTTGCGAGTACAGCTATTTGTCATGGGTCATGTTTTTGCTCGTTTCTCAAACTTTCGGTATCATCAGCCACCTGTCTCATATAATACATATAAAAAAAACTGTAAAAACATACAGATTTTTTTTAGTGGGTCTAGTGGTTAGTACCACTGACTGCCAATCCATGGGTCCCGGGTTCGATCCCCGGCTGAGACGAACATCGATGTGATGAGCATTTTGTGTTGTGCTTAGGTCTTGGGTGTTTAAATATGTATTTATATGTATATCTATCTATGTATGTATATCCGTTGCCTAGTACCCATAACACAAGCTTCACCAGCTTAGCATGGAACTCGGTCAATTGGTGTGAATAGTTTCCAAATAAATAGAAGTCACTGACGCAATAATAGAATACATTTCGCGATTAAATTATTTTATAGAATCGCTCCGGTATTATATTCTTAAGTATGTGCGGAAAGAACAATCCAACCAATACTCGAACATACAATCTCAAGCAGAATCACTCGATTAACTTGAATATTTATTACACGGAAACAATAAATAATAAAGAACATAAAATATAATAAACATAACTTACTTGAATGAAATCCATCAAATTTTCTCACAGCATGAAAATTACCTGAAATGAAAAAAACTACCGAAAATTTATATGATTCAAATAACAAAAAATAAATTCAAAAATAATATTTTAACAATACATTGAACTGTTTCGTCTCGGTTAATGTTTACTTTTAATTAATATTTCAGATGTAATACGTATGTTATAAATTGTCAAAGTAATAAAAAGTGATATTATATATCGTAAGTGATAAAATGAATGAATGAAAAAATTAAACGCGATTAGAATTATTCATTTAGACTTAAGAATTATATAACAGTGGATGAACCCTACAACTTGTCCAAGACATAAATAACACACACATCTACGAGTAATATACGTCATACGTATGTTATTACGTGAATTGCCTCATTATGTTATCTATTTTATAATTTGATATTGATAATAATATAATAATTTATAATACGTATAATGTTATTAAAATATTAAATAGGTTTAGGGTTATATATATATATATAAAGCCCTAAATGTTCTGATGGGTAGAACAGACTGTATGTGTCTGAAACGTATTTCAGATCCAGAAGTCATACCCTGCTATCTGAGTGGAGCACACAGACTGTCCTGCGCCAGTCACCAATTCCGCTTATGATCTCGTTGCTTAACTGCTCCTCAATTCTGCACCAGAATTCGATATATATGTGACAGGTTTGAGAAGACTAAGGGAAGTACGTTGTTTTTAAGTAGTAATAAAATTTGTTAGCAAGTTATATCTTAACACTTATTCGTTTGACGAAACTTGAACTTTCACCTGATTTACCAAAAAGGATAGAGTCATAGTTTGCAAGGAATTTGTAGAACATACACTAACAAAATTCAGCGCATCTAGAGGAAACCTAAGAAGATTACCATACTCAAATATCTACTATATAAAAATAAGTCGGGTTTTCCTTCCTGACGTTATAACTCCAGAACGCACAAACCAATTTCCACGGTTTTGCATTCGTTGGAAAGGTCTCGGGCTCCGTGAGGTTTATAGCAAAGAAAATTCAGGAAAAAAATCAACAGAAAAGCGGGATCACCAAACGAAATGTTACGTAAAACGAAGCCATCTGGTGGCGAAACGGAGTTCGCCGAGTTTGCTAGTTATATATATACATATACCTATATTTCAGCAATATCACATATATACAGGTCTAACAGATGAAACTTACTTTGAAGTTAAAAGAATATATTTTGAATTAAGAATCATAAACTGTTCGATATTTCACATACAGTATTACGCCGTACTTATGTGATTAAGAATTGTCTATTAAACAAGTGTTAATTGCTTCTTAAAAAACAGTTGTAGCTGAGCCGTAAACTCACGACCTCATGCTTCATTAGGCCAAAATTGCTCCACAAGTGATTATGTATATATTTTCATGGGGTTAACTGTAATGTAAGCCAAGGATTAAGATATTTAAATAGACTTGAAATAGGTCGTATCTTTCTTTCTTTTCCCAATATAGGACAATGCGCAATTGGACTTTTTTCTCTAAAAACTGCAGCGTGGTGAAGCCAAAAGTCAGATAACAAATGGTAGTTTCTTTCAGTTGGCAATAGCTGTATCATCTATCATGCTTTAATAGGGCGACCATGGTTTAAACTATTTCACAATTCAAACAAAAATGGCAATAAACAGTCTTAAGTACTCGTAAGAGAGACATCAATTATTATTAGAAAATTTTTAGTTCTGAAATATTTCATAATATTTAGATAAATACCATAACCTCATTACTGAATTCAGACAAATGGCGAATCTTTCATGCCGATTTTTTTGAAATACATTAAGTTATTTATTACAATCAAATATACAGTATTTGAATTTTTTTATCCTACATAGTAATAATGAGCGAGGAAAGCACCAGCTCTGGGGTCAACCGTACTATCTACCAGGCGCCAACTTAATTCTTTAATAAGCGCATGTGCACTTGATCCCCACCGCACAAGTCTCTAGCCCTAGCGCTTTTCTTTATTGTTAAAACAACCTAAATTAAGAACTATCAAACTTAAAAGTTTTCATCAATAAAAATGGCTCTCACTGCTGCTTCACGCAGTGTATTTTGAGATGAGGGCACTGTTGGTAGTGAGGGCAGGGTCTCATCATCATCATCAGAGATAAGTTCCTCTTTTAAATCAATGGCTATATTGTGCAATACTGCCAAAGCTACAACATACATCTTAGTGTTTGGTAGAGATGTTCTAAATATATTATAATATATACTTTTAACTTAATAGAATTTATGTTACACTTAATGTAAGAGAATAATAATAAATATTTATTAATTTAATTTTTCAAATGTAAGTTGAACTTTATTGACTATAATGACTCCTTTTCCAGTCTTTGATTATTTAATTGTAATTAATTATTTGTAGCAAATAATTAATTTTAAAAACTATTTTTAATAATGCCAAAGAAGTATAACTTCTTACGCGCGTACATACGTACACGCACCCTTTTTTTTAAAATAAATCTACTATATTAAGCAAATTATTCTTTTTCGTTTATTGTCTTTCAAATGTTTTCAATTTAAAATGACAAGAAAGGTATAAGCTATACCTTTTTTTAGAGCGCAAAAAAATATTTTTCTACGCCAATATATGGCGACCATACTGGTACAAAATGGCGCGCCAACTGCTCCGGGATCTTATCTACATTAGTAATTCGTTTCACACCCGCGATATTAATGTACTATGCTAAGAAAGAGCATTCTATGTTATTTTATTTCCAGAAATACATTCGCGAAATAAGTGCAGTACGTGGTCTGAAACAAAGGAATTTCAAAATATTATCTCGTTTTGTTTATTATTCGACTAAACTAGTACTTTGAGCCTTTGCATATGGCAACTTTAGCGTTATTAATAGCTAACGCCAGTGCAATAAACGCTCGGTAACAGGAAAAATAGAACGACGTGTACCGTAACGGTCAAAATGTTATGCAAATAGTTGTAAAAAATCGAATAAGATTTGACAAAAACTTTTTGAAAATCTGTAATGAATTACCTGAATAGTTTAATGAAATTCTAAGATCGTTTAGTTGGCATACGTGGCCCGTGGCATATGTATAATGTATATAATATATATGTTAACGTAAAATTGTAAATACCGTTAGATTGTAATCTATCTCGCGAGATTATAAACTGTCGAAAGATTGTGAACCTCAGCGTACTGCTTACAATTAAACGTATTATTATTCGGTAGATTGTACTCTATCGAAGTGAAACCGTCAAATTACTATCTAAAATTGTCAACTGTCCGAAGGCTGTCCCCGATTGGGCGGCTTTATAGTAGACCGTTAATTAGTAATACGTTAAATTGTAAGGAGTACGTTGAGTTCACAATCTTTCGACAGTTTACAATCTCGCGAGATAGATTACAATCTAACGGTGTTTACAATTTTACGGTGACATATACATTTTATTACGAATAATATTTGGTATAGTAACAGATAATTATTAATCGTATTGCTTTAACAAATGATTTCTTCTTATTTTAGGCGATTAAAGGGTAATCAAGTAATGTATAGTGCAATACATAAAATAATTCGCAAAATTTTCAGCTTTATTATTCTTTATGAGCTCAGCGGCACGTGTTCGCTACAGATTATAATTTAATTCATAATTAATTATCGTTGCTTATAAGTTCGCGCAATAATATAACTCGCAATTGTGCTTTGTAGAAAACATTTCCAGCAGTTCTCTATTGTATTAAATTGTCGTATTAATTTTACCGTAATAATTAATTATTGCGGGTATAAAACAAAAGACTGCACACTAACGAAGCAACAAATATATATGTATGCTTCTTTTCAGCTTTATTGTAGTTAAACAAGCTATGGTAAAAATATCGGGTAAATTTGTCAAATCAAGGTTCCACATAGCAAATTTCTACATATGTTCATCGCTTGGCTCAATGGTGCACCATGCAATAATGTGGTGACGCATGCTCTTTAACCCCATAGAAATTAATTAAAACATCCTGTGAAATGAATAAAAGAAGGTACAAATTTTTGGCTTTAACCTAACTAAACAAACAAGACAACATAAACTCCACTTAGAATCAAAAAAATATAAAAAAACTTAACCTTATGTAATTAATTCACTGGGAACTGAGATAATATCGTTTACATCATGCATGTATAATATAAATATAATAAAATAAAAAAATATATATACAATGGCCACTTCCCATCTACATGGAACCAACTACAGAGCTGGTGCGGCTTGTGAAGCGGCTGAAAAAAATAAAGCATGCAAATACAGGGGTCTGGGCTCAGAATATGATTTTGTCCCATTCGGTGTCGAGACCCTTGGTCCGTGGGGTGCTAGCGCTTTAAGGCTTTTTAAAGAAATTTAAAAAAGGTTAGTCGACATCATAGGATACCGAAGATCTGGCAGCTACCTCGGACAAAGAATTAGTCTAGCAATTCAAAGGGGGAACGCTGCCAGTATCTTCGGAACCTTGCCTAAAGGGACTCCTTTTAATGATATATATTAGTTTATGTTAAGTTTAGTTATTTATTTCAATGTATATTATTTTATTATTAGTTTTATGTGTCTATATTCATAATATATATTGAATTCAGAATGCAAATACCACCCATAAAAAAGATGTAGAGTTTCAATAACGATACCTCAAATTTCAGAACAGAATTTATTTTATTTATAAAAAATGGACTACCTAAATCTAAATTTAAATCTTTACCGGCACGTTCTAATCCACAACCTCACCGGATGTGAAATTTTCCATTCGAATTGACGGATCTCATTCACGAATATATTTTCGCCGAACGCACGTGGTATTTGTGTCGATATAATATGCCAGTAGGTGAGCGACCGCTAGATGCAAACAAACAACTGATCGATATGCCTTTCAACTGTACAACATACAGTAAAAAGTAATATCACCATTCTTAACACAATTGTATGATCGCGCATCACGCAAAAAGTACATTGTTTTACCGGTAATTGAGTACAGAACACCGCAATCGAATTAAAAGATAATCATAAAAACAATAGATGATCACGTGTGTACACTTGCCAATAGGTAGCAGCTATAATAATGTTTTACCTATATATAAATGTTGTTCGTTTCTCTCGCTAAAACTCGAGAATAGCTGGACTAATTTGGCTAAATTTCTTGATATTTGTAGATGTTCAGTGAAGGTTTAAATAAGAAACACGTAAACAAAAACATTATTACACAAACATATTAATATAAAGTATTTCTTTAAAAATATGATAGAAGATTTGTAAATATCGTTGAGGTTTTTATAGACTGTGACTGTATGAGTATATGTTTAATTTGTAATTAATTGTGTATGTGTGTTCATGTAGATTCGAGACTCGTTTCGATTTACTTACTTACTTATTTTTTTTAAATTTAATATCTGCCGACGTCTGCCGTGTCCGCTAGTAATTTATATACAGGGTGGCCAAAAAGTCGTGGATCAAACGCAAATAGGGGATAGATGAAGTCATCAGCGGCAAAAAATTGTTCTACGGGAGGTCTCTAAGGTCAACCCCTGCAGAGTTATGATTTATTTTGGTTTTATATGAAAATTGACTTTTTTTTACTAATTCTTCTTAAAATTCGAAAATATCTACATCCTGTATCTTTCTCATAATATCCACTAGATTGGTACTAATAAGTTCTTGCGATAGACATACTATTTATAGTTGTTTATTGAGTGTATTCAAGATAATATTAAGTGATACGATATAACATTTTTTCAAATCATAAATTTTTCTTTACTTTGGACCCCACTGTGAAAAAAAATTACTCCACCGAAAAGTGTCCCTGTACTACAAGTCATGGCGCATTTAATAGGGATTCTGAAAAGGTATTACACGTGGCCATGCGTCGCTCTAATATCTTTCTAGGAAGAATTACAAACAACGATTGTGAAATAATAATTGTATTAAAACAATTATTTCTCAATGGTTGTTTGTAGGAAACAAAATATTTTACAATAAAATATGCTCAAAATTCCTGACTCTGACCATAATACTTAATCTGCACCGTCTAATCAAATTCCTACGTAACCCTCCAGCCATCTGTCCAATTTTTTGAATCTAGTCCGATTCACACAGTACTGGTCCCATGTAGGTAAATAATCTATCAAAAGTCCGAATCGTTGTTGTTTTTTCGTCCTAGAAAGATATTAGAGCGACTCATGGCCATGTGTAATACCTTTTCAGATTCCATATTAAATGCGCCAAAACTTGTAATACAGGGTCACTTTTCGGTAGAGTAATTTTTTTTCACAGTGGGGTCCGAAGTAAACGAAAAGTTTTGATTTGAAAAAAAATTATATCGTATAACTTAATACTATCTTCAATACACTCAATAAACAACTATAAATAGTATGTGTTAAGCAAGAACTCGTCAGTACCAATCTAGTGGATATTATGAAAAAGATACAGGTTGTAGATTTTATCGAATTTTAAGAAGAATTAGTAAAAAAAAGTCAATTTTCTTATAAAACCAAAATAAATCATAACTCTGCAGGGGTTGACCTTAGAGACCTCCCGTAGAACAATTTTTTGCCGCTGATGACCTCATCTATCCCCTATTTGCGTTTGATCCACGACTTTTTGGCCACCCTGTATATATATATTATATATAAAATTTCGCGATCATGAAGAACTCTAAATAAGTTGCAGCAATGACTGATAACTGTCAAATAGCATACCTATGTTTTCGTCTGTTGCGTTGATCATTAACCTGGCAAGTATTTACATAACAATTATAGTTGCTCCGGGAGTTGTTCAATTTCAGGACTAAAAATGGTGAACTTTTGTGCACGACCAATAAATTATTACAGATAATTCGTATAAAATTTATTACACAAGTTCACAAACAGCATTATTTGCATTAAACAGTAATTTATAAGTAACGATCGAAATTTCTGTCGTTTAAAGTCGTTTATACCGGAGATTCCCTTTATAAAATTTCCATATGAGTTTAAAAGTCCTGACTCTGTGTACTTGAATGTCAAAGAGGCTGGAATAAAGGTCTAAAAGCGACGCCATTTTCTTATAAGCTGACATGTTTATTACAGTAATTTAACTTTTTCTATACCAGACAGCATCAAACATTTAAATAGTAAAATTAATGCATTACGAATACTCGATTCGATTACGTAAGTTACTGAAAGAAAAAACTTTTTGACCGGATTGAAGTTGTGTATTATTATAAATTTACAACAATTTAACATAATTTTAAATTTATCCGAAGTTTCGCGTGCTTTACAGCGTGCGTGGTCACGGTGACTGAAGACAAAAGGTGTTGGATGTCAAAAAGTATCACAGCTGTAGAGAAAGTTGCATTATCTGTATTTATTTCCCCGGAGTTGGTACCTATCGACTAAAAGATGGAGAGTTTTGGCAAAAATGGCTCACGGTGTCCTCTATTTTCGCGGATTGTTTTTCTTGAGATTTTAATTTGGATATTATTGGATCCCAGGTGTTTGACAATTTTAGGCCATCTTCTCTATTGAAATTGGGGTGTTTTTTGATTTCAATGGCTTCGCGTACCAATCTTGGGAAGAATCTTTTTTCTTTCGCAAGTACTTTCGGTTGGTCAAAGCGTATGTAGTGATTAGGCCTATCTAGTAGGTGTTCACAGACTGCTGATTTTGTGTGTCGTCTATGTCTTATGTCCGCAATATGTTCTTTGAGTCTGCTGGACATATTGCGTTTAGTTTGCCCTATGTAAGACAGGCCACAGTCGCAATCCAGTTTGTATATTTTTCTTTAAATGTGTAAAGGTTATGTCAATCAAAGACAATAAATACTATACGTAAGTTACTGTTCGAAACTAAGTAACTCTTACTTTCAGTTTTTTATGAGGTGAAAATGCGCTTACGCATGCCCGCCCATGGACGTGGAGCTTGAAGCGGGGACTGTGGTGATGGGCTACACTCTCAAAGCCCTCTACTATTCAGAGGGGTAGCGATACCCTATCCACTAAAAACAGCTCCACACGCCCTTAATCTGGTCCCTTGGTTTTCGCCAAGGCAATCAACCCGGGCTTACATGCGACATAGAGCTCAATCAATCAAAACTCTATCTATTGTTCCCTATTGTATTATTATTATTCAACTGTACCTACGTTTTCGTATAAAACAGTATTAGGAATGTTTACCAAAGAGCATTTACACCAACATTCGTCATATGAATCGAAACAATGCTACTGAATGCTTTCTAACAAATGATCAGGCGAAATATATAGCACACGGAGGCTTACATGTTTAGTTCTTAGGGGTACAATAGCAAGAACATATCACGCACAGAGCTCATGTACATTTCAAATATTTAAACAACTGAATGCAAAGCTATTAGGATAGTAACTTGTTCTAACACTAACTATAAAATAGTCAACAAAAAAGGGAAAATGCGAATCGCTTTCCCCATACAGCACTCAAGGGTATCGTTTAAATAGAGGTCATTGTCCTTTGAATTACAATGAGCAACAAGTAGACCAGAAAGTTCAAGAAACTTGATGAACTTCAGCATTATTGATGGGAATAATATATATTACATTCATATTAGTGTTTTTCGCGACTTTAAATAATATATGAATTTTTCATAGCATTTGTAATTTATTAAACAAAATATTCGAATTGAGGCGCCGGCGTTTTGCAACGACGTATTTGAACTGTGTATATTATAGTTTAATAAAGCCAGGTCGCTTTTTCCCATCTCCTTAAGATGAAAAAGACATATATGATACGTCCCGATTTTGGTGGGACGTCCCGATTTTTTTATGAAAATGAAATGCCCCGCGCGGGACAGGCTTTTTCCCGCTTTTTGGGGTTAACTCATCTGTCACTCAAGACACCACTGCCATGCTCAGAAATGGCACCAGCTCTTTTAACAGCTACCAAAAAAAAGATACCAGGTATATCATATACTCATTCCTCAGACTTCTGACTATTGTTTGAAACGCCATAATTGTCTAATGAATACTTTTTTTGGTTTTGTTTTGTTTATTTTATTTTTTTCTGATTTAAAAAAACTTTAGCTACCATGTCCCGCTTTCGACGAGAGATTCCCGCTTTTTTAACTCAAAAAGTTCCAAAATCCCGCCTTGGCAATAAAAAAATCTGGCAACGCTGGTACGTTTACATAATATATAAATCAAAATCCCATCATGAATGTAGGCTTAAACCTTTCAAGTAGTTTCATATTTGTTCTGATTTTCAAGTGTACCCAGCTTTTGGAATATTTTATAACGCGTGGAAACGAAGGATAATTGGGATCCCTAGGGAACAAAACTTGACAAAGACGTTGCGCGTGCTTAATAATGTCTCCGAAACCATCGACCTTTTTATATGTTTTATGATACATTATTAAGATATAACAGTCAAAGTCAAAATCATTTATTCATTTAGGTAATGTATACTTATGGACGTCAATAAAGAAATAAGTATTAAATGCTTCTAATTTTACATTTACTGCCAGTTCTCAAATCAAGGGCGTAGAACGGACGAGAAGAACTGGCAATCATTTCTCCGCCACTCTTTTTAATCGCCAAGTTTTTTGTTTTACACAATGTTTGTAAGGAGCTGCAACCATTATTATATTATTGATAACGTAGTTCTATAAATGCATATGCTTAAAGTTTATTTCTATAATGTTGTTTTATTGATTTAAAATCTAGACTATCGCATTAGTGCTATACCGTCAATGTATAGTTCTTATATAAATAACTCGAAAAAATTTCTTTTTTGTTTATGGAGAATTTTTGTTATTTAAATCGTAAGCTGTTTGCGTTGGTCAGATGTGAATGACGTCACTGGAATTATACCGTAGGCAAATAAACAGACAGCATGGCCTCTCGGTTAACGCGTGAACTTACTTATTTTTGGTAACATATGCCATATAATGTGTACTATACAGTTACTATTATCTATATATATAAAAATGAATCCCTATTTCCCTTGGTCTAGGCATCACGCGTGAACTGCTGGGCCGATTTCGCTCATTCTTTTTTGTTGTGTTTTTTTTATTGTCAGGAGAAGGTTCTTATGAAAAAAAATTAAGAAAATTGCGCGGAAAATTAGAAAATTTAAGAATACTTAACCACCATTCAATTCAAACTTTTTTGATGTAACCTTATGGCGATTGACATAACATTGACAGAATGCGTGCTGCAAATATCGTCAAAGAGGATGTAAGAAAAATTAATATCGTTTAAAACAAATGCTTCGATCGGAGTTATTATATTGATAAAATAAATCTCTATATTCTATATATATATATATATATATAAAAATGAATCCCTATTTCTCTTGGTCACGGCATCACGCGTGAACGGCTGGACCGACTTCGCTAATTCTTTTTTTGTTGTGTTTGTTGTTGTCAGGAGAAAGTTCTTATGAAAAAAAAATAAAGACAATTGCGCAGAAAATTACAAACAATAAAATTTTAACATTTAAAATTAATACAATGACATCTTTATATATATAGAAAAGTTAGCAAGCTCACAATATTAATGGTTTGTCAATTGTCATATCTCAATTAATAAACTCAACATTTGTTACTAGAACTTAAAAGTAATAAACGTAAATGAAATTTATATAAATTACCAGGACCTCGCATAACGTTAAAGTAAAACATTTTAAGCATTACAATTGGTCTTAGTGACTGAATAATTCATTAGTAAATATTATTCTGTCTAGTGTAGCTTAAAGTTAATTTTTATTACTGATCTTTAACGTGTTTTGCACAATAATAATATAAAACAAAACAAAATTTCTATTTCGACATTAATAACATTTATTAAAACCAAGCACAGATTTAATGAATTTATAATTTATGAATAACATAACGTAACAAAAAAATGGTAATCAATCTATAATGGTTGTAATAAATGTATAGAACTCGTCCAAGATAATATTAATATACGGAAAAATATAAGTCTTTCCTCCAACTTGTGACAACAACTGATTTTGTTCTCTTTGGAGTAGAGACTCTTGGGCAGTGAGGTTCAAGTGCACAGGCGCTAATTAATGATTAAAGTTGGTGCCTGATAGGAAGTGCCTGAGACAGCAGAGCTGGTGCTTTCCTCGCTCAACGTATCGCAATACAACGAGGAAATGCTGCCAGCTACACTACCACAAGCACCAACCTTTTTAAATTTATTTTAGTTTTCTCTCTATTTTTAAATTAGTATTACTATGTAGAAAAAAAATATTGTTCGGACTTTATAAAATTATCTTCTTTAACGAATATTAAAAAATATATTTTAATATTGAAAATCGGAAAACCCCAGTTTTAAAACAAAAAGGAGAAACTAAATGCCGTCGGATGAACTTAATGGTAGGTTGTATTGAGCTCGTGCCAACAAGAAACATACGAAAGTGGTGGCAATAAAAGTTTCCGTGTGGCCAGATAGGTTTATTGCTAGATACCTAATCAAAGAGATAAAGCTTACGATGTACCAGTATTCTAAGTTGTGTACATATATTTCATTGCCTTTACTAATGGTGATTATGAGGCAGATAATACATAAAATAGGTTTTTCTACCTAAGGGAAATTATAAAGGAAGTTCTATTTTTAACATTAAAATTTCGTAAAGAGAGTTTATGAAATATTAGTAGGTATTTTATATTTTATGCAAAATAATTTATTGAAATCTCACATGACGAATTGTAAATTAAAATTCCACGTGTTTTTATTATCGAAGAAATAAATTAAAAAAATTAAGTTTATGATTTGTATTAATTTTCGACACTATTAATATTTTAATGACAATTAAATTCATTAAATACCTAACATATCTTCCTTTTTTCCTTCCTCTAAGTCTCGGAAATCTAAAGTTTTAGATTCGTATAAATATGAACAAGACTTAAAAATTAGTTTGCCAAGAAGTTTCACTTCTGACATGTGTACTTTGTACGCACGCACTTTTTTTTAAAAATCTAACATGCTTCTCTACATTGTGGTCTGGCAAGTTTCTACCTTTTTGTTCTCCGCTTTGGTGAGAGCCCTGGATTAGCAGAGATTCACCCTGGTAGCATGCAGGTGTTGTACAGTATTGATTTAACAGACATCTTCTATTCTTTGTTCTCCATAATTTAGAAGCCGCCAGGAGGAACTCCATGCTTAGACATTATATCAGTCGTTGAAATTTGTTGACCAAGTAAGTGTACAATTGGTACGCCGTTTACAATGATGGGGTCTTGGGACGCATTGGTTAGTGCTTTAGTTTGAAGGTGTTAATCATTAGCTGCTTGCGACTTCCTCTTTCCAGGTCTATAAGCATGTTCTGTACTCCTTTGTTTCGGCGAATAATACGTCGGTAGCGAGTCATAAGTGGGATAATAATAATATTGATCCCAAATTAATTTTCGTCTTCTAAGCTGTGAATAATTTAGGAGATAACAGGTCTGCAAAAAGTGATTACAAAGTCTGACTGTCATCAATCAAAATCAGTGTTGGGTTTTTTAATTTTAAATATATTTTAGATTGTTTTAAATGTTTGCGTTGCTAACAAAATTTCCTTTGTATTAACAATTTTGTTAGTGTCGCATACTGCATACTTGTTAGATATTTACCTAAAAATGTTGGCCGTTGGGCATCTTAATGGCTATGTTCCAGCACTTACAGCTAATTTATTGCAATGCAGTTGATGATTTATTGAAATTGCTTTACCATTCAGTAACATATTACATACACTTGCTCTATACGCCTTTGTCTCTTCGGCATACATAGGTGTCATAGATTTTCTATACAGGCAAGTTAGGTCTGACATGCGTCGATTTTTGGTTCTATAATTTATTTCCTTCCATCTACACATTTCAAACTTTGACAACCAAACAAACATAGAAGATGCGCGATATTTTAACTGTTCGTAAAACAGAGGTCATTTAGAGTAAATATGAAACAAAAAACGTGAAGTACATAGTTAAACAGTTTGCGATAATAATTATTGAATTAATTTGGAGTATACACTTCTGTCGTTTAATACCGCAATTTGTTTCAATTATTCGTCCCCACTTACACCTAGTAAATGGTTAAACATCGCCGGAAAACATAAAACGAAAAAAAAACGGAGCTACGGACCCTCAGACACTTAGTAAAACCTTATTAAGAGGGGTTAGAAAACGTTATTTTTATAATATATTTTTTTAGGTTTAATTGTGAGTAACTTTTAAAATTTGTTTTAATTTATTATCATTATTATCTTAACTTACATTTAAGAAAATTTTCAATACTGTATATTTGATTGTTATGATTACGAATAAATAATCCTTTTCATTAAATCAATCTACTATATTGAGAGTATTACGAGCTAAAATTCATGAAAAATCTCATTTTGGTTGGATACAAATAAAATATTAAAATGTATTTTCTTATGTCTCTGTAACGTAATTTTTGTTTTAGAAAGCAATCTACCGAAACGGACCCAAATAACTTACAGGTTTAAAACGAAATGGAAACGGAAATGTAATTTACATCAGTGCCAAAAGGTGTTTCATGGAATTTATGCTGTCTTTAGTTCAAGCGAACAATTAAAATGGAGGCCGCGTAGAATTAAAGCGCCTAAGCCTTTGGTAATTTAGAAAACGTTTTACGTAAAGATAAAACTATTTCGCCTTCGTTTACATAAAGTTTGATACGGAATATAATGTATGTGATACAAAACAAATATAGGGTAAAAGCCGGATAGTTGCCTCGGACGGATACATGCCTCGGTGTTTAAAAAACTATGTTAAGATTATAAGTTGTATTGGCGCTTTACTACAATAAGTAGTGACTGCCCCTCAGTCCTAAATGCCACGTAAGCCATCGGAATAGGCCCAAGTGTTATGTCCGTGTGAGCCAAAATCTTCCGCGGCGAAACTTTGACGGGCGTTATAATTATATTGGTAAGTAATTGATATTGAATATTTTTATTACTGATCGTGGTTTCAGTCAACTTTTTGTTTCTTTGTATGCATTAGAGTTTAAATTACACTGTTTATCATGTTTTATTGCTAAATAATGTTTATTTATTTCGCAAATAAAAAGGGCAAGTATCCGCATCAAAAAGGATAGTTGCCCTACTTACTGTCGCGGATAGTTGCCCCTAGAGTGGCTAAAAATTTCTTAACAAGCAAAGACGGATTTTATTTTTTTGATGTTTAATCGAATTTACTTTGTCTCTAACTTCTTGTAAATTAAATAAATATCTACTTCACAGTTTTATATATTTATTATAGATAAGCAAAATGCCTCATCAACATCAACTGGACAGAAGAAAGCTTAGCACTTGCCTTCGAAAAATTGAGACAAAGTTAGGATTAAAGCACAACTTTATTAATGAGAGTAAAATGGCTGGACCTCTTTCCCCTATATATGCTCAACTCACTAGATTCAAAGAATTGTTATCTTGTGTGGACCACATTGGTCACGGTATAACACAGGTTAAGACGTAAGGACAGTTTCATAATTATAAAATTCTGAATTTCATGTTAAAAATAATGGCCAACCTAGAATTAAATATTATTATTTTCTTATGTAGCCAAGTTCACATTTCAAAGATCGTCATGCTCGCAAATGTCATTGCTTGTGGTGGCGTCCATGCGTCGGTTTGTCTCTCTCCCTAAAATATGGCGAGGGGGCCGATGGCTGGCCAATGGCCATGCGTCATACTCGTGAACGGGTGCTACTTGTGGTGACTGGTAGTACTTGAATTCGTGTATGCGGTGATGTTAGTTATTTCGACTATGTATTTGCGTGTTGTTCCCACTAAAATGTAAGTGCGTGCTAGGAGCACCATGAGGAGGAGGACAAATCTTTGTTTTTAATTTATTTTATTATTACTTATTGCATAGCATGACTAGGTCAATTAGTGTGAATTGTCTTTAAAAAAAAAAAAATATATATATAAATAAATGATTTTTGACTTTTGACTTTGAAATACTGACTGCCACTGCACCTACACCGCTGGGAGGCTTACAATAACCGGCCTTTATGTTACGCCTATCTCAGTCCCTAAAACGCATTATAATAAGAATGTCTTTGAGGCTTTATTAGGTGAAAGTCCCCATTAATCTCAAATGAAAAGACCTTTTAAGAAACAATTTACAACAGAGTTCATATTAGAATTAATGCAACAAAACCATTAATAACATGAATAGTCCCGTTTCGGATGACGATCCCAAGCCAGACATAATTCCATTAACTTTATAACGTCTATAACAATTACTATTAACAAGTTTTTTAATGAAGCTATTTTGCTTTCAAATTGAACATAGCGCTTCATATAGAGGAATTTTAACAGCACCTTGAGGGAAAGTAATAATAATTAAAGTAGAATAAAGGTAAAAGGGTGGGGCTTATATCCTTAGTACCTACAGTAACATGTTTTACTATGTGGTGTGTATGTGGTGACTGGTGACTACTGGTCGTACTTGAATTCCTGTATGCGGTGATGCTAGTTATTTCGACTATGTATTTGCGTGTTGTTCCCACAAGAATGTAAGGGCGTGATCCTATTTTACCATGCCTCCTGCTGATAAAGGACAAATCTTTGTTTTTAATTTATT
Organism: Pieris napi; assembly: GCF_905475465.1. Classification (NCBI taxonomy): domain Eukaryota; kingdom Metazoa; phylum Arthropoda; class Insecta; order Lepidoptera; family Pieridae; genus Pieris; species Pieris napi. The sequence continues at coordinate 6,503,442 of NC_062255.1, forward strand.
TTATCATTATTTATTACTTAAGATGTCATGTGGAACATGGTGTAATGGGTTGCAGCTACAAACGTTGTGTAAAACAAAAAACTTGGCGATTAAAAAGAGTGGCGGAGAGTTTATTGCCAGTTCTTCTCTTCCGTTCTACGCCCTTGATTTAAGAACTGGCAGTAAATGTCAAACTAGAAGCATTTCATCTCTATATTTTTTTGACGTTAATAAGTACCTGTGTTACCTACATGAATAAATGATTTTGACTTGACTTTACTTTACTTAAACACACACTCACTCCACTGAACTTACTTTTGCCGTACCTTTGGCGGCAGATTAAATGATATTTTATTAATAATTCGCTACAACCGTCTGACTTGCGTTTTAGACGATTTCTACATCTATTTGATTTATTATTTATTGTTACGGAGCTACCCAAAGTGAGCCTTGGCGTCTGAAACTGGAGAATCTTTGCCAATGCGCTATCGCCTGCAAATTGACCAATTGGAAGCGCTTTACTTAAATGTTATTTTATAAACAATTCAGAGACAATTATCTTGAATTCGGATTTCTATATCTGTTTAATTGATTATTTATTGTTAGGTCATCAGCTGTGTCGACAAACATTGTAGTCTTGTCCTGCGTGCGATATACATCTTAACAAATAAAAACCTAGTACCCTCCTTTGCTCGTACGCAAATTTTTACTCCTTGGCCCTGAGAAATACGGGGTTATTTTTAAAAAGCGCGCAAATAAAAGCTACTCTAACAATTCTCCCCAGCTACCGTTTTCTCCTTTCTCTGCCAAATTATACAGATTCGTACAGACGTAATTTAATAAATAACTAAACTCACTTAACATACATGATATCTTTAATGTTAAACAATTTAATGGGCAAACATGCTATTAACATACTAGAACTTAAGGGTCGGTGTAATTGGAAAAGTTTAATTAACAATCAGACTTTACGACTGAACAGTTTTGTCTATAAACAATATTCTCAGCATATAAAACCTCATTTTATACATCGTTTTTATTTGGAGTATTGCGGTAGTAAAATCGAATTTTATTGGTATAGTAACGTATGCCTAGGAAATGCATTTACAGATTAAACCTGCACTAAACCTACAACAGTGCAATATAAAGGATTTTATGAATCATGAAATGGGCACAGATTGAAGCAGTTGCGCTGTCAAATAAACGTAAAATTCAACAGGAACCTTAGATTAATGTTTAGCAAAAGGTTACTGGTTGGCCTATGTATGCTGTAAATACGTATAAATCTTAGTAGGACTTAAAATCTAACCATAGTTCTCTGTATTTTTTTTTATGGAACAGGGGGCAAACGGGCAGGAGGCTTACGGGAATGGACACGTTGAATGCCAGAGGGCTCGCGAGTGCGTTGCCGGCCTTTTTAGAATTGGTACGCTCTTTCCTTGAAGGACCTTAAGTCGAATTGGTTCGAAAATACTTCAGTATTCTGCCCGCATTTTGAACTGTCTTTTGTTTTTTTTTAAACTTCGTTACAATAAAAATGAAAACCAAAGACACATTATTAGGGATGCAACGGGCGGCCCTATCGCTTACAATAGTAACAGGCAACCCTAGTAAGAAAAATAACTACAAAAAAAAAATACTAAAATATTATCTGTAAAAACTATTTAAAATTGTTTAAAATTGTTTTAGATCCGATTTTAGACTTTTAGTTACTAGTAAGTGGTTGATACCAAATTAGCCAAACATTACGGTCCGTTTCTGTTCTACTGTTCTCATATAACTGTGCCCGTTGGTTTATTGACTACTCTAGAGTGTTATTTATTGCATCACCGTTTTAAGGAAACCGTAAAACTTATGATTTACTTTATATACTAACCTTAGTTATAGCATCGTTAGAATCTTTTACATGAATACAGAAAATATTTGGGATTAATGAAAAAAGATCCTATACATTCTGCAAATCGTTGACTTTTTAAGAAAATATACTGAGGTATTGAAAGCTTACACAGCTTGTAAAACTATTATATTAAAAGTGTTTTTTAGATTAAACGTCGTGAAGAAAGCATTCATAGAACCAAAAAGCCGACGACTTGTTTCAATCATCAAGAGATACAGAAATCTAAGGCCCAGACCTAAAAAGCTTGTAGCGAGTTATGTAACCTAACATTAGTTAAGTTACATCTAATATATAAAATTCTCGTGTCGCGGTGTTTGTGGTTAGTTCTCCGAAACGGCACGACCGATTCTCATGAAATTTTGTTTGCATATTGGGTATGTCAGGGAATCAGACAAAATCTATTTTTCATCCCCCTAAATGTTAAATGGGGAACCCCTTTTGTAAAACGTTACCATGCGTGGCGGGGATTAAATTACGCGGTATTGTTAATATTTTTTTTGACTTACACCACATAATAGTAACTAAAGAGTCACTAGGTGGTCACGAAACGTTTTACTATACTTGGGTACAGTACTGTACTTGCGTACTGAAAAACGTTACGGAGAGTTACATGGGGGGGGGGTCAATAATCTCCAAAAATTGCGTTAAGTACGTAATACTTGAACGCTCCCATACATGGCAAAACGACGTTTGCCGGATCACCTAGTATATATATATTTTAGTTAATAATCAGAAGCATACACAAAATGTATGCAATCATCGCACACTTGAAGCCAATATGAGACCTTTAGTTTTTACCACACTCGTAAATTGTAATTTAACATTCTCGTTTCTGATAATGTCCAATAACAAAAGTCAAAAAAGTTAAATCATTTATTCATTTAGGTACCGCAATGTTAAACTTATGAACGTCAATAAAGAAATACATATTAAATGCTAAATGTTTCTAATTTTACATTTACTGCCAGTTCTCAAATCATGGGCGTAGAACGGACGAGAAGAACTGGCAATAAACTCTACACCGCTCTTTTTAATTGCCAAGCTTTTTGTTTTTGTAAAGAGCTGCAACCATTACACCTTGTTCCACATGACATCTTAGGTAATTAATAAAAAATAAATAAAAACAAAGAAAGTGAAATAGGAGCACAAACTAACATTCTCGAAACAACACGCAAATACATAGTCGAAATAACTAACATCACCGCATACACGAATTCAAGTACGACCAGTCACCACAAGTAACAACTGTCACTTAGATTTAAGAACACTTCATTAAGTCATTTTTTTTTTAATCCAGCGTCGATCAGTACCCCTAATCTTTGTTATAAGCTCATGTTTTTAAAAATTAAAGCCAGTTGACACCCAGCTTCCAACAAACTGTTCCATTTAACATACGTTAGAACATTATCTATGTTTAAGTTTAAGTTATTTTCTCTTCATCATTGTAATGTTTCCCTCTAAATGTTGTGCACACTTCTTATTGATGCACATGCATGTATCATGTGTTCTCTGTAAGAGTTTGTATGTGTTTCATTAGTGTGCCTTTTAAAATAAAATAAAATAAAATATCTACAACAACCGCCACTGATCTTAACTAGCGCCTCTGCTATTTTTTTTATTTTAAATTCTAAGGGTTTTTATAAAGATTACACTTCGCGTATTTAAAGTAGGTTAAAAACTAAGTATGAGAAAGTGTGAAATCAGTATTGTTGCGGGCCTAGTTGCTTCAGCGTGCGACTCTCGTCCTTGAGGTCGTAGTTTAGATCTCCGGCTGTGCACCAATTTACTTTCTGTCTATGTGCGCATTTAACATTCGCTCGAACGGTGAAGGAAAACATCGTGAGGAAACCGGCTCGCCTTAGACCCAAAAAGTCGACAGCGTGCGTCAGGCAAAGGAGGCTGATCACCTCATAATTTGTCAATATAAAAGGCATGTCCTTTTACATTGACAAATGATCATGAAACAGATACAGAAATCTGAGGCAGACCTAAAAAGGTAGCGCCACTGATTCTTAAAAACATAGATAATAAAAGGGGCCGGCAACAGACTGGCAATGTGTCTATGGGATATCACTTAACATATGATGAGCCTCCTGCTCATTTCACCCCTATTATATACAGAAAACGTAAGATGATTTGAAAGGAAATTGTCACGATAACACAATGCAGTGGAAAGTAGTTTCTGATGTGTGCATCAGAAAATATTTTAATTACCCTTATTTTCACAATTTTCACTTGTTTTAAAAAAAATATATAAAATTAAAAGTCTGTATTGTAATGCAATATTTCGATACCTTTGTAAAGTTTTCGTATCGACACGATGCACAAAGAACGCAAATAATATTCAAAGTTAAAACGGCTCGAAACGAAACGAAATGAAACGAAATCTTTCATTTTATTTTCAAATTTTTCTCTCCTCAAAAACCTTCCTCAGAGTACCAGGAAATATTTAAAAAAATATATTCGAATTTATATAAATAATTTCTGACAAACAACATATTTTTTTTAATTGCTCTTTAATTACGTGTTTTAATTATAAACGTTTTCTGTTATGTATGTTATCAGTGTATAAAGTGATTTAACCAAAAACAAGTCGATAAATTAAAACTTAAATGTAACCTCGGCTATTTTTGTACACGTCGAAAAGTTAATTTTCCAAAATCACTTTGATCTCAAACCCAATGTCGTTACAATCACTCTATCAGAGAATTAGTTATTTTAATTTTTAAACCGATTTAATTTATTTATTTAAATTATAGCTGTTCAACTGCTTATTTTTAATTTCAAAGGATCATTTATAGCATAGAAACCACACCGCCTTGGCGGTTTAAGACTTGTCTTATATCCAAACATCGGCAATTAATTAATGGTGATTTAAATATGACTGAGAGCTTATTGCAAGTTCTTCTTGTCCGTTCTACGCCGATTTGAGAACTAGTCAATTTAGAAGTAAGGTACACGTGTCACCTATAAATGACATTTTAATTTAAAAATGTATTTAATTACAGTATTACTTATTATTCTTAGTTACACTTATTACGGTACAGCGGGTTCGCAGCTCTCTTACCACCCATGATATTATTTACCGGGACGTAAGATAAGATAGTGAGTGCATATGTAATGCAGTCGTGGTTGTAATGGGAATAATGCTCCCGAATTACTGAGTGCCAGAGCCTGGAATGATCAAGGCGGCACATACCCAATTCATGTATGTATTTGAAAAATTGCTTAGATTTGTTATAAAATATATCCTACCGAAACTCTGTTTTTTATTACTATATGTATGTAGAAAGTGTAGTATATAGAACGTATTAATTGTCCATGGGGTAGATTAAACTATAACTTTATAAGCGTCGTTACTTTAAAGTTTTTTTTTATTTTAGTTAATAATAATTACCTGGTTTTCTCCGCACCCGCCATTGCACCGGCTGCGGCGCCGGGCTACCTCCGCCCGACGAGGCCAGCTTGAAGCAGTCACCTAAAACAAATTTAATTTAAATACAATTTTATTTGGAAAAGCGACATCTATCGTCATATTAACATAACGTTTTTACTTAAAGGTTAGTTCTGCGTAACTGTTGTAGTTGCATCGTAGGGATGACGTAGTACAATAGTGTACTGCTAGATGGCGCTGATAACAAAACGGATCGTCTAATAAAAATAGATGTAACTTTAATAGTAGAACTTCACATAAATAAGATATTTTCTTTACATAATACGACGCAATAAACTGTTACATTGTCATTTAGGTAAATACAAATTTTCCTCAATACATGCATTATGCAAAATAGCTGGCCTCTAATTGTATTTCATTTAATTTCTGTTCACACGACAGCGCAATTAAGATTACTATCGCATTCTTCACTAATTAATGTTCAGTTGGGGTCGTTAAGTTAACTATTACTTAGATAAAACGTAGTAGCAATCAGCTGACATATACGCAAACAAATATTCAACGTTTAAACGATTGAAATCAGCCAAACAGGAATAAAAAACTACACCTAATACATAATTCATTACGAATAAAAATTTTCGACGCACGTGCAAAGCTAGGAAATTTTAGTGTCGTAAATACCTTACAATGTCTACTGTGTATAAAAGTTTGACCACATAGGCTTTGTACACGGGATATTTAAAACAAAAGCTTCCAATTCATGTTATTAAGGTAGATATGCGATCCTTAGATAGATAAAATTGGAGCGTGGGTGCGACAAAGCTTTGTATAAGAGAATTCTGAATGATTGATGAGGACGGATCCTTTTGTGCCGGATTGTTTTGTTAATAGCAAATATGGAATAGTGGAAGACCTTATAAGTATTAATGTTTCTTTGCAGGCGGTTTTTAACTAATAAACAACTCACGTACAACATTTTATTCAAACATAATTTAATGCTAAATATGCTCTCGGGTCGTAACATCGAGACGTCGATTTAGGTAATCGCCGCGCTTAAAACAGAAAATTTGTTGCATTATTTAATATTTGTTTGAATTTAAAATACATAAATAAAACCCAAACGAGAAGGAATGTTCTTTCTTTTTGTATAAAAGGAAACCAGCCTTTACTTATGCAGAAGCCATACAAAAGATCCTTTGTGTAATGGATGAGTACACTACAGGTTCTCTGTGGGAAATATATTGTATAGTATATGTATGTATTTTAAACTATTTTGGAAATAAATACAGCTTATGTTACTTAAGTATAATGTATCAATTTATTGGTGATAAAATTTTTAAAATCGCTCCCGTTGTTTTTTTATGACAAAAGTAAATTTTATAATCTATGTCTGATAGATTTGTTTTACTCAAAAAAAATTAAGTGTCTATGTATGTTTGTAATTTATGATCTACTCGGAAAGTAATACATTTTATCTGTCACGACATTGGAACGATTCGAAATTTAAATTTAAATACTTCGTGCTCAAACATTTCAAATTTCGAACTTCTACTGTATCTATATAAACGAGAAAGTAGGAATTCATTGATTAATTGAGCTCGTAGTTAAATGAACCGCGTGGGACGACTAATTATCCCAATAGAAAACCTAGAGCATCTCAATTAAAGTATACAATTACACTATTTACTTAGACAATATACTATTTAGACATATATACAACTATAGTAAAAATCGGTTATAACGACATCGACTACTCATATTTGTTCGTAAAAACCGATAGTCGTAACAGCCGATGACGTTATTAAGTACCTAATATGTACTTATTATTGAATATGTGATTAATATGCTCATGTATAAAATACAAAATTTATTTCACATGAAAATTATAATAAAAAGACGCAAACGGTTTTGACTGTATATAATCTGAAAAAAACGTGTGTGTACTTATGTACACACGTTAAAAATTATACTTCTATGGCGTAACAAGAAAAAAATGTTATCTTTCGACAGAAAAAACGACACTAACAATAGAAAAAATTTACTCTCATCATTTTTCCCTAACTCGCACTAAAAACCGTTAACAATATGGATGATGAACGGTGCTGTTCTTACTCCGACTTAAAGGGAGGATGGTTGACCAGTTTGGCTCATGGCTGTTTTGAAGCCGTATATTACAGGTACAAATACATTCGGTCATGAAACCAATGTACGTATTAGCACTATGACGCGCAGGTAAATAAAAAATACCGCAAACGGCGTAGTATAAAGTTGAGAGTGCGAACATATTAATTAATATTCCCATCATAATTGTAGATAATTGGTTATTCGCACCTTGATGCGAAAATATTTAAATTTTCTAGTAACAAAATAACTTTAGAATAAAGAAAGGAGTTTGCATCTTTATTGTTTCTTTACGTAATAAAAAAGCGCTTTTTGTAGAGGATGTCTTGGAGCTGCTGGCCCAACGATGTTTCTTTCACCGTGAGAGCAGTATTTTCGTACATTAATAAAAAAAAGGGTGCGTGTACTTATGTACGCGCGTAAAAGTTAGACTTCTTTGGCATTATTAAAAATAGTTTTTGATTCCATGCAAATAATTAATTACAATTAAATAATCAAAGACTAGAAAAGGAGTCATTATAGTCAATAAAGTTCAGTTTACATTTGAAAAATTAAATAAATATTTATTATTATTCTCTTACATTAAGTAGCATTAGTAAGAGTAACATAAATTCTATTATTATACGAATGTTGTTTTTAAATAATGTCCAATGCGTGTCTGCCGTGGGCAACTTCATTCTGTTAATTTTGTGTCACGGTGCGCGCGCATCGTAAAATTTCACTCTCATCAATTTTTCATAACGCGCCTAAAGAAGTATAACTTCAAAAACATTATTAGTCCAGTGTATTGGGCTTCGAACTCACGACCGTGGTTGAGAGTTGCACGCCTAACCTGAGTCTACAGTATATAAATGAATCGCAAAATATGTTGCTAAGCGTAAAAATCGAAGACGGCGGGAGCCATTCGAGCTTTTTTTATTTATTCCCTTACATTGATCATTGCAATGGAATCTATGTGCCTACAGTGTAAAACGGTTTTATTTTTTATGACCTACCTAAACTAACCTACTAGAATATTATTTAGAATAATATTGTTCAAATATTACGTAAGCAGATTTACTACAATTTACCCCCCCCCCCCCCCCTCTCTCTCTTGTTTGAAAAGTAAGCAAAGCTCTCAAAAATTGTAGTACCTAAACGTATTAATATTTTGTAGGATCCTATCCTGGAAAATTCATTACATTTTTAAGTATAGTCAATGTGTTGGTAATATGTGTAAAAAAGTAAATAAACCAAATATGAAAATCGAATCCCCCCCTTCCCCTATAGTGCTTACGTAATATTTGAACGGTCCTTAACTAACACAATAATAACCATATGGACTTATAATTGTCTGATTAAATGAATAAATTATTATATAACCATAAATAACAACGTTCTGATAACATATAAGTTACGTCATTTTATCATTTAAAAGTGCGTTCGGATAATCCACACCTTAACCTACTACGCAATTAGAACTAAACAAACATTTGATTCCTTATCGCACAGCACGATAAGAAAATACTGTGCGATGATTGAAAACTGTGTGACGTCATTGCAATGCTGAAACTGTGATTTCATATCGGCGTAACTATACAACTTAGGGCTAAATAATTTTAATCAAAGTTAAAAAATAAAAATCATTTATTCATGTAGGTAACACAATGTACACTTATGAACGTCAAAAAAGAAATATACATTAAATGCTTCTAATTTTACATTTACTGCCAGTTCTCAAATCAAGGGCGTAGAACGGAAGAGAAGAACTGGCAATATACTCTCCGCCACTCTTTTTAATCGCAAAGTTTTTTGTTTTACACGTTTGTAAGGAGCTGCACCATGTTCCACATGACATCTTAAGTAATTAATAATAATAACAAAGATTTGTCCTCTATCAGCAGGAGGCATGGTGAAATAGGAGCACGCACCTACATTCTCGTGGGAACAACACTTTAGACGAATAAATACTTATTTAAAAAATAAATAAATAAATAGCCGAGCCGTTAAGAACACCACACAGTCATCCAAAGAGCGGCGCGACTCAGAATCCTCGCAGACAAAAGTACATATTAGGTATTATTAATGTATAGTCCTAACTTCAGAATATCAGCGAATCACCACGACTGGTCAGAGCAAAAAACTAACATAATTTGTGTGGATGAGCATTTAAATCACCAAGTATATATTTAGTTCAAATGGACATTCTAGTTATAGGTTTTAGTTATAATATCTATAGATAAGATATCTATATATTTTTTTCATGTATCCATTATTAGTTTAGTTTGTTTTTTGTTCCTGTTTAGTTTCTTTTTTTTTTCTTAATAATTATATGTTATATACATATGTATGTATTTTTGCACTTCTTGTCTACCTTATCTAATTTTATAATTTTTTTTTTCTTTTCTTACAGTGGTTGCCTGGAAGAGATCGCTCGAAAGCGATAAGGCCGCCAGTTGCCTTTCCTTTTCATGTAATTATGAAAAAAAATATATTATAATGCAACAAAGTGTAAATAAATAAATGAATAAGCGTGAGCAGTGTTGACTTAGTGGCTTAAGAGACTCTCATCCCTTAAGTAGTAGGTTTGAAAACCGTGCACCAATGGACTTTCTATCTGTATTTACACAAGGACATTTAACGCTCACTCGTACGGTGAGGGAAAATATCGTGAAGGCATGCCTTAGTCCCATAAGTCGACGGCGTGTGTTGGCACAGAATGCTGATCACTTACTTGCCTATTAAAGAAATGATCATGAAATAGAAATAAGAGGCCCAGACGTAAATAGTAGGCCACTCTTTTTATTATAACTAAAATCATTAAATCGTCAATCAAGGTTGACGGATAAAAATTTTATTATTATTTTATTATGTTTTTTTTTTGCGATTTTATTATTTATTTATTTACAGCTTATACTATGGCCGTATTTTAACTAAAAAAATAAACATATAAATGTAGTGTAGTAACATAAAAGTGTTTCTAAAATTACAGGAAAACCTCTGCTATCCATTAATCTAATTAGCATATTATCGCCTAAATCTTATAAGCGAACACAGAAACAAGAGCCTAGATAATATAAACTAATTTCAGTAGTTATGTAACCTAACATTAGTTAAGTTACATATATATCTTTTAGTTAATAATCAGCGTAAACAAAATGTATGCAATCATCGCACACTTGAAGCCAATATGAGACCTTTAGTTTTTACTCTCACTGAGGCTATGTTCACATGTAACGCGCGTTAACGCGCGTCAACGCGCGATCAAATTTGAAGAGCGTTCAGATGATGAGCGCTAACGCGCGTTGCAAGAGTACTCGTCAGTCTAGTTCGGTAGAACGTAAAAATGGACGTGGAAGAGGCTATTATTTTGTGGTTATATTATAAAGAAAAATATCGAAAAAGAAAACGTACACATTGGGTTCATCCAATTTTGAAAAAAAAATACAAATTATATTATATTTTTTATACAAATTTGCTATATTCCAACTTGCTGGCCTTTTTTCTACTTCATCGATTAGTAAGTCGATGTCAATATCTTCAATTTCACTCATTTTAAATGCGAGAAAAGAATTTAATTACGAAAATTAACAAAATTACATGCGATCGCGATGAAAGCGCGCGCTCATCTGAACAGCAAACGGATATTACATTAATATCAAAGCGCGCGTCAACGCGCGATCACCTGCGTCTAGAGACTTTTTCTCTGAGCGCCGCGTTGACGCGCGTTAACGCGCGTTGACGCGCACTCATGTGAACAGTTGTATGAAAATACCACAATGTCTAGTCGCGCGATTTGAAAACGCGCGTCAAGTTTTTGCCATCTGAACATAGCCTAAATTGTAATTTAACATTCTCGTTTCCGATAATGTCCAATGACATAAGTGTCACTTAGATTTACGAACTCTTCAATAAGTGATTTTTTTTTAAATCCAGCATCGAATCCCCACTACCTATAATTTTATCTTAATTATAAGCTCATATTTTAAACAATTTAAGCTAGTTGTTACCCAGCTTCAAACAAAGTGTTTCCTTTAACATTATATATGTATCTGAATATATCTACAACAACCGCCACAGAACTCACTATTAGGTTTTTTAATAACATTATTTGTATTCATTTTAAACCTTAATTTCCTAAATAAAACCTTAATTTAAATGATCACTAGTTGGTTATATTGTAACGTTCAATGATTTATCTTAGTCAAGAGATAGCTCATAAACACATAAAAATAAAACAATCGCGTGTTTTAAAAATAATACAATTTACATTGATTGATGTTTGTTCAGGTGTTCATGATTTTAAAAAACGTGTTTTGAACATTATCGTATTGCTTTTGTTTTTCTTAAAAACTGCGTCACAAGAAAAATATTTGCTTGAAGGTACATTGGCATTGAAAAATTAATTAAGAAAATATGAGTTGTCTTACTAGCCCGAAAGCCTAGGACTACCTTACCGTTTTATTTACCGTTGCATTTCTATATTGCTAGATCCTCTATCCTAGTGATGAAGCGGAATAAATAAACTTGTATCAATGAGAGCCGATGAATTGCTTTAAAAACGGTTTCATCTTCCAATAGCGATAGCAATAAGCCAATCATGTCAGGCCTATGCCTGTCACTTGAGTACAACTATGTTAAAAAATGTACATCCCGTTTACTCTAGTCATTTCTGGCTTCTTTCAACAAATTTATATAAGAAAATGTTTCCTAATGAAAAAGGGTCTATGACGCAGCTTGTCAAAGGCGACACGAACGCTATTAACGAAAGTAATAACATCAAATTTCCATCATATCAATAAGGTAAAGTAGTTTCGGTTAAATTAATAACTTGTTAAACTAACATTTTTACCCGTCTCGATGCCATATAATATCTAAAATTCTTAATAAAAGATACCAACAAATGTCGCAGTTTAGTTTGCTTTGCATGGTCATGCCTTCCCGCTATAACCGACCGCGACGCGCGTGCACTAGCGGCTGGCCGCAATGCGGTGTGCCGCTGCGGCAGGCCGCACATTGATTATTACATGAAACCACACGATAACGACGCACTGACTTGCGGACAACCGTCAACCGCTCCGGTTGATCTGGAGCTGCGGCGAGCCGCACCGGTTGACTGATGCGGCGCGCCGCATCCCCTCCGCGCACTCGGCGCGGATAGCCGCAAATACCACGTCCAGCGTCCTACCCGCCTCATGTACAGCTGTCTGCCACCCTGTTGAGCACACGAGCCTTTTCTTTTATCGCGTTTTGTTTAAAATCTTTATTAAGTAAAGATAATAACAAACACCGAACGAGGGAGCCGCCTGCACTAAATACTACGCCGGCACCAAGGTAAGGAAAGTGCTGCGCCTATCCCGGCTTCCCACCAGCGGGTCTCACCGGGGGATGCGCATGCGCGGACCAAACTAAGGTGTCCAGGCTGTGCCTGGCAGACTCCAGCTCCCGCCATGGAGCGAAGATCCCGTCGCGACGAGTCTGGCCCGCGCGCCAAAGAACGCTCCCGCTCGCGCGGTGGAGCCGCGCCGCCGCCGCCGTCGTCAACCACAATTACACCCGCGTCGCGTATGGCAGACCGGCCCAGGTTTGACTCTCGCTCGCGTAGCGATCGAGCCCTGGGACCGGGAGCCGAAGACAGTGTAAATAAAAACATTTCCTACGAACAGCTCTCGTCGCGGTATACGGCTGACGTATACCCCGACGCAGCGGCCCCCCACAACCCCTCCCCCGCGGAGGAATTTAGTGACCAACGCGGAATATCGCGTACGACCTCGGATGTAAATTTAAATGCAAATTTAAATGTAAACTTAAGTGAAAGTGAAAGTGTAAGTGCCCACGGTGGCGATTTTAGGCCGCAGCTCTCGTCGCGGTATACGGACGACGAGAGCGCCCTTGTCGCCACCCCGCACCGACCTCAACCTCATCAAATAATAAATCCTGTAAGTAAAGATTTATCAGACCTATCTTATCAAGGCGACAACCCTGCCCATGGGCGCGATCCTGAAGAGCTGATCGCGTACCTAGAGGGCGACCTGCGGCCTTTGCAGCCCGTATCCGCGCGGGCCGGATATGAGTTGGATGCGTTTTTTGTTGCGCAGACAATCATAGGCCGGTACGCAACGGACGGGCTCGCACGTGCCATGTGCGAGTACCTCTCACAGACCCGCAGGCGCCTACTGGAGCAGGGTGTCATGACATCGCCGCTATCAAGCGACGAACACAATGCGCTCGCCGAAGCGAGGCGAGCGCATAATTTCTCCTTACGCCGCCCGCCGCCGCAGGACTTTTACGAGGACGCCGCCGGGACGGCGCCCAAGCGCATGTGCGCACAGACGACGCCGCCATCTCCCGCCATATGCCGCCATCGGATGCCGCCGCAACCGCAGGCGCCGTTGTCTCAGAGAGACCCGCGCCGTCGTCGCCTGGCGGATGCGCCCATGGGCATGACGCCCACCATGGCGCCCCCCGCACCCCATCAAGCGACGGCTCAAACAGAGCCGCAGGACACGGCGGGCACGAATAAACTGACGACCGCCTCGCCCATGGGCATGACGCCCATCACGGTGCCTCCCGCACCCCCACAAGCGACGGCTCAATCAACGCCGCAAGACGCGGCGAATTCATACGCCGCGACGACCGCTTCGCCGGCAGTAGCCCGCCGGCCCCCCCTCGCACCCCTGCCCCCCGCCGCATCGAAGCCGAAATATCCGCCGTTTGTGATCGAGTCCCTCCCTGACTGGACGGTACATGTCAGGGAGATGAAAAAAAGGCTCGGGCGCACGGTCAACGCGCGCGCTTTTGGGCAGGGGCTGAAAATCATCCCAGAAGACGAGGAAGAGTACCGTGTGGTGCAGCGGTACCTTGGGGAGTTGGAGAGTAGCGGCGTCAACGTCGTTTACTTTTCATACTCCCTACCAGCAGAGAGGCAGCTAAAGGTGGCAGTGCGGGGCGTTCCGGCGGACACGGAGCCCGAGGCCATCATGGCAGAGCTGCGTGACCTCGGGTTTGAACCGGAACATGCTCAGCCCATACGCGCCAGGAAGGGTAGACCGGGGTGTATCTTCCTGGTTATTCTGCGCCGCACCCCCGACCTCAACCCCGCTATATATGGCATCAAGGAGTTGCTGTGTATACCGGGGGTCACGATCGAGTCTTGGCGGGGCAAAAGGGGCCCCGCCCAATGTCACCGGTGCCAGGGATTTAGACACTCTTCGCACCAATGCCACCGGGCCTTAGCCTGTGTGAGGTGCGGGGAGGGACACCACGCCACAGATTGCCCCCTGCCAAAGGGGGCAACGCCGAAGTGCGTCAACTGCAAGGGGGCGCACCCGGCGAACCATAGCACGTGCCCTGTGCTAAAGGAGGAGGCGCGCAATAAGCGCGCAGGCACAGTGGCACACACCACACGGGGCATGGGCGCCTGGCGCGCCTGGCGCGCCTGGCGCACCTGGCGCAAGTGGCGCGCGGGGCGCGCGTGGTGCGCATGGCGCGCATGGCGCACATGGCGCTTCTGCCCCTGCACCCGCAAAGCATGGAGACGAGCCGCGCACGCAAGCGCAGGCTGAGCCGCGCGCCCATGGGCAGCACGTTTCGTACCATCGAGATGTAGACATCATCTCCTACCCTACGGAGCCCCTGCGAGGTCAGCGCAGGCGCCCCAGAGGTAGGAGAGGTCGGGGGGGGTTGCAACCCCCCGCCCCCCCGCGCGCGGAGTTTTCTGCGCAAGCCGAGGCTGGCCCCAGTAGGGCCGCCGCCGACTCCGCTCCAGCCGATGGAGCCACCAGAGCCGCCGGACAGCGAGCCGCACGCCCCCACAGTGGGGGCCCACTGGGGGGCCTAACGCCTTCCATTGAGGCGGCGATCGCAACAGCGGTTGACAGGGCGGTCAACGAATTAATGGGCGCCCTATACCCGCCCCCGTCCGATCATCATGCAGGACGCCGGGGGCGCAGTCGAGGCGTAAGAAAACAAAGAAGATGAACTTACGCCTCCTACACTGGAACGCCGAAGGCCTTCGGGGAAAAGGCCATCACCTGCGCCACATCTTGCGCACTCAAGACGTGGATGTGGCGCTTATCTCCGAGACAAAATTGCGCCCCACCGACCGCCTGAGTGCTGCGGGCTACTTCGTCTACCGCGAAGAGCACCAGGCAACCAACGGGGCGCCCATACGTGGCCTGGCGGTACTGATTAGAAGGAGGATTCCTCATCGTGCCATCCAGGCCACAAACCGTACTGGCATTCTGACGCTGGGGGTAGAGCTGGAATTGGGTGGCCAGCCCACAGAAGTGTTGGCCATCTACGCTCCCCCTGGCCATAACTTCATCCCGGCCGAATTGGAGGCTACACTCAGCCAGAGGCCAACAATCCTCGCGGGCGACTGGAATGCCAAGCACATCAGCTGGCACTCGCACTCCAACAGCCCGCGGGGGACCCGGCTTCTGCACCACGCCGAGACTCGTGGCTACACTGTGTGCGGGCCAGAAGACGCCACACACTACCCAAGGATCGACGCCCACAGGCCGGACATCATAGATTTGGTGGTGCACAACCGGCCTGGCCTCCACCTGGCGCAGGAGGTACTGATGGACGAATTCCAGTCGGACCACCAGCCAGTGCTGTGCATCGTCGCGGGGGCACCATCCCCGCCTGCGCGCACCTGCAGGGTCACCGACTGGAACGCCTTCGAGTCCATCGTTGGAGATACCCCTGCACCCGGCCCACCGGACACGACACCAGGCGCCGTTGACGACATGGCGGAGTCCATGACGCGGCAACTCCAGGCGGCTCTGGCGGAAGCTACCACGACGCGTCCGCCGGAGGTCATACGCCCAGACCTCGCTCCCTACGTGCAAAAGCTGATCCAGCAGAAGCGCGCACTCAGGAGGCAGTGGCAGCGCAATCGCTGCCCAGTGCTGAAGGCGCAGCTGAATCGCCTCGCCGAGCGTGTCAAGGCCGAACTGGCGACACACGCGCGGCGCACGTGGGAGCACTCACTGGGAGAGGCCACTACAGAGCCTACTCGCCTCTTCCAATTATGCCGCCGTCTCTACCGGACTCCAGAGCCGAAGCGTCCACTGTATGACAGCAACGGCGTCATTACCTACAATGACACCGATCGGGCCGAAATCTTCGCCGAACACCTCCAGCGCCAATTCTCGCCGAACACCGCGACATCCCCTGCGCGTGTGGCTGAGGTAGAGAGCGCTGTCGAGGCCCGGTTGTCGAGCCCGATCCCACCTGACGAAGCCGGGATCTTCTTCTCGCCATCGCAAGTGCGGAAGACGATCCGACGACTGCCGCTGAAGAAGGCCCCAGGACCGGATGGCATCACCCACCAGGCGCTGCGCCATCTGCCGATGAGGTGGATTGTCGCGCTGGCGCGCCTCTTCACGGGAATCCTCCGGACCCTCCACTTCCCGAAGACCTGGAAAGAGGGCAAGGTGATCCTAATACCGAAGCCCGGGAAGGACTCTACCCGACCTGAGAGCTACCGGCCCATCACTCTGCTCTCGACGCAGTCGAAGCTGTTCGAGAGGCTGCTGCTGCAGAGGATCCAACTTTACCTGCAGCCAAGGCCCGAACAGTTTGGCTTCCGCGGCGAGCACAGCACGACGTTGCAGCTGACGAAGGTGCTCTTCACTGCAGCCACGGCCCTGAACAAGAAGAACGCGGCCGCAGCCGTCATGCTGGACATGGAAAAGGCCTTCGACCGTGTCTGGCACGATGGCCTCGTGTTGAAGCTCGCCGAGTCTCCACTGCCCCGCCGCATAGTCGCCGTGCTCCGCGCCTTTCTCACTGATCGCACGTTTTTCGTAGCGACGGGAGAGGCTGCGTCGAGACCGCGACCTATCACGGCGGGTGTACCACAAGGCAGCGTGCTGTCTCCAATCTTGTATGCCACGTATACTGACGACGTCCCGTGCCCAGAAGGGTGCACCTTGGCCCTCTACGCAGACGATACGGCGTACGTGGCCACATCCCTAAAAATAAAGCACGCTGCGGTTAAGCTCCAACGCGCTCTGGACCTCCTGCCAGAGTGGCTAGAAAAGTGGAGATTAGCCGCCAACCCTAACAAGACACAGGCGATTGCCTTTGGCCAGAGTAAGTTGCCGCCGCCCCTGAGATTCCTGGATCAGGACGTGCCGTGGAAGACGCCGGTCACATATTTAGGGGTCACCATAGACCGGCGACTCACAATGCGGCACCATGTCAACAGGGCAGTAGGGAGAGCCAAGGGTGCGACGTACGCACTCTACCCCCTACTCTACGGCAACTTACCCCTCCGAATCAAGCTCGCGCTCTACAAACTGTACGTGCGCCCACACCTAACGTACGCGGCACCGGCGTGGTACTCCTACACAAAGGAGACCCACCGCCAGAGACTGCGCGCCGTACAAAACATCAACCTACGACGCGCAGTGGGGGCCCCCCGCTACGTTAGGAACACCACCATAGCGCGGGACTTGAGGATGGAGTCAATCGACGAGTTCGTCGCACGGCTCGCCAAGGGGATGTTTGATCGAGCGGACGCCTCTCAACATCCCCACCTCAAGGACATCGCGCCGTGGCACTCCAGGCCACCAGACAAATACAGGTATCCGCGTGAGCTATTCTCCGCGGATACCTCAACCACCGGACGTGACACCAGGGCAGCAACCGCGGCTACGACCGCTGGTCGCCTCGCTGGGCCTCCTCCGGGGCCACCGGGGGTCTCACCCGGCGGAGCTTGACCGCGAGCCGCGTAGCTGCCCGATACCAACTACTAAGACACCAGGGCCAAGTCGAGAATACTCCTTGGCCCCCAACCACCGGACTTGACACCCCGGAATAGACCCCATCGGCTGCGCGCAGCGAGTTGAGGCCAACGCCTCCTTGCGCGCTGCAGCCCCCACTTAGAGAAATAATCTCGACCCCGTACCGCCCTGTATTAGCAGGGCGCGAGAAACCACTCCACCCGAAGGGGGCATAGCCCCGAACGGGCCTAAGCACACCCCTCTAGAGGGAGTGTGTAACAATAACCAATGATAATGGTACCCGCCTCAGTCATCGCTTGTTCCTTGCGCTAGACACTACGCAGAGTTTTTTGACGATATTTTCTACGATGATATAAATAAATAACTGCCGCAACTTCTTCAACGTCCATCATGTGCAATATTTCAAGAAGCACTTGAAGAGTGACGATTGCGGCAGACCGCAATAGGGACGGTTAGCCGGAATACGGCATGCCGCTACGGCAGACAGCCTACCGCAGCGGCACACCGCATCACGGCCAGCCGCTAGTGCGTTGTAGGCCTTAGAGCTCCACCGGACGCGCCTCACCAGTGATACAATTCGCGTTTGCATTGACTTCATTGTTTGTATTGTTTGAACTTCGTTTCGCCTTAAAATAATGTTTACTTTGCCTACCTTTTTAGTAGTTACATGCTAACATATGAAACATTTTGCATGGTTACCCGTGAAGACTGTTCGTTTTTCCAGAATAAAAAATCGAAGTACTAAATAAAACTAAATCTTTTATTTTCCAATTTTTCTGTCCTCAAAAACCTTCCTCAAGAGTTAAATAATATATTCGAATTTATATAAATAATTTCTGACAAACAACATATTTTTTTTTAATTGCTGTTTAATTACGTGTTTTAATTATAAACGTTTTCTGATAACATGTTCGTGTATAAAGTGATTTAACCAAAAAACATTTTATATCTTCGAACTTTTAAATCTCACAGTTAAAGGAATAAATTTAAAAAAATACTTGAATTTGTCATATTAAATAAAAGGATTTTAATTATGCGATAATTATTATGTAAATTCGGTTTATTGACCGGCTTGTCAACCCTATTATTACGATACTGCAAGTATATTTGCTTTTAGATTGATAGTGATATGATATCATCGCGATAGGCAAATACTTTCAAGATATTAGTTGCAAAGCATGACACTTAAGTGATTTACGGCATGCTTTTTATATAATTAGTAAGTTCAATTGCATTATGTACTAATTCACTTCTCATCTTCGCGACTGTTTCCCAATCTTATTAATAACTAATGTTATACAAGATATTTTAAAAACCATTTAGATACAACCTGTACCATTATATATATATATTTTTTTTTTTTTTTTTTTTTTTTTTATGTAATAGGAGGCAAACGGGCAGGAGGCTCACCTGATGTTAAGTGATACCTCCGCCCATGGACACTCACAATGCCAGAAGGCTCGCAAGTGCGTTGCCGGCCTTTCAAGAATTGGTACGCTCTTTTCTTGAAGGACCCTAAGTCGAATTGGTTCGGAAAAACTTCTGTGGGCAGCTGGTTCCACATAGTGGTGGTGCGCGGCAAAAACTGCCTTAGAAAACGCTCTGTTGTGGAACGACGGACGTCGAGGTGATACGGATGGTATTTTGTATTTTGCCTTGACGTCCGATGATGAAACTCAGCTGCAGGTATTAGACCGAACAACTCCTCTGAACACTCTCCATGGTAAATGCGGTAGAAGATGCAGAGAGATCCTACATCTCTACGCAACGCCAAGGGATCAAGCCGCACGGAAAGTGACTGGTCGTCGACGATTCGAACCGCTCTTCGTTGAATACGGTCAAGTGGAAGGAGCTGGTACTGGGGAGCTCCCGCCCAGAGGTGAGAGCAGTACTCCATGTGGGGCCGAATTTGCGCCTTATATAGTTGCAAGCGGTGGCCCGGAGTGAAGTACCGTCTCGCCTTGCTGAGCACACCAAGCTTTTTGGAGGCTAATTTAGCCTTTCCTTCCAGATGACCGCGAAACTGAACGTTATTCGATATGTCAACGCCCAGTATTCCGATGCTAGCTGAGGCTTTAAGGAGAGTGTCTTCGAAGAGGGGAGTAGCGACAAAGGGAGTTTTTTTAGCGGAAAACGCGCATACTTGTGTCTTCTTGGGGTTAAATTGGACTAGATTTAGTCTACCCCAGTCCGAGACTCCACGTAGAAGAGTTTCGACTTCAGACACAAGTTTGTTCCGGTACTCATCGACAACAGCCCGAGAAATACCTGCCCGGCCAGTGTAAAAAGTATCCCCAGTGCTGTCGTCCGCATAGCAATGGATGTTGCTAAGCTGCAACATATCATTGATATGCAGAATAAACAGGGTCGGGGATAGGACACAGCCTTGTGGGACACCAGCATTCACAGGTTTCAGGTCGGAGCATGCTCCGACGATGACGACTTTGATGCTTCGATCAGCGAGAAAGCTGGAAATCCAGTTGCATAATTTCTCAGGGAGCCCATAGGCTGGAAGCTTCGAGAGCAATGCTCTGTGCCACACCCGATCGAAGGCTTTCGCTATGTCCAAACTTACCGCCAGCGCTTCCCCCTTGGACTCAATTGCCTCTGCCCACCTATGTGTAAGGTATACAAGGAGGTCACCAGCCGAGCGACCACGACGAAAACCGTACTGGGAATCGCTAATCAGCTGGTGGCCCTCTAGATACCTCAAGAGCTGGCTGTTAATAATGGTTTCCATTATTTTGGAGAACAAGGAGGTTATAGCTATTGGGCGATAGTTGGACGGATCAGAGCGATCGCCTTTTTTAGGGATCGGATGTACCGAAGCGATCTTCCAGCACTTCGGAACAGCGCCGAGCGTGTAAAGGTACCGGAAAAGGCGCGTTAGGACCGGAGCCAACTCAGGAGCACAAGTACGCAGCACAATTGGGGGAATGCCATCAGGCCCGCTCGACTTATGGATGTCCAAGGAAGACAAAGCTTTACGGATAGCACGTTGCCGGAATATAACTTCGGGCATCGTAGTATCACACCGCAATAGTGTCGGTGGTTCCTTCCCTTGATCATCCAAAGTGGAGTTCGACGCAAAGAGACAGCCTAGAAGATCGGCCTTCTCTTTCGCGGTATGGGCCAGTGAGTCATCCTCCCTATGCAATGGTGGAATTGAGGGCTGACAGAAATTCCCTTGGACAGCTTTGGCAAGAGACCAGAAGGCTCGAGTTCCCGAAGGGAGGTGGGCCAACTTCTCACCAAATCTGGCAATGTGCTCTGACTTTGCTTTAGCGATTTCCCGCTTGAAGGACCTGGAGGCTGAATTGTATGCTTTTTTACGTTCGCCGATAGTCACATCACAGAATGTCACCGCTTCTGCCCAGGCTTTGAAGCATTCATGCTTACGGCGCAAAGCCGCTTTGCAAGAACGCCTAAACCAAGGCTGGGACTTGCCACCGACCGGCACCGAAGAGAATGGAATAAAAAGATCCATACCCTGCAGGACCACCTCGGCGACAGAGTCAGCGACGGCATCTGGAGTACTCGACGAAAAGCAAATGGGCCCCCAAGGGTAGGACGCAAAAAAAGACCGCATCCCATCCCAATCTGCTGACTTATAGTGCCACACGCGGCGACAGCCCGCGAAGCTAGGCCGTAGAGGGCGCGTGAACGGCACAATGCTCCGGACCACACAATGATCTGATGAACCCAATGGCGGTTCAACAGAGACTTGGTAGTTCTCCGGATGTGAAGTCAGCAGAAGGTCCAACAAAGAGGGTTTATGACCATCCACATCTGGTATTCGCGTAATCGCAGGGACCATTTGTGTCAGGTCGTAGGCTAAAGCAAAGTCGTGAAAGGATCTTCCCGCGTGATCGGTAGTTTCAGAACCGAGCCAATCGGCATGGTGGGCGTTAAAATCGCCAAGTATCACGATTTCAGCGGTAGGAACCCTTTCGAGCAGGGAATCTGTAGCCATTTGGATGTGCTCAATGAGTCGGTCAGTTTCGGTATTTCCGCTATGGGACCTATACAGGCATGCGTAGAATCGCGGATGGTCATCGCAGTCTACGCGCAGCCAGAGGTTAGATAGGTCCCTTCCTTCAAGCGTCCCGAGGCGACGAGAACAGATATCCTCTCTGACGTACACGCAAACTCCAGCCCGCGGCACAAATGAATGTTCCAATTTGTACCCCGGGTAGGAGAGGTAGGAAGTATCAGCCGGGGAGGAAATCTGAGTCTCGGTAAGAAAGAGCAAGGCCGGCTTCGCAGTCTCTAGATGATGGTGGACAGCGTTGATGTTGGAATTGAGCCCCCTAACATTTGTGAAGTCCACGGCGAGTGTGGACGGGGGTGCCTTTGTTAAATTGCTCCGTTTGCCCCGAGAACGATTACTGTTATTTTTATCGAGCGCAGAATTGCCCCCCCCAGAATACGAAGGGCAGCCTGTGCGTCCACCACCGGGTGCTGTGTGTCCCGGTGTTGGACGCCCAGAGGGGGATTCTCCACCGCGAGCGCGTGTGGTACCCCCCTGGGGTAGTTTCTGTTTTTTCTGCACCTTCATATTTCTTGTAGAGGGGGGGGGGGGAGAGGGATGGGCTCCGGGAGTCTCTCTCACCGCACGAAACGCGAGTACAATAGGGCGAACCTATTGCATCACTTCACGCCGGTTTTCTGAGAGACAGTGGTACTGCCCCGGTCGTGCCTGCCCATTTGGCTGAAGCCCGAAGGCAACAGCATGGCACTCCCACTAGGAAGGGGTTGACTGATTGCGCTGATGAAATAACCTCTGTCACAGGTTATTTCACCAGTGGGCGATGGGGTCGTCACATCCCGACGCCAAAATTAATTCTGTATTATAAAAATTAAATACTATATATAAATTTAATAACCTTATAACGTACCATGCTTGAAAACATGTAAACAAAGGTCAAGTTTTTAGTGCGTTAATTGTCATTCAGGCATTATTTACAAGCATGCTACGTCACCAACATGACATTCAACAAATTCGTGACCGTTTCTGTCAAAAAAACAATATTTTTAATAATCTGTATTTTGATAAATTAATGATTATTTATAAGTTATTATTCCATAACGCTTTTAATGCCATATTTATACAGATTACTCTTAATACCATTTTATTTTTCATACTGTCAAATAGACCTTTGGGCATGGGGCCCTGAATGAAAGAGTCGGTCAGCCTTCTGGCTCACCACGAACATGGTCGTCTAAACGCCGCAGAGCCGCTATAACTTAATTCTGTATTTTTAAAGTCCCGTACCCAAAGGGTCACAGGAGATTGCGTCTGTTTCTTTAATCTTTGATATTATTTACAAATTAATAACATAATGTATGAACCGTAATAATTGTTGATAATATTTGCAATTATTAATGGTATGTTTGAAGTTAAATTGTTTTTGCTACTATTTAAATGACACTGTTTTTTGTGAATAGACAAATCTGTACATGACAAATAAAATAAATTATTTGTTGTCTTTATTTTAATTTACTATATATATATATATATTATTTCAGAGACGATGTAGTTTACATTCCGTAAGAAAGATTTCAAATTAATAAATAATATTGACCTAAACATTTCCCCGTTTTACCCAGGGCTTCTAAAATTATGAAATTACTCAGCGGATAAGGTCAATAGTCTCATGAACCGTAAAATTCTGGGCTCTTGACACATGTTGACATACATAAAGCCTTATAATCGTCACCTTTAATCGAATATTTAGTTTCCAACATGTCCATACATGTATGTAAGATATAAAAACGTTACCATTTCTAGAACAGGAGGAAAACGGGCTGGATGCATACCTGATGTGCGTGATACTGCCCTGCCCATGGACACTTACATTGCCAGAAGGCTCGCAAGTGCGTTGTCGACATCTTAAGAATACGCTCTTTTCTTAAATCCTACGTCGAATTGGTTCGGAAATACTTCAATGGGCAGATGGCTCACACTGGCACACAGTGAGTAATTAACGAAGACAAAAATTCAAAAGTAACTCCATGTACTTAACTCATTAATTTAATAAATTGCTTTTTAAATTACATTAAAAATACCACTTGACCATGATCTGTCAATTCGTGACCATTCTACGCATGCTTGTACTTGTTGTTCATTTAAATTCTCGAATGGAAGTGATATATTTCTGACAGAAATCAGGATTGTGATGTCTTGATCTTGAACTACGGAGAACGTGAAATGAACGAACTTTTCTCATAAAGGCGCGTCGTACCAAGATATTACATATAACAAGAAACAAATATAATACAGTGAAAAGTAGATATGTACCTTGTTACTAATCTAATATTTGGAGACCTTAGTGCCAGATTTTCACGTCGTTCTTTAAAGAAGTTTCTGATAATGACAATAAAATAAAAAGCTTCATACTTCAAACTTTATTAAACTGAACTTTTTACTGACAAACAATTATAAAATTTAAACCGACTTCAAACACTATCAACATAATAAAGCTACTGAACCGGTTTTTAGTGTTCTGATGAATTAACTTAAATCACAATACAAAATTTAGTTCATGTACTTAGGAGTATACGTTATACTCAAATATCCAATTATAAACTGATTTTTTATTGAAAATCAGTTGATAATGTTTCCTCTAGGTATAGTTACAATCGTTTCACTGTTTGTGATTGCAGTTAGTCGATTCTATTTAGGGTGTATTTAATGTTTGCGCTGCATAATAGCACTGTTTGCTAAACAAATTGCAGTATTTTATAGCTAGAAACAACTGCATTGAACAAGATGAAGAGTAAGCTTTCACGTGTTATAGCAAAATTTTGAAGCTCCTGATAGCTGCTTTGTTATTTAAAAGTAGCGATTGTCTGTGGAATAGTTTTTGTAACTTATGTGCACTGTGGTCTGTGTGTATTTTTAGTACTGGTATTATAAAATCTATGCAACGTTTTTGAATTTCGAATTGTAATTACGAAATTCTTCTATATAATCTGTGCCGTTGATAAGTTTTTTTAATTTCGGAATGTCCTAATTATGAGAATCAAACAGCAACTTAGTTGAAGCGGAAACTGACCAAATAAGTATCAGAAATGTACCGGAAGTAAACAGTACGCGTGCAATGAATTACGTGGCCTTTAGGTCAACCGCATATAAGCTTCTCCCATATTGAAACCGATTTTATTGAAATATTTTTTACATTAGTTTCATTTATTATAATCACAAGCAATGAATTTTGTCTCATTAATATTTATTTATTTTTAAAAATGCACACCAACGACACAAACACAGAATACACGACATACATACATAATAACACAATTTTTCGTTCCACAACAGAGCGTTTTCTAAGGCAGTTTTTGCCGCGCACCACCACTATGTGGAACCAGCTGCCCACAGAAGTATTTCCGAACCAATTCGACTTAGGGTCCTTCAAGAAAAGAGCGTACCAATTCCTGAAAGGCCGGCAACGCACTTGCGAGCCTTTTGGCATTGTGAGTGTCCATGGGCGGCGGTATCACTTAACATCAGGTGAGCCTCCTGCCCGTTTGCCTCCTATTACATAAAAAAAAACAATACATACATGTGCATCAATCACAAGTATGCACGACATACAGTGAAACATTACAGTGATAAAAGAGAAAATAAATTATACAATAATCTAATGTATGCGGTGCACAATATTTTTTTATAGTATTTAAGTAGTAGATTTTTATCCGGTAAATGTAGTGACCTAAAAAGTAAAAACTATCTAGAAAAGTAATTACTTAGTGATCGTTTTTTTTAAACTTGAAGAAAGGGCGTATTTGTAACTCAATGGTAGCACAAATATGTATAGTTCAAATACAATACGTACAGTACAAAGATTATAAAAAGTCGATAAATTCGTGGTTTAATCAGATTAGGATAAAAAACTGCCTTCACCGGGAAAAGCGTAGCCCTTAACGTACCTACTTCGCTCACTTTAGTGAGCTTCTATCCTGCCCTTCAGACCGATTGACCACCCCGCGACGGCCCAAGCCGAGGTCTCGCAGAACGCACTTGCGTGAGTCGCGGGAAAAAGGCCATTCCGGCCGAGCTACTATCGTCTAAACAGCCTGATCAGTCAAGGCCCTTCAGGCCAACAGCGATATTCCATTAAAAAATATATCGTAGTGGTAAAGCTGAGACTATCTTTTATTAGCGACTCCTAGGATCTTCGGCTACAAACAGTGTGGTGCTGTCATACCCTGAAACGCGCTAACGATGTATTTTAGACTTCAGTCTTTCTAGTCTTGTCAGACTCACTTTTAGCCAGTCTTGTACCTTCGGACCAGGCAGTCAGTGGTTAGACTGGTCAAGGAAGGTTCGGACGGCGGAAGCGCACCCATCCTCCTTGCACAACATATATGAATCCTGGAGAAAACTATTCGTAAACTTGCCGCTAAGGTTTGTTTTCCTTTGACGCCTAAAACACTTCAAAATCTACTCGCTTTGTAGAAATGCCGTGTCTATGACAGACCTCACAAAGCCCTTGACAACAAGTCCCTGAATAGGAATAACGTCATAAGCGACATTGAACTTAAGCAAACAAATACATATTAATAAACCTTGATATAATTCACCGTTATGACGTCAAAAACAGATAAACGCGTAAACATGTCAGACAAGTGGACATTGCTTTAAATGTTTAACAATACAATGTATTATGTAAAAATCTAGGGGATCGATAAAGAGGTAAGTGAGATTCAAAAACGACACTTAGTTCTATGACTGATGTCAAAAACGTCTATTTGACATTTGACGTATGGAAGTCAGAATCATCGATCGAATCCTATCTCGCACCAATTTCTTTATTTACAGACACATCATTTCGTACTTTGGTCACACAATGCCTAAGGGCAATGAGAACCTAGAGACGCTCATCGTGATTGGC
Source organism: Pieris napi (assembly GCF_905475465.1). Taxonomy (NCBI): domain Eukaryota; kingdom Metazoa; phylum Arthropoda; class Insecta; order Lepidoptera; family Pieridae; genus Pieris; species Pieris napi. The sequence goes on from NC_062255.1 coordinate 6,530,466, forward strand.
AGCACCGAAGGCAAAGATCATTGGACGTTCGCCAACGAGATAGACTGTCCTCAAAATTATACACCGTTGTAAAAGAAGCCCAGGATTGTAATTGGTGGAGGAACATCTTTTTTTCAAAACAGGAGGCAAACGCGAAGGAGGCTCACCTTATGTGACGTGATACCATGGGCTCGCGAGTGCGTTGTCGGCCTTTTAATAATTGGTACGCTCTTTTCTTGCCATGGGCAGCTGGTTTCACATAGTGGTTGTGCACGGCAAAAACTGCCTTAAGAAACGCTTAGTTATGGAACGACCGACGTCGAGGTGATACGGGTGGAATTACGCATTACCTCCGATAAAGAAAATGATTGGCCCCAGATCTCTCTACATAGCTGACCAGGATACTCACACATGATTTACCAGCCCAGAGAGAGATGCAGACACTTGTTCGTGCGGTGTAGGTAGGCAGAGACCACGGATTTCCACTTCCTACAATCCTGACATAACACTCTCGCTTTATCCACTTTCATGACCATGCACTCTCTTCGGTTTCGGGTACTTTTAACTTGTCCTTGTATGTACAAGGCCTACCCAACCCAACTTCACCATCCATAGTTGCCGTGTATACTACTGTTAACCGCTTCTCATTCTACGTATGCAAACCACTTAAACATTCCCTTTCATATCATGTCACTACGTCCTCTACATATCTTACTAGCGGCCCGTCCCGGCTTTGCACGGGAGGACATTTATTTATTAAACATTTTTTTAGATATTGATATGTTTTTTTAAGATTGTGGAACATTTTTTTGTTCTATCATCAATCGTTTTCACAGCGGATGCGATGAAAGATATTTTATAGGCATTTCTTTTACACCTTGGGTAACATTATTGTAATTTTAGTAGGGATCCTTATTTTTTCTTTAAATTAAAATAGCCTATATTAATCAGTGATAATGTAGCATTCAAATGTTGAAAGATTTTTTTAAATCGCTCCAGTATTTTTTGAGCCAATTCGTAACAAACATACATAAAAATCTTTCCTCGACATATTATTAGTATTGATAAATACAAGAAGTAATAAATAATTGATGTTAGCTTGAACATATTCCTTCGCACGTAAATAACTTAATACCTACAAAGAACGGGAAATCATTCGGATAATATTATGACGCAATTAACTGCATTACGACCATCTGTAATACACTTAAAACATTTATATGTATCTGTATATTTACGAATAAATACGTTCTATCCTTAACTAATATATTTTAATAATATTCCAATCTTTGGCCTTATTTATAAAGATACGATACGTAGCTATCAATCAATGTTTAGTTATACGATGTCCAGGTACACACAAAAAAAGGGCGCCGTCCTCCCAAAAATCCCGGAAACGCATCCACTAACAAAGTAGATACTGCATTAAATTTGATGATTTGCCTTTTATAGTCCCGTAGACTCATAATGTATAAATAGTATAAAATTGTATTGTCATTCGAGCATGGTATATTATATTGCGGGACTCGTAACTTTTAAGTATTATATATTTATTTAGTTTTTAGCTCATAATATCCTTAATGATATATTTTGGATTATTGGGAAATTCCTATTTGCACTTCCGTAATGTAAAGGAAATAAAAGTTCCTTCAAAATCTTTATGCGCCAGACATGGCTGGCCATATAATAGGCGACCACAAGCTACGTGTACAGAATAACAATCAAGCGTAAAACGAGACGTGTCGTCGAAATTCCTTAGCTTCCTTATAATAATATAAGCGATCAAAAATACCATAGTAAAATTGACGTTGTATTGAAACTATATACGTTTATATTTAAATTATTTATTACTACCCGTCGTTACTCTTAAATAAGTCTAGATATTGATAAAGACATGATCTACAACCTTTCTCTAAAACTCAAATATATTGCTCAATCAAGGAAAGAAACATTTTCTTTCGCCCGCTATTGCAAATCCGACTACATTTTTCGGGTTAATACACAGCTTATGACACTCGCAAATAACGTGGCTTTCTTTTGAGAAAAGGATTTTAAAAATCAGTTTGAACCTCACAAACTTTACCTCTTTACAATATTAATAAAAAATAAATAAATCAATGGAAACCTTTTTAGATCTGGGCCTCAGACTTCTGTATCTGTTTCATGATCATTTGTTAATGTAATAGGCAAGTAGGTGATCAGCCTAACACACGGCCTCGACTTTTTGGGTCTAAGGCAAGCCACGATGATTTCCTTCACCGTTCGAGCGAATTTTAAATGCGCAGATAGAAAGAAAGTATTGTTGCACAGCCGGGGATCGATCCTACGACCTCAAGAACGAGAGTCGCACGCTGAAGCCACTAGGCCAACATTTATCTCTTTACAATATTAGTATAGGTAAAAAGAACGGCGAAGATGAATTACCAGCATTACCAATACTCTGTAACTACAGCGAAAGCGATTCTGGCTTTTAGTTCCGACCGGTTTAAGTAATCGCTCTAACTTTGAACGGATATCGAAAGAAATATATCAAATCTCATTATTGCAATCAGGACTACACAATGGTACACAATACACAATGTTATCTCATGTCAGTCGTGCATGGCAAAGCAATGTTTAATGTTAAACTGTGCGTTTAAATTAATGTAAAATTTTATATTATATTAAAATCCATATAAACAGAATATTATATTTTAGCAGTTAATTTACTGATTTATGAAATAATAAAAAAATATTATTTATTCATAAAGGTAACACAATGTTAAATTTAATTTTACTGCCAGGCCTTAAGTCAAGGGCATAGAACGGACAAGAAGAACTTTCTTTTCTCTTACACTTTTTTTAATTGCCAAGTATTTGTTTTTCGAGTTGTAATACCGTAAAATACGTTTTCACCACGCACCAGCTCACGTGATTAAATAACATCGTACAAAAAAAATCAGTAATGGTTCAGCTTTATAGAACCAGCTTCTATTCCAGTTATTTCGGAACCGACTTAGGGACCTTTAAAAGAAACCTTTAGGGATTTTGGGTCTTGCAAGTTTTCATAGGCGGCGTTATTCACTAACTTTAAGTGGCTGCTCGTTTGCTTCCTGTTCCATAAAAATCTATGGCTTCGTTATGCTGAGATAATTTACGTAATTATAATAAACACTTATATTAATAATAAATACTTTGTATTACAATTATTAACACCATATATTTAAACTTTTCTCAACGCATTATTAAGAATGATTAAGGTTTTTTTATCGTAAGACTGTTTTACTAATATAGAATTAATGTGTTTGCCCTACCCTTAGTAATTACCACCCCACACATTACAAACCATACATAGCATAATTAAGTGATAAATTACAGATAAATGACATATTAATATTCATATTCGTGACAAATTGCTACAAGAGACAATCCTATAAATGAATTTCCAACGGATGAGAACTAATTAAGCACAGCCCACGCTCGCTGTCAGATACACTATTTATTATGCATTCGGAGACTTGGAGAAATTATTCACGTAGGTTGTATTGGTAAAGGTTTCTCGGCCATTTAAGATAAACTACAAAGTATGGGTACATGGATTATTACAAGTATGGTTATATGGATATCATTATGATAGCGCTGAGTAATAATCGTACTCAGTCATTCAATACATAAAATAAACTTTGACGGTGCATATGAGTGTTACAGTTTCAACTCATCTGAATTTTTATTGGGCACTAGCTGGCCTGGCGAACATCGTACCGCCTAACAGTCGATTCTAAATTTTTTTTAAAATACTTATTCTGCTATTCGGGACACCGGTCTAGCTAGTAAGATAAAAAAAGAGTTGATAAGACAACAAATACATTATGTCAAAAAATAAAAATTTACCTTCCCGGTACCCCTCCACTAACACTTGAACTTTATGATATGGTATTAAAGTTCAAATTGACCTTTAAGTATTATTACGAATATTATGTATGGGATTCAGAAAAGTGTTGTTTTTAGACTTTTTCACTCCTTTTTTTTAATTTTTCTCTCCTTAAGAACCATCCTCGTACTTCAAGGAATATTATAAAAAAAAAATTAGCCAAATTGGTCCAGTTGAGTTATGCGCTTACCAACACATTTTGCGATTCATTCTTATATTATAGATTAAGAATTAACGTTTTAACAAATCACTGAAACTAAGTCCCAATTCATTATACACAACATTTATTACTAATTAAAATTTTCAATTGAAGTACTAAAGGGCCTAGATACTTAAACGACTGATTGTAAGCCCAGGCCGAAATCTTAATTATCTAGGTAGAGTTCACAGGCTGATAAAAATATGAAGGCTTTCATTTAAAGACAAATATCAATAGCCATCATAATTAATACATACATAGCATTAAAGTCACACTTACGCCATTGGACGTTTATTGGTTATTAGTGTGAATATTTGTTAATTAAAAATAAATTTGAATGGTTAGGGCCCAATCAAGCTCTCTAATATTTAGATAAACTTAATTAGTCTTCAAATCCTATAAATTTGATGTATGTATATGATTTCAAAACTAATTTTCTCCAACTTACACACATTAATATAACTTTCAAGTTTCTAACTAACAACGCTTGTGGTTGGCTTAGTATCTAATCTAGGATGAAACTCGCCCTGCCATGTGCTGAATATTTCCCCAGAGCAAACTTATACTTTATCCCTTATATAAGCTTCTAGGAAATACATTCGAGCAATTTATAAATCGGTTTACCTATTATAAGCTTTAAACAGTGAATTGTCCTATCACCTTAAATTTAAATGTAACAAAATATTCATGGATATAAACGCGAATTTATTCTTTTTTTTTATATAACGTATACGGGGGTAGAAATGTTTGTTAAAAATTAATGCGATTACAAATTCCAACATCGCGACAACAGATGGCGCTTATATGCCATTATAATTACAAATAAATATTATATAATAGACCACAAGCTCATGAACAAAAAATACCTGTGAAATGACCCAACGTGAATTACGCTTAGAAGGCTGTTACTATATCTGAAAATAGCTCTGAGCACTATGCCGTCATTTCTGAGCGGTACATGTGAGTACGTGAGTGAATGGACTTTCTCAGGTACAATTGGGGAATTTCGACTAATCTATATATATAAAAGAAAGTCGTGTTTGTTACAACACTTATAACTCGAGAACGGCTGGACTGATGTTAGTTATATCTTTTTTAGTGGATTCTTCTCAACTCCGAATAGCAGAATAAGTACTAAAATATCGGATAAGTTATCGAATAACAATAAATGAGTAAATTAATTTTACGAATGCAAACAGCATGTGGTGCCATCCGTTGACAAAACTACGCATCATTTTTACGTCGAATTCGTGTCAGTTCAAGAAATTCCGATCTTGAGGTGAATGAGGAGATGCATGGTTTAATCTTGATCGAAGTTACCTCATCAAAAAATGTTGTATATCAGAAAGTGCTTTGACATGCAGTAACGCAATATTGGCGCTCGAGAGAAGAGGCCTAATGTGTAAAACTGCCATTCTTCTTTCGCAATGGCACGCAATAAAACATTTCTATATTTGCAAAAAGAATTTGTATTAATGTTAACCTTAATGAAATCCTAAGTCTAACTAAAGTTAACACGATATTATAAGACTGTAAGGTGGAACAAAGTGCGCCGGGTCAGCTAGTTATTAATATACGGCTTTGTTATAAGTGTACATAGATGATTAAAAATAAATGTCGAAAAACCTAGTGCCGTACTAAAGTGATGGTGCCGGAAGTCGGTGCAAATTTTTAATTCGACGACAGTTGCAGAAGCAATATAGGTCATTTATTACTGTACGGCATTTGTGTGATTCCTTTTGGACACATATACAGATACTTTACCCGTAAACGCCGTACATATTTCCAGCGGAGCGGTCGAAAACCAAGGGTCGCAACATATGTCTGATTAGCATATATAGGTGATGATGATATAGAACAACATAAAATTAAATGATCTTGAGAGTACTTCACAAATAGATAACATTTTCCAGTATGCCGTACATTTTTTGTGGAACACATAGGTGTATGGGGTAAATTACTTTCCTCCGAAAAGAGTCATTTTCCGGTGACTTTTATCTGTACGGCAATAACACAGGTTATTAATACTTTAGTCAATCTTCAATAAAAGATAAATGCCGTACACTTTCGATAGTCCGCTAGTCTGTGAAATGGCAGATTATACCACCGCCTACCAATACAGGGCGTCCCAAAGTTATGGGATATGAAGGGAAAGTACCTTAAATATCGTAGATAGGGTATTTTACTAAAAGAAGACTTTATGTCATTTTTAAAAGTTGGTAAATCTGCATTCAAAGATTTTCTAAAAATTACTTGCCTCGACTGGGAATCGAACCGACTTAAATGTAAAAAAAAACACCCCTACTTTTATGATGCCAATCGAAAGAATGGCCAAAAACTAATAACTCTTCTTAAGTAACATACTATTTTAAAAGAAAGGAACTGCGTGAATATATATTTTTAATCAAATTAAAAAAATTATCTATCTAATTCGGCCTAAAAAAAATCCCCTACAAGGCTTGTACTTTTTTTTTTGTTCATGGGCTTGTGGTCTATAACAATTATAATAATATGTATTTAATATTACATGTCAAAATGTTATGTCTTTCGCTAACCATTGCTGAAAAGCTATCGAAAAGGAGTTATATTATACAAATTAATTAATGTTTTTATATAATATTTTTATTTAATATGTAGTACACGACTATAAAAGACAGATTCTTTAACTATTAGTACGTTAAACGTAACACTTATGTAACACATATTTAATTATTATATGAGGCGCTACAACCCTATATGGTTGTTTGTTGTATTTATTTATATATAGTCTACATAATGAAGGTACTAAATACTCTCTTAATTAGGGCAATGTTACCGTTATCTTTGGTCCCTCGAGTTTCAAACAGGTATTCAAGGCCAATGAAATTCGGAAAAAACCGGAACGAGAACGGGCAGTGTAAATACTTAAATCGTTCCATTTAGTAATGTAAATAATTTGTATCGATTTGTTTGGAACATTTTTAATCGAAAAGCAATTCCTACTGATCAAGAAGATAACTTTAAGGCTATTTTTAAAGGCCGGCACACACTCGTGAGCATTCGTTCTAGATTTCATTACCATCAGTGATCATATATGCTAGGAATAAGCTTAACTTTTCTTCTTAACTACTTCTCTCTTACAGAGTTTTAATTGTTAATAATTTTTCGAACATTCGTAGATTTTGTTTTCCGAACCAATGATAACGAAAATATTGATTTGTAAAAATTTATATTTAAAAAACTGCTCACAACACCATCCCTCAAAATCAAAATTGTTTATTTTATACCATATAGAAAATAAAATATATACAATGTGTAGGCCGCTTTTAAGTAATTACAATTAAATTGTGCCAGCTCTTCCGTTAATTATATATAGTAATAAAACGAGTATTGTGTAAATTGTAGGCTCCTGCCTGATAGTTCGACATATTATGTAAGAATTTTTCAATTCAAACCAGTATTTTTGGAGATAAGCGCAACTAACTTTTCACCTGAATTTTCTCTATCTCTAAACTTCTTTACTTGTAGTACAGTTAATTATTATATTATATAGTAGGACTTCGGACTGTCATTCACTGACTCCTGAAGAGCCTTAAGAAGATACACTCTTCAACTGCCTTTAAAAGGAATGGCGACTGGTTTATTTATTGCTCCAAATAAAGAAGACACGTTTATGCTTTTAGATCTATGACATAAGTATATAATATTTAGTGTATTTGTCACTGTATATATATAAGGTATATAATTATATATATACAGTTTACAAATAACATTGACGCTTATTAAATATGCCAAATGATAAGAATTACTATTATACATGTACAAGTACATTTAAAATACATGAGCCAAAATCAGAAATTTCATTTATAAACAATACTTGATGCATTATCTCCATATAAACAAAAACTATTTTCTTATTTACTATTAACACTAATTACCTTATTTACATAGGTTGACGTGTCGAGTGTGTTTTATCAATCAGTGACAACTGTCTAGTGAGGAGCTCTAACAATCAGACATAAAGTATACGTTTTTTGTATTTATTCCTTCAATATATGTTAAATTTGTATAAGGTTACATTAATGTCACTGTTTGCCCATCTACTTGGGCGTGTGGACCTCAACCCAGAATGCTTTTCTCTGAAGGAAAACATTGTGAGGAAACCGGAAAACCTTGGACCCAACAATCACCCCGTGCATCAGTCACAGAAGAATGATTTATCTATTAGCAAAAAAATATCGCTAACCAGACACAGAAAGGTCTAGGTTTAGGACCTAAGTTGTAGCACCGGTTGTTACTGTTGTTAACATTATTGTGAACACAAATAGTTAAAATAATAATATACACAGGCTGTATAGGAGACGAAGAATGCTTACGTGCGGAAAGTAACGTCAACAGTTTTGAAACCAATAATTTTGAGTTAAAGTCCAACTACGGTAACCACTTTAATAAAAACTAATTAAACTTAGGTCAAAGTAAACCTCGTTGTGTTCGTTTGATCACGATAAAAATTGCACAATTTTCACGTATTCGCAGGTAGAAATTAATTCTGTATTCACAGCACAAGCAAGTAAATTGGCTCGTTTCGATGCGCAAGTCATTTTATATTTATTCCTAGTAAAATATATACGAAAAGTTTCTACCAGGCAAAAGTTGTCCTCTATTTTTTTTATAGAATAGGGAGGGACACTCAATGCTAGAGGGCCCTCGGGTACGTTGCCGACCTTATATTTAGGTAATTGGCATTTGAGAGCAGTGTTGGCCTAGTGGCTTCAGCGTACGACTCTCATACCTGAGGTCATAGGTTCGTTCCTTAGCTGTGCACTAATGGACATTCTGTGTATGTGCCTTACGCACATTCGCTCGACCGGTGTAGGAAAACATCATCCGGCTTGTCTTAAACCCAAAAGCTGGTCATTGACTTGACAATTAGATTGATAAATGATCATGAAACAGATAAAGAAATCTGAGGCCCAGATTTAAAAAGGTTGTAGCTATTTATATATCCGAATATAAAAAGCCTGTTACAAAACACATATTTACACATACACTTAAGGCGTATTTCGGCTTTAAAAAATTAAATGTCAATTAACTTGATTGTAAAAATGTAGTTAATTATTACAACGATTTTGTACCGAGATAAAATTCTTTTAATTGTGTTAATTTAAAATTACTTTACTGTTGTTTTTTAATGGCAAAGCAACAAATTAATGTTTTAAGGTCGTACATACAACCTTAAAGGACGAATATAAATAATTTAATGCACGATTTTTCGATGTCAGCTTTTACACAAATCATTTAAAGTCCTAATTTTATCGCTACGAATAGGCTTGAAGAGCTTTTAAGAGAGAATACGCGATGTATAAGCGATAAGGAATTTGCACGACGAAATTTTTATTTCCATGTAAAATTGTATTGTCTGTATGTGCAATAAAATGTTATACACTGTAATTATCATAAGAATGCAATCAACAGAAAATACGTATTATTACGCCGTAATTTTTCAAAACCAATTTACAATCGTTGGAGAGAAATTTCTCCTCTACTTTCTAATACAGTATCAGGATTTCAAAACAACTTTGTCATAATAGATATATTCATGTTATCTTAGGTCAATCATTCGTCGTGTGTTTGTCGTCGATAATTTGATTTACTGTCAGACCTGTTCTATATATTAACAATTATAATTCACATAATTAATTAAAGATGTATTGTTTCTTCATGTTTGAATGAAGACAATACTACGCGTTTCGTCATTTGTTTTAAATGAATGATGAACGAAACTATTTGACCTTTTTATTTGTCAAACGGAATGACGGACCATAGTATGGGTCTATGATTGGACTATGGATGCAGTTGACCGTTGACAGAATGTCAAGGAAACGAATCTCGCCTTTGTTTTACATTCTCATGAAAAACACAAGACAAAATGAACGATGATGTTGACGTTTATTGTGATTTGTCAAACGGAATGAAGGACAATATTACGCGTCTATGTTTGGACTATGGATGCCGTTGGCCAATCTCAAGGAAAGGGAGCTCGCCATTGTTTTACATTCTCATAAAAAACAAAAGACTAAATTGAAAGATGAACTAAACGATATTTAATGACGTTTTAATTAGTCATACGGAATGACGGACTATATTACGTGTCTATGATTGAACTACGTTGACTTAAAGTAAGCGAAATTCGCCATTGTTTAATACTCCCATCTCAAATTTAAAAGTAAGACTTATAAACATTGTAAGCTAACATAGATTACAAAAGACCGAGCCGATACATATATATTTTTTTAATTACCTACTTTAGATTTTAATTTTAAACTACCAACTAAATTACTTGAATTACCCATATTAAGACATTAGAACTCAGTTCCTGTACAATTTCTTTCAACCCTATACGGGTCTTCTATTGGACCAGCTAGTTCCCTTTCAACAGGGCATTTTGTTCCCTCAACCACTGCACCAAGACGTGCGAATTTATACACATTTTTGATGTTTAGACATCTTATGTGTTATAGATTAATTCACGGAGGAAAGACGACGATATGAATACTGCCTATTAAAATCAGCCGTGGGGTAATAACTCACATTCATTAATTGACATATATATTAAGCCGTCGCATATACTTGTTTAAAGCAAATCAACAGTACTCGTTAAAAATGAAAAAGAAAAACTTATGTCATTATTTAAAATGGCATTTCAGAGTTTTTACTGTGACGCTTGCCAACCGGTACAATAATTATAATTACTGAGATTGAAAAATCTTGATTTGATTTGGTCTGGTGACGGCAAATTTCACAGAATAACAAGAATCTCTTAGTTCTTTACTTTTTAACGCTATAATTATAAAAAACGTTCGATTTACAAACGAATTTAAAGTAAATATCTCAAAGACATTTAAAACGTAATTCTAAAATCAAAAAAGGTAAAAAATATAAAACATTCGATTTTCAAACGTGTTTAAAGAGACATAATCTGTATTCTGTACAAAAACTAACGCAATAAAAGTAAAGTTGTTTATCTCAGGTCAAAACAGGTCATTTACCCACCCACAAGTGACGACATCTTACGTTTTCGTATTCGTATATATAAGTGTATTAAATTAAAACAATAATAAACATTGTAAGACACCGTGAACACCTCTTCAAGACTTGAAAGTACAATTTTTAAATTGTTAAGCTTTCATAGTCAAACTAGTATATATATATATTTTATTCACAAATCTAGGAAGTGCTGGCCTAATCTTTGTCGAGTGATTCTCATCCCTAAGGCCCTAGTTTAGATCCGCAGCTGTGCATCAATGGACGGTCTGTGTACGCATATTACACTCGCTTGTACCCCATTTTTTTAACGCTTGGCTGTGGGATCAAACCGCTCCGAAAATGACAGGTCGTCGTCGAATCGAATCACTCTTTCTTGGACACGGTTAAGTGGTAATACGGAGCTGGTACTAGGGAGCGCTCTCGCCCAGAGGTGAACACAGTACCTACTACATGTGGGGCCGAATTTGTGATTTATAGAGTTCCAGTTTTGCCATGCTATGCACACTTTGCTTTCAAATGACCGCTTTGCCTAATAGAAAAAACAAAAGAAAAAACTTTAGAGGTGTCAAGGGACACCCGGATGGAACGAAATTCCTTTCGATTAATTTATATGTTAATTGGTATCATAACAGTATGATAGATTTTCTCGACACCAATCTTACGACGAAAAAAAAAGCCAACATCACGAGGTGTTCTCAGGCGGTCACCCATCCAAGTACTGACCTCGCCCGACGTTGCTTAACTTCGATTATCGGACGAGAACCGGTGTATTACAATAGCAAATAGCAAAAAAGTGTCGTGACAACTTTTCGTAAGAATTTTTTCCGTCTAGCCCCCTTCACAACGCGCGATAAGGAACTTCGTTCCAAAACAGAAAAAGAAATCTGAGATACAGACCTAAAAAGAGTGTAGCGCCACTGGTTTTTTTATTAAAGTAAATATTAACTTCGCAATTATAATTTCATAATCGCATTAACCTTAAATTAAAATTATTTTATTGAGTTGAAACATGTTATTATTCCTTGTTTGCATGAACGAAATTAGAATAATATTCAAAGGCCATTCACATTCTACTATTTCGCACAATACACAAGTATTAAACGCTCAACGTTAGTCATTGTCATGCATACTTCCTTCCAGAAATATCCATTGCAATAATAGAAGCTGAAAATCATAAATCGCTGAACAAAACATCGTTTCATTTGTAGGAGTATTCATTCGGATAAATTATAATAATATCACATTATTTACATCACAATAACTTGATAGCCCAGTCATATTAGGGGTTTCACCTCGGAATGAAAGATAATAAGCTGTAAATTGGTATAATTTTAAAGGCCGGCAACGAACTCGCGAGCCCTCTGGCATTGAGAGTGTCCATGGGCGGCGGTATCACTTAACATCAGGTGAGCCTCCTGCCCGTTTGCCCCCCGTTCTATAAAAAAATAAAGTATAAACCATTTTTTTTCTAAGAAAAAAAAAAGGAAGACAAAAAATATAATATTGGCGGTTTTACGCCTAAAACAGTTACTTCCGTACAACATACACGTAAAAAAATCACATTAAAAATACAATACAGAATTTAAAAAAATTAACGAAACAGTTATAATTTGTCATCGTAATGTATCAAGTATATAAAAATAACACATTTTCATAAAAGGCCGGCAACGTACTCGCGAGCCCTCTGGCATGAGAGTGTCCATGGGCAGCGGTATCACTTAACATCAAGTGAACCTGCTGCCTCCTATTCTATAAAAATAACATTAACACAAAACGAACTAAACTTAAAATATTCGCAAAAAAAGTTATGGTCATTAATTAGAGTCATGGTTCAAAAATGGCCTCGATTGAGATTAGCACAAAAAGCCTAGTATTGACTAGGCTTTTTTTAATTTTATAGAATTATACGATCAAATATAAAAGAACTACGGAACATAGTTTTGCCTCATGTCTGCTCAGCTTATTTTTATTGAGACTTGCCCATTGTGAACTAAACTTACAGATTACATTATCACCTTATAAAGAATAATTGTACCCTCATTACAGCTTCATTGGAGATTCATATCAGCTTCGACCTTCCACAGTAAGAAAATCTCTTTATTCGTTTGTTTTTCAAATAAATTTCGAACTCTTACAACAAGGTCAAATAATCCAAAACCCAAAATTTCCATTAGCACATTAGGTAGTTATATTTTTTTGTCATATATATACGTATATATATTATATATAAGAAAACAAGGCTCTTAATCTTTTCTTACATCTTTTATATCTTTGGACAAAAAAATATTCCTACAATTTAATTTCGGCGAAACATTTAATTAAAGTAAATTTTACAATTTATTGCTATTTTCAGAATATTGTGAATATTCTTGGAATTACTTAAATTTAGACAAAGGCATACAATTAATACCGTGTCACGCATTGTCTTCATCGAAGGTCAACAGTGACAGCATCGCCTGCATTTTATGCGACAGATCTCTTGGGCATTGAATTAATAGTAGCTGTGGGTAGCCGTGCGTGACCGTAACTCCACAAAATACTACACTATATGTATAAAGAATTACGTATATGACATACACATAACATTTTTCTGTGATATTCAAATCTTAATGATTTGATAATAATTGTATTAAATATACGTATCAGATGAAGAACAATACGTAATTTAACGTAACAGAATACTAACTTTATGTATGGAAAACTTAAACAACCATTTCTGGGCGTATAGAACTATCGTTAGCACCTACATACATAATATTAACACAACACTAACACAATATTTAAATAGACTTGTCTGCTTTAATAATAATCTATTAAAATAATATGAGCTCCGCCTCAAACTAATATTCGTATCGAATACAAAGCTATCGAAAAGTCCGGTAAATTTAGACATAAAAATAGTGGTCAAATAACAAAAATTGTGCTATGTGTGCTAATCAAATCAAAAGTTATTCGGGGTCAAAGGTCAAAATTTAGGTATTTGATTTTTTTTTTTTTTTCGAAAACGGTAAGTTCGCATCGCATGTATAAATAAAACATAGTTTTGGCATTACATTTCTGATCACTGTTGAGCCCTTGCAGGTTTCAGAAAATAAATAATGTTATACATTGAAGTCCTTGCAGTAAGTAGTACTAACAAATCAACATCTTCACCAACTACAATTGTTGTGTTTGTTGCATTAATTTTTTTTATTGCTGTTTCAATTATGAGGACATCTGCGTCATATTGAACTTGTTTCAATGCAATATTCGCAGCTGTTAATTTGTCACTTAACATGGAAATGAAATGAGATTTAATATTAATGTTAGCGAAAATATGTTGTTGATTCTCTGGAACTGTCATAAATTCATCAAAGATAATCTCGGATGATGTTTTTGTAGTTCGACGATGTTGTTCTGCATCATTAATATTCTTTGTCGAGTCACTGTAGCCGTCAAATAGTATAATACCTATATACATTTTACATAAGAGACACAAATAGGTATTTATACTTGTCTTAAGTGCCGGATTATGAATAATGTGACTCTTAGCATCGCGATATCTCAGGAATGGTAAGTAACTCTTAGGAAAAAAAATCGTAAAGACCATTTTTGTAGAGAATTTTACACACAACATAGTGTGGTGAATTCTCAATATTCGACTATTTATATTATACAAATACTTCTCCTTATTGTCATAGATTGGTTTGTTGGCATCAGCCATTTAATATCGACATTCAGAGTCTACTGTTTAAAGGCTTCTGCTTAGTTAGACCGCTCAATCGAACTGAGGGCCACACCAACCAGTTCCTGTATTTTAGCAACCAGCATTTGTAATTCCAGTTTCGTGACATTTCGTGTACTCGTTCCACGACCGAACCCGAATCGACCACAGAGTCGAACGGCAGTCATAGGAACGAGTGTCAAAGATTACTTTAATATTTATAGTCATTGATTTAATATTTAAAATTATGATAAATAACGTTTAATAATAATAATGACTATGGAGTCATTATTATTATCGACCATTGAATAGTCATTTCGAAATTAACCATTCCTATTAACGGTTTTACACTAATTTGACTTGACGTTATTCATTTAATATAATGACAATGGCATTAATTAAAAATAAACGTGATTTGAATAATAAATTTGTAAAATAATAATAAGTAATCACAAATTCATTACATTCGGCCGTCCGACTACGTGCGATCTCCCGACGCACGGTATTTAATCACGAAAAGGTTTTATAAATTCAAATAAGTACACTAACAAAATATTTTAGTTTCATGTGAACTAATTGTAACGTATCTATACATTTGGTTTTAATCAATTATTCATTACATTCGGCTATTATTTGGATTCAGATTGATTTTGTGATAGTTCATTGTCACTTTTGTTACTTTCGCTATCAGACGTACTACTGCTGCTAGCTACTGCTTCTAAATTATCATTATGTTCGGACACATTTATATTGATCCACGGCGAATCCTGTCTACAAACTCGGTGCAATCCGTTACTACTTTCCACTATTTGAGATGCCTCTTCTAACCTTTGTACCTACTGCAGAACGCGGCTTTTTATGTAAAATTCTAGTCCTCTTTGTCTGATTTTTTTGGAGTTTCTATTAGATTAGAATTATGAGTTGTAACAGAATTATTAAATCAAACGTCAATCAAACACGTCGGGTTGCCAGGGTAACAATAAATAAGGGTCGTTTTGTTATTTAACCAATACACATCGATTATTGGTCAAAGAGGTGTTTATGCCCTGTACAAGCTCTATTCACTGAATTACTATCACCTTGTTAAAACGCATATATAGTGATTTTTTATTAGTAAGACCGGATATTTATACGAACTTCTTGCCTCACTTCTGTACAGTTTGGATTAGACTCATTATTTATATCTAACATATTACTTAGGCTATCTTCCAATCTGGTTCCAAATAATGCTTCCGTAGCTGTCTTTTGAGTGGTGGAGTTAGTTGCATTATTAATTCCTCACTGAATTTTTCCTACACACACATGTCGCAGTTCCGTTCGTCCTCACCGTCAGAAAACTTTACAAGTGAGCTTAAGATCGTTTAATTATATCCTCCGGCTTGGCCGTTGGCTCTGAGACACACAACAACATTCAAAACATGTTTAATACCATGAGTATCGCAAAAAGATTTAAAAGCTGCTGAAGTGAAAGAGGTACCTCGATCTGATATAATTCGAGATGGTAAACCGAAGTCATAAAAATATTTAGCAATACCTTAACAGTTGTTTTAGTCTTTGTATCCTTAGCAGCTCTTACAAACAAATACTTGGTAAATCCGTCCACTATGGTGAGAATGTAAATATTGCCGTTCTTGCTTTTGACAAATAGACCCAAGTGGTCAATGTGAATGGTGTGGACCGGAATGCTTACCCTCTCTATCGGATACAACTGACCATTCATATGTCGAGACGCGTTATCCTTATGCCTTTTGCGTGCCTATAGGCACACTTAATGCAAGACTTATCATACTTTTTAACAATTCTACGTAACTTAGGAAACTAGAAAACAGATTGAATCTTCTCGGTAGTCTTTGATATTCCTAGATGACCTGCGTCATCGTGGTTAGATTTACACATTTGCCATCGAGCACTGCGAGGAATTACTAAACAGATCTTATCATCAACTCTCCTAAACACTCTAACTAAATAGTTCTTAACTAAATAGTTCTTAACTAAATAGTTTCTCCTAATATCTTTAGCTTCTCTATCAGACTCGGGCTTAAGAATTTTATATATTCGGGATATCTCAGGATCTGACATTTGTAAAGTCAAGAGCCAATTATCAGTGTCGATACTATAGACTGTAACTGTAGAATTATCGATAACCTCGGGTGTTAATTTCGTGTCTAAAAACTAAAATTGAATTCATTTGTTAAAAGCCACCGCCTAGCTATTCAGGGTATTAAGTCGCGTTTCGTTAATGTAGTTCGAATAGCGTTACAGTCTGTTACAGTTTTGAACTCAATCCCCAAAAAATATACCCTAAATTTCTTTAACGAACATACAATTGCAAGGGTCTCGAGTTCATAAAAGTGCAAGTGACGCTCCTCCGGGGCGGTTTACTGGCTAAAGTAAGCTATTGGCTTAAGAGCACGCGACTCCGGCCGCTATAGCATCAATATCCCACCCACGCCTAAAGAACTTGCATCCGTATGCAACTCAGTTTCAAAATTAGGATTGTATATAGCTAAAATTGGTCGGCCAATTAATTTATCCTTTAAGGTAGTAAACGAACGAAATTCTTTATCTGTCCATTTAAAACATTTCCCTTCTTGAGAAAGTTGGTTAGAGGCCTAGCTGTTTCACCGAAACTTTTGATAAATTTTCTAAAATAGCCTGCTAGTCCCAAAAACTGACGGACTTCATGTACGTTCTGAGGAATAGGAAACTCTTTTACAGCTAGAATCTTACTTTCGTTAGGACGTATGCCTTCTGCAGAAATCTCATAGCCTAGATAGTCAAGGGTATTACTGAAGAATCGGCATTTAGATAATTTTAAAGTGAGCCCATTTTGCCGTAACAACTTCAAAGCATTCTCTAACCTCTCAAATCCCTCCTCCAGGGTAACCGATGGCACAAGAATGTCATCCAAATAAGCCAATGCTAACTCATCAAGTTTATTACCCAGAAATCACATCTAAAGATGTAAAGAATCTATTGCCACTAAGGTTAGTTAATTGATCATTAATTAAGTGATCATCGATTATCGGCAACGGAAAACAATCCTTCCTCGTTTTGTTATTGAGAGCCCTATAATCAACGGATAAGCGCTGTTCTCCTGTTTTCTTCCTTACCAATAAAATAGGACTGGCATAATTCCTGAATTGGACTCTTGTATAATGTCATTTTGCAACAAGTAATTTATTATCTCCTTAACCCGACCTCTTTCCGAAAAGGATAATCTATATGGTCGGTAAACTACAGGTTTCTCATCCAATAAGTCTATTCTCATTTTAGTTGAGTTGTTACAACAATTTTCTCCTAGATTAAATGCAAAGCAGATAATTGAGTAAAAGTGAATGATCTACCTAATGCCTCTTTGTCAATTTGGGGACCAACATTTATGTCAGATATTAGTAGGAGCTCATATTCCGAATTATTTTTGGTTACTTTATTTACATAGGTACTATCTTTTTCAACAAAACAAGTTCCTTTAGCAATAGGGCATTTCTTGGATAATGTAAGATTTTGACAAGATAAATTTGTCATGGGCAAATAGCACTTTCCATCAACAACACTATAAACTCCCTGGTGCAAATAATGCACTTTCCTAGGCTCCATGAGGATAAAAATTACATTAAAAAAGGTAAGTGCAAGAAGTGCAAAACTACATAAAATATACAATTACTTAGGCAAAGAATGGAACAAAACTAAGCAATCAAAACATTTTGTAGACAATGAAAGGGACAATAACATAAAGAAAAGTGCCTAATCAAATCTCAAAATATTGTTCAAGTACATAAGGAAAATATAATATTTGACAGTATAAACTGTGTTCAGATAATTTAATATGCCCCGTAGACTTAACCATGTTATTTCTAGCTTGTAAGTTGCACCATACCTGAGATGAACTTGATAAATGTCAATGTCTATTCTACCTAGTCCTGCTTCATTTCTAGGGATCCTTTATTCTGTTCAAATTAAATTGTTAAAGATGACTCTGGCCTGGACCAACTGCAAACATCTTAATAACACACTGCACAAGATATTTTATATCAGTCTGTGACATATCTGCATTTTATTTCATTTCATTTCATTTCTATTTCATTTCATTTCATTTCATTATAAGCTTTATTTAAGTTCATGATGTCACAAATAACTAACAGAATAAAATCTATCTTAATAAGCACATTCCTATTAAATGAGTGAATTCTTTAAAGTTCACCCAATTCTGAGAAAACATGGACACCAAAAACATTCTGATATCCACATTTAGAATCTACAATACAAGCTTTATTTATGCTAAATTCTGTTGGCATTAAGGACATCAATAAATTCAAATTTTTAATTTACCTTTACACTGCTACAATAATTTGTCTTATGGTAGATAGGAGTTTAAAATTGCACAGTTTGTAACTTACTGCACAGGTAAACCCCAATGATTATAATTGACTTCTCATAATACTTACTTGATGGAAATATATAATTTTAAAGTCTTCCTTAAAAAAAAGCCTTACTGGTAAAAGCTACTTCCTTGTGTCTGTAAATTACTCTTTACAAATTATGTATTATACATTTTCCTTGTACCTGTATTACTAAAGAATTTTCATATTAACACAATATTGTTCAATAAAATGCTCACAAGTGAGTGATAGAAGTAAACCAAATTCAGGAAATAACAAAATCTAAAATATTATAATGTTACTAAATTTTCTTATTTTTATTTTAAATAAATCCATGAATATTTATTTATGATTATATGAATATTACAATGGTTCACTTTAGTAACAAAAAATGAGTAACTCTTAATGTTCTCTTTTTTTTTTTTTTTTTTTTTTTTTTTCTAGACACATGACCTCTAGGATACTCACATGACTCATGATAGGCATACATAGCCTCTGGTAGCTGAAGCACACTTGGCTTCCTATTGTGGGCACACATAACCCTCTAACGACCAAGCACACATGGCTCGCTAGGCATACATAGCCTCTAGTAGCTGAAGCACACTTGGCTTCCTATTGTGGGCACACATAACCCTCTAACGACCAAGCACACATGGCTCAGTAGGCATACATAGCCTCTAGTAGCTGAAGCACACTTGGCTTCCTATTGTGGGCACACATAACCCCCTATCGACCAAGCACACATGGCTCGGCAGGCATACATAGCCTCTAGCAGCTGAAGCACACTTGGCTTCCTAATGTAGGCACACATAACCTACTAAACACACATGGCTAATAGGCACACATCACCCATTAAGCGCACATGGCTCGATAGGCATACATAGCCTCTAGTAGCTGAAGCACGCTTGGCTTCCTATTGTAGGCACACATAACCTACTACGTACACATGGCTCGTTAGGCATACATAGCCTTTCAGTATGTAAAGCACACTTGCCTCTATAGGCGTACATAACTTCTAGTAGCCAAAGAAAACGTGGGGCGTTCGATTTCTATTTATTTATAGCAATAACATTAATAATCGTATAAAACACTTGTACGCACCTTAGATTGGGTCCTTATCCCACTTCTGAATTGTGGTGAATTCTCAATATTCGACTATTTATATTATACAAATACTTCTCCTTATTGTCATAGATTGGTTTGTTGGCATCAGCCATTTAATATCGACATTCAGAGTCTACTGTTTAAAGGCTTCTGCTTAGTTAGACCGCTCAATCGAACTGAGGGCCACACCAACCAGTTCCTGTATTTTAGCAACCAGCATTTGTAATTCCAGTTTCGTGACATTTCGTGTACTCGTTCCACGACCGAACCCGAATCGACCACAGAGTCGAACGGCAGTCATAGGAACGAGTGTCAAAGATTACTTTAATATTTATAGTCATTGATTTAATATTTAAAATTATGATAAATAACGTTTAATAATAATAATGACTATGGAGTCATTATTATTATCGACCATTGAATAGTCATTTCGAAATTAACCATTCCTATTAACGGTTTTACACTAATTTGACTTGACGTTATTCATTTAATATAATGACAATGGCATTAATTAAAAATAAACGTGATTTGAATAATAAATTTGTAAAATAATAATAAGTAATCACAAATTCATTACAATAGGATGGGGATTTTTAAAAGTTAATTTGTAATATCAAACCCCAGCTCTCTACCAATATTTGGCTCTCGGGGAATTTTTGTTATTTCAAATGCCTATCTTGACCGGACCATTATTATATGCTAAGGAAAAATAACATTAGAAGAGATTACCTTTTTTGTGCCATGCCCTACTTTATCCTTCCTAAAATTCTTATTCCCTATCTAACATACATAATCTTTAATATTAAAGAATTGAATAGTTCAGTTAAGAAACTTAATTAGGTTTTACGAAGAAATAACTATGAAATTATCAACGAAACACTGCAAATAAATTTTCAAAACATACATATATAATGAACCACATTTTCGAACCCCTTAACAATCAAATTTCCTCCCTCCACGTTTTTTTTTTTTTTTTTTTTTTTTCGATAAACGTTTCCAGATTATTCCCCGACTATATAGTCGTCGGAGGTGTTAAAAAGCTTACATAAATGTATTGGTAACCCGAATGTTTACTTTCTATTAC
This sequence comes from Pieris napi, assembly GCF_905475465.1. Classification (NCBI taxonomy): domain Eukaryota; kingdom Metazoa; phylum Arthropoda; class Insecta; order Lepidoptera; family Pieridae; genus Pieris; species Pieris napi. The sequence continues at coordinate 6,551,853 of NC_062255.1, forward strand.
TATATTACTACTCTACTACTACCTATTTCTTTTGACAACCCCCTGCATGACCCTCACAGCAAATCCCAAAAAGATGCCCCTCAACCTAACATTGAGCATTATTCCCTTGAAACTCGTCTCTGTTACCCTCATGCCCATAGCTTGCTCAGCGTTATACCTGTCGTATCCATACATGGGACAGTCGGTCAGAACATGCAACACTGTCTCTTCAGCTGCATCATCACAAGGACAGGCAGCACTCTGTCTAACCCTGAACCTGTGAAGATACGACAAGAAGCCACCGTGACCTGTCAACATCTGAGTAATCAATCCCGTTGGTTTCATTTGTTTAATTATCGAAAAGGCCGAAGCAACATTTGGAAGGAATAACTTGGTTATTGCAGCTGTTTCACCGTCTCGATATCTGTGATTCCATTTTTCTATCGTGTTTCCACGTAGACAGTTCTTCAAATGCGATATGGGAAATCTATTGTACACGGGCGCTTCTTCTAGATGCGCAGCTTCCTTTGCTAGTTGGTCTGCTCTTTCATTCCCTTCCATGCCCGAATGCGCTTTAACCCAAAAAATATCAATTTTTTTGTTGATTAAATGCGCTTTATTTATGTTCTTACGAATTTCAACTACAAGGGGATTTGAAAGAGCGACCACCCGCAACACTTTCGAGTGCACTTCGGGAGTCACTATATACGCCGTAGGTTGTTTCTGGGTGACAAAGGATCCTTTGAGTCGCTTTAAGAATAGCCACCAGTTCAGCTTGATACACGGAACAGCATGAAGATAGTTTCAATTTAAAAGTCTCGAATTCGGCACCATTTTTCCATAAGGAAACGCTGGCACCGACCAATTCGTCTACTTTACTTCCGTCCGTATATATCTTTACCGCCGGTGCATCTGTTAAATCCCTCCACGTTGGCAAACACTATTCTAAAGAGTGTAATATCGTGAGCGCCGTAGAGACTTTTAACTGAAAATTACTACCGCCTTATCTCTAATAACATTGTCTTTAGTATAAAGAAAATACTTTAGGAATATACGACCCCAAAGTGTGTCAAGTACGGGCGAAAGCACAACGTAAACAATTTAATATCGGGCCAACCTTTACGAGGGTAATAAGAGTGCTGTTAGAAGTGTCTTAAGCAACAAAACGAGTTTTATTTTCAACGCAAGTCACTCGTTTATGACGCATTCAGGGATTTCAGGATCGTATACGCTTTAATGCGCCGCTTTTGAAGGACTTATAAACATCAACGGAATATCGGCGACACGAGTAGAGTTGAATATTATCTTTGGTCTTTTAACTCTCGCTTTTGTCTTTGGTCGTCAAGATTACCGAAAAGCACTACAAACGTGGAGTTTATTTATTTTACGCTAAGTCAAACGTATGCGGGAGAGCCCCTCAAATTATTCCAGCGTTATTTTTACGTGACGAGAACTATAGGTAGTTGAATCACTCAGCTTTATATTTTTTAAGTTACAATTACGTTAAAAAGTAATCAATGAAAAAATATCGGATAATTTACAAAAAGAAAGTAAACTGTAGGTACCGAAATTCAACATGGCGGCCGTAGTTCCCATTTTCTCCATTTCACAGATAAGGTGGTGGGTCTGTACTGGGTATTTCCTTTTGCGAAATAGCAAACTGTTGAATCGCCTACCAGTGGAGGTCCTACCTAGGAGAGACAATCTCCAAGTGTTTAAAATAGCTTACTCCTTTAAAGGTTGGCAACGCACCCACGTGTGGGACTGCGGTAGCTGATTCTGGCTGTCCTTTAGACTCTTATTAAATAGGATAAGGTAAATAAAAAAAAGGTTGATAATTTAATCAAGTATTCGTCATACGGTATTTAGTACAGTTTACTTAAAGGCCGATTTACATTATCATGAGTGTTTAGGAGAGTGCTTTAGTATAGTACTTTAGTAGAAACATGTAAACGCTACGCTAAAGAACTTGCCTTTCAAGTTGTACTAAAGCACTCTCCTAAACACTAAGATAATGTAAATCGGCCTTAACGTATTTTAGTGCTTCCGGTTAGTTCCAAAGTCGACTAAACACTGCGCGAGGTGTACGAAAATGTACTGTTACTATTCTATTACGTTAACTATTTGCTAGCTGTGCTTCGCGGTTTGAACCGCCTTAATTCGATAGTACCATAAAACCTTCCTCGATAAATCAAAGACAAGATCAATTCAACTGTACAAACTCTTCAGTAAAGTTATGCGGGATTTTTTTAACAATATCCAAAAAAAGTAATGTTTGTTTTATATAAATTTTCATTCCATATTATGTAAAGCAAACAGCAATGGTACCTTTACATACCAAATCAAATAATGGAGGTTAAAGACAATAAAGGAGAGTTTCTTGCCAATTCTTCTTGTCCAAGCCCCTTTTATTAAAAGCTGATAGAACATGCAAATGTACAATAAATAATATGCCTGTTAAATGTACTATTTTGTTGTATCTTGTGAGCATTACAATTACCTATTGTTCGTCGTGATTAAAGAACTTTCTAAATTGTGGTCGAAGACTAGATTTAAAAGTGAACGGTAAACATTAGATTAGCCGTTATACCAACAACTTTGCTAAAAAATGTCATTAATAATTCCAATATGGACTAAACTGCTCTGGATGCTTAAAGAAAAATTATAATTGAGACAAGTGCAGAAATGTGTTACTATACTTAGGTACAGAACTATACTTGGGTACAGAAAAAGGTTACGGCGCGTTACATGGGGGGGGAGTGGTCAATAATCTCCAAAAACTGCGTGACGTAATACTTGATCGCTCCCTAAGGTACGATTAAAAATAATAATAAACACATTTAAAGAATTGTAATCTTAAAATAGTTTTTAAGTGACTTCGAAACATTCATATTTCAAAGTAATTTAAGTAAAATTGCTTTAAACCACTAGATAGATAAGGTTGAGTACTTTGGTCAAATGATTTAGTACGCTTTAGTATGCAAAATCTAAGAGCTATCTAAGAGCTAGTCTAGACTGTCTGGCCCACCCTAGGAGTTTCCTATAGTGGAGACTAGAGTATAATTTTAATTTGTTTTTTTTTTAAAGACAATTCACACCAATTGACCTAGTCCCATGCTAAGCTGCTGAAGCTTGTGTTATGGGTACTAGGCAACGGATATACATACATATTATAGATTGATAGACATATAAATACATATTTAAAAACCCAAGACCTACGCACAACACCAAATGCTCATCGCATATATGTTCGTCTCAGCCGGGGATCGAACCCGGGACCCATGGATTCGCAGTCAGATTTTAAATCATACTGTCGTGATCTGTATAATTTATTGATGTTCAAAAAACTTTTTCGGATAAAATGCGTTTGTAAATAATAATCTGGTACAGATAACGATATGAAATCTTATCTTTGTACATTAGCTGATTTGTTTTCGGCGATGCGAAAAAAATAAAGCAAAACACCTGTGATAATTAACAAGATTATGTAAAGTAATTTAATTGTAATTCCTTAGCCGTATATCGCAAAACATTTAATCTATAATAGCATTGATATGAAATTATGCAATCTAAACTATCTTAGTAACGATATTTATGTGTACGTAGTTTCAACAACATATAGAAGAGAGTGTGAGAGATAGTAGTATGTTTTTTATTTATATTTTTTGCTAATTTCAATCCAGATGCTTTAAAATCTATGAAATCCATTAACATCCATTCCTAAAACTGCGATTCTTATATGTATATCTAAAGCTTTCAAGAATTTGATTTTTGCGCAAGTCGAAATAGTTCATCAGCGGATGTTATGCCGGTCCACTTCCATAGGATTCTCAAAAAACGGCTTCCGGACCAGACAGCCTTTGCCCTAAATTTAGCTCATTATTATGAGCAGCAAAAACGAGCAAGTTAGTATCGTAGTTAAAGGGCGTCGCCAGCTGAGCTGTGAATGAGATTGACTAGTAAAAGTAGGTAAAGAGGAGGGGAAAGCATATGTTATATAAAGCAAATGAAAATTGCAACGTCTTCCTTGTGCAATAAATAAAACACGTATAAAATCTAATAAGATATATTAAGTAATAAATATAAACTTGGACGTGCCGAGACGAGCTAGTAGTGTGATAAAACATTCTAGTGAGGTTGAAACAAAAATATCATTAACAGTACAAGAATATTCAATTATACTTATATTTTTAGGAGCAGTGTTGGCCTAGTGAGCCGCGTACGACTCTCAACCCTGAGGTCGGAGGTTCGATCCCCAACTGTGCACCAATGGACTTTTTTTCCATGTGCGCATTTAACATTCGCTCGAACGGTAAAGGAAAATATCGTGAGGAAACCGGCTTGCCTTAGTCCCAAAAAGTCGACGTGTGTCAGGTACAAGAGGCCGATCACCTACTTGCCTATTCGATTGACAACTGATCATGAAACAAATACAGAAATTTGAGGCCCAGACCCAATCAAGTAGTAGCGCCACTGTTTTTTTTTTATTATTATGTACTTGCATGATAGTTGTGAAATCTAATTATGATAATGGATTTTCCCCATTATGTACGAGTCATGGATGTAATTAATCACATTATTAATCAATCCAGCGTGTTCATAGATATGTTACGTAACTTTAAATGCATGCCGCAATGCCGGATTCGAAACCATAGAAAAAAACATTTTATTGTATGTTTTATTACATTTTATTTTATTGTATGTATGTAAAATTAACGATCGTCAATTTAAAAAGGTTTATGTTACACATAAAAACTTCATAAAAGTCGATGTTGATCATCTTGTCTTAAACTTATTAAAGCTATATAGTTTAAGTTATTGATGTAAATAGTAATAAAATGTACATAAACCCTGAGTTTTCGAGCAATACAATCTGGATTTATGTATTGTGTATGTATATATATACTTAAGTGTAAATTGTTTGTGAGATATGAAATAATTGTACCTATGGTAGCATAAGAAATATTATCCAGCTATTTAGCGTTATGGTTAGTGTAAAGAGATTTCGTATATTTTAATCTTTGAATTTAGGATACCAAAAACAACAAAGCATAGAGTCGCAACATGTCTATAAATATATCTTTTTCTATAATAGAATTTCTTCGCCTAAACTGTTATTATATATAATTATTGTCATATTTCATTACTAGTAACTAGTGCACTAACCAAGTTAATAACAGGCATCATGTGAGATCTGGAGATTACGCAGCACGTGATTGAAGTTACAATATGATTATTGTCGTTTTAACAATACAATATTTGTAAATAGAATTATACACTCACGCCAAAGAAAACATGTATTTTACACCTCGATAGGTTTATAATACATAGCAACTTTAAGTGTATTCATATTATATTTAGTTCATTAAATTCACAAATCACATCTCTCATAATCGAGGTAGAAATGGCTTTTACGCATCTGTATCACAGGCTTTTGATAAATACCCAGTAAACCATCTCGTGTGCTTACCGCCGATGAGACCCGGAGTCGGCGTCGCATGCGCAGTCAAAAATGCCTAAAACTACACAAAAAACTTACATACCTATCGTATGGAATAACCATGTTATATTTTCTATGATGATGATAACTGTTCTATAAAGGTATAGGACCAAGAAAAAATTGAAAACAATGCAATGGCAACCCTTCATCGCTAAAGAGTCTCTATATAAAACACCTATAAAATATATTGCGATGAATCGTTTACAAGAGATTTTACATCTAATTTGACTGAGCCAGCTGACTCTATGTCTGACGTGACCATGCTTGTCCGATATTTCAGAATAATTGTCTATGGGTAAAAATATCGTAATGCGATCAAGCGAATATTCTTTTAAGCTTTATTCGAGTAGTAAAAGCCCGTCTGCTTAATGAACATGTAATAATCGGATCAATATGTATATTTATACGTTATTTTGCGAAGGGGAAATTTCGCCCATGTTCTTTTAGTAGGAAAACATACAGCCTCTGCGCATTTAAGGACCGGACTTTTACACTTTAAAACCAAATCCACATGTATACTTGACTGTTTTTAAAGACAATGCATTCATATTTGTTAAAAAATGCGTAGTTTAATTAAATTCCATATTGTAACGAATTATTTATGTCTTGGGTGACATTGATTTTAAATAAGGACAACACTCGCTGAACAGCTATCGTATTTAGTCACCAGTAACGTTTATTTATGAAAATTATATTTTTGTCATCTTCCGAGTTTCAAGGCAGTCCTATAATAGACTGCCAACTATACTCGTTGACATTGATAATACTAACATAAGTTCTACATTAAAACTTCTTGACTGTTAGGAGTTTAAAAAACAGCTTGTCCTAAAAGGTACAAAATTACAATTAAACTAACGCGTTCAAACCCGGAATGCCGGATTTAGCGAAAAAATATATAAATCCACCAGGATTAGTACAAGACATATTATCCTTTAATACATAACTAAACATTTTCGCTATCAATATAAGCATAATTCGCATATTAGGCCCGTTTAGTTTGATACTAGTTCTTGCGACTTGCAAAACCTGTTTTCCTGCATGAATTTTAATTTTTTTGTCGCACACATTTCTTAAGTTTGGTTATGTTGGTAGAGTCACATGTTATTTTAATTTTGGATATTTGTGGACGAAACCTAAATCAAACAAGAGTCATGTAAGGATCGTTGCTGAATATGTAGAGCTAGTAATTTAGTGACAAAGTTAAAAGTATGTACCTAGGAAAATTTTAATTAAGTAACTTTTTATACTTACTAGGAATACGCGATAAGTAAAAAATAATCACGGCGATAAGAAAAATAAAAGTCTATATAGCGATTGGCAATATTGGTGGAGATTTTTTTGTTTCCTATGGTATTGAAAAAATACGCCGTAAAAATTAATATTTATATTTCCAAAGTTACATCAGTTTAAACTAAAAGTTCCTAGCTAAACACAAGACTGGCCAACAAAACATTTCCGTAGGTAAGTATTCTTATAAATATTGTTTTTTGTATATGATTTGAGAATCAACTAATAAAAGAGAAAATGTTTGGTCGTAAAGAATTCTTCTATCTATCGGAATTTTTGCGTAGAATTTTTTTTCATTCGCGTCAGCGTTAGTAATTAATTAATGTATTAATATTATGCATATGAGTATTTATAACTTACCTCACACTTTTAATGAGTCACTGCACACTGCACAGGTTCAGGGTGAAACAAACACAAAACTAAACACGATATCAAACAATACAAACTTTGTAAACACCGATGCCACACGCGGTCGAGATATATAAAAAATAAGCTAGAGTAAGAACCAACTATTAAAGAACAACTAATATATTACAAATTATAACGTGAAAACACAGTTTACTTTCTCTTTAGGTAAGTTGTAAACTATAACTTGTTAGTTAGGAAACTCGATTTTGTTTATATTATTATCACGACAAGTAGAGATAAAAACATGAACGCTTTACTCCGTATGCACGATAACTGAAGTGAACGACGAACCGCGAACGTCGAACCGAGAACCGTTATGAACCTTCAAACTTCAATATAGAGCAGCGACCGGTGAAGTGCTCATTGTGAACTGTGATTTGTGAGCTAAAGAGTGAGTTGTGTTCTTTGTTAGTAATATCGTCACAGATTATATTACATTACATATTACATAAATTAAACCGACGTTTCTCGTGTTTTACAGCGTGCGTGGTCACGGTGACTGAGTTCCTCTACATCACAATCTACAGGGACCCCGCGAACTAGACCCATTCTTGTTACGCTGAAAGTGGGAATGAAGGCTTTTATCTTTTTCGTTTCCAAAAGATTGCAGTTAAGAAAATTATTGGTGTCTTTATAATAGGAAAAGCCAACTACGCACATGTTTCTTCCTATAGGCTTTACACTTCCGGGAATTAAATTTGTTCTGCTTTAGAAAATTGCTAAATGTTATAGGATGGAGAATGGTCCCGTCGTCAGGTGATCTTTGTATACATACGTTGAACATGTATTAAATAAGGGGAAACATCAGTAGGAACATATTCAGTACGGCCAACCGAACGGGAGTCCGTATTGGTTACTGTAGCTTTGGTGTTGTTTGAATTTCCCGCGTTAGACTCTTGAGAGATATGTATTTGAATTTTCCATGTAAGATGTTGATGGTTGAGAGTATATTATATTATGTGAATTATTATTATTTTGCGAGTGTGGAGATGACGTGGATTGAGATATAGGTTTAGATGTAACCTTTTTGATTAAAATTGACTCATCTTCATCATTGCATAAGCTTTCGCACTGACAGTAATCACCGCTAGAACCACTACCTTTCTTTTTCTTAATTTTCGTACACTGCCGACAAAGGCGCAAACAACGTGTTCGTTTACGACTTCCTTCACCTGTCTGAGATGATAACGATCAATCCGTATTCATTTTGTCAAATTCATCTTGTGAACCAACAGATACGTTTGATCCCACAGGGAGATTCAGGCCAACATGGCCATCATCCTGGGCTCATGGGCTCGTTCATACAATATTTATAGAAATTACAAAAACTTACCGACTACACGATGACACTATACACAAATATGATAAACTTAAAAATTACATACATAGTAATACAACAATTAAAACTACCAGCTTATCCTCTGCTTTTTAACTAGTAAAATTAAATTAAATTTACACTACCGTGAAAAAAGACATCTACCATGAACGAAGTTTCCCGCGCTTTTTTCACAAAATATTTCTTTGTTTAGTTCAATATGACTTTTTAGTGATTATTTTTTCCTGTGTACTTGAATTAATAATTATTCCTCATCTGAATAAGACGCGCTATGTCATATGTCAATAACATATGACATATTGTCTAGTATGTCAATTGACATTGAAAGTTGTACTTGTTTATGAACTGAATTTGGATTTATTTCAATTTTCAACTAACGGTCAAAGCAATCTTCAATCGTTTTAAAGTTTGTTCTAACTTGAAAATTGGAATATTAAAACAGCATTACGTACGCATTGGTTTCTATAATATTGTAACGGTAGATAGTATATCTTATAAAGATTTTATATGTGTTTGTAGCGTCATATCAAAGAAAATGATAAAAACTAAAAAATGGTCTGGTGGAACTGAAGAGGAGTATGAAACCCAGCACTTTGGTTTTGGGTCTCAACGACTGAAAATAGCGGTTCGACAAATGGTAGAAGATAAGATACGCGCATCTGTTACAAAGGCTTTTTATGGTGTTCACAATACTTTGGGATTAAACGAAACTGATGAAGTTTTATTAGCCCATACACGCGAGAAACTTATTCGTCTGTATTGTGATAAAGCTAGTGCAGCATTGATTGTTATTGATACTGAAATTGAAAAAATGCTAAAGATACCGCCAAATGTACTTTTACCAGAAGATGAAGAGCAGTCCAAGCAGATTTCTGAAACAGAGTATAACTCATTGAATGAAGAAGTAAATAATCTCAAGAAAAAAGTGCTGCGGGGTGCATTAATGGAATCTTGGTTATCTAAAGAAGATAAAGAGTTATCGTCTATTGAGGATGTTTTAGAACTTACAAAAAAAGATATGGAAGTGGTTGATGCGATGCAAAGGAATTTAGAAAGTCCAGATGTAGTTAAAGCTATGATCAACAAAGTTCAATTTTTAAGTGCAAGATTGCCATTTATTGAAATTGATGATAAATTGTATAAAGATTAGGGTAAGTGAATTATAACAATAATTAGTGAATAATATAATAATATAAATAAATAAAAGATTAAAATAAAGACTTAGTTTTAGTAGTAGTATGCTCCTATACCCAATGTATGTTATGTGTGCTAATAAGGCAGGTTAATTCAAATATTTATTTTGTCTCTAGCTGTAAAATCAGTACATTCTCAGTACATATTTACAATCTGTATTGTTTATAGTTTTTATAACATACTAACACTTCTGGTGATTCCTGCATAGGTATTGGTATCATAAAAACATAGTAACAGGTACTTTTTATTTTTTGTAAAAACACATCTTACATCATCTATAACTGAGAACAACAACATTTATTTCATTCTATTACACAAACTTATTTAACATTTATGAGTTCCTCTATAAAATATATTTTCATAAATGAAAACATAGTCTAAAAGGTTTATATAGCTTGGCACAATTACTATCTGCAAGTAAAGTTAAAAATGTAAATCAATTTTTAACATACTATCTACCAACATCATTAGTTCTTATTAAAAATTACCAAATACAATTTGTATGTATTGTCACAACATAATTTTATATCGACATCAAAGTACCATCAGCATATTACAAAATTTAAAATGAATAATTCATAATGCACATACACTGCCTAATTTTGTCTATAATAATAAAAACATTACTACATTCATAAACTTAATGATCAATCATTTCCATTTTATAAATTGGTCAATTCGACAGTTTGGTCTAATGGTTAATGGTTTGTGGACTCATTCTCTGCACTTAGAGGCTCACTAGGTCTGTTGTACGTAAGTCCTGGCTAACTAAGCAAGCCTAACTCCTTCCAAAAGCCCAGAAGCTTCCTGGGGACTTCACAGGTTTCACGGTGCGACCTCACCGTTCCGAGGATTCAGTTTGGTCTAATTTGTGGTCATAAATATTAAAACCATATTTAAATCCCAAATTGTATCTGGCATTGGATCTAATCCTAATAAAAACTATTTATATCACATTTATGTCTTACAATTCTATGAAAAAGTAACATTTACAAAAATAATGAGCATATTGATGCTGAATTTACTAAGACATCAACTAACACTTAGGTTACAACAACATGACAAGCATGACCATATAAGGAATGTTTATTGAGCCTGTATGGCCAATTTCAATAACTAGCTTACATTACAATTGTCACATAAAATTATACTGCTAGCTAATTTACAAATAGACATGAAAAAGCTAAAATGTTCTGCGTAACATAGAAAATTATTTTCATTTAAAGTCGTTATTTCTGTCTTGTAGAACATTATTGAAACAACGATTTGAATTTTTGTGTTTACAAAAATATATTTTTGTAAGAATAATCTGTTTTATTGACTCTTTCAAATGTAAGAAAATTGACATTTTATACCATCATATATTACAACATACTTAAAGATGCATCCACTCAATTTAAGAAGAGTATTCCTCTTTAAGATGTATTTACTTTTCCTGCAATAGGAAGTAGCAATCATATAGCTTAATATTTAGCATTAAGGTTGTTTATTGAGATTCATAAGTGTCTATTGTGTTTCATGAAGAAATGTTATTTTGTCCGTATTCCTCTCTTATATGGAACATAGAATGTACTAGCTATATGAGTTTTTCTTTTGGCACATGCCATATTGAGTGGATATAATTTACTATACAATGCAAAGTAAAGATATTGTTTTAATATTATATATATATATACATTTTAAAATGCATTCTTTTTAGACATATTATTTACATAAACATGTACATCTCTTATAGAGGTTAAACTTTAACCAAAATATTTAATACAGTAATTAGAATTTATTGTCTAGATGACAACACTCATGGTCTGAAAATTTATATATCTCAGATCTGACAGGATCTGATGGTGATATTCTAAATTATAAAAGCTTTACTAACAAATTAAAGCATAAGAAAAAACAGCATTTGCTGTGTATATTCTTATGCTTTGATAATATATATATATTATATACATATATATTGTGAAAGTAAAAATACATGAAATATTGTATTTGTAAAGTAGTTATACTTGAAAAATACCAATAGTTTTGATATGCTATTTGGCTATAACTAAGTTCATACCTTCACAATCAAAACAAAAGCAATAAGAAAAATATGCAGCCTTTTTGACTTTATCTATATAAAATATTTACATCTAACTTATATAACTACTGGCAACTTTAATGACTAGATTTTTTTGTTGGTGAGATAAAAATAAGTGGTGGTTTGAGTATTTTTAAGTTTAGCAAAATATTTTTTTGGTAACAATATTAACAGGTATTTTGAATAGTCACCTATTTTTTGTTTAGCTTCTTTGGTTCTTGTTACAATTTCATTAGTGGATTCTGATAAACATATATGTAGCTGGACGATGTTCGGGTATTTATAACATATGGTCTTCAAAAACTGTCGTTTGTATTAATACATGCTTGGGGCATAAAAACATAAATTTTTGTGACTAAGTCAACTTCATTTAGCTAGCTGCTACTGGAATCCTGGGATTAATAAATAACCAGTTAAACTCAATAGTTAAATCAGATTTCGTGGTTATTTAAACCTTGAAGTCAGTTATTTTGCAAGCAATCTGCCAGACAGGAAGGAAGACCTGTCTAGAAATAGTTCCGATCTAAGTCTAATTCATGAGTTAAATATAATTATACAAAAGCAGGCGGTCTAGTGTCTACAGCTGTAAGTACGCGTTTCGCAGCTGGACCAGGCCAACACCAGCCATCACTCAGCGCCACCAGTCACACTGGTCCCCACTCCGTGTTCTCCTGAATAAAAAAATATATTAAATAAGTTAAATTAAGCTTTTTAAATGGATATCAACACGAATTTCACATTAATTACATAAGTTGACGTTTTGAGAGTTTGAGGTTCTATTATGATAATCTATAATGATATTATGGCATAGTTTAAGCTGGGCACAATCTGTGTGGCAGTTTCTCCGTTCTCGCTCACCACTATATTTAAATAGCACTCTAAACATAGTTTTGTGTAAATAATGTAATACATTCGCGTTTATATCCGTTAAAGAATGTATTTAAATGCCTAGTACTAGCTTAAACCAAATACATTTTACCAGAACCAGGTCAGAACCTTATTTTTGATTTAATCTATATTAGTATTTGGACTCAACATTTGTATTTCTTAAATCATAACCAACTGTCATAAGCCGATAGCCTTTTACTGTATATATCTATTATTAAAAATAATTGCAAAAAATGTGGGTTGTAGAAATTCACGGACAGCTTAGTAATTCATATTAAATAAATACGTACTTGTGAAATATTGAGTGTCTTCGAGTGCATGGGACTCTGAGGCATGGTAGTCGCGTTGGCGCTGAAGTATCCTCCGGGCTTTGGCCGCAAGTGGCGATTGTGCATCTCCATTTGAACTATCTTCATGAATTCGATTTGGGCGGCTAACTTCTGAACCTCCTCCTGAAATTAAGTTATTATTATTCCGTAGATTAGTTAACTCAACATTAAATATTGATAAAAAATAAATCACTACAAAATTGCTGTTTTTGTATAAAATTTATTTACTAACTTAAAACTAAAATTCAAATTGAAACCAAAATTGTTGAAAAAGATTTTTGTTCGTTTCACACTTGTTTAGTTATACAAATACCTTTCCTTGATATTCAAAACTTTATAAATGTTTTTTATCTGTGTAGTATTTATTTAGTAGGTCATAGTTTTATGAGGTTTGTTGCTAAAATTATAAATTGTCAGATAGATTTTAGAGTACTTTAGGTTCGAGGTCATAAGTCTTTTTTTACCTTTAACTGTTCATTCTCCTGGTAAAGATCGGGCGGCTCATCTGGTACTAGTCCGATCCCGTTCAGTGAAGATGAGGCAGGCACACCACGTGCTCGAGCTCGGCTATCCCATGTATCTCCTGTACCGCGTACAACGCGTAAAACCTTTAAATAATATAGTATTTTATGTTTGCAATAATGGTAAAGACAATTTTAATAATTATACAACAAAATGTGATTCTTTTACATCCGCAAATGTTTGTTATTTCATAATTAAAGTTGTTAGCTGCTAGTGTAAAAAATATTTTAAATAATAGTAATGCAAGCAAGAGTATTGCATGGACATATGCAAAATATACAGGTTGAAATGATGTTCAGGATTTTTGACTCAGTTGAAAGCAGTTCTACTACACAGTCAAGTCGCAAACGTTAAAACATATTGAAGTCTACGAATAAACGTCTGTTGATAGTCGATAATTCGAAATAGATTATGAATGATAGCTCAAATAATTAAAACTATATTATTACGGTTATAATAATCTCTCCATCGAATATTTTGGAAACCAATTTTTTTAGGAATTAAGAAAATAAATAATTTACCTTAGGTAAAAATACCAATAGGACGGTAGTTGATGTGGAGAGTTGGGTTCTTATGAAACCCAGTAAGTACTTTATGTCTGGACCGGCTCGGGGTAAAATTAACAGGCTGAAAATGTATTTTATTTATTATCACACATCTAATACGAAAAATACTTTGAGATTTCTTGGTGACAGGTTAATTCGGTCAACCGTTTCGCTTCCGGGTACATGCTCTCTATGCATAAAGCCATACAGATTTATAAAATGTGCTTCGTATAAAGTCCTTTGTGATACTAAATGATTGTAAGATTGTGACATAAAAATTTCAATATAAAAAGTCTTTACTTTAAAATAAATTTCGATATACACTCCCTCAAGAATTCTAGCCCGCCAATTCATGTGAGGTTATACGATTTAACGGGTTCTTATTTAATTAAAAAAACTAGAATTTTAATTTTTACTGACTTATGTATTATGTTTAATTTTATAAAAAAATACTTACTGAAAAGCAATCATTAAAGAATTGACTGTGAAGATATTGTAAATGGCTATAGAGATTAATCTAGCCTCGTTGTATAGACTTTCAGCGTGACGTACACGATAGCACACACGTACACCCCATAACAAGAACAGAATCTCACCTAAAAAAATACTTTAAATTAATTATCAGTTTAAGGAGGTAATTAATTATTTTTCAAATAATATTTAATAGTACATATTCAACATAATCCAAAAATACATCCGATTATGATGATGTCTTTTTTAGACTAGTAAATTTTTTCTTTGAGAATCAGACCTCTGGGTCCGACCTTATACCTTTCTTAAGTTATCTAAGTATCTTAGGTACATATATATATATATAACCTTTACTAAGATTATACATAGGATTAATTTTCAAAAGTTCTAAGTTCGTATTGATAAGTGGCGTTGTGGTCGATTGCAATTAACTAGTACAGATAGCATGGTCACAAAAATGAGAAATTTAAAATCAATCAAGATCCGAAATCTTGAATGCAACGCTATTTTTATTTATTTCTATAAATATTGTCTTTGGCGCACGCCAGTATTAAAACGTCTGCGTCTTAGAATTTTATAAATCATCTTAGCATTGTGTATACGTAAAATGCATAATTTAATTAAATTTAATTACACGCAAATAGAGAAATATAATTTTAAGACAACGATTTAAACATTTTAAGCGTTTAAATAAAACTTCTTTAACCTAAACACGACTTTATAACACTGTTATCGTATAACGTTTCGAATAGTTTTGCTATTAATGTATTTTACGAAATCAAGTAAAAGTTCCGTTTTCTTACCAATTGCTAAACTGTGATCCCACCAGTTATATGTACATTGTTTGAATTTAAGTCCTCGGTTGTCAGTTATCTGGAAATAACATTACATTTTTCTCAAAAATTATTAAATAACGCAAAAAAATGCAGTTTTGCATTATTACTAACACGTTTAATTGTTACATTTTACTATGATTTATGTTAAATCTCACATGTGATGTTTCATGTGCTTTACAAACATTTGCCAATGGATTAACAATATTAAAAGGGATATATATTATATAATCAGAAAAAATATTTAGTCAAAATTAAGCAGTTAATGAATTTCATTTTAAAAATAGTATTAGGATTTTTAAATTAACGTATCTCTGCAGGATTCTAATAACAGTATTTTTTAAAGGATATTCACCCTAGCGAAGTCTAAGTCGATAGCTAATTGTAGTTTTAAAATTAAAAAGTATCTATAGAGTCAGATATCTCTGGAAAGACGCCGTGGGAAAAGACCTACGCCGTACGCAGGCTCCAACTGGCCGATTGACAAGCGGTAGCGCGCGATCACCACAGATGGCGATCTCTAGTTTTGGAAACCAAAGCCCGCTTTGGGTCGTTATCCTTGTGAAGTAAGTAAGAGCAGCCTAGTGATAAGGTTAACAGTGTGGTTCTCTCGGTCGTGAATTTGAATCCAGACAGAAACTTTTTCTTTCTATATAAAAAAGGAACACTTGAGGTTGCAGTGAACAAAAACATTTTAGCGAACTGGCCTGTCTTAGAACTAAAAAATCAAAGACGTGTGTCACTGGGCTTTTAATAGATTGAAGCGGTACTGAATTGTAATATACCACTTGTTATACATACCACTTCGGCATCGGGCGGCGCAGACAGAGTCCATGTGCCGAGGTAGACCAGCATGATCAGGAGTATTGGAGCCATCCATTGGAGAAGCTGCTTGTCTGTTAATTTTAGCTTATGCGCTGACTTTACGCGATACGTTAGAGAGACCCTGTAAAAGTCGACATATATATTGATTCGATAGGTATAAATAATCGACTTAGGTATATATTTCGATTAGTATAAATAATATCATTATAAGCATGGTGTTAATTGATGGCTAAATATATCTCGACATTTTTTTGTGAAACAAGCCAAAACACTTCATCGCCGGAATGTTTCTTTCAAGCCCTAATACCTAACCGTACTGAATTAAAAAATAGAACAACCATATGCATCGAAAACCTCATTTTGTTAGGTTAAGTTTAGTAACTGATTTAGTTTTTATAAATAATAGTGCAGGTAATCTAATAACTTCATTATACAGTTACCTCCAAGTTTTCATTAGTAGCGCGGTGTATGTGATACAAAATCCCATATGGCGTGTCCACTTCGTCGCTATACACGAATACATATCAAGAACTGGAAAAATTGCGGCCATCTGAAAGCAAATTAATTTTTTCTATCTTTGGACATCTGACGAATAATGGGAAACAGGAAAAACATTCTGAAATACATTACTTCAGTTAAAATTTGATTATCTTGAATCAACATAGTAAAGTTATACTGAACAGAACTTAAGAAACTGGCTACAAAAAATGTTATATATTAGTTTAACCGTGAAACTGTAAAATGTCTAATATTTATGAATCCAATACATCTTATAAACCGACATGCTTATCAAGGTAAATTGTGTCAAATGTGAAATATTTAGTGGCTCTATATAAAATAATTGTGACAAATATATTCTGTATTATTTATTTTACCACACCTCCATATACATCATAGCGCATCCAAGAAGAGTGATAGAGAGGAAGACGGGGCTGGCGACGCGAAACACTTTGACTCGTCTATGATGGCGCGTGTAGATGGTTAGTACTACCGTCATTACCGCACAACTCACTGATATCACTAGGAGAGATATCCTGGAAGACGTAAGAATGTAGTCAAAAATTATAAGTACATACTGAATTTTAGAGGCAACTGGCCTACAACTGTTTTTAGTTCTCAGACAAGCGTAGTAGGTGATTAACCACTACAGAGTCAATGTCTTTCTAATCCCTAACTATTCTAACTTCTAACTGTTTACGGAGAAATATGAAATATGTTTCTTAGTTTGAACAGCATCAAACCAAGGAACAAGCTGGTTTTCGGAAAAACTTCTCTACTGTTGACCACATACATACATGCATTAAAGATAATAATAGAAAAATATCAAGAGCAACAAAGACCCCTCTACATCGCATATATTGACTACCAAAAAGCCTTTGTTACTGTTTATCACTGCTTAGAAAATTAAATGCAAGATCAAAGAATGATTGGAACGCTTCAAAAATGAAAACTATTTGTTTTAGTCAAAGAAAATTAAAATCATTATTTAACGCCACGTGATAAATTTACGTATATTAAACTTACCGAAACGGCCAATTATATGTCGCGAGACATGGCTCCGGTCCCCGACAAGAGTCACATCCGGGTTGACATTTCAAACATTCGTACGGCTCATTCCAAATATCTACGCCGTTCTCTTCAAATTCTTGATATGCAACTGAAAATTAACACAGCAAATGAGATTTAATTACATGGAACAAATGACAATATATTATAATACTTACGAGTTGGTTGAACTACTTTTCGTAAACTTTTCGTGAAGAGATCGTATTTATACTCACTTGCATAGAATTATGTTAAAATTATAATTAAAACAACTAATTTTTGTTGCAAAAATGTTTGTAATGTTGTTACATAAATTCAAAATTAAGTTATTTTGACAAATTAAACCGATTTAATATACACGAACTACTGTTGTGTCACAATGTGTAATAATTTAACAAATAGCCACCTAACAATAATTATGACATACGTGTACAGGTAAAAAGGGAGGAAATAAGGCTACTTTCCGGTCAGTAACGAAGGTTGTATTGTAACTGTCAGTGTACGTACATTATATTAAAAGAATCATGTAAGACCGGAACTTAGGACCTTATAACTGCCAAAGTTTACATTTCTTAGAATTTTTTGAATTGCAAACCAAAGTAATTTGTTATAATAGGTACTTGTATTATATTAAAGTCTTTTTTATTTGCGGTAACAAAACTAGGCTAAACTTTAAAGTACAGATAATCTTTGGTGGGTTAAAACCAGTAAATTAAATAATATAAGGCGCATAACCTGATTATTGTTATTGTCACCCTGAGTTCGATACTACAGGAAATAATAATTTTAAGTTGAAAGGGAAAACTTGATCACGTACGATAAATCAACTAAATTAAGAGTTAACAAGGAGTTCTGATGAAGAAACTATTTCGTCATAAACAATACTTGTCCATTATTTTTTTTTTAATCTAAAAAGTCATAATACCTTCAACGAGTGACCCGTTGAAGCCTTCCGGATGGTGAATTGAGTAATATCCGGGTCTGCACTTACAGATGTATGAGCCACGCGCCCATCCCGAATAACGAGCGGTCATTTCGCGGTTCGGTTTATATTCACACTGGAAATATTAACAGTAAATTATTACAAAGACGCGTGTGATCCTCAAAGTTGCAGAGCTCAAATCGCAAATCGGCGGTGCACCAATTTTTCTTTCTATGTTCATAATTATCAGATGATCGTCTGTATGTCTTGCCCATACAGAAATACAATAAAGTACACTTGGCTCCTACAATGTAGCAAAACTTTTAAGTGTTTGCTTATTAGCTTCTTATTTAAACACATATCAGAATAATAAATATGCTTCGACGACTCAGCTTTGGTCTAGTGGTTAGTACCTGACTACGAATCCATGGGTCCCGGGTTCGATCCCCGGCTGAGACGAACATCGATGTGATGAGCATTTGGTGTTGTGCTTAGGTCTTGGGTGTTTAAATATGTATTTATATGTCTATCTATCTATAATATGTATGTATATTCGTTGCCTAGTACCCATAACACAAGCTTCACCAGCTTAGCATGGGACTAGGTCAATTGGTGTGAATTCTCTTTAAAAAAAAAATATGTTTGAAAACTTTGTGAAGACGCTATTACATTTTAATTACTAACATAATTAACTGAACAATCCTTCTACTTACCGTCATTTTGTTTATTATGCTCTTAATGACGTTTGTTTCTATTTAGTTTTAGTTAAAAGTTTAGTTTAGTTTTATTATGTTTTGGCTTCCTTGCCTGTTAGGTTGTTATAGAAAATACGTTCTATTTTCTATGTATAAAATTTATTATGTGTGTAAAATTTGCAATGCAATTTTGAGAATGTCTGTTGTTATAGAACTAGATAAATCAGAACAATACTCACATAAGTAGTTTCATTAGGGCACTTATGCGTTCCGTGGAATGAATATATTTGGTTGTCGTCATAATCGTACGCCTCGCACTGATTCACTTCCAAACTGGAGATGTCTATGTCTAACGACACTACCCCTTTGAGTCTGGAATATTTATATATATGTATCTATATATAAATTACGTCACGTTTGTCCGCTATGGACTCCTAAACTACTTAACCGATTTCAATCAAATTTGCACACCGTGTGCGGTTTGATCTAACTTAAAAGATAAGATAGCTTACATATATAATTCTATTGTACGTGTATACATCACCGAACTCCTCTTAAACGGCTGGACGGATTTGAATGATTTTTGTTGTATGTGTTTGGGTGGAGCCCTGGATGGTTTAGATTCACAAATCAGGCCGGCAGATGGCGCTGCAGTCGGTACTTTCATACTTTGTTTAATATAATCGCTTGAAATATCATGCAGAACAACGTCTGTGGGGTCCGCTAGTATATATATTATTGTATCTTAACTATGCATAAATAACGATTTACGCAATAGTGTATGCCATGAAACATTGTTGTTCAGATTTCACTTGAACATTCAACAACTGCTGACACGGCTCACGTGGCTGTCCTATACTTTAATAGCTGAAGGTGCGTGATACACTGACAGCTCACGAGAAGAGAGAGAATTTTATGTGTGTGAGAGAGAGAAGAGAGAGAATTTTATATGTGTGTGAATAGGTAGATGTTGTTTTATAACAATATATCAGATTAGATTATATATCATAGAATGCTCTATCTTATTCATTTCTCACTTCTTGTCAAAGTTGCGAAGACTTCTTCAAGCCCTTAATTATCGTGGTGAGCCCGATAGCTTTGAGATAAACCCACCACCTTGAACCTCTAGTACAGCTTGCTAATACATACACTACATATACTATATAGATACTCCTGACAGTTATTACATATAAATTTAAATACGTACATTTAACAGTCCACAGGCTATCAAGCTGTACAATTTTTTGTTTATGGATAGAGATAATCGTTAACAACTTATTATTACCAAGGAAAAAAATATTATAATAATAACGATATTATTACACAATATATAAAGAAAATAAAAGCTAGAAATGTGTCTTTATTTTAAGTTAAGTTAAATTATTAAAAGAAGAGGCTACCTATTTACTGAGATTCCAATTAAAATAAAGCAAGTCAGAAAAAATTAATTACCCCCTTTTTTTTATTTTATTTTTATTTAGTTATTGTCCCCCTTCAATAAAACAGCTAATGGTAGCTGTACACACTCGGCGAGACACCCCGAGACAGGCCGAGGGCGAGAGTGTACAGTAGAGCTCTCGTCTCGCCTCGCTTCCTCGCAGTCGGTCTCGCCGCTCTCGGTCGCCTGTCGGTTTTTTGCGCACGAGTCAAAGGGTCTCGCGAGTAAAACGAGAGCGACCTGTACACACTCGTTCAATCACTTGCTCGATGACTGTGGTTGTGACAGGACGTATCGCACAATGTGGTCTAACGAACGCGAATTAGAGTTTTTGGAGTGTTACCAAAGGGAATCGTTGTTATGGAATCCGAAGGATGTAGGACACAAAAATAAACAATCTCTACATGATGCTTGGATGCGAATAAGCCGGCCGATGGATATCCCAATTGAGGAACTAAAGAAAAAGCGAGATTCACTCATGGCTACGTACATACATACAAGTAGCAATTTACAATTTTGGATAATATTAAAACTTAATGAACCTAATTACCTATTTCTGTTGCGGTGCATAGTAACCATCCACCATCTTCTTCTTCGCCATGGCTTCGTAATTTTTTTTTAATGGTATACGTGAAGAAAATTATAATAACTTATTGCACAAAGACAAACAGCAACAGCGGTTTCCACGTCCATTATTAACGGTGTTTTAAATACAAATAACGTAACGAGTGTGTACAGGCTGCGCTCTTCTCTCGGTCCTCTCGGTCGAGACTCGGCGAGAGCCTCTCGCCGAGTGTGTACAGCCACCATTAGTGACTAAACCATCTTTAGCTTATAACGAAAAATTAAAGAACGAGAGGTAGGTAATGCACGGTAATGTGAAAGTAAAGATCTAATAAATACATACACTTTAAAAGTGAAATTTTGTTGTTTCGTGACGATATAGGGAAAAATATTGGCACAAAATTATACAAGTCCTCCGGCAAAATTGTAACTAATCATTGTGTGCCCGGAGCCATCTCTGTAAACATTTTAAACAAAGTTTTGTGTGGAAATTAATGTGTCTAACTCTATCTTCTTTGCCGATGAGTAGGGATTACCAATACAAATTTAATGACGTGAAATAATGATACCTATATCTTATATTCCATAATAAATATTTACTATGTGCCCATTAAGAGATGTAGTTATTAAATTCTTCAACGATAGTTAAAAAAACATAAAATAAAAGCTTAAACAATATCTTTTTCGTTATGGTTGATACGGATCTGATTACAATCAGATTAAATAATCGAAATGTAATTTTTCGATAAAATTTGTTAATTCAGCCATACTTTAGAATTAGCAACAGCATTATTACTTAATGGACCCTTCTCTTAATCTTATTTGATGGCCCGGAACGAATAGGTACCCGTATATTGGGATCTTTACCTTTCTTTAAAGTAACAATTGTCTCCATCTAAGTATGAGGTAGCTTACAGGATTTTTATTTACAACGTTGGCTACTGGTATTCATTAATGTTGTCTATTAAAATATTTATATTTTTTTTATAATTTGACCTAAGTGAGCAGTTTCCGTGGGGTCGTAGCTTTGATCCCCGGCTTTGCGCCAATAGACTTTCTGTTTATGTCCGCACTGGTTCGTACGGTGAAGGAAAACAGTATGGTGTGTCAGGCACAGGTTGATCACCTACTTAATAACAAATGATCACGGAACAGATGTCGAAATCTTAGACCTCAAAGATTGTAGTGCTATTGGTATGCATGGTATATTAAGATTGACCATTACTTATTTTTGATATATTTAATTATGAGTTCTATTCTATGCACGCAAGATTGCGCTGGCTTAGCAAATTTTATATTTAGTATTTAATATATCAATATAGCCCCGCCCAGGCTATTTGCCTTCTAACGTCAAATTTCAAAGGAGCTGGGATGATCTATTACATTCAATTCAAAATCATTTATTCAAATAGGTAACACAATGTACACTTATGAATGTCAAAAAAGAAATATATATTAAATGCTTCTAATTTTACATTCACTGCCAGTTCTCAAATCAAGGGCGTAAAACGGAAGAGAAAAGAAAGATCCTCTTTGTAAATCCGAATTCCAAAACCTATTAGGTCACACCTCAATTACAGACCACGCAAGGCCGGCTAGAGAACTTTATTTTATATTATATTCTAAATAAAACGTATTTCAATAGTAAATTTTTAATTAAATAATTAAAAGAATCGTAACCTAATTCTAGGCATTTATGCGTTGTATTTTCTAAATGGAAAATTAAAATTTACTTCTACATTTAAGGAGAACAAAAGGCATATCTTCGTCCTAAAAACTAATCACGTATGCAAGATGTAAAAGGCGACCGACTTGCGGAAACCTGAAGCCAATAATAATCCATACAGAATTCTGAATTATATTATCAGTGTAGAAAGTGATTTGGCCATGTAAACCGAGTTCGTGAATGTTGTTAATAACAATGGACCTAATATAGATCCTTGTGGAACGCCGCATGTTACTGAGCTTTTTTTATATTACGAATACTACAATATACCATATTAAAATACAGTTTTCATTTATCAGAAAGCTTTAAAATTTTGTGCAAATACAAGCATCTGTTATTAAGTCTATTACTCACCCACGTACTGTAGAAACGGGCACTGTATATGACAGCAGCCAACGTTTCGCAGAACAGCTGTAGTATGGGTAGGTCCACCACCCCTCCATCGTAGCTCCAGGGAGTGACGGCATGAACTTCGGTGATCGAAGAGAGTCACTTTCATGAGCTGACACATACCTATGAGGAAAAATATTTGCCACAATACATATTTTTTATAAGATAACACTGCCGGAATGGTAAGTTTTCTTTCTGTTTGAAAACGCTTCGTGACAGCAACTATTAATCTGAGCATTCTTAATGATAAATGTGTGATTCGCGTAATTAAAAGACTAACCTTCCCTATTCATACAACATTCATAAGTCTAATTGCAGCGTATTCATTAAAGTACTTATATGACGATTTCATCACAGTATAACCGTTAATTGGCATAAAGGGAAATAGTACTTTAGTTATAATATACGAGTATATTGTATAGGTAGGTATAGTATCACTGTAGCATGAATTCTCACTGTAGTGTATTTATGTTCTGTGTGGATCATAAGCAAAGGTAAGAGATATACATACCAAGGAAATTCTGAATCAGGTGGCTTCTCCAGTGATGGTGTTACACCAGCGACAGGTTCAGCTCCATATTTTTCCCAGGCGATGGAATTGTTAACCACACCATCAGGTCGTAATGCTATCGCCCGTGCACCAACCACTCTCTCTGATGCACTTGAACCAACCACAAGCCCTCTTGAGACCGCTATAAGAACATCTGGAAAAAAAGTTTAGTTATGTACATTAATGCCAAATCCTTAGTCTTGATAGACACTGTTGAAAGATAGGAGCAGTCTCGATGGAGATATTTCTCTGAATGCCTAACAGCTCTCAACACATCTGCTCATAGTCTAGCTGACTGATTGCAAGATAAAGACTTATATAAATAAAAATGTACGTTAATGCGAGCATCATGCACTTAATAGAGCACTCATCAATAACATTCATTAGATTATAAAACTCTTCTAATTACTTTAGTGCTGTTAGTAACCTTGATACATTATTATAATTTTAAAATAATAAATAATTGTCATAAAGATTTTTAACATTTAGACATTTATAAGTCAAAGTGGGGTCTCTTAATAGAAGATTATAAGAGACTTCTATTTTTTTGTGAGTTTTAAAAATATATTTTTCAGAATAACTTATTTCAGACGATTAAATCATTGTAAAATATCTTTTAGTGTATATACTTATATTATAAAGAGGAAAGATTTAGTGGTTTGCTTGTTTGATTGCATTGAATAGTCTCTAAAACGGGACTGATTTGATAATTTCTTTTACCACGTTTAACGTAGGGTTCTAACTGTGAAACCTTTATAAAAGAAATGAAATACCATAATAGAGTATTTTTAAAAAGGTTATCGTTCGGTATGAAATTACGTTAGTGTTACCCAAGGTTTGACAATAGAGCAAAGTGATATACTACAGTTCTATAGAAGCCATTTATATCTTCAACATGGTCCGCGATACTATATGTCTTAAAAAACTTTACCGAGAAAAGATTCGTGCTATGACCGAAATAAATGCGCAGCTAGCGAAGAATATATCAACTTAATTTTGGATAATGAATGTTGTACGTAGTTATATTTTGTAAAATTTCCATACATCATTTTAGTATAAAATAAACAAGTAAGTAAAGCATTAATCGCACACTGAAAAGATCACCAAGCCAAGTTCCACCCTCTTTCCCGAGGTCAAATGGAAACTGATCTTTGCGGGATAATTGCAACAATTTCTCAGTAATTTCTTTCATATAAAACAAAACATAAGATTGCTTTCATTAAAATAATTCATTATTTTAGACGAGATTAAATAATTGTTAAGACGATTTTAATAAGATGTAAATTTGAGATGTGTAGTTTATTTTAATTTAACGGATATAAATGCGATTTTTTTCCATTATTTTCACTCGACGTTCCAAGTACTTTATAGTTATGGTATACTGCTAATAGACCACAAGCCCATGAACAAAAAATACCTGTGAAATGACCCAACGTGAATTACGCTTAGAAGGCTGTTACTATATCTGAAAATAGCTCTGAGCACTATGCCGTCATTTCTGAGCGGTACATGTGAGTACGTGAGTGAATGGACTTTCTCAGGTACAATGGGGGAATTTCGACTAATTGTTAATGTACGGCTTTGTTATAAGTGTATAGATGATTAAAAATAAATGTCGAAAAACCTAGTGCCGTACAAAAGTGATGGTGCCGGAAGTCGGTGCAAATTTTTAATTCGACGACAGTTGCAGAAGCAATATAGGTCATTTATTACTGTACGGCATTTATGTGATTCCTTTTGGACACATATACAGATACTTTACCCGTAAACGCCGTACATATTCCCAGCGGAGCGGTCGAAAGCCAAGGGTCGCAACATATGTCTGATTAGCATATAGGTGATGATGATATGAAACAACATAAAATTAAATGATCTTGAGAGTACTTCACAAATAGATAACATTTTCCAGCATGCCGTACATTTTTTGTGGAACACATAGGTGTATGGGGTAAATTACTTTCCTCAGAAAAGAGTCATTTTCCGGTGACTTTTATCTGTACGGCAATAACACAGGATATTAATACTTTAGACAATCTTCAATAAAAGATAAATGCCGTACACTTTTGATAGTCCGCTACCACCGCCTACCAATACAGGGCGTCCCAAAGTTATGGGAAATGAAGGGAAAGTACCTTAAATATCGTAGATAGGGTATTTTACTAAAAGAAGACTTTATGTTATTTTTAAAAGTTATTAATTCTGCATTCAAAGATTTTTTAAAAATTACTTGCCTCGTCTGGGAATCGAACCGACTTAAATGTAAAAAAAACACCCCTACTTTTATGATGCCAATCGAAAGAATGGCCAAAAACTAATAACTCTTCTTAAGTAACATAGTATTTTAAAAGAAAGGAACAGCGTGAATATTAGGTCCTTACATATGAAATTGGCGTTTTACGTTTTGTCCACTTTGACCTCAAATATCTCCTCTTTGGTTAAGAATTCCAAATCAAAATTTGTACAGCTATTTACTCATGTATTTGTGATTCGATGACCATCATTCATTTGTTTTTTTCTTCTGTTTTTTTCTGTTTGCGTCACTCATTTTACAAAATGGAAAACTTAAAGTATCGCATTATTTACGAGTACGAGTTCCGCCGTGGCACTAGTGCTGCGGAAACGACTCGAAGGGTGAATGATGTGTATGGCGGTCATGTTGCAAAAGAAAACACAGTTCGTTTTTGGTTCCAACGTTTTCGTTCTGGAAATTTCGACCTGCAGAACAAGCCCCGTGGACGGCCTGAGACCCAAGTTGATAATGAAGTATTGAAGGCTATTGTGGAAGCGGATCCATCGCAAACCACGTCCGAGTTAGCTGCAGACTGCGGTGTTAGTCATAAAACTGTTTTAATTCACTTGAAGCAAATTGGGAAGATTAAAAAGCTTGAAAGATGGGTACCTCACGAATTGACTGAAGCAAACCGGCAAAAGCGCGTCGACTGCTGCGTTACATTACTGAACCGGCACAATAATGAAGGTATTTTAAACCGAATCATTACCTGTGATGAAAAATGGATTCTTTACGATAATCGGAAGCGCTCAGCACAATGGTTGGATCCTGGCCAGCCAGCCAAATCCTGCCCCAAGCGAAAATTAACCCCAAAAAAGTTACTTGTAAGCGTTTGGTGGACTAGTGCCGGTATTGTTCATTGCAGTTTTCTCAAATCTGGCCAGACTATTACGGCTGATGTCTATTGTCAGCAATTGCAAACCATGATGGAAAAGCTAGCGGCTAAACAACCTAAGCTGGTCAATCGCTCCACGCCACTGCTACTTCACGACAACGCTAGACCACACACTGCACAACAGACGGCTACCAAATTAGAAGAGCTTCAATTGGAATGTCTAAGACATCCTCCGTATTCCCCGGACCTTGCTCCAACAGATTACCATTTTTTTTTCGAAATTTGGACAACTTCTTGCAAGGGAAAAAATTTAACTCCGATGGGGCAGTCCAAATCGCCTTCACAGATTTTATTGATTCCCGTCCGACTGTTTTTTTAGTAAAGGGATCAATGAACTACCTATGAGATGGCAAAAGGGCATAGAAAACAATGGTTCATACTTTGATTAATTAAATATATTATATTTAAAAATATTCGACTTTTTGTTCCTCCCATACAAAACGCCAATTTCATATGTAAGGACCTAATATATCTTTTTAATCAAATTAAAAACATTATCTATCTTATTCGGCCTAAAAAAATCCCCTACGAGTCTGTTACTTTAGAAAAGTTATTAGGTTTTGGCCATTCTTTCGATTGGCATCATAAAAGTAGGGGTGTTTTTTTTTTAATTTAAGCCGGTTCGATTTCCAGACGAGGCAAGTAGTTTTTAAAAAATCTTTGAATGCAGAATTACTAACTTTTAAAAATAACATAAAGTCTTCTTTTAGTAAAATACCCTATCTGCGATATTTAAGGTACTTTCCCTTCAAGTCTCATAACTTTGGGACGCCCTGTATTATATTTTTATTTTTGTTAAAAATATTTTTCCTTTACCTCTCTCTGCTGGTACGATAAGGCTGTAAATATACTTTACAGCCTTATGGTAGTATACTCAGATATGTACAGTTATTAATGACCTTAAGGGACACCTCAAACGTCGTCGAAGTTTTTATCAGCTGTAAAGAATAATCTGGAGTAAAATGTACGGCATCTGGTTTTTTTTGTTTATTTATATTTGTTACATATAAAATAACAATAATCTTTGAAAATATTACTCCCCATATTACTCTAGGAGCATTTGAAAAGTCATCTAAATTTCGGAAATTTCATATATTTTGTATCATAATATTTTTATTTGTTACAATTTATAATGAACGGCTATTAGGTACAACGGTAATATTTAGTAACATTATGTAAAAAAACAAGTTGCCGTACATTATTCTCTGATCTTGCAGCAGTAAGAACTTGGTAAATCCTGAAATTTCGATAAATATTTAATTACACAAATATTAACTATAATATTTGGACGGCATAATTATAAAACATTATTGTCCGTGTTAAATAATATTTTGAACATGTTGCCGTACATTTTACAATGACCTTAGGGTATATGGGTGTAGGGGTAGGGTTCCGACCCTTGGCTTTCGACCGCTCCGCTAGAAATATGTACGGCGTTTACGGGTAAAGTATCTGTATATGTGTCCAAAAGGAGTCACACAAATGCCGTACAGTAATAAATGACCTATATTGCTTCTGCAACTGTCGTCGAATTAAAAATTTGCACCGACTTCCGGCACCATCACTTTTGTACGGCACTAGGTTTTTCGACATTTATTTTTAATCATCTATACACTTATAACAAAGCCGTACATTAATAATTAGTCGAAATTCCCCTATTGTACCTGAGAAAGTCCATTCACTCACGTACTCACATGTACCGCTCAGAAATGACGGCATAGTGCTCAGAGCTATTTTCAGATATAGTAACAGCCTTCTAAGCGTAATTCACGTTGGGTCATTTCACAGGTATTTTTTGTTCATGGGCTTGTGGTCTATAACGACTGCTGTAAGTACTCCCGGATTGAGTTGTGTAAATAATGTGATATATTCACGTTTATGGTTTTAAAGTCATGTTGAATTTATATCAATGGCAGATCGATATCTATTTTAATCAAAAACTATAGACACCTTTTATTATTATTTTCTTATGTAGCCAAGTTCACATTTCAAGGATCGTCATGCTTGGTTAAATGTCATTGCTTGTGGCGGCGTCCATGCGTCGGGTTGTCTCTCTCCCTAAAATTTGGCGAGGGGGCCGATGGCTGTCTATGCGTCATGCTCGTGAACGGGTACTACTTGTGGTGACTGGTCGTACTTGAATTCGTGTATGCGGTCATGTTGGTTATTTCGACTATGTGTTTGCGTGTTGTTCCCACGAGAATGTAAGTGCGTGCTCCTATTTCACCATGCCTCCTGCTGATAGAGGACAAGTCTTTGTTCTATTTTTAAATCCATGTTTTTATTATTAATTCCTTGATATGTCATGTGAAACATTGTGTAATGGTTGCAGATCCTTACAAAATTTGTATAAAAAAAATGGCGATTTAAAAGAGTGGCGCAGAGTTTATTGGCAGTTCTTCTCTTCCGTTCTACGCCCTTGATTTGATAACTGGCAGTAAATGTTAAATTAGAAGCATTAATATGTTATTCTTTACTGACGAGTCATAAGTGTACATTATGTTACCTATATGATTAAATTATTTTTTTACTTATTTTTTTATCATGATGTATATACAATAAACCAACAGCATAGCTTTGAAATACTCATATACATCTATATTTAAAACCGAACGTCGCCTGAAAATTGCTGTAAGCGGAAGTTCAATAAACAGGAAATGAAAATGAGCTTCCGCTATGTATCTTTGAAGGCACGTACGATGTACATCGGATTATTATCGTATTTTTTTATTTGAGCCAGTTTCGGCTTATGCCGATGGAGTGTTGAATAAGTCAAAATTTAAACTATTTATTTCCTTTTAATGTTTCATTCTAGATGTAAGCCAAAACATCATACTCGGCCTAAGGGGTACAATTAAAACTAGAAAAAACCTGAAACTATCACGTCAGTGGACTGTTTAATATGAATGCTACTAAAAACTGACTGAATTTAAAGTATATACCATCGTGCATCCAAACTTTGTAACTTCAAAAAGCGATACCGATAACGACGCTTTTGTAAGTTTGATGTAGTTTTGTCAGTATGCGTAGCGCTGATGTGACCGCGCAGGAACAAAAACTCTAGGAGTCGCGTCGGTATTACTATTACAGAGTAAGCTGTAAGGTCCCAGGACAACACTATAATAATATCATTCGTTCACAAGACAGACATTTAAATACGTACTTGAAGTCAAAATTTGTCCCTACACTTCTTTAAAAAAATTTATTATGGAATAAATTTTCTCACTTTATTATATTGTACGAGTGTACGGCTGTGAAGGCATGAAAACCATATTTTGCGCATTAAAAACATTGAGTTTAATCCTGTAAATCCACCGACAACATTTATCTTTATATGGCGGAACGTTAACAAAAAAAGGAAAAAAATCATTTGGTTTGGGTATAATAGGTGTGATGGTGATTGACGCTTTGATATTGACACAAATTCCTCCTAATTTTTAATATATTATCTGTTGGCACGAAACTTAAATAAGGCGTCTCCTTTAAATATATATCTATAGCATGCTTTCAAAGATTTTCACCTGTAGCATTTATAGCATCTTTCAGTTCTAACACACGCTGAATTAAAGAATTTACTAAGTTTACCATTATTTTTTGTATAGCTGTCTTAAAATGAATTATGAAAATAATGGATATATGTCACTCAAAATAGGAAGTGTTTATTTTGACTCAATAGTCGGTCCTATAATTAATAAGTTAAACATTTTACCAGCGGTTTCCATGCCAAGTTGTTGTAAGATATTCGCAGCGAGATCGGCCCGGGCTCTCGTAGCGTCCCACCTCGTAGCGTGTAACGGCGCTCGTAACCGTCCGTAGTGGTGTGTCACACATAGAGCGCCCGTAGCACCCGTCGCTACAGCGTGGACGAGGCGTAGCGATGATTCTAATTCCTCCTATGTAAAATATTGGATATATTTTTCATGTTATTTGTTTAAAAAAAAGGGTGCGTGTATTTATGTACGCGCGTAAGAAGTTATACTTCTTTGGCATTATTAAAAATAGTTTTTGATTGCATGCAAATAATTAATTACAATTAAATAATGAAAGACTGGAAAGAGTCATTATAGTCAATAAAGTTCAGTTTACATTTGAAAAATTAAATAAATAAAAATTTATTATTATTCTGTTACATTAAGTGTAACATAAATTCTATTATTATTCGAATGTTGTTTTTAAATTATGTCCAATGCCGTAGCATCTTCCGCGCGCGCATCGTAAAATTTCACTCTCATCAATTTTTCATAACGCGCCTAATGAAGTATAACTTCAAAAATTGAATAAAAGAGAACAGAAAATTACTTGTCATATTTCTTAACGTATAATTTGTCAAGCTAGTGCACATACAAATTTAATACATATATTAAAAGTCATGGACTAAACGTGAATTCTAGTTCACGTTGCTTTCTGATAATTATCACTTTAAGTCTCACTGTCTAGACTGCAAACACTTATGACCGTAGTAAATTCAATAATACATCGTAACGAAATCTTCACAGGTGGTAATATCTAAATGTTCTCGCCGTGATAGCATAATGTAATTTTCGGGATAAAGGAATTCAAAATGGATACCTCCTTTAACAAATTATAATAATGAGATTTTAAACGGCACACGCTTAAGAGAAACGCGAGTGTTTTGCATAAAACGTTTATATTGTATGCATTAAAAATCTAGTATATTTCAGTTTTCAAATTATTGTCAGTTTTTTTGTCTAGTCTATATGATGACGCTGTTTTGTTTTAGCTAAGTTACGTTCTAAGTCAGGATATTAGTGCTTGAACATCCCCGTGCCTTGAATTGGCACGAAAAGTTTTTCGTTCTTACATCTGTTCGCAGTCGAGTCTTGTCAGACATCCCATCGTACTATAAGAGTCATGGAATAGCGCACTTATGTTTTTGCGCGTACTACAGCACTACAATGTCAGATCAGCCGCCGTGGCCTAATCGGCCTGAGGAACATTATATTAACAGTATCATATACGTACAATCGCGCCCTGGAATCACGTAGACTTTAGCCGCATTCAGAATTTTTAGAAACTGAAGTTAATTGAGAAATGTGTAATGAATCATTTTAGCGTTACTTTTAACATTTATAGCATAACGTAAAGTATCTATAAAGTGTGGGTAATAAAATATAAGTTTTGGGTTTAGCACCTAAATTAATTCGCAAATTGATACAGTATTACGTTATTGAGTTATTGGCTAATTATTATTGACGTCAGTTCATTGAAGCAATATGAGAAGCACATTGTACAATGTAGCTGACAGTGGCATATCTATAATGCAGTTCTAATTGATTAGGTTTCTAACTGTAATATCGACGATATTGTACGAGGAATTTCATAACGGAAATAGATAATGCTCAACGATAACACGAGATACGACATATCTGCTTCTTATATTTCTTAATCTGCCTAATCCTAAAGGCATGTTTTTTAACTAAAACCTCCTCGTAATTATTAAGGTTCACGTGTTTTGACAATTGGTTACATAGATACTCATAATTTAAATGGAAGAGACGATCTGCCCGTGATATAAGGTACCCCAGTAATTCACTCTATTGAACACTTTATTGTAGTTTTTGTTTTTCCTGCCTTTCTTCAAACTTAGCAAATTTATTTAAAAAAGACTAATAAATAACCTTGGTGGACAGACCTAAATCTTACAAACATCGCCTCTTTGTATTAGTAAAGATAATTTTTAACACTGGTTTAAGAATAACGGTTCACCGCAATCTAACAGTAATTCGTTGTCACGCCCGGAAGGCAGTAATGGCCAAAACGCGCACATACTAACATAAAGATAAAATATAATGTGAAAGTCTAAAATACTAGAACATTTTAAATATGATACGAATAAATTTTAATAAAATATGTAACCGGCTTCACCCGATCAATAATTTATATATGTCTTATCATTTCTATTACATTAAAAAGAAACATTGTTAATATCATTTTCAAACGACAAATAACAAATTTTGACGATGTGAACAATGCTCTGTCTTCGATTGTCCATTGGTTTAGTATGAATAACCTTCTACTTAATGCAAAAAAGACAAAATGCATTAAATTTTGTGCAAAAAATGCAAGGGTTATGGATACTAGACCAATTATAAACGGTGAGGAATTGAATCTGGATGATACAACTGTATTTCTCGGAATCACCATGGATTCAAAACTTCAGTGGTCCCCTCATATTAACGGATTGGCGAAGAGACTTAGTTCTGCAGCCTACGCGTTTAAAAAAATTCGCTCACTAACTGATGTCGATACAGCTAGACTTGTTTATTTTAGTTACTTTCATAGCTTAATGACTTATGGCTTATTATTATGGGGTCATGCTGCTGATGTCGAAACTATTTTCATCCTGCAGAAGAGGGCTATTCGTGCAATCTATAATAATTTAAAATGTAGGGAAACTCTTAGAGATAAATTCAAGGAAATTAATATACTTACCTTTCCCTCGCAATATATTTATGAAAATATTATGTATGTATACAAAAATAGTGATAAGTTTACTAGAATAGAACATACGCACAATGTTAATACACGGAACAAACGCTGGCTGCAATTTCCCCGTACTAGACTATCTAAAGTTAGTAATTCTTTTTTGGGGAAAGGGATACTCTTCTTTAATAAAATCCCAGAGGCTCTTTTATCACTGCCTTTCAATAAATTTAAGAAATGTATTAAAGAAAAGCTGTGTAAAAAGGCTTACTATAAAGTCAACGATTATCTAGTTGATAAAAGGGCCTGGGACTAGTGCTAGACAGGCTACTTCTAATTAATTTGCGATATTTGTTTTAAATAAGTGTTGTTTGATGATTTGCTGTTTTAAAAGAGTACCGAGAGTTTTTTACGCCGGCTTTTTCTCTCGGCCTACACCCTCTGTCTTCTTTGCCGATGAGTAGGGATGCCTTCAAATTTAATGACGTGGAATAAGTGATACATGTATCTTATGTTCCATAATAAACATTTTTTTTTTTTTTTTATCAAAAACTACTGGAGGGATGAAGAGCCTTTTGATAACGTAACACATATAAACGATTTTAATTGAAAAGGACCATCTGGATATGACTTTTAATTTCAAAGAACTTCGTGAACATACATACATACCCTTAAAACAATTACTTTAAATCTAATTCCACGAACATGTGGGACAAATTGATGTTTCGTTGAAATCGTTAAACTAGAAAAAAATGGTAAAGCAACGGCTTTTGTTTCAGAAATACTGGAATAATACTTCAATCAGTGTTAATGTAAAAACTAGTTTACTAAGTTAAAATAAATTTACTTCTAAATAAAATGCCAATTTTAAAACACTGAAAAAGATTGTTTTATTTTAATGACATAAAAATTAAATTTATTATAGTTGAAAATACCTTCATATTTATCTTGAATTTTAATTTATGTCCCGAATTCTCCTTCTAAAGCTTTGAAGATGTGATAGTTTACATTTTTAGATGTCCATGTGCTTATTTATGTACTTGAACAAAGAGAAAATTTCAATTTTGTATTTCAAAGTACATTTTATTCACGTAGCGACATTCGGAGCATTAAACGCGTGGGAGGAATATCGAAATTCCGTCCGAATGCCAAACTATCATTCATAGATGGAAAATCCGTAAATACAGGTTCATTATACGAAGCCAACTATATTTCGGTAAATTTTGAAAGAAATCTTGCAAAGATTTTCCATACTTTCTATTATGAAAAACTATTGTGTTCTGGAAATATTGGAAGTTGTAAACGCCCACATTTTTAGAGTTTTTGTACCTTTTCTAAAAGGCGAACGTTTGTATTGAAACCTGCCATTTCTAAAGATTATCTCATGGAAATTTTTGGCTACTTGATGTGATGCCTAGGTTCGATTATCCATATATTATATATATATATCTTTATATATATAAATGAAACCCGTTTTCCGTTGTCACGACATAACATGAAAACGGTTTGACCGATTTGTCTGATTTTTTTTTATAATATATACCTTGTAGTACGAAGATGGTTCTTACGGAGAAAAATTAAAATAAAATTGAGTGAATCAGTCTAAAAACAACACTTTTCTATATTCCCATACAAAATATTCGTAATAATACTTAAAAGTGAATTTGAACTTTAATACCATAGCATAAAGTTCAAGTGTTACCTTCCCGGAACCCCTCCAGTTCCGGGAAGGTAAATTTTTATTTTTTGACATAATGTATTTGTTGTCTTATCAATTTTCTTTTTTTATCTTACTAGCTAGACCGGTGTCCCGAATAGCAGAATAAGTATTTTAAACAAATAAAGAATCGACTGTTAGGCGGTACGATGTTCGCCAGGCCAGCTAGTATATATAATATATATATATATTCTTTCAATCTATTCATAGTAGCATTGATTGTAGCTGGGGAGCCCAAGAGGGGATTTCGGGATTTACACCAGCGTGGCAGATTAATATACAGGGAGATACCTTATACCTGGTTAAGTATCTCTACCAAATATGAGCTCCATATAGCGGCCGCCCGTGAAGGGTAAAGGATCAGATTAGTAAAAAAAAATTAATGATCAGACTTTCTCGAGCGCATCAGATTAAGGTTGGCTAAGTTAGTTACATGCTAAGAAGTGTATATTTCACTTATCGGACAATTTGCAAGTAACGTAAAGAAAGGGGAGGGCTGCAAAGATGTAAAAAAGTCATCTCGACATAGGTCTCTATTACGCTCGAGTAAATCCCTATTTAGCATCGTGGGCTCACCGACTATTGTACTATTTTTTACTTTAGCATTAATTATTAACAGTTTCATCCCCTCTATCTCGACGCTTAGTGTTCCACAACACAGTTCTTTTTAAGGCACTTTCTCCCGCGCACCACCTCTTGTGGAACAAGCTGCCGGGAAAGCGCCTGAAATAGAGGTCCCTGAGTCCTATCGAAAATAGTATTCTTCAAGAAAAGGTCGGCAACACACTCATTAGCCCTCGGCGTTGCAGGTGTGTATGAACGGTGTTATAAGCGTGCTCGTTTTCGTCCCATAAAAAGCAATAGAAATCGACATGAATTTTGATACATAATATGATATTTTTATTTATTATTTATATATATTAACTTTCGAAATTCTTAAGAATTAGATGGAAATAATATAATTGTAGCCTTAGTAAACAACGTTTGAGATTTTTTCTTGCTGTTAGCGTACTGAGTCAGCTGCATAAAGTTTTCCTTTTGCGTAACAACGAGGTTACATGAATATTGACCTCAAAACTCTTTATGAACCCTAGGTTCGTTAATCTCTTTGAAAGAACTTCCCAGCAGCTCGAGTCTTACGGCAAAAGTATGAAAAATGAAAAAAAAAGCTTATCCAAGTTCGTCACAGCGATGTCAATTGAAGACTTTCTGTTTTCGATCAAAAGATTTATTGCAATCTATTCTGAATCAAAGGAAGAATATGCATTTTATAAATCATTTTTTGAAGTTATACTTCTTTAGGCGCATCAAGAAAAATTGATGAGAGTGAAATTTTACGATGCGCGCGCACCGTTACACAAAATTAACAGAATGAAGTTAGTTCTAGGTGGCATTGAAATCGATAATAACTATGTTCAAGTTGTATATTCTAGTATTTTTATACTTAGAACACGTGATTCGTAACAACACAATTAAACAGTGTGAATAAATAAATATTATTTTGATGTTATTATTAAATCAATTTCATATACGACGGTGATAGTATTTACAAATAATAATTTTATTGATTAATTTTAATATTTATCGTTAATCACGACTGCATTTTAGTTATTTTTTTCCATATGCCAAAGAAGTATAACTTCTAACGCGTATACATAAGTACACACACTCTTTTTTTTGTTAATCGTTGGCAAAGGAACTTAATTCAAACCCCTTGAAGCCTGAAGCGTTGAAATAAATGGAATCCAGTTTATTCTATTACGGCGGTTTTGCGGTCGACTAAGAATCTGTTAACTCACTATTATAGCTCCCGAGGGAATGGCATAATGATGAAACGGGATTTTTGAGCGGGCTGTGTTAAGCAACAGACGTAAACATTTTAGACGCAAATTCTAAATATTTGTACACTTTTTGTGAGAGATTTTATATTTTACTAGCTGACCAGGTAAACATCGTTTTGCCATGTATATCATTCATAATAAAAAATAGGGGTTGATCGTAGAGGGGTGAAAGTTAGGGGTTGTATGTATTTTTTAATGTTGTATCATAAAAAAATAAAAACAGAAAAAAATATCTCAAAATAAAAAATAAATATTTAGGGGTGGACTACCCTAACATTTAGGGGGATGAAAAATAGATGTTGTCCGATTCTCAGACATACCCAACATGCACACAAAATTAATAAAAATAAAAATCGGTCAAGCCGTTTCGGAGGAAATTAACTACAAACACCGCGACACGAGGATTTTATATATTAGATTATCTGACTGTATGTGATGATGTTAGATAATATTTAAGTACTATGATCTCTTTAGGCTGTGAAGTACGTGTACTTAACATTGTAAGTGTGTA
This sequence comes from Pieris napi, assembly GCF_905475465.1. NCBI lineage: Eukaryota > Metazoa > Arthropoda > Insecta > Lepidoptera > Pieridae > Pieris > Pieris napi. Next base: position 6,589,578 of record NC_062255.1, read on the forward strand.
TGTATGTCCACTGTGTTCTCGGAAACTAAAAGTAATATCGAAATGATCATGATTTTTTGGAATATACCTATGATATCATCTATGTTTTGATGCGTATGTCATCAAAATCAGCTCAGTAATTTTTGTAAGGTGAAAATCGACACATTTTTCCTTTTCTTGATAGGCTAAAATGGCTTTTATTTTTTTTATTACTATATGTTAAAATTATATTGAATAAAATATTTAAAAAGAGAACTTCATAAAACAACCGATGAAGTTTATGAATAGCGTTGAATATTCTATGGTAGGGGAGCCCACGATGCTAAATGGGGATTTACTCGAGCGTCGTAGAGACCTATTGAGATGCAAAGCTTAGATAATAAGAAGAAAAAAATGTTATATGATATATACCTTTTCATCGGTGGGGGAAGCGGCTATAGATTGTTAAATATGTAAAAAAAAAACTGTTGCATGGACATCCTCGAGCGCGTCAGATATTGATAGCATCAATGCCCTACGTATTTTTAATAATGTACGTATGTTAATCTGATCGTTTGCATGATGCGGCTGGTTGTATTTAAGGGTTGAAAATGAAAAAAAAATAAAAATTATCGAGCGCGTCAGATTTTCTAAGGGAGTGTTAAGTGCACCAAAAAAAAGCTCTCATTCAATAATCTGACGATTTCGATGGGACGCAAACCCACGGCCATTTTCATAATTTGCAAAAAAAAAATCGCAATTTTGAAATGCTCAAGCGCGTCAGATTAAGATATATGTGGTTCATCTTTATGTTCTAAACGTACTGTCTCATAATCTGACGATTATCTAGAGGGATTCGCCTGATCTGACAAAAAAAAATTAGAAAAACGGTTCACCTAAAGGGCCATCCCTGCAAATTCCCGCTAATTCCATTCCTGGGCGCTTAAAATTGATATTTTGAGCTCGCTGAGTTCAAAGAAATAACTTTTCTATGCATTTGAGCTCTCCCAGCTCGAAAGTCTAATAGAAGTTTCATAGAACACTATTTTTGGAATTTTCAAACCGCAATAACTTTTGAATGGATCAAGCAATTTTCACGCGATTGGCGGCATTCGACGCAGTTTTATCATCCTCATAAGTAATTTAATTGATCGAACCACAAATTTCGGAGTAATCCCGAAAAAACACTTTTTCGGGTTTCTTTCGTTCACGATATCTCTCGAACGAATCAACCGCTTTTGACCAGCTTGGTGGCAATCGACGTGGTTTTTTAAGCTCAAAGGCGGATTAGTTTTTGAAGTTGATCGATAAAGAAACCACTTAAAAAAAAAAAAATCTTATTTTTTTAAGATTTTTCAAAATTTCTCAAAATCTATCGGTCTGAATCGGTTCAAATTCACAGGAAATGTAATTTTGAGGGAAATATTTAGAACGCCGTTTAGTAGATTCCGATCGGTTTAAGGAAATGTAGGCATCACGCAGCTGCACGCAAATAACTTTATCGACGAATTTTTGTTATTTCGGCTTGCGGAAATCGTCAGATTATATATTTTTCATTATTCTTGAATTATTTCCTTCAAAAAAAAAAAATTAGCTACGCTCGAGAATGTCGAGATGACGTTTTTTTTTACAACTTTGTTGCCCTCCCCTTTTTTTCCGTCACTCTCAAATTGTCAGATTAGTGGAATATACACTTTTTAGGATGTAATTAACTCACCCTACCTTAATCTGACGTGCTCGGGAATTTCTGATGGTCAATTTTTTTTTACTAATCTGATCCTGTCTCCTTCACGGGCGGCCTTATATATGGGCCTCATATTTTGTGGAGGTACTTAACCGGGTACAAGGTATCCCCCTATATATTAATCTGCCGCGCTTTAGTAAATCCTGAAATCCCCTCTTGGGCTCCCCTACCACTATAAATCTTTCATTATTGATATCCTCTTTATGTCTTTACCTTGTATGCTGTGGCGTTGTACGCGTTCGCTGGCAGCGACAATAGAGCGATGGGCAGCAGAAGGGCACTGCTCACGCGCCCTGGCCCTCTCATCTCCCCGTAACATTCGAAACGCTGGAACAATGTAATTTAATTGTAATAATGAAAGCTATTGGAGTCGATTCAGTCATGAATGTCAGTTACGAACTATCTTTTTATGTAATCCACAGACCAGTTTTCGATAGGCTGATGTGCTCCCCGTTCTTTATAGATTGTATTTATAGTTTATAGATTTTTGACTACACCAAAGCCACCAGTTCTTGAGGAATCCGATCCTGATAGGCATCACTGTTTAGGTAGACAAACGTTTGTCGGGTCAGCTAGTAAGAATATGAAATACATGCGATTTTACATCACAAACAGTATTACAAATATAATAGTAAAAGAAATTCATATCTGCAAACACTTGTATCGATTCACTGAAAACTTTAATCTGAAGATGTCTTCGAAATTCCGATATTTGTACGTGCCAAGTTTCTTCGCAACTTTAATATACGAAGACAGTGATTCATAAATGTCGACGTTTCAAAGTATACACTTAACTGGGATTAAGGAATTTTACATTTCGCCTTAATTACTGTGAAACGATATAAATTAGGAATTATGAAACCACGCTTTCATATATTAAGATAGATTAAGATACATAGAACTAAAAAATAACCCTCGTTATACCTATAATTGATGTTCAAAGAAGCGGACATAATTTACTTTAGACTCAAGTTACAAAGTAGTTTACGTTATCTAAGGTTACATTCACTGAAGATAGACGTTCAAGTTCCTTTTGAAAACTGTTATTGTAGTTTTGAAATTTAAAATGGTCGCCCATCTTGTATAAGATATATAACACATACCACATTAGATTTGGCTATAAAAGTCTGTTTGCTTTTTTATGAAAATCGCCATGATAATAGTTTATAAATATAGCGGGGTGTTTCAATCGTTGGCAGATAAGAAGGGACGAACAGAACTGGTCGTGCGAGCCCTCGGAGCCTTTATGAATTAATACCAAATAAGGGTGCAAGCCCTCTAGAAAGGTGATCTTCGAATTTGGAGTTCAAAGCACACACACGTATACTTATATGGTCAAACATTGTAATCCATCCATAAATTTGTCACCATGAGAGTGTTATAATTTTTTATCGCAATTTCTAATCATACATATATATTTCTAAGACACATAAAGCATATGTATCAGCTGAACCTGAATTCTTTCATAAAATGCAACTACTCCGAACGGCACACACCATACAATATTCCAACAGTTGCTCAAATACGAGTACATACATTTTTCTAGAATTCATTTCAGTCCAATTTAAGCCAATGTTTACACAAACGGATTTTTAAAATTATATTTATTAACTCGCTCGTTTATGTCAAGGAAAATGTTCAGCGAAAACGTTAATATTGAATGCAACAGTTTAATCTAGTTTATGCCTGAATAAACGAAGTTTACGTAAACCCCGGAACAGCAGCTTAACCCCATAACTTGAATAGCGATTCCAATTTAAATCTTGAGTTTTCCAGCAACAAAAAAATTTAAAATTGTTATTTTAATCGGGACTTATAATGTTTCTGTTTTTTTATTGTAGCCTTATAGCTGTCGTCTAGTTTGTAAAAAACATTGGCTCTTCAAGTAAACTATAAAAATAATATCTCTAAGGCTTTCGTCGTAATTCTTAATTTATGTTCGGCGATTCAGAGATGTATCATGTACGAATAGCTTGTTTCATTATATTTATAACAATAGTCCAGTGGCGATAATAACCCTTTATGGGGTACCTTAGTGCAGACACATTTATTTCAATGATATTTTCTTCTTTATTTATCAACTTTCTGTGCCTAACGTGTCGATTTTTGGGTCTAGATATGCCAACTTACATTGTTTTCACCATTTATTAATTGCGCATAGAAATCTATCTCAGCTAAGACAATTATGTTAAAACAATGAATGTACACCGATATAATTTGTTCAATATAAAACTCGCTGGTGCAATTAATACTGGTCACGCCCTTTCTTATGTCATACAATACTGCTTAAAGAAATTACCAATATGAAGTCATCAACTATAACCAGACGGTCGACTAACAAGATATTATTTATTTAATTTATAGTATCTACATCTTTCTTGCACTTACTTACACTATACCTATTTATTTTTATTTAAAATTTTGGTTATAATCTTATCTTTTTGTTACTTGTTACTTTAGTGAATTCTCTGAATGAGTTTACTAATCCCAAAACAGCCAGTCCGTCTTGCAGGAGAATTCAATACGAATAAATACTATAACATTATTATACAATATAAACCCGAAGCAACTTTGACAAAGCCTGAACACACACAGACAAATATAGAACCTTTTAACTGAAGAGGTTTTACTTCAATTACCTTAATGCGTCGTATTCAAATGCGTCCCTTTCTAACCCGCAGGATTGCATATAATCAGAAGTACTGTTATCAACGTGTCTTTTTGATGTCTTCTAACACAAAGGTATATTCTAAAATATACAGACAAAACTTAAACGACTTAAGTTACCATGAGCAGTGTTTGTTCGAGTTGTTATGTGAGACCATGAGGTCGTGTGTACCACAGCGTGCGCACATAGAAAGTCCTTTCTATGTGCGCACATGTTCCTATGGTGAAGTCAAACATCGTGAGGATACCGATGATGATCAAAAATCGATGATAGGCAGACAGAAGGCTGATTTCTATAAAATATAATTAGGGACGTTGAGGCAGAATACGAAATTCCAGTCGTATCACCTCGACGTCCGTTGTTCCATCACCGAGCGTTTTTAAGGCAGTTTTTGCTCCACCACCACTATATTATGGAACCAGCTGTCCACTGAAGTATTTCCGAACCCATTCAGCTTAGTTTCCTTCAAGAAATGAGCGTATCAGTTTTTAAAAGGCCAGAAAGGAGCCTTCTGGCAATGTGAGTGTTGTTTATATGATATGATATATTTTAAAAAAAGGATGCTGCCATGGCTTATATACGTTTGTATGTATTAGATCATTATTTATAGTCACGAATTCATCCCTAATCACCCATAGGAATTGAGTAAACATATTCCTGAATCTATTATATTAATACTATTAAATTCATCTGTTGAAATAATATACTAGAACCCCAAAATGTCACTATCTTTGGCATTTTTAATTTGACCCGTATATTCGCTTATCAGACCGTCAGTTCATATTAGCTCCCGGCAAACATATCTATAAGCCTTTATCAAAGTTCGTTGGAACCGCTTCAAACGCTATTCAAACTTCAACAGTACGGTTAATGTGCAATTTAATAACTTGATTTTAACTTTGTTTAGACATTCCGATAAGAGTATGCGGAACTTGAACGATATTACTTACAATTGAAATTTTACATTCAGTGATTAGTTTGAAATTCAAAACAGTATTCGTTAGAAGATTTATTTCATAGTAGATCACTTGTTCATAACCGTTTTAACATAAATTGCCTTTTTTAGAAAAGAGATTTTCTGGGGTAATCCATTTAGGATTATTGGGAATTTATTCATTTTAGGCTTATATTGAGGTGAAAACCTAACCTAGTTTTTTGTTTTTAAATGTTATATATGCTTTATGTAGCGCTGCAAGAGTAGAGAGGTACAACAACGGCATTTCGATTGTTATTACGTCTGTTTGTCCAGTCAAAATCAAATGCAATGATTTATTATGGGTCTTTCGTTTTTTCGTATTTCTGGCGTTATAGAAACTTATCATAATTTGACAAACATTAAATTGGTAATAACTACAATTAAAGTCGATTAATTAAGACGTCTAAAATGGTTTAAAATACTTTGTTTCAACATAAGTATATAATCTATATAATATCAATTGGGTATATATCAGTCTATAGGTTTCTACGCTTTTTTTGTGACCAACTTAGTTGTTAGTATATAGTCATTATAATTATAAATATAAGATCATGACATTGTTCATTTATACAATATATAATAAAATAATTTTTTATTTGTGTGTACAACAAACAATAAAGATTATATAGACACATTTAATTCCCCGATGAAATCTAAGATAAATCAGAGTACTAATGGAAGTCTTAGAAATCTAAGCCGAAAATAGTGATTGTTTATACGAAAAGTGTCTTTTCAATGTTGTCTATGAAAGTGGGACATTCACGCTCGCGGCAAAAAAGACGGATGCCTGAAGCCGACTCTTTTATTTGCAACAATAAAGTGACCTGGTTCTTTAAGAGCTTGTTTATTTCATATTTCTAACGATTTCAGTCTTCAGTTGTAGCATTCTTTTAGTACTAAGCGTTAATATATTAAGGACAAAATATCAGAAGTGTTTGAATCTATAGAAATCTGGTGAATAAATTAGGGCTGGGCTCACATGATATTGAATGATATAGCCGCGTCAGGCTTGTGTGCATTACTGGAGATTAAAAATATGTTCTTGTCAATCTACACTTAAAATTATTCGAAGAATATGTGATTATGTTAACATACGTATGTTAATCAGCTGTCGTCGTATTTTAATGTTTAAAGAACTTTATTTCTCATTACAAAAAATGTATTTTTATTAACATGAGAAACTTAATATAATATACGAACGAGATACGCGTCGCCAACAGCTCATTCTAATATGTATATTTAATGCCATTTGAATTGATTGAACACGCTAATATTAAAAATTTTAGAGGCTAATTGATTAAATAATTTTAAAATGCTTTGACTATCACTTCAGTCATAAGCGAGCACACACAAGTACGAGTAGTGTGACTCAATTATTTAATACATAATTATATATATAATATTTTTATGTGGAAGTTGTACTAAAGGCTTCTTCATCTAACATGAATCAAGAAACATATCTCTTTTTCTTATTTATATAAAGAAACTTAACTGGTGGAAAAAAACATTTGCACAAAAGTAATTTTAACTTAAAGAGTACAACATTCACCTACGGCCTCTTCATAAATCCAGTTAGAGTAAATCAATTGACATGTACGTTTGGATGAAGTGTCGCGGTCTCATAGTTGGGAAAGCGAAGGGAAATGCAAAACGAGCGTGGAATTTGCAATAAACCTTACTTCCATCCAACTGCAACGTCGATCAATGCAACAATTTTATATCTAACGGACTTTCTGCGTCAAGGTTTGCCTGTTTGCAGTAGATACAAACAACAAAACAATAGGCGTCTTGAGGGCATTGTCTAGGTTCGGGCGATGACAGCTGAATGCCAGGAAAGATCCCATAGGACAGGGATCGCTGGAAAATTCTCGTTTCAGAGGCTAAGACACTTTTTGGGTCACAGAACCAGCGGAGTAAGAAATTATTTCTCGGAGAAAAAAATTACACAAGTCAAGTCAAATCATTTATTTCAATTAGACCACCTAAAATGACACTTTTAAATGTCAAAAAAAAATAGTTTAATTCCAGTTGCCCCTTCCAAAAGGTAGTTTCGTGTGGAGAAGAATGGGCAAGAAACTCCACACTTACTCTTTTAAAATAGGTTTACAATATTTTGTTACATTTGTTAAATAATTATATGTGAAGACAATGTACTCTTAGAATAAACTACTATACTAAAAAAGTTAGTATACATGTTCCTCACATATTTACAAATATCGAAACCGTAGAATATTAACATTAAAGAGTAATAAAACACACTTTTCTTATATATTTTTAAACATTATTATATCCAACGTTGCTAAAACTTAAGATCAAAAGACGTAACTTTTGATAATTTTGATCAGTAATGTGTTTTTATTCTCCTCTAAACTTATATACAAAAACAAGAGTCAGTTACTAATATTCATGGGATTTTTATAACATCTACGACATAATCGATCATCGGCAAGTAATCTTGTAAGCTAGTGCAAAGTTGGAGGAGAATCGATTAATGGCCGTCTTTGAATATTTGCAATACATGTAGCTTCCGGCTTACGGAATAGAACAGGAAAATTTTAGAAATTAATTAGAGAAGGGAAATGTTATGACTTTCAAACATCTCGAGTACCTACTTATTATCATATATACGTTGTATTTGATTATAAAGTTAAGACACGATCTTCTGTTAATAGAGGGCATATTACTAATCGACTTAATCACTTGCACTATTTTAAAAAAGAAAACAGATCACAGACAAAGTTCAAACAGTTTTGACGTTCTAGCTACAGGTAAGCACGAAAAATACGATTGCATTATTAGATTGAGCGTTGGAAAGGTGCGAATAGGTCTCGTGAGTTAGGGGCGTAGTGAAGCCAATTTGCGTCGTTTTACGATGTATTTACGAGGTTGACAAGTCTTAAAGAAAACTGCTTGTTTTACGATACGACAGAGCATAAAGAGACAGTAACACTGTTTTTAAATTACAGAAAATCTATATCAATGCGAAATATAAAAGCACAGTTTGCAATGATTTGGGCCTAGACAGGAAGGAGAAAATATGTATGATTTCATTTAGTTCAACGAATATGCTGAAATATCGAAAACGGAAACAAGGCTCACGTGAGTCCCTCTTAAGCCCAAAAGATAGCATAAACTGGAAATTCTAATTACTCTAAACAAAAATTTTAAACTCGCGTCAGGACAAATTCGTAAGACGGATGTTTTTTTAAAGGATTATGAACTTTCGTACTATATAGTTACGGTTTTAATTCATTTGTCTCTTTCCTCAGATACATTCATGCATGTGGAATTGGACCTTAAGTCAATACATCAAGGTTTAATTTTGCGAAACGTCTAAAGCTTAATTATTAACGATTTACTTAACTTAAAAAATTGAGAATTTTCTTATTGAATTATTTAATACTAATTTTAATTGTTTGTGTAGGTTTCGTAAGACGGATGGAGAGTAGACAGCTGGCGCGGCGTATTTAATGTAATATAAGTTGTCATGATTGTGTACGATAGCGCAATAAATAAATATTGTATTCTACCACATAAATGATAGTACTTTTATACTGATAATTAAAGCAATTCGTGCAAAATTAATTTATGCAGTATTTTTTTTCTTTGATAATTTTTATTTTATATTGATGATTATCACCTACTTGCCTATTAGATTGACAAATGATCATGAAACAGATACAGAAATCTGAGGGCCAGACCTAAAAAGTTTGTAGCGCCACTGATTTATTTTTTATTTAAACGACGAGAGTTAATTGTGTAACATATTCCGTAGTGCATCACAATATAGGTTAATTACGTAAGTGGGATCACTGTAAGCTTCAGAAAATCGCCCCTAATCATCTGCGTACATTGTTTCGTAACGCAATAGGAAGTAGGAGCTTAAAAGCTGTACATAAAAAGGTTATCCCCGTTTTAAAAAGATTTTATTCAGAAGTATTCATTATACATTTTTAAAAGTTATTTATAGCCTTTTTATTAATTATTGATAGTACTGTTACGTAATGAAGGTGTATTATAGTAAAAACCTGTCAATAATTAAAAGCTCTTTAAATAATCATATTTGTTTCCTGTTATATTTTTAAAAATGAGTGTTTCGTCAAATGCTAGAAAGCAACTCATGCTTAGCTAAATTTTGATCAGGCTTTGTACATGCTAAGAGCAGTGTTGTCCTAGTGGCTTCAACGTGCGACTCGATCACTGAGGTCATAGGTTCGATCCCCGGCTACGCGCCAATGGACTTTCTTTCTATGTGCGCATTTAATATTCACTCTAGCGGTGAAGGAAAATATCGTGAGGAGGCTTGCCTTAGGCCTACAACGCACTAGCGGCTGGCCGCAATGCGGTGTGCCGCTGCGGCGGGCCGCGGTATATACGGTCCGCCGTAGCGGCCTGCCGTATTCCGGCTAACCGTCCCTATTGCGGTCCTATTGCGGTCTGCCGCAATCGTCACTCGTCAGTGCTTCTTGAAATATTACAAATTCAAATTTAATGACGTGGAATAAGTGATACATGTATCTTATGTTCCATAATAAACATATTTTATTTTTTTATTTTTTACTCTTTTAAAATAGGTTTACAATATTTTGTTTACATTTGTTAAATAATTATATGTGATGACGTAGGTAGGACGGCTAACCGCGCCGAGTGCGTGGAGGGGACGCGGCGCGCCGCATCATTCAACCGGTGCGGCTCGCCGGAGCTCCAGATCAACCGGAGCGGTTGACGGTTGACCGCAAGTCAGTGCGTTGTTATCGTGCGGTTTCATATAATAATCGATGTGCGGCCCGCCGCAGCGGCACACCGCATTGCGGCCAGCCGCTAGTGCGTTGTAGGTCTTAGACAGAAAAAGTTGACAGCATGTGTCAGGCACAGGAGGCTGACAACCTACTTGCCTATTAGATTGACTATGAAACAGATACAGAAATCTGAGGACCAGGCCTAGAAAGTTTGTAGCGCCACTGATTTTTTATTTTTTTTGCTAATGCCAAACTTAATGAATTTTTCCTCAATATTTAATCTCAGAATCCGAATGTAAGGTTTTACTAGCTCAGTAATATGTGCATACTACGCTCATTCTCGAAAATTGAGTTTCTATTCACATTAAATTGAAGTACGCCAAGTCCAAGAACTGGCTTATAATGTAAGAACTTATGTAATACTAGCTGACCCGGCAATCGTCGTTCTGCCATACGTATAATATTCTGTTCTATAAAAATAACTATCAACTATAATAAAAAATAGAGGATGATCGTAGAGGGGTGACAATTAAGAGTTTTTTTTTATTTTTTTTTTATATAATAGGGGGGCAAACGAGCTTGCGGGACGACCAAAAAGGGCAGTCCACGCAGCCCATAGACACCCATTTTAGTGGGTGCGTTGCCGGCCTTTGAGGGAGGAGTAGGCTCGTTTTTTAAAAATTTGGAGGTCGTATCTCTGAGGGAAGACCCCCCCCGGGAGCCGATTCCACAGTTCGCTAGTTCGCAAAAGAAAATTGTATGTATTTTTATGTTATCATAAAAAAATAAATCAAAAAGTTTTGTCTAAAAATAAAATTTAGGGGTACCACCCTTAACATTTAGGGGGATGAAAAATAGATGTTGTCCGATTCTCAGACTTACTGAATATGCATAGAAAATTTCATAAGAATCGGCTAAGCCGTTTCGGAGGAGTATGGGAACGAACATTGTGAGACGAGAATTTTATATATTAGATGTATTTCCTATATGCAATAGCTTTTCAAAGCATATTATTGTCATCCAAAACGCCCTATAAATAAATATTGTTCAATAACTTCATACAAAGAGTAATAAACTGATTATACCGTAAAATCGTTTAATAGACATTCTCCTGCCTCACAAAGCGGCTTAATATTTAAAATATTAGTGCATACAATATCGTAACATGCATATTGGATGGGAGCGATTTTGAGCGAACCCATTCGCTCAGAGCTAATCCAACTATCAAGCGATTGATTTTCACTATGCACTATCGTTATTATATTATTGTTAGGTTGATACATATCACAGCCCGCTTTATACCTAAGTAGTACCTTATTTAAGCCTTAATGATGTCGTATTGCCGTTCATAGATTAGTTCACGAGTATTATTAGTTCCCGAACCAATTCGACTTAGGGTTCTTAATAGCGTTACACTTGTTAAAAGGCCTGCAACGCACTTGCGAGCCATGGCAGTGTAACTGTCCAAGGATGGCGTTATAACTTAATATAAGGTGAGTTACCTGCCCCTTTGCCAGAAAGATTTACTTTATCCGTAGACCCTAGAGGAGGTAAAAAAATATTATAATTCGGTCAAATTCAAGTTTAAGTTGCTGTCACTAGCAACACTTTCAGTAAGACCATACAATGGACAATAAATAGCTTCACACACCATTGATCATTACATCTTTATATATATAATTCTTCTGTGAGTGTGTATGTCACTGAACTTCTCTCAAACGACTGGACCGATTTTGATGAAATTTTTTGTGTGTGTACAAGGGGATCTGGGAATGGTTTAGATTCACAAATCAGCCCGCCAGATGGCGCTGCAGTCGGTACTTTCATACTTTGCTTGAAATATCATGCAGGACAACGTCTGTCGGGTCCACTAGTATAATATATTTATGAGAGTGCACATAGCTACGAATATGAATACCTAATTAGTTAACGACTGATTTAATAGCTTAGCTTCCATGGTTAAATTATTTAAATCTAAATAGCTTAAGTAACCCTTAGCTAGTAATGAACGATTCTGAGTACGGTTTAGAATTATTCATGATGTAGTGTAACACTTGCTGGGAGGCTGTACGTTCATTTTGTCGTCAACTGAGCTCGTATTGATTGTAGAGCTAGAGGCCTTTTTAAATTTCATTTCTGAATGAGGTCGTAATAAACCACGCCTTGATAATAAATACTCAATTTAAAAGAAACAATATTTCATTATTTAATCGCTAAGTTTAAACTTTAATCTTTTAATTAATTTAGAAAAATAATGCGTTTGATAATAATTTTGAGATTTTGAATAAAGAATCATAAAACTTTGTATAGCGAACACGCATTGAGTATATTTTTAGATCTTGACGTCCAGTATCAATTTCATTAAATAAGGAGGTTGTTAGGTAGGGAAGATTAGGTGAAGATATTGTTAGAGGTCGAGTCCCTGAGGTTGTAGGTTCGATCCTCCACTGTTCACAGACTTCTTTCTATATGCGCATTAATATTCGCGGTGAAAAAAAACATCGTGAGGAAACCGGCTTGCCTTAGACCCAAAAAAACGACGTGTGTCAGGTACAGGAGGCTGTTCCCTTGCCTATTAGATTGACAAATGATCATGAAACGAATACAGAAATCTGAGGCCTAGACCTAAAAAGGTTGTAGCGCCACTGTTTATTTAAATTATTAGGCCAAGTCTACCGTAGTAGATGAACAAAAGATATTTTTATCTAGGGTAGAATTTGCAGTAAAATTTCTTAGGTACGGTAGATAAATTTAAAATTTACTGATTTATATCTGTCAATTCAATAAACAATCATCTGAAGTATACAACATTTTACATCGGAGTTTAAAGTCCGTTATTAAGATAAAAACTTGGACGATAGCACGTAAAGCTGAGTTTAATGAAAATGAATGCGGGGTTGAGTCTTTTGATGAGAATTCTGTTCTTGGCGACCGTTGTACTAATTTTACTCACATTATAAAAATCGTATTCAAAACCGTTTTTATTTATCAAGATACAGCAAAACAGGAGGTCTCATAAAATTTTTGAAGTTATACTTCTTTTCGCGCGTTAGGGAAAAATTATGAGCGTAAATTTTTACGATGCGCGCGCCCACCGTCACGTTTTAGTTTTTTCTATTGTTAGTGTCGTATTTTCTACAAACGTAGAATAAAACTTTTGAAAAGATTTTTATCTTGTTATGCCAAAGAAGTAAAACTTCTAACACACACACACTTTTTCTTTTATAATACTTACGAATTAAATGCATTGTTACATGTAAATAAAAGACAGTATAAGTATTATACGTTCAATCACGTCACGTACGTAGATACTTTTATTTCTTATATTGGTTGTGACACGAAAAATCTTCGGCTACAAAAATATATCTAGACCAGTGCCGATAATTTTTTAAACCAAAAAAAATTACAGTAGGATAAAACCCATTAGAAAAGCAGGGGAATATGATCAAAATGAAAGGAAAAATAAATTACGGTCGATCTGAGGTCGGGAAGGGGCAGAGGGGGGAGGTTTAAGGGTAAAAAACGGTTTATCTCGATTTCCGGCAAAACCAAAAGTCCTATCGAAGAAAACTAAATGGCAAAGTTGTAGGTCATAAAAAGATCTACAACTTTTGTATTCATACATTTTTCACATAACCTCAAAATTTATGTGAAAAATTCAAAAAACCAACTTTTTGGTTTTTTATTTCTATCTTTTACAAAAATTTATTTTTTTAAACGAAATTTGGTGAAAACTTACCTTATTATGTCCCAAATATACTGTAATAATTTATTTGATTAAAAATATTTCTTTTTTCACCTTATTTTGAATTAATATCGAAAAAACACCCTAATTTTCAATCGAAAATTCTGACGTCAAAATTTCAGCTTTCCCTACATAGAGAAGTAGGGAAGGGGATGACGGGTCTGGGCGTTACTGCATACGATTTTTTGCATTTTCTGAGAAGATTTACTATGGTAATATATATATATATTTTTACCATAGGAAAGTAGAGATTTCAACGAACTGAAAGCACACCAACTTTTAGAAAAAAGCTGAAATTTTGACGTCAGAATTTTCGATTGAAAATTAGGGTGTTTTTTCGATATTAATTCAAAATAAGGTGAAAAAATAAATATTTTTAATCAAATAAATTACAGTATATTTGGGACATAATAAGGTAAGTTTTCACCAAATTTCGTTTAAAAAAATAAATTTTTGTAAAAGATAGAAATAAAAAACCAAAAAGTTGGTTTTTTGAATTATTCACATAAATTTTGAGGTTATGTGAAAAATGTGTGAATACAAAAGTTGTAGATCTTTTTATGACCTACAACTTTGCCATTTAGTTTTCTTCGATAGGACTTTTGGTTTTTCCGGAAATCGAGATAAACCGTTTTTTACCCTTAAACCTCCCCCCCTGCCCCTTCCCGACCTCAGATCGACCGTAATATATTTTTCCTTTCATTTTGATCATATTGCCCTGCTTTTCTAATGGGTTTCATCCTACTGTAATTTTTTTCACTTTTTATTATTTTTAAAGGCTATCTGCACTGGTCTAATCGTGAATTGCGCAGTTATACCGACCTGCCAGTGATATCCTCCTCCCTTTAGTTCAGGGGAAGATCAGCACAATCCTTTCTCCACATATTGTTCCAAATTACCACATTTGTGAATTTGTTAAAAAAAAAAATATTGTTATTAAATTCGCTCTGTTAGACCGATAGAAAAACAAATTATTTTCATTGTTATTCATTTTAGATATTTTGTATTTAATATTTCAACAATACTGTTAATTTACCGGACGCCCTAAATAACAAAGGATAGCATAACGTAATTATTTTGAAAAGTGATCCCTCATTTTAATATAATTAAAATTCAAACAAATCATTTGTATTTTCCTGAACTAACTCCGCCCTGGCTTAGGTATTTTGGCAACTTTTTGTAGTTATTTTTACAAAGTGGTAAAATACTTGAACTAGGAATACTCGGCGAAATATAATTAATACTAGCTGACCCGGCAAACGTTTGTTTTGCAATGTATATTATTTCTAGGAATCATTTTTTTAGTTCAGTAAATATAACTATCGACAATAATAAAAAATATTGATCGTAGAGGGGTGAAAATTAGGGGTTGTACGTACGTTGTATGCTGTATTATATCAAATTTTAGGGGTGGGTATCACCCTTAACATTTAGGGGGATGAAAAATAGGTAGTAGCTGATTCTCATGCTGAATATGCATAAAACATTTCATAGGAATCTGTCAAGCCGTTTCGGAGGAGTATGAGAAGGAACATTGTGACACGAGAATTTTATATATCTATTAGATAAGTTGACTGGAGGAATCTGCTTTTAGAAACTTACGACCGCCCATTTATATACTTTGTTTAATATTATTTTTCTTCTGTTTTGTTGTGATGTAAATAAAGTGTTTTTATTATTATTTTATTGTAGGTATTGTATACGCAGACGCAATTATATGCCTTGGTGTGTTACAATTAAAAAATCAATAAACGTCTTAATACTATATGTGCCAACTACAAGGATTTTTAATTTGTATATAGACTCTCTCTCTCGTAAAATTAATGTAATAAACGCAATTTGTCGCTCGGTACAATGTGTCTGATATTGCGCAGCAGCTGTCACAAATATGATATTATCCGACTTTGAAAAGGAGGATTTTGAAAACACTTAATTGTTAAAATACACTGTAGTCAAATGTTTCTGAAAATCAAAGTGTATTGTTTGTGTATTGAACACACTCTCCCACACACGCACAAGCACCCTCTCAACTTACTCATAGGGAGAACACTTGAACACTCCACACCATAATATAACTACTTGTTAAAAAGATTGTACATTATAAGATATTAGTTTTTTCAATGAGCTATGTACTTGATGCTAGATTTTTTTTTGTATGTTATATTTAAGGGGTTAGGCGCTGTATGCTGAGATACAGGTTCACACCTAGTTCAGCGTCAGATAAACTTGACTATTTTTGTTTATATAACTAGCGTAATTTAAATATAAGTTTTTTCCGGTGAAAAACAAACATTGTACTGTATAATGTACAATAATAATTTGAAATAAATTATTATTATACAGGATATAATACACAAAAACTTAGCGCTTCGAGGACGTAATTCAGAAAAGAATTCACTAGCGTATATCGAGTAGTATTCGTATATATTTTTGGACTCATAATGAGGTATTGACTTAGAAAAATATCGCAATATTCCTGCAAACAACAGGCATTTTGTTAAGTCAGTTTACTATGTTTAAAAAACCCACAGTAAAGGCACTTATATCCAATTTTAAAAAACAGGTTGAAATTTTATTAAAATTAACGGAGGTGTCTGATGTATAAGAACACTCCATTAAAGTGATGAACTTAATAAACGCCTCAGTCGCTCTTATAACGAGCAGAAAAACCCTTCATTCTTGTGAGGGAATTTATAAGGTTATTTTTTAACCCACTTAAAAAAGGATGTTATAATTTTGACCTGTTCGTAATAATATCATAATATATTCTATAATAATAATAATAAAAGCCCTTTATTCACTGACCTTTAAATTTACATGCTACTCTTATTTAACAATACCTAGTGTCTTAAATCTAATTTACGTAGCGACAATAATAATTTATTAGCAACCACTTTGGTCAGGTTGTCTATCGACATAGGCCTCCCCCAATTGTTTCTACGTCTCTCTATCCTTGGTAGACCTTCTCCATCCTTTTGGTAGATCGTCCTCCCATCTTTTAATTTGACCACCATTCTATGATCTTAGCGTTAAAGTCTAACATGATAATTATGTTCTTCTTTTGCATTAATTCTGTCATGTCTTTACAAAATGTCTTTCGTTAATTTTTCATCTTGTTCTGTGGGTGTATGTACTTGAATAATGGACCATGGTCGTTTTGATTCTGTTAATTTAATATTGAGTACGGCGATTCTATCTGATATTCCTTGGAAGTTAATTATTTTATCTTTTAAATATTACTTCACTAGAAATCCCATTCCATATATCCCTTTTTGTTTTCCATAAGAATAAAAAATGTATTTCTCGTATTCTCTTATCTCTTCTCCTATTCTTCTAACTTCACAAAGACCTATGACATCCCATTTTATAGGTGTTATAGCTTCAACCAATTCTTGTAGTCTGTTGTCCGACATTAACGTTCTAACGTTTAACGTTGCAACGTAAGTCTTATTGTAGTTTCTATTTTGATATAGGGATGTATTTCTATTTCTGTGGGGGTTGGTGGTCGTGCAATATATTCATAATATATTCTACTAAGGTCTAAACGTGGCCACGGACTAGATTTGTGTAATATGTGTGTGTGTTGGTCCACAGATTTTACAACACTTTCAAGTAATGTAGTACTAGATATCAGTCGTCTAAGTTTCATTAAAAAAAATATGTTTATTATGGAACATAATATACTTAGGATATCACTTATTCCTCGTTCCATTGAATTGAATTTGTAGGCAAAGAGGACAGAGGGTGTAGGCCGAGAGGAAAAGCCGGCGTAAAAAACTCTCGGTACTCTTTTAAAATAGCAAATCATCAAACAACACTTATTTTAAAACAAATATCGCAAATTAATTAGAAGAAGCCTGTCTAGCACTAGTCCCAGACCCTTTTATCAACTAGATAATCGTTAACTTTATAGTAAGCCTTTTTACACAGCTTTTCTTTATTAAATTTATACATTTCTTAAATTAAAATCAGTTCAATAGTTTTCGAGATTTGAACTCATGTATGTATCTACGAATTTTTGGAGGGGACATGTGCTTAGTTACATAATATTGACATGTATTAAGATATATCAGCCTGTGACACATGTTAATTTGAGACATGCTGGTTTCCTCCAAAGCTTTCCTACACCGTACGAGCGAGTATTAATACGCACATAGACAGAAAGTCCATTGCTGCACTGGGATCGAACTTACGACCCGGGATGAGTGTCACACACTAAAGCCACTATGACAACACTGTTCTGTTAGAATGTAATTGAGCCTAATCCCGATTAAAAGAAAAAGTAGCGCTTCAACCTTTTTAGGTCTGGGCCTCAGATTTATTTATCTGTTTCATTATCATTTGTTAATCTAATAGGCAAGTAGGTGATTAGCTTCCTGTACCTGACACACGTCGTCGACTTTTTTGGGTCTAATACAAATCAAGTTTCCTTCACTGTACGAGCGAGAGTCAAATGCACATAGAAATAAAGTTCATTGGTGCACAGCCGGGGATCGAACCTACTACCTCAGGGATGAGAATCGCACGCTGAAGCAACTAGACCAACACGCTCTTGATTAGAAACATCGTTATTAATTTATTTCAAGAAATAGAAAGGTAAAACAAATAAATGTTTACATGACGTTGTTACCGTTATACTCAACAATAGCTGTTACTCAAACACTTTTAAAAGATTGAAATGAAAATAAAATGGCTGAAGGAAAAATAAAAGCAAATATAGCATGCGAACCATGTAAAAGTGGATTTACATAATAATAGGTATTGAATTATTCATAATGCATCGACTTATATGATTTTAACTTTGTAATCTCTGAAAAGATAGACACTGAAGTAAAGATTCAGTGTCGAGACCTGTGACACCTGTATGACAAATCCTATTCGTTTTTACTTACAGGAGTCGTACGATATTCTTGACACGGATTCAGATCTTCTCAGAGATTCCTAGCACCAGCTTCTAAAAGTGTTGACTTGGTGGTAGAGCTTGTGTTTTTAGCGATGGGGACGTTAGTCCGATATCCGAAGATTTTTGTATGGGCACTGATTCCTAAACAATAATAGTTTCGGGTTTGTAGACATAGGTTTACCTATATTTATTAATTTACTAGCAAACTCGGCGAACTCCGTTTCGCCACCAGATGGCTTCGTTTTATGTAAAATTTCGTTTGGTGATCCCGCTTTTCTGTTGAAATTTTTCCTGAATTTTCTTTGCTATAAACCTCATGGAGCCCGAGACCTTTTCAACGAATGCAAAATCGTGGAAATCGGTTCGTGAGTTCTGGAGTTATAGCGTCAGGAAGGAAAACCCGACTTATTTTTATATAGTAGATAAGTAAACAAAAAACATAACAATAATATAAAATCTGAGTGCAACATGCCGCGTTATCTTAAATGAGCGACGGTTTGTGCGTCAATTCAATGTTGAGATTTGGTACAAATCCATCTTACTATCAGAGTTCGAATATTGAGAGTACTAAATCAATTGCATGGGAATCGGCAACGCTTTCACTATTGGAATATCCCCAGAGCATCGGCGCTACTTGTTCTATGGATTTTTAGACTGTTTAATTCTGTTAACTCGGAGTAAATTATAAATATATATATATAAAGGGATATATATATATATTCGTGAATTGCGACCATCGCAAGGTATGAGGCAAGAAGGTGTATAACAAATTGAGTTTTGATTATCAACATTGCGTGGTAAGTGATACGTAGCCGACCTTTATATACGCTCATTTACAAACGGCCAGTTAATTATATTTCACGAATGCAATTGCATATGATGCATATTAACGAGGGAGCGAAACGCAAATAGTAATTTTGAACTTTGTAGTTCCCAACTTGAATAGACTGCAGTGGTACGAATATGAAATGTGTATTTGATATGAGTTTGTTATTAATTGTATTTTGAATTTTCTTTACATAAAAATAGCCACAAATCAGGAGACAATTATAATTAATTTTAAGAATTCAATGCATTTCTGTTTGTCATATATTAAGTCACAGTTAAAAGTCTGTTACAATACGATATAAATGAAAAAATAATTACAAGACTTCTTTGAAAGTTAGTAAACGCAGACTCAATTTACTCTCGAGCTCAATTTCAATAAATGATGCCCGATTTTTAATTAAACACAAATAGGAGCGCAGTTACATGGCTTTATCTTTCTTCGTGTTTTTTTTTAAATTAAATATTACTCTAACAACGTGTTTGTATACTGACGACACAAGTAAGGTTTTTTTTTTTTTTGGCACAGGCGCAAACTTAAGATTGTAGTTGGAGCCTAGATAATACCGGTGAGCCCAGTGCTGGTGCTTTCCTCGCTCAACGAATAAGTATCGCAAAACAGCGAGGAAATGCTGCCACAGGGACCAGGGGGTTTAGTCGAGATGCCTTCGACCAATTTGTCGACACGAACTGTAATTTTCATACAAATTAAGTTTTCGACTTCCTACATATACTACTATTAAGGCATCTGGACTAAACCCCCTGGGCTTTTTAATATATTCTAAAAAGTTTGGAACAAGGTTAATTTCTATGTATCCATTTTTAATTATTATTATTACTATGTTGGTTAAGAATATTGGAAATACTAAGTTTTTTCATTTGTTTATTTTTCCGACCATTTCCCGGGGTGATACTTCGATGTCGGAAATCGTATTCTGCCAACGTGACGTCGTTCTTTGAACATTCATAAGTCGAGCGAGGCCATCGCATCCCTCTAACTGTCCTAAGTTGCCTTTTCCGGTACCTGTAATCGCTCGGCACTGTCCCGAAGTGCTAGAAGACCGCTTCAATACATCCGATTCCTAAGAAAGGCGATCACTCTGATCGGTCCAACCACCGCGTATTGCTATAACCTCCTTGTTCCCCAAAGTAATGGAAACTATTATTAACGGCCAGCTCCAGAGGTATCTAGATGGCCTCCGGCTGATTAGTAATTATCATTGTCGATCCGTACCGGGACAAATTTGTGTCTGAAGTCGAAGCTACTTGCTACTGGAGTCTCGGACTGGGGTCGACTAAAACTAGTTTAATTTAACCCCAAGAAGAAGCGTTAGCGATTCTGCTTCGACTTAGGGACCTTCAAGAAAAAAGCGTACCAATTCTTAGGCCGCCAACGCACTCGCGAGCCTTCTGGCATTGAGAGTGTCCATGGGCGGTGATATCACTCAACATACGGTTAACTTTACGGGGGTAAACGAGTGTCTCTTCATCTGATCTTAATGGGGTGTTCTATTAAAAATAGCTTTCATTGGTAATTTAAAAATAGACAAACAAACTCTGCATCTGATACTGTCAGATGCTGTTGACCAATAATAATTAAACGAAAAGCGCAATTCATTCATTACCCATTAGAGCACTCATTAGACACTTCACTCATTAGATTTATACTCGTACAGACGCTTCGATACAAAAATACGATTGACTCGTTCTTCAAAGGCTCTCTATAAAAATCGACCAAGAATCTGAAATATGAAAATTTTTATACCCGTTGAAGTTTTTATCACTTTGCTTTTACCCAGGGATTTTCATGACATTAAGGCGCTATGTAATTTTACAGCGGTCTTAAATGTTCACTCATGCGTCTTATTCGGTAGTCGGCTGAGTTACCCCCTTGCTCTTTATAAAACAATGTTCAAGCAACCGCGTTGATTTTAATTCTATCATGAGGGTGAGTAAAAATAGGTCGATTATTGGATTTATCCCTTGTATAGGTGAATAAATTTATTGATTTTTACTAATATTAAGAGTCGTATATATTTGTTTTGTTGTGTAATGCTTGTGATAGTAAATCGAGACCAACACCGGTCGCGTATTAGGCCCAGGTAGCTGAACACTTGACGGTTGTCGGATCTGAGGCTAAATAAACGTAGCGCAATTTTAATGAGCTTCTTTTGAACTATTAAAGCTATTTAGAAAACTATCACCTACAGTGGTTCATTAATACAGATAGCAGAGACATTTGTGTATATATAGGCACTTTATGTTTTAATGATATACCAACTGTATATATATACATATATATTATATATACTTATAATACTTTTGAATGTAAAGAGTCCTTAACTTATTGCTAAAAAAAATATTCGATTTAGAATTAACACCTATACTAAATATAGTTTAATGAGCTATGAATAATATATAAATTTGAAGACGTAGTTTTATGTTTTTTACACTCCATAATCAGACTTGAGAAAAAAAAGAACTTAGGAAAAAATAAAAACATAAAATTTAATTCATGAAGCTACGCAATTCTCGGATCAAAGAATTGTACTGAAATTGAATTTATTTGAATATAAAAAATAGTACTTATAAATGTAAATGTTATGTCCCAAACGTATTGCTAAAATTCAATTAAAAGTCCAATTACCAAAAACAGGTTAATATTTTTAATGAGCTATAAACAATTGGGAATCGTATACGTACGTTATTTAAGTATACGTTATTGATCGTCACTGTTAAAGATTGATTTGAACTTGGCCGTCTATTAAAACTGATTAAAGATCATGTTCTCTTAATTTTTGACTGTTTATGACTTTATTGCATTGCCGTGGCATACTCTTTACATGGCGTAGCAGGGCTTCGATGCCCGGGTAGATAAATAATAATTTCTAGCACAAAGTTATGCCCCGAATGGAGGCTTACGGGATGTCTGGGAACGACAAGTTTCTTATTGTTTTACCATACCCATCCGATGGGAGCATTTTTTAAAACAGGTGCGCCAGAGTTTCTAAAAGAGTTTCTAAACCTACGTATTAGGTACATAGGTTTTGTGTTCGAAGATGTCGTTTAATACAGTAAATTATATATTAATATACCGTTATTAGTCATATAATAAAGAAATCTGATGGAACAAAATTCAGAAGCCATAGAAAACGTGTATTTAATTAAATTTCAAGTGATCTACTGTCAGTCATTCAATTGATACTGTTTATTAATAAATTCACTTACTCGAAACCCAGAAACAATTGTCTCTCATAAACTGATTAGACACATTAGTTGTAAATTAAATTATCCAATTCGAAATTTATATTTTCTTGTACAAGCGTTTTCATTTATTATATACGCGTGTCCACTAATCGGACTTGTGTAAATATTATGTAAATTTGTGACCAACGTATGTGAAACCATGGGACACAACCATTGGACATTTATCAACATACCCATAGTACAACACACATAGTAGAAAGACAATTTAAAACCAATTAATATTAATAATCTTTACTTGTCCTTGCTGCACATTAACCGTATACCTTTGACTCATCGAGTAATTAATGAAGAAACATTAAGATGACTCACTGAAAGAAATCATATATTTCAAGGCTAAAAATTTCTTTGAAAAATTTAATCCCCAAATCGATTTTAAAATGCACCTTTTTTGCTAAATAATATTAATTAAATATACTAGTACGTGAAAATTTCTTTATTATTTTTCTCATTGAAATAAACGAAACTGATCCGTAGATTAATCTTATTATACTCACCTCCAACAAATTACCACTTTCGTGTTTGCGTTTGTAAAAAATCCAGATTAACAAATCACTATTTTAAAACAAAAATTATCACTACACATGTTCACTCTGTCATAATTAGTGCGGTGTCAAGTAATTAAGTATCAAATAAAACCGGTTTTTAACATAGCGACAAATGCGTTCCACCTTCGATCATTCAGGCTACAGTGAGGCGAGCTGTAGCCTACAGGAAGACCTCGGCCAGGAGTCGTTGAGCGCCATAAATAGAAATAAAGGAATATCTCCTCTCTCTGTCCATCGCCATCCAGAGCCATGAGAATGAATGGGATGGTTATACCTTGCGCATCCAAACCCGGATTACGAAGTTTCCCGAGGTTACCCGACACTCGTATCATTGGAAAAAGCTCAATGGTTTGTAGACGATACGAATCATAGATTTTATTTTTAAAGGACAATAATGCTAGACGTAGAAATTTAATACATAATCTTTTAATATGGTGTAATTTCACAAGTTCGCTTTCTATTTATTAAGTATTGATCGAGAACTGAATCTCGTACGTATTATAAATAGTAGCAATATGTTTTAACGTATATGTAGACGATAAAAGTTCGTAGAGCATTCGTAGCTCGCAGGTGATGCTTACAAACTTTTAAGCTTTCACTTTGTTCAGGCCTAGGTGAAATAATCTACTTTAATTTCGTAGATTACAGAATGCAGTGTTAAGATGAAGAACTCTTCTGAATTCATAAATATATAGGTAATTTTAACAAATTCTTTTAATCTAAAATAGGTATCAATTTTGCGTGAAAGTTACTGTCTAATATAGCCAACCATTTCTCAAAGTTTAAAAATCTTCTGAGGTACTCACCTCGTCAAAAATTTATGCTAGTTGCTTAGCTACTCCCTCGTATTCCACGATGGCGTGGGTGATCGTTTTTATTAGCAGATATCTTTTAACAAGTGGGCCCGTCTAGGTGAATATATTTTTAATTAAATTACAGAATATTAATGGAGTAACGAGAAAAATAGAAACAATTTACCTACACCAGAACGTATTAAAAAGTAATGTTTTATTAGCCTAGCATTAATATCACTGTAATCTTTCCAAATGATATATAAATAGATAGCCTATCTGTATCGATTATTATATCTAATATCGATTTTGTACTATTAATTCATATGCATACCTAATAGTCAGTGAAAAGTTACTTCAAAGTATGTCCAAAATATCTGTACATTACTTTAATGAAAGTACATTGCTCGCGTATGGCGGAGAGGATTTTGACGATATCCGATATACAGATGAAGAATGGGAGAAATTTCAACCGTGTATGTAAAATGAATCCTAAATATGTACATAGTATTAAAACAGTGAACTTACAATTGTAAGCATGCAAACTCTACACCTAGAGAATCAAGTATTGTTTTCTCTTTACATTTACGTATCTTTTAAGAACTATATCCGTCGATATTATATAGTATGTCCATCGAAACTAAGGCTACTTTTATTTACTTGATGATTCCGCTTTTGACAGATTATAATATTTATACATATATATATCTATTCTATTGGGTAGAAGTTTCGGAAGTACCTACGCTGCAGTACCTACTTTGGATATTTGTACGCTCTTTTCTTAAAACCTTACATTTGTTATAAAGTACCATGACTGGCTACTATAGAAGTGGTGTTAGGCAAACAGTCAACTTAAAACGTTTAGTTGTGTTATTAAATTCTTCTTCAAATAACTTTTTACTTGGAATTGGAGGAAGTTAAAATAAATTAGTAAATACTACGCCATAGTAAACTGCCTCAGAGCAAGACTTAGATTTGAGACGTCGAGTCGATAACGAATTAATTGCCAATTCTTTTCGTTTGTTCTTCGCCCTTGAGAACTGGCTGTAAATGTAAAATTAGAAGCTTTTAATATGTTTTTTTATTGACGTTCATAAGTATACATTGTGTCATCTTAATGAATAAAAAAAACGCTAAGTACGACTCTCGTATGTCAATAACGTATTGGATTTTGACATAGGAGAGTATCGCGCTTAGTCTTAATGATTCCCTGAGAGCGTGCTTTGGAAAGCACTGTTTTTTTTATGCAAAGTAAAACTTCAACATTGGTAAAGTACGGGTCTTCATATAGTGTAATCTTCTGTTCAAGCTACGCCATTCGGTCAATTACCACTATTGGTAATAAGTGGTAAAATATACAGTAAGAGCAGTGCAATCGCTCGATATCTTGGACGGAAATATGGTCTTGCTGGACAAGATGTCGACGAAGAGTTAGAGATTGATCGGAATGTTGAATATTTCACTGAATTACGTACAGGTTTGCCATTTCCATTTAATGTTTTGTCATGTTCAAATTAAAGTATTGACAAAAACAATCAATCTATGTCAAAATATACTATTACTTAAATCTGTTTAAAAATACTTAAATTATTTCTTATAATTAATATAATTACGAGGTTATGTAATTTATTTTTATAAATTTTTATAATTTCGACACATATTGCTCTACGACAAGTACTTACTAGCTGTGCACTGCGGTTTCACCCGCGTTAATTCAGTCTTAGTGTGATGTTGTTATAGCGTTTTTCTCATTAAATAAACTATTTAAAGTCAATACATTAAAGATTTTTCGGTTTTAAACCTTGTTCATTTATTTTGGGATAATTCCAGACCTAACAATACCGAAAATAACAGATTAATCCAGTTTGGTGCACTCGTTCCAAAGTTATGGGCGTACATACATTCGTATATCAATCAACATTACTTACACATGTTGGCACAACCCAGTATAGTTATCCATCCATGTTATCATTGGATTAGACAACTTGAGGCTGCGTAATTTCCTTTTCATCACCTCAGAGGTACCTCAGTCAAGCTCAAAGGTCAACATATTATATAATTACTTGTACAAATAAGTGGTATTTCCAAGTTTATTGTCTTTTGTAATTCAACCGTTTTTATTACTTACAAACCGATTAAAATGTTTATTTTACTTAGAGTCCCGTAAAGCAAGCTAGCTTTTAAGATTATTTAAAAGAATTTTATTTAGTTTCGGCGGACTCATTCTATGAAGAAGATCCAGAGATTAGACGTAAGCTACTACAAAAACTATTTAAGGAAATGGGACCTCATATGCTGACAAAATTGGATGAAATTATTAGCAAAAATAATGGACACATTGCTTTGGGAAAGGTAAGAACGATTCTTAATAATTAGGTATAGATTACATCAAATTCTAGGAAAACCTTATATATTTAAATTTACTGTCAATTCTGCCAAATCAAATTATAAGCGGTATTAATCCAGTGGCTATGACTCCAACCCTAGGATCGTTAATTCGAACCCTTTCTGTGCAATTAGATCGGGAGTTAGTGACACAATATTGGGTCATTTGTACCAGTATGGCAGTTCTTCAGGGGTCTTATTACGCAATGAAAAAAAGAAAAATGATGGTCATAGCGCTGGTACCGGCGGCTCGCGTGGGCGTTAATAGAACTCGTCGGATTAATTACGAGTGTCAAACGATTTGTTCCACAAAAATTCTTGTATTTCCCGATAGTCCAGAAAAAAATAAGAGGCGGTAGTGTCATGCCATAAATTACAGCCCGCCATACCGACGCGAATGCGTTAATTTAAAAAAATCAACCATTTGTACCAGGAAAATAATTGCACAGTTAATAAAGATTTCATAAAACAAAAATTTAATTATTTTTTATTTTTCAAAAAATTTGCTAATATAACTTATTGTTATATGAATGAATTGGTTGTAGAAATGTTACTACTAAAAATATAATTCTGAATGTTAAAATTTTTTTTATTGTATCCAGTAAGGTTTCATCAAATTGTAACATAATAAAGTGTTCCTTCCATTTTCCAAATCTAACACTATCCAGATATGTCCAGTGCTATTTAAATAAAACACTTGTTTTCATTTATTATATAATCAATTTGTAAAAATTACAAAAACGGTGGTTGATATTAAACAGTTAATGTTAACAATGCAAGTGTAAATGAGTTTTATACAGTGTTCCATATATTAAATAATAATTAAAATCATTATAATTATTTGCTTATGTTTGTGTTACACTCCATAGCCTAGTTGGTAACAGTCTGCAGAGCAGAGGTCTAAAGTTTAATTATAAGCAAAACATTATAAGTTGAATGTATGTCAGCTATGAGATTCCTATTCGACAACAGGCACACAAATCAGTCTACACAATTTGGGCGCAACCTAAACTAAAAATTACATTGTAATATATAAAGGCAGTAATTGGACGGAATTTGTACCACTCTTAAACTTTCCTAGAAATATTAGAAAAAACATAGGTCTTATTAATTATGTACAATGTACATATACATAATAATAACTCTTATAACAATTGGACGGATTTAGTAAAAATCTTAATCTTAAATCTTAACCTGTAAAGGTTGTCTATTATTTGAGATTCATAAATCAAAAAGAAATATTATCTATAATCTGGGAAAAATCTTCCAATATCACATTAATGAATACATTAAAGCTTGGTAGATCTTTATGTCATTAAAACAAAATGTATTGATCAGGAAAAGTAGACCAATATGCAAATTATTAATGAAATCACAGGTAACAAAGACGACTTAATACCACTTGTACCATTACATTCATCAGATGAGCAATAGCAGTCTTCCCAATAGACTCCATTATCATATACACCCCAGTTACATACACCAGTTACTCCGGTCTCAGCAACGGAAGCACAACGACGTATCACCTGTCTCCATCTCCCATCCCCTGAAATTATTAAAGTTATAATTACATTTTGTTTTTTAAAGAACAGGTCTACATGTCCAAATCATTATATTATTATAAAACACCTGTTATAATGATAAGTAAAAACATAATTAGCAAGTTGGCATAAGTTATAACACTTTAAAATGATATACCTAATAATTGTTAAAATGTTTATATATGTTTTGATACTATTTGTGTTAACTTCTAACCTATAGAAGTTTCTTGGCTTTTTAAGTAAGGCAATGAGCCGGTAGCACTTGTAACACTTACTGTTATAGAACATGTAAAAAGGCACCACTCCTCATTATTTACTCATCAGGTAGTCATCATTATAATATATATATTAGACTATCTAAATAGTCTATGGGTTATCTTTCAGACATAATACTTTTATTCAACCGTATCTAACTTTTATAAGCAATAGTATAAAACATTTTTTTTAAATATTTTAAAATACAATATAAATTATATATGCAATCTAATTAATCTAAAAGTCAATATAATTAGAAAGCAAAGCGAATGTATTAATTACTAGTGGGTTGGTAGTAGTTGTTTTGGGTGTGGCATTTGGCGTAACTGCTTTTTATAATATACTTACAAATGAACCCTTTCGGGCCTTGGTGAGTTCGTTTCATACAAAATGAGCCAGGCATGTGAGATTCATCACTGTTGCACTCCACAGCTATGTGGCTATCTGTATCAAACTTTTTATAAGCTCCACAAGTATCTTCCTTAAGATTTTGCGAAGATGCACACTGATAACATCTTACGCATAAAACTGAAAAGTATTTAATGTTTTTAATCTCATACTGTGAAACAAACACTTAAGTTTACGTTTAGTTAACGTTAAGTTTTGAAATCTTTAATCTCATTGAATTACCTGCTGCAGGTAAACTGCACACCATGATAGTTAATATTATGTGTTTTAACATCATTCATCAGTATTCTTCGCTTATTCTTAATGATGTAAGAAAATGTTTTTAGTCAACTGAAATCAATCACAAATAAATTAATTTCAATAAACGTCTAAAAATTTGAAATTGTTTGGCTGCTCTAGTAGAATTGAACACGAACTTATTAGTCAAAACTCATGTTTTGAATTAAGGCCCAGGGACCAGGGTTGTAACTTGTAACTTGTAAGTAGCGACTGGTGAGTGGTGACGAAGACCGGATCGTTGTCGGATCACTGATTGGATTGAATCTACATAACATAGTTTGGACAGAATATAAAAGGGTATGTATGTATTCTCGGCTGTCAATAACAGTTTCATGCGGAATTTTCTTTTGTGTTACAAATGTAAATAAAATTTAAATACAGTAACTGTTTGATATAAAACTATACTTAAAGCCTAAAGATTTAAGATTAGCAACTAACAGCACTCTTTCAATACAGTATACTCCCCCATTCACTATAAGTAAATTTTACCTTTAAACTTAGTTTACTTGTCTTAATCAAGTTTCTGTTGCGTTTAGGGATGATAAGTTACGCGAAGCTTTCTTAATTAAATTGATCCGCAACATCGGATCGAGCCTACAAAATCTCATCCCTAATTCAAGTTAGTCCTATGTCTGTCATGAACGACCGAGTCCCCACAATCGCGTGATTGATGCAATCGTTCATCGCCGCTATATCTCAATAATGTTTGACCGACACGACCGTGCCGTCTCAAAGCGAACAATATGAAATGATAGCTCCTCCGTCCTCGGTTTAGTATCTCAATTCAAGGAAGAAAATGTTCGTAACACGTAGATACCTACACTAATATAACCTATATTAAACAATAATATATAATAACATAACCCATTACCTACGTTACACTGAAAATGTTTAGAAAATGAAAATCAGCTTAATGTAGAAAGTTGCCAATGCTTTTATTGTTTTTCGAAGTAATCTCTGTTCCTCTCTACACATCGTCGCATTTGATGGAACCACTGAGAAAAGCAGTGGGCCCTTTCTTCCATAGGGGTCTCTTCTGTGGCATTTTCATACGCTTTCACCGCATCTACAGGGCTCGTAAAGCGAATACCTCGAATTTTATCTTTAGTTCTTGGAAATAAATGAAAGACATGTCAGGACTGTATGGTGGATGACTCATTATCTTGACACCTGCCATAGTCAAATGTTCAACAGTCTGTTTTGCGGAGTGCGCTGAAGCATTGTCGTGGTGAAGGATGATCCTGCTTCTAGGGCGCTGCTGTCGAATTTTTTCCAAGACAACAGGCAAACAGCGATTGACATACCAGTCTGCAGTAACTGCCCTTCCAACACAAAGGTTTAACGATCAGTACATTAAAACCGAACAAAGCATCACAAGTTTTATTTCTAAATCATAATTTAAAAGAGCATAATTTTCTTTATTGAATGTATTTTAATAAAACATTTTTCATTTCTAAAATTTTTATACCAGAAATCAGTACTCAGCTTAATTCCTGTAAACTACGAAATTGTTGTACGGTAGTCATTTAATGTGCTAAGCCGTTCGCCGCCTTTTGTTTTGCATTCCACAAACGGTGATCGATCGAATCGTTTTACTCGGTCACGATCAACCCGATAAATGAACAACCGACACATCACACAGGCCTAATTCAAGTCATTGTTGCTCAGCTTATCGACTTTTATGCACAGACTAATTTCAAGCAAGTAGACTCAACGTGATACTTGCTACTGTATAAGTAATCTGTGATGCTTCTGTCTTGTGTAGTCTGTAATCTGTATTATAATCCAAGTTTTAAACTTGGCCTAAAGGTCTAGATACCAGGCCATAAACTCCAAAAAAAAAAAAAAAACAAGTTTTAATTTTTAAACGAATAACTTTGAGTACAAGTCTACTACAAGTATGATTTTATAAAACTATTCTCTCAGTAAAAACTTTTGTGTTTTAAAACATTAATTTATTTTTGTTGGAAAAGATGGTTATGTCTTTGAAGGTCTTGCTATGCACTTTCATAACTCTTAATTTTATTTCAACAGGTAAGATTGCTTAATTATGTTAGGGTCACGCCCACAAGCGGCATTATTTTGTTATTTATGTCGGTTGATTTGACCAAAACGTGTCTGTAAGGTTTGAAGTTCTCTTATAATAAAGGTATTATGACTTATTATCAGTTCATTCTTGAAAATTAATAAAACAAAATATTTAAATTTTTCAGTACTTTGCATCAAATGTTGGAACTGCAGATCTAGTAATGACCCAAAATGTGCGGATCCATTTGATAATTCTACCGTGCCTATAACAGACTGCAAACAAGAAAAAGGGTTACGACATTTACCAGGATTAAGGCCATCTATGTGTCGTAAAATAAGACAGAAAGGTATGATAATATTCCAATACATTACTTTGTATAATAACGCAAAAGTATGTAAATACT
The DNA here is from genome assembly GCF_905475465.1 of Pieris napi. Taxonomy (NCBI): domain Eukaryota; kingdom Metazoa; phylum Arthropoda; class Insecta; order Lepidoptera; family Pieridae; genus Pieris; species Pieris napi. The sequence goes on from NC_062255.1 coordinate 6,621,039, forward strand.
TTTTCATGTTAGGTTTGAAATACAAGGTTTAATTGTGTACCGAAGAAAGCTAAAATTTAATATCAGACAGAGGATAGTTTATGTGTATAAAACAAACTGTAGAATGTCACAAATCATATTGTGTGCTGTGTATGACCCTTTTAAAATTCATCTATCAAGTAACTCTTTATAAGCTATAGCTAGTACTAAAATATAAAAAAAAGTAATATTTTTACAAGACCAAAGGATTTTGTATTGAATTCTGTGAAATATAATGTTTATTTTGTTTTAGTGAATGGTGAGTGGCGTTATATTAGAGACTGTGCTTACCTTGGAGAAGTTGGTATACAGGGTGATGAACGATTCTGTCTTATGAGAACAGGTACATATAACATATTTGTTGAATATTGTACATGCAATAGTAAAGATGGCTGCAATTCTGCAACTTTTAAAAGCCCTGGTGTACTTTTTACATATATAATATTTACTATTTGTATTTTTTATACAATGTAATAGATTTTAAACATGCATCTAAAATTTATCCATTAAGAATTTCAAATTATAACACATCTTTATAACACATCTATCAGAGATATGATGATGGTGCTGATGCTTATGTGAATTGCAATTAATTGTTTCATTAAAGATTGCTTAAAAGTAATACACTCTTGTAAATCTTACTTCTACTAAGTTATGTATGTTTATAGACTGTAGTTATTTTTTATTGTGAACATGTGTCTTACAAAATAAATAATAATGCATCACAATGAATATTTTTATTAATTTGTATTCATTATTACAGTAATTCTATGTACAACATAAGTACTATCATTTTTATATACATTTTGAAATTATGTTTTATGACTGGATCTTATTGTAGTTTAGAAATCTAAGACATTTTATATCTATAAGATTGCCATAGTAATGAAATTATAAATAAGACTGCAAGTTTCGTCCATTTTGATGTTTTAAATATATATTTTTTTAAATTTTGTGTTGTTATTTAATTATAATAAGAAACTGTTTAGGAATGGTTGAATTAATGCTACACATGGAAATAAAATGATATAGGTACTATGTTATGTGTGATGGATATAACGAGGGAAGAGGGGAGAAAAACTTCATATCCGCGTAATTCTATCAATAATACAATCAATTAGCTTTAGTGCAACTTCTTAGCGCTGACATATTTATTAGATAGTCCTGAGTGGACATTATTGGAATATAATGTAAAAAAATGATGTTGAAGCAAAGTAGTGGTCTTGATAGAGGACTAAAACCATCAATTAAAAGTCTTTTGTATTTGAGATTTTTATTAAAACAATATTAGAGACAAACATCACTCTTTGTACTTTCACATAATCTATTTTAGTGAGTGAAACAAAACTTTCAATACCTTAGTGAGATTATTATACAGTTTATATGTTGAACAATTTTAAACATCAATGCACCATTTCAAATGTAAACTTAAGTTTCATTATTAAAATTAAAATATTAAATTCAAAAATAGAATGTAAGAACTGAGATACTATAGTAAAAGAAGGGATTTACTTGTGGAACAAGGGTATACTGATTTTGAGCAAAATTAATATAAATTATATAGAATCCAGTGGTCATGCTGTGATAATCGCTGTCATTAATTTGATTCATTCACCAGTGTCTATAGAACGGCAAAAGACTTATTTTGTACAAAGGAATTACTATGGAGAAATCTTCATAATATACACATTAATTCATAAATTGATCTTATAGTTAGATAAAATATATTAAAGTAGGCACTATTTTTAGCACAACTAAAGTTAACCCTTTACCAATTACAAGAAATATTTGCTGTTACTGTGCTTAAATTTTAAACCTACAAAAGAAATGTGATAACAATTTAATACTATGTTAGTAAATATTAAATTCTAATGGAAACAGTAGTAACAAAAACGTTTATATAGATAGTAATAAAGAAAACAAATACATGAGTAGTCTTGTACATAAAAAGAAAATTGCTATTGCATAAAATGGATGTAAAACTTTTTTGTGTTATTGGTATATCCTTTGCTGAGACGGTGGGCATTAAATAATATTAACTTATGATTATTTAAAAAGAACGAGGCTCAATGGAACAAGAAGTAACGCCAGGGTTTTGCCAATAGCACCAGCTCCGTTGCAACCATCATAGTCGCAGGTTTCACAGAAGAGGGTGACTTCGTTTGGACCGTTAGAGGAAACTGGGCAGGTGGTGGAGTAGTCTTCCTGTCGTTTCCAGGTGCAGCCACGGGAAATAATCAATTGACCGTTTACTGTAAAGATATATGAAATTATGCAAATGTTCGAAATTGGTAATTTATTAAATATCTGGTAGATTTACGATAGGAGTCATCGTAGACATATTTTCTAAAAGAAATGACCAGTAATTACCATATAAGTCAATTACCAAGTGCTGATTGATTAACACACCTTTTAGGTACTATCTAAGATAAATATAGCTTGATCAGTTATCAGAAATATTTCCAAAATGTCTGCGTCATTGATTTATTTGGATAATTATCAAGTAACTGAGAAAATATTTGATATTTCCCTCAATAGTTGTTTCTTCTACCTTAGATGATAATAAAACGGTGAGTCACAAGTAATGTGTATCCTTTGGTCGTAACAAGGTTGATTTGAGTAGGCGGAACAATCGCGCAACTATTCATCGAACTAAAGCAATTATTCTGTAACGTAAACAATTTTATAGTTTTGGATGATAGTCTAATTTGTGCCTAAATTAATGCATACAGTTTGGAAACTATAATTCTTAATTATACACATCAGAATGGGCCCATTAGACTAAAATTGGGCTAGCTGATGGCGACGTGTATCTCGTTCGTATATACTTAATATTAAATTTCTCATGTAAATAAAAATATTTTTTTGTAATGAGAAATAAAGTTCTTTAAACATTATAATTTATTTAGAAGGATCTGTCAAGGCGATGTAGGTAGATTTAACTTGTTTTAATTAGGACGAGAATACATTCTTTAAAAGTTATTTACATATATTCTGCGTTCGGTCTTGTCCTCATCAAGAGCCATTGTTCATTGATTGATGAGTTGCTACTGTACGATAAGGTACGTAGATGGCTATTATTTTTACGCGAGGAAACCATATTAGTTTCAAGAATATTAATTAAGCAATGACCCTGAAATACAAGGAAGTGTTTTAAAAAAGACTTATTCAAAACGTAATAACAGCATGACATAATTAGAACTATTACAAAGAACAATGGAATTACTAAAATAGGTAAGTACGTCCTTCATTTGTCTGAACACGTTCTTATAAGGACATATGACTAGTAGATGCAATATTTGAAAAGCTGTTTGGCAGTCTGATAAAAGAGGTATATATTACGCATTCGATACAAGCGAGGGTAACGACAAATATTTATTAGCGATTATAATCAACGACATCTTCAATCTTTTTGTAGATTCTTCTATGTATTTTAATAATAAATATGAGTGGAGTTGCAATAAAGCTAAGGTGACCAAAATAAAGTAAAGGTAAACCATCATAGCACTAGATACATCATGTTATAAGTAACTGAACTCAACGGAACAAATTATGCTCCGCTAAGTAGAGGGGTCTTAAAGGTCAACTTTGCGGGGCCGGGGACCCATCGTTTTACGGTAGACTAGATCTACATACAAATATAAAAACCAAAGGCAGTTGTAATTATCGCAGTTCCAAAGGAAAGGAATTATAGCAAGACTATACAGTAGTAAAGTTTTTGAAGGAAGAATACTTACTAATTTTCTTCTGTTTTTTGCAAGCAGTCTTTGACTGTGTGAGGTAGGGGTAGGTGGCTCCAGCGTTAGCGTCGCAGTTCTCTAGCCGGGAGTAGCCGGTGTTGGTGGTGTGCCCTGGCAGGAAGGGGTCGCCACAGTCTGGATTGGTGGGGTCCAAGTCTGTTGAACAGGACCAACACCTGACAGCTTCACCTGTAATTGAAAATATAGAACTATGAAAGTATATATAAAATATTTCATTCCATTTGTCCGTCCTTTCCGGAGAACGTGTTTAGGCCAAAATTACTGTTAATGCCACTGATGTCCAGATTGAGCATTCTGTTAAACGAGCTGGATCTGGATATCCATAGTTGCTCCCCTCACACTTTAAGAGCGATTTTCGTTTAATGTTTATTAAAATTATATTATTGTTTTGCTTAATTTCTTTTTATTATTTCTTATATGCTATGTTTGCCTGTAAGTGCTTGACACATTTAAAATTGTATTTTATTTTTCTTTTCAGCAATGTATCAGTGTGCCGAGCGTTGGCAAGCTTTTATAAATAAAGAAATAAATTCATATATAATGTTACAGTCATACAAAAATCTATACATCAGAATTTAAAGATAGTCGGATACAATGGAGCGAGACTTAGCGCTATGTCTAAATTTTATTAGATTTTGACATAAAAGAGACAACTTATCAGGATTATTATTTTACAAGAATATAGTTGTTATTATTGATACAAGAGTATGAAGTCAGACCACGTCATATACCTACGTTTTGGTTGGAACATAAATGTATATTTGTTCTATATAACTGTAGTTGAAGTTTTGTTGAGTATAGTGATTCAATTCAAAGTGAATAAACGATTCACATGTCTGGAAATTACCGTGTAGATACTAGCTATTGTAATGTTGACAGTAATTATTCTCACGTACGACGTAGGTTTATCTATAACTACTTAACATATATTTCTTTTAGCACATAGTAGTTGAGGTTTAAAATGTATACCCACTCTTTGCAAAGTATGACTCTTGCATGTTATCTAAAAATGACTAACACATTTTTATGTAGGTGTAGAAAATGTACCTATGTGTGCAACTAACGACCATAGACACAGTTTCGTACTCATAATTTCGGATTAATAAAAGCTATTTTTAATATTGAATGATCTATGTACCTATCTACTAAGGTGGGAGAATTGTCTAGCGGTAACTCACCAACAACCTTAGCCAAGTAATTTTGGAAACTTGCAAGCATGAACCATCATGTCGTGACTACAAGACCAATGTCTTCTACGTACTTGACCTCCTCAATAAGTGGTAAAAACTTGGGCGTGTAGATTTGGTACAATAGATACCAAGGCTCGCAACGGTGCGTGATCATGGGTCTTTTCTTTGCATTGGCCTACAATTGTCAACAATTGACAGTACAATACAAATGTACATTCATAGTTTTGTATAGTACTTTTTCCTAGTTGGTTTTTTGTTTCGATTTTTGTATTAATAAACCATCATATTTTTGCATCGTGATCTGCGTAGAGTTGTGATAATCCTATGATTACATTCTTAAACGATGTGACAAATCGAATGAATGATGAGAAAATTGTTTTATTTTTAAATATGTTTGTACCTTATAGAAAATAGCTTACAAAAATATTCCTAGTATATGTACATACAAATAGTTTTAGTTTGTCTATATTATTGAGGCTTTTATACAAAGTAGTTTCTCCAAAATTGGACATTACAGTCACGCGCAAATATAAACGGTAAATTTATTGTTAAAGATATGTCGTAATGTTTTGCCCTCGCCTAAACATATTCGTACTTTGGAGAGTTGACAACTTACGTCATCATTATTATTAACACCTTTAATAAAAATATCTTTTACTCACGCTTCATTATTAGGAGTTTAAAAATGTTTTTAGTTTGATTATATAAATAGTCTTATTAAATACCTTATTATTAAGATACACAATTACGCTATTAAATGCCATATTATAATAAAATAGACAAGGTTAATGATAATAAATCATACAAAGTGGCTAATGTTATAAGTGTGTTTTCCAGTAAAACAGTTATATTTTAAATATTAGATATTTAACATTATATTATTTTTGATAGGTGTTCTAGTATAAAATTTAGTTTGACAATTATACATATATTCCGTTGAAACTTATGGAGCCTAAAATGCCTCTTGCCGTCTTGTCTTATAAAGCAGATACATTTAAGCCGTTAAAATAGTTTTTAATATTATTATTGTACTTGTACGCAATTTCCGGTAAATAAATTTAGATAATGAATAGAATTATTAGCTTAGCACTTTGGCACACATGGCATGAAACATTGCGAACTAAATCTAAAAAATTGCCTAGTTATTACACTGGTACACTAAAATATGAATCTTTTCACAACATGTTCAAGTGAGGCGAATAAGTACTTTAGATTTTCTAACAAGGCTGATTTTACGCTAGTATTACAAAGCTTGTTATTTAGGAACTACCTACTGATTGGTGTTTAATAAAATATCTTTGTGTTATCTATTTATTGAGGAGGATAATATAGTATTAATCTATGGCCGAACTAACGCAGGTAGCCAATAAGGGTGTTGCCAAATTTCAACAAGATCAAACGTTTGGCCAATTAACAAATAGTTTGGTCATTATTTAATCAGAAGTGCCTGGAGGTTGTACGATAAAGCGTCGTGTTTATTGTTTGTATTGAGGCCGCTGGGTGTATTTGACGTGTTGATTGTTTGAGAGGTGCGAAAACGTTTTCAAACGACAAATGATTTTATACTAAACAACCTCTTCTGAACGCAAAAACTTCCGCCCTCTTATTTTCCTCTTTTCCCTTTCTCCATAGATTTCCAGCCGAATAAGAATGTTATCACTGTGGAAACTAGAGATCTGGTCAGCTACTCGTCTTTATTGAATATTATTTGTAAATCAGGTAATAAAATGCTCCATACCTCCTTGTTCAACGGGATGTTAGCACATAACAGTTTTATATAATAATTTTATGTGGAACGTGATAGGTATAATTATAGCTAGTTCTCATAATTATAGTATCTCAATGTCACGCATATGGTACCTTGTCCTTAGAGCGATATATTTACAAATATACAACGAACCTGTTATGACAGAAAATGTCTGTACTGCAATCTTAGGTTATCGGTTAATCGTGTGTTCGACTTCGACTGGGCAACACATTCTCGTACGGTAAAGGAAAACATACTAACAAATTCAACATATCTAATACCCAATAATCGTATCATTATCTTCTATAAAAAATTTATGACCATAATAAGGAAAAGTAAATTCTCATTATATATTCAATGCTGAATATTTACAATAAATTTGTTTATTCTATTTATTTCCTCGACAAATATATTAATTGCAATTTATGTTTGACTTGCAACTAACATATTCGTAAAATATAAACAAATATTCTCCTACAATATGAAAACGGTAAAGTTTTTAATTACCATAAGGTTTAATGAAACAGGGTATTTTTAACACGTACCAGACCTGAAGTGTCCAGAGTAGGTAGCAAAATTTATGCGTACTAGACTAATACCTATGCCGCGAAAACTTCTATGGCATCGAAAGGGTGAATTATCACGACCAAGGGGCTTCAAGGGGGACGCGAAAATGACAATTCATGTCAACAAATTTTCATACAAAATTATTTTCGACTTACATACACAACTGTTTAAAGGCATCTTGACTAAGCCCCCAAATCGTATACATTTCTGCACAGATTTGTGTAAAAACAATAACAGGAATAGCTAGTACGCAATGTTTCATAGCATTAGACAAACTTTTACATCTGGCCGTAAACATTGGTATGAAGCCAATGTTAGTACGTGTATGGAATATTTTAATATTTATGTGTAGTTTATGACTTATGACGCATATCCTATGTATTTTTCGTAAATATATCGTCTTCGAAATCAGCAAAATATTCGACCCTTGCTCGAATTTCTCTTCGGATTAGCTAGCTTAGGTTACTTAGCAGAAAACAAAGAATATTCTGTTAAAACTAATAGACTTGCGAAACAACAACTTCAAGTTTTCAATCAGAAAGAGTCATTAAATTTCTTCTTGGATCTAGTTGTTTTGATAAACTATAGTTAATATTATAAAGAGGAAAGATTTGTATATGTTTGTAACGAATCGGCACAAAATTACTGAACCGATTTTAAAAATTCTTTCACTATTTGAATGCTACATTATCACTGATTAATATTTTAATCGCAAGAAAAAAATAAGGATCCCTACTAAAACTACAATAATGGTACCCAAGGTGTAATAAGAAAGCCTATAAAATATATTTCATCGCATGCGCTGCGAAAAGTATTGATGATAGAACAAAAAAAATTCCCACAATATTAAAGAACATTAATATGTATGTACAATTTTTTTTTTAAAATAAATGTTCACCCGTGTGAACTTGTTGAACTTTTATCGATGTCAAATTCGCGCAGAATGAAGCCTGTAGATGTCCACATACAATTGACCACATCCTTGTGGTTCAACTTGCAGGTGCCACCGTTTGTATGTTTTTATATCCTGATTGAGTTTTGCAATTTCAAATCTATGGTATTTAAATCATACCTTAATGTCGTCTTAGTACTTCGGTGCTTCGTGAAGACCGTCATTTAACTAAATATATCCATGCTACATGCCTGTTGCGTTATTTATTTTGCCCTCGATTTCTAAAAATGTCATACAATTCTCACTTACGCGATAACAATTTACAGAAAGGAAATATCAAGTAGTTCGTCATTTAGAAATCAAATTACATCAAGATATTAAATTACAGAATTAAATAGTTACTAAATAAACAACTAATAATTATTATACTGAATTTAAGTGTGTGCCAATAATAAATTTTAATAATAATAAATGCCTTTTTGGATTTTGGGAGGTAATTAACATTTTTATATAATATATGCGGGTAGTTTGATGAATTCGCACTTCTTTGTTAGTAATTTTTGTTTAAACCTTTGCGGTGTTTGAGTATGACTAGATAACTCGCTTGCCGCGTTCGACATATAGTCCATTTTCTTTATAGGCAACTAGGTGATCAGCATTTTGTACCATGCAGATGTCGACATGATCTTATCGCGATGTTTTCTACACCGTATGAGCAAGTGTCAATTGCGCACATAGAAAGTAAAATCCATTGGTTTAATCGCATCTTAACAATGCACTGCTCTATATATCTTCGTACAAGATCGAAATATGATGTTTTCTATACAGCCTAAATATCGATCGATCTTTAACGATAAAGTGCTTTATATTTTGACCCAATAAAAGAGTATCCATTCTTTGAAAACCGGCGTTTAATGAAAGAATGTGTACAATAAAATATTGTTTTCGTACGTGGCAGCACGATGGTACTGTTTGCCAAAGAAATGATCACATTAAAACTTGTGTACAGTGCCAAATTTAAACATATTATAAATAGAAACACTATTCATGTATAAACACATTACAGATTATATTGTCTATGCAATCACAGATTAAATTCTTTTTTTATTATTGAATCGTGGAATTCATTGTTTTATCATACATTTAAAAAAAATGTTTTATTTTTCATTAATTATAAACTTTTTTTAGAGGAAACAAGTCAGTCATTTTGGTTTGGTGTCGTAAAATTAAACACCATTGACATTATTACCAAATTACCTAATAATTTATATATATAGTAATAATATACTGGCTGCCCCCGCGAACTTCGTTTTTTTTAATGTGATTTTACTTAGCAAACCTTTTTAGTACATACCAACATTAAACATTTTGCTATGCTACTCCAGAGACTGTTCGGTTTTCCGGAATGAAAACTTTTTAGGTTTTTTATTTTTTCTCTATACCTCGAGTTCAAGTCATAAGATTTTAATTAACAAATAAAAAATAGGGGTTGATCGTAGAGGGGTGAAAATTAAGGGTTGTATGTATTTTTGTAGGCTGTATCATAAAAAAAATAAAAAACAAAAACATCATCTAAAACACTTAACATTTAGGGTTTTGAAAGATACATAGTAGCCGATTCTCAGATTTTATATATTACATATGTGTGTTTTATTACAACTACGTGTATGTTGTATTGTGACTTTCTGGACTGTGGTTATAATTTTAACAAGTGCATAGATAACAAAACAAATACGAACCAACCATGTCTGGGTTCTCATTAATTAGATTAAACGACATTCATTCAAAAGAGCAATTTGTCCCCTTCCGGTGTTTAAGACCCTTAATGTTATTTAATTTATCGTTATGCCACGACTTTCTCCTAATAAAGTTGACTCTATAATTGACAGATAGAAATTGACGTATGATGTCAACACCCGCACTTTTGCCACCCTAACGAATAATAATTTATGTCGCTCGTTGTATCAGTTTAATTCGATACAAATAGATAGATAGATACCTCTATCTCTATAATACTCTTCTCTTTTCATCTTCTTTGAGATAAAAAGTAAGTCAAAAATATTAATACTACTATCTAAGTACTGTGTACAACTCTGTTTGCTAGTAAGCGGATTTGTGAAACAATAAATATTACTCCATTCCGTAATCTTCATTAAACATTCCATATTTAACCTTTTAAAGGCGTGGGCTCTGGGCGCAGTCGTCAAATCGACACATTAAAAATAACACAATTACAGTATTGTACCATAGACTATAATATAATTAGATGTTCTTCAAATGAAACTCTTAAATTTAGAGCTAAAATGCCTTATTAGTCTACTATATAAAAATAAGTCGGGTTTTCCTTCCTGACGCTATAACTCCAGAACGCACGAACCGATTTCCACGGTTTTGCATTCGTTGGAAAGGTCTCCGGCTCTGTGAGGTTTATAGCAAAATTCAGGAAAAAATTTAACAGAAAAGCGGGATCACCAAACGAAATGTTACATAAAACGAAGCCATCTGGTGGCGAAACGGAGTTCGCCGAGTTTGCTAGTACAATATAAAATAGTAGTGGCGCTACAGCCACTGAGGTTTGTGCCTCAGATGTCTGTATCTATTTCATGATGTCATTTGTTTTGCAAGTGGTTAGCCTTCTGTGCCTGATACACTTTAACTTTTTGGATCTAAGGCATGGCGGTTTTCTCATGATGTATTCCTTCACCGTACGAGATATTAACTGTGGACATATACAGAGGTCCATCCGAGGATCTATGACCTCAGGGATGAGAGTAGCCCGCTGAAGCCACTATTCCAACACTGCTCCTTAGCAAGCAACGCATCATAGTAAGGCATCGTCATTTCATAGTACAGTGTAACTATGTGGACTAATACTCGTAGTAATATTACCAAAGGTCTTAGTCACGTTACATCCGACTGTAAATTGACAACACAGTTGACCTTTCCTATTAAAATTAATGGTCTGAAAACACAAACAGAGAGGCTATTAGAATTAAAATCTACGTTAATGCTATTAATGCTGCAAGGCTGTTTTGATTATAAGTACAAAGCTATTTTATTTAAAATTATTGAATCAGAGATGGGTTATTGGGTTGAATAATTATATAAAAATAAAAATATGACGTTATTATAGCTCTGTAATCCCACAATACGAAATCACACCCGGGGCAGACACATTTCTGTGTAGTTTAATTGATCAATATACGATGGTGATCGGGATTATGTGCTTATTAATCTGGGGTCGTTCAAGTATTACGTAAGCACCATTGGGGGGAGGGGGGGTCTTTGATTTTCTTATTTGGTGATTACGTCAACAGGTATTATTTACTTTTGTTCACATATTACCCACACATTGTCTATGCTTAAAAATGAAATGTATTCGCGGGGATTCCTACAAACATTTAATAAGTTTATGTATCTTTTTTCTCTTTGTTTTAATAATTTTTTTCGCAGAAAATCAAACCTAGGACAAAGTTATACTCTTTTTACGTTACCAATTAAGCCACAAAGTTGTAACCTCAGAATAGCGATATGTTTTTTTAAATTGTGAAGATTATTAATGCTTTACGTAATGCTAAACAAATTATCATTTTTATGGTTTTATTGTTGTCAAGGATGAATTAATTTTTCAATATATTCCTCTACTATTACGTAAAAAATAACTTGACACTGATTAATATTCTTGGATGATGAAGTAGGTCACAGATGCCACCTTAAGAGATCTCACGTAAATTAATCTAATCGTACTAGCAATAAGAACTATGACTCATTGACCTGTGGCACTACCGATAGATCATGGTTTTTGTAGAGCTGAAAGGTATAAAGGGACATCTATCTTAATATATATAAATTACGTGTCACGTTGTTTGTCCGCGATGGACTCCTAAACTACCGAACCGATATCAATCAAATTTGCGCACCGTGTGTAGTTTGATCCAACTTAAAGGATAGGATAGCTTACATCTCAATTTATACCCGCAATATTATTTTATTGCAAAATATTTGTTTATTATTAGTCACAATTCTAACAGATGGCCCTGTATTGAAAGTACCAATGTTTCACATAAGCTACAATTTAATGGCATAACCATCAAAAAAGCATGGTGGTCCCCATGACTGGTGTTCTCCTACCGTTTCCCTTGAATAGTTTGCTACTATGTAATATAACAAAAACCTTAGCCACAGCAACGCTTGGCCGGTCTGCTAGTTGAATTATAAAGAGGAACCACTTAAGAACTACTGCCGATTTAAAGAATTATTTCAGTTTCAATAAATAATACCGGAACGTAGCCATACATTTATTAGTAGTCGTTTAGTAGTAGTTAGTAGGCGTACATTTATTTTCAGAATATAAAAAAAAATGCCGTACGTATCCTGCAGCTCGCTAGCCACCAGTAAAACTCATGTTGTGAAAGGCAGTTGACACATCAATAAATATTAATAAAACGTACATTTATATTTTGCAATTGTATTGTTTACTTACAAGGAAAATAATAATCTTTACAAAATTAAAGAACTTAACGTCAAATAAGTGTTTTTATGTTCAACTTGGGAGTTGTCATATTAGATTTTCAGTTTCGTCATAATAAAGTTTTAAAATTATATCGTGTGTGTTAATGCAATTAATGTTTTTAATATTACTAAGATTTTTATTTTTTCCCTAAAAAAACAACAATTATGATTGAATTATAGCTTATGAACAGCAACTACTTTTTGTAGCAAAATTTCCACGTTTTTAGATCTTTTGCGTCATTTACACAATGTCTTTGTGTGTAATAAAATTTATTGTATATATTTTTTTATTTTTAACGTCTTAACTTTATATAACACGTTAACCTTGAAGCTCGTTGATGTCTTTAAAACTAATATTTTCTTTATAACAAATAAAAAATTAATCGCCTCTTATCATATTATAATTTATTATTACAATAATATTTTTCTTTTTATCACATTAGGTAAGCCTTAATTTTTTGGACTTCGTACACAATGGTTGGTAGCAGCGAGGCGTGCAACGCGATGGTTTTTTTTATGCGATCAAATAATGCTACAGGAGTCTGCAGAAAGAGAGAGAGAGCGCATAATAAGAATCCTTATGAGAGATGGATGGAAAGAGAAAAAGAAGGTTCGCCGATCTCCTGCTACCTATGTAGTCGACACTTTGTCTACGTGGTTATACCGCTAAAATCCTTGTAGAATGCGAAAGCAACCCTCGGGGGCCCCTTTGAAGTGGTCGTGTTGGTACTAGCAGAGTTGGTTGAAGTGGGTACAACTCACCCGGTTGTCTGTGTAGCAGAATGCCTGGAGTGAGTCGAACCCCATATACCCCTACTGCATTTAGAGCGAGGGATGCGTAAACGCATTCTTTGGTATGGAATAGTTAAAAAAAACTCCACCCGCAAGAGACGTAAGTCATTTGTAAGCGAAACAAAAACTGATTCATTCGTTTTCCTTTTGTTATTTAAAGAACAAAAATATATAAAAATCTTTTCTGTTTTAAATTACTATGAGAACGTATATTTGTACACATGAATTAAATTGTAATTGATTATACTTATGACTAGACAATTTTGCTGATAAAAGATTCCTAGACTATCTAGGTCATATCGCGCGAGGGAAATATGCTATCAATTTGATAAATGATGGAGACCTTGAGATTAATTAGATCCAATAGGTACAAAAAGCGTTTGTACCTATTCCAAGTGCGGTATCCTGACCTCCTATGGAGCACGAGGCAGACCCATTTTTAACTTTCATTAGGCCAGAATGTGTATTAACAATTAATTAGAAATATTTAATAGATATCATTTCTGCTTAAACGGTATTGTTTATGGTCACTTTATGAAGGACATTTTAATATTATGAAATTGTAGAGATTCTAGAAGGATTTCACACATTAAATATCAAATTAACACTACATACAACTACCAAATTACGTTATTTATACAGATAATATTTATATTTCATAAAATATATGTAACTAAACACTTTTAGAATATTACCTATGATGTTAAAACTATTTGTTTGTCCTCACGTAATCTTCGAAGCAGAGACAAATCGCATAGATTAGAAATCTATACTTATGGGTTATGACAATTGACGTATTCTATTCACTTTGAAAAAAATTTTGTTAAATCCCAATAAATTTAAAATGACATGTGACATTTAAATGACAGAAAAATATGTAGTATCCAATCGCATAAATAGGCTATATTGACATACCACATCATTTCGTAGATATAATTTGACGAAATACAAAAAACTAATTCTCCTGTTTATAAGTGTAGATAACAATAACCATTCTCAATTGTGTGATTGACCATCGTTTCAATACAATAGATTTCTTATTAGGGTCTTTTTATTGAATTTGTATTTATGCGGGTTTTTAGATAGTACTTATCTTTACGTTTAATTGCGTTTCTTTGTTGATCTGTAGGAATATATAATTGTATAAATGGATGTAAAAATTTGTTATTGTGAGCTATGAAATAAAATCTGTAAGGTATAATTATTATATAGTAGTTAATCGGATTTTCCGAGTATAATTTATAGAATAACTCTCCATACTTGAGAGATATCTATCTCTATATCATCATATCTATATCAATCTTGATATAACGGATTTTTTAGAATATTTATGTTATCTACGAATTCATAGCAAAAAGCTACCCGTTTGTAAGGAAAGCCGTTTTCATCAAAAGAGTTGTATATTTAGAAAGCTAAGAATAAACCTAAATTTTAAATTCCAAGTAAATAAGCTATCTCCAGAGTTAAAGGTATAAAAATAAAAATTACTTAAACTGGTCCAGCCGTCTTCGATTTTTGCCCTTAGCTTATTTTGCGATTCATTTTTATCCATATAGATTAAACAAATTTTGTGTTCACCTATAAACACACACTTTTATGTTTGCTTAGATCCATTCGCCTATATAGGCATCACTAGTAGTTACTTCGTATATCAACACTAAGAAACCAAAAGATGAAATATTAAATTTACATGCGTATTATGAGTCTTGAAATATTTTCAAGTCGTCTCAAAGCAAATATACTTTATCATTTACATAACACCTATTACTAACGTAATACACAAAATAATAAAAAATGGGTGCGTGTACTTATGTACGCGCGTAAGAAGTTTTATTTCTTTGGCACTATTAAAAATGGTTTTTGATTGCATGCAAATAATTAATTACTATTATTATTCGAATGTTGTTTTTAAAATATGTCCAATGCCGTAACATCTTCCGTGGGCAACTTCATTCTGTTAATTTTGTGTAACGGTGCGCGCGCATCGTAAAATTTCACTCTCATCAATTTTTCATAACGCACCTAAAGAAGTATAACTTCAAAAAGAAAGGAAACAAATGAAAACCATTTTAAGCGTGTAATGTGTGTGTGTGTTGTGGTTGTAACTGGCCCTGGCTCAGCATTATGATTTGGGGCAGACGTGTTCCAATTTAACACGTTATACTTATACTAGCTATAAACATTATCACTGTCCTTGAAGCGTAATGTTATCTGATTTTTCCTGTTTATTTATCTCGGAAAACAGATTTTCCTCGGTTTATGAAGCGATCGTAAATATAAATTGGGACGTTGCAGTATATTTATAGCTAACCTAAATATGCCATGTGACAGGTATTTATACAAACGACGAGAAAGATTTTTGAGACAGATTCCAAAATATATATTTCAGTGTAAACTCATAGTCAGTACATAATCGAAACCTGGCAATATATGATAACATACACTGGCCTAGAAGAGGTTTTTTATAATACATATAACGTTTTGATAGGCACTTCATTGCTAACCGGTTTGAGTCTTGAGATCATTACGTTGACCTGCTTTTAATTTGTTTACGGTATGATGCAACAGGGCATATATTATCGGTTTTTTTTTTTAAGGACAATTCACACCAATTGACCTAGTCCCATGCTAAGCTGGCGAAGCTTGTGTTATGGGTACTAGGCAACGGATATACATTACATATTATAGATAGATAGAAATATAGCTACATATTTAAACACCCAAGACCTAAGCATAACACCAAATGCTCGTCACATCGATGTTCGTCTCAGCCGGGGATCGAACACAGGACCCATGTATTCGCAGTCAGGGGTACAAACCACGAGACCAATGAGTCGTCAATCGAATGGTACAGTTTATTGAATGGCACAGTGGGAAGTTCAATACATTTCTGCATTTTTTCCTAGTGGTTTTGTCGCATATCTGTGGTTTTCCTTGCATTCGATGAAAATACTAATACGCGCACTGAATGACAGAAACAGTTTTGGGTTTTTCCATACTTAAAATCAAAATATTTAGCGTTAGAAGGGTCAAAGATTAATATAGTATGTGCGTATATACGTATACTTTTTTGTATTAAAAACTTACCAGTAAAGCATTACTAGAGTAACATGAAATATTATTTAAATAAATGAGTACAACCTTTTTAGGTTAGGGCCTCACATTTCTGTATCTGTTTCGTGTGGTGATAGATGATCAGCCTACTTTGCCGGACACACGCCGTCGGCTTTTTCGGGTCTAAGGCAAGCAGGTTTCCTAACGATGTTTTACTTCACTGTTCGAGCGAAGTCCAGGGATCGAACCTATGACCTCAGGGATGAGAGTCGCACGCTGAGGCCACTAAGCCAACACTGCTCTTAAAATATTATTTAGTCATTTTAATATTCTTAAACGAGATTTTTTTTTAGATAAATGCGAGCTTAATCAGAAAATTACGTTTCATTTTGCCTATAATAACTTCCGGTTCTGCAACTTCATTGTAATTATAATTTAAATTCAGCAATTAGATTACTTCTTACGTTATTCGCGTGACTTACCAATAATACGTGTAAAAATCTAAATGTTTTCCTATTATTAATACATATCTTCATGAGACATACATACAAAATGTGTAAATTTGTGGGGTCTTTGATTAAACCATGTGTAAACTTCGTTGATGGCGGCATTCTTGAAACGTAACGTAAACAAAAGGGTCGAAGTGAATCAGGGTTGTCACCCTTCAAGGGGTGCCAGTGTAATGACTGTTTTGTGTTTCAGGGAGTTTTTAAATAGCAATTTACGAAACTTGAATATTTCATCATGAATCTCTGGTGTGTGTTCCTTAAACGACGACTCATTGGTCTAGTGGTTAGTACCCCTGACTGCGAATCCATGGGTCCCGGGTTCGATCCCCGGCTGAGGCGAACATCGATGTAATGAGCATTTGGTGTTGTTCTTAGGTCTTGGGTGTTTAAATATGTATTTATATGTATATCTATCTATAATATGTATGTATATCCGTTGCCTAGTACCCATAACACAAGCTTCACCAGCTTAGCATGGGACTAGGTCAATTGGTGTGAATTGTCTTTAAAAAAAAAACATTTATATAATTTTCTAAAATTTAAATGTTTTGTAACCTAACCAATATAATACTATTAAAGTGCTGTCTTTATTACTCTCATGTTATTCACAAATAAATAGCGAGAAAAATTATTCAAGAATATAAATTAGAACTGTTTATTAATATAGCAAAAAAGAAAGGGTAACATAATTGAATACGTATTCTTTGTAAAAAAATTCGGGTCAACTGAACAGAACACTTGTTCTTATAGAAAACACTATTGTTGCCAATGTTTGTGAATAATTATTGTCACGATAAGACAATTACTACATGTGCATTTTTATTTTGTAAATATTCTTTAGCTTTTTCTAGTTAATTTCTTTCTTCATTGGATATCCATTCTTGTTGAATCAGGATCAAAGAGAACAAATTATTTATAAATAATAATTTAGACAGGAAATTAGCAGATATCTGAAAGTCGTGGACATATCTGATCGTATTAAACAGTTACTACATCCATCCAAAATCGAGGCAGATCGAAACATAATTGTAGTATAAAAAGCTATACTTTCTCATTTCAAGACATACTATGCATACTGACATAGTTTTTTCTATGTCAGATTCGAGTTCGACACAAGTAGGTACATAAAAGTGAAAGCGTTCACGCAATATGTCGTAATCAACAAGTCCCTCTCCAGTTCAACGTACTTATATATACTACTTATTGGTTTATTATACAATTATCTATGCCCTTTTATATTTCATAATTCTCCGAAGGCCGTTAACTATCAAATTAAGGACAAGTATTATTTAATGATTGGTATGAGTCAAGTGTAATGATTTAATTGTTAAAATCTGTGGCGATTATTAATGTGACGCAGCGTACTAAATTGTTTAAATATAAGAGTTTTAAATTAAGAATAGAGAATGTCCAAAATTGAAAGTACGTAACCTTCATTGTGTTGGAAGCATAGACTAGAGATTTTTATATTCAAAACGAATATCTGTAAATTGTAATCAGGATCATTGCAATCTGTGACTGAGTGCACGTGCATTAACATAATTGAAAACATTTGTCTTGATAAGGATAAATTGATAAATCGCGTGTAGGTTATGGTAATATAATCCCACAGATTTTATGTCAGGAAAATTATCATAGATTGAGCCTCAACGACTATGTAATCTGTAAATATATACTAGATGTAGGTAATCGTTTCAACTAACATAATCTTAGCGTATAGGATAAATTATTTTTTATTAAAGAATGACAGCAGACATAGATATATTTCCAACATCCATATCGTGATTTTATATGCTTTTAGTAGATCGCATTAAAATTTCTATCATTTACTATTAATATCGGTTATGATTGCACGATAGCTATTAATAAAATGGTCAAACAATAATACCTACTGTTAAACTTGGATATAAAGTGCCAAAAACCGTGGATTAGAAAAAGGAAGCGAGTATAGTGTTGTTTTGCACGTTTCTAAACAAGTTGTACCGGTTTAAAAATGCGTTTGCATTTAATTAAGCCGTGCACAAGCCTACTTGACCAATCGGACCGTAAAAATTTACTAACGACGTAAATAAGTTCCATTTTGCGGTAAAAAATTGTATTGTTTACTTTTACAAAGCTATTTCAATTTAATATTCTATTGCCAGTTTTGTTACGCCAAAAGTACCTACAACTACACATAACAATTGAATCAACAGGCTTGTAAAATAAATGCTTAACACGAAAAATATTAAAAACACTTACTGTCTTTGAAGAATAAAGCGAATAACAACACGGGCACAAATACTGCAACTTTTGCCATTATGATTATTTTAAAATTGCACAAAATATACACGGTCACACGTTGTTATTAAAGACACAACGTTCGTCCGAACTCGATCGTAGTCAGCGGAATACAGAATACAATCGCTTATTCGCTTGTGTTCGACCTCGGACCGTTCGCTACTCGCCTTATTAAATGACAAGAAAATATTTTTAATCTGTGGGCAACTGACAGTACTAGCGCGGGAAAGCATTTATTGCAACTAGATTTGCACATATATATACCACATCCTTTTATTGTTTATGATAAGAAAAGATTTTAACCTGTGGCAACCATACGTCAAAAAACAAAATATGTTTTGGCGGGAAAGCGTATTTCGCTTTATTTTAATGCTTACTTATTCTTGATAATAAAATGTTTGAATTCTTTAAATTTTTAAAAGTTGTTAAGACATTTGTATGGTATCAGTAAATTCTTAATACATTAAAGCCTACTTTATAGATAGTTAATAGAAGAATACAAAGAACTGCACAATCAGCTACGTCATGTTAGCATACAACAAAACGTAAGTAGTAATAATATTTGAATAATTAATTTTATTGGTTGGAAATACTGTAAGAGTTTGCATCATAAAAATATAGAATTTGAAATTAGAATATTTAAAAAAACGAGCTTTGTGACCAACTTTTCTGCCTAAAATTAAAATACCATAAACTTGTTTCTTTGCACATGTACCAAAAGTCTTAAATGTCGACTTAGCGGTTTAGCGTTTTACGCTATATACACTCCGTAGGATAAAGATAGTAAAATATCGAGACTCCCTCAGGTCATTGGCCTTAATTAAATTATGCGCAACATTGCGTGTTGCCAACGTTCCATTTTTATGGATTTTATCACCCAAATCCTTAGCCTAATTTTGACCGAAAATGTTTCCGAGATTTCCTGGTTGGAAGACGTATAGCATTACCGCATTCTTTGAGGTCATTTCTGATCTCCCATGTTGAAATAAAATTAAAATCCCCCGGATTTCTTTAAATATTTACTCTTGCATTTTTTCCTGCTGCAATTATGTCGTTATATTTATATGTTAAGGTTGCCGAAGATGTTTCGTAGTTCTTTTTGATTCTCTATACAATCAATTATTAAATTGTTTCGTCTTCTAGTTGATTTTATCAATTTCATTAATGTAATTTTTACTAGCGTCACCTGTCTAGAATAAAGATTCTCGAAGCCTTCTAAACGTTGCATTAATACCAATTCATCAATATTGAATTGCGACGGCTAAGTGGAGAGAAATACATACATTCCTTATGATATGAAGTAAGATTCGGCTTAAGACAAACCATGCTTTGTTTTTGTAAGACATGTGTGTAAGCTAAAGTACACGTGTTTCTATATTACAGTTAACTAAAATTAACGTAACGGATGTTTAAAGTTGAGGTATCATTACAAATTTAATAATATTGAAATTATTTTCATAAGTGAATGTGTCGAAATACAGATTATCAATCTTAAACAATTCTTAATTCAAAATTTTATGAAGAAGTTTTGAGCCTTTACTTTATCTGTGGTGCAATGCAATATTTTTTATTGGGAATAATGTTAAAATTATTTTGTAAACTGTTTATTGTAGTATTCCGTGTGCATGTTCTTGTATGATATAGCTACGTATATAAGATTATCTAGTTGATAAAAGGGCCTGGGACTAGTGCTAGACAGGCTTACTTCTAATTACTTTTCGATATTTGTTTTAAAATAAGTGTTGTTTGATGATTTGCTATTTTTATAGAGAGTTTTTTACGCCGGCTTTTTCTCTCGGCTTACACCCTCTGACTTCTTTGCCGATGAGTAGGGATGCCTACAAATTCAAATTTAATGACGTGGAATAAGTGATACATGTATCTTAATTTTTTTATTTTATATGTTTTAGTTAAAGACTGACTCATTAATCAAGGTAGTCTTTAGCAATGACTAAGATGCTTTTGGTCTATTTGATTTCTGTTTGAATTAATTGTAAGACTACTGTAATATTAATAAAAACGCCAGTGTATTAATGATGAGGCATCCGTTTAGAGGTGTTATTACAATTGTGCGGATTAAAGAAAATATTTATATAATTTCTTTTCTTGGTTTGTCAGCGAGTAAGGGATATTCCTGTTACAAGGGTTTAAGCAGTCAATGAAATGCAAACTTTTTGGTTCAGATATTTAAAAAAATACGCTAGTCCAATTCACAAGAATTTAAAGTAAGAATGAAAGAAAGAAAGTCTTGCTAACAGTCCACGTGCAGGATCAGGTGAGAAAGAGTCCGATATATGAAGATACAATGAGCACTAGTAATGTGAATATATGAAATCTGATATTGTGTGGATGTAATTCACATTGATTGTTTAAAATAAGAACGTAGTTGTAGGAAAACGTTTTACTAACATTGAGACATTACCAGGCTCTTAAATAATAATTACTCAATACTAACATTTGTTCGAAGCTTTGTCTTCGTCGCTTATAAAGGCTACATTTACAATGATTAGAGACATAAAAGTTCTATACAATATTATTTATATCCAATATTGTGGTCTTATTAGTAAGTCAATGTAGATTGATATTGTTTTGTTATAGTTCAGACATCTTTTTTGCCTCTAATTAAAGCCTTGTTGGTCGTTTAGGATAAAGTAGCCTTAGAAATAAATGGGGTTACTATAAGCGTGATGAACGCCATAGTATAGTCTGCAAATGAGGCTGCTCCGTTTCGGTTACATCTATCTCCCTCACACTCATTGCAAGAGAGAAGGGTGACCATGTCACCGAAGCTTTCGTGAGCCCTTCTTATGTCGTCACAGGAGCCTCGTTCAGATGCACAGCCTCGGATGTACCAGGGTCTTTGCATATCTGAATAAAAGAAAGATAATTAAGTAATTGATAAAGTAAGCAATGAAATAACAAGGTAGGAAATAAAAAAAATGCTATAGATACAAAAGCACGAAAAGATGAACGTGAAATATCTTCTATTATTTTCGGGTTACAATACGAAATGCTCTAATAGAGTGTTTTACCCAAACGCGGCAAAGGAAAGGTAGGTTTGCCAGGTCTATATTTTATCAACGAAAGATTCTCGTCTTGATGGTGAATCGGTAGATGCTTTTTCTCGATGCTCCATATAACATATACCTACCTGATTTTAAATGGTACCGCCCATGGATATTCACAATGCCTGAAGGCTCGCCTTGCCTTTAAAGAATTGGTACGCTCTTTTCTTGGAGGACCCTAAGTCGTGTTGGGTTGGAAATACTACAGGAATTAATTTTAACTCGTCCATATTAAAAGACTTAGTGTACGTTTTTCTATATAACTTACGTTTGTATTGTTCCGCGTATGTCACACATTTTCCATTTTTGCTTGGATCCAGACTGTAAGGGCATAGCTTTGATGGAGTGTCCTCGTTAACATTTGGACAATCGGTGCACACAACGCATTCTACTGGCAACGCCTTTTGCAACAGCCGTGGTCTCTGTGGGAGTCCAGAAATATCTTGCGAATAAAGAATTCGTCTATCAGCTACGTCTGCATCTTTATTGTCCTTGTGTTCTTTGGATGGCTCTGATTTTTCCGAGGCGGCTGTAATAAGAGCCCTGAGTTAAGTAGTATATTATATAATATACTGATAAAAATTATGAAAAAGAAATTCGAAACAAATTTAAAAAGTTTGGTTCCTGTGGCAGTGTACCTTAACGCTGGCAGCATTTCCTCGCTGTATTGCGATACAATTATTATTTTCTTTTTAATAATGTTTATTATTACTTTGTAGGTTAAGAAAATGGTAAATACTGTAAACTTGATAGTAAATAAAAACTTTTAATAATATATTTTTAGGTTAGTTACCTATTGTTTTTGCTTAAGAAAATTGTTAATAATAAAGTCCAGGAATGTAAAAGTATTAATTTCAGAAGGTTTAAAAGAGTGTTTCCCAGCGTGAGGCCCATGCCGCACAAGGGACATTTTTTATTGTTAAGAAAATTTATTTTGAATTTGAATTTCACTTTTTCATAATATGATTTGAAAATTTACTTGCTCTGTTTCTTTAACAATTTCCTAGTAATTTCTTCCTAAAACTTTGAAGTTTCTTTAGTGAACAATTCAATTTTGTATTATTAAAAATTATTAAGTATGTGACACAAAAGGGGAAATAAGAATTTTTGAAATGCTAAGGCGCATGGCACAAACAACGTTGGGAAACTCTGGTTTAAATTTTACTTACACATATTTAGTTAAAACGTGCTAAGTTAACCTGTTCAGGCTGTATATTAAATGTAAAGGTAATTGTCGGTAACATTATTTTTAGATAAAAACAGTATAATTATTGCAAGTATGTATTTAGTCAAACTGCTTCAGGTCTCTTAGAGCTTCAAGCGAGAATTTCTGATTACAAATGAGAGTGCAAAATAATAATCAATAAAATAAAAAAGCCTTTTTATTCAATGAACAAAAAAAATCAGTGGCGCTACAACCTCTTAAGGTCTGGCCTCAGATTTCTGAATCTGTTTCATGATAACGTTTAAATCTAATGCAAAAGAACAAAGTAAACTTTTTAAGAAAATAAATGACACTATTTTTTAATAATATGCGATTAATAGTAAATAATAGAACTTACCGGATGTAGATTCCGAGCATATCGAATATCCAAAAGCGCACGCAAGCAGTAAGAAAGTGGTGATCTTAGCCATTTTGATATCTTAATGGACTTCAACATTGATTATATAATGTCTAAACAATGTTATCGTTAAATTCGTTACGCTTAAGAGCCTGAAGATACGCTTTTGAAAATTGATTGTTATTCATACGTATTCCATGAGACCATAATAACAATTATGAGGTCGCTTATTAGCGTGGCTTTGCGCTTCTCTTTTTGTTAATGCATTTTTGTATCCTCAAATCTGATGATCTGATTTAGAAGAACCGCTTCTAAAACTACAACGGTCCAATTACCGCTTTACAGACAGTCGCGGATTTCGTATTTTTGCTTTTAATTTTATTTTCCTTTATAATATTGTAGAATAAGTGTATTTCCTACAAACCTTGATTTTGTTTCCTTTGGAATAGAGACTCTTGGGCCGTGAAGTTCATGTGCACAGGCGCTAATTAAAGATTTTGTTATTGTTTTTATTATTGCGTTTCATCCGTATTTAACATGTAACATGTGCCTAAAAAAGTTGCACTTCAATTATATTAGCGTCACGAAGATGTGCAGCGTTTTTTTCAAAGAAAAGGGAGAGAGCCATTGAGAGAGAGTGAGAAGGGCGAATTTATAGAAATTCTATTTTTAAAATCAAAATTTTGTAAAGAGAATTTATGAAATATGTATTAGTATTTTATATTTTATGCAAAATAATTTATTGAAATCTCCAATGACGAATTGACATTAAAATGCCACCTATTTTTATTATCGAAGAAATAAATGTATTTTGTATTAATTTTCGACACTAAATATTTTAATGACAATTAAATTTATTATATTCCTAAAATATCTTCCTTTCCGCTAAGTCTCGGAAATCTAAAGTTTTAGATTAGTATAAATATGACCAAGACCTTAAAATTAGTTTGCCAAAGAAGTTTCACTTCTGTACTTTGAACTCACGGACTTTTTTTAAAAATTAAATTCACTTTGGAAAGTCAAAAGCTTAGAAAAACCTTAGTCAACATTAGTTGGCAGTTTTTCTACATATTATTAATTGTTATTGTTATACATATTAGGTTTATATATATATTATATATATTAGGTTTATTAATGTTAGGTAAATTAATTGAGTCTATGTTACTGTGAGATAATTATAATTAATTTTAACAAAGTTACATCATTATTGACTGAAATTAAAATTAAAATTGAATTGAATCTATACGTATTTTATGGTATCAAAGTTTTAGTTTTTTTTAGTTAATTATTATTATTATTATTTTGTTTTTTTATGTGTTGCTTGTTTTATTATTTCCCTTGCTAGATTGCTTATGTTCTACTATAATTGACGTGTATGTGTGTCATATTTTCTTGTATAATTTTATGCATACACGTTGTTTTAGAACTTATAATTAAATAAATAAAAAAAAATGAAATTAATTATTGTGTACATACTTGCACGTGTTAAAATATAATGAAAGTTGGTAAAATAAATAAGTTTATTTACATTTATAAACTAAGACGGTACCACATTTTTCGTGGTATTAATATAATACTGTTATTTCAATGTTCGTGACGCCATGAGTGTGACGAGCTGTAAAATATCCGCAGGAAAACCTTAATACATGAAATACAAATATATATACAAAATTCTATGTAAATAATAAACTTTAAACGGACTCTTAAAAAAACCTATGTATTTTTCGTTCAGAGCTCAACGTTCATGGCGCCTACGGTAAAAATCACTTGCTGAAAACTTAGAGAACAATCAAAATCATTGCTATTACAATAAAAGCAGAGACGATAGAAGTTGATGCTGAATTACAAAGATTAGTGTTACAGACAAAACATTTGCTATTATTAATCTTAACTCTTCCATCCAACACCGAGTTGCAATTCTCTTCTTCTTTTCCGAATGAACAGCCACGCACCACTATTGTTTTATTGTGTTCTGAAAAGACAAATGACTGTTGTAACTTGTAATGAATGGGTAATGTTGTATCGTTGATACTTTTCCCACCTTCTACCCGACTAAAGGTCCCGAGCCCATTTGGGCTAACGTAATAAACGTACGTTTATTAAGATTAATTCAATGTTTTGTCCCGTTTATTCATTGGAGAAGTGACACAAATTTAAAAAGGAAAAAAAACTATATGTTTCATGTGAGTAAAGTCCCTTTACCATTTATAAGCAACTTCTTTCCCTCTTATTCATAAAATGCCTATAAATCTAGTAATGTTCCTTTACAACATGAATCAATTATTGTTTTGCTGGATTTGCTATCTTTGCTACGAGGTTATATCATGCCTACATAGGGAAATGTTTTCAAAATATATGGAATGGGCACATAATATTTTCATAGCTCTTAGCTATTATATAATCTTTCTTTACATCTACTCAGGTATTCAAAAATATACTTTTTATTTGCCGATAGCTATGGCAACAATGTATGCTTTAATAGATATTTACTGCGCGTAAATTTAAAATTTTTAAATATGTTTTTAGCAGAGCCGAAAGTAATAAATCCTATTTTTTTTTGTATATTTACTGCTAGGCAATTGCTACTTGTTAAATTTAAAAGAGTTAGTGTACTACTTTGTCTTAATAATGCACTACCCTTAGGTAGGTAATCCACCTAATTTAATTCTATGTTTAGTAAACATAGTATACTATATAAAATTATAAATAGAAATTCAAAAAGACTATTGATAATAAACCTTGATAAGCAGTAACAATACAGCGGGGCTTAGGTTTCGCATCTTGCTTCGCTTGAGCAGCCCTTATAAACCTGTACCTCGAACCGTACTTCTTAGTATCATCGATCATCTAAAAAATAAAAAGTAAAATAATTAAATATGATATAAAAAGAAAAAGACAAATTCTCTGAGCCAACATACCATAACATTTGGTTCGTTATCTATTAAATTTGTAACCATTGTAGATCCTAATTCAGCATTCGTAGTAGATTCTGTAGCGGCTTGCGATGAGGGTTTGGTGGTAGTTGGTAATATAGAAGTTTCTGGTCCTCCGGTTTCTAACGATCTTTCTGTACCCATGTAAGTAGTACTCGAAGCGTCTGTCGTTGAAGGTAAGCTCACAGACGTAGTCATAGATTTGTCTGTAGTAGGTCCTAAAGCTACAGTACTGAAAGTAGAAGGGATAATGGTTGAAGTCTCCTTACTTCCTCCCGAAGTAGTCACAGTGGGTTCTGTAGTGGAAATACTACTTTCTGCAGCAGTGCTAGTTATAACAGGCGTTACACTACTTTCTAGACCTTCTGTTTGTGTAGTTTTGGTATTGCTACCTACGGTAGTCGTTTTCGATGTAGTCACACTGGGTTCTGTAGTTGTAATAAAAAATTCAGCTTCTGAAAGAGTGCTAGTAATTACAGGTGTAACAGTACTTTCTAGACCTTCTGTTTGTGTAGTTTTGGTAGTGCTACCTAAGGTAGTCGTTTTCGATGTAGTCACACTGGGTTCTGTAGTTGTAATAAAAATTTCAGCTTCTGAAAGAGTGCTAGTAATTACAGGTGTAACAGTACTTTCTAAACCTTCTGTTTGTGTAGTTTTGGTAGTGCTACCTACGGTAGTCGTTTTCGATGTAGTCACACTAGGTTCTGTAGTTGTAATAAAAATTTCAGCTTCTGAAAGAGTGCTAGTAATTACAGGTTTAACAGTACTTTCTAGACCTTCTGTTTGTGTAGTTTTGGTATTGATACCTAAGGTAGTCGTATCCAAAGCTCCTATCGTTGACGAAAGTGTTGAGATAGTTGGGGAAACTTCCGTTGTAGAAATTTCTGTAGTGGTTTCAGTTATTGTAGGTATTAATGTAGATTCTGTACTGACATATTTATTACTGGTTGTTTCAGTAGATACTGGGATACTAGAAGTTTCTATTGGCGGAGAGAATTTTGTCGTTATCTCAAAGGCAGGGTCTGCCTTCGTGAAAGGGTTCGTGGTCTTCGGTTTAAGGTTTGCAGCATTTTCAGTGGTTAATGCTGTTATATGAGTTGTGGTTTCTGGTATTTCATTGAATGCGGTTTCTTCGGTCGTAGAAGGATCCGTTGTCTCTGTTGGCTGTGTAGTCTCATCGTTATTTCCATTGTCTGTCGTGTATGTTTCTCCTATATTAGTTGTTGATTCGTCAGGTGTAACAGTTGTTAGTAGAATGTCTTCACAAGTCGTTGCCGTACCCTCATAATTAAACTCACAGTCGGTGCATACATAACATTGCAAATCCGCTGAAATACAAAAAATCATTATTTATATAAAGTTTTTAACAAATTTACAATATATGACAGTAATTTATCATAATCCGCAAGCGTCCTGCGTTTGTTTACTAATTAGTTTTTTAATAGGCATTAAGGTAGCCTTCAGTGTCTTTCCAACCGAAACATTGACCCTAGGAAATTTGGTTTATACACTTTATGCATTAAACGGCGGAACTAACCGAGATTTCTATTAAACCACTTAACAAATTTTGTCACATACACATTAAAAAATAAACTCCAAACGATACTCACAGTCACAACTAACACTTATAAGACAGTAAGTGAAAAATACAAAATAAATAAATGTTTTTGTTAATGACATTGCTCTTGCACTAACACTTTTCGATTAAAATAAAAAAAATATATCTTCCTATGACCACTCGATGCAAAGATAGATACTGTAATGATGAGAAAACTTGGTTGTCTTATATCAATCGGACACTTAGGCCTTATCAATGAAATCTAGATAGAAACGTGAACGCAGTGTAAAAAGATTATCTATGCTAAAATGATTCCAAAAATTATATTTGCTATGGCTTACCTATAGAGGAAATAAATAATTACAATGTAATAGACTTGACATAAAGGAGTGGATGTTTTGGATGGTTCGCGCTAATATTGCACCCAGATGCTTTCATATCAGCAACCTATCAAATGGAATACGTTTTTAACAAAAAAAATATTTAAATAATCAAAATTTGTTTATTATAATTTTGATTTCCTTGATATAAAAGTTTATATTCATGCAAGAGTAGACATAAAAGCGTAGCAAACAAACTGTCGCAATTTATCTTGGCCGATATTATAGTTTCTATCAATACTATAATATCGGCCAAGGCCTGTCCCATAAAGAATTTATAAAAACCTACATTCAAACATTACTCATTATCTTCCTCAAGTACTGTACTATAAAACATAACTTACTAATTAATATGGGATATTAAGATAAGATAAAATGCATAGAAATGAATAATTACCTAATACAGGGAAATAACCGCTTAGGCAAACAAATTAATATTTTCTATTTCTGTACTTTTTAGTTCGTGGCCACGTAATTTATACAGTTTTTATAGCATTCTTCCTGAGAAGATAAGTATAACTTCGAAATAATGTTAAAGTCTAGGATTGTTTTTTTTATATTTGAGTAAAACTTCTTTATATATCTTAAAAAAATATATGACTATTTATTCCATTATTTAAGTCCATTAACTAAGTCTCTAGATGATCTTTAGATCCAATTACGAGCGTGCAATAAGATATGGTCAAAGACAATTTAATTGTTTATGGTTCGACTTTTTTTTTTGAGATATTAAGGCTAGCGTTTAGAATAAACTTCAGCGGCAGTGACGTTGTGAAAATTCTGGCGAATAGGTTGAACAAATGCTTCAACAGAACATAATATTTTTAATAACTAAAATTACACTATGTAGTATCAAATGTCAGTTACACATCTAAGCAAATAAATAACTGGGTATCATGAACAAAATATAAATAGTCGTTCGGTCAACGCCTAAAATAAACCTAGGTCGTTTTTTTATTGAAGTAATTACTTACTATAATTAACTTTTTACGGCGCAGGTCAAGGTTTTAAAGTACATTTAAATAATTTATTGTACTTTAACTATTAGTCTAAAATATATTTGAGACTTTATAAAAAGTATTTTGTCATAATCAGTCTAGTTTAAGTCTAAAATATTTTTAATTAGTTTTTTAAATTCTTTGTTGTAAATTAAAATTAAAATTGTGAAACATTTATAAGGCTAAGAGTTAGTTTGTAAATTATAACATAAGATAGTCTTATTTTTGAAATGAAAACAAAACAATATCCTATAAATATTCATTCTAAATTTAAAAAAAACATAATTTGTTTATGGCTAGACAACAATAAGTAAGTTACTTACCAGTCACACTTACAGTCAGCAACAGAAAGAAAATCATTTCAACAATGTCACTTTTCACACTAATTAAATACGCATACTAAGCACGATTATTATCGTTTAATAAATAATTAATACAGTGTCTAGATGGTCTCCGTCTAAAGATTGAAATGAGGCTGATTAGTCAACCGATATTCATGGTTGGTGGTTTAACCTTAAAGCTTCATTTGGTAATTGATAAAAACTTTAATAGTTTTGTTTCCGTATAGCCTAGATGTAGTTATTAATTTCTTTTGAACTGGTGTGGAATTTTAATACTCGTGGCTGCGTAGATATACTGTGATAGTGTTAGCCTCGTTTGGGTCGTACGTTCGAATCACCTACGGTGAAGGAAAACACCAGCATTCGACTAAGAAGGCTGGTCACCTACTTGGCATAGAAAATATTATCATACATACAATACATATTATCAAGATACAGATATAGAAATCTGTACACTGGTGTTTTTATGTACTTAAGATAAAAATATGTCTTTACATGTTACTACATGTTCTACTACTACTCTGTGTGCCTCGATGTCTGTTGACATGTTTGGAATAGAGTACACCGGTGTCTTAGCACTGGTGTACTCTATCTTACTCTTACCTCCCTTTCAGGCGCTGCTCTAGTCTACCAATTTGTACAAACTTTCCATGTTCTTACATGGATAAGGCATACATAAATCAACCACAAAATCTTCATACTACTCAATCTTTTCTTGAAAATCTCAACGTTTAACCCAACATTTATTTTAACGTTTAACGTTAACTTTCCAATCTAAATTTATTTAGAAGATTAGGAAAGGCATTTGTGAATGATAACGAATTTCGTAATATTAAATTTAGACATAATTTGATCAATAACAAAAGATATAATCATCCTTTGATTAGGGTAGTCCCGTCTTTTATCTATATTACGAAACTCAAGATATTGTTTACTTTTAATCATCACGGTAGGACAACAGTCTTGACCTTGATAATAAGTGATAACTTTCCTCAACTACGCAAGAATACTTAACCGTTGTGAAATCTATTTATTTTGAATATGAGTGCATTTTCTTTGCTTAAATAATTATACGTAAGTATCTAGCGACGTTTGACTTATTATTTTAGATTGCTTAAGTATTTTTTTAAATATTATGCATTTATTAACGTAGCCAAAAGCAATAAATATAAATAAAAATGCCATGCCTAGTGCCTACCCTCGTAAAAGATAATATAAATAGCTGGTGCACACAGATGTGCTATGGCTACGTATGTGTGTGTGTATGAGATACTAAACGTGACTAATTTCTTTTAAACGTGACAATTTAGATTGTACAATAGTATATATCTATACTAATATTATAAAGAGGAAAGATTTGTATGTAAGTATGTTTGTAACGAATTCGCTCAAATCGTACTGGACCGATTTTAAAAATTCTTTCATAATTTGAATGCTACATTATCACTTACATATAGTTATTTTAATTGCATGAATAAATAAGGATTCCTACTAACACTACAATAATGGTACCCAAGGTGAAAAAAAATACCTATAAAATATTTTTCATTGCATGCGCTGCGATCAAGTATTGATGATAGAACAAAAAAAATGTTCCACAATATTAAAGAACTTAAATATCCCCAAAAAATGTTTAAAAAATAAATGTCCACCCGTGCTAAGCCATAATTTAAATATGTCTTTTTTGACTTTCATAATCGTAGATACATTGTGTTACCTATATAAAATAAAGGATTTTGATTTGATTTGTACATCATTCCTGTAGGAGGTATTTGTTTGATTTACTAAAATTTTATAAAATAAACCTCATTTAAATAAAAAAATAAAGGAGCTTGATTTATTAGCTACTTAGTGCCTTAATTAATTTACTGTTACAAGAACAGTGTTACATATATGTGCACAATCAAAAATCATCGTAAGTAAACCGGCAAGTCTCAGACCCTAAAACTGGTTACATTTCAAGGACTGCAGATTTAAAGCATACTTTTGTATAATGGAAATAGGCACAGAACACCGAAAAAAAACCCAGAAAGTGACCAAGATCGAAGGACCACTGGTTGTCATCCTTAATAGAGACGCAAACACAGGATTAGTAATTATTTGCTCTATTATTCCCTTCCCTTTCTTCTTCAGACGTGTTCTTAACATCAAATAAAACACGTTTAACAATAAACTATTATTATATTTAAAAAAATAATATAACATTAAATATTACAAAATATTTGGAATAGTTATTAACATTGACAGGTACTTAGAAAAAAAACGAAATACATATTCAACAATTAATAAATACATTATATAAATATCGATACAATTACAACACGAAGGAAATTAATACTTGATTCTTATTTTAACTTATTGTTAATTCAACAAGCAAAAACGGACGGTCCCAAAATGTAAAGGCAACTCAATTTTGGCACTTGCAGACAATAGTGCTTTCCTGGACAGTCATTAAGCGTAGGCAAATTGCTTGCTGATTATTTAAAGATTATTGCTTAGTGTACAATAAGGTTGCGACAAGCGCCAATAGTGCTAAGGGAGCTGATGCAACGATAGATCCAGCGCCGTTGCAGCGGTCCTTGTCGCACACACTGCAGTGCTTGAGCTGCTTGCTGGGGTCAGATGGAACTGATTTGGCGGCGTTCTCGAGAAGACGGCAGGTCTGGTTCAATTCGGTCGGGTTGGCGTCCAAGCATGTACGAACTGTTGTGCCGCTTTCTGTAAAATATATAGAAGTTAGAATTAACTTAAGTAATGGATGGAAGAAGCAGTTTCATCTCATGTCTGACAATGTTTTGTATCTTAGCTTTTTTAATTGAAAATTATGAGACTAAGGCGGCGTCCTAATTGGGAGCGATCGTACGATGGCGCGATGCGTTTTTCATCTCACGATCAAAGTGGTCGTGCGGTGACCTAACAGGTGTCCTAATAGATCGCGCGATGTCCACTTCACTCCAAGTGTTGGCCCTTGCCCCTCTCGTCCCGCGCCCCTCGCGCGTCGACACATCGCGTAGTAACCGATTAGGACACTCAAAAGAGATCTGTTGCTTTGATTACATGATCTCACGATCAAACGCATCGTACGATCGTTATTAAGCATTTCATGTGCTCGCACGATTACTTGCGAGGTTCAAATAGGACACTCTGATGAAATCTGTATGTTTGAACTCATCGCACGACGAGACCGCATCGTGTCATCGTGCGATCTTCGCCAATTAGGACAACGCCATAAACGGCGAACTGTGAATTTATGATTGTAAATTCAAAATATTTTTTGACCAATCAAACATGAAATCAATGTGGCTCGCGTAACAAAGATTCAGATCAGATCTCTATTTTTGTAAACAATATTTTTCGATTGGCACGGAAAGGACATTTCTAATTTTACGATGAGGTTGAATATTAAATAATATAGTACAGAATTGTTTGCGTCGGAGTTGCCAGTGAGTTAATGACTTCCTGTTTCCTAATACTATGTTGATATAATATCCCAATATACTACACAATTATAACTCCTACGCTTTTATTTTTGCAATATCTTTGTAACGAATACTTCTATTATTCCACATTTCAAAAATTTAGTTTTCTTACTACGTTTCGTATAATAGATATATCTAAATAGTTGTTACATTATAATTATTGTATTAGAGACTTCCATTTCTAGGCCATAACTGATTATTGGAGAACGGTGTCAGAGCCCAGCAGATCAATGAATACATCTATGAAACTTACGGAAAACGATTTTGTGACAGTATCTCGGGGCTCCAGTGACACCCTCGACCAGTTCACGAGGCAATATGAGGCTCAAGTATGCACGGTTGTAGTTGATCGAATCTTGTGTAGCGCAATCCTGGAATCGTATACAAGAAGATAAGTTAAAGCTAAGACAATTATACGTAGGTATGTTTTAAATTACAAATATTACGAATGCATATATTGCATCATTGGAAGGTCTGAAAGTTTGTCTAAACTTGTTTCAGTCATTCTTGCTAAGCGAAAACACTACTATTAATCCTTTATAATTTATAAAAAACAATTTTGATTTTCTTTCTTTTTAATTTATTTATCATTTAAAATTTATATACATACATTAAAATTTAAGGATTATTAATATTTTTTTTTAATGCATGCACATATTATGTAATAATTAATCATATGATATACCTACTTGTTTAATATATTATTTATTATGAAAATATAGAGTCTATAATACTAATAATAATGAAAATCCCTAAAGTCTAGTGGTTAGAAGTACTTATCGAGTACCGAAAGGCAGCAACATTTCTGCTGCTAATGTTAATATTGATGGGCTAAGTAGGTATTTAACTATTTCTGAAAAAAAAATATTTCGCCGCATTGTTGAACAATGAAGCGAGAAAGACGGTTATCTATTAGCTTGTGGTTTTGATAAAACATTATGACTACAAAACATTAACGTACAGCTTGTTAAGTTAAAATTGTCTTACATACAAAAATTACAATAGATTTTTTAGTATGTACGTCATTAATAAAGTTGTAGTATGGACGTCATTAATATTAATATTATTACTATACGATATAAAATAAGAGATGGATTCCTGGATTATACCATTAAACATCATATGAATTAAGTTTTTTGTAACAATAATCTTTACAGGTAGGTAAGCAAAGAAGAATGATTTTTGATTGACCCGCTTTAAGCATATTGTATAATATATAACAAATATACTGATCTGAAAAGAGATGGACAGGAAGGATTAAGCTGAAATATACGGAGTATTTTCACGAGAATCAGATAACATGCCAACAGATATTAATAGTCTATCTGTTTGTAAACATTATGAAATCATAATTAAGCTTCTAAACTTTCTGGCGATTGTCCAGATTTGGTTTAAATTCCTGGAAAATCGTGACATGATTTATAAATTAAAAGCATAACATAACTTTCAGTTCAGACAATCTACGATCAAAACAATATTTTTGAAGTTAAATAGTTCAGTTATGAATCATTAAATTAAATTGAGATTTTCCATGAGATACGTAAGTGCGCATTGTGGTCCGTCAGAAATTAAATAAACATCTACCGGATCTAAGTGATTTATGTGTCATAAAGCTATTATTAATTAGAATTTTAAATTTAATAGTGTACTTTCCAGTGATATGTATTCATGAACCCTTAAATATGTCACAGGAAGATCAAAATTGTATAGAGTTTTTTCATAATAAATACATCCGTGTTAAAGGTATAATCATTGACTATCGATAAACACTTGATAGAGATTTTGCCCTTGCAATTGTTTTCTGTATTTCCTATACAAGGAAGGGATCCCAGGAAGAAACATTAATTCCAAGATTTTCTATCGCATTTATAATTTATATAAATAATAAGATATAATGGAAATGAACACACAAGCAAATCATATTGCATGGTGTCATTTACATTGCAATACCTGTACGGTTGTAAATCGTACATGTTCCCGGGGGAGGAAAAGATGAGGGTTAGTAAAATGGAGGATGAACTTAAGACTAACAAGGTGATACACAAATTTTAATATTAAATGTTTATATAGTGTTTACTATATGTTATGATTAGTTGTGGGTGAGAAAATGAATTACATTTATCATATTAGCTACAAAGATTCACTTATATTTAATTCCGGAAGGGAAAACACACGAAAGATCGGCGAGGAAGCTCGATGTTGTTTATTTACACTGACACTGGATTGACTTTGAATTTAAATTACTTTTGAAAACACTTTTATTATTATGATAAGAATGCCTTTTTTCCCTAACTTCACACTCACTCACAACACTTTCACTTTTCACGGGGTGTGTAACTATACTGAGCTTGACAATATGATTAAGGTGACTGTGGTGCTTTCTACCAAGCATGGTCATGGCTGGAACATTCCAGTCAGATATACACGAGAATAATAGTTGTTTATGCAACTGTCATATAATAGAGGGTATTGAAACATGAGTTTAGTTTCAAAATAAGATTACACGAGTGTTTTAATAGCTAATGATATGCAGTTGCATACACTACTTTATTTAATCTCATGGTTATAGGTAGCTACATTAAACAAAATGCAATATAAAAGAAACAAAAGTCTATTATTGGTCTATAGGTTCGGAACCAGCGTGTTGCACGCGCAGCGCCCACAGATAATGTGTAATGTGTAATTGAATTGAAACCTCCTTGGTCGCGACACATTGTACTTTAATAATTTAAAAAATTGTTTTAAAGCATGTTTTGTTAGGAGAATAATGCTTTAATTTAATTTTTTAAAGAACTATGTAAATAAAATATGCCAATAAAAGTCTGTATTTCATTTCATAATTAGAATATTACCGAATGAGATTATATAAAACACTTTATTATAGTCACATCAGCAGGATTCAAATCAATTAAAGAATATCTCATCCTCGTACCAAGTTTTAATATAGAAATCCTACAGTCTGTACAGTTCATGTCTTCCTCAGCAAAAAATTAAATAAATACTATAAATCGCTTTCATAAAATATAAGTACTTACAACAATTGGTGTCCTTCCTCCAATAGGATCTTTACATGTTGGGTCAGACTGCGAGTTACATTGGTAGCACTGCAGGCAGGAACCTGGAATATAGAAACAATATATTATGAATACTTATTCCTTAAACTTATAAAAAAACATGACGTCTCGATGTACATGAGGATTTACAAAACGGGTTAAAACGTGTTTTTGTCGCAATTTGATTATTATTTAATCACGGGGTGAATATCGTAGCAACAAAAGGTTAAAAGATTTTTGTAAAGGCAAATTTTAATCTTTAAGGGTTAAATCGATTAATAAGATTATAAAGCAGTACCTCTATAACTCGATTATGAAGGCAGACGCCAAGAAATCTAGTTACTTATAGAGTTTTCGACTGATGGAGGATTTTGATTTAAGATTAATTTTTATTAATTTTAACTTAGATTGTCAGCAAATTCTTAAAATCGAAAACTTAGGTTTTTTGGAAGTATATATACGTAATGTACCTTACAAATTATCGAGTTGTAAAGGTTGTAAAAAAAACATTGCTATATTCGAGACACACAGTTCAAATTAAATTTTGGTGAAAAATATGTACCAAAACGGCTTGCCTTACTCATTATTTCGACTAATAGAAGATTGAAATTTCTAGCAATGGAAGTTTTGGAGCTTGAAGGGAAGAGAACAAAACTTTTTTCGAGTTTTAGAGGTTCTTTAGTTCTAGTGATATATATTAAATGAAACTAGAAATACATATTGTACGATATATTAATAGTAGCAGTAATGGGTTTTATTCTATTTACGCTTGCTCCCTCACTAAAGTCATGGACCACACTCAAATGTCTTCCTTTACTCTGAGTCCCTTATATAACCCTTTCCCTTACACCTTATCTCTGAATTCTTTATCCTTACACCGATAAATCGACGAAGTATCAAGAAGACTGACTATTAGCCTTAATATATAAGCATTTCAACCAACGTATACAGTAGGTATTGAAGTGGTATCCTTACATGTATACAGTACTCCACTAATTGAAACATGCTAGGTAACCATTTGTAAGCAGTCACTGTCCTGTTAGTCACAGACTCAACTACGCAAATTAGATTAATTTACAACACAGTGTTGGGTCATTCATGGAGTTGTTAATACAAAGTAGCTCGTTGACCCAAGAATTATTAGTAATTGTAAAGCTCATTAGATATAGAAAATGTCGTCTTATAATTTCAATTTTATTCTTTATAAGGGATTTAAAATTATATACGGATGTGCATGTTTACTTATGTTATAAGTATATAAAAATGTATATATTTAAAATATTTGAGATAGGTGTTTGATTGTTTTTTAATCCACTTTTAGGAATGTAGATTTTTACGTACACTCAGAATTTAGATATTATAATTATTTTTTAAAACGTTATGACGATTCTAAACTTATTATAATTCACACCTGTGTTCATAATATTTTTAAAAACATCTCATTTACTGATATAGGTTCATAAACGACACATTTATAAGCGAATTACTTCGACATGGAAACGATTTTCCACCCAGCTTGAAAACTATGGGCGTTTAAAATCTAAGGAACACTTTCTCAGAGACAAAACACAGTCGAAAAAGTTATGCGTGGTTGTTTTCGCCGACCAACAAACAGTCCTTTGTGATACGTATATAGAATCAAAAATGACGGGTTGCATAGAAATAAAAACACATTTAATATAAATGGAATGCTGAGCTGAGGCAATATCATATTTTTCTTTACTATAAATGACTAATGAAGGTGTGGCGTCCATGACATAACCATTTAAATTTATGTCAAGACGTTCATTTGACCTTCTTAAGTCGAGGGTTCAATATGTCTCATGACCAAAAAACTAATCTAGCATTGTTAATTGTTTATTAAAAATGCAAAAAATTTAATCCCTTTAAAAACTGTAGGAGTAAAATTTTCGTGTTAAATATTCTTGGTAATGTTTTCAAATTAACAATTTCAAGGTGATATATTGATAATTTTACGTTACGGATATTGGAAAGAAATACACCGAAAGTGCATACAAAAACCACGAAATCGATATAGCCATAGGAAGTTCCAAAATAATGGTTGGTTCACTAACATTAAAACCTGGAATATGTTAAATTGATGACAGTAAGAGTTTTGCTTTAATCAAATTCAAAAGCAAGCAACTAACTCGATGCAAGGAAAAAGTGGAGTGTACACATTCAATTGTTTTTAGATTACGCAAGTACGCTGTATTGTCCGATTATAAAAACTATTATTCATAGCTGGAGGCAGGGCAGCCAAGACGAGCTAAACAAAGCGCAAGCACCTTTTCTCAAACGGCTTTCTCTTCATTTTGAACACACATCATTTGGGTTTGAATAGTATTGATTGTAGAAGTAGTGGGATTCCTCTGACCGTAAAAACTGCTAGAATGTAAGCATGTCCACAATTCTCATTGTCAAAAACGTACCAATTTAACAAATCACTAGATGTAACAGCTATGCAATCTCATACTTAATAGAGAAACGAGTAGTGATGTCATCCCAGTCCATTTATATATTTAGGCCATGATCGAACGTGTCACCTTCGATAGATTTCCAACAGTTTGCAAACATGGAGCGAACGGTAATGAATAACAATATAATACAACCTTATACAACCATGTTATATAAACAATAAAACCACTATTTCAAACAGAATACCATACAGTAAAAACATGCGCTGACCCAGACTTCTGGGCACGACACATGTCTTAATTGAGTGACACTCTAATTATGCCTTTGTTATATCATCCAGGCGACGTCATATATTCTATATTCCTTCATTGTTCAGTACACACATATAGGAACCTACATATACACCATAAGTAGGTTCTTAAATTATGTGTGAATACGATGTTATTATTCCGAGGTTCCAACTCGCAGTATGGGAGAATGTTTAGATTTCTTTGTTTATCTTGAAATGTATTCAAAGACTAAATCGTATTCATTTTGAATTGATTGATGCCATTTTCCAATGTCAACCGGTTAAAAATAGAGATGAAATTGTGCTTTTAACAATATTATTTTAAGTATTTACTATTTTATATGGTAACTACCCGGTGTGGTATTAAAAATTATAACCTACTCTTACGGATGCTTTGTACTTGTTCTATATCATTTTATGTTTCTCCAGTGTTTGATTATTTGATATTATCGTTAACAATAATTAACATTGCTATTTCATGTAAAGTTGTCATAAATTTATGTCGGAATCAGGAATGTAATCATAAAAACTTTTTTCGTGGTGTTTTTCGTATAATAGCGATACTTAATCTTACAAGGCCACATTAAGCGTAAGTTATGTGGTAGAAATTTACTGTTTTTTCTATAGTTTCCTGGCTCACATCCAAATATCATATTAGGATTCGTAAGAATCAAAACAAAGCTTTCTCTGCGAAAACGAGATGGATTTAGCTGGTAAGCGATGAAACTTCTTAACCGGAATTGATACGAGGATATATCCTAGAAGATAGATTAAGTTATTTAATTATTTGTAGTCAGACGTGAACTTAAGAAACTGGTCTGTCTTTCAAGGTCAAGATAAACTGAGACTGTAGTTTTAAGGACTGGGTGGTGTGAAAATTGAAAAATAAATTAGAAAAATTATGATACACCGAGTTGGAATAATATCATGTTTCAATATTTATATGCAATTCCGCCATAGTTATTTATGCTTATAAGAAAGCAGCAGTATTATTAATAAAATTCTTTCGAAAATGTTACTTTGAAAAGAAGATTAACTTCTAAGGTAACTAGTAAATAATAAGGTTAGTAATAACTTGTGTCTGTTCTTATAAAATCTTAATTGTTTGTTATTTATCTATGTAGTAGTTAGTTGCCTTTGGTGACTTCAGCTGACAAACCATAGATAGTTCTTAGGTAAAATGACTCGTTCTAAAGTTCAATCATTGCGTCCTTCACAAAAGCAAAACTCAGGTGTACCTCAAAATATAAGATGTACTTTCACTATATCTAAACAATCATGACTAATGTTGAGTTCGTGAGTTCATCATTAACGATGTAGCTCACCTTGGTAAGACAATTGTTATACTATTGTTATAAGGAAAATTAATAGTACAACCTACAGCCATCATGGAAAATTCCACGCCATATTTCAATGTTTTTAGTTGAGACAAAAAACGTGCTAGTTCATTGCCTCATACCTGATTATCTAGTATGGTAAAGTATGGTTGGTTGACGCCCGCATTTTAAGAAATAGATTTTTTGTTTTCTTTGTTAATACCGAATCTAAAATTATAAAGCGTTTGCGCGTTAAACTGAATGTTTTTGTATTGGATAGTTCTATTATCGCAGAAGGCCAATAAACGCGGACAATAGGGCATGGCTTGAATAAAATAAATCATTAATGTTAATAGTAATTTCTTTGTATAGTCCTTCTTTTTCTAGAAGACACTGATGACCGACAGATCATGGAATACCACGCCCGGCGGAGCTGTTTATATATACAAACATACGCTTTGAATTGTAACAAGTCTTGAGTAAATCGGTTGAAAATTTATCCAGAACACTATTTTTATAAATACGGAATACAAACTTTAAAGCTTTTAGCTTACTAATTATAAAATTTTTAATTATCGTGTTTGTAAATTTTCCATTGTATTTA
The DNA here is from genome assembly GCF_905475465.1 of Pieris napi. Classification (NCBI taxonomy): domain Eukaryota; kingdom Metazoa; phylum Arthropoda; class Insecta; order Lepidoptera; family Pieridae; genus Pieris; species Pieris napi. Next base: position 6,662,357 of record NC_062255.1, read on the forward strand.
TTATTTCCGTACTAGGGTTGCTACGGTTGAACGCTTCCGTTCCATTGTTTTAAGGGCTCCCGTTGCTCTCATTTAAGTTACCTTTGTGTTAATAATGTAAACAATAAAGCAAGAAGAGTGGATTGAAATTCCCAAACATATATATAAATTACTATGTACAACGTGTAACTGGTTATGGTCCGTAGCCTGCGAGCCTACTCAAGGTTAGAATGATGTCAGAGAACTTATTGCGATGTCCACGTACTTCGATGATTTTATGTATTTGTCTTGTATGTGTTAATAGTCTTAAGTCAATATGACAGGATGTGGGCCTTTATTTTTTTAAACTATCTAATATAAACCTATTCAAAAGTAAATGCCAATGGGAGATAAAAAGCCGAAAGTCCACTAAAATCATATATTACCTAGCAGCTAGTCTGGATTCGCAAAGTTGTTTTTTTTTACATATATATGTAATGTAGCATTCATAAGGATAATGTGAATGAATAAAATCTTTCCTCTTTATAATAAATATAGATATCACTGAAAAGTGATCTAATTCATTTAAAGTAAATCAGTTTATTAAACTACTGAAGTACTATTCTGTGCCTTCATCACAAAGAACGCACTTCCATTTAATGATTTACGATGTGTAAGTATGAGAGTTTACAGACATTTTCCACCAAAAAAACGTCAAAGATCACTTCTATAGTTAAAACAATAAGACTTGGAGAGATTGGAACTTTACTTGTTTTATCACAAATATTTTATTTATTGGTACATAAAGCTTTTGTTATTTGGTATTTACTTTTTTTTTTAAACTATCAAATCGATCACTTTACTATATTATAATACTAGCTGACCTGGCTAACTTCGTTCCGCCCTACAACCTTATAATATCGTTGTTACTTTAATTTGACTTATTTTAGGATTTCATTAATGTTAAGTATTAAATTAATACAACTCTTTTGCAAATACAGAAATGTTTTATTGCTTGCCATTGCGAAAGAAGAATGGCAGTTTTACACATTAGGCATCTTCTCTAGCGTCAATATGGCGATACTGCATGTTAAGCACTTTCTGATATCCAACATCTTTTGATCAGGATCAAAGCATGGTTATGCATCTCCTCATTCACCTCAAGATCGGAATTTCTTGAACTGACACGAATTCGACGTAAAATGATGTGTAGTTTTGTCAACAGATGGCACCATATGGTTTTTGCATTCGTAAAATTAATTAATTTATTTATTGTTATTCGATAACTTATCCGATATTTACTTATTGCTTATTCTGCTATTCGGGACGGAAACAAATCCAACAAATCAAAAACCATGGCAATCGGTCCAGCCATTCTCGAGTTATAAGTGTTGTAACAAACACGACTTTCTTTTATATATATATAACACATAAAAAGTGAATAGCGGAGCTTTAAACTTTGTTTATCCCTCCGTGACGCGCATGATAGCATGCGTTTCCAATAAATCGCTAAAGGTACATTTGTGTTAAAAAATTGATAAAACTTTACAAGGCTTTTAAGGGCTGTTTATACCGCGCAAACGCAGTCATTTCGTGTTAATGTAGTCAGTATAACAGTCCCCTTGGCATTTATGGGTTCTTTTAAATAAAACGTCTGTCCCCATTCAGCACCCTAATTTGGCAGCCATGGAGGTTTCAATCTCTTTTATTACATAGTCATATTGTTGGAAATTTAGTTTTACGACGCTTTCTGTAAAATTTCATTTGAGTTACATTGTGACGAAAGGTTTCAATGTTGCAAGTGAAGAGAAAATGAATATTTTTCAGTTTTAAATGAATGAGCGTTTATATTATTTTGTAATATTACGAACTTCATGTACTAAGACCAATTAGGACGAACTATTCAATAGTTTTGACTAGTAAACATAATGTAAATGATAATGTTTATGACTGAACGCACACGAACAATAAAATATAAAATTTTCATGTTTACGTAGTTCCAAAAACACCCACGCAGCGCTGATCAAGGTTTCAACAAAAATTCATATTATTCTTTGGCATCAACTCTTTGATATCGTTTATTGTTTGTGGTTAAGTGAGTAGTTGTTTACCAGTAACAATATTACTTTACTGAGATCTTAAGGATATTAATTAATAACGCCAATTTTTTATGACAGTAAAATTATTTTTCTTAGAGCTAATAATCTAAGTATGAGACTATTTATGAGAAATAAATACAAAATAAAACAACGTAAAGTTATTTAAGTGTCAGTGTAAAGTTATTAAGCCTAATTAACTAAAAGGAAAAAAAACGATAACACTACTGTATCAAAAGTTTTAATCTTTAACTGGGTGTACTAGTCTTTCTTTAAAATGTATAACCGTAAACTTTAAAAATATCCCCGGCAGAATTTGCAAGTTATCTTATTAGAAATAAAATAATATAAATAACATATTTTAAATTAATTCAATTGATATTTAACTAAACATTTTGGTTTGTAAAATGTCACAGATTACAAAAAAAATTTAAGTATAAAATATAAAAATGCTCTCTCTTTCTTTAGCTTTGTTGTGAATGTTTTATGATTTAGAAATTCTCACATTTTAAATGATCAAACAATTTATGATAAAAAGCTATTGGAATAAAACTAGGAATGTCCCTGAGAAATTATGATTTTATCAACAAGTTTAGCGTCAAAAAAAGTCACTAATGGTCAGACTCTACCAAAAAGTTTTTACTTCCAAAACTATTCAAACCCAGCCCAAACCTATTAATAACATCTGGTGATGCCATTGTTTATAAAAGCAACTAATTTTCACTGTAGACATAATTTTAGAAAATATAGGACAAAACATACCAATGTCAATCGTCGCTAGCAGAGCGGCTAGGGTAAACGCAACACACCGACCCATTATTTTTATTAAATTTTCTTCTGAACAAGTGTACAGTAGTAACGAACGGTCGAGACTGAACGCAAGAATAGCTTGCCGCCAACGCGTCGCCGGCGAACGCATTTACGCTTCTTAGGGTGACAATTCTTTCGATATATTACCCTCAATCAGAACTTTTATTCATTTAATCAAAGTCTTCGTTGCTTTTGATTTCTCTTTGCTTGTTTCTGAGGGAATAACCCTTTAATGACTTCGTTCAACTCATCTTGTTAGCAACTATGTTGTTATCTAGTTAATAACAGTATAGATTATATTACTAATTAAAAATAAGTACTTAATTTAGATATTTTGTTTTGCTTTAAAGTAAGGTATACTTAAGTAACAGCTTAAGGTAAGCATAAAGTTAAATTACGGAACTACTTTTACGTCGTCAAGCAGCCGTCTAAAAATTTATTTTTTTATTATATATTACCTCTAAACGCAAATTAATTCATTTTAACCAATTTCATAGAACCAGATGCAAACGGACAAAAGGCCCACGTAATGTTAAGAGATACTCCCGCCCATGGACACTTACACTAGTAAAAGGCTCGTACTTTGCCGGTTTTTAAGAATTGGTACGCTCTTTTCTTGAAGAACCCTATGTCGAATTGGTTCGGAAATACTTCAGAGGGTAGATGGTTCCATGGATGCATGATCTTTTCACTATAAACTTAAGTGTTGACTCTAAATTCTAATGACTAAGATAATTTCCTTTACGGATTGTATGGTATATTTAACAAAAGACAGTCCCGATATGTTCCGAGTAGTCGGTAGTGAGGTATTCTTAACAAAACACAATCTTAAAGCGATAATTTAAATATTGTAGGTTTAATATACAATTGTAAAATTCAATCGTGGTGTCACACTAGCTTCCTTAACCGCAAAATAAAAATAACGCTCGTATAAGTGACGAAACTTCTTATGAATAATTTTCAATTCACCGTCTAAATTTCTCGCTAAATGTTTACAATTGGAGTTTCGGAGTTCGTGTTGGTTGACTAAACAGTTTGGTCTCTAGGAAAAATATAATGCTGATGGTATATCCTCGTTGGATGATTTCTCATACACTTTGCAAAGTATGACTCCCGCGTGATATTGTTGTACGTGTAATATGTAATACGTAATATTGTTGTACGTGTAAAATGTAATACGTAATATTGTTGTACGTGTAAAATGTAATACGTAATATTGTTGTACGAGTAAAATGTAATACGTAATATTGTTGTACGTGTAAAATGTAATACGTAATATTGTTGTACGAGTAAAATGTAATACGTAATATTGTTGTACGTGTAAAATGTAATACGTAATATTGTTGTGCGAGTAAAATGTAATACGTAATATTGTTGTACGTGTAAAATATAATACGTAATATTGTTGTACGAGTAAAATGTAAAACCGTTTACGACGACATCGTTTAGAACAACATACAGATTATATTGACAAAAATCAAAGGTCCCGGCTGAATTCTATTGTATTAGGTAGGTAGGGTAGAGCGGGGCTAGTTGAGCATAGGGGCAAGTTGGGCAATCGAAATATCTCGGAAACTATTCACCTTACGCGGGAGTATCATATAGCGAAAAGAAGGAGTCGTAGGAGAGGTAATCATCGCACGATAGCTAGTGGAAGCTCGACGAGTGAGTGAAGTGTCACGGCGTTTTGTTTATTTTGTGACCAAAAAGTAAAAACATTGTTTATCGCAAGTTTTCGTCTGTCTTTGTCAAATGTTCTCTGTTTTCAATCAGGAGAGTGTTAATCTTTCAGAAGATTATTGTATTTTTGATTTGTAAATAGGTTTTGGGTCTAATTCTAGGCATTTATTTACAATCCTACTTTTCTTTTAAAATTCTGGGTTGGGGTAAGTTGAGCAACTATAGCTCAACTAACTCTACGACTTAAACAACTGATGAGTAATGAATCTTTTATTTTTTGTTTGGATGCGGACTTACAAATGGAAGACTACAAGATGTTCTTACACTACTGAATACTTAAATAATGCTGCAAAGACTGTCCACGATGAGGGAAAAAGTGTGAATACCGCCGCTAAAGAATTCGGTATTGGTTGACTTTTAAATAAATTAAATGAAGGTGATGATTCATTTATGGGCTATACAACACCGAGGGAAGTATATCCTCTCTCACAAGAGAACTGTTGAAAAAATTCTTGCTACAAATGGCATTTTTCTCCAAAAGACGTCCGTCGCCTTGCCTAAGAGTGTGCTGAAATTCCACCAAGCTGAATTGCAAAAAAGATTTCCGGAAAAGAATGGTTGATGATGTTTTAAAAACAATCGTAGCTATCCATACAGAAACCAGAACCCACCAGCCTTGGTAATCTTTTTTAGAAATTATCGGAAGTAATGGATAGCTATGGATGCTCATGTTTTGTTGATTCTAGTTTCGGTTAAATATACAAAGAAAATTTCTTTAAATTTTGTTGTTCTGTCAATAAAAGACTATAAATGTGTAACACACTGTCTAACACATATTTTATTTCATCTCAAGTTAACATAGAACCCATGGTTTGGCCTAGACATTCTTAGTGCTCAACTTGCCCCATACCCTTGCTCAACTTACCCCACCTATGGGGTACATTGAGCATACTTGACTTTCTGCATTTAAACATCTGTAGCTATTATATTGGACTTGTTACAAAAAAATACTATGGACACTTTTGTAAAGGGATAAATTACTAATCCATCAGGACACATAACAACTCATTGAGACTTATCATTGAGGAGCTATATCCAAGCAAGTGAAAAATTGCTCAACTAGCCCCGCCCTACCCTACTTAATAACAACGTCATCGGCTGTAAAGCTTAGGTTTCCTAGAAAAGCGGTGCCGTCAACTAACGGCCGTCATTTTACGGTTTTTAATAACGGTCGTCTTTACTTTTAAACATAATCCAAAAACAATCATTTTCGCTCGTCCAAGTCAAGTTTCCACTCATTGTATTGAAAAACGTTGAAACGTTTATCACCGCGATGACGGCCGTCATGCAAATGACAGCACCGCTATTAGACGTTACGGTGACACTCAACATTCTCTAGGAAACCTACTCCGATGTTATTTATAGACAACGTATGGGTGACGTCACCCAATGCTACATTACGGCCGCTGGATAACGGCACCGCTTTTCTAGGAAACCTAAGCTTTACGACTATCGAGTGTCCCTTAAGGCCGATTTACATTATCTTAGTGTTTAGGAGAGTGCTTTAGTACAACTTGAAAGGCAAGTTCTTTAGCGTAGCGTTTACTAAAGCAAGTAGCGTTTACATGTTTCAACTAAAGTACTATCCTAAAGCACTCTGCTAAACACTAAGATAATGTAAATCGGCCCTAAGATGTCGTTATAACAGATTTTGACTGCAATTTTTGACATACGCTTGACACTGCGCTAAGTCTTTTGAGCCCTAGCCTATCACCAAACATGGAACATTCTTGTTCAAGTATGAAAAGTAGTTTGAAAGAATCCAGTTTTAAATAACCACAAATATATAGTACATATATTTGTTGTATTATATGTAAAATCAACAGCATACTAACATTACAGTAAGTAAGGCTAAACTAGTGAAATAATTCGATATGAAAGCTCTCCAACAACGCTACTCCTTCATCGATTTATTTACTTAAAGATTGCAGATTAGATTAAAATCAGGTTTAAATTGCATTTGAGCGCCCTTTTAAAAGTGCTCTGAGCTCTCAATAGAGCTGAACTTTGTCTTTTAAAATATGTAAAATCTTTTTTAAGTTTATTATACTATTAATACATTAATAAAATTTATATTTTCTACATCTATTCCAGCTCATTTACTAGGTACTTACTTGATTCTAAAAAAAAATATCATAATACCTTAACAAAAACTAAAATATATTATTAAAAGGAGTGCCTTTAGTCAAGGTTCCGAAGAATTCTTTTTTAATATATTGTCTATATAATTATTTCAAGTTGTTGATGTGGAAGTAATGTAGCTAATTTTTTCTTAATTTCATCAATTAAATGATACTTTGTATCTATTAACAGGTGACGTCGGTGTTTGCCCTACCCAAATTTAACAAAAAATGTTATCTGTTTCCGCTGAATGCCAGCACTTCCGGTGTTTTTGTATGCCAATAAAAATTATTTCAAATGTACCTGTTTTAATAAGTATACGTAATATATGTACAATTTTTTTAAACAAATTTACGTCGAATGTATGTCAAAAATGTATTGCATTTTCACATACGAGAGTCTTGTTTAGGAATCTCGCCTTAAGATTATGGCTGTATTCCAATCGTAGATAAAAAACAATTGGAAGTTTATGCATGCGTAAACGTTGTTAATACAAAACTTTTCAAATCAATATATATTTTCCCTTTAGACAATAACCGAAGAAAAAAGAAAACTAATTCGTCTTTTTTAGTTATGCAACGTTTACAATAATTTAAATTTGGAACTGTTTTTTAATGCCCTTCTAACGACTTGTTGTGTCACAATTTCCACGGACATGGTATAAGTTTTTAATGTGCCCAAATATGGTGTATATATTTTCAAATATGGAACATTTTACTAAGCAAGGGAATCCGTCGGCTCAGCTAGACTGTTAGGAAGTAGGTCAGCGTCCTAGCTTAATTACGCCTACGTCAGGAAACTTTTCAGCTAACGTAATACATTTATCATATCAAGTACAGCTTACACATAGTTAAAATAGCTCATAGAATCTACGAGATATCAACTTAAATCTAGGTACAGAAGAAACTCGATACTTCGAAATAATGTTTATTTATATTTATTTATTTTTACTTTATTACCTTATTCAAAAACATACACAAGAAAAATAAAAACAGGTAACAAGCGATTTCTTCCAGGCAACCCTAAAGTGGAACAATGAAAAAGAAACACCTACAGAGGGTAAAGTAAAAGTAACGCAAAAAATATTAACAAAAAAAAGACAAAAAAAACTCAAAATAACACGTTACTATATCTAAAATAAAATAAAGTGAAACGTAAAGATAAAATAACAATAATAATAAATAAAAATATGTAGAAACAAAAATGTTAAATACAATCAAAAGGTTAACAGAGTCACAATAATTAATACATATCAGCAGAGCAAGTTACGAGGCAGATAGAAAAATTGTTATTGGGGAGGAGGGATTTTTAACCCTATCGTACGTTAGGTATTTAAACCGACCTAAGGTCCCCAGTACTGTCACTACTGCGCCGTTTTTGTGCGTAACGGGCGTATTAAACATCGTAAGGAAAGCGAATAGTCTTATGGCCGATTTACATTATCTTAGTGTTTAGGAGAGTGCTTTAGTACAACTTGAAAGGCAAGTTCTTTAGCGTAGCGTTTACTAAAGCAAGTAGCGTTTACATGTTTCAACTAAAGTACTATCCTAAAGCACTCTCCTAAACACTAATGATAATGTAAATCGGCCTTTAGTTATGTTCCGAAACGAGACTTAATGTATCCCGTATCTCAAAATCCATAAAAAATTATTAGATTTTTACTTACAGTAGTCTTGTGTTAAGAAACACTTAACTTGTTAACAAAGAAACAAATCTATCTGAAGCCAAGAAGCTGAAAACTTATGTAGGGCTGTAGCAGCTTTGGATTATTTATTTTTATTTATCTACTACGGGTTATATATATGTGTAGTAGATTTTCTAATGGAAATATTTATTTTAGCAAGCACGATTAATATTTTAAACTAAGAACACGGGCGTCAAAATTTAAAGTTCTTAAAATAGTCTGAAATACTCTTCTTTATTAATTTGTTTAAGAGAAAACAACGAATAGTTTAGTGCATCATAATAAAGATTAGTGTCCTATTTGAGTAAGCTTAGCGCTTTTATTGACGACATCGCGTGTTTCGCTCGGCATTCCTTGGCACGCAGGCTTGAACGGAAAATGTCTGAACGGCAATTTATTTTTTAATTTAAAAAGGGGGAAAACTAAAAAGGACTAGATCGAGGATCAATAATTTTTTTCTTGGGTAAATTTATTCACATTAATGTATTTATAAAGGTTAAAACTGAATTTATTTTGCGGAATAAAAAGTTATATAATCTATATATATAAAAATGAAACCCGTTTTCCGTTGTCACGACATAATATGAAAACGGCTTGACCGATTTGGCCAATTCTTTTTTTATAATATTCTTTGAAGTACGAGGATGGTTCTTACGGAGAGAAAAAATTGAGTGAGGAAGTCTAAAACAACACTTTTCCATATTCCCATACATAATATTCGTAATAATACTTAAAAGTCAATTTGAACTTTAATACCATATCATAAAGTTCAAGTGTTAGTGGAGGGGTTCCGGGAATTTTTGACGTAATGTATTTGTTGTTTTATCAACTTTCTTTTTTTTATCTTAGCTAGACCGTCGTACCGAATAGCAGAATAAGTATTTAAATAAAATAAAGAATCGACTGTTAGGCGGTACGATGTTCGCCAGGCCAGCTAGTTTAAAATATGAATAGAGAGTCGAAACAGAACATGAAGTTCTTTTTGGCTGGAAGAACCTTTGTAGCTTAGCCAAACAAAGGAATGTTTAAAACGATTTTAGCCTCTCAATCCTTGTTACGGATGGACTGCGGTGCGCAGTGGAGAGCTGGAGCACTGAGGCGCGCGCGCCGGTCCGTAATAACAATTAGTTATGTAAAACATAAAATTAATTAAAAAATATTGGTTGTTTGTAAAGTAGGTTTACGATCGAGATGTTTACGTGATAACGTCTTATTGGTGATATAAGTTTTTGGGAAGTAAGGAATTAATGAAGATAACAATTTTTTCAAATTTTAAATTACATCTATCGTTTTATTCACACTTTTGATGATAAATTTCGGGTGTAAAATGACAAGTTTACTTATTCGACTATGATATACATTTTTCTTCATACATTCACGGAATGACTGGCAGCGCTCGAGATGAGACGGGAGATCGGTCCGTCTCTCTCTCGTTATACCTGCGATCGCGCTCTTGAGGTTTTGGTGTGACACAAGTTTCTGAACATGTCACCCGACTAAAACGATTTTAAAGACGTTATCACGTCAAAACAACTCTTAATATTTTAACTTATTATATAAATTTAAGAAAGTTAATGCGATATTTAATAATAGGAGTTATACGCGTTATTAATGACAATATAATAAACAGTTCCATTATATTAATCACATAGATTCTTCATTAGTGTGAATCATTCTTATCTGAGGAATTAATTGCTTTTCTTATAATACAGTTGTTATTATTCCAGATAAGACCTTCTGTACTTTCCAAACACATTTTAATAGATAAAGACGGAATTCGGCGATATTTTTTCCCCGTGCCACGACGCCGGAACTTTTAATAGCGATCCTAACATCAATATTGTTAAACGCGCTACAACTGTAACATATTTTTTTATTTTCAAGGTCGAAATGCGTTTACGCATCCTTTGCTTGGGAGCAGCACCTCTGGTACGTTCCAACGTAGCGTATTTGGCTCGACCCACACTAGAATCTCTGCTATTCAGAGACTGGACAAAACCCACTAAAAAATGTGTACTTTGGCCCGTAAAGGCCGATTTACATTATCTTAGTGTTTAGGAGAGTGCTTTAGTACAACTTGAAAGGCAAGTTCTTTAGCGTGGCGTTTACTAAAGCAAGTAGCGTTTACATGTTTCAACTAAAGTACTATCCTTAAGCACTCTCCTAAACACTAAGATAATGTAAATCGGCCTTTAAGCCGGTTGCAGACCGAAAACTAAGCTATGCCAAGGCTAAACTAAGCTATGCCAAGCAAGCTAGGCTAAGCTAAGCTAGAAATAAATAGCGTGCACACCAACAGCTAAGCCAAAGCTCAGTCAGTGTGGCGAAGGATGTGCAAATGGTGTGCGGGGTAGCGGGAGGGGCTTAGCTTAGCTCGTGTAGCTGCGCATCGGCATACACAACTAACTTAGCTTCGCATATTTTAGTTAGCTCACATAGCTTAGTTCGCATAGTTTGCGGTCTGCACACAAGTATGGAAAACTGCGTCAGCTATGCGAGCTAAGCTAAACTAACTTAGCTTAGCTCTTGGTCTGCAACCCGTATTAGAGAGATGCGTAAAGTTGTGACAGATATTAAAAAGCATCGGGGTCGTATTTGCATGAAAGTGACGAATATGACCAACAGATAAGCAGCAGTCTAAGCAAGGTCCAATAGCGATAGCGATACCGATCTTGACGGTGTTTGCAAGTTTGGTGTACATCTCTTTTTTTATAAATCAGGGAGCAAACGGGCAGGATGTTAAATGATACCGCCGTCCATGGACGCTCTCAATGCCAGAGGGCTCGCGAGTGCGTTGCCGGCCTTTTATGAGTACGCTAATTTCTTGAAGGACGCTAAGTCGAATTGGTTCGGAAATACTTCAGTGAGCAGCTCGTTCCGCATAGTGCTGGTACGCGGCAGATGTTGCAATCTTGGGATCACACGGTACAAAGAGCTCATTATTGGGATCGGTATTCCTATTGGAAGTTAAAGAGGTCTCTGGTGGGTTATCCCTCGAATTGCGTCGTATAAAAACTTGTCATTAATGCATTGACGCAAGTGATCAATAGGAAAATTCAATACACCATTATGAATAACAATGGCGTTACATATCGATGAGTCCACAAATAGTCATAGGAACGTGGAAAGTATTGAAACTGCATTACCTAATCCGGTTCACTTATTGCGTACAAATATTTTTCAAACAGTTATAAAGGCCGATTTACATTATCTTGGTGTTTAGGACAGTGCTTTAGTACAACTTGAAAGGCAAGTTCTTTAGCGTAGCGTTTACATGTTTCAACTAAAGTACTATACTAAAGCACTCTCCTAAACACTAAGATAATGTAAATCGGCCTTAAGGTACCTACTCTTATTTGTGTTATCCTATTGACAAGGCCAGTCACCTACTTTTTATAATTTAAATTACATGTTTTGATTACTACTTAGTATTGTACGTTGAAATACAATGTATTGTTTTGATAAGGCTCTGTGTGTTATTTAACACACACTAAGCTTAAGCTTATAAGTCTAAGGTCCTGGATTTTAAAGCATAAGTTCCTTTAAATTTTACTACTCTACTTTCATAGAAGAATTTTTATTTTAAAGAATCGGACATTTTACAAGTCAAGTCAAGTCAAATCATTTCTTTCAATTAGGCATATTGAAAGTCAAAATTACAAGTAAAAAATATAAATAAAACTACTCTTGTTACACCTTCCATATGGAGAAGAATGGGCATAAAAATCCATACTTGCTATTTTAAAATAGTTTTTACAATATTCTGTTTACATTGATTTGATAATTATATGTGAAGACCATGTACCTAGAACAAGAAAACTACTTAAATAAAATAGCCGCATTGTTTTATAAAAAACCTCCTCGGTCTTATACAAACTATTTACGTAACTCAGTCATGTATCGTATACCTTCAGATTATAACACAAATTACCAGAAAATAGATATATATTTAATGTAACAAAAATTAAAAAAATAATAATTTAAAAGACTGGTATATTTTATTAATAATGGCTTCGTTATTCTTCCTTTATATTAAACATATAATATATGTTGAATGAACAATGAATCTTAGAACTAAGAATTTATTATAAATACATATATTCTTTATATATTTTTTGTATTTGTATAGGTGAAACTGTGCTTTGTGTATGTTAAAATGTGTATTTGTTAACGTAAAATTGTAAACACCGTTAGATTGTAATCTATCTCGCGAGATTATAAACTGTCGAAAGATTGTGAACCTCAGCTTACTGCTTACAATTTAACGTATTATTATTCGGTAGATTGTACTACACTAACTTAGTTATCATTCAAACTTCTTTGGTCAATTACAGATTTATTTTACTTTCCAATAATTTCATAAAACTACCGAACAATAATACGTTAAATTGTAAGCAGTTCGTTGAGGTTCACAATCTTTCGACAGTTTATAATCTCGCGAGATAGATTACAATCTAACGGTGTTTACAATTTTACGGTGACATATTCCGTTTTTGGCTTTTGTGTACAGTGTGATTGTTTGAATGTTTAGTAAGTAGCTGTAGGAATAACGTTGAGCAAATAAATAAATACAGTAGATAACTAAATTACTTTATTTTACCATCCTTTGGGTGGCTAAATAGTTGGTGAGACAGTAATTACTTAGCAATACTTTGTGAATTAGGTTGGGTACGCACATTAGGCGTTAAAATGTTAAATTAAAAAAATATAGGATTTCATTTTAAGGCTTAGCAACTTTTTTTTCTTAGGAATTCAATTCGGTCACTACCCTAAAATCCTTTGGATGGCTAAATAGTTGGTGGCGCCGCGCTGCCTGCCGATATGGGTCGATGTTGTTTATAATACTCCTGTGACCTTGTTATCTACGCTTCGGAACTTTTTATATCGGTGACACTAAAATTCTTTAGTGGTGGCGATAAAAGTCAGAAAAATACCTTCGTTACCTAGTTTAGAAATGTTTAAGTGAATAAAAGGCAGGGATTCCAACTTCTGACACCGTTTTTATATAATAAAAACTTGGTGAAATGTACATTTTGTTATGATAGACCAAACTAAACTCAATTTATTTTTTTAGGTGGATTAAAACAATATATAAGTAAATAAGGGTTTTCATTACTTAGATTTCTACTAGAATTTCTTATCTAGGGTAAACCGAAAACACATACCTACTAAAGTTATTTATTTAATCAAAAAGCTTACTTAACTAAAATACAAAATAATTTTTTAAATCCTAACGCCAATTATAAGAATAACACTTAACAATCATATACACAGAGAGTGTGTGTAGGGTGTGGGTGTGAAATTGTGTGTTGTAACTGAAGTCTGTGTGATTTTTTTTTGAAAAAGAAATAAGTTATGTTTATCCTTTATTTTTGCTAGACAAAATATTATTGCAAGTTTATATATCAGCCGTTTCCCTGCCTTTATTGTAATACTGACACATCTTATAATATGAACAATCTCACAATTAGACATTAGACTTCTTAAAATGATATTATACAAATCAATTAACTTTAAATGTTTCTGTAGTTCTTATACATGACACATAGATGACGCTTCAAACAAAAACGTATATTAATTCCTCACTGTGTTCAAAGATGGCGCAAAAGAATAATAGCACTGTTTAAAGACTAATTGTTGCCGTAGGTCTTCGCATCTTACATAGATGGCGCTTAAAACTACGTTATAATTCTTTTATTTTACCACAGATGGCACATATGAAGAAATAACTATCCAATGTATTGAAAACTTTTATTGAGCTCCGATCCGAAATTTTACTTAAATTTCTTGTATATATATTTATATTATTTTATAATTCATATTATTGTTTTTTTTTTTTAAATAATGCATGTAATCCCTTCACAAACAAAGGTTTTTGTTTGTTTTTTACGTATAATACTGATACCTGCTCAGCCATTTTTAATAATAAAAAACCCGAAATCGAGAGAAAATCTGAGAGCTGTCATCGATGTCACTGCATCAGGAAGTACCGAAGCTCGCCAGAGCAAGGCTGCGTCACTCGATCGATCATTTCCCCAACTTCCTGTTTCGCCGAGGTCGACAGCTATTGTGAAAGCCGAAACTTAATTGTTCAACGTTTTCCAGTACCTTTTAAATAACGCTCGAGTTATACATAACACGTCTATTATCTTGAAGTGTCTGTTCGAAGACTCGTACATGATATGCATTGTTAAAGACGACGGGCTGTTTTGTTTCTTTTTAAATGAGATATAAAATTATATCTCTGGCAATTACTTACCCTGTGGGTAAAAAATTCTACCAGATCGTATATAATATATATGTAGAATAGATATAACGTACAATGAAAGTTAATTGTATAAATATTTTCCATTTTACTATTATTTTAAATACCACTTAAAATAAGTAATTTTGTTTTAATATTTAATAATTCTCTTTATTTAAAGCAATAATATCACTTAATAGCTTAAGCTTAAATATCTATGCATACAATAAAGTTATAAATTGCTTGTGTTTGTACGTAACATTAAAAATGTTGTCATCTAATATATAAAATTCTCATGTCGCGGTGATTGTGGTACAACTCCTCCGAAACGGCTCGACCGATTCTCATGAAATTTTGTGTGCATATTGGGTATGTCTGAGAATCGGACAACATCTATTTTTCATCCCTCTCAATATTAAGGGTAGTCCACCCCTAAATATTTTTTTATGATACAGAATTAAAAAATACATACAATCCCTAATTTTCACCCCTCTACGATCAACCCCTATTTTTTATTATAAATTATATTACATGGCAATACGACGTTTGCCGGATCAGCTAGTATATGTATAATATTTTCAAAATCAATATTTGTATGAAATTCTCGGGGGTTCGCGTCTCGAACCCAATGTCTACGTGTCACTTATCAAAGCGTAGATAAAAGAAAAATAGAAATAATTTATCGTAATTAATATTTACTTTAGAAACAAGTCTATAAAAGAAATACAGTGTATTAACACAGTTTAAATGTTTACTTAAAATATTGCGCGAAGCCAGAGCTAGTCGCAAGTCCGAAAATAAATGTCGAGCAATTTGGGCGTGGCAGAATTTAAATTACACAAAACTAGTTCACGGCACTTGTGGACAATAGATACAAGTATAATAATAAAATAATTTATAAAATGATCCTTTTAAATATGCGTAGCTCTGCATTAAAAATCTATGTATACGTAGTTGTACAATGGTTGTTTACCTTTTAAATAAATTCAGTATAAATAATTAAATATGGTGTACTTTTAAACCGAAGACAAGGTGAAGATAAAGAAGTCACGTGATGAATTCAAGAATTAATGAAATGGTGAGTTGTGATGGCAAAATTATCAACATAGTTTAAGCTTAAAAGCGGCTTAATTTAGGCGTAAAATTACGAGTAATAATGTGAACAAACACTACATGGCTTTGTCACTAAAGGCGGCTGTGAGGCCACGCTTTGCGCACTCTGTTTATTACAGAGAAATTGGATGTGTTGTTGAAAGTTGACGTCAAAAATGTATTTTATTCTGTAAGAGAGACTGTCGACAAATGCTTTCTAAAATAATCCAGAAATATAGAACTATCTACAGTGTTACCATTAAAAAAAGATCAGTGTCGCTTTAGGTTTGGGCCTCAGATTTCTGAATCTGTTTCATGATCATTTTTCATTCTAATAGGCAAGAAGATGATCAGCCTCCTGAGCCTGACACACGCTTTCGACGTTTCGGTTCTTAGGCAAGCAGGTTTCCTCACGATGTTTTCCTTCACCCTTCGAAAGAGTGTTAAATGCGCACACATATAGAAACTCCATTGGTACACAGTCGGGGATCGAACCTACGACATCAGGGATGAGAAACACTGTTCTCAGTGTTGGCCGTCAAAGTTCTCTTCAGAAGTTGGTTGTCAACAAGGAGATCCTCTTGGGCCGGCTATTAGTCTCGCTATAAATTCTTGTATACAAAACCTACTATCAAATTATAAAGTGTGGTATCTTGATGACTAAAATTGTCTCAGCTAACTTTTTTACGAAAAGTTCGTAATAGCATGAAATCCTCTTGTCGTATCGACACGAAAGCGCGGGTATTCACTAGTAAGCGGATATTTGTATTCCTATTGTAACATAACATAGCATCGTAATCAAATTTATTTTAAAATGTTATTACATTTATAATTTATTTTCAATTACAGCTAATAGCTGAAGTAATAATTTAATTATTCTTTGTCCACGTGTAATGTTGTGAACATAAGTGATTTTGACAAATTCTCTTTATAATATAAGAGCGAGAGCGCCCTAATACCAGTTCTTTCCATGTTTCTTTTCTTTTGATCGTAGTCAACGAAGAGCGGTTCGAATCGTCGAGAACTAATCCCTTTCCGAATGGCTTGATCCCTTGGTGTTGCGTAGAGATGTGGGGTCACTCTGCATCTTCTACCGCATTTATCATGGAGAGTGTTCAAAGGAGTTGTTCGGATTAATACCTACGAAGCGAAATATTTTTACGACCATTATTTAAACATTTTTTTTCACTTACAATTAAGACAGTCGTTCGAGAAAATTTCGTTAGTTAACAATTATTTAACTTGTTGAAAAATTAACTTTAAGTAAATTTTTTAACGGGAATAAATTAATTATAGTGTTCAAAACACACCATATTTTTTTCAAATTTAAAAAAAAAAATTCAATACCTTAAATAAATTAATTAATGTGCCGTAGTCGTTTTTGACGCCACGCGCGAATCCTAAAAATGTCACCCGCAGACCTATTTTCAGCGTTAAATTAAAACGATAAATAATGGAGATAGAGTTCCGGGAGTGAGGAGTGTTTTATTGGAAATTTCCTCCTCTTTCAGAATCTTTATTTGAAATTTCTTAAATATTAATAGTTTATTAAATATTGGCAAAAAACTAAATGCCATCTTTTTTTCATTCTTTTATCTTTTTCCAATAATCAATCCCCAAAATATTCACGCATTACTTCGATTAAATAATCGAATTTAATGTAGTATTTTTGATTTAGTCGTAGTCACATTGAGATAAATACTATCAATGATTAACTCAAAAGCAAATAAAAATGAATTTGATTAAGACTTGACCATTTTTATGCAAATTCAATTTACGATACCTAGTCACGCTTGCAAATAAAAAATCCATGTCTATGGTACCGGACATGTGACAAATGTGGACTAATTTGTAACAGAATGTGCTGCGGCGTCACGACTTTTATATAAGCTACAAATAGTTATATTAATTTATTTATTTGTACATGTATAAAAATTTAAAAAAAACTTATTGTAACTGGTAGAGAATTAGTCTAGCGATTCAAAGGGGGAACGCTGCCAGTATCTTCGGAACCTTGCCTAAAGGGACACCTTTTATTAATATATTTGAAGGTTAGTTATTGTTTTTATTGTTCTTCTTTTTTGTGCATTTGTGTAACAATAAAAAGACGAGGATATTTAAACAAATATTAAAATAAATTGAAAGTTATGACATCTACATAAATGAAATTATTCTGAATATACTGGTAGAGTGAATGAGCATCAGACCTCGAGGCTGATCCCCTACTCGTTGGACGGAACGCCGAGTAGAGTGGAGGAAATTGTGCAGCGACATTAACACGAATTTTTTTTTTTGATTGGCCAAATTCACACCAATTGACCTAGTCCCATGCTAAGCTGATGAAGCTTGTGTTATGGGTACTAAGCAACGGATATAAATTCATATTATAGATAGGTAGACATATAAATACATATTTAAACACCCAAGACTTAAGCACAACACCAAATGCTCATCACATCGATGTTTGTCTCAGCCGGGGATCGAATCCGGGACCCATGGATTCCCAGTCAGGGTTACTAACCACTAGACCGATGAGCCGTCATTTTATCACCTTTAGAAATGAAAAGTGCGACTGATGAAGAAAAGAACATTTGGCAAATCCATTTCGTCGTCGTTGTCTAACAACTTGAACAATCGAACATTTAAGTATATTTATGATCTAGAATAGTATTAAGTTTTGTACACGACTGTACTTTGTACATGGACTATAATTTGACAAAAGGACCTTTCAGATAACGTTTATAACAACTTATCGATTCGTAAAAACATGTCAAACAGGTAGTTCCTTATAAAAACCTAATGGTTAATTTAACTAAATCATTATTAATAACATGATGTTGCACATAACATTTCAAATAGTACCAACAATACGTTTACCAAATAAGCGAAAGAATCTTTATAGTAAATATATATTTTACTAGCTGATCCGGCAAACGTCGTTTTGCCATGTATAATATATAAAATAAAAAATAGGGGTTGATCGTAGAGGGGTGAAAATGAGGGTTGTATGTATTTTTTAATGCTTGAATTATTAAAAAAAATGTTATCTAAAAATTAAAAAAAATATTATTTAGGGGTGGACTACCCTTAACATTTAGGGGGATGAAAAATAGATGTTGTCCGATTCTCAGTTATACCCAATATGCACACAAAATTTCATGAGAATCGGTCGAGTTTCGGAGGAGTTTAACCACAAACATCGCGACCCGAGAATTTTATGTATTAGATTTCCTACATTTTCAAGTATTTATAATTTTACATCTTATTTACCTATTTTAACAGAATACATACGAGTATAATCTTATGAAATGAACGAGCGATCTCACGCTTCATAAAAACGTAATAAATGTAAAAGTAATCATAAAAACAGCAGTTTTATTAGGTATAAAAGATATTGATTTTATTTATGAAGTCATCAAAATTTTACTCCAAAACGTTACTTCTGTCAAACTAACAATTTTAATAAAATTCACAAAATATATCCAATATTAATGTTAACCATTCTTTATAATTGTTTTAATAATCTTATGTGAGATCTATTTTGAATAAGTTGTACATGATAACAATCATAAACCAATAACTTTTATTAATATTTTTAATATATTATGTACACAATAAATGTAACACATATAGTTTTATGGCAATTAACTATTACTGTTTCAACACATACACCTCAATATTTCCCGCCAGTCATGACAATAAGTCATAGAATATTTATTTTGTAACCTTGATATAATTTGATTCCGAGAAATGGATTTGTTGAATTACTGTGAATCATTCGGTGAAAGGAAGGATAAAACACATACATTCCTTCAATCAAGGAGTATTTGTGGAAGAGTGAAATATTAGTATTTTATATTTTATGTAAAATTGGTTATTGAAATCTCAAATGAAGAATTGTCAATTAAAATGCCACGTGTTTTTATTATCGAAGAAATAAATGAAAAATTACATTTATAATTTGTATTTATTTTTGACACTTTTAATATTTTAATATCTTCCTTTTTCCCTCCCTCCTTTTTCCAAGTCTCGGGAATTTTATATTTGTATAAATATGATCAAGACTGAAAAATTAGTAGTCCAAAGAAGTATCACTTCTAAGTTCTGACATATGTACTTTGTACGCACGCACTTTTTTATTTACGTTTTCATATAAATGTTATTTCCTATATTTTAAGTATATCTTGTATGTAAATAATTTAGTTATTATTTACAGTACAGTATTATTTATAATTTAATTGTTCCTTATCCTCTGGCTCCTCGTAAGATATTAGAAATGATCATCTGCATCCTTTAAATTACCCACCTAAAACTCCCAGGTCGAAATGATTGTATCATTACAATTTAACAGACTTCAGACAAAGAATTTACTGTGCCCTCGTTCAAGCCTCGATCACGATTTTATTCCCACTTCGTCGGTGCAAACATTCTTTACATACATATTTATTACTAATACCGAGGCCTTGCTACATTTCAAAATAATGTTTTAAGCTGAGGTCACAAACGCCTTGTCCCTTGGCGTCTGTTAATAAAAAACGCTATATTAGGTCACTAGTCTGCGTTTAGGACATTTTAGTACTTATTTTGTACGAGCCAAGACTGTATAGTCTTAGTACAGTCTTTTATTAATATAACAGATGGTAAACCGAAAAATAGTAAGATAATGACATATGTATTTTTTAAAAACACCTTTTGAAATAATAACAAATGCTTTTATTTTTATTTGAAAAGTATATTTTTGATACATAATATAAAAGCGTTTAGTTCGATTTTCAAACCGTTCTGTCTCAGTTTTCGGTGTAGTTGATTTTTCTTTTTATATTAGGTACGTTTTAACAAGTGACAAGAGACAGTTAAAATAGTTTATATCGTAAAAATTTACATATTTAACATTACTTTTACACTTTCTACTACTTTTACTTTTACATTATCTAGAACTAAAACTGCTAGTTTTAATATATTTCAATAAAAGTATTCACACAATCAACTGAAGAAAACAAGGTATTATTTATAATTAGTTTTATAACTTGCTAGTCGACATCAAATATTAAAACATTATAAACAATGCAAAGCTTTTTACGTAAAGCTTTTAAATGTACATTAATTAAATACCTTGTGCACTTTAGCTCTTTAGCGATTGTGTATAAATATTGGGATCAATTTTGCTAAACAATTAAAGGTTTACCTTATCTTGGCCTCAGATTGCATCCGTTTCGTTGATAATTTTTATAGGCAAGTAGAAGATCTGTGCCTTACATATTTCCTGCTTGTTTTCTCACGAAATCTGCCTTCACTGTAGGAGCAAATGGTAATTGCATACTTAGAAACAAAAGAATATTCACCGCCGGAATTGGAACAGCCTACCTCGGGGTAGGGTTTGGGAGTTTCAAGGCCAATACTAATACAAAAACGTAAAGGTTATCTCAATCACTTTAAATCTGCATAAGGAAACAAAATCTTAATCCATATTATCTAATATCGCATATTTTATTTCATATTGTGTTAGTATTAAATACAATTATCAACCGATAACAATCTCATTGACAAATGACATTTATATTTTATGCGCGTATAAAAAATATTTTATTAAAAACCTTTTTTAAGTAGATTTATTTGTTTTTTCTTAATTAGAAAAAGTATTTATTAATTTCATTGTATAAGTAAGCAAAAACAAAGTTAGGTACTGTCCGAAGTTTATTTGTTTATAAAGGATTAGTAAATGGTAAGATTGTGGAGTTTAATGCAAGCATAACCTTTTAGCTAACAGTAAAGGCAATTCAAAAGAACTACAGTTAAAATTTGCTATAACGACATCGAAGGAACTACCTACTAATTTTTGTCGTAAAAACCGATAGTCGTAACAGCCGATGACGTTGTTATTAAGTACTTAATACAATAGAATTCAGCCGGCACCTTTGATTTTGGTTAATGTAACCGGTATGTTGTTAAACGATGTCGTCGTAAACGGTTTTGACTGTAATGGTGGCTGTACACACTCGGCGAGAGCCTCTCGCCGAGAGTCTCGTCCGAGAGGACCGAGAGAAGAGCGCAGCCTGTACACACTCGTTACGTTAATTGTATTTAAAACACCGTTGATAATGGACGTGGCAACCGCTGCTGCTGTTTGTCTTTGTGCAATGAGTTATTATAATTTTCTTCACGTTAACCATTAAAAAAAATACGAAGCCATGGCGAAGAAGAAGATGGTCACTATACACCGCAACAGAAATTGGTAATTAGGATCATAAAGTTTTAATATTAACCAAAATTTAATGATTGAACGAGTGTGTACAGGTCGCTCTCGTTTTACTCGCGAGACCCTTTGACTCGTGCGCAAAAAACCGACAGGCGACCGAGAGAGGCGAGACCAACTGCGAGGAAGCGAGGCGAGACGAGAGCTCTACTGTACACTCTCGCACTCGGCCTGTCTCGGGGTGTCTCGACGAGTGTGTACAGCCACCATAAAACAACTCCTGCGCATCAGAACTCTGTTATCCGTTTACTTAAAGGGAATGTCGCCCACCAGCTCACCTTTTATTTCACGATCGGCCAACCTACCCTTCATTATTTGTGACTTCATTATATGAATATTCGAAATACAAATATATTAAAGGGAGGCAAAAATATCGGAGGTTCGATGACCTCAGGGTAATGGTAATAAATTGAACAAATTTTAATAAAAAAAAAGGGTGCGTGTACTTATGTACCTACGCGCGTAAGAAGTTATACTTCTTTGGCTTTCTTTATTTTTTTAAATATTAAATAATTAATAATAAATATTTAACGTTAATAATTTCTTAATATTTAATATTTAGTATATTATTCAATTATTAATTAAGTAACAATAGGTCTTAGTGAAAAAGCATTGCTAAATTTCTTTGAAAAAATAATTAAAACTCCTTTATTTGTTTAAAAGACCGTACTACAAAGGTCATTATGGTCATTCAAAATTCTTGGCATAGCTGCTAACTTCACGCATATTCTATTTCTTTTTACTTGTAGATTGTCTTATTCCCATCTCGCTCGCGCCCGGCTGTTTTAAAAAGAATTCGTTAGTGGGCAACTTCATACTGATAATTTTGTGTCACGGTGCGCGCGCAACGTAAAATTTCACTCTCATAAATTTTTCATAACGCCCCTAAAGAAGTATAACTTCAAAAATCATATAGGTAAATTAATAATGATTGAACATGTATTAAATGTCTAAATTCACTGCAAATTCTAAAAACAAATAAAATAGAAATTAACGAGATTTTAACCTATTTAAAATTGTATGACTGTGAAGTAATGGAATTAATTACGCTCGAAAGATATATCATTTCACACAATTAGATGTCAAAATTGTAAACAATAGCGTGTGGGTTTTGATAATATGCGATATTAATGACATAATGTTTACAATTATGGTAAATTATGTGCAATAGAAATGCCGACGTCGACATGCAATTATTAGTTTGATGATATTATCGTTTCATCTAAATTCATTAATCATTGATATTGAATAATTTAATGTAAATACGGAATTAATGGAATCTCGGTATTGGCATCAGCTCGGGCTATTTTGGCAAGCGTAGCTCTGCTTTGGGCTTTTCCCACGACTAGCACAAGGGCGTCTCTTGCGAGACTTTGAACTCCGTGGCGTTGAGCGTCATGGGGTGATCAATCGCCAAGGGCAGGACGGAAGCTCACTGAAGTAAGCGAAGTACGAAGTAAGGAGCCTCCCAAGCTAGCCATCCCGGCTATTAATCCCGACACGAGATTTAATATTGCGAGTACTGTGCGATCCCAATATTGACATCCGCAATATATTGAGAGAATTTGAACCACAATTTGTTGTGATAGCATCCCTATTGCTTTTAGAATAGTACTGGTTTAGGTTTATTAAAAAATAATGCAATAAATATGTAAATAAACAATAACACAAAAAAAAACTAATAATTTTGTTCAACATTTGCTAAAATTACATGTGGTTTATTACATTTACTTGAAATCTCTTGAAACCACTAGTGAGAAGGTTTGAAAAGGAAAAATCGATTACTAACTAACTTAAAGGGATTAGTTAACTAGTGTCAGTGCACGTTAGTGTCAAGTGCTCAACCCATTCCCATTTATATAGACTGTAAGTATTGTTTTGGACATTTATGTTAAATCTTTATTAGTACATTAGGTAAGACTTAAATTACTTATTAGTCTTAAGTTAGACTATATTGTCCAACGATACCTGATCATAAATATATAAATTTCTATATACTATAAAATTAGCCTTTATCTAAAAATAATCAGTTTAAGTTTAAATTTTACATGAATTAGAATCATTGTAGTTATATTTTATAACATAAGATATAATATGGTAACTAAGGATCCAGGACATTAAATACGAGTATACTGTACTGTGTTTGCTCACTCAGCCTTTCTTAATCTTATAAGTGTGGGGATTACCTAAATCGCCGGAGTTACGTCCCGAGAGTATAGCCAGACGTAGGCACTCTCTTCAACTGTTATACTGCATTCTTTGTTTCATAGCAAAGAACTAAATCACGGGACTTAGCCCGGAGAGCATTGCCAGACGTAGGCACTCTCTTGAACTGTTACATTGCATTCATCGTTTCATAGCAAAGAACTATATCATGTGAGTTACGCCCCGGGAGCATAGCCAGACGTTGGCACTCTCTTCATCTGTTACATTGCATTTTTCGTTTCATAGCAAATAACTAAATCATGGGAGTTAGCCCGGAGAGCATTGCCAGACGTAGGCACTCTCTTCAACTGTTACATTGCATTCTTCGTTTCATAGCAAATACTAAATCATGGGAGTTACGCCCCGGGAGCATAGCCAGACGTTGGCACTCTCTTCAACTATTACATTGCGTTCATTCGCTCATACTCTATTGTTGTAAGCGAGTGGTAAAGTAAACATATAATCCTCAATTATTTAAACACCCCAAAGACCAATACAGATACGCAATGAGTTTTTCTATGGAAGGTGTTGTCGGATAGCAGCTGTTATCCCAAGATATGGGAGTGTTATGCCATAAAGTTTGTCTAAATTTTTAGCCAAAGTAATTTACAACATTAACTTCAAATATAGATATAATAAAACAATAATTTACAGGTGCCATTCAACCACACCTGCGTCACGACTCGTTTTATATTTTATATGCAATTAATGAACGAATATAATTTATGTTAAATTTTAACACTTCTGTTACTGAGAGCTGTTACGATTAGAGTGTAATTCAGAGAGATAAATCATGTCAAATGCAATACATAAAATATATAACAGGGGACATAGTACGGGCATTTAAGAATTGGGAATTGGGACGCTCTTTTCTTGAAGTATTCTAAGTTGAATTGGTTCGGAAATTCATCGGTGGTTCCACATAGTGGTGCACGACAAAAACTGCCTTTAAAAACGTTCTGTTGTGGAACGACGGACGTCGAGGTGATACGGATGGAATTCAGATGGAATACGTGAAAATACTGTCTGAAATTATATTTTAATTCATGCCCGTATTTAGTGGTATTCTTATATCATATATGGTGGAATTTCCGGAATCCCGGCGAAAGAAAATCGTTTCGGATAGTAAGGACACAGTAGCCTGATCACCTACACAAGTAAGCAAATAACTAAAACGAAATATTAAATACTTCAGATCGCGAATTCTCAGCTTGATCTGTACAAAACTCTGCTGCGACCAGTGCTTACTTTTGTTAAACAAGCTAACTCAGCAAGAAGGCGCTTGCCATCCTTATTTTCAAGCGGAAGATTCTAGGAGAAATTTTTGGCCATGTTTGCGACGTCGGTATTTGGCGGATTCACTTCAATGAAACCTTTATAACATTCTTCAGGACGCTAACATCGTTAAATTCATAAAATGCAACACGCTCGAGTGGTTGGGATATGTGCACCGAACGGTGGATGACAGAACCCCAAGGTCCTCACTGAACTCACAACCTGGTAGCAAGAGAAAAAGCGGCAGACTGAGGCTGCGTTGGTGAGATGGAGTTCTCCAGGACCTCGAAACTATAGGTGTTCGTAAAGGACGCAAGAAGCACGAGATAAATTGCCATAAAGATACCGAGGCTAAAGCCCATAAGGAGCTGTACAGCCATTAATGATGATGATGATATATTATATAGAATATACGATCTGGAACAGAAAGCAAATGCTGAAGTTTCTATGTATAGGTCGGTTATCGAAAGCTGGCGGGTTCACAGTACTCACACTAATGCAATTTCACATACAGTATGTTTCAAAATATGATTTTTTTGCCAAGCTATATATTTTAGTCCACTCTGGTTTTAGTACGGTTGGCTGGGTTGTAAATAAATAAAAATGTGTCAAATACATATTAATATTAGGTGCATACGAAGGTGGATCCAAAAGTTCAGCCAGCCAAGAACGTGAAAGAGTAGTTCGTGTAAATAATTTTTCATTTTTAGACATACGCTCCATCTAGCCATGACTTTGTTGGTCGACAAAACGACCTTAGCCGTTTTTAATATTTTCCATTGTTTGGACTGTTGCTTTGATTCAGGAGTATGGTGGTGAACCCAGCTTTCAACAAATCAAAAAATAAATCAAATCAGCTTTCAGCATCTGATGTCAAATAAAATATAATTTTTTTTCATTAAACTGTTTTTATTAAAATGCTTAAAATAATTAAAAACATTGTGCACCATTTCACGAGATTGCCCTGGTAATGTTTGAAAAAAGATCAACATGTATAGTAAAGATCAACATAAACAGTAGCAATAGCAAAACAATAACTGTCTCTTTTATACTCATAAGCTTGACCGAGCGCGAGAGAGACGGACAGACTTTTCATGATGTATTTGTGATTGTATTTCAGTTTGACAGACTTTGACATCACGCCTCGCGCTTATTCACAGACACTACACAAGCACAAAGTGTAAATGTGTTGAAGCCGCCAGCTTTAAATAACATACCTATAGGGTGTTATAGTAGTACTAGAAGAACATAAAGTAATAATTTAATGCATTCATCCAAAAGCTCTACAATAACCAGTATTTGTATAAATAACCGCATGTATCGAAATGACACCTTTAAATAAAACAAGGAATTAAATTTCATGTCTAATCACTTGTTCAGCTACCGGATCAAAATCGTGTTGATATAAAACCAGATTAAATAATTCATAACTCGACACGGAACAGGCATATACGTTAGTCCAATTCATATTATTGTTACTACTTTTAGATGTGACAGTAAAATGTTAAAATAAAACAAATTTCAACACGTATTTTATATATAGTTTATCATTTGGCATGTTTTTTCTTATTAGCTTGCAAGCTTGCAAGCGGCAAGCTTCGAAATTTAAATTTCGTTTAATTCGAAAATATTGAATCTTTGTCTGTGTTTGAATCGAACAAGATAACGTTGCCAAAACTCTCACTTCCAGTAGGAATAGCGATCCTGATACGGGTTGCAGACCAAGAGCTAAGCTAAGTTAGTTTAGCTTAGCTCGCATAGCTGACGTAGTTTTCCATACTTGTGTGCAGACCGCAAACTATGCGAACTAAGCTATGTTAGCTAAGTAAAATATGCGCAGCTAAGTTAGTTGTGTATGCCGATGCGCAGCTACACGAGCTAAGCTAAGCCCCACCCGCTACCCCGCACACCCTTTGCACATCTTTCGCTACACTGACTGAGCTTTGGCTTAGCTGTTGGTGTGCACGCTATTTATTTCTAGCTTAGCTTAGCCTAGCTTGCTTGGCATAGCTTAGTTTAGCCTTGGCATAGCTTAGTTTTCGGTCTGCAACCGGCTTGATGGTTTTGTATACAATTTTAATGTAGTTCTCTCAATGTCCGTAACTCTGATGTCGCAACCTCGGAATACCGCGTTACAAAAGCAATATTGAAGTCGAAATCACAGTCGCTGTCTTTTGGAAGATACTGATGATTTAAAAAATATAATTTCTTAACACGAAATTATAACATTATTAACATAACTCTACGTGTCATATTTTCTCTCCCTCACCACTGCTATAGCACTCGAAATATTTTAATATCCTTCTGCTCTTAAGTAACATTTACCAAAATTTTGATATGTATGACCTAGTATGACGATAACTTCTATCACAGATCTGCTAAGGTACATATCTTAAATAAAATCGTTAAATAAAATAGCTTTACGATAAATCACGATCGAAAGAATTCATACAAGAATGTTGACCTTGTCATTTTAGTACCTTGCTATCACTTGAGTCATAACCAAGGGTCATAATCTAGAGCGATTAATACTGCAATTTTAATTATTGGTAATTTTTATTTGACTTTTTTATTTCACTTCCGAGGAATTAAAAACCCAGCTTTTAGTATAAATGTTGTTTATGTTATTGAAATCCAGGAAATAATATACATAAGTGTAATACTATAGTTGAACTCAGTTCTTAATATTCCTGCTGAGGCCGAGGCCCTAAATACTATTTGCTGCAATATCGCTAGTCAGCTAACAATGGTTCTGCAGCGGCATGAACAGTGGCTGCGTGAGTGACCTACCTATGGTAAAGTATACTTTGTAGAAAGGGAATGTCTTTCTAATTAATATTTCGAATTTTAATCACATGATGAAAGTTAATACTAAAAATAAATAATATTTGGGTCATATTTTTCGCTTTTTAATTGATATACTTCCAATAGAATTTAGTAAAAAGTTTAAAAAAAAAGGCATGTATTGTGTATGTGGTCCGTATATTTGACCAAACATACAGACCGAGCTGAGCCGTACAGGCACTTAAAGCCGAAAGCGATATTCCAACGGAGTATTTAAACAGTTGAATAAATGCACGTATTATGCACTATAAAAATCGTAACATTTTCATAGTGGTTGACAACGAGGAAACAAGATGAAATTGAATAAGAAATGGTTACTTATATTAAAAAATCTATTGATATATTTGTTGTTAAAAATTCATTTCATAGTGAGTTTTTTTTTATTTAATATTGGGAAAACAAGCCTACTGGACGCCCAAAAAGGGCAGTCATCGCAGCCCATAGACACCCATTTTTAGTGAATGCGTTGCCGGCCTTTGAGAGTAGTGTACACTCTAAGTTTTAATAGTTGAAGGTCGTATCTATCAGGGAAGACCCCCACCGGGAGTCGATTCCACAGTTCGCTAGTTCGGAAAAGAAAATGCAAAACAAAGATGTACTCAAACAGTCATAAATTCTAGGAGGATTTGTTATGAAAATATGTTTTTTTAATTGTAGTTTGAATATAGGGTAAAAGTCTTGAATTGTAATCGCTACTGTAATCTACTATTAGAAATTGTTTCTGTGTATGTATATACATATATCGTATAAGACTCGTTATGCATACAAACTCTTTGGTTAAATGTAGAAATTAAAATCAAATTACCCCATATCCCTTATAACCTACATTTTGGCGCCAAACAAGTACTTATATAAATCACGTTTTACTCGACCGGTTTAACTGCTTTTCAGTTCTGAGAAATAGTTTTCTTGGTATTAAATTATAATTGAACTGTCATATCTAGATCATTTTATTTCTTATGATAAATTACAGAAATTATTAAACTTAAGCAAGTCTTTCTTACTTGAGTTTTTTCTAGTACTAGTTGAGTCTAAAGACGTCCTGTCTTAACTATGAATATGTTCAAAAACATAATGTTTATGATTGTAATGCTCTATGATCTGTGTTAAAAGATTTGCAGCGTGCATTCTGTCAATCGCTGACAGTTATTTCAAATAACTGACAGTTATGTGGTATTTTCCGTTCAACCATTTTTCTTTGATAAGAACCTGACAATAATAATCACAACAAAAATGAATAAGCGAAATTGGAAACAGATATTATTTTATATTTAGATTAATTACATACATTTTAAAATAAAATTGCGGAACGAGGATGTAGGAGAGGGAAAAAGCGTAGAAGAGGGAGAAAGAATATATTTCGAAGCATTGTTTGTGTTTATACAAACAATTGTTTGAAATAAACAATTTTATGGCTTATTATTTATAATATACACATACTTTACTAATTAAATTTAGTTTTTGTTTATAGTTTTATGTTTAATACGACTTTATTTAGTGTTTGCAGGGTAGAAATAGATTACAAAGTAATCTTAAAAGTCATAATTACGCATAGACAATTTCGCATTTATAAAATTAATTACGATAAAATAGTATTTATATTTGCCATTAATCAAATCATATGTTGCATACCAACATTGATATCATGACACAATTACTAATTGTTCGATATAGTCATAAAGTTATTTGCGTGTGTTGACATGACAGTTGTGACATTTCATTACAATTATGGTGACTCGTGCAAACTTCGCGTCATTTCAAGAAAGATGTTTATTTTTATGGCCAAATAAAAGATTTTTGCTGCAATTTGTTATTCCTAATAATCAGTACTTGTAATTTCTTTGTTTTTTTCGTATTTTTTCAATAAATAAATAAATTATAATCTATAAACAATTTGTTTTTTTTGTAGAGCTGGGGCAAACGGGCAGGGGCTCACCTGATGTTTAGTGATACCGCATGGACACTCAATGCCGGAGGGCTCGCGATTGCGTTACTGGCCTTTTAGGAAGCGTACCGTACACGGCACAAAACTGCCACAGATGGACATCGCTGATATGGGTGGAATTTCAAATGCGTCGATGTCCTATGAAACACAGCTGCATGTATTAATCGAAACAAATCTGAACACTCTCCATGGTAAATACGCTAGAAGTATTTTTTTTAAATATTTTTAATCTTTAAATACTTGTTGCATCTCGTGCTTCAAGTTACAATAAAATCAATCAAACAACAATAAATAATTCTATAAAAAACTTTTTTAATATATGTACAGATATCTTAACAGTTTACGTTTAGCCTTGTGAACCACGTTGCACGACACTTTTTCAAGTGATTCATCACAGCCTCATCAAAATAACAAACAATTTCAGTGACTCAAGCAGTTTTTTATATTATTTTCTGCTTGCAGCTCGACGTCATCTCGTAAAACCCATAAGTACCGATTCCCACTCTATACATTGTGTCTTATAGGGAATTTGCATGTATTTTTTAAACGTTTCTGATTGTTGTTACGTTAAAAAGATGTTTTCTTAGACTTGTACCTACTTATATTCAGATTAATCGTGTTCTGGTCCACATAGCACACAGATCTCCATTGCGCATCTCAAAAGCAATATTGCAGATTAGACCTGGTTGTTGCACTAGCTAACTCCACCGCCGCAATCCTCAACAGAAGATACACACACACCTAGAAGAGTGGTTTATCTCTCCAAGAAGATGTGCCTAAAGTGTTGTAACCGAAAATCCATCCATAGTATTGTTAGGACCAGTCTTCAACATCACATCTCCAGTATAGTACCGACGATATTAGCGACCACGTTTCAGCGAATATAATATTCCATATAGGACAAATATTCGACACATCTAATACATAAATCATTTAGGTAGGAAAAGGTATTACATCACTTTAATTTTTGAGCGACGCGGTTGTTTTAGTGGTCAAATAATGACGTCACATTGCACAAACGTCTAAGTCAACAACGAAGACAAAGTCAAATCATATGAAAATTAATTTAATCATATAAAAGTCAAAAAGCATTTATTCTTGTACACTTATGAACGTCACAAAAAGAAAAAAAATATGTGCACTAATGAAAGTCTCATCATTATTATAAGTTATTGAAAATAAATATTAGCACAGTAAAGAACATAAATTATTATAATTCTACACTTTATTTAAATTTATTTATTCTTCTATGAGTCAAAATAAGTTACAAAAGTGTATGAGGATGAGAAGATACATAAAATATTACGTTTAGTTTACAGTATACGATAAAAGTTTTTTTTATGAAATTATAATAGAGAAATATACTACTGTACTATTACATAATTTCCTTAAATTTTAAAGCAATTATAAATGTATTTATATAATATTCTAACTTCGCTTAGATCATATTCTTATTTTTTATTACACACGTTTTACACAATTCAAACAGAAATTCGTAGAGAAACACAAAAAATTACCGTCCGAACTGAGAGCGGATTCGTATAGAGAATCTAGAAATCCCCATGAAGACGGAAGCAAATCTCGAACGGAAATCCCGTGCTAATTACAATATGCAGACTAATTTAATGTCATGGAATATCATTGTCAAGCAACAAGTTCAACAGACAATTGTAGGTAACTTTTTTACTCTACGTATAATAGTTTATGCGTATTATGCCCTATTGTTTAACAAATTAGATTGCTAAGTGGACTTGACAACGTGAGGATAAAGGAAATCGTGATTGGATACGCGTTTTATAATGTTTAAGGTATTTAAATTAGCCAAGACAATTGTTGTTAGGTACATGCCTGTTAGTTTATATTGGTTGGTGGAAATTAATCAGTTTGTTGATAAATTTTTATATCGTTTTGTAACAATAGTTACATTTATAGAGAAACAAATAACACATAAAAATTATAAGGGATGCAACGGCCTTATCGCTAACAAACGATCTCTTCCAGGCAACCCTACTAAGGAAAAAAAACAAAGATTTGTCCTCTATCAGCAGTATGTATGGTGAAATAGGAGCACGCACTTACATTCTCACGGGAGCAACACGCAAATACATAGTTGAAATAACTAACATATGTAACAACCAAGTAGCGATCTTTTAAAATGGCTTTATTGAGTTCCATTTTAAAAGTTCGAGACCGAGCGAGGCAGTCCAGACTAGTAATGTTTCGTCTATTTGTGATACTCATGAAAATTTGTATACAAATGTTTGTTTGTACATTTCAGAGTTAAAACAATATATTCTCGCACCTTGACACTCATATGTGTTTTTGCGTTCAACCTATGACCTAATTGTCTGCAAAATCCTGAATAGCAAAAAATTTGACCTTCGCTACTAGTAAATTGCTAGTTATATTGCTCTAATTATGGTAGATGACCTAATCACCTTAACTGTTTTTTAAATTTACATCGGTTGCCATTAACTCGCAATGAAATGAAAAAAAATGAAATGATAATGTGAAAAAAATATAGAATATTTCATAATAAAATATATTAAAAAAAATATTTTTTTAATAGTGGAATAGACTGTTAAGTCCCATGAAGCATGGGGTTTTAAAATCATGGCATGTTAATCGATTGTTTCACAAAGAAATTTGTTAAAATCGAACCTGGGATACCTGAATTGAACACCATAAAGCAAAGTATAGTGTAGTAATACAAAACTACACGTAATTTATCTTTTTATTAAACAGATCGAAAATTAATGCGGAATGCAACTCTAAGTTTTCATTTCAGCGTTTAAGCTGAGGGGAAATTGTAAGATTTCACTTCGGTCGGTAATTCACATCTAAACGTTGTGGTCAGCTAGGAAACATCAGCCTTGCGATTCTGTAACTCACTTTTCGAACTCACATAAAACAATAAACTACAAGCTCTCCTCACACTCTCCTTATCAGAATGCTAAATCGTAAAATGACTGCTTTACGACTGATTTGAGCTCGTCCGCCGCTGCGACAACCGCTGTGAGAGTTCGAAAAGTGAGTTACAGAATCGCAAGGCTGGAGCGGACGATCTCTTTCCATCGGTTTCTGTGCAACATCTTTTAATACAGTGTACAGTTTTGATAGCATGCTAGGATAATAATACTTATCTCTGTAGATGACATTCGAGATTTTTTGCGCTGTTAGAACAATGGTAGTGTATCTAACTTAATTACACGGTATTCAACCCTTTCACAAATTTGCTAATAGTATTTTTATTTTATGTAAATATATACCTATCCTTGGCAAATGCTATATAATCTCAGAGGATATATAAATTTATTAACACTATTATGTACAGAAATATAATACAATTGATATAATTAAATGAAAAGGAGCGCAGTTGGCGGCCTTGTCGCTTTTGAGCGATCTTTTCCAGGCAACCACTGTAAGAAAGAAAAATAGGTAAGGTAAGAAAAAAGTGCAAAAATACATAGAAATAAAGTTATTTAGACAAAACTAATGGAACATATAATATAGATAATATATATAATATAATATATACAATAATATCTCTAACGATAGCATAACAATTGTATATCTAAAAAAAATAATTAATTATACTATTTATATGTAACTACTATATTTATTTATATGTAATAAGCATTATAGAAGCATACATTTTCATCTGTCATGAATTGACATAAATGTATATTACTAACACACATAAATATATATATAAGGATAGAAATAGTAAGTACAAGTGTTATTATTTTCGTTAGTAATGTAAACCTATGGA
Source organism: Pieris napi (assembly GCF_905475465.1). Classification (NCBI taxonomy): domain Eukaryota; kingdom Metazoa; phylum Arthropoda; class Insecta; order Lepidoptera; family Pieridae; genus Pieris; species Pieris napi. The sequence goes on from NC_062255.1 coordinate 6,696,396, forward strand.
AACAAAATGCGTCAAAAATTCCAAAGTTAAGAACATTTGCTTGATTTTTAAATCTTTGAGGGATCTTTGATGTAGTTAATAGTTTCCTGCCAGGACCTATGACCTGTAGATGATTTATCTCTATATAACCCTCAATATATCCTTCATTCACTGTGTATATATGTATATTTTAGTGTGTACACTCAACAGAGACATAAAAATATACATATTACGATTTTGTAATAAAAATGAAATGCAAAATTCTTGTAATTAAATAATGATTAATTAATTACCATTACCGTTATATTGCTGTTTATAAACCTATAAATATCTTTTGATGCGCCGCTATTAATTAATGTTTATTTAATTATTGTTTTAAATAACTATCAAATTTCTTAATTATTGTAAAATTTATGGAAATCAATGCAATGGAAGCAAAATATTATTTTATATATTCCAAAATCTCCTGGTATCTTAGGTTGGGTCAGTGTCACTCTCTTATTGAAACTTAATACCCAATTTCTTTTCCTATTGATATTAATACTATTAGCTTTACTGCCTTATCAATCGCACGTGACTATAGTAATTAATAAAGGCGACAAGATATGCCTTTACAATTCTGTATATATAATAAAACTACTAAAAATGATTGGCTGAGAGGGCTACCAACAACAACCTTTAAGATTTTTTTTTCAAAGTATACTCGTAGAACCCGGTATATTATCGTGTGTTATTCCCGGATTAAGACATATCCGCTCTTGGACGTCTTTCGTGACTAAGAAATTACGATGACATGAATATGTATCGCGGGCTTGGTTAGGTTTTTCCAGTCCGTTTTGATTCTTCTTTATATCGGTTTTCAAAAGGAATCTACACTCCACCCGGGCTCTATTATCCTTTCACCTATCACCCTAGACTTTGGGTGTTTTGATATATTTTACGAGTTAAACTCATATAAAACATAAAGCATACGATATTTATACATTTATTTATTTAAGTTTACCACATAATACATAATAATTTATCTACGGTATATGTTACAAACTCTTTTATCTAAAATGTATGACAAAAACTACATTTCAACTTGAAACACAGGAAAGAATAACAATACAGAAAGCTTTCTTTAAAATTGATCAGCCCACTATCGAATACATAAGTACTAGAAAAACACTTTTTTAACGGATTTGAAGTTATGTTTTATTGTAAATTTACAATTAATAATAAAACATAACTTCAAATCCGTTAAAAAAGTGTTTTTCTATGTCTAAAAGTTATTTCAATAAAAGACAATACTATACATAAGTACTGTTTAATCCGTTATCGCGAAGAATTCGAAAAAGAGGTGCCGGAACTCCTAGGTTGGTTTTGCAGACGGAATTTGGAAAATTTTGGTGATTTCAGACCTCGGGATACATAATTTATTTATTTACAGCCCATGCATGGCCAATTTTAGACTAAAATAATATATAACTAAGCCACTCCAATAAGTATATAAGGAACGTACACTCTATGTGTCTACTTCTATACACAATCAATGAATATTGCGGCCTTTTGATCTTTTCTCTGGAATGTAATTAATTGAATATTTTAGGTTACAAATCTATCAGTCATTATTTGAGGTGTAGGCACTATTATAAAATTCCACATTAATGCCAATATAACGATAAACTTGTTGCGGCTTGATCGGAAGTTTATTTCAATTACATTTAGCAGTGACCACTGACACTGACTGTCAACTTGGTAAAAGGTACTTCTAACTTCACACAGCATTCGCCCAGTTACCGCGAAAACTGTGCGTCGAGCGCACGCCTACTTGCCGCGATAGTGTTACGATTTATAAAGTTTATTGGTGAACTTTTTGATTTGGACCTCTGGACTTTTAAGGTATTTATATGTTTTACAAATTTATTTTTAAATAACTCGTGAGCAGAATACATTAAATAAAAAAACTAGCTTAATGTTAGTTTTTTTAATATTTATTGTTACATGTTATGAATAAAATGCCTGCTTTATTTTAGCTAAAATAAATTATGTTGAATAAATTTTTCTCAAGGCAAAGTTTACGTAAATATTCTACGTAATATTAACGATGACATATAGTATAATAGTGTCGACCTAAGTGTAATTATTCCAAATACGATACAGTTTAAAAATACAATTACATATATGTTACATTACCTTTCTTATCTGTTGCACTTTTAAGGCATGCAGCATAAATATAAAAATCCCTAAAATTAAATTATAATAAAAATATTAGAGTAACGAGAACTTGTCTGCTTTCTTCACACGTTTAAGCGTTGAACCTTAAACGTAACGTAACGTTGCCGTTTTCGAGTTTTCAATACCGACCTACGGACGACGTATTGAAATCTCCCGTACTACCTAAAGCATGGCAAAGAATGTTCATCTGTCTCTATGCTATAATATGATTGACGACTCATTGGTCTAGTGGTTAGTACCCCTGACTGCGAATCCATGGGTCCCGGGTTCGATCCCCGGCTGAGACGAACATCGATGTGATGAGCAATTGGTGTTGTGCTTAGGTCTTGGGTGTTTAAATATGTATTTATATGTCTATATATCTATAATATGTATGTATATCCGTTGCCTAATACCCATAACACAAGCTTCACCAGCTTAGCATGGGACTAGGTCAATTGATGTGAATTGTCTTTAAAAAAAAAGATTATCTCACGTAAAATACCAATAGAGATTTAATGATAGATAAGAATTTAGTACTGCTTTGTGGAAGGAGCATTCTGAAGTTTAATGACAAGAAGTTTTTTCTAAACATTCAAATATTTGCGAAGAATTGTGCTTATGGCGCGTCTAAACGGGCCATGTTTTGCTGCAATTGATGGCTGCACTTTTGGCTACTAATTGCCCGGCCATTACAAAAATATTTGAATGCAGCTGATGGCCGAACAATCTATGGCTGGGCAATGTGTTGCAATATGTCTGCAATAGTATGGCCCATGATGCAGACTCCTAAACGGGCCACACAAACCGGTAACAATGGCTGACGAAATCACACTTGTCGCAGCAGCTTATATTGTTTTAAAAAAGAAACAGAAAAAGAAGAGATTGTGGATTCGACCTTACTTAAATAGGCGTGAATCTGTAGACAATTTGAGTCTAGAAATAAGTCTGGATAATAAATTATTCAAGAACTAGAATGTCAAAACCAGTCATTTTTACGTAGTAATCTAACGTCAAATACAGCTGATCGCAAAACACAGAATATAGCAACAGGCACACTTCACTCATAGCAAACGTCATGTCGCGTAGAAAAGGATACACTGTGCCATAACAAAGAGAGTGACTGAAACAACACGAGAACTGGCTGTGCAATATTGCAGTTGAATTCGATAGCCTAGCGATCGTCCGGCCACCCATCGGGGCAACATCGGCCATATGTGGCTATACAAAACATGTTTGGCTATATGGCCGGGACATTACTGCAATATTGCATAGTGTGGCTGCTATTGTTTGCAATGTTGCCGGCCACAGTGTTGCAGCCATCAATTGCAGCAAAACATGGCCCGTTTAGACGCGCCATTATATTATGTCATAGACTAGACTTCTGTAAATATTTAAAATCAATACATTGATTGTAATTATTTACACATATTATATGATCATATGTCAATAAAATGACCTTTTTAGTAGTACGAATTCGACTCAATTATTTAAAATAGATACTTAGTTATTAGTAAAACGGTGGCAGGATTTAATTACAGTTTTTAAATGGCTTAGTGCCAAAATATATTATTAAAATATTTGCTTACTATAAAAATGTATACGCCTTTTTTTGCCGTAAACACAAAAGAAATATTAAACTTTAAATATACTTAACGACAAGAACAGCTTTATTTTCGAGTAGAAGCTGGTCATTAATACATCTCATATATACAGTCTCCTAACATTAACTAAAACGACAAACTGACTCAGGCTTCATTAAATATGTCTGTTACATATTTAAATATGTCTGTTACATATTTAAATATATCTGTTATATATTTAAATATGTCTGTTACATATTAAAAGAAGCCTGAGCTACAGTTTACTTATTTATTTCCTTATTATCCTATTGTTGAAGTTGAATACAAACTTAGTATTATCTTTGATATTATATTAACCTACATAGTAATAATAATAATTAAAAACTAATAAATAGAAAAGTAACTAATCATTTTAAATATATATACACCTTGATAGAGTGAATTGACCTTATGAAATAATTTCGTAATCAGTTCATAACTTTTAATAATTATTGAATCTTAATCTGGTTTTATGTAGGGCCTGTCGTAATTTTATAGATATAAATAATATTATTACTACACAAGATTCTTTAGATTGCCCCAATTTTTTCGTAACTAATAATTTTGAAAGAACCAGAAAATATTTCTGACATCTGATAAGTGAAAACTGTATTTCAGGAGACTTTCCCCTTTTAAAGGAGTAGCAAATATAATTTAAATTAGACCTTATAAAATTGTATCAGATCTAAAAGGTAGGAATTAATCACTTTCTGACCGTACACTGATTATAAAAATAGTAGCTTAGTTTAGTTTAGTTCTAGGCCTCAGTAAGCTTATGTTGAACTTCGGACATCTCTGAACAATGATAAACGTCATTTTGACATATGACATGATTCACTGTCTCGTTTCTAAATCACCCTTATCACGCTAGGCTAATCCTCCCGTACGTTTTAAACGAATTGGATCAATCAGATGTCTATCTTAATATCTGTTAATGATTTGCTTGATTTTGATAGCAGTCACCGTACAAACTATAATTATTTCCACATGGGTAATTTCCTCATAATGTGGCAAGTTTTGGTTATTAACAAATTATCGCGTAATATTCGTAAAGATTAATGAAGCGAAGTGTGACACAAACGAGTTACGCTTATTGAGAAAAATAGATTTAAACCTATCCCTTAACGCGTTAGGAAGGCTCGTCTATGTTTAAAGATAATCTTAGTTTAAAGTCTTATAAAAGAGGGCGAAGTTACTTTTACTATTTTTAAATTATTGTAACCATGGCAACAAAACCTTACTAACTTTATCGTCGCTGAGTTTCATCATCAAACGTTAAGGCAGATTACGAAATACCACCTGTATCATCTCGACGTGTCGTTTCACAACTGAGCTTTTTTAAGTTTTTGTCGCGCACCACTACTATGTGGAACCCACTTAAGTATTTTCGAAGTAATTCGACTTAGAGTCCTTCAAGAAAGGTACCAATTCTTAAAAGTCGGGCCACGCACTTGCGAGCCTTCTGACAATGTGTGTGCTAAGCACGTTACTTAGCCCGTTTGCCCCTGTTATATAAAAAAATCCACGATTAATAATAATGCCTATACAATTGTATTCATAAATGTATCCCTATGTTGTCACTATGTTATGAATGACACAAGACGGAAAAATACAAAATATTCAATTTCTATTTATGCTAATTATGTATCCATACATTTCAATAATACTTTCTTCTACAATCATGCGGGGTGATAGACAGACACCAAAGTCTTATACGAACGCTATTTAGGTCTGCCCTTCACCCTTAGTATTTCCTGTTTCCTTAGTAGGTTTGTCTGAAAGATCGCTTGTTAACGATAAGACCGACTGTTGCCTCCTTAATAATTTATTTTACCTTATGTACTATTAATGCAACAATGTGTTTATAAATAAATATACAAAAGCCTTTTTTTATTGTTGGGAAATCAATTTACTGACCCACATGTATCTTTACTAAGACATTATAACATTACGATGAAACCTAAATTAAGACTAATAAATAATTTAAGTCTAACCTAATTCACTAAACGATTGTTAACATAGTCCAATAACACTACTTACATTCTCTATTAAAGGGAACACACTCTGTTCTATGTTCTATTTAGTTAAAAAAAGGAAAACTAAAACGTAATATTTTATACGTATTAACCATTAAATGTCTATTTTAAATATGTCTGCTGTTAGTAAATAAATAATCCCGACTTTATGCTCTGAAATCTTTAAATGTCATACTTGTAGACTTCCGCACCATACCTTTTAATTACAACGAAATATAATTATTTTATATGAACACGTCGGATAAGGTCATTCATAACTGAAACGATTTAATAAACTTCTGTTCTGAATTACAATAATGATTTTATTACCAGTAGCAGACATAATATAAAATTATTATGACTTACTTTAAGGATAAAGTACTGTTATTATTAACTTTACACACAATTTCAAATAAAGCTTCAAATTCAAAATTTTTACTCGCGTTTTTAAAATACAACACTATTTATCCATAACTTATTACTCGCGTAAAAGGTTACCTAACTTTTTAATAGTGTTTAAAAAACCTTTATTTATTAACAAATTCAGGCAATTTAAAACAAATATTATTATAGGTTAAAGCTCCAAATTATTATTGAGCTAATATTAGGTTATTTCCAAATAAGAAAAAGCTTGTTGTTGTTGTTGTTTGCTAAGTACGACTTCAAGAGAAAAAAGAACAAGCGCGGATTGGAATTACCCATAAGGCATATTTACGGAAATAACTTGATTTATTTTACTTTTGCTTTCTTTAATATGCGGTGAATTTGCTGAGCCTACAACACCTTTTAATATTTGTTATCTAGTATCTTGGTCAATGGAACAAAGCGAAAGCCCGTGTTGAGCAAATTTGTGGTTTTAAAAATTAACACCCACACGTCATCTTCCGTGATGTGTCGATGACTTTACCTGTTTATATGTCTGTACAAATAAACAACTAAAACCTAAAGAAATTTACACACCTTCGAATGTTAGGTAAAATGGGGTATACCGCACTGTAGACCGTAACGGCCTACAGGACATGTTAATAAAGCACAGATCGTGCCAGGAACGGTTCTTGTAAAAAAGTGGAAAATTGTTTAATATATTAAGGCGGCAAACAAAACTGAAAGAACGGGTCTCGAGAGGAATTGCGCCCCGGCTCGCCCATGAATATTGTAAGCAAAAATATTACCGATGTAGCCGAGGCGTATTTCGCGAGACGTGTGATGGGAAGTTTAGAGATAGAAAAAGTCCCTGGTCACAATGGCAAAGGAGTAGAATAGGTATTATTTATTTAAAAAAAATGGGGTACAATATGGATTTTCTTAAGAGTCTTCGTGAAATGAAAACTATTATAGTTTCTGGGGCACGACTGTTTATCTAAATAAAACACACGTGAAATTAATAATCCAAGTATCAAGAATCGAATCTAGGTTCTCCCAGTTAGCCTTGGATAAATTAAAGATCCACAGCGGTTGTCGCTAGTGTGGCAGAACCTTAAATAGTTAAATGAATCGTACAAGTTTTTTAAGTTAAAAGTGAAAGGTCACTTGTATTTTAAAGTACATTTTAATTAATTCTCTAAAGGTTACGAATTTCTCAATGTTATATATTGCTTAGACGCAGTATATTTTAAGAGATACTGCAATTATATTTTTTATATTCTATGTGGGAATAGTCTTGCGTATGCCCTACTCCCGATAGTAGCTGGGGTGTGTGGGACCCGACACAGACACCAGTATCTCTGCTATTCAGAGACTGGGTGAGCAGACCCCGTTAGAGAGGCTCCGGGGTTGCTTTTGCATTCTGGCGGGCTAGAATGCAATTGACTTTCTTATTACTTTTTGTTCTACCATATCTGAAATTTGAGCAGTTACCAAGTACCGCGGCTCTCAACTCAGCCCCATGAGCACCCATACGCTAACACTCGCTTATAACTTGAACACAATACTTGGCAATTAAAAAGAGTGGCGGAAAGTTTCTTGCCAGTTCTTCTTACCCACTCTACGCCCTTGACTTGCGAACTGGTAGTAAATGTACATTTGAAATTGATTTAACTTCTTTTTGGCGATTCATAAGTGTACTTGTTTACCTATAATAACGATGTTTGAGTTTGAAGGAAACTCGCCAGGAATCCGACGTCGTGCGTCTGGTACAGAAGGGTGATCCCGTACTTGTCTATTAGAAACAACAGTGATCACGAAACTTATAAAGAAATCTGGGGATTTACTATTACTAAGAGTCTGTGTAGCTTATTTTTCAACGCGCTTCTAATCAAATACAAGCAATAAAATATGTATATGTTACCATATTAATTTAAAAATTACCAATTACCAAATTCGTAATCACCACTAAATAATATTTCTCAATGTTAACACATTCAGGTTAACGCGAATCGGAAGCCACAGATTTTAATGTCGTTATAATAATTATATCTATAACTGGTTAATTCTATTAGCTGCATATCTTCATATAGAATGTAGTTCTTCTACCATAATTGGGTACTGATGTATTTTTACATCCGCTAATATGTCATAGGACTAAAATTAACTTGACTTTCGATGAGGGATGAGCAAGGACCTTTAATCTCAAATTATCACTAAATAAATTCAAGGCTCTCGATAAACATAAGTTAATCAATGAAGCATTTAATAAATTTGACGAATATTTAAATGATCCTAATCCTTAGGATTGTTTGTTTCCGTTTAAACAATTTGTATGACTCAAAACTTAGCGATTAGAAAGAGTGGCGGAAAGTTTCTTGCCAGTTCTTCCTGCCCGCTCTACGCCCTTGACTTGCGAACTGGTAGTCAATGTAACTTTAGAATTAATTAAACTTCTATTTTGAGTTTGAGTTTAAGTAATTATTACTTCACCAATTTGTAGAAAATGGTACAAACTCAATTATTCTATTATTGTTTCTTAACAAGGCAGTGCATCCTAGACTTTGGTTACTTAAAAAAAATAAAAATGTTGATAAGCTCTCAATAGAGAGGCTTTATAAACTTTTAAATAAACTTAAATGACTTCAGAAGAATTTATTTGGATGTTTTTGTTTTCTTTGTTAATAATGTCTTCGGATGGATCTCATCTTCCTCACCGTTATTATCGTATCCCTACCAGTTAATCTATACTGTCCGGGTCTCTTCTTATTGAAGTAGTTGAGCACCCTGTATCTAACAATAGAGAGGTTTAGTGTATCAGGTTTTAATAAAACCCTATGTACATTTTAAGGTGTGTCAACCGAGTTATGCATACTTTGCGACCCTTCCGCAATCCGCAATATCTGACATGGCAATACATTATGTAAAACAGGTATAACTTTTGAATTGACTCGATATTTTTATTACATTTTAATAGCTCACATTCGCCACTTTATTAAGCTACTTTTTTTGCTCCTGGTGGTCGAAAACATGACATGAATAATACTTATGGTTATAAGTAAAAGTATAATCATATTTATATTGATATGTTGTAAGTTTTAAATTTGTAATGCTGACCGCGACCATAATTGCCTATAACTTAAATTAAGTTCAGTATAATTTTATTACGGCTTAACAGTTAATTATTATTTATTACAAGTTGACTTGGTAATTATTTGTCAGTAAACAAGGACTATAAATTAAAAAAAACAAAGTATACTTCAGTTATTTTAAAACATACAATCGTGCCATATTTTATCTATAGTAAAATTGTGTTTTTGTATGTATGTTTAGCATACCATTACCATTAGAAAGCTGCATTTTCGCTGACTGACATAGGCTAAAAACAGATAGAACAAATGATGTTACGAATTTAAAAATTTATTAAATATTTTATATTCGTTGTAAAGTAAAATCTGTATATCTCTGTATGTATAAATCTAATCAGATTACGAATGTAAGTTTGTATCTAATAATCTGAAAGGAATTAATTAAAAACTAAGAAAAGTAAGAAAATTAAAACTTTTATAATATCAAAAATATATCAATAGTCCGACTTAGTAGACTTCGGTATGTACGCGAGTGAAACCGCGGGGCGTTGCTACTATGTTTTTAAACTGTTATCATACTTAAAGTCCTATTACACTCTTATATGATATTGGGTATCAACTTTTGAACTTTCTCAGCATCTTTGTAAAAGGTCCCTAGATGTTGTTTAAGGTGTTTGCTACTAATATTATAGGCGTGAACCCGCCTCCCGCTAATAACGTTTAGGTAGCGATTATTTTCCTGTATAACTCTGGACTTCCGGTTTCTACACCATGTCGGCGGTCGTTATAACAGCGATGCGATGCGACTCTCAAGTCTCAACAATATGCTACATAAGAGTTATTCACTTTGGTCCTATCGCCCGTCGCGAACCAGATAACCTGGACAAGCTGGTTGTCGTCGGCAAGGTGGAAGGCAAAAGGCCGCGGGGCAGATCGCCAACCCGCTGGTTGGACCAATTCACGATTCTCACCGGTCTCCCCAATACAGCTGTTCTAAGGGGAGCTACAGACCGAACAAAATGAAGAGATATCATTAGCAAGGTAGCAGGAACCTTACATACGACCTTCAGCAATGAAGAATACGACTGGGAAGAGTACATGGTACTCGACTTAACAAGGTCACGTGACTGACATTGTGATATTTAACTGTTTTTGGTAAACTCCTAACATAACTTTGAATGCCTAGGTCGCCTTTTCTGACCTTTTAATAGATAATTCGTGATGTATACTAACCTTGCTCGACATGGGATTTTTGTATAATTCGTTATATTATAAGTTCAAGTCCATTTGTATCTCACACTTGGTGGACTTATCAGGTCAGTTTCGATTAAACTAAAAAATAACTGATTAAGTGAAAGGTTGTATATTCTCACAAAAAAGAAATCTTTATATATATAATTCTTCTGTGAGTGTGTATGTCACTGAACTTCTCTCAAACGACTGGACCGATTTTGATGAAATTTTTTGTGTGTGTTCAAGGGGAACTGGGAATGGTTTAGATTCACAAATCAGCCCGCCAGATGACGCTGCAGTCGGTACTTTCATACTTTGCTTTACTAATTGCTTGAAATATCATGCAGGACAACGTCTGTCGGGTCCACTAGTATCATATAAATACCTCAGATACACAATATCGCTACTGTGAACTCACATTGCGAACATGTATACGTCGATAGTGTCGGAGACAGCATTCAGTAAGCGCAACGTCTTTGATAACGGGGATCTGTGCAACACTGGCCTGTGCTGGCCTTTGGCAACCTACCTCGGTCTTCGACGTTGCACATATCCCCTAGGTAGAAAGAACCCGAGATCTCGGAGAGCACTTGGGTTGCTCACAACCACAGTTGACCGACTGTAAGTCCCGTCTTCTTTCTAATTTAATGGATCCCACCATCCTCAAGATCTTACCTACCTTACCTACCTACCTTGATAACAATTATGTTTATAGAACGTTAAGTACATTGAAGACGCCTCATCTTTTAGTAGGTATTGTCTACATGGCTGGAAGAACTAAAGTAAAAATCTCAGTTAATATTCTCAATCAATTCCGTACTTAATTTGTTTATATTCAAATTCACAAAAACTATTTTCACATAATAAAATATAAATTGGCGTTTATATAAAATAATTATTTATTATATATTTAACGTAAATAAAACAATGGACCATTGTGTTATATTTATTTTAAATAAATATCAATTCTCGACTTAATTGCAAAAAACTTAAATTTTGACTAATTAAAGATTTTTATCATAATTTTTCGCAACTTTTGCATATAAATTACATGTTTAATTTTGCGTGAAGTTCATTAGCTATGTTAGTTTTGTTTGGAAAACCCAAGTCAATAGAAGACTGGGAGCAGAGATTATAATCATTCTTGTAATTGACAATTTATTAGACCCTTGTGCTTTAAAATTACTCAAGTGGGCCATGGCGAAATAGTACTTTGGATTTTGATACATAATCTTTATCGGACTATGATGACAAAGCTATTGAAGGCAATTTTTTCTTCTTCGTTTTCTTTCCGTCTCTTTTAACTGAGTAAAATAATGCAAAGAGGCTTTTTTTAACCTCCACAGACGGAGGAGCTACCGATCTGGATGATCGAGGTTTCAAATGTTTCGGACGTCTCATAAAAAGGGTTTAGTGTGGCTTAGTAGAGTTATTCCAGCCATTTCCACTAGACTAAGACCTGGACGAGATTGGTATACAATAAGGAAAAATGGAGGACAATGGGGGAGGCCTTTTCCCGTTGGCACACAGAATCAGTTATCGTAGATTAAGAAAAACAATATTTATAATGTATATATTTTGTATTTCTGAAATAAGGCTAAATATATAGGGTACGATGTACGGATAAGTTCTACATAAGTTCCAAATTAGCTATTTATTACTTATTGGTAGGATAAACACTATTGTTGCGTTTCACGACTGTCAGATAGCGCTATTCGTCACATAAAGTCCATCATAATATATGAGTCCGATGAAGACGTGTCAAATAGCACTGTTTATCTTCCAAATAATTTGTGGTGCATAGCTATGTGGTACTTTATCCATACATTGTGAAAGAGACCCATAGTATAGTTAATATTATTTGCGTTATGGAGTTTTTTTTCAAATTTAATAATGAAACTTTATATGACAATATATATATACCTCATTCATTATTTATATAGTTAATTAGCTTAAAAGTTAAATAAAAAACCGATAATGTATGATTAGAAGTTCATAAAAAATAATTGCGTACAATGTGATATGAGAAAACAAGGTCATAAAAGTTATAATTAAATATCCTTATTAAATCAAAATGTATGTTTTTTGTCATATAATAGGTATAGTTATTAATCCGGATACAATATCAGTTCCTAGAAGTCTTGGGCCTAAGCTTTATCACCTATCGCTTCCTTCATAAATAATACGCTTTTTTAATTTGCTTGAATATGACGTAAAAATAATGTTGATTATAATTACATAATAGTTTGGCGAATAGGCTTGCCCAAGTGTCCTCAAGAGCACGCTGTGTGGGACCAAATTCTACGCTCCATATTTCTCTTCTTTCATTGTTAATGTTTTAAAAACAGTTCTTCTTTCTAATGGATAAAACAAATGATAACATTAAGACAACATCTAGATTTAAAAAGCGAGAGATATAAATGAAAACGTATTGCAAAAGATAGTTGCAAGACTGAATAGGAAGGAAGGAGCCAAGGCGTCAATTTCAGGGGAAATTCCTTTTTTTAGCTATCTTTTTTTCGTTTTAGCTAAATTACACATCCTAAAACTAGCACCACTTATCTAAGAGAGCGCTATTTATAATAGTGAACGATTTGAGTGTTCTAAATGATACTCCAGATCTTCAGGAAATCACTTCCATGTACGATTTACTTGCATCTGTTTAGTGTCAATTCACACATAGAAAGATCCATGTGGCACGTGGTCAAAAGAGTGGCAGCCGAGATTTGACTGAAGGACTTCGTCAAAAATGAGCTCAATTTAATAATCCTTTATTCAATTCCTTTTAAAGCGAGTAACATTTTTTTAAAATGTATTATGGTCGTGCATACTAGATATTATATTGCATAATATTAGATTAATTACGTCAATAAACAGGAAGAGGAAAATGTGATTGTCTATGATAAAACTTATCAACACGTTTTATTTCCGTCACAGCGAACGACTTAAAAAATATTCGCATATATTACCTGTCCGACTGCTATATTAATAAAAAAATATATTGAATGAATTAGTAAGAGTAGCTTATACAGCTAGAAGTTGCATGCTTACCGTGAATTAAAAATGATTCAGATTTCATTGAATCTTCATACCACGCCTTTTCAAGTTTGAGATATCAGAGCCTCCTAAGTGCTAAGCAAGGTTGTTTGATATCCTTGGGTAGAATGCCTAGCGAACCCCGAGGGCCCATATTAAGGGCGTGTGAAGGGCTGAGGTGTTAGTGGGTGGGGTATCGCTACCCCTCTGAATAGCAGAGGGATTTGAGTGTAGACCTAGTCCCACAGTCCCCGTGTCAAGCTCCGCTGCGGGCCTGCGTAAGCGCATTTTCACCTCATATATAAAAAAAAAGGTTGTTTGATATATTTAAAGAAATGTTAAGCAAAAGTATAGACGAATAAAACCAATTTATAATTTGATTTATTTTACGAAGGCTATATAATATATATTATGTTGAACTTCGAATACAGACTCACTTTATATTAAGAGCAGTGCATGCTAAGACTAAACTGACAAAAGACAATTTATATTAAAACGAACGGACCCAACAGAAGTTGTGCTGTCTAATTGTAAAACGAATCCACTACAACACACACAAAAATTCATCAAATTCGCCCAGAAGATTTATATGTAACTACTAGCAGACTCGGCCAAGCGTTGCTGTGGCTAAGGTTTTTGTTTTATTGTATAGTAGCAAACTAGTAGGAGAACACCAGTCATGGGGACCACCATGCTTTTTTGGTGGTTTTGCGAAAAGTTGGTACTTTCAACACAGCGCCATCTGTTAGAATTGTGTCAAATAATAAACAAATAATTTGCAATAAAATTACATTGCGGGTATAAATTGAGATGTAAGCTATCCTATCTTTTAAGTTGGATCAAACTACACACGGTGTGTAAATTTGATTAATATCGGTTCGGTAGTTTAGGAGTCCATAGCGGACAAACAAAGTGACACGTAATTTAATAATATTAAGATATTTTAGTATTCTATTCTCGACGGGCAGTTGGAGTACACAATAAATTAAAAGACCTTTAAATGATTTATGCGTCAGTGCCAAAGTGACGAAAGAAATGCAAAAATTGTTGATTCAATACACCTCATTTAAATAGCCACCTACATACGAGAGAAAATCAATTGAAAAAAGTTGTGACCCGTATGTATGCAATCGTATTGTCTTGATCTATTACGTAACGATTACCTACATTACATTCTGTTTTTTTACATAATATGGAGCATTTGTTAAAGATTTTACAGGTTTTATTCGCAATTACCATGTATTTCACTATTAACTATGTATCTTATGAGGTTAATAACCTTAATTAGAAGGTAGGCTAACCTAACTTCTCTACGCTGATATTTTAAAAAGTAAAAATGTGTTTGTTTTTTTGCAGAATAGGCCCTAAATCTACGCGACTGTAGTATATTTTCAGTAACTTGAAAAACTCAGATATTGAATACCAAGGTGTGAAAATAATAATAAAAATATATCGTGTACGCTGCAGAAACTCTTGACAAACGACCAACAGCTGTATAGAAGACAAGACAAATAAAAGTCCAAGATACCATATGACTATTACAAATTTAAGCCGAGCGTAGTCGGGACTTCGCTAGTCAAACATATACTTAAAATATGTTACCATGTGTATACAGTATGTTGAAGGTTTTATATATTTAGAGATTTGTTTTATATATACAAAATTTGTTCAGTTAAACGAACTATAATATACATAAAATTCTCGGGTCACAATGTTCGTTCCCATACTTCTCCGAAACGGCTCGACCGATTCTTATGATTTTTATGCATATCCAGTAAGTCTATACCATCTTTAAAACCCCTAAGTGATAAGGGGTGTCCAACCCAAAAATTATTTTTTTATTTTTTGGAGAATTTTTTTTGTATTTATTTTTGGCCGGCAACGCACTCGCGGCATTGAGTGTCCATGGGCGGTGTTATCACCTAAAATCAGATGAGCCTCCTATCCCTTTGCCTGTTCTATAAAAAAATATATGTTATTAGAAAATCTTCAGTTTCCATTGGACCACAGATGCAACTACATTTAGCATATTAATTGCATTTTCTCATACATCAACACGGCTAAACTCACGAGACTTCTCTTCTCACGAATTTATGTCGTGGTTTTAATACTGTTTGATACAATCGCGTGTCAAACGTGCGAGGACAACACGACCCTTTACCAAAATGTTAGCGAAAATTAAGATGTAATTCTCAATTCATTTTTGGAACATTATCCTTAAGTCGTGTATTGATTACACCAACTGATGTTCATAGAAAAAATTAAGCATGTAGTTCATAGTTCATACATAAGGTCTGGTCTACATCCGATGAACTTTCAAACGGAGAAGAATCGCTTGAAAAATTTTCTTGTACCAAGACGAGACTGACAAAAAACTTTCGTTGAATATATGTATTTAGTTAGTTGTCTCAATATATACTAGTCCCATACTCTGAATCTTTGCTTAAATAATAATCTTTATTCAGTTTTCTCATAAAAACTTATTACATAAACAAGTGACAGTTATATATTATTATAAATAAATAATTGTCTTTCTTCTATTTAGGGAAAATGCTAGTTTGTGTGAGGCTGATGCCTGCTAAAGGTAAGAGTACCTGCTTTACAGGTCATCAGGCCTCCACCACTTCGGATCGACAGAAGGTCTTAAAAGTAGAGCAAAATTTAGTGAGAATAAACAATCATTATTACATAGGCTGTAACGTTAACAAAAAAGTATTTATAAAAATACACATATAAGAGAACCATATGGGATATGTGCGTGTGCGTAAATGTGTGTATGTGTGTGGGTGTGTGTCTGTGTGTCGTGGTTAAATAAATTACATATGAAAGGAAAAACAAAATCTATATCAAGTTATTGTTAAGTCAACAATTAATATTACAAGGACATAGAATGCTGCAGATTCACATTCGGGCTTCCCTTAATTCGGTCCAAAAGCATCAACTTCGGCATTCAATGATCACGATTCAGGCCTTTCAATTCGAATGCCATTTGTTAAGTCGCAAGGATATCACGGATTGAGGGAAAACCAGCCATAAGCGTTTTGTTCGAGATTCAAGAACGAGTTCAATTGCGACATCTTATTTCGAAGCTTCTATCTATAGTATGACAATATAGTATCGTGCGTAGACAATAGCCACTTATACCATTTAGATTCTACACGCTGCCATTATTTATCACCCGCACTAAAACCACAGAATATTTATGATTAAAATCGAATGTTTTTTTGTTTCAGATCGTAAAAACCGTGTGCAGTGTAGTGTTTTGTGTGTCCAAAAATGATGAAAACCGCGCAGTTCTACAGTTCGAAAGCAGTCATTTAATTTGTGAAAGTGATTTCGACTAGACAATGGCTTTGGCAAACTTCACGGTCCCCGTTGCCAATGTGGCAAGTCCAGCTATAGTGACGACTTCTTCAACACCTCTGAGAGTAGAACTTGACGACTTATTATACTCTCCAGAGGAACAACAAGCAGAATACGCTTCACAATATACTGGCAATGAGCCCTTCCTACCGCCGTCAAATCAGCAACAGAAAAGACCGAAAGTTCGAAAACGTGCCGGCACAGCCTACTTACCACCTCCTAATCAATTCACTCAATACCCACGTCAAAATGAGGTACCATTAAACCCTTTCAACAGCCCACTACAGGTGCCGTTATATCAGAACTCAAGGCTCGACGTACAAGGACCCAACCAAAGGGTTCAAGGTGGTGGTCAATATGACAATAATGGTCAGTACATCCATGATCCAACTGGCGATTACGATTACGAACAAAGAAGGATAGGTAAAACTGGAACACAGGTTCCAACATACCCGGGTTATTCGGACTTACCATATCAACCAACCGATAACCAAGGGCAAACATCTAGTCGATTCGATGGAAACTCGAATAAAAACTACAATTACGGTCCTGTGACAACTGCAGCGCCGACAATCTCACGGAAGCAAAATGAGGCTGGAAAACGGGTTAGTAATAGTGGTATTACTCCCCCGGATACACCAAGAGGCTTTACCAAAGTTGAGACGGGGACTGGAGGCAATACACAGCTTCACGCCGTCTTAGACTACGACGATGATGATTATTACGAAGACGATAGCTCGGGTAAGGAAAACGTATTACACAATATAATATTAACAGTTATTAGTGAAATATAAAAAGCCGTGTAGTTCAGGTTCCTCGTTTACCTCGGTTATATAAACTAAGAAAAAAACCTTGTATTCATTACTGACACTTCATTTCTATACAATATTAGTAATAATAATAAGCCTTTATTCATCCACATCTTATTGACATACAATTAAGAAAATAGTATAGAATTTTACTAATCTAAGATGCGGCCTCTGTCCGCTAGGCCTCCTCCAACATTTCCCACCCTATTTTATTTTTTGCCGTCGTTAGCCAATTTTTCCAGCTAAACTTTCGATCTCGTCAGCACATCACTATTTTGGTCTGCCCATGTTTCTATTTCCTTTTGGGCCAGTCCATTTATCCAGTTATATATAGGTATATACTAATAAAGATATAATATGAATATGTAACCATAGTAAATGTAAACATCGAAACAGATAACGATGTAGACAACTAAATGACTTGGTACGACGTCTTAAACGTCTCACAGTTTATGTATAGAAAATACTTTGTATACAGAAATGATTGATTACAGTCCATATATCAAGGTATATCAGTACGACAGATACATAAACTAATTACAAGCATTCCAAATAGAAAAAAACCTACGGTGACTGTCCTAAAGCAATTATAATAAAATCTACACGCACAGATTGTTATCTGTTTAGTACTTGCAGGACATTGAGCCAACACGATCGATCCAATTACTTCCAGTATCGGTCAATAATAGGCGTATTTATCCTTGAAACTGCGTTCAATTCATAAGCGATGGCGAAATTAAATAGAGTTTTATCGTAACCAAGGATTGTTTATTTATCAGCTCTTATTTTTACTTCAGTAATTGTAAAGACCTTGGGAAACGATCGATCACGGTTACACAAATAAGTCTCTTTAAATATTGATAAACTACTTAATAGGTTGGTTGCTTAAGTTATAATTTGCTAATTGTAGCTGCCATTCGAATTTTAAATATGGAATTATTGAGGCATTCAAATGTGTATGTAACAGGTAATTCAAAGAGTAAACAAGAATCGAAATAGTAATATTTTGCTCTGCCTTTTTATTTAGGTTGACATAAGCTGTTATAATATGTATACTAGTAAACTTTTTACCCCTCTATGACTTAAAACTTGGAGGTTCTAGCTTCGATTCAGATTTTGCATTAGGAAATAATAATTAACCGCTGTTCACTACTATAGCGACGTATTTCGAATCTGCATTATAATTTGTAACTATGTATAATTTGTAAGTATGAATAATCTTGTAATAGCAAAGTTTTCATATGAAACTTAATCTAGCGTTTAACACTTGTCAAAATCACGATAGCACGGTGCCAAACGTTCTTTATTTAAAATTCATGCAAATTCAATTCTAAACAAAGTAAAGTTTAATGAACTAATTTTTTGGGGGCCTCATAGCCTAGCGGTCTTATTAAGTGGCAGCTAGGTGAGGGGTACCGAGTTCGATTCCCGGTTCGAGGGCAAGTTTTAATTTAATTTAAATTTGTTCTCGGCCTTTGGGAGGGTTGTGCGGTACCGGGCGAGTGCCTAAACCGTACAAGGAGGACATGGTCGAATTTCTAAGGCAAAAAGCACGAATTATAAAAATCTTATACTTGACGCTGGCTAATGCACAAACCGTGCCAGAGCCATAAAAAAAACTAATTTTAAAAACGGGTATAATTACGATTGCTCCACAGTATTCTTCTCCAGTCATAGCTAGAAATATATTAGATTTATTACTAAGTTCATCTCAGCACGTAGTCGTAGAACGTAGGTATTAACCTTGGCATCACTTTCGAAGACATTTGTATGAGGTCATAACTGTCAAATTTTTACTCATTATAACGTGTCCAAAATTATATACAATATTGAGTATTAAAGTAAAGCTTTTCGAACCAATTCGACTCGGGGACTCTCTGGCATTAAGAGTGTCCAGGATTGTCCATCACATAACATCAGGTGAACCGTGCCCGTTTGCCCCCTGTTCTATTAAACATTAATAGTAATAAACAATTTACACTTCTGTTGTATAAACCATCTTGACTAATATTATAAAGCGAAAATCTTGGAGAGAAACTATTGGCTGTAAAATGATTGTATTGAATAGCTTTTTTATAGATATTAAGCCGTTTGGGTAATCACTATTCAATATTAAAAGAGTTAGTTGATCCAGTACTTAGGAAGGATTATTGGAGATTATTCATAGACATATACATAACATTTATTACATACAAAAACACACACACATAAACAGACAAAATAACAATACTCAAAGAAAAAATAAAATAAAATAACAATACCTACTCAAAAAAATAAAATAAGACATATCAAAAACAATAAAAATTCACTGCCTTTACATAAACTGTATAACTTTTAAGTTAAATAAAGAAATTCCCCGGCGCATGTGCCAGAACTTTTTTTATATTCTATTCCCTACTCTGTCTCGACCATCCAACTTCGGGCAGATGTTCGATGTCCATTCGTAAACAACCGTAACAACAAAAAACAAAAAATCATAAGAGCAACTATGGCAAGATTCTTAAGAATATATTTATATATTACCTACTAGCTGATCCGGCAAACGTCGTTTTGCCATGTATATAATTTATAATAAAAATTAAAGGTTGTATGTATTTTTTAATGCTGTATCATCAAAAAAATTAAATTATCTAAAAATTTTAAAAAATAATTTAGGGGTGGACTACCCTTAACATTTAGGGGGATGGAAAATAGATGTAGTCCGATTCTCAGACATACCCAATATGCACACATAATTTCATGAGAATCGGTCAAGCCGTTTCGGAGGAGTTTAACTACAAACACCGCGACACGAGAATTTTATGTATTAGATTCAAAATATTAAGAATTTAATTAAATACATACTAAAAGCTAACAATATAATGCAGTAACGCGGGTTAGAGACACAATTATAAAATATCAAATTCGTTCCGGTGTCAATTCGTGTACATAAAATAGTACTTAGAACCTTGAGTTTACGTTTGTTGAACTGCATTATTCATAAGATTAAAAAAGTGTATACTATAATATGAAGAATAAGGTAGCGAGTGCTGCCGGCCCTCTTATTAGAATCTAATATAATATAATTTAATATACCTCTTATCTAATGGTATTGTGTTATCTAATATATAAAATTCTCTTGTCGCGGTGTTTGTGGTTAAACTCCTCCGAAACGGCTCGACCGATTCTCATGAAATTTTGTGTGCATATTGGGTATGTCTGAGAATCGGACAACGTCTATTTTTCATCCCCCTAAATGTTAAGGGTAGTCCACCCCAAATTTTTTTTAAATTACTGATTAAAAAAAATATTATTTTTTATGATACAGCATTAAAAAATACATACAACCCCTAATTTTCTCCCCTCGACGATCAACCCCTATTTTTTGTTATAAATGATATTATGCATGGCAAAACGACGTTTGCCCGGTCAGCTAGTATCCGTATATAACTGTTGTTTTTATTGTAAAAATACAGGGCTAAAATAAGTAATATAAAAAAATGTCTTAAAAGTCTTCTTTAAATAAAGTAAGTTTAAAATAGCCTTGAAACATCTTTATGCAAAAAATATTTTCGAACATATTCGAAATTTATTTATTTTAAAATTTTTGGGTGTATCTCATTTCTATTAGCTTGTAATTTTTTGTGCCTTAAATGTAAATACCGTACACGTAAATTTATAATTGTTATAACGTTTTTATTGGACTCAATTAATTTTGTACGTTAAAACAAATCATTTCGCATACCTTTAGGATTAAAACTTTACAATAATTTAGCTTGCGATAAATTATTATTAATATTACTTATATTATTATTAATATACACATATTTTCCATTTATAGTAAAAAATAATTTTAGTACACGTAAGTTGTTCTACTGTTTATTTTTTTATGTAAAGTGTGTTATGGTGAAACTATTATTAATAAGCTGAATAATAATCAAATAAATAATTTGTCATAATTAACGCGTAGAGCCTATTACCGTATCGTATTCGTTACCATAGCTACCATTTTTCATCTATGAACATCGTTACCATAGTAACAACGTGATATCTAGTCCACGTTTTATAAGTCCGAAAGAGTTTAAGATCATCTGTACGCGTCATTTGACCGTTACGTTACGGCTTATAACTTCCACTTTCATTTTCTCGACATTCAAATGACCTTTACGAACGTGTCCAATATGAGACTTAACACATTGCGTTCTTAATAAATTACTTGTTTACGCTAATCGGACATCGGGTTGGAGTAAAAAAAGCTTACCAAAAGCCTCTATACAACCAGCTTCATTGACGCTTCTCATAATATATTATGATGACTGATAATTATGTAGGTTGTCAAAAAGTCAAAAGTCAAAAATCATTTATTCATATATGTACACTTATGAACGTCAAAAATAAATATACATTAAATGCTAATTTTACATTTACTGCCAGTTCTCAAGGACGTAGAACGGAAGAGAAGAACTGGCAATAAACTCTCCGCCACTCTTTTTAATCGCCAAGTTTTTTGTTTTACACATCGTTTGTAAGGAGCTGCAACCATTACACCAAGTTCATCACATGACATCTGAAGTAATAAATAATAATAAAATAAATTAAAAACAAAGATTTGTCGTCTATGAGCAGGAGGTATAGTGAAATAGGAGCACGCACTTACATCTCGTGGGAACAACACGCAAATACATAGTCGAGTCGAGTTGAGTTTCACTACTACACTACACTTACCGTATGACTTCTTTATGAGTAAAAAGTATTAATAAAACGACTATATAAATTTATGAATATATATATATATATATATATCTTCAATCTTCAAATAATACTTAACACTTAAAATAAATTGGCTGGTAGATAGTACCGGTGATCCCAGATCTGGTGCTTTCCTCGCTCAACACATCGCAATACAGCGAGGAATTGCTTCCAGCATTATACACTGCCACAAGGACCTTTTTAAATTTATTGAAGTTTTCTATTTGTCCATTTTTAATTTATATTATTATATTGTTTAAGATTATCATAAATACTCTACATTTGTTCGTTATATTTCCATTTTGTTACCTAAAAATCTTTGATGACCGCAGGAAGAAACAGCTAGAGTTTTCTTAGTTTCTCCAGAAAGCTACACCAATTTGCTCTAGGATAACAAATTAGAACAATTGATTGAATGATTATTCAGTCTCAACACGTATGAAAGTGATAAACTCAAAAACACCCAACCCCAAAAAACCAGTGGCGCTAAAACTCTTGGCTTCAGATTTGTGATCATTTGATTTTCTAATAGGCAAGTATCAGTCTTCTGTGCCTGACACACGTCGTCTTTCTGGGTCTAAGGCAAGGCTCGAGATGTTTTTATAACCGTACGTGCGAGATAGTCGCACATTGATAGTCCATTGGTCCAACCGGAGTTCGAATCGACGACCTCAGGGATGAGAGTCGCATACTGAAGTCAGTCAGTAATATAAATACATCGATCTTCTTAAGAAAAGAAATATAATATTCTCATAACATAAAAAGAAAAGTTACCATAACTAGGCATACATTTAATTACTAAGTTTTTCATAAGAAACGATATATGAAAACTCGATGAAATTGAAAACAGATAATTGTACAGTTTTTTTTTTTTTTTATAGAATGGGGGGAAAACGGGCAGGAGGCTCACCTGATGTAAAGTGATACCGCCGCCCATGGACACTCTCAATGCCAGAGGGCTCGCGAGTGCGTTGCTGGCCTTTTAAGAATTGGTACGCTCTTTTCTTGAAGGACCCTAAGTCGAATTGGTTCGGAAATACTTCAGTGGGCAGCTGATTCCACATAGTGGTGGTTGGCATTATGACAGTTATGTTACAATGTACTTATGGAATAACTTCAATAGTTTACGCGCAAACACATGATTATGGAATTCTGATTACACAACATAACGCTCTTGGTGGGGCCTTTGACTTGAGACGCAGGGTTGCCAGCTTTCAAACTTTTTTATTAGTAACTACGACTTATTGCAATTCAATAAACTATTGTGTTTTTAAAAAGTTATAAAATTGAAAAACTAATCAATTATTTATTTCTTTAAACCACAGCTATTCTTAAACATTATCATTTAAAGTCACCTACACGCTTTCTCTCTGAATATTATATTATTTTTAGTAAACCTTTTAACAAGCGTTTCGGTTTTAATTATATTTTGTGTACTAGTTAACTAAGGAGTAAGGTTTTTCAATATTAAAAATAAAATGTTTTTTTAAAGTAAAATAAAGTTTGTGGTATAGGTGCCTTAGTAGTAGGTGCCTATCAAATGGAATAGGAATGAAATGATATCAGTATCTTTGTGGGTCTTAAATATATTGTTGACTTGTGCGTTTTGAAATAGCATTTTGCCTCCTTAATTTAGCTTTAATAACATTGAGGTCTTCACATACCATAGGGTATAATAAAAAATAATTAGTCTAAGGTTGTAGACTAAGGCTAGAAACATTTTAATGATGGGAGCTTTAGGTAACATAAAAACAAGTTGAGCATGACGTACAAACCCGAGCTGTAACGCAAGTTCGGCTCTGTACTTCAAGAGCAAACGCCTATGGTGAGAGAACGTTGAAGTGTTTACTACCTCGGCTAGTAAATGGTCTACCCGGTCAGTTATTAGATACCCTAAAGTTAAGAAAAATAACAAGTTGAAGAATTATTTTTATATGCATTTGTCGCGCGCGCTCCTGACTGCTATTGCTACATTAATACAAACCACAGTAGTTTTCAAATTATACTAAGATTTAGATTGTATTATTGTGTATAATAAAAAAAGGTATTCACAAACAGGTTATACATTAAAATCAATTGCTTGAGAATTTAATGGTAAAACTAGGCTGGTGATTTTGGCAACCCTAAATGTACTGTAACCTACAGAACTGGTTTGAATACATTTACCTGTTTGTTTACCTACTTTAACTATTATTCAGTGAGACATCTCTCACTTTCTTTTAACCGACAGTTTATACATTATGAAATGTTGAGGGTTCCAAATATATTAATTTTTAACTGCTATTTATTGAATTATTCCAATATTTGTTTTACGATCTAACTAGCCAACTGATACCTATCTATTTAAATATTTTAAGGAAAATAGATATGATTTAGTTTCCGAGCAATTTGTGGACAAACATACATCACATTAGAAATTTGAAGTATCATAAAACACAATCAAACATTAAACTCAAACTGAATTTATAATATGACAATTAATAAGTCGTAAAACGGTGATGAGAAAAGTACGTGCGAATCACCAAAGACATATAGAAAACTACTATTAAACTAGCGGACCCGACAGACGTTGTCCTGCATGATATTTCAAGCGATTAGGATAATTAAACAAAGTATGAAAGTACCGACTGCAGCGCCATCTGCCGCGCTGATTTGTGAATCTAAACTATACAGGGCTCCACCCAAACTCATACAAAAAAATACATTCAAATAGGTCCAGCCGTTTACCTCTTACACACTTGAAGTTCAGTGACATACACACGTACAGTAGAATTATATATGTATATATGTAGGCTATCCTATCTTTTAAGTTAGATCAAACTGCACACGGTGTGCAAATTTGATTGAAATCGGTTAAGTAGTTTAGGAGTCCATAGCGGACTAACAACGTGACGCGTAATTTATATATTAAGAAGGATTACCGGAAAGTCGTTGAAATTTCTTAGTTTTACTACTACTAAAATTGTAAGTCGTGATAGCAAATCTCGTTTTAATTCCTTTCAGTATAGGCTTCGGCATTCGGTTTTTCCGTAAAATGTTTCGTCCATTCTGTAATTTTATTCCAGTAAAAAAATATTAAAGACTAGTAGATACCAATCTTTATTCCTATTACCATAACGTAAAACGTATCGTGGTCAAGTAACATGTAGATAGATTTGTCGATGTATTTAAATATCGTTATAAAGTGATAATTATTGAATTGAATTTACGGATAAGGTCCCTTTCAAATACCTTTGTCTGGATTGAACTGGTTTCTTTGTTTAGATTTCTTACTTGGTGTATGCAATACTTTGTTACTATTAACTACAAATTCAACTCGGGTAATAGGTAAATTCGAATACTTATTATTTACTATAGATGAATGGAATTTTTGAACAGAAGTACGAATTATAGTCGTGTAAATAACCAAATGTAACAATTTTTTATAAAAAATAACTAGGTATTTTTGAGAAAACCAGCGAAAAAGTTCGTGCGTCTAGAGCAGTAGGTGTTGATACATTTCTGCAGTGGTTTTTAAATATAATATTTTATAATTATTCTGTAGTTCTGTCGTAGTGACTTTCGTGCGACTCTCATTCCTGAGTTCGTAGGTTCGACCCCCAGCTTACCAATGGACATTCTGTCTATATGCACTTAACACTAGCACGCTGAAAGAAAACATCGTCAGGCAACCGGCAAAAAGTCGAGGGCGTGTGTCAAGCACAGAAGTCTGATCACCTACTGCCTATTAAAAAGAAAAAAAAATGATTTCGAAACAGATACAGCAAACTGAGGCCCAGATGCAAACGGCTGTAACCGGTATAATTATTATATTAAATATTATACAACAACCAAATTACAGAACATAAAAGTAATACTTAGAAAATACAATATAATAACTAAAATATATTTTTAAAAGGAGTCCCTTTAGGCAAGGTTCCGAAGATACTGGCAGCGTTCCCCCTTTGAATAGCTAGACTAATTCTTTGTCCGAGGTAGTTGCCAGTTCTTCGGTCTCCTGTGTTGTCGACTAACCTATTTGCTATTTCCTTAAATAGCCTTATAGCGCTAGGACCCCACGGACCAAAAATTCAATATATTAATGTTTAAAAAAGGTTTTAAGCTTGTGGTTAAGGTGAGTTAATTTTTTTGAAAAAGTGAAGAAAACTGTCATAAGGAAGCTAGCATGTTAGATACCAAAAAAATATGACTTTAGGCAAAGAAAACTGACCAACTTTACCTATTAAAAATAAAAATTAAACAGTTGGAGTATTTTCAGGAATAGACTGTGCCTATGTTCCGTCAACGGAACGTGCGTTGATCTGCAAAAAATAGACAAAACTAAGCAATTTATTACTTTCTTAATAAATTAGTCACACATCTCTTTACGTAACATAACCAGTTCCATCGTTCATTGATTACATCCTCATACATATTTATATGTTAATTAGCGATTATGTGGAAACGTGACTTTTAATCGGAAGCTGGGTCAAACATTGATAAAGAGATGCATGGATAGGGTCCCGATTTTTTTTTATTATTTGATTTATGCTCTCAACCATCACACGTGTTAAAATGAGGACAAACAAACACTTATTACACTAAATGACACAAGGACTTAAAAGGCGAGTAGCGCGCAATTCAACTCCCGAGGGGAGTTTTTGTATCGAAGAAGTAGCATGGTGAAGCGTACAGGAATATACAATGTAATTTACATAAATAGCAATTAGGTAGGAATATAACAAATCAAAAGAAAATAATAATAGTAAATAATTATTTGCAAGGGGTCTATTGATTCGCCGAAAGGTCTCTATGGAATGTTGAAAATGTCCACCGAGTAATTTTTCACCACAAAGCCTGATTCACGCTACACCGTGTCTCGACCGGGCCGTGCCCCGGCCGGGGCACGGTCTAACATTATTGATATACTTTTGTATGAAGTAATTCATGCCTGACCGTGGCTCGGCCGTGCCCCGGCCGGGGCACGGCGTTGTAATGTCGGTGGGTATTGTTTCCCGGCTCCGGCACGGTCCGGCCCCGGCACGTCGTAACATGAACGTAGGCGCCCGGGCACCCAACGTCAAATCTTAGTGAGGTTGAATTTTTTCTATGTACGATAAATATGGCTTTTGAAATCTTGTAATTTTTTTGGTTAGATCTGGTTTTAATTTTTCAAGTAAATGAGTAAAGCATTCTTTAGATATTCTAAAATAACCATAAAACTTGCTCTCGTCGTATATTAATTCTTTGTAAAGTAAAGAAAATTCCCCTTCTGCTTCTCGCTTTCTCCAGGTTGGATGTACACCCGATCTTCTTTTAGTACTTTCGCTTCGTTTTTCTAATACTTCGTCATTGATGGCAATTGCAATAGCTGCCAATTCAAATTGTGAAAATTGCATAATTACTTAAGCGTCAAGTCTATCGACAGATGAAATCACTAGCTGACAAAAACAGATATAGTGGTGCAAGCACGTACTTGCGTACACCCAAACAGCCCGGTGTAACATGAATCAATGTCCAGGACGGCGCACGGTGGCCGTGTCCCGGCCGAGGCCCGGCCCGGTCGCGACACGGTGTAGCGTGAATCAGCCTCAATTCTATTGTAAACCCTTTTATTAATCGTATCGTATAAATTCTAAAAAGATAGCATTTATTTCAATTAGGCCTATTAAAAAGGCACTTACAAGGCATAATTACAAGATAAAAATATTTAAAAACAAATTTACTAGTTGCTCCTTCCAAAAGGTAGTTTCATATGGAGAAGAATGGGCTAGAAACTTCTTTTAAAATAGTTTATACAATATTTTATATTCATTGATTTGACACTTATCTATATTATCCTATCCCAGGACTGCCAGACCTTCGTCATTTTATATAAGCTGAAAGTTCTTCTGTGCGTGTCCCCTATACAGGTAAGAACGGCCAGGGACTATAGAGTTTGGGTAGTGGTTACTTTGGCAGATAACAGGTAGTAAAGGTATATAATATATAATACAAATATTTTTTACATGTAATAATACTTTTTTTTGTATTTTATAATAATAAAATTACATTTTTTACTTTATATAACATGGATATGAACGTAATAAAATATTTTTTAATTAAATATCTTTAAAGATCGCAATCGACTAAGCGCTCGCGCTCAGACCTAGAGGAGACTTTCAATGTGTCTGGCAAGGTGTAAGAACCAATGAAACTGTCCGGCTATTGAGATAACATTTTTTCATAGGTCCCCAAGTAACATATATAAAATTTAGCTTTTATACTCTAAAGAAAGTATAATTATAATTTATTAAAGTTTAGGGGTGTCTGGCAGGGGGTAGCAACTGTCGTAAGTGTCTGGCAATGGATGACGAGATTCCTTAAGTTATCCCTAATGAAATATAAAAAAATTGAGCTTTATACTTTAACGAATTTAAGGTACTATTTTATACACCTTTACTACCTGTTATCTGCCAAAGTAACCACTACCCAAACTCTATAGTCCCTGGTCGTTCTTACCTGTATAGGGGACACAGAAGCTTTTATAAAATGACGAAGGTCTGGCTGTCCTGGACTCTTGATCTATACGTGAAGACCATGTACATTGTACATAGAATAAAAACACTACTATACTAGAATTAAATAGGCGTACATATATAACATACTATACATAAAATACAAATGGTGGTTGGCGCCCCCCTACTTCCTATATTGTATTGTGAACATGTGACCTAAGCGCGAGGAAGTCATATTAGTATGTAAAAGTGTCAAACAGCGCGTAAACAATCAATTATTTTGATGACGTACTGATACACAAAATAAAAGCTGTTACTCAATGCGCAAGATTGCCATTCAAAAACTTTCATATTCGCACATCCTGGCTCTTCGCCATACGTTGCATAACACGAATCGAAGTACCAATAAAATACATGTAAATCACTTAAATATTCTAGTTCTTTGTTAAAAAAACGATGATTTCATAATTCAAGTCGCGCCCAGGTCCGCGCTGTTGAAACTATGATTCATCGAAATCTAGAACGAAAAATGAATGGGTGATTACAAAAACAATATGTTTGCGAACATTATTAACCAACTACATCATTACAATAATCCTAGGGCCGGAAGTTGGCCTCTAATGAATGTATACCATAATCAATTACACTGGCATAGTGCGGGTATGAAACATTTCATTGATTAATTTCTAAGCTACTTCCCTCACAAAGTTCGCCGTACACTTGCATGGACATAAAAATCAAATAACATTTATATTCGTGAAGATACCTTTTGCACTTTGAATACAAGAAATTAATTACCGATTAGTCTAACACTTCATGATAATAATAAATGTTATGATATTGTAAATATGAAAGTGTATTGTGTGATTATTAAGAGATGAAAACAAGTCGATGGACTCATAAAATAAAAAAATAATAATAAATGTGTACAAGTACAGACTTATTAAAATGTAATTAGTATTAGTAGTAACATTTTCCATTTTGAGTCACCACAATAATTATTTGAACTAAAACATTGTACAAGAGCAGTAGAGAACAATTACATTAGAAGCTGCAATATGGATCGTGTCGTGTCTGCCAAGGAGGCTACCAGTTTATGTCAAACTTTAAAAACGTTTGAAACAATTTCCCGTCTTTCAAAACGGGTGCTAACAGCTGATCAAACAGCTAGGCAAATGACTTGAATCGATGACGTTACATTACTTGCCTATGCAGTTCAATTCAATTTAGTTCACTTTCTTCCACCTACTCTAAACTGTCAATTAAGCGTCGGCACACAACAAATTTGTTGATGTTGTCTAAAGACACTAAGAGTAAGCGCAAGAACACTAATAAGTTGTAACTTTAAAAAAAATTAAATAAAGTTTTTCTTATGTCAGATCATTCAGCATTTTATTTCTGTCACATGATCAAACGAATGGCTTAAGCATTAGCCAGCCAGTTTATTAAATGTTGTAACAAATACTACGGCTGAATATAATTCAGGGTGCTAGCTAAATGGCGCTGTTTATTAAAGAGTCTAGGGTGTTGATTGAACGGCTAATTAAGTTGTATTGTTTTATTGTTATTTAAGTCGCTAAAAAACACACATTTAATTAGAAATAGTTTAATTATGTAATGATTACAATAAACCCCTTGGGTAGCGGTTAATAATGCTTGCCTATATTGACAGTTTTATCACGATAAATAGAAACCTGTAAATTCTGATAATGCTATTGCATATACCATATTTTAATAAGCAAAGTTAAATCCTAAGTTTCGTATTACAGGTGGTATACAGCCATCGGTGACGCCACTACAAGGACCCATTCTTCTACGCAATGGGACCGTCCCAGTGGTCCCGCTGACGTCATATCCCACGGTCAACAATGGTTCCTTTTATCAAATTCCTGTAAGTCAAAATCATTTACATTCTAACTTTACAAGTTTTGAGACTTGGTTTCTTACTTCAAGCCTGGTACACAAGCTGCACGTCGCTCATCTATCAGGAATGCTATGCTTGAACCCAAGAAACCGTCATATACTATAAGATCCCGCTATACAACGACCTTCACCGAGATGCTTATTTAATGAAACTTATTTTATATTTAATTTAATATGTCACTAAATATAATCCATATGGGTTGCCTAGCAAATTTCAGTCCAGAGTATTTTTAATTAATTTAAAAAAAATATAATTTTTTAAACATTTCACCAGTATGATTATTAGATAAATTCTATACCAATCGAAAGTATGAAGCACATAGAATATGCAAAAGTTAGGTTGTTTTTAATCAATTAATTATTTATGTGTATATTTTTTATGTGACACTAAAGTATATATACATCTTTAGTATAAAAGAAGGTTTTAGTGATACATATATAACACTACCCTGATTAAAAATATTGATTGAAAAAAGTTCAAAAAATTTACTACATGCAAATTATAAAAAAAAAAATTTTTTTTAATATTAATTAAACATACTCTGGACTGAAATTTGCTAGGCAACCCATATGGATTATATTTATTGACATATTAAATTAAATATAAAATAAGTTTCATTAAATAAGCATCTCGGTGAAGGTCGTTGTATAGCGGGATCTTAGACCAATAGACACACGGCCCGAAGAACCAATGGCCAATGGGAGTAAGACCGAGGAGCAAGAGTTGCGTTGGACAGCTTCCTACAAGTGACCTGTTGCGGCTGGATGGAAGGCGTTGGATGCAGAGCGCCGAAATACGGTCGTTCTGGAAATTTAGTGCACATGCCTATATTCAGCAGACAAGCAGAAACGGTAAAAAAAAATTTTGGTCGGCAAAAAATACCTGGCGTATCGAATCGACTATACGCCCGGTATATTTCAGAAGTAGTGTTTACAATTGTAAATCAACTAAGTGCTTTTACATTACTTTTTTAATTTACACAGAGGGATATAAATCACAATTTTATTGTATACTTTATCAACAATATTTAACGGTATTAAAATAAATCGCGAAGGTGGTAACCAAAATCTGATACTTAATAAATAAGGTCTATACAAGTTTGTCGTCATATATCATTGAATATCATTGGATACTAGCAAAACAGAAGATAAAGAAATATCGTGGGTCTATAATATAATAAAAAGTGGGTCGAAAATAAATCCTCACAAATTATTATATCTCATTACAGGAAAGGCTATCATTCCATACTTGAATCGGTATTATAAAACAAAATAAAATAAAAATAGCATTTATTCGAGTACACTATAACTACAGTAAAGCCTGATTCACGCTACACCGTGTCTCGACCGGGGCGTGCCCCGGGCGGGGCACGGTCTAACATTATTGATATACTTTTGTATGAAGTAATTCATGCCTGACCGTGGCTCGGCCGGGGCACGGCCGGGGCACGGCGTTGTAATGTCGGTGGGTATTGTTTCCCGGCTCCGGCACGGTCCGGCCCCGGCACGTCGTAACATGAACGTAGGCGCCCGGGCACCCAACGTCAAATCTTAGTGAGGTTGAATTTTTTCTATGTACGATAAATATGGCTTTTGAAATCTTGTAATTTTTTTGGTTAGATCTGATTTAATTTTTCAAGTAAATGAGTAAAGCATTCTTTAGATATTCTAAAATAACCATAAAACTTGCTCTCGTCGTATATTAATTCTTTGTAAAGTAAAGAAAATTCCCCTTCTGCTTCTCGCTTTCTCCAGGTTGGATGTACACCCGATCTTCTTTTAGTACTTTCGCTTCGTTTTTCTAATACTTCGTCATTGATGGCAATTGCAATAGCTGCCAATTCAAATTGTGAAAATTGCATAATTACTTAAGCGTCAAGTCTATCGACAGATGAAATCACTAGCTGACAAAAACAGATATAGTGGTGCAAGCACGTACGTGCGTACACCCAAACAGCCCGGTGTAACATGAATCAATGTCCAGGACGGCGCACGGTGGCCGTGTCCCGGCCGAGGCCCGGCCCGGTCGCGACACGGTGTAGCGTGAATCAGCCTTAAGTCCATGTCTTTAGAGTTTTAAACTTGTACTCGACCCACGATGGAGTGAAGGCCTCCTCCAGATTCTTCCTCCAGAATCGGTATTAATAAACAAAATATTTATTATTTTACCTATGACGATTTCTACATAATCTTTAGAAAACTAATTGTAAGTAACCCACCTAAAGGTGTAGATCGCTGACACATTGAAAAAACTAAAAAAAAAAAAAACTAGATATACAAAAAGGGTAGATTGTTAGGTGTTATTTTGTATCTCGCATTTAACCTCATTATTTATAAAAAAAGATTTTAACTCTTGAGAGGTAGGTTATGTAAACAAGTCATCTGTCCATAGACAAAACAAATGTTCGCCTCACGTACAATATAGACAAACATAATGATTGTTACACAATATTTGTACATAGAATTATCGCACCTACACTTATAAGGTCATAATGAATGAAGAAAACGCATAAGCTTAATAAACGACAATAAGTTCAAGAAAAACTTAAGATTAACGGAGGAATTATGAAAGTATACGGTCCTTGATCAGACTTCTGTAGTTTTTGGTACAGGTTAGTCAGGGGACAAAGTCAAAAAGAAATTTTGCAGAAAATGTGCAGAATCGGTATATGTCATTGACTTAACAGCGTCATTGAATTTATGATAAATAAGAACCCGCTGACTGATAACGTTTTTGCCTTTTTGAATAAAGCACCTTCTCTGTCCGCCAAATCAAAGGTCCACGGTTGCATTCTCGACGAAACAGTTATTGTGTACATATATAAGACGGACGAAGAAATATGTACCGTTGTGACCCTAAGGTCACTAAGATCCCTGTGTGTTTAAGGGGAACTTCATGAAAAAATACTTATAAATAAAAATAAAAAACAACATTCAACGATAGAAATATATATTTATATATTTTGCATTAAATCGTTAATTAAAATATAGATAATTAAGCAATGAATAATAATTAATTACTAGTTATAATGAACTATGGAGCCTGTTAACCTTCTTGAATTGGAAATTTACTTAAAAGTGCATAAAATTTCATAATTGCTCTTATTTAACAACTTTCCACATTCGATTATACCATTTATAATTTAATTGACCCGCTCTAAATACATAATGTATTCACAATTATCTACTTAATGGACAAACTATTTATAACAGCGACATATTACACAATTCTTTTAAATTTCTTTTGTGAAATTGACGGCAATAGAAAGAAGGGCCGCCATCTTGAAAAATCGGACTGACAATAACAATATAAGGCCGCCAATTTCAAAATCAGACAATAAAATGCCAAAACATGTTCCCGCGAATACTGACGATGATTTTTGACATAAGCACATTGCAGTAATTATTTACCTAACAAAAAAACACAATGTCAATGATGGGTGATATAAAAACAAAATTGGCGATGTCTTGTTTCTGAATCCTTCCTTAAATCAGTATCACAGACTACTTACAAGTGACGTTATGTTAATTTGCACCAGTTAAATATTTGTTTTGTTTATATTTATTTCAAAAATAAAAAGGGCTCTTTAATGCCAATTTCTAAAAGAGTTTTAGAGTGAAATTTCCGGAAATAATTTCTTAGTTTATGTCAAACTGTCAAAATCCGAAACACCATAATATAAGAAGTAATTAAATCCAGATAGTTTTCACTGCTCATGCCACATTCGATTACAAAGCATAATATAACATGGTACTTGAAAAATCAAAATATATAGTCACATTGCACCTTATCAAACAAAACTAATATTTTCCCTATAATACTAGCTCAGATTCTAAAGTGCCGCTTCTTACGTCCACTGTTCTACAAATAGGCTTATAAATTCAACGTTATTATAGTACATAATATTAATATAATCAAGATAGGCTCATTAAAGGTCATCAATCAACGCGGCACCATTAAAATTCTAATCATTTTATTTAACTACATTTTATTGTCCTTGTTTGTACTAACATATCAATTAGCGCTTATATGGAGTTTGCGGGTTTAAGTCATGAGAGAAACTCCACAGATATAGAGATAGTAGATCATTTTGAGAAAGGGAACATGCTCATTTAATTTGTAACAGATGTCGCGAGTTTTTCTGATGATTTTAAGTTTTAAATGTTTTAACCTTTTGGTATATGTTGCGTATTGTAATGCGTCCATATTTGGCTTTTTTTTAAATTTAACTGCTTTACCATGGAATCACTATTATTATCGATAATTATTCGCTCATTTATAGATCTAGCAACATCACCAAATCTAAAAAGTATTAACGGTTTTAAACTTTGATGTTTTTAATTTATAAGCTCTTTGACATAATGACAATGGCAGTTGACAGTAGCTCCATTTCTCCGACATATGTCATTTAATTTATGTTAAGTAAGGGTCTGTTTCTCAATGTACGTTCTACATAAGATCCAAATTAGCCATTTATAATTTATTGGTAGGATAAACACTACTGTTGCGTTTCACGACTGTCAGATAGCGCTATTCGTCACATAAAGTCCATCATAAGTTATGAGTCCGATTAAGTGTCAAATAGCACAATTTATCTTCCAAATACTTTATGTATTGCATAGCGATTTGGTACTTTATCCATACATTGTGAATCAGACCCTTAATAAAAAAATAACGATATTGTTATAAATAAATATGCTTTAACAAGACAAAAGGATAAATGGCCCTATTAGACCACTATCGCACTGCGTATTAACATTATGGTAGATCTCAGCTGCGTACAAAAGTATGGTAGCTCGAAAGCAGCAAATTTCAAAATGTATTAATATACTTTAAATAGGAATTTAGATACATCATTGAATAAGGTTCGACCGATGACTAAGATCGTTAAACATAAATCTAAATGAAAGGTGTAGGAGTTGTCAGGAAAACAAGAGCAATGTATACCAGACATTATTTTAGTATGACCAATGTTACAGTTTGAATAAAACATAGTGTTTAATATCGTAAAGAACTTATATGTCTATATACCCCCAAGGTAGAAGTGATATATATGAAACCTTTTCACAGGAATCTTTCGATGTTAACCAAATTAAATCTAGAAATGTGAAATTATTGTTTCTTTGTGTAATGTGTGGCTTAAAGATAACACAAAGAGATAATACGAATTGTAATACCTAAGACAGAGTTTAATATATACTAGCGATCTTTCAATATTTAATAAATCAACAAACAATGTTTTAATTGTTGAAGTCATTACTGATGCCTGTTGTTTATGTGGAGTTTATTTTATTGAAAGCCCTAAAAAAATATTCAGAATAAAATCAAATTCTGGTGGCTTAAATCTGTACTGAATTCGATTTCTGAATTAGTAAGCCTTACTTTGCCCCGTACCCAATCTGCATGACGGTTCAAACATAAAAATCTTGTCCAATATTAAAAAAATACACGTTGAATTACAATAAAAATTACACGCATAACCTCCTTCGGTTGTCGTTTAAAAACAAAGCATACATTCCAAAGTTTCAGTTGTGAAACGGTTTCACTCTTTCCTATACTATATTCCGTGTGAAGAACACAATTCACGTATAAAACATGTCACGTCACACGTCTTGAAGAAATTTATCTATATAATAGTTCTATATACTGTCGTGCGAGCTTATTATAATTGCGACAACGTAGGACCGCAGGAAACGATCTCCGCGCTTTAGTCACCGCGTGGGTTGTTGATAACGCGTACGTGAGTTATTTGTAGGCAATGCATAGGGCTAATGCAATAATCATAAGAGATATTAAAATACTATATTCGATTACACTAGCATTCGGAACATCTAGTCAAACACATTCTCCTAAATATGTCAGAATGGTTAATGGTTTAATGCAAGGTCCTAAACAAGGTACATAATGTTCACTTATCTATAAGCTACTAGCAGACTCGGCCAAGCGTTGCTGTGGCTAAGGTTTTTGTTATATTACTAAGTAGTAAACTATTCAAGGTAGGAGATCACCAGTCATGGAGACCACCATGCTTTTTTGGTGGTTATGCCAAAAAAATTTAGCTTATTTGAAACGTTGGGACTTTCAACACAGCGCCATCTGTTAAAATTGTGATTGTCAAATAATAAACAAATAATTTGTAATAAAATAATATTGCGGGTGTAAATTAAGATGTTAGCTATCCTATCTTTCAAGTTAGATCAAACTACACACGGTGTGCAAATTTGATAGAAATCGGTTACCTAAGTAGTTTAGGAGTCCATAGACTGAGATGGACTCAGTCCGGAATACTATTATTAAATTTTAATTTAGGTATAACAATATATCCTGACAATAATCCACTTTTACGTTAGGATGGAAACGTATCGTGGTTTTGTTAGTGCGGACAACGTTTGTTTTATCGACTTTTAGGAAGGTTATTAAACCTATAAACAGCTCAATTATGCATATACTTAAAACATTTATCTTAATTAGTCGTATAAAATTTTATCGTTACGTCTATAGCGAAGTTTATGAATAAGACCGGAAGAAAATAAGGATGTTTCATGCGTATGCAGAAATTTATCAAATTTTATTAACAATTTATTTTTTGTCCGAAGTTTTAAACTGTTCTCGCCTTGACTATATTGTCTATAATCTTTAAAACAAGTATTAAATGAGGCATTTTTGAATGACTGTCGAATTTGAGTGACAAAATGTTCTGAAAGCGGTTAATAGAATTTAGGAATAAATTAATTAGTAATTTTAGTGCTTAGTGAAAATGAGTTTATACTTATCAAGTTTTGACATAACAAGTAAGTGGCATCCCTATATATAATATATTTTGCTCATGCTACTGTCACATTTAGATCGTTCACCTTGTTTAGCCACCTCTGAAGTAACCTTTAAAGCCTTAAGAGGTTTAAACAGTAGCGTTTGACGACTTGCGGGCCTTGAACTATAATATTTCGTTTAAAACAATATTAACATACAATTTTATTAGTATTTTTTTTTTTATTGATATTGGCTTATTATTATAGGAAGGTAATGTTTTGTGGAACGCAGGAAACATCGTATTATTTCTTTATTTATACTTGCTATTATTAACATACA
Organism: Pieris napi; assembly: GCF_905475465.1. Classification (NCBI taxonomy): domain Eukaryota; kingdom Metazoa; phylum Arthropoda; class Insecta; order Lepidoptera; family Pieridae; genus Pieris; species Pieris napi. The sequence continues at coordinate 6,734,321 of NC_062255.1, forward strand.
ATTTCTTGTTGAAATTTAATCATATTTGAGTTTAACAAACTAGAACTAATTCACATGAACCCGAATCCTTGAGCCATCAACGCATTCTAAACAACATAACATTCACTAGTTCTTAGTTTATGTGAACGAATATGTTAAAACTATATATGACACGGACAATATTTTAACAAATTATTCTGCTAGTGATTAAGCGAAAATCAACTAAAAAAAACATATAACAATTCGAAGCAGAAAACATTTGTATCAGCTATAAATTTAAGCTCATGGCTGGTACTGAGTCCTTTTTTTAACGCTGGTGCGTGTACGCATTCCCTGTACTAAAAGCAGTACCACGTGGGAGTCAACTTAATCCAGTCATTCTTCTACTCAGAGAACCGGGAGCTACCCACTTAAACCACCTTGGGTAGTACAAAAACGACCGCATCAAAGAGGTTGCAAACGACTCTGCAGCTGTGCTAGTCCTGGGATCCAGTAATTAGAGCTTAGAAGAGTTTAAAAACACAATGATAATAATTCATAATTTATTTATTTTCTCATATATTTCAACTTAATTCTTGCTTCGACGGTTGAAGTATAATCCAGATCTAACATCCCAAGTGACACTCATATAGGGTGTCATTTCGGATGAAATTTAAGCTTAAAATTCGATTTGGCACAAATATGATGGATTTTTTTCTTTGTGCATGCATTGAACCTTGGTACCAAATGTCAAATTTCTAACTCATCTAGAAGCGTGCTAAATTAAATTTAAATTAATTTATATTTTTATTATTTATATTGGTTAAACTTATGAACATCAATATAAAAAAGATAGGTGTGGTTAGGTTAATTATGCGAATTTTTAAACATAATTTACAATTTCGCAGAGCTTTGTTTTGCAATAAGTTATCATTTATATTTCGCTTTAAATCAAATATAGTTTGTAAGAATTCCATTAGTTAGTAATAGTTATTAAGTAAAAAGTTGTTGTTTTGATGAAGTTATTTTTTGTTTTATCTAGATATAAGGTTTTATCGTAATCCCCGTTGGAAAACATTGTTTTTTTTAAATAAATAATTTACTCTATAGCTAAATTATTTACAGACAGGGCTGCTTTAAATAAACATTTATTCTCTTTATTAACTCGGCTGGAGACGCGCGTGTAGATTCATACACAGTGCAACTCCAGTTGAAAATCCATAAGATCGCTAATATAAACTATTTAAAATGCATGTCGCGTGTTTGCAAAACTTCGCAGTATTTAAAACAGAGACACCTGGACATTGTGTGTGCCAAGGTTGTTTCGAAATAGCATTCTAATATTCTAAAATTCTTGTTAGTCACCCCTAAAAATATGTATTTATTATATTCATATTAATGATCATGAAAAAGACCCAGAAATCTGAGGCCAAGACCTAGGTTGTAGCGATATTTATATTTTTTAATTCAAATGAAATCCGTGAGGACATTGTAAGTTTATTTTGTTTAATAATAATTTTTACATTCTTTGAAAAATTTATGATGTTTAAACCACAACAGCTTTGCGTAATGTGTTTTAGGAATATTGAATTATTAACCCCAATCTGTGGTTAAGTATAATATTAGGGAAAACAACAACCTTAATTAGAAACAAATAATTTGGTTTCATTATTTTCTATCTTCTTCTTGAAGTGCCTCTCCACTACTGGAGGTTGGCGGTCAGCTCGTCAAACTCCTTCTTATTTTTCGCCAAGCGCATCAGCTGTTCTACGCTGGCCACTCCCGTCCATTCTCTAATATTGCGGAGCCACGACTTCCTCCTTCTGCCAGCGCGTCTTTTCCCCTCGACCTTGCCCATCATGATTACTTGAAGAAGTCGGTAGCGTTCGTGTCGAAACACATGTCCCAAGTAACTTATCTTCTTCTTTTTAATGCTCAACGTGAGTTCTCGGGATCGTTTGACGCGCCTTAGAACTTCTTCGTTCGTGACTCTATGGACCCAGCTTATCCTCAGCATTCTTCGGTAACACCACATTTCAAAGGCGTCAAGTTTCTTAATGGTTGCCTCCTTCAAGGTCCAAGCCTCGCAACCATACATTACAACTGGCCAGATGTAACATTGAAGCATCCTACTTCGGAGGTGCAGACTGATGTCCTTGTTGCAAAGTACCTTTCTCATTTTGTTGAAGGAAGCACGGGCAACTTCTATTCGGGTCTTCACTTCATTTTCAGACTCCCATGCTTCGGTCAGCCATGTGCCTAGGTACTTGTATTTATTAACTCTCTCTAAAGTAGTACCTGCCACCGAGATTGTTGGGTTTAAGTCTTCTCTTCTGCTAATCACCATATACTTGGTTTTGGCGAGGTTCATTGATAGCCCCGCTCTTTTGCTGCACTCATAGACGTGGTCAACTATACTCTGTAGATCTTCAGGTGTTGTTGCTATAAGAGTGGTATCATCGGCGTATCTCAAGTTGTTAATTATTTGCCCATTGATCTTGATACCCCACTCTTTGCCTTCCAGTGCTTCAGAGATAATTGCTTCTGAATACAGATTAAATAGAAGCGGGGACAGAATGCACCCTTGCCTGACTCCTCGACAGATTGAAATTAGTTCGGTTTCATCACCGTCCACTCTCACCGTGCTGGTTTGATTCCAGTAGAGGTTTTGTATTATCCTCATATCCCTGCCATCAATTCCGACTTCTTGCAGACGACGCATAAGTACCTCGTGTTTGACACGGTCAAAGGCCTTTTCGTAATCAACAAAACATATAATGACGTCTGTCTGTAAGTCTCGACATTTTTGAACAAGCACATTCAATGAGAACAAGGCTTCTCTGGTTCCTACTCCAGATCTGAACCCGAACTGGCTCTCCGAAATTTGTGCATCGCATTTGCCTCTAATCCTCTCATGTATAATCGAGAGAAAAAGTTTTAAGACCTGACTCATCAGACTTATTGTGCGATATTCTGTGCATTTCTTAGCCGTAGGTTTCTTCGGGAGGGTGATGAACGTTGAATTTAACCAATCCTTCGGCATAATCCCCGTTGCATAAATACAGTTGAAGAAGTTGGTTAACGCATCCACAAGGTGTTCCTCTAATAGTTGGAGAATCTCCACATGAATTTGATCTGGACCTGGAGATTTTCCAGTTTTGGCTCTCTTTGGAGCTTTTACTACCTCTACTCTCAATATAGGAGGTCCAGTTTCATTTCCTGGTGTTACTGTGATTCTTCTAGTTGCATCTGCGAATATGTCTTCAACATAGAGTTTCCAAGTAGATTTCTTGCTCTCTACGTCTAATAATACATTACCACTATCATCCACTAACGTATTCCGGTTTGTCCTTTTCCGCAATCCAGCCATCTCTTTGATCTCTTTGTGTAAGTTAAAGCTGTCATGTTTGGCGTTGAGCTCTTCCAACCTAACACATTTGTCCTCATAAAATTTTGACCTAGCTGCTCGAATTTTCCTCCTGATTAACTTATTTAGGGCATTGTATGCGTGTGGATCGAATTGTTTAATCAGTCGTCTTTCTTCCATGAGGTCTAAGATTTCATCTTCCATCCACTGTTGTCTTTTGTTATATTGCGTCTGACCCAAAATAGTTTCATTAATATCGGTAATGGTTCTAACTAGAGCATGATTCACTTCTTCTACAGATGCAGTTGTATTAAAATTTTCTTCAGCCCAGCGGTTTATAGCCTTGGAGACTTTTACTCTTTTATCCGGATGTTTGATACTGCGTATATCCGGACGACAGATGATTTTAGTCTTTCTTAGTTTTTTCAGGTTACAGCACATTTTAACTATAACGGGGTTGTGGTCAGAGTTGATATCAGCACCAGGATAGGTTTGAGCACTTTTAATCGAATTTTTGAAACGACTATTTATCGCTATGTAATCTATCTGGTTGCGAACTATGTGATCTGGTGTATGCGCTGGTGAGGTCCATGTGTAGAGCCTCCTTGGGTGATGTTTGAACAGGGTGTTCGTGACTACGAGTTCATGTTCTTGACAGAACTCAATGAGCGCTTCGCCCCGTTCATTTCTTACCCCTAATCCATAAGGTCCGATCACTCCTGGTACCTCCCCTGCACCCACCTTTGCGTTTAGATCTCCCATTATAATATTTATGTCATGTTTCTTCGTGTATTGTAAAAGATTCCTAACTTCCGCGTAAAATACATCCAACTCGTTCTGGGGTTTGTCGGCTGTCGGGGCATACACTTGTATGATATTTATGTTCTGCGGTTTAGCTTCCAGACGTAACAGCATACTTCGGTTGGAATGTGGTATGAAACCGCGAACGGCTTGAGCAGTTTCTTTGGTGAGCAGGACTGCCACTCCATAAGGTTCGGTTGAGCCATTTTTACCCGAGTAGTACAGTACTTCGCCCTCTGTGGTCTTGTATCGATCGTTTCCTGGCCATTTAGTATCACTAATACCCAACACCCCAATTTCTAGGCGCCTCATTTCTTTGATGACATTATGTAGTTTCCCATGCTGTTTAAGACTCCTTACGTTCCATGTTCCAATTTTTAGCCTGTGTCGTTGTTTTTGTTCGTGATCCCCTCCGGAGATTCTTCGCACCCCTGACCCATTTAAAGGACGCCGGAGACTCAGGGCCGTGGCTATATTTGTGCTATCCATGCTTAATGATCAGAGCTGATCAACTAGGGAGTATTATGACGGTGGTTTCCCGTTGCCTTCCGTCATCGCAGATTACCGCCGTACCGCCATCCTAGCTCCGCCGGTAATTCTCGATATGAGCCCATCTCTGGCCTCGATATCGTACTGGCCCTACTGCTGCCTAGCGCCAGGCTGTCGTATTAAGCTCCTACAGCTGAGCTTGCCTCTTCCGCCGATGTCACCGATGTGATCTTCTAGATCTACGCCTTCACCGCCGTTAAGGTCTTCACCTGCAACCCTAGGCAGGGGACCACGTTATACCCCGTGGTGCTGGGTCCTTCCCTGAACTCGGCCATTGAGATGTCCCGAACCTACTAGAACACTCAATGCCCACCCCCGCGGCTTGGACGCGAAAGAGAAGAATTACTCAAGTGGCCGCCAGAGAACGTGGATCTGGTGACCCTTGAGCCGGGTTAACGGTTTTGTATGTTACCAAAACCGAAGGCATTTCTATGCAAATTTTTTTATTATTTTCTATGCAAATTATAAATAGGGGAAAAGGGGGTAGTGGGAGTCACTTAACCAAGTTATAGACACACAATTTTTATTTTTATCAACTTTTAAAGTATTTTAATCATTACACTATCAGTCTCAGACAGTTTCATTACCTTTGGAGTCATATAAGGCTTGATAAAAGGCATTAAAGTAGACATTTTACTTAATTTTAGATATATGTACTTGTTTACATAATATTATTGTTAAGTGATTGATAATAATGGTTAAATATTTTCGAATATGCTATACCTACTAAGTTTACAAGTACGAGGATCACAGAAACCTATAGGCATGAGAAACACGTAAAAAACAACCCGTGGCAAATTATGCAATTAGCAATCCATCGAATGTCGTAGTTCATTGGATACAGGCTGCCAATACGCTCCGATTTTATAGTCGCATTGTAATTACAAACGAACCTAATTTAATTTACTCTAAGTGGGATGGAGGGCGTCCACAATGCTTCGCTGTCGTGTTCTTCCTTGACCCATACACTTAACTAACTTGGAACCACGTGGTCAGACTACGTCAGTTAAGTGCGTGGCTCATGCCTCGGCCACAACTGAGCGCTGCCGGGATTATTTAGAGCGGTCACGTTTTCTTTTTCCTTGGAAAGTTCCAGCTTGTGACTGTTGGCTCCGTTCGAAGAGTGTGTCCGACCTATCTCCACTTGTGACAGTCTGATGGTCGATTGGCGTTTCCCAGCACCGTTGTAGTTGTTCCTTAGGAATCTTCTCGTGCCAGAAAATTCCCAGGACCTGTCTCCGGCACCGGTTGACAAAGACCTGGAATCGTTACGGTTGCGGCTTACCACATTACATATATAGCAAAAACCTCTTTACGTTATAAAGATTTTAATTTCACCCCACACGTGAGTTTTTAGAGTTCTATATGGGGCGCAGTTGTGCGAAGGTGGCTCTAGCTTATGTCTACCCGAGAAGAAATATTCTTCACCAGTTCCACCAGACTCTGATACCTTAGATTTGTAGGATGTCTTAGTTCATTTCCCGGCAAAATTGCCTTAGATAGAAACAGAAGACAGTGATGGTAGCTATCACCACACTGACCTACATACCTTTATAGTTAATTTACTCAGATATCTGATTCTGTTGTATCAACAACTTGTTTTGATTTTCAAGTAAGATCAGTCCTTTATGCTTAATATATTTCATCTATTTTGTGTCTTAAGGTGATATTCAGAAACGAGATGTTTATTCACTAGCATCATTCACCACCACACCTACTCTACCATATTGATTATATACTACTTTTTTTCAGTTTGAAGGCACAACAAACTGCTCAATTTAACACTATTTCTTTACATTATAATGTTTAAATATCTTATAAGGTTATTGACATCGCGTTCAAATCAAAATCGCTCAATACGGTGAAAAAATTTGCAATGAATCATAGTAAATCTTCATAACGTAGATTCCAGATTCGTTTAGATGACATTCTATTTGCATTTTCATTTATATTCTATACTCGTGTGTGGCATCCGCTGTTTGAATATATCGTTATTTTTACGAACATAAGGTAATGTAAATTATATCGCCATTATAGTTAAAACAAATGGCATAAATTAGACTACCTGAGTATGATTCCCGCCGAAAAAATATTCTAGTTTAAAATTTTTACCAATCCGTTCAGTTTAAACAAAACTGTACGTCCAAAATTGGAATAAAATCAGTATTTTCTTTAAATTAAGTTCATATCTGAGACCTACTCTAACTTCCAATCGTTGACAGCTCAGTTCGGGCTTTTTTGGCGAGCATTTACGTATCACCTCAACGTCCGTCGTTCCACAACTGAGCGTTTTCTAAGGCAGTTTTTGACGCGCACCACCACTTTGTGGAACTAGCAGCCCACTGAGGTATTTCCGAACCAATTCGACTTAGGGTCCTTCAAGAAAAGAGCGTACCAATTCTTGAAAGGCTGGCAACGCACTTGCGAGCCTTCGCAGTGAGAGTGTCCATTGGCGGTGTCCAGTGTCCATCCACTTAACATCAGATGATCCTCCTGCCCGTTTGCCTCCTATTACATAAAAATAAAAAAATGCTCGGCCAGAGTGGGTTTTCCCCGCGACTAACCTTCCCCGGTAGGGAGTTTTTTACTCTAATCTGAATTTCCAATAGTGACCGCGGTAGTTATAGTTGTATGCAAGTTCGATGTTGTTATCCCAGTATCAGTAGCGCTGATGTCGCAATCTTGGATTTCGCAGAAAAAAAATCATTATTGAGATCGAGATCCCTGTCGAGATAGTTTTTGTAGGTAAAATATGTGTGTGTGTACGTGAATAGTAAATTAATAATAATATTTCTGCGTATTTTTCTTGTATTTAAAATCGCAATCGTATTATAAGCCTTATATTGGCAACACCGGATGGTTACAAGCGAAGTAACACAAAGTACATAGAAAAACCTCTTTTCGGCAGCATCCCGTTTTGTATCACATCAGTGAACAGATAATTATCGCACTTTGCAACCGTTGGTCGTGTTTCTAATTTGGCATGGATTTTTATTGTTACGTGAGTTGAATCTATTTTATATTCTTTAAGCCATTTTACTATGTTTAAGTTTTAATATTTAAATGCTAACGTTATTTTAAATTAAACCCCTCATTGGTACTTTACATATTATGTACATATTTTTATTAAAAAAGTGTTTTTTTGTTATTAATGTTTTTCATGTATAGAACGGTCTGTTAGTATGTGTAGTTAGTATGTATTTAACAAAGGGTGAAAGTGAAAATAAAAGCCTATAATTTTGTAACATTTGGAGTAGACGTGAGGTAGTACCTATTTAGATAATGATTTAAGTCTAATTTAAACCAGATAAGACCATAAAAAAGCGCCAGAATCGCGTTTTTTTTTGTAACAAGAATTATAATTCATTATTCTATACTTAATAATGTAATCTTTTTGCAAAGTTATACAACCTTCAATGAAAGAAGCTAAGTACAATGCTATATATTTTTTATTTCTAGAGAAAAACTGTGCGCGTACGCTCATTCTATTTGTGTTTATGTTACTATCTGTTATTACACAATATAAATAACTACTGTTATATCATTATAAAAAAATATATAATTCTCGAATGATGATAAAGTTAAACTTTATATAATATGCGGCAGCTGTATGGTATATTACCTTTTCTATTTGTGGCAGCGCCTCAGCGCATGCGCAAATGATAAGTAGGTACTCTGTTTTGGCGCAATTTCTATTTTCTAAACATTATTTTAGAAGTTGAGGAAAATTTTAATTTATATTTATCTCATATAGAGTTAAGACAATTTGACTATTAAATGTTTAAATTGCAACATCGAGAGTATGTAGGTACATAAAAAATGGATTACTACTTACTTCCTTTCCGGAAATACTACGTAGGTATAAATTAATGCAATCCTTTCAAAAAATATATGCCCTTTTGTCTAATGCCAGCGATATAAAAAAAATACATTTAGTTTCATACTATTTGATAATGATTAAATATTAAATTTTCAGATCCTATGGACAGCTTTGTCAGTGGCGCTGGGTTACGAGCTTCAGGGCCAAATAATCAGAGGTGTGCCATGTGTGAAAAGAAATTTCCAACTTTACTGTCCAACGGCTGGCAACACATATCCCTTGTAAGTAAGCCAATGGACTAGCATCCAGGATATGGAAATAAAAATCTAAGTTTATTTAATTCTACAATTATAAACATTTCCCTGTATTAGTGATCTTCCTTCTGTGCAAAAGTGGTAGATTTTTGGGTCTATGTCATTAAACACACCAGGAGCTTGAGACAAAATCACTTTACGACAGGCGTGACTTACTACTGGCACAGGAATTTGTATGAAAATGACACTAGCTCACGCTTTATCACGTGACCGTTCGCCTGTCGCAAAGTGATTTTGTCTTAAGACTCAGTATTCTTACTCTGTCTCTTCCAATATCGTTAAAAACGTCGGGATCAGTTGGAAGTTACAGAGTATACAATAATATAATAATAACTGCTTTATTTTCTTCCATATGACATTTGAAACAAACAATACGATTACAGTTAAGAAGGACTGGTTTCCAAGCTAGGTAAGAATCTGTGATATGGATAACCAGGCTTCCATTCCACAGCAAAGTCAGAGTCATAAAAAGTACATAAATGAGTAGGCAAACAAATTAAAAGTTAAAAAAAAAACAGTCAACTTGATTACTACAGAAATAAAGTTGTATGGGTGTATTTGAGGGTGTGTGTATGAATGAGTGTGTGTGTGAATGAGTGTGTGTGTATTTTTACTATTTATTTTGAAGACAAGAACGAAAGGTCGCATGCTTAACCACTAGGCCAGCGCTGCTCAGCATCAAATAAATATCTTCTAAATACAGTCATTATTAACCATATATTTTCTCCATTTTTCCAGAGATAAAATTGAAACATTCATAGACGAGAATAAAGCTCTAATAAAACGTATGTACGGGTCGTTTGCAATGCCCAGCGGTGCCCGGGTTAGAAGAGCACCGGGTGTTCCGGATATGCACGCAGGGATACCGGATACACACTCGGGTGACTCGTATTTCAGACGACACGTTCGACAGGCAAAGCCGAAACTACCGGATGCCCAGGCTGTTAATAGTACTGGCAGGTAAGATTAAATCCCGATCATGATGTGAAACTCGATTTTGACATAATACTCGAACAGTTAGAGATTTCAACTAGTTGCAAACAGCCACTTTCTGAGCCGCTTCTTCCCATGCAGTTGCGTAGAGATTTTGGGTGTCTCTGTATCTACCGCATTTACCTACGGTGAAGAGCGTAAAGAGGAGTGGTTCGGATTAATACCTGCAGCTGAGTTTCATCATTGGACGTCGAGGCAGAATATGAAACTTCACCAATCACCTCGACGTCCGTCGTTCCTGAACTGAACGTTTTTAAGGCGTTATTTGCCGCTCACTAACGCTATGCAGAAGCACTACAACTTTAATTCGAGAAAAGTGCACACCAATTCATAAAAGGCCGGCAAACACGGGCAGTAGTATCACTTAACATCAAGTGATTGTTGATGTTAAGTGATACTACCGCTGTTCTATAAAAAATGTTTTTGTATCTCGTAATCCTAAGACCTACAACGCACTAGCGGCTGGCCGCAATGCGGTGTGCCGCTGCGGCGGGCCGCACATCGATTATTATATGAAACCGCACGATAACAACGCACTGACTTGCGGTCAACCGTCAACCGCTCCGGTTGATCAGGAGCTCCGGCGAGCCGCACCGGTTGAAAGATGCGGCGCGCCGCGTCCCCTCCACGCACTCGGCGCGGTTAGCCGTCCTACCTACGTCATCACATATAATTATTTAACAAATGTAAACAAAATATTGTAAACCTATTTTAAAGGAGTAAAAAATAAAAAAATAAAATATGTTTATTATGGAACATAAGATACATGTATCACTTATTCCACGTCATTAAATTTGAATTTGTAATATTTCAAGAAGCACTGACGAGTGACGATTGCGGCAGACCGCAATAGGACCGCAATAGGGACGGTTAGCCGGAATACGGCAGGCCGCTACGGCGGACCGTATATACCGCGGCCCGCCGCAGCGGCACACCGCATTGCGGCCAGCCGCTAGTGCGTTGTAGGCCTAAGTCCGAACTCCGATAACACTGCTACAGTTATTGAACTAAATATGAGATTGGATGTAGAGTGCAGACCCTCAATTATTTTAACTCTCTATCACTTTGGAAGCTGCTATATTAGTAGGGAAATGAACAATAGTAGAATTTACTCTCGATGTCGCTATTAAAATTGAATTCTAGATTTGAAGTATGTACAGCGATATTTACAACGCTATCATAGTCGAGACTAGTGCTAGCTGTGTCTTACGTATGTCAAAAACGTATTGGTTTACTCTCTAGTGTTGACATAAGTGCATTTTAGTTTTTTACTAATTTTGGTTAAATTTATAATGGTTAAATACAAAGGCTCATTTGTGATAAAAGTAATACGTAATTAGGTATTCGTATCAGACGTATTGCTATGATATGGACTGACTTTTTATGACATAACAGAGGCCTCCCACGCAGTTGCTATACTTTTGGCCGTTATTAGGCGGGTTCAGAATCATATAATTTGACGATTTTCGACCGTGGCACTATGGCACATGCTTTTGGTCGTAGGCTCTCGTACTATAAGCATTCCATTATGTTAAAAACAGACAATCAATCATTTAAAGCTGTGAAAAATAAAAATATGAGAAGATTTTACTTGTTTTCGTAACAAACTTCCATTTGCATTTCAGAATAGACGCGTGCGAAAGCAAAACTGAAATCATGACTCCATACTGGGCGCTCAATTCGGCCCGGAAATTGCGAGCCATTGTAAACACCATGCATTTTGAACAAGCGATACATCAGGAAGTGTGCAGGTATTATAAGATTTTTTTTTTTTTTTTTTTAATATTATGGCAACAGCTTCAACTTATAAGATTTTTTATCCCATTCATTGACCAAAAAGGTTAGTTGGTTTCCTAGGTTTTATAAGTGATTTAAATTTGAAATGTGGATATTGTAAGTAAATTAAAAATTCAATCAATTATGAACAGTATAAAAACATTACTGGCTGCCAAAGATTAAAAATATAAAATTCTGAGAGTCAAAACGCGAGAAGAGCGTTTTCTTTTTAGTATTCAAATTCTGATTTAAGATAGGATTACTGAAAGATATTCTGCCTCAAGTGCGAGAATAGTGAGTTGCACTAAATATTTTTCTCAAAGACCACCTGTAAGAGTAGAGTTAAATGATATATTTTTATATTACTTTGTTTTTGAATACAAAAGCGAAGTAGGTCGACACTGGATTATAAATTACTGTTATCAACAATCTACTTAATATTAAAGTTTATAATAACCGGCTAATTGTTTTAATTTCAAATTAAAAAATCTTATTCTAGTATATTAAGATTTAATTTTTATTATTGCTAGATATTATTCAACATTCTAGCGAGCGCGATATGGAGTGGGCAAGTTTTTGGATTTGTTTCACTGTTTCTTTATATACAATAGATGTTAAAGCAATAATTGAACTCATCAATAATCTAACTCCATATTTTCAGCAAACAATCTACGTCAAGATGTTCAGGCGATTGTGGATGCGAGCAGAAATACAAATGGCACAGACTGCTCGCGTATGACCCAAGCGACGATTGTGCTGGAATCTTCATGGACTGGTTTCTATTTCCCTCTTGTTGTGTATGTCGATGTAAACCATAATTACTATTTTAGTGTTTGAACAAATTCAATGTTTGATAATAAACTTATGAAGTGTATAAAATAATAAAGCGATTATAAGTAACTTTATATTGGTTATTGGACGCTAATTTATATTTGTGTTAACGAATTTATACGATTGGGCAGTCTTACGGCATCAAATTCAGATTATTTCATATACCCAATCACTGCGGAGAGAAAAATTATATACTTAATTTAGTACTTTAATTTATTTCATATTAAATATCTCATTTCTATCGAATTTAATGGTATACTTAACAGTTTTGTCTACATAAGAAAAGGTAATTGCACTGTAGCGTCCTCAAATTCCACGAGATTTCTTTTTGAGCACACACTATAAAATTGTCAGTACTCAGACTAGGTAGGTACTCACTACACAAATTGTTTCTATTGTAAATGATTGATATTTACAATAACTTTGCAAATACATACCTATTATCTACTTGTGATTTCGAAATACATTGATAAATTGTAATTAAGATTATTAATAGTCAAGTGGTATTCTATGTTCCATTTTATCTCAATGTTATGTTTAAATGTAATTTTATAAGTATTAATTTGAATTTAAATGATTTATTTTGTGATCCTTAAAAGTATACCTATTTTTAGTGTTCATTAGGTTTATTTTAAATATAATGTTATGTTTAACAGAATTTTTAATATCAACAAATTATTGCAAGATATTTTACAAATAAAACAATTGGTATTAATAAACATTAATAGAAGGCTATTCTTGGGATTATAATTGTAAGTAAAGATAATATTTAAGGTACAATATCTTGTAATTTATTTGGTTAAAAATTGTCCATGCTACAAATGTATAGCTGTAAAAATTGTCAATATTTTTTTTTTCTGAATAAATAATACAAAGTATACACTGTAATTTGTTTAGATCCTTCAGCTTCTCTCAAGGCTTCATATCTTCTCAATCTCACATCTCTGGTGTTTAATAAATGGCTTTAGTTTGGAAGTGATATTTTATCTTAGCTGACCGGGAAAACTTTTTTTTGCTATGTACATATATTATTTATATTATGAAACATTTTTTAGTTTAATAAAAATAACTTTTTTGACGACTCATTGGTCTAGTGGTTAGTACCCCTAGTATGTATATCCGTTGCCTAGTAACCATAACACAAGCTTCACCAGCTTAGCATGGGACTCGGTCAATTGGTGTGAATTGTCTTTAAAAAAAAAACTATCTACTATAATAAAAAGTAGGGGCTAATTGTAGAGGGGTAAAAATTAAGGGTTGTATGTATTTTTGTATGCTGTACCATAAAAAATTTTTTTTTTTGGGTTGAAACCCCTTATCACAAAGGGGTTTGAAAGGGGGCGTCCATAAATTACGTGAGGTGTTTTTTTTAATTTTCTGTACCTCCCTCCCCCCCTGGTGAGATGTCGTGAGATTTTATTCAACCCCCTCCCCCATCCCCCAATCTCACGTGAGATTTTTCAAAATCTGGGTTTCTTACGTAGACGCGTTGGATTGTTATTGAAAAAAGAAAAAAAAAATTGCTTCGTGCTTTTATTTACGACTAAAACAAAATAAGTGAAATGTTGAGCGTTTAGATATGAGTTAGCGGGAAGTTGCAGAGATGGCCTTTAGGGTCAACCGTTTTCCTAATTTTTTTTTTCAATCAGAAAAAAAATTGCGTGATATTTGCCGAGACCCCCCCTCTCTCCAACGTAAGATTAAATGAGATTTGACTCGACCCCTTCCCCCCCTTAAACACCTCACGTAATTTATGGACGCCCCCAAAGATAGATAGTCGATTCTCAGACTTACTGAATATGTATAAAACAGTTCATAAGAATCGGTCGAGACGTTTCGGAGGAATATGGGAACGAACCTTGAGACACAATATATACGATATTACCACCATCAGAAAATTAACCATTTGATTAAGCCAAAAATGTTTGGCCCCAAAGCGGAAGTGCGATCCCTTATATGATTAACCAGAAAAAGACATAAACAACAAATATATATTTATATTATTCTTGATGCTATATACAAATGTAAAACTAATAAGCTACTTCTTCATTTAATCTGTTTTTTTCTCCTTTTGTTTTAACTGTTCAAACTCTTTGAAGATCTTTTCACTTAATTTTTCTCCTTCATCATCAATTTGTTCCACAGAAAGTACTTCAGGAATATAAAACTGCATCATATTTTGAACCTGTTTAAAACATAATAGTAAGTAAATGTTGGGGGCCTCATAGCCTAGCGGTCTTAAGTGGCAGCTAGGTGAGGGGTACCGGGTTGGATTCCCGGTTCGAGGGCAAGTTTTAATTTAAATTTGTTCTCGGCCTTTGGGAGGGTTGTTCGGTACCGGGCGAGTGCCTAAACCGTACGTGGAGGACATGGTCGAATTTCTAAGGCAAAAAGTACGAATTATAAAAATCTTATACTTGACGCTGGCTAATGCACAAACCGTGCCAGAGCCATTAAAAAAAAAGTAAATGTACACACATTATTAAAGGACAATAATTGTTCTGTATGTATTAATTTTGAACATACATAAGTAATGATTAGATTCTTAAACTTGATCAATTTTTAGTAATATTTTTCACACACCTTTTTATAGGACAGTGAGCAAATAGGCTTCACCTGATGTTATGAACATATACATGTAAATATTTGTAAAGATCACATTAATTATACACATAATACTAAAATGTTTTAACACTAAAACACTTACTCCATTTTTCAAAGTAACTATGGAACTTGGACATGAAGAGCATGAGCCTTGCATTTTAAGCCTTAGAATACCATCTTTAAAATCTACAAACAGAACATCCCCACCATCTTCTTGCACTGTTGGTCTTATTCTAGTATCCAACAATTCTTTTATCATTTGAACTATTTCATCATCATCTTTGTTTATTTCTAAAAATAATTATAAGAAAATTATGTATTATCATCTCATCAAACTAATTTGCTATATAGAGCTAAATCTATAAAATGAAACAGACTTCATTATGTGCAATGCATGTGTGCATTGTGTGGATTTTGAGATGGTATAGAGTTGTAATAATAAAGAGATGTTAAAGTAAAATTGTAAAAACCGTTAGATTGTAATCTATCTTGTGAGATTATAAACTGTCGAAAGATTGTAAACCTCAGCGTACTGCTTACAATTTAACATATTATTATTCGGTAGATTGTACTACACTAACTTAGTTATCATTCAAACTTCTTTGGTCAATTACAGATTAATTTTACTTCCCAACAATTTCATATAACTACCGAATAATAATACCTTAAATTGTAAGCAGTTCGTTGAGGTTCACAATCTTTCGACAGTTTACAATCTCGCGAGATATATTACAATCTAACGGTGTTTACAATTTTACGGTGACAGAGACAAACATTACATAGTACAAACAACTTTACACTACATGGAGTTTAGGTGCTGAAGTATTTCCTTAGACAAAAGTATTATTATACTTATATATACTTTATAATTATATACATTTTACCTGCATGCATGTAACTAAATATAATTGACTTTCACTGTGTAAACTTTAAGAATGGTTATTTTATATATATATAGAGATTATTTTTATGGCAGTATACATCTTAATTCATTAATTTATAGTCGAAATGCATACATTACTCTAGAATAATCGTCTATTTTTTTTAAAATTAATTAATCGTAATTATTATATATCTCACGTGTATCTCCTGAAGGTTTAGCATCAGTAACCACTGGCAATCCACTAGCAAAGAAGTCCATTATCGTCGCAAATATATCTGGCTTCAATAGTTTCCATTCAACATCATCATCCTGTTTTGTTACAGTTATAAAATCAGAACCAAAGAAAACAGCTTTAACTCCTTCTATTCTAAATATCATTTTTGCTAAAAGACACAAAATATATTGTATAGTAATATTCAGTTTTAAAAATAAGAGACTTATTACAAATTAGTAGTTTCAATATCTCAAATATAGCTTACCTAAAGGGCTGCATTGAGCCGCGCCAATATTAGGAAAGTCTATTGTTTGTCCTGGCTCCAATACTTGAGTACCAGGAAGGAATTTCAAACTGTTTGGATTTGGTGTCTCTTGTGTTTGAATAAACATTGTGCGACAATTACACAAATTAAACAAAGGCTTAATTTTAGCACATCTAAGTTTGTTGGAAGTAATTACATAGCCACTGAAGGCTTTGGTATCTAAATGCCTACAAATAAAATACAATTAGCATCTGTATTTGCTCATTTAGTGTATTAAAGTGTTATATTTTTTTTACCTAGTGAGAGCAGATAAGCAAAATATACGACCACATTTTTGACTTGCCCTTATATACTGCACTGAGTTTCGAAACATCTTCAAGTCCTTTTCGGTAATCACACACAATTAAATAACTATTATTATTTAGTTACGAGATAAAAATATTTAAAAAAAACCATTTCATATTGTCAAAACAACTGTCAACTATCACTTATATACTCTGTGCGTTATATCTGGGGGTCTAGCCAAGATGGCTTAACAGTAGTGTATGTAGAAAGTCGAAAACTAAATTTGTATGAAAATGACAGCTCGTGTCGACAGTCGGTAGCCTAGGCCCTAAAGGCGTGAGTCGGGATACAATAAGCGACGCCATGACAGTGCTACGAAAAGACACACATTAACGCTTACGCTATTCGGTAGCCAACGGCCAATTAATGTTTCGGCAGTGTAGAAAAAACGGCGTTTCTCCGCCATGTTTTAGCGTGATCTCAAAACCTGCTGTTTGCAATAATTCAGTACAACTATTGCCATCTTTAATGACTACCGTTTTAAAAACATCTCATATTTTGGACGTTTTAACGAAATGGTTTTAATTTTTTATCTGTCTTTTTTTAACGTTCTCGTGTAATTATAATAATTTAAACTAGACTTCATATTTTTAAGTTAAGAGTTTTAGTTTTTCTATGAATCAATGCGAGGATAACATAATAGACACAGATAAATATGAAAATATCAAGAAAATCAGCAAATTAGTAGAGGTAAATCCTAGTTATATTGGATATCTCTTATTGATATTTATATTGCATGTAAGTTGTTGTTTAATTTAAAAAATACATATACCATTTAATATTGCATATATTATGTAATCACAAAGTAAAATTATTGTACATTTTATTTGTATATTTCAGATGATAAAGCAGTCACTAATGAACATAATTAGAAGTTCTAAATATATTTTATTGTAATTATAATAGAAGCTAATGATATAATATTGATTATATTAATCAAATAAAGTGGATTTATACTTCATGAACTTTGGAAATATAAAATCTAGTGAGCATTACTAAGGAATGGTAAGTAGATATTTTCTTTAATTATTTACTAAGTTAATATACTAGAGAAGTTATTATAATATTGTTAATGAATGAGAAGTTTGAATTCAAGTCCTTTGGGAGTTACTGACATTGTTTGGTTATTAAGAACTTTAATTGACAATAAGCAGCAGTGACAAATTAAGTATATTTTTAAGTTTAGAATTAAGTAAAGAGTTTTAATACTAAAGTTACCTATTGAACAAACCTTGGACCAATCTTACAGTTTAGTTTGTCAGTTTTCTATTTGATCAAACTACTAACTAAAATATTTTCTTTTCAGAAAAAGAGAAGCTATGGAGTATGAAATAATGGTTGGTTAAGTAACATTACCTCAAGAACAGGAAACAGTAACTGAAACTATGTTCTTCTACATTTAATCTTAATAAGTTCAGCAGTTTGAATGTTAATGAGACATTATTATAAACAAACTGCATTTGTAGATTTTGGGAAGAATTATATCTTTACAATAACTATTATTATTTACAATTGTTGTGTTAAGGAAACAATCACTATTTTTTTAATCACCCAGGATGTATTCATAGTAACTGTAGGTATCATAGTAATTTTATGAAATCATCACAACATTAGGTTTTATGAATTGAACAATTTTTTGTATATAACAGCACACAAACAAGATATTGACATTGCTGCAAACTAACACTTACATTTATTAGTTAATTATCTACATATATAAATATGAATACATCTACATTAGGTAGTAATGCATTTAATTTGATGCACCTGTGTGTGTTCTGTTTTGTTTAATAAGTTGTTACTTATGCTTATTTTTCTATGTAGACTGCATTATGTTAAGGAAGATATTTGGTGTCTTATTTTAATAAAAAATAACCATAACTGAAACATTTTTATTTTGCTACCTGTTTGTTTAATATTCCTAACTATTAGTAGGTACGGGTCATTCATATATGCATTATCTGTATATTCTTGTAAAATAAACTAATATTGTGAACCACTTTATTGGCTTTTCCTACTAAAGAAAGGTAAATTACCAATAATAAAACTGACAAATACATAACATACAATGTTTATTCATTTCTTACTTCAACAGATTTTGCATTTACATATTCACTAGTAGCAAATCACTGATATAACCAAAAGTTAATTGACATAATATATATTAACTTAAAATAAGCATCAAACTTAAATTTATATCTAAGATGTTGGAGCATCAATATGGAGTCAAAGGTTGATTAAGGGTTATAATTTAAGACTAAGTTTCTATTTTATAATTTTAATTAATCCCTCTTTTTTTATAAATATATTATAAACAATCAACCTTTATGACTCTAACTTAAACTGAAATTGTTTGATGGATATAAACAGAGATAATTCCAACTAGTAGCAAATCACTAATAAAATCTACACTTATATAAAAATCTGCTTTCAAATTGACATTAAAAATGTTCAAGCACAAACACCAAACCTAATTAAAGCTTAAATCAAACTCTAATTTCTTATTTCAGTGTTCACACTAGTCTACGTTTTTTTTCTATTGTTTTTTAATTCCTTGGACTTTATCAACTTCTAGTCAACCTTATTTTCACTCTTTATTTATCAATCCAAAGTACTATTTCTATTGTTTCTTCTAAGCGGTAACAAAATATGTTGCTTCTTCATTTTGCAGATTAGTTGTGAGGTCAAATCCTAAAAATATCAAAGTATGAGTACTACTAATTATTATTATATATCGCGATTTTGCAATTTCAAAATATTGTATTTATTTGTAGCCTTAAATTTCTGAGAAAACATGAAGCAAAACATAATTAATTTAAACATGCAATTAAAATTCATATATTCACTTTGCACCTTCCGGAAATTCCACTTAAATCGAAAATTGTTCCAACCTTGCTGACATTCTAATGTCCCTTTTGCAGCTTCCAATTGCAAATTTACAAAAATATTGTAAAGTTTTAACTTCTATTTGTTTATAAAAGTGACATTAGGAATACATTAAATCCAGAGACAATATGACGGAATAAGGTGCTACGAACAGCAGCTCGCATCTACGCTGTCGACTTTGCGGTAATGTATCGACATGCCTCTTGGCTACGAACGAAGCGTTTTCGACAGTACAATTACGCAAAAGCGGTAGTGTATGTAGAATACTTTTCGACACCAATATGGCTAGACCCCATGCTTTGGAGACTGTTAATTTCTAATTAGTCTGTGTTATAGAACTTCAAACATTCAAATTCAAAATGGTTTATTTAATACCATAATACCATTTTGTTCACTATCTACAAAGCCTTAGCCCAATCTGTACTGATCTCTAGCAATCAAGTGTGGGGTGGTGCTTATAAAACGAAATTAATTACATTGAAGAGATCTGTTGAAGGTGATGTTTTTCAAGAAGCGTACCTAGTAGCCGCATCCACACCGGATGATCCATCGCGCTCCGATCGCGCGCGGCATGAGCGCGATCCTAATGTGCAGGCGGTGTGGACGTGCGCTCCATAATATGTTGTCGGTTTTTTGTTCACGCTCAAAGAGGCAAGAGGCCTCAATCATTTGGCGCACGTGGTGTGGACGGTTGTGATTTTGAATCGCGTGATCCGCCGTTATGATAATGTTTAGTATCCCTTTATAAGGAGAATAAATGTTTATGGGATCCTAATGATATTACACAAATAGAAGTGTATGAGAAGATGCTTGTCGGCAAATTGGTCGGGAAATGAACAATAAGTCAAATTGATCTGCAGTCATTCGTGCAAAATTAGCTCCTTCAACAATTAACTCTTTGTAAAGTCGAGTCCCATATTCCAACCGGTTTTTAAACATTGTTTAAACCCAATACTGTCTTTTTCGCTTTCGTAATTTTTGTCGTAAATATATAAGTAAAATGTAGCTTGTTGCTGCTACGGCTATTTGTCGGCGTAGTTGCACATGTGACTTCATAGCCAGAAAAAGTTCATCTGATTCAGTATGGATCCGCTGGAGCGTGTTGTATCAGCCAGTCAGGATCGCAAAAGATTGCTGTTGGATCGGCCTAGTACGATCCACGCTCCACGCATCGCGATCTTCGATCGCGGATCGTGGGTTCGCCGATCCATTTTGGATCGTCCGGTGTGGATGCGGCTATTCAAGTTTTGATTTATACAATTCAAGCAATCTTCTTACCATCCACCAGTTGTTCATCCTTAGATGAATCCTTAGAAAACATTCTCAAAGGCACATTAGCAAAGCACTTCTGGAAAGGCGTAGGAAGGACCTAGTGTGTATTATATCTCAATGTAAATCCAAATTCTCACACCGTCAATTTTAGCTATACAACAAACTTAATAGGATCCTTAATATTTACACTAAGTTACTATTCGAAATCAAAACAATAATTACCAAGTGGCTTTGTGTACTAAACTGTGAAGAAACTGAATTGCTAGTTCAAGTATAATTTAACCATTCTTAATTTCTTACACTATTTTACACTAGCACCCTCCACCTCCCATCCCATCCATCCCTTTCCTAAGATTCTAATGAGTACAAATGTCTCAATCATGTAAACCTGAATCTTTATTTTAGTAATAAGTCTTAGCTTTCTATTTTTCTTTATATAACACTATATGTGTTTTGGTTTCAATTATTGTTAAGGTACTATTTCATTAAACCGTTGGAAGTGCGGAGTACCCTGAAGTACAGGTCTCCCTAGACTTAGTTCAGGGGCTCCAATATCTGCTAAAAATGTAACTAGTTGTTATTGAATAAAACTTTTTGGATTTAAAAAAAAAAATATATTGTAATTAAAATTATAATAATTATAGAATGTGTTTTTCCTTTTACGTATGTTGGAGTTTCAATATGTAAATATTGGCAGGTAACACTTGTCATATGTGAAGAAAAAGTTTTAAAATGCCTGTTTAAATTTTATATAATTTTTTTGTTTTCTGTTATAAAAAAATTACTTCGCGGACATTGAAACAGTGATATTTAAAGTGTGTAGTGTGTGTTTAGTGGTTTGTAATAAATGTGTAATAGTGTTAGTGCTTGCAAAATATATATATATTAAACATGAAGTAAGTGTTTTAAAATAGCCCCCTCAAAATTGGAAACGTCCAACAATGTAAATACAAAATACTTGTCCTAAACATTTTCTATATATTATATTTAACCCGTGGGCGCAGCTGTATGTTGTATGTTGTCTGTATGTTGTCACTATTACTGAATACTGTCACTGTTGTCAAGTGTCGATGTTCCTACTTCCATCTGTGGACTGTGGAGGCTTAAGATTTTAGATTTGTAGATGCATTGCTTTTTAAGTTCTATGACTATAATAAAGTGTGTTTTCTTTTTAGAAGATAAATTAAAATCGTTATAAATAGCTACCGTATTTTGTAGAAAGAATATTTTAAGTCCTTTTACAGTACGTACAATTTAATTCTTATACCATATATTCGTTTTGAGGCTACAGGGAATTACAAAACTTTTCTTTCAAAGTTTTTCACACGTTGAACAACTCAAATCCAACATGGACTTACTTTTTTTGTCTTTACGACTTAAATAAAAATGCTATAGTGTATAAAAGACCTATTTTAAAATTTATGTTAACAAAGGAAAACTGTATTTAAAAAAAATTTCATTACCCTCCTTATTTTATTTTATATCACTTTTTAGGTGTATACCGAAATATTATTATCTGGAAGAAATGGCAGACCCATCAAAGGGTCGTGGCCGTGGACTGGCCTTAATTCAATCTTTACGAGCTCAAAAAAATGTGGAATCTCCAAAGCAAGACGCACCTAGTGAAACCTCAAGTTCTCTTGATATGTACCCACCACCAAGTGCTGCATCAAGCTATGAACCAAGTATAGCTCCTAGCTATGCCCCAAATGTTTTGAGTGCAGTAAGAACCATTGTTATATTGTAATTATTATTTAATTACATTTGATTGAGCTCCTTGTATGTTCTCACCATGCATGAAATACTTTTGTATTATATACTACTACTACATTACTTCTGTAACACATTGTATTTTAAATTAGTCATGCAATATGCTACTTGTTTTTTCTTGTTTTGGGTACTAACTTCTTGTTTTAGGTAGGCTTACTGGCTGTTTCCATTTAAAAACAGTGAAATCACTTAAAAAGCTAAATTTTGAAATTAGTGGACTGGTTAGTCTTGTCCATGTAAATTAATGACTTTTTTCATACAACAACTTTAGTGTCAGAAATAATACTGCAGACTTTTTACCCTAATATAAATATTATTTAATGGTATATTATATTAAAAGGTTTCTTCAGCCATGGCACCACCTCCAGCTGGCGGAGGAAGAGGGAAAGTTGCATTACTTAGTAAAATGCTTCACAAACCTGGTGGAGGAGGGGGTATGTGTTTACTGTAATATTTGATTATTAAATTATATACATGTTGGTACGTTACAACTTTTAATTTATGATGACCTGATGAATTTTCTTCACGAGGTGGTGTTAACCAAAATCAACCAACCAACCAACACCAGGAATCAAACCTTTGTGTGCCATTTATTAATCAAGACAACAAGACTTGGAAATAAGTTTTTTAAGTTTTATTCATCTGAATTTTTAATTTCTTAAATAAAAACACCAAAGAATATATTTCCAGATGCTCCGTTATTATGTCCAGCGTCTGATGTTAAACCAAGCAGCAGTGCCCCGAAGAGTATGGGAAGAGGTCTCAAATTGATTCAATCTTTGTAAGTATACAAGAACCAAAATTTGGAGAATAGAGATTCTCATATACAATGGATTCTATGATTCTTAGATATATCATTGCATTGTATAACTAAATGCTTAAAGAGACCTCTGAGAGAATGATAGAAAGAATGGAATAGAAACGCTTGGGTGATTCAAGAGTAGATTTTTACAATCATTTATTATGTTTATGAATTTATTACATGGCTTGTAGTTTCAACAGCACAACAGCCTTTTTATTTTTTTTATGGCTCTGGCACGGTTTGTGCATTAGCCAGCGTCAAGTATGAGATTTTTATAATTCGTGCTTTTTGCCTTAGAAATTCGACTATGTCCTCCGTGTACGGTTTAGGCACTCGCCCGGTACCGCACAACCCTCCCAAAGGCCGAGAACAAATTTTAAATTAAATTAAAACTTGCCCTTGAACCGGGAATCGAACCCGGTACCCCTCACCTAGCTGCCACTTAATAAGACCGCTAGGCTATGAGGCCCCCCACAACAGCCTTGTCAGCCAGCGACCTCAAGTGTTAACATGTACTGGCATAAACCAAAGACAATATTGCAGATAACATTAAATTATTTATTCTAGAAGAGCTGCCCAATCGCATTCGTCGCCACCTGGTAGTAGTGCTGCTAGTGTAGTTGATTCAGTAACTGATCAAATGGCAGCTAGCACCATTACGGCGGTCTCTGCTGCCTCATCAGTGGGCAAGAATAAGTACTTTGTAAGTGTTCACAAATTTTATATTATTTGTTGTACCACTGTGGTTTCATAAAGAGCCAGTTTAAAAGAAATTGGGTTTTCATTTACACCAGATTCACAAGTGTTTGTAACCGGAAGGCATATAGATATGATGTATTTTATAAGTTACTAGCTGACCTGGCAAACGTCGTTTTGCCATGTATATCATTCATAATAAAAAATAGATGTTGATCGTAGAGGGGTGAAAATTAGCGGTTGTATGTATTTTTTAATGCTGAATCATAAAAAAAATAATAAATTAAAAATTATCTAAAAATAAAAAAATTTGGGGTGGAGTACCCTTAACATTTAGGGGGATGAAAAAGATGTTGTCCGATTCTCAGACATACCCAATATGCACACAAAATTTCATGAGAATCGGTCAAGCCGTTTCGGAGGAGTTTAACTACAAACACCGCGACACGAGAATTTTGTGTATTAGATTCAAACTTGGGAAACATTTTATTGTTTCATATTAGGTAGTTTTTGATAAATGGGTATCCTGAAACCTGCATAACTTACCTATATTAGACATAGTTTCAGTAAAATACATTTAATTTTAGTTTTTTTTCAGTTGACAGGTAAATGAAGTCAATTTTAAATTGCCTTTATTTATATTTGTGTTTCTTATTATAGAGAGAGATAAAAGATACTCCCCCAGTTGTAATGAAAGGAACGACTGGGACGCCGTGTGACGTCACAGCCAACTACATATACCTAAAGTTTGAAGAAAGTAACGTTTTCGAGTATGGAGTTAAATATGAACCCGACCAGGACCACAAGCACCTGCGGTTTAAACTGCTTAATGGTGAGTTTTTCTTTTTTTTGAAGTTATACTTCTTTAGGCGCGTTATGAAAAATTTATGAGAGTGAAATTTTACGATGCGCGCGCACCGTTACACAAAATTAACAGAATGAAGTTGCCCACGGAAGATGCTACGGCATTGGACATAATTTAAAAATAACATTCGAATAATAATAGAATTGATGTTACACTTAATGTAAGAGAATAATAATAAAGATTTATTTATTAAATTTTTCAAATGTAAACCGAACCGAAATGACTTCTTTTCCAGTCTTTGATTATTTAATTGTAATTAATTATTTATATGCAATAAAAAACTATTTTTAATAATGCCAAAGAAGTATAACTTCTTACGCGCGTACGTAAGTACCCGTACTCTTTTTTTGTACCTCGGAAGAGGCTGGGTTGTGGGTGAACACAGGAACTAGTATGGGGATCAGCTTCTGTGTTACAAGGCAATGTAGCTGAATTAATAAAGTTTATTATTATTAGTTTAAGATTTGTAATACGGGTGGAAGTCATACTTAGTCCTTCTGAATTCATAGACAA